>NC_140580.1:842780304-844192453 GCF_964204655.1 Triturus cristatus | reverse complement strand
CAGAGAATGGTGGCAGGTTCGGAATTCCTCCATCAGTCCAGAAATAATTTAGATCTGTCTTTTTCTCCAAACTGTGTGTACCTGGCTCAGTGAATATTTGTAACAGGCACCTTACACATGACTGCACAGGGCCAGCTGTAGGGCAGAGTGACTATCGCCACAGCACTGGGCGTTGACTTTGGGGGCAGGGTGGTTCGTGGTGCCATTTTCTCAAATATATACTGGAGTTAAAAGCACCTGCTACAGTGTTTCTGGCCTCCAGCAAACTTCTGGCAAAAATAAAATTGTCAATATAACTGGTGATTCATGGAGCTGATGGACAGAGAATCGAGCTTTGTCTAGTGGAAGTTAACTTTTGACTAATCATAGGGTAGCACAGAAGGTTTATGCTTCAAAGCACGTGCACCATGCAGATCCCAATGAATGCGCGTGTAACAAATAGTTCAGTGGGATACTGTTTTTGTGGGGGAGATCCTTTTATTACTTGCAGTCTATAAGTTAAAATACTAATATAGAATATTGAGCTACTACGTCTACCTGTCACCAAGAGCTGCATGTAGAAATGCATGTGAGAGGGTGCATTAAGGAGATGTGGGTGGGGGACAGTATAGTAAGTGGGTGGAGTCAGAGGTGGAAGTGGGTGGAGCTGAGGAAGTGGGTGTGGCCTCCCCCCAAAAATTTGAGCACCTGCACTTCATATTTTACAAATTAAGCACTGGCACAGATCACGGGGGCACAGAAGGAAAAAAGGGCACAGATCACGGGAGCACATAAGGAAAGACGGGCACAGATTACGGGGGTCACAGAAGGAAAAACGGGCACAGATCACGGGGGCACAGACCACAGAAGGAGAAAAGGGCACAGATCACAGGGGTGACGATGGGAACAGAAGGAAAGAAGGGTACAGGAGAAAATACAGGCACAGGGGGAAGACAGACAACAGCAGTCACAGACAGAAAAAGAGAAAACGATACGGGCAGAACAATGAACAATAGAACAGACCTAAGGCCTACCACTGGCCATCAGGGATGAGGCGCAGGTGGTAGCCTGCGGGTGGAGGAGGGCCTCAACTTACCTCAGCAGCGGCAGCTGGGGCTGGGGCAGGGACAGGACGCACAGGCGGTGCTGTGCGGAGGGGGAGCGACCTACCTAACAAGGTCAAGGGGCTATATAGTTATAATTTTACAATTAGGATTGTGTTTCCATAGGAAATGCAATTTTTGTGCTGCTAATAGCTTTGGCACCGTTTCAGGAATCTCTACAAAACCTTCCCAAAAAGTGCTCTTTTTTTGCATAGTTTGCGTATGGAATGTTTCGGGGTGATCCGTCAAGCAGGGCAAGAAAAAAGGGGGGTCCTAAAATGTGTTTTCCTAATTCATTTTCCCATAGGGACTTTAGACATAGCTACAGCCTAAACCACTGAATGGATTTAAAACCAATTTGACAGAAACTAGATCTAGATACAGAAAGAGTGCTTTTTTGAGTTTTGATGTAATTCAGTTCAATAGTTCTTGAGCAATTAATGCTCAAAAGCCTTGTATATCTAGGGAAGTGGAGGCTCAGTGGATTCTGACACATCTCAAACTGAGATCTGATTGGCTGCCAGCACCTCAACCAGGAAGTGGTGGCAACCATCTTTGGACTTAGGAATCAGACCTGAGTCCTAAAACACCCCCAAGAAAAGACACAAGAGGGCATTGTAGGAATACCCTGACCCCCGCTTGGGGACAAAAACGTTTAAAAAAAAAACTTTTGCCGCAGATTTGAGGAGGATCTGCAGTTTCCCACGCTTGTGTTTTTTAAGCCCTTCCGGGTGGGCCAGGTCCCGGGAGGAATTTCGGCCCTAGTGACCCCATATCCTGGGGCTCGGCCTTTGAAATAATCTGAAGCAGGCAGGAAAACAGATGAAAATTTTGCTCCCGCCTGCAAGTAGCAGCATTTTTAGCAGATGGGAGTAATGATGGCTCTTGCTGGGCCTGTAGAGGTCTTTGGGCTCCCCTGCAGCACCCTACAAAGATTCAGTGGGCACTCTGGATTGGCTCCAGGGCACCTACCTGAATTCAGCCCTGGGAGGGAGGCCGCATAGCCCCCACTCCCCCTTGACTAAGGGGATGGGGTCTCCGGAGTCAAAATCAGCCCATAGAGGGGGGCTGTGTGCCCTTCTCCCCATTTACAATATGGCCAGATCCCAAGAAATGGGGTCCCCAAAGCCAAAACGTGTGTCCCCCTCCCCAATATATACAGCTGTGGAACCCAGGAGAAGGGGTCCCCGGGGCCAAACACGGTCACAGAAGGGGGGGCAACATACCCCCTCCCCTAAAAATATGTTTTGGGCCCCAGGGGATGGGGTCCTTGTAGCCAATATCAGCTTGGGGAGGGAGGCTGCGTGCCCCCTACTGGATTGTCTGCCTTTTGGGGGTATGGCCAAAGGGCCTAGCCGTGGGGTTCGTAGCATGCAAGGGGTCAGCTGCATGTGGGATGGTTGGTCACAGGGCCGTCTCCCCTTTAATTTTAAATGTGTCCCTGGGGAGGGGGGTCCCATAGGGCCTAATAAAGCTCGGAGAGGGTGCAAATCAGGCCCCCACCACCTTAATAAAAAAAGGCACTGGGGTATGGGCTCCCCAAGGAGGCTCGGGGAGGGGGCCAAACAGCCCCAACCCCCTTTAAAAAAATAAGGCCCTAGGGGATGGGGTCCCTAGGGCCTAAGGATTCTCCAGGAGGGGGCCATGTTGCCTCCCGCCCCTTTAAAATATATAGAGCCTTGGGAGGTGGGGTCCCCAGGGCCAGTCCCTGTGGCCACCACCTGCCATGCATGACCAAACGCCCTATGCTGGGTGTACTTGGCTGCATGCAGGGGGTTGGCTGCAGGGCCTGAAAATAAATTCACTGAAAAAACTAAAGTTAAAGTAGCACGTTAGGGCACGAGTCATCAGTGATGTCACTTGAGATGTCATCAGTGATGCCATCAGTGATGTCACGGACCATATCATGAGTGATGTAATATGTGAGGTCATAAGCAGTGTATTGCAGGGGGCATAAGTTATAGTTAGCTCAGGTAACTATAACTGCTAAATTTCAATAGTTTTGTATGAGTGAAATCTGAGCCTGACTATAAAGACCCTGTAACCTTGTTTTTTTAAAATGTGTATTTCCTAACTATAACATCCCTGTAACCTTTCATTTTTTCAGTGAAATTCTATGTTTGTTTTAATGTTATTTCCTAACTATAACGTCCCTGCAACCTTTGTTTTTTATGTGGATTTCTAAGGAAAAAAATATTTCCTAACTGTAACCTGTAACCTTTGAAAGTGGGTGTGTGAGTGGCTGTATAGGTCGGTGAGTGGGTATGTGAGTGTTGTATGGGTCTGTGAGTATCTGTAAGGGTGTATAAGTGGGTGTGAATAGTTTTGAGGGAGTGTGAGTGAGCGTGTGAGTGGATTTGTGAGTTGGTGAGTGGGTGAGAGTGGCTGTATGGTTCTGCAAGTGTGTGCATGGGTAGCTGTGTGGGTGTGTGAGTGGGTTTGTGAGTAGCTGTATGGGTTTGTTAGTGAGTGTGCGAGTGCTTGTATAGGGTGGTGACTGGGTGTGTGAGTGCTGTATGGGTGTGTGACTGGGTGTGTGAGTGGCTCTATGAGTTGCATACTATGAAGGTAGACGGGGCATGTTCAAACAGACAATGCCTCCAGGTGATCTTGCACTTTTGCATACTCATAGTCATTCAAAGGAAAAATCATGGACTCTGCTCTCACAAGGAGAGGCCAAGTAAAAACCTACTCGTCACAGTCACTACAGATTGCGCTCCGATAGATCAACAATGCATTCACCTTCACCAAGAACTAGAGATGATTTTTCAATCTGTATTTGCCAAGAAAACACACTTGCTTTGCCTTTGCCAAGTTCAGGAAGTTAGGACCATTTGTCCTTTATAGAAGTAGAGCTTTAACTGGTTAACCTACTTTGATTATATTTGAAAGTGCTTCCAGTTGAGTTTTAATTTATGTGAAATAAGCATCCGGGAGAGAACGGAATCTTATCTGCCCATTTATCCAACAAGAGCCCACAGTTTTGCACAAAATGTCTTCCCAACTGGGTACTTTTTACAGGTTAATTGGTAAGTGCTATCTCGTTCGGTAAATGTCAAGGTCATATTCTACACTACAGTAATTACTGCGTAATGGGCAACGAGGAAATATCTCCAGTGACCTTGTGTGCATTTCGGCAAAGTGTTTGTTCCTCATGCGATTTCATCAAGCAATCTGTTATAACACGAATGTTCCTACAGGGAAGACAACAAGACTACAAAGAGGTGAATCTCCACTAAACAATGGTACTTCCTCTTAACTATGTAAAGCAAGCGCTTCTTTGTTTGATGGAGATGTCCTCAATTTCTAAGCATCAAAAACACTTCACCAAAATAGCTCGGAAACGCACTGGGGGGCCTTTTGATAAGCTGCAGTCATCATCCTGGCAAAAGGCAGGAAGACTTTTGCATACTTTGAATCTGGACAGGACAAGGCCAAATGCGTGGAGCTTCCAGGTAATTTTGCACGTTTCCCTTATTGTAGTAATTTAAAGGGGAGCCAGACTGATTTGGGCCCCGGAGACCCCATCCCCGGCGCATGGCCTCTTTATGTTGGGTGTCCTTGAGCCTGCTCAGGACACCCATTCTGCAGTGTTGGGGACTGTCAGGAGCCTCAATGCCTGCAGTCCTTTGCCATAGAAATGTGGTGGTCCCCAGGGCAATTTCTAACTAAAGAGGGGGGTCCATGTGGCCCCCCTCTTATTTTTCTAATGTGGTAGTCCTGGGTGCCATAAAAGGCCTCTGGAGGGGGCTTCACAGTCCCCCTCCTCATGATTTATCGATCACTGGCCCCAGAGAGGTGGTGGTCCACAGATCCCATAGCAGCAATGGAGAGTGGGACTGCATACGTCCCCCTCCCCATAATATATATTAAAATATGCCCCTGGGACCTGGCCCACCCCTGGGCTCTCATACAAACAAGCGTGCTTGTTATTTTTTTACTTTTCGCTTCGAATTCGAGAATCGTCACGATTTTGCAGCAAAAAGTTTTAAAAAATCCCTTTTGCACTGGCAGAGGGCTGTGGCGGAGTCCTGAAATTGCTGCCAACACTTCCTGGTTTAAGTGTTGTCAGCCAATCAGATCTCTGCATGAGTTTGGGAGGATTTGCGAAGTGTTCGCGACTCTAGATATACAAATTAGTTTTTTCTTTAATATCCACAAAACTACTGAAACAGATTTACACCAAATAACAAAAAGGACTTTTTCTGGACCAAGAGCTACATTTCTGCCAAATTTGGTGTAATTCCGTCCAGCGGTTCAGACTGTAGTCATGTTCAAAACCCCTATGGGAAAGCTGCATGGGTAAAACATGTTTTGGAATTTGGCAAAACATAAAACGCTTTTCCTATAGAAACTAAAAAAAAAAAGTAATGGGCGCAAATATGCATAATAAGAATTTACCAAGAATTATTATAGTTAAGTGAGAACATTCATTAAAACATTACATTTTAAACTAAAAACAACACTGAAATGTATATATATATATATATATATATATATATCTATAATCCAACCAGTTCCAAGTAAACGCACACTCGGAGTCTCAGGTTTGATAAGCAGGTAGCTAGTTTATTGCTCGTTCGTATATATATATATATATATATATATATATATATATATATATATATATATATATATATATATAATCTACTGGCAGTCGCCAGTAGATAGTTATAGTTAGGACCGAGTTCCCATAGGAAATCTGAAAATTCTATTTTGAATAACTTTGGCGCTGGTTGACTTATCTTCGTGAAATTTTCAAAACTAATGGGGCGCTCCGCTCAGCTCCTACCCTGAAAGTCTCGGGGTGATTCGTCAAGCGGGGGCTGAGAAAAAAGGGGGGTCCCAAAACGCATTTTCCCCATGCATTTTCCCTTAGGACCTTTAGTCGAAGGTACAGCCCGAACGGCTGAACAGAATTACTTGAAATTTGGCAAAGAGGTAGTCCTCAGGTCAGGCATGGGCCTTTTGCATATATGGTGTCAATCTGTTCAGTAGTTCCTGGGAAAATTGCAGTTAAAAGTACATAAATATCTATATGCGCGCACCGTGCGCGCACCAAATGTCCGCAAGCGTAATTCTGATTGGTGGTTAGATGTCAGTCAACATTCCAATCGGTCGAAATCAGGAAGTGTCGGATGCCATTTTGTGTGTGACAGTGAAAAAGAAAGGTGGAGAACGTGAAAAGGGGGCAGGGTAGAGAGTTCCTGACCCCCTAGCCTTTGTCAGGGGGTCCCTGAAGGACCCCGAAGGGTGAACAAATTTTTTTTTTTTTTTTCCAAAAAAATCGCGTGAAAAACCCTTAGAAAAAAAATAAACATTTTAAACTGTTTATAAGTTTATAGATGATATTAACTATGCTGTTCAACTTTATCCAAATTAAAATAAAAAGAGCTGAGCCAATCCATATTACAGGATACAGTCAATCTATAACTATATACATAGGTAGTTTATTGTAAAATAAATATATAAAAAATATAATAATACATACATAAATTAGCATTTAAAAAACCTTACAAATTCACTAAAAAAAACATAGGTTTCACACACGTTATAGTTAGAAATTAGCATTTAAAAAACCTTGCAAATTCACTTAAAAAACCATAGGTTTCACACACGTTATAGTTAGGAATTAGCATTTAAAAACCTGTCAAATTCACTAAAAAACCATAGGTTTCACACATGTTATAGTTAGCTGGACATTTCACTCGTAAAAAACCATTGAAATTCCCCCGTTATAGTTAGTTCAGCTAACTATAACTCGCGCGACCGCAATCCACTGCTGATGACGTCACATATTACATCACTCATGACATGGTCAGTGACATCACTCATGACATCACTGATGACATCTCAAATGACATCACTGATGACATCACTGATGACATCATCCAGTGAATATGTGTCTTTCTGAAAAATAAATATTTTTTATATATGTATATCTAAAGGTTAATGGAAGAATAAATGGGTAAATAAGTGTCTAAATGGATGTTTTTTTTTGTAAAATTAATTGTATAACTGACTTATTAACAGTATCTTAGTGAATACAGTGATGTAATATGTGACGTCATCAGCAGTGGATTGCGGTCGCGCGAGTTATAGTTAGCTGAACTAACGGGGGAATTTCAATGTTTTTTTACGAGTGAAATGTCCAGCTATCTATAACGTGTGAAAACCTATGGTTTTTTCAGTGAATATATATATACACAGACACACGCACGCACACATAAATCCATTTATGAAAAATGGAAATGTAAAAATGTGATGGGCAATTCGCCTGATTTTCTTTTTTAATTGCAAACCAATCTCCATTTAGCTCTCTTTTTATTTTCTCTTTTTTCCGTATATCCTTTCTTCCTCTTGCAGGCTTAGTTAAACAGCTGGGTCCTGGTTTCTGACTTTCTTTGAAAGTGTTCTTTGTTTTCCCAAATACATGTAATCATGAGCTAGATGTGGAGCTAGGAAGAATGCAGCTGGGGAACAGGTCCCAGTTGGCCCCTCCCTAGAACCAAGATGCCTTTGGTGTCTGTAGATATTTTTGGACACATTCTCTTCATTCTCTTCATTGTTCGAGACTCATTTGACCAGCAGTGTATTTTTTTAAAATCCACATGTGCTTATGTGAGGCCTGATGGGCCCATTGATCCGCACCATGGGGCAGAAAGAAGCCTGTGGCTTTGACCTTAAAGTACCCACCCGCATCCCTTCCCAACAGAGGTGGAGGCTCTTGGCCTGGGATGCGCTGGTCGGACACATGGACCCAGCACATCACTGGACTCCGAGGACTCCTACTGGTGCTGCTTTTAATTAGCTTCTGAAAAGCTCATTAGGAGAATCATCAGCTTGGCTGTGTAAGTGTCCCTGCAGCGATCTCTCCTCCCTTGGATGGGCTTCAGAGACTGCCTCACATCATCTGTGAATGCTCGGAGCTCGCTTCACAACCCTGGTGCTCAGAGCTTTGCCGCCCTTTAATTTTTCTTCACACTGAAATTGCTCCATGCAGCTCCGGTCACCTGTGCTCAAAACTCGCCCTGCTTGAAATCTCACCCACTGCTTCTATTCTCAGCACTCACATGTCGTCGCGTGTGCTCTGGACTCACCTGCTATTGCCATTGCTCAAATCTGGCTTGTCGCCAGTGATCAGACCTTGCCTGGTGTTAACCGTGTCCTGAAATCACCAGTCACTGTCTGTGCTCAGAGTCTCAAGTTTTCAGGGCTCGACCAGTAATCATCTGCCCCCAAAGGCTGTTCATCATCCCATATGGTCATTATAGCTCACCTGTTGTGACATCTGGTCCTAGTTTACTTATCGTGTCCTGATCAGCTGACAAAGATTGCCAGTCATCTTTTGTGATCATAGTTGGCCTGTTGAACCTGCTGAAATAGACGCGTGTTGTTTTCTGTGATCATAATTCATCTGTTGTGTCCTATGCTCATAGATCGCCTGTCATCTCCTGTGATCATATTGAACCTGTTGTGACCTTTGATCACAGATCGCCTGTCATCTCCTGTGGTCATAGTTAACATGTCTTTCCTCAGCTCACAGATTGTCTGTCATATCCTGCAATCGTGGTTCACGCGTCATGTTTCTGCTTTGAGATGCTTTGCCCATTGTGGAAATAAGTGATCCATAGGTGCCATGTCCAATCCACTTTAAACATACAGTGTCCATCTTAGAAGTTATAAAACCCATCTTGGAGATGTTCTCTCCATCTTGTTTTTTTTTCCTATCTGAGAATTAATTAAGCTCATCTTTGAGACATCCTGTCCATAAGTGAGATGCCCAGTCAACACTTGGGATGCTCAGTTCGTTTTGCAATTGCCTGAAGCAACACATGCACAGTATTAGTAGTTTAAGGTTGCCAGTTAATCTTTAATGTCCTGAGTCCATCTTGTTGATTTCTACTCCGGTTTAGCAATGGCCAGTTCATCTTGGATGTTTCAAACTCAGAACTAATCAGTTCATCTTAGAGAAGCCCAGTACTTCTCAGAGATGCTCAGTAAATCATCAAGGACTCAGCATAAGGACAAATGTCCATCTTGGGTTGTTATTTCATCTTAGCAATACTCCCTTTGTTTTAGAATTGTCTATTCCATTGTAGATAAGTCCACTTTCTTTGAGAGGTATGTTAAAAGTGTCAAAACCATCTTGAAAAACTTCATCTAATGGTCAGAGAGGGCCACTTTATTTTCATTTTTGTGATGCAAATGCTCTCCCAGATCAGATTTAGCATGCAGTTTCAACCTCTTGAGAACAACATCTATTCCTATTATCTTCAGTTTTGAATGTTTGTTGATGACTTCCCGATCTTCCTAAGACTGGAAACGTTTTGTGTGTTGTCACTGCTGATCATAAACAGGTATACCCAAGCCTAAAAAGATACACTTGTTTAAAAAATAACTCTGATAAACTGTAGATCCTGCAGTGGCATGCTCGACAGAGTTTTGACAACTTCCTTTGTGGCCTGAGTGATTGAGTGTCATTCCCAATATCTTTGTTTTGGTGAAGATTCAGAGGTCCACCTTTGCTTCTGAGCTTTCGTTTGCTGCCCAGTTTTGAGTGGTTTTGACTACAGTTCCTTTTTTCTTACTTCAAAATGCTGTGAGAGTCTTTTAGCTATGGTGATCATGAGTTGTGTCTTGGTCCATTCTGGTGATGGGTGCATCGAGGTACTGCAACTCTTTATTTGCCTTTGTTGCAACACTAAATATATCACCTTTAGCTAGAATGCCAGGCATGCTGTAGGGGCCTGCAGGCTGGATTCCATCACTTATCATGTGTTTGCCTATTAGTCTTCACATATAACGCCTCTATGGCCAGTTTTTAGGACACTGCATTGGTCATAATCTCTCTTTCACAAACACAAAATGGCCTCCTATTGTCTACTTAATTTATTATCTTCTGTGGTTTCTTTTTGAGCCGCAAGAAGTCTGATGGTGTAAAAACACCATCCATACAGTCATTTTGTCTCAGAACTTCCACGTTTGTCTTAGACAAGTTCAGTCCAGCATGTGAATTCCCATTCTTTCTGGACAATGTCCAATCTTCAGTGGAGATGCACATTCTACCTTGAAAACCCCACACTATGAGGCTCTCAAGTTCATTATGGAGTTGTCCACTTTATCTTACTGAGCCCAACTCTACGGAGCTGTCCAACTCCATCTTGGAGATACTTTCTCAATCATGTAGCTACCCTCTTCGTGGAGATGCCTAGCCCCTCTTGAAGATGCCCCATTCTGTTGGTGATGTCCACTCTCTGGAGATATCCACTTCATCTTGCTAATGCACAGTTCATCATTAAAGCTATTTATTCTCTACTGGTGCCCCTTCTAGATGGATTACTTGTCCCAAGATGCGACTCCAAATGCCTGGTTTAACCTACATTTGATTGTTAATAAGTGCTATATAAATATGTATACTCCTTTGCTAACTCTGCATGGTTGGGGGCTCAGTGGGACAGTGAGAGAACATCTAAATATTCTCAATGACCTCAGCCCTATATAATAAAAAAAGGTGGTTTAGACCTAAAGGAGAAACATGGCATTTCTTCTTCTCAAGATAGGCTGCATTGGGACTAGGTGTGTGTCAAATTACATATTTTATTTCTGCAAAATTTCATATAAATTATAAAAAGGGTCACAATGAGGTTTCCTAGTATCTTGCAATAATTGTTTATGTGAAGGCCTACCTTGAGTAAAAAATTCAAGTAACTTCCACTTCCAAAAAATGTCCATAGAAGAGACATTTCCTAATCATACCAGTCTTCCACTAATAAACAATAACACACATTAGCAAATTTTGTGAATTTCCCAGTTACATAAAATTTGTGACTATCACAGATTTAGAAAGTGCAGCTAAAATTTCACTAATGCTCAATTATGCACACTCTCATTTCCTTTAGTAATGAAAACATAATATTTTTCAAGACCACCCAACTACCAGAAATGCTTAGTTGGAGATTGCACTCCTAGAAACAAGGCACAAGAAAAAGCATGATTGCACAATTTTTCACTGAGAAACTGACTCATTTGAAGACATAAATCTGCCTGTGTATATATTTCTTTTATTTATTTGTGGGTTTTTATAAAAGAAGAACACAGACACAAAACAATGATTAACTCATTGCAAAGACTGCTACATAGCAAAAGGGATAACGAGATTAGCAGAACATTTCCTTTTTTTTTTTAAGAACATCCAGTTTTTAGCAATTTTCAAAACTTAAGTATATTGCCTTCTTGGAGTAGATGAAGAGGCTGCCGGTTCCCCCAAGGGGCAGCAGCCACTGAGAATGCTCATCTTTAGAATTAGACAAGTTTTGGGAATCATGAGTAAAACTTTATCTGGTACCAATGAAAATACTGACTAGTAGCAGAAGGATGAGAATTGAACATCGCTTTGCTCACCATGCCATCTCAGATTAGACAAAGCCGTATGCTCAGCCATGGTCCAGCTCCAATAGGAAGAGTCCTGCAATAATTTCCAAGTTAGGTCATCTCTGAACTGAAACACAAGCAACCCAAAACCGGCTTTGGTCTTATTTGGCCTATTCAGTTGGGTGTAGCTTGGTTGCAGTGCACAATGTGCACAGTACACGTCTGAGTATACCCTCGGCCACTTAAGGCATTTTATCAACCACACAAAAAGTGATGGTGAGGAATGCTGGCAATCTCTCAGGGCAGCATTCCAACCCATTGTTTAATTACCCACCATGCCACCTCAGATTAGATGCAGCCATATGCAAATCAGTCTTTGTACTGCAGCATTTGGAACAATCCAGCACAAACTGACAAATCGATCCAGGGTTGCATGTGTTCCCATCTGGAGGGGAGCTGGCATGGCACAGTCTGGACTGTACCTACTAAAGCAGGATCAAGTCTGATTTGCACAAAGAGGGCAATTGTACTAAAATGGCACTTTAAGTGAAAATGACAGTCTGGAATGCAGCTCTGAGTGAATACCAGTGGCTGGGATGAATTGAAGCATTCCTTCCATCACCTTGTTGTTTTTTCAGTAGGCGTCCTATGTGCGATCAGCATATCCAGATGTCAATCCAGCACTCACTGTCCCACAGGACTTAAGCTATACTAAACTCATGAGACCTAAGTAGGTTAAAAACTGCCTGGGATTGCTTCTGTTCCCATCTGGAGGGGAGCTGGCCTGCAGTTTAGGCTGGACTGTTCCTATTGGAGCAGGACGATGACTGATTTGCATAAGGCCGGTCTCTGTCTAGGAAGGCATAGTGAGCTAACCATGATGGTCTGGAATGCAGGCTAAGTGATTGCCCACAGCTGAGGTTAATTCTAGCATTCCTTCCATTACCTTGTTGTTTTTGCAGAGTCTTAGGCTGCATCCAGTTGTGCTGCAATAGTAGGCCTGAAGCCAAGCTGTTTCAGCCACACGTAAGTGATGTCAATGTTCACAGCAGCCCGCATTTGATACTTTAATTCTAAGATACTCCTGCCTCTCCTGTGCCATGGTAACGTGGCCTAACTTAAACATCAAGGACCTGATTCACTAAGGCAAACTAAACTTACACCTTTGTATTAGTTTACGATTGTTTGCTATTCACAAAGGGATTTATGAATAGTATCTTTATGAGTGCGAGTCTACGCACATATAAAGATAGGCTTTTTATGTGAGAAGACTCCGCGCTCGTAAATATATTATTCGTAAATCCCTTTATGAATAGCAAAGAAATGTAAACTAACATGAAGTTTATTTAAGCTTTGTGTATCGGGCCAGAGGTAAGCCAGTTGGGAGTAGACCAAAAGTCACCATGTTTTAGAACTCAAAGCGCATGCCCACATTCAAAAACACACACCAGTAAATCCAATGCCATAAAAACAAAAATAAATCTGGGCAGACCAGGCAGAAAGGTGATTTCTTGCAGCACCAACGCAAAGAAGTGGTTTAGGCATGTTTTATCAATTCATGGCGACTTATTGGGCTTTTTGTCCATATCACAAATGTTGTTTGTTTGGCTAAAAAAGTGTGCCTACCTCGATGGATTTAGGCCCAGATCTCTGTACTGGGGTGAATGTATGACATTGTTCTGCATTCTGTCCATCAACTGTGGTTTTTGCATACCTCCACACCGTTCAATGTTCCAGAAGAAGCAGTTGAGTGGAAAGCATTCCTCACCTCGCCACCACTACACTCTCTACATCATTCCTGTCTCCCACCCACCACTGTCTGAAGATAGCCTCACACAGCCCGACCGAAAAGGTCAACAGCTTCCTGAGGGCCATCATCTGATCAACCTCCTCTGCTCAAGAGCCACTTGATCTTTTCAGCTCCAAGGAGTTCCGGAAAAAAACAGTAAAACAAATATGTTGACCTTTTTTTCAAACACTTCTCCAAAGCTTTGTAGCTCGAACCCTCCTTATTCTTTTGTTCTCTTCCGCTTTTTAGTGTCCTTTGAAAATCAGAGGATTTTAATTGCTGTACAGTGTTAGTGTACTGTAGTGAGATAATGTTCCATGTTTATGAATGAGTGCTCTTCTGATATAAGGAATGGACTGGGATATTCAAAATGTGTGAAACTAATGCATAGTGTGAAGTTTTAACAACTATAAAATAAAACAATTTAATGAGACAGTCAGAAGTGGTTGCCACTACAACACTATGCCTACAAGACCCCTGCCTACACGTGACCCTGGGAAATAGGTTTATCCTTTCCATTGCTGTAGCTTTGTGCTGTGCCGGCAATTTTATATTGTAAAGCCCTGTACTGTGAATCGATATAGTGCTTAATATGCCAGATAAAGTTAAATTCCAGCGTTAAGGCCCAGTTAGCGTGAAAAATATCAGCGCTAAACCGGACAGGGCTTCGTTGTAAATACAACGAAGCACAGTTACTGATATTTTATGATGTAGTTTTGAGGGGCACACCTACCTTGCATCTCATTAGCGATGCGAGGTGAGGCGATAGGGAAGCGGGCGTTAAGGCAAGGAAACAC
This sequence comes from Triturus cristatus, assembly GCF_964204655.1. Lineage (NCBI taxonomy): Eukaryota > Metazoa > Chordata > Amphibia > Caudata > Salamandridae > Triturus > Triturus cristatus. Next base: position 844,178,411 of record NC_140580.1, on the reverse strand, counting down.
GCGCTAGCGTGTCCTTGCTAATAGTGCAATGCCATTATCGCCGCTTTTCGGCCGAAAACGGCTGCTAAAGCGGCGATAATGGGCTTCATAACATACCCCATAATTTATTTTCTTTGCTCTTTCTGGCCATGTAAACAACCTATGATGACAACGTGTACATACTGGCGAGTACCATCCAGCAGCTCCTTGGGTTTGTGTACGTGAGGTGCTCACTGGCCTTCTCTCACATTTTTCTATCTTTAATTTGTAACACACACTATAGATTTTTTAAGTTTCTATAGGCTGTAGTCATAGGCTGTGGTTAATGACGTCTGTTTTAAATTGAGCAGCACGGACCAGCAGGCCTTTTGCAATTAGCGGGCCCTGCAAGGGAAGTTGGGAAGGTGCACAGTGAGAGCTCCATGTGTGTCCGTATAACTAAGTGGTCTGTTTGTGAAGGGACAGATCTTGTAGTGTTTTTGACTGTTTGAGTGGGGGGGCGATCTGACTCCTTATTCCCCCTTTGCTCCTGTTGTGTGTATGAATCACAGACAACCCAGGAGAATGGTCTCCAAAGGCTGCAGAGGGTTCTGCTCATGCTGGGGAACCCTCTCATGTAAAACCCAGCACCCTGCCTTCAGGATTGTTAAGGCCAGCTATAGGGGTGACTTATAAGTTTTAAGTGTAGTGACTTACAGATATAGTGAACCTATATCTAAAGTAAGCGGTGCAAGCACCAGCTTACACAGGTTGCAGTAGCAGACCTGTATTTCCATTTTGCATGGCCTCTCATGAGTGGCATAATACGTGCTTCAGCGCATGGGAGGCCTCTGCGGTACCTATGCTCTGGGTACATGGGTACCATATACTAGGGTCTTATAAGGGTACCCCAGTATCAAATCTGGAGTGTACCAAAGTACATGTATAGCAATTTAAAGGAGAGAGCAGATAGACTGGGGTCTTGATTAGTAGGATCCCAGTCAGACTAGTCAAAAACAGTGTAAGATCAAGCAAAAAGTGGGGGTAACCATAAGAAGCAGATCCTACTCTCCTATACCCACATCACCCCCCACTTGAGAGACCTCCACTGGCCCCCCAGCCAGAAGATATGCCAGTTCAAGTTCCTCATGCACACCTACAAAGCCCTCCACGGCCTAGGACCTGCTTACATTAACCATCGACTCAACTTCCACCAACACTCTAGACACTTGTGCTCCTCTTCACTTGCCCTCGCACCCCCCACATTCATCGCGGCCACAGCAGTGGCTGCTCTTTCTCTCTCCTACATCGCTGCCAAGATGTGGTACGACCTTCCCCTTCAGCTCCGTACAGCCCTTCCGCTGGCAGACTTCAGAAAGAAACTCAAGACCTGGTTTTTCAATGGCGATGCAGCGCCCAGATACCCCTAGGGGTGACAGTGTTGGGCTTTACAAATGCTGTTTGATTTATTGATTGATTGATTGATTGATTGATTGGTGCACAGATCTACACATTTTGGGACATGCTGGGTCATTAAAACTAGCAGATCAGGTTCAGTAAGTTATAGCCTGGAAAGTTAGGAATCACAGGATAGAAGAGAGATAGTTAGACGCAGATACAGATACATAGGCATAGGAGATGGAAAATACATAAGATAAACATCTGTATTCAGTGCCACTGTTGTGTCTATAAGGGGAAACAACCTTTACAACGCAACTTTTACAACGCACTACCATTACAACGAAACTGTTACAACGCGAGTGCATTGACAACGCAGGACATTACAACGCAAGTCTTTACATCGACTTGCACTAGATGGCGTGCTAACATTAAAAATAGTGTAGTTTACTATCCCAACACCTTCCCTACTGTTACGTGGACTGGAGTTGGAATAGAAAATTACACTTTTTTAATGTTAGCACGCCATCTAGTGCAAGTCGATGTAAAGACTTGCGTTGTAATGTCCTGCGTTGTCAATGCACTCGCGTTGTAAAACTTTCATTGTAACAGCATGCGTTGTAACAGCCTGCGTTGTAACGTCATACATCCGTCTATAAGTAGTGTTCCAGCTAAGAAGTTTGATGTCTACAACCATTGCCCCACACAGGGGTAATGTTTCTTCAGTCATTTGCCACTTCTCTGAAGTGTTCTGTCTACAAGAAGTGCTCATGCCAGGAAGTGTAATGTCTGTAATCATTTCCCCATCCAGTGGCTATATGCCTGCAATCATTTCCCATTTATTAGATGTGTTATGTCTATGCATAGAGTTTTTGTCAAGAGGTTTGATGTCTGCCATCTTTGCCCCATCCAGGAGTCATGTGCCTTCAACCATGTGGTACTTTTTAGATGTGTTGTGTCTATAAGTAGTGTCCTTGCAAAGACGTTGGACGTCTGCAATCTTTGCCCCACCTCGGGGTCTACAATCACTTGCCACTTCTTAGGTTTATTCTGCCTATACGTGGTGCTCTTGCCCAGAAAGTTTGATGTCAGTAATCAATGCCCCATCCAGGGTGATGCGCATGCAATAATTTGCCATTTATCAGACGTATTGTGATATAAGAAGTGCATCTGCCAAGTAAGTTTGATGTCTGTAATCACTGCCTCCTCTCCCAAAAGTTATGTGGCTAAAATCATTGCCCCTTCCCACAGGTGTTCTACCAGTGGCGGCTGGCATCTATGGGGAGGGAAGGGAGGCGTTGGTGCATGCCAAAATATTATTAAAAAACACGACATCCTCACTCCAGACCTCTTCTTCATCCAGGAACTGGAACCGGATGCTGGAACTCCCTTGCCGAAATCCCGACGCTGTTCACATGCAGGATGTGAGCAGTGCCCTGATTGGAGGGAGTGGCCTCACTCGGTGCTCCGCAGCGCACTGGAGGCCCGCACTTACTCTCAAACCAGCTGTCTTAAGGCAGCTGGGTTGAGAGGTTTAAAGGGTGCATGTGTGGCTGGCCATCGCAAGATGGCCGGACAAAAAGGCATGCACACTTCAAACAGTGCATTAGACAGCCCACCCTCCTCCATGCTGCTGTCAGTCAGCAGTGGCCTCACCCCCATACTGACGATTAGCTCGGGACAAGGATGAAAAATGAAATGGTAATGAACTACCATTTTATTTTTCATCTATGTGGCATTTAAGTGGGGAGATGCTCCTCTGCTCCAACAGAGGAGCCGCCCTCTGGCCTGCCAGGAGGTTTTCTGATGGTGATCTGTTGCCACTTATCACCCCACACAAAAGTGCTCTTATTTTGATCCTTGGAACTCCACCAACGGCGTTTGCGGTTTCCAAAGGAACTGATAGCAACACGGGTGGTACCTCTGACAAAAGTGTGGAAGGCTCCTCCAATCCTTCACACAGCTACGCAATCAGAATTATTCCACTGGAAAGCGATTTGCAAATCAGAAATTGTCTTGTTTTGCCATAAGTCTATTTAAGCATCTCAGGAATCTAAATTATTTGCTTTCTTAATTTTTAGTGAAATCTTTTTTATAAACAAACGAAAAAAAGCACCTGGACCTACCTTCGGCCTGCTGGAAGGTCATGTGAAAGAGAAGATCTAATGGACCCTCATTGCGCTGCTCTAGGAAAACGATTTCTTGGAATCGCTCTGGGCTTTCCACACGCACAAGTTTTTTTTCATTGATCTTTGTGTGTGTCTTTCTAAAAAAGACATCACACAATTGGTCAAATGTGTCTGCAGTATCCGCCCACGGCCTATTCTCTCCGTTACGAGCAGGGGCGCGCTGTGTGCCATCTGTTCGTTAACGTATTTCAAAGGCTTCCCCAAGTTTCCCCTTTCGTGGCTGCGTGGCCGTGCTTGTTAGACTCTGAGCAGCGTGAACCCGTACAACCATTGCAACACTGCAGCGGGGTCATGTACTTGACCTAAACTTCATAGGAAAGTCTTTCTTTGGAAGAGGGGACAAAGCAAGGGCTGATGCCAAACAGTAGACAAGCTAGCCTCTCTGTAAGTTTTCAGTTTTTAAACAAGTTAAAAAAGCCATGTACTGTATCAGCTTAGTAACTATTCCCAGAAATGAAGTAAGACACCAGCACGTACCTACAACGTTTAATGCAACACCGGAGACAGCGGAGGCAAGATCGCAACTGACCAAATGGTCAATCTTGGAATCCCTTTGGGTATCTCACACACGTTAAGTACTAACATCCAACATTCTAAAGACAACTCTGGTGATCGGCGTATAAACGCTAGTTGATATTTTCATTCGTAGACGCGTAAGGCGTATTTTTCGAGGCTGCGCGTAGTAGCCAATGGGGCAGCCTATTTGTGAACCAATCAGAGCCTCCTCTGCCCAGGGGGCTCCAACGTTCCTACAACCAATGAACAACTGACAGGAGCTTGCCAGACCAATTCAACGATGCACCATCGTCCAACCAACCAAATATCACTGCACTTTCCAAACAAAAATGTAATATGTTTTCCCCTATTTGATTGGTTGTGTGTGCCAAACATGTGTGCGGTCCATGGTCTGTCTGATTTCTATCCCTGGAGTACTAAACAAACCTTAAAGAAGTAATGTAGTGTCTGAGGAAATTTTCCATTGGTGGACAACTACCCCAGTGAATCGGTTCATAGGTAAGAGTCTACAGCTAGTTCAAGAGTCTCCGATAACAAGTCCCTGGTTTAGTTCTATTCCGATATGGACTTTCTAAGGAGTTTCAGGTTGATTCTTCCTAACAATCCATTATTTACCAAGCGCACAGGTACGGATGCAGCTCTCGCTGAGGATTTCAGCACAGGCAGGTATTGCTCTTGGAGTATTTTTTCAATCAGATGTAGTGACCAGCTGCATATTATTAATTTGACGTGACAGAAAGTACGAGGGCATTGATAAAGGGGAGGCGCATTACAATTACTCAAATTGAAGCAGTGCAATGTATGTTTTTGTAGCTGGTTGTTATCTCAGGATGAATATATAACGTGCGCGAAGCGCGCATCTTTACTGTTTATCGTGTCAGTTCTCCATGTGCATTGGACGTCACAGGCGCGTGCTGAATGCATTAAATGGAACTTTATGTTTATCACGCCTTGACATCACAGGCACATTCTGAGTGGTCGAGTGTGGCGTCATATTTATCGTGCCACTCCCGTACCCTTTGGGCTTCACAGGCGCATTCTGAATGCATCAGCACTTTTAGGTTGTGCTGAACTGGAACGTAAACGTGGTTGCGATGCCTGTGTGGCTAGTCCTCGGCACATGCAGTGTGACATTTTATGTGGGTATGTAGTTAATACTCCAAAACCTACCGTTCTATGTCTATCTTGTAGCGTTACTTATTGTTATAGCTTTAAGTGGGATGAAAAAAACGGGAATTGGGGTCTCCCAAAGGGGCGTGGCCAATGTAATTAAGGATGTGGCTTAAAATACGTAAGCTGAAAATCAGTGCTTAGCGCAAGTTGTATTTTGCTTCTGTCATTGCATCCATATATGATACGAGTATCTTCATACCTACAAGTCAGGATAATGTGCAGCATGACTAACCACTTGTACGGTCCCAAAGGCGAGACCTATTGGCTATGCTTTGAGAGGGAGAGTACCGGCACTTCTTAAGAGAAATGCAGTACTTTTAATTGGAGAGTACCAGCATTTCTCATAAACAAGCAGGTACTCCAGTACAAAGTATCTTCACTTCTATGTTTCCATTTCAAGCACTGACTCTCATGAAGGATTCTGCAGAGAATCTTACAGAACTGATTAATGAGATATCTCCCTAATGCCTTCCCAGTACCGAGAAGTATGTTTAGTGTTGTGTTCATTTTATTGCACTATAAACCCTACGACCTGGAACAACCCTGCAATTTGTGACTCATACACAACTAGAGCTAGGGGGTTCATTTAGCATTTTGTGCTAAATGCGGAGGAAACAAAATGTGGCAGGATTACCATTAAAGCTGAATGTCTTTTATGTTGATTTAATTTAGCATTTTGCAGCGGCGGCTATTCCGCTAAGGCGGAGGAGCATCTCCCCACTGAGTGCAAAAGGAAAAATCAAATGATAATAACACAACGTTAATAAAGTTGTTATTTTCATTTTTTTTTTATAATGAGCGAGTTTAGGGTGGGGCGGGGGCTGTGCAATATGACGAGCAGGGAGAGGAGTGGTTGGTGCACTTACGTGCGCATAGCGGTTTGGTCGGCCTCCTTTGGCAGGCCAAAAAGACATGCGCACTTAGCATTTCTCCCCCTGGCTGTATTGCACAGCCGGGTAGAGAACATGCAAAGACTCCCACTCTCTGTCTGAGCGCCAAACCAGGCCACGCTGCTGTTATGCTGGTGAAAGCAGTGGCATGATTGGCTTAGGGAAGTCTGTGTGCAGCCGGGATCAAGGAACAGAGGGAGGATGGAGGAGAGGCAGCAGCAGTACTCAGGCAAGTGAACTATTATTATATTTATTTTTTTAACCCCCCCATTACTTTTCCCTAGTGGCCGCCACTGGCGTTTTGAGAAAAAATGAGGAAAGAGAGGTCAATTATTTTATTTTCACATGCTTCAGAGCATTTCTTTAAATAGAGTTAAAATTAGTCTTTTCATAATGGGCATGTGGCACTGTATTACAATACTGTGATGCAGTTTTACAGTGTCACTGATGTGGTAAACCTACATCACGCAAAGGCTCAGATTGACAGATTTTTCACACTAATCAGTGCGACAATAAATACTGCTGCACTGCTCGAGGCGGAAAAGACAGCGCAGAGCCATATCTACTAATACTGTCCTGCTGATGCTGTCATCCCCTGCGCGGGGGCTCCACCAAGGCTGCCGTGCATGACGCACAGCCTTGCACCCTGGCGCAGAGGCGACAGTGCTCTGCCTAGCACTGGATTTGTACTGGAAACATACCCTTTCAGTACAAATGCCTACACCTAGGCACATGTAGAAGGATCCCACACATTGGACATGTGCTGTGCACTGCCGCACACATGCAATGGGCCAGTTTTCTGAGAAATAAACACATTTCTCCTAGTTTACACTTGCTTAAAACAGACATTAGTGTTTGACATGAAGCACAAATTGGCTACCTTAGAAGGCTGAGCTTTGCATCTAAACTATCAGGTTTTTGCACTGATCTGTCTCAGTGACACCCACTTGAAGCAAAGTGACAAAAACTTATGCAAGGTAACACAAAGCACCAGAGATACTTTTTACTCTGAGAAAAGGGAATCTGTCCAATGCCAAACAAATTTTGTGCTAGGTAGTAAATACCACGCATCGCTTTGCATCACTTAGTTTCATTGGCCCATAGTGGCTTAACTGCAATGTTAAAAATATGCACTAATGGAAAAATGTTCAGGAATCGGAGAACCATATGTTTATTTTTCCCTTTTACCAATTCTGTCTCCAAGTGTGTCTTTTTAAAGAATAATCATGTTCATGTTTTCATAAAAAATGTATGATGTATTAGGCAACTGGGATTGAGGCAAAACATATGTATATAAAGGGGGAGAAGGCGGCAGGGGGGCATTGACACACCGAAATATAAAATATAAAATATGGAAGGGACCAGTGCTTAATCATTTTTAGTGTTCGTCACTGTCAGCATTGAATTTCTGGGGAATTTTGCTGGTGGGCAGGCACAAACGGCACTAACTTTGGGGGAACAGGACTCTTTTAATGGAGTCTGAGTCATGAGTGAGAGATGGAAGAATGAGGCAAAAGAGGTTTAGACATGGAAATATATAGTGAGGGTGGGAATAGTTAGGCATAAAGTCATCGTTTATGTTCCCATCATCACAAAAAAACATGAAACATCGCGACAGTGCATTTGTCATCTTGGATAAGGATTAAGTTATTTTCTAGATTTCAAATATCTCTGTACAGCATCCATCTTGGGTGAGTATAGAATTATGTTGAAATATCATCCAGCGATGAAGTATGAGTAAATCGGTTACACAGTGTCAAATCTCAAACAAGTTATGGTGTCAAGGAAAGGCACTTTGTAATTTTGGGCAAATTATCCCGGTTAGCTCACATACTAGTGCCCCGAGAGATGCCTATGGTGCTGACTTTCACATTCCAGACATATAGTGCCAATAAAGTTTTTAATAAAAAGAAATATGTCCCTGCAAAGCCAAATACTCAACCAGCTACGGCACTAAACTGGTATTATTGAAAAGGTTTATCATGATCTGCAGACTAAGAAGGGTAAAGTGGCATCTTGGGAACTTGCCATTCTTCTTTTCTGTTTATCTTGCCTTCTTATATTTGCTGCTGTTTTGCAATCATTACAGTTTTGTACCACTTCATTCATTTTTTTCTTTCTGAAGTGCTCTGGATTATAGTGCCAAAGTAAATCAAATAAATTCAAATATCACGACCCGCATTATGAGTGGCCTGTAAGTTCCAGGAGCCTGGAAACGAAAGTTACTGGATCCCTCATAATTACTTTTTGGGGATTTTTTTTCAGCAGCCAAGATCTTCATGTGAAACTTCGAAGTAAAGCGTGTGTGAATCAGATTAGAAACAATGATTCATGAATGTTATAACTTACTTCCCACAAAACATGTAATTATCATTATTTTCTTACCCCTGGAATTACAAGGACCCTTGGTAACAGTAATTCTGAGGCAAGAACATAATGGAGATTTTAGTGGACCACTCATAATGAATGAATCAACCCATTATTAAAGCAGGAACAGTGGACCAATCTCAAAAGAGCTATTGTGGGTGCCAGACTTGATTACTGGAACTCCAAGTATGCTAGTATCCCAAAACCCAACTTGAAGATACTGTTAGTATTTCAGAACTGCAAGGGTAAGACCACAGTTAACACAACTAGCTGAGGTCGCATTGAACCCATTTTGTTCTAACTGTCTAAAACTGAACGCTGACATGACTGAAATTTTGATCTTCAGGCAGAGTACAGTAGCATGGGACTCCCCCTGGTGGCCAACACAGTTAGTACCACCACTCACACCCACAACCTCAGGATCATCGTAGACAGCAAACTTGACATGACTGCCCAAGTCAATGCTGTCACCGCCTCATGCTTCCACACCCTGAAGATGCTGAGGAAGATTTTCAAATGGCTTATAATCAGCACCTGGAAAACCATCACGCACGCCCTGGTCACAAGCAAGCTGGACTAAGGGAACACCCTCTGTGTGAGGATCAACAAAAAGCTGCAGAGCATTCAGAACTCGGCTGTCAAAATCACCCTGCACCTCCCACACCGCACTCACATTACACCACACCTGAAAAAGCTCCACTGACTCTTAGTTCACAAATGAACACATTTCAAACTCCTCACCCACAAGTTCAAGGCACTACATACCACTAGCCCAGCATACCTCAATAGTTGCATCTGCTTTCACAAACCTTCCAGACTCCTCAGCTTGTCCGGACTCCTACTTGCACACATCCACCAGATATGGAAAACAACATCTGGCGGTCGAGCCTTCTCCTACATCACTCCAAAAGAGTGAAACTTGAAGCATAGAAAAAAAATGGCTGTATCATTTTGTAGGCACGTGACTATAAAACGACGTGATCAGCCACGCCATGCATGGAAAAACTTCTGAAATGGCTGGTCACGTCATTTTGTAGGCACACGCCTAGAAAAGATACAGCCACTTTTTTTCCTTTTTAGTTACTGATTCATGTTGAATTGGTAACTATAAAGAAATAAAATTAAGCAGTGGGCATGAAATACCACAGTGGGAGTGGAAGAGACACATAGTGACCATGAGAAGGGTGTGGTAGCAACATGAGGGCCGCAGGTATGGAGGGGAAGCCACATGGGGACGGGAGCCGAAAGCAACACGGGGGCACAGGACCTGCCGCTACACATAAAAGCCTCCTCCTCACTTCTTGAATTCTACACAAAGCTGAAGACCTGGCTGTTTGAGTATTCTCACTAGGCTCTAGGTGTGACTAGACTCACACCTTCTCAGTACCAGGTCACCCTCCAGCGTGACAGTGCGCTCTACAAATCTCCATAACATAACAGATATCCAATCAGGTTATAGAATTAAGGTCCAGGGACAAAACGTTAATGACATCACTCAGATGTTAAAAGGCAATAGCCAGAATAAGATGCCTCCCGAAATATGTGCTATTTCCTCAAGCCTGCGGCTTTGTACTGCTGCACTTCCCTTCAATATGTTTTGGTAAATGATGATATTGAGAAATGTTTTGGGCTCTGCTGGTTGCCTGTCTGCCAACACACATGCCCAGGCCTTCCTACTGACACATTGACGTTGTGATGGGCGGCCAGGATGGCTCAGCTGGGTGAAACAACCAGCAGCCATGGGGTCGCATAGAGCGCTGTTGGATTAGAACTGCAGGTCACATGTAGTCAAGTTGTCTTTGCTGCTATTTTGGTGATTGAAAGCAGACCACAGGCCACCACTTTTCTGCCTGTCACCTGATCATGACTTTGGCCCCAGGCCCCAATTTCCTTCAAGAGGGAGTGACCTTGGTGTGGAGATGAGAGCATCATACCCCATACCAGCTGAGGCAGCTGTAACCAGTGCATTGGTGGTGGGCACCTACACTTTCTTTTATTCAACGTAAGCACTGGTGCACAGGCTGGGCTTAATTTGAGCCCATGGTTGCAGATGGGCACACCTGCAACCCTTTTGGGGGCATCTGAACTTATGTTTAATGATCAGAGTTTGACCCAGAACAAGAAAGAGAAAAGCAGCAAAAGGGGAGAGAAAGAGGAAGATAAAGACGGAAAAACAGTGACAAAGTAAGAAAGCAGGGATAAAAAAAAACCTACAACAGTGTGATATAGGGGCAGGGATAGAATACTGGTGAATAAAAGAGGCATGAGATTAATAAGGACTACACAGCCTTGGTCTTAGGCAACCACAACATTCTGCAGCAGAACTGGTAGCCTTCTTCGAAAGATTTTGTCAGTTGCACTTATTTGACAAATTAGGCACTGGGCATAGGCAGTTTTGGGGCTTGAGCCTTATTTTTCATTATCAGACTATGCCTGAGGGAAGAAAGTGGGAGAAAAGGGAGGAAGAAGAAGGGGGAGTTAAAAGGAAACGAGTGACTAAGGAGAAAGTACGGTTGTTAAAGAACGTGAAAGATTGAGATAAAGAGAAAAGAAGTGGAGGGTGGTGGAGGAAAGTGGTGTGGACGTTTGGTACCCTTAAAATCTTATAACTCAGTGGGGCACCCATGTGTGGATCAGGGATGGTATTAACTTCAATTCCATAAGGCAATGTGTCCCAGAGATAAGGTATATAACAGCATATAAAATCCTGTCAAACAAATGCAGACTAATTCAAAAAGTGAGTTCTAGAGCAAAATCTAGAAATACCATGACGGTTTATTACAAAAATTAAAAAGTACAATACAGAATAATGGAATGCAGAAGCTGCTGAGTTACATAAAAGGCAGTTGCCGAAAAGGCTATCGATGTAGAAATATACAGAATAGTGATAACAGAGAAAGGCTAAGTCCCAAGTATGCAGCAAAATCAGTAAGAAATTGGACAGCATCCCTAGTAGAGACCTAAGAAGATCTGATTCACACCAAAATTTGATGGTTTATACAGTCATTTTCTTGATAGAAGAACTTTAAGACTGTGATGTCATTGTGTTGTGAGCAGTGCTTGAAATGGATAAATAGAAGTGCAGGTACTCAGCTCCGGACAGTACCCGTCCATTTAAAATACTGGTTGTGAGGGGAAACAGCCACTACAATGCAGCATCCCATCGCGATGCCATTACAACGCGGTCGCGTTGTTACCACGCAATGCCATTACTACGCAAGTCATTACGTCGACTTGCAGTAGATGGCGTGCTAACATTAGAAATAGTATAGTTTACTATTCCAACATATTCCCTACTGTTACGTAGGCTGAAGTTGGAATAGTAAATTATACATTTCTAATGTCAGCACGCCATCTACTGCAAGTCAATGTAATGACTTGCGTAGTAATGGGTTTGTGTGGTAACAACGCGGTCGTTGTAACGACTGCGTCATATTTGTTGTGAGACAAGAAAGACATTTGCAGCAAATCAGAATACAGACTTTAAAATGGTCATGCATCCCTATCACATTAGTCCTAACCCACTACATGAATATTAATTTAGAGAGGTTTCAGAACAAACTAGGTCGATAAACAACAGTCAACCATTGTGAATGAATGCAATACCGCATGCAAGCAAAAGTTCCTTGAGAAACTGTTACAGTAAGCTTGAGAGCTTTCTTAGTAATGTCATACAGGAATAAACTAACCCACAATTTCTTGACCCTGTACAGCAGAAACACAGAAAATAAACATAATGTAGCATCGATTATGGACAAGATGGCATTGAGGCCTAACTGAGACCTAGTTAGCATAAGCCAGGAAAACACACTTTAGCAAATTGTAGCAAATTCATTTTAACTGCAAGAATTTCATGTCAGTATACACATGTGAAGTTGAGTGTAGATTAATTGCTCTGCATACCATTAATAATGCACATTTGAACAAAACATCAAAATGAGTCTTCAAAGGCATGAGGTGAATTCAAGACTAGGCAGCCTTGGTATTGTGTACCCCATGCATCTGGGCGCGCCAGCAAAGGTGCCCTAAGTAAAACTTACTTCTGGACACTGTACGTATGTTGTTTTCACAAATTAAGAACTGCATGAAAGAATGAAGATTAGGACAGTGGAGGAACATATATAGGCACACTAGAAAAGGGTGAATCAGGAACTTGAAAACGAAGTGAAAAAGCAAGCAGGCAAAGTTAAATTAGAGGAGATGTGGTAATATGTTGTGTGAAGGGAGAGTGAGGGGACTGGAACTAGAGGCGGAAAACATGTGACTGAGACTTAGGTACTGTGAAGCGATCAGCCATTCTGCACACAGCCAACACGATTGCCAGATTTGTGTTAATTGTCCAGTACAAAAGCCCCATTCACAAAGACGATTCACAAATCTGTACAAGGGAGCACAGCGTACAATGTCCTCAAAACGCATTATTGGACAAACAGTCAGCTGCGCTACAGACGCCCACCCAATTTATACAGAGCGTTGAGAGGCGTGACGTCAGCATGTCGACCGCTAGCAGTACTCCAACAGGACAGTGCCGGATTAAACCCTGCGGAGGCTCCTAGGCAGTCGAAATTTCGCCCCCCCCACCCTCACAAATTATCTACTAATACCGTTTTAATTGTACCAATTTTGACCCGCTGTCAGGGGGCCCCTAAAAGGAGCGGGTCCCATGGGCCAGTGCTTACTTTGCCTGTTTGGTAATCCGGACCTGCACATGAAGCATAGATGGTCGTCTGGTAAGACAGCGGGGTCTGCGTTCATGAGCGAGAAGCCCCATGTCACCAGGGTGGCTTTTGGCCGATCCTGGTTTTTCAATAAACAATACTAAGCATGCTGGGACTTGTAGTTCCACTTTTCACATTATCCATATTCCGGTTGACTTTAAAAACAAGCATTTGCAAAGTCAACAGGTGTAGTCTTTTGGACCTGCTGACTTTTTCAATGGTTTCTAGCCATGCTGCCGAGAATCTCCGATGGCTAAAGAATTTAAGTGAAAAGCTTTTGATATGGCTGGTCACGCCATTTTGTAGGCTCGCTCTTACAAAATGATACAGCCACTTTTTTCCTTTTTAGTTACTGATCCATGTTAAATTGGTAGCTAAAAAAAAAAGTTCTAAAGCAGTGTGTGAGAAGCACCAGAGTGGTGAAAAAAGCAACACAGTGACCATGAGATGGGGGTAGTAGCAACATGAAGTCTGCAGATGGGGAGATTAAACCACAATGTGACGGTGGGCGAAAGCAACACAGGGGCACAGGTGGGGTGGAAGCAAAACAGGGTTGCGGATGTGGGGAAGTAACATGGAGGACATGAGTGGGGAGAAGCAAACAGCAGAGGCAGCAAATCTGAAGTCTGGAGGGGGCAAACTGGTGGAAGAGCAGCATAGAGCTAGCAGTTAGAGCCACACAGATGAGAAAGAAACACAGGGGATTGGGAGGAGAGGGAACCGGGCAAGAGAGCAACACAGAGCGCAGAAGGAAAGCCGGCACAAGCGACAAATAAGAAGCAAGCAAATGAAACTGACAATAATGCCAACCAATGGTAAGCAATGTGCGGTCTCTACGCCCACTGTAACCCAACAATATGTCGCGCAAAAGACAGAGCATGCACTGTCTTCTGAAAGACATAAAATGGTCTGTACAAAAACACTCTAATAACACAACTGCTATCTGAAATGTATGTGTGTCTGCACAGTGCACGTCACCAAAGTGAAAGACAGAACACCTGTCAAAAAGATAGCTCCCATTAAGATTCACCACCCCTACAGCCAGCTGGTTCTTTTAATGGCTAGCCCATTGGAACAGTTTTAGATAGCAGGAGTGGCTCGTGTAGGTAAGAGGGGTGGGGCGGGGTGGGGAGGGATTCGACGGGTGACGACGTTTGGAAATTAATTATTTATTCCATTTTTCTCATCATCGTCTATCGAACCCCCCACCCCACCGCTCTTACCTGCACATGGCACTCCTGTTAGATAGACATCTTCTGAAGTCTATCAACTCAAATGGAGGAACCATCCTTTGATACTACATGTTACTTTGTGGTGTATGGTTGTGTGTAGTTCCTAGAGCCTTTGTTCAGTGATAGATTTCAAGATGGTTTGTGTGAGTTAGTGTGACAGTAAAACGAATTCCATTCAGGAATATATTTCCAGTGTTCTGTGTGTATGAGTGTGTGTGCTGAAGGATTTTATTCTTCTTCTCTCAAATGTGGTGAAAGAAAATCACAGGCACATTGCTTGGACACAGTATGGTGTTTTATATACATAGCACAAGGCAAGTCGATGTATTTTAATGTGATTTTGTGTGCTTGATGATGTTGTGGTTGTGCTAGCTTTGCATGTTTTTAAGCTAGGGTGTACGTAGGTGTAGTGTGTGACAGTATAGTTATGCCAGCTGTAGGGCATTCAGTGGCAGCTGGCACAGGTAAGGGCGGTGAGGATAAGTGATAGGTAAAATAAAAAAATTAAAAAAACACTTACCTTGCGCTCGCCATATCACCGAGTTGGAGATGCGGCAAACGCAAGGTAAGTGGTTTTATTTAATTTTTTATTTAATTCTACCTATCCCGTCATTTGTGGACTCCCTTCCACCCGGGCCCTTCCCCGCCCTTCCTCACTGCTCTTACCTGAGCCGGCCGCCATTGATGGCATTATGCTTTGTTTCGTGCATGGTGGTGTGGACGTCCTGTCTTGTGTGTGCTGTAGGAGTATTACCATTTCCAGATGATATTGGAATACTGTTGTAGGAGAGTAGGGTCTGCAATCCTATGATCACCCAGATTTTTTGCTTTTGCTTCATTGGTTTACGACTTTCTCCGGCCGTGGGCCTGCCAATCAGACCCACAGCCTAGCTGTTCTCTCTCGAAATTAACACACATGTACGTTAGGTGCATCCACTAATTGGAACTGGGCCGCCTTGTCAGTCCCTGTCTCAGCATACCACAGGTATCCAGGGCATCGGTGTACCCAGGGCCTACCAGGGACTGAAGCATGTATTATGCCACCCCTGGAATGGCCGCCCAAATCTGACACAACTGGCTGCACGACAGCTGGGGCCACGTGGTGTAATCACCCGTTGCTGTAGGTGTAGTATTCCTACACCTAAACCCTAAAATGGACACATGGATTCCTATCAGTCACTCCTATAGCAGGCCTTATCAATCCTGAAGGCAGAGTGCAGGGAATCATGTGGGACGGTGCTCTGGCGCGAGCTGAGCCCGTCGACGGCTTGCGGAACCAAGTCCTAATAGCCGTTCCATGGTGACGCGGGCCAACTACTTGTAAGGCATTATAATCCTTGCGGTTATTTGCTAACTTTGGCATCGCATCACCTACACATGTCGAGTAAGGTGTCATACGAATGGGAATACGAACCCCTCGCCAGTCCTGGCGACGGGGTTAGCATTCCCCCCTTTTAGAGGGACACGACATGGAAGTAACCTTGAACCCCGGTTAAAGTTGACTCAAGCCTCAGCATCACAAAATGGATGCTGCCACCAGACACAAGTCTGACCTCCTGCTGCTGGGGGACCTTCCAGCAAGGGGAGCTTGGACAAAGGGTTTCCTGTCGAGGGCGGTGCTAGCACCATCCCCGCCAGGGTTTGTGTATCCCAGGTAGGCAGGGCTGAAAGGAAGGTGATTGCAAGTGGCACCCCGGTGCTCGCTGTGCATAGCCCGGCTCAAACCAGTTTCGGGGGCACACCAGCCCCTGAGCTGGCGCGAAGCCGGACAAAGGATAGGGGTAACCACCCCCCTCCTGGCTCCACCCATAGGTAGAACCTAGTCACGGGCCAGCCCCTTTTCTGAGAATAAAGGTAGGAGCGAGTCCCCTTCCCAAATTGGATAATCAGATAATCGGATAACTCCGAATCACGAACCACTTTCCACGAAAGGAACTCTTGACTATTTCTGAAGACTCTCCCTTGTGGCTAAGGAGTAGCCACCCTGCACCAGCAGGCACCATCTAAGCGCTTGCGGTTTGCTGTACGTCTCCTACGGATCAAGACTGCCCAGCTCGACGAGACCCGAGTTCCCTGCCATCTCTGACCTTTTATCTACCTCATCAGCCCAGCTGAGAGTCGTAGGTGTGACGAGACCTGCGGGACCGGCTATCTTCAGAACCTGCACGACGCTTATCTAGCACGCCCACCGAGGGACCCTCGAGTGAGTGCACCTAGGGTTTGAGAAGCCCTAAACCCTGAGCAGCTCCAACATCGAAGTCTGTCTCCCCAGCATCCACGAGATCTGCGTGGGGGCCCTTCCGCTTCTTGCTGTTCCCAGCGTTGTCCGACCACTTGCCGACCGGCTTGTGGCCCTCTCCACGACGCTCCAAGATTATTTGCATCACCGGTCTGGTTGCTCCAGACTGGCTCTTGCTCCCCTTCAACAGAGGAGTACCACGGACCCTCCTGGTCCACTCCCGACGCCATCTTGACTCCCCCGCTTGGGTTGCCACTGCCAAGATCCGCTGCCCCTTCCTGGGCCCAGCATCATCAACAGCAGACACCTTCGTGGGACAGCTCGCCCTCCATCCTGGTCGCCGCCGCGCCTCCTGGTCCGAGGAACAGCCGAGTCCGACGTCACCCACTCACCTGGTCGAGGTGACTTCAGCCGGTACCCCCCTGGTACCCACACGATCGCTGGCTAGCGGTTGAGAACTGAGTCCCCTCTGCTTTCAGGTTTCCTTCATCACCGATCCAGGCTTGGATCGCTCTGAACATCGACACTGGTCGCCTGCCAGCAACTTCTTCTTTCAGGCTCCTGAGACTACACGAGGACTCCCGACATCTTGCCGAACTTCACGCAGCCGCAGCCTCCGGGCCAGGTAACTCGAGCATCTCGGTGCTCCATCGCAGGTTCGCTCTACAAGTGTCCAGTTCCTCTTTCGTTTAGTCCCACTGATCGGAACACTCCGGAATCCGTACCTCCAGACTCTAACCATTCGCATTTCACTGTTAGTGTAGATGGTTTCTCGTGCCCCTCGGGCATTTGTGTAAATTGTGCAACTGAAGTATTTTCCTAAGAGTTTTGTAGTGTGCTTAGCTTCCTGACTCATAAAGAGCCAGGGTAGTCTTGTTATAAATAAATATCCTTTTATTTTCATAACAACTTGTGTGGTGTCCTTTCACTTGGTGTTCAAGGGGTATATGTGATGGTAAACAGCTGGCTTAACACGCCCTCTAGAGTTTAGCCTAAGACTGCTCGTATCCACGCTACTAGGATAGCTGGTCTATACGGTTGACTTACAACCAATCATCAATAAGGGTCGTTTGGAATGATACACAGTGATCACTAGAATAGTGAGCACTACATATCAGGCCAACTTCTCACATTGGTGAGCAGCGGTTGGGATTTGAGCTTGCTGTTGTTTTACCACACACGTATCCTAAGAATATCGCAGTGAAAGATCACATAAGTACCCAGGTACATATAACTTAACTTAGAATACTCCGAGTTCTAATGAACCGGCTGTTGTAGTGTAACAGGGCTTAGCACACCCTGACTACAACTCTTAGCAAGGGGTCAGTAGGTAAACCCATAGTGTAGGTAGGTGCAACTCTTACACCTCACTAGAAAAGCATGTCGGTCCACGGAGAGTCTGCAGGGACTCCCTTAGTGGTCAGTGACCCTCCACAGGTCGTGTCACGATATGCAACTCTTAGCTTCAAGGAGATGAGACAACTGTGTGCCTCCAGGAAGCTAAACCAGGGTTCTAACCCTACCATCGCAATACTGATAGGTCTCTTAGAGGCGTACGATGCTAGGAGGTCCTCTAACCCAGGTCCCCCCAGTGCAGATGGGAACATGCCTCCCTTAGAGGGAACCCTCGGTGACCCCGACCTCGACCTCCACACAGAGGAGGAGGACGAGGACGAGTTATCGGGAGACGAGGCAGACAAAGGTCCAGTGGTAGTCGGCAGGCTTACAAGGACCAACTTAAGCAGGCATGAGAATGGAACTGGGGGAGCCCCGGGCCCACGCTCAAGCAGGCTTAACCTTGGGAACGGACGAGCTAGGTCTCTCTCCAGAGGCTCTGGCAGATCGGTTCATACACATGTCTCTCAGGCACCTTCTCAGAGAGGAATGACTTCCCCTCAGAGGAGGGAGCATGAAGCGAAGATGCGGGAGGTCAATCTGAGGATCGAGCGGGAAGAACTTGCCCTCGCCAAAGAAAGACTTGCCTTGGCCCGAGAGCAGAAATTAAGTGGGTTAGATCCCACTGGTGGCAGCATTCTCAATAGAGAGAAAGACAGGGGTATAGACACTAGACACCTGAGTAAAATAGTGCCCCCCTTTAAACAAGGGGACGACATCCACAAGTGGATAACTGCCTTGGAGAGGGCCTGCACTGTCCAGTGCGTCCCCCCAAGTCAGTGGGCAGCTATACTGTGGCTTTCCTTTGAAGGTAAAGGAAGGGACAAGCTCCTCACTACAAGAGCTGAGGATGCTAACAACTACCAAGTCCTGAAGAACACACTGATTGATGGGTTCGGCTTAACCACGGAACAGTACCGGGTGCTGTTCCGGGACACCCAGAAAATTCAGTCTCAGGATTGGGCTGACTTTGTCGATTGTGCCACTAAGGCTTTGGAAGGCTGGTTGCTGGGTAGCAAGGTTACTGATTACACAGGATTGTACAATCTTATCATGCGAGAACAGATTTTAAACAACTGTCAGAACCAATTGTTGCATCAGCACCTTGTCGACTCGGATCTGACCTCTCCCCAAGAATTGGGAAAGAAGGCAGACAGATGGGTCAGAACAAGGGTCAAGCAGAACCAGAATCAGAACCAGGGTGGTCAGAAGAAAGCAGACCAAAAGGGTAACAAGAACGAACAAAATGACCAGAAGTCTTCGACAGGTCCCCAACAAACCAAAGAGGGTGGGGGTCAGGCTTCACAGAAGAAGAAGACTCAAGAAGGCCAGTCAAAAAGGTGGTGCCAATACTGTAAAAGTAAGACTCACTGGTTTAGTGAGTGCACCAAGAAAGGAGGGCAAACTCCTGCCACTGCAGCCCCTAAGGCACCTGCGCCCCCTAGTACAGTCAGCAGTGGTAGTGCGCCTCCCAAGGCATTAGTTGGGTTAACCTTGGGAACCGAGGGGAGTGACGACTTAGTCGGCACGCTCACTCAGGCCGTCCTTGTCTGTACAGGGGATATGGATATGTCTCCTGATGCCAGCCCCAATACTTTGGGCAAATACAGGCAGACACCTTTGATAAATGGAAAAGTGGCTCAGGCCTACAGGGACACGTGTGCCAGTGTCACCATGGTGACGCCTAACTTCGTGGACCCTGGACAGATCATGCTAGGTACCAGTTACCTAGTGACCAATGCCAGCAACGTCACTACCAATCACAGTATGGCAGTTGTTGATTTCTCCTGGGGAGGGGTAAGTGGCCCGAAAAAGGTTGTGGTTAGTTCAGACCTCCCCGTAGAATGTCTGTTGGGCAATGATTTGGAAACGTCACAATGGTCAGAAGTGGAGCAGAGGACTCACATGGAGATGTTAGGCTTGCCAGCACATGTCCTTGCTGTGACCAGGTCACAGGCCAAAAGATGCCCCACTGAACAGGTGCTGGATCCTGGAAGAACGGACCAGACACCTTCCAAGAAAAGGAGCAGTAAGGGTAAGGCTTCGCCTTCCCCCTTGCCCCAGGTCGTGGATCAAGTCTCCGAGGAGGCTGACCTTAAAGAACTGAGGGAAACTGAGCCGCAAGAGCTTGAACCTGGTCAGGTTGAGTTTCTGGGCTCAGGGGGACCCTCCAGGGAAGACCTGGGGAAGGCACAGTTAGACTGCCCCTCACTTGAACCCCTCAGACAGCAGGCCGCTGCTGAGGCTGCAGGGAACGCCACAGGTACCCACAAAGTGTACTGGGACGATGGACTCCTGTACTCCGAGGCAAGAGACCCCAAACCTGGTGCGACCAGGAGGCTGGTCATCCCCTTGTCTCTGAGAGGTTTCCTTCTCACCTTGGCCCACGAGATTCCCCTTGCAGGCCACTTAGGCCAGAATAAGACTTGGGACAGAATTGTTCCACACTTTCACTGGCCCCACATGTCCGAAGATACGAAGGAGTTTTGCCGCTCCTGTGTCACTTGCCAAGCCAGTGGTAAGTCAGGTGGCACGACAAAGGCCCCCCTCATACCACTACCAGTGGTGGGGGTACCCTTTGAACGAGTGGGGATCGACATTGTCGGACCAATGGAACCCCAGACAGCATCAGGGCACAAGTTTATACTGGTGGTGGTGGACCACGCCACCAGGTATCCTGAAGCTATTCCCCTTAGGACCACTACAGCACCTGTGGTGGCACGGGCCCTACTTGGAGTGTTCTCCAGAGTGGGCTTCCCTAAGGAGGTCGTCTCAGACAGAGGTGCAAACTTCATGTCGGGATATCTGACTGCTATGTGGAAGGAATGTGGTGTCAACTACAAGTTCACCACACCCTATCACCCACAATGCAATGGGCTTGTTGAGAGATTCAACAGGACCCTAAAAGGGATGATTCACGGACTACCTGAAAAGCTTCGGCGGAGATGGGATGTCCTGATACCCTGCCTCTTGTTCGCCTACAGAGAGGTCCCGCAGAAGGGGGTTGGCTACAGCCCTTTTGAGCTTCTGTTCGGACATCCTGTAAGGGGACCCCTTTGTTTGGTAAAGGAAGGATGGGAGAGACCTCTCAGAAAGCCGGCATCAAACATTGTGGACTATGTGCTCGGTCTCCGCTCGCGGATGGCGGAGTACATGGAAAAGGCGTCTAAAAACCTGGAGGCGAGCCAAGAATTACAGAAAGCTTGGCACGACCAAAAGGCTGTCCTGACTGTGTACCAGCCTGGACAGAAGGTGTGGGTGCTGGAGCCAGTGGCCCCAGCAGCACTCAAAGACAAATGGTCTGGGCCCCACACGATCATTGAGCAAAAGGGAGAGGTCACCTACTTGGTAGACCTGGGAACTCCCCGGAGCCCCCACAGGGTGCTCCATGTAAACAGGCTCAAGGCATATGTCGACAGGGAGGGCATGGGCTTGCTCATGGCCACAGATGGGGGACAGGAGGAGGAGAGTGACCCTCTCCCAGACCTGCTCTCTCAGAACCCTGACGATGGATCAGTAGACGGTGTTGTCTTTTGTGGCAGCCTCTCTGGACATCAACAAGAGGATTGTAAACAGGTTCTTCAATCCTTTCGACATATGTTCTCTCTGACACCCAGTCAGACCAAGTGGTGTACCCATGAGGTCGACACTGGAGACAGTCTGCCCATAAAGAGTAAAATCTATCGGCAGCCTGATCATGTCAGAGACTGCATCAAGACAGAGGTGCAGAAAATGTTGGAGCTGGGAGTCATTGAACCCTCGGACAGCCCCTGGGCTAGTCCCGTAGTGCTCGTGCCGAAACCTCACACCCAGGGCGGTAAGAAAGAGATGAGGTTTTGCGTGGACTACAGAGGTCTCAATGCGGTCACTAAGACTGACGCCCACCCGATACCAAGAGCAGACGAACTTATCGACCGGTTGGCCTCGGCCAACTACTTAAGTACGTTTGACCTGACAGCTGGGTATTGGCAAATCAGGTTAGCTGAGGAGGCCAAGCCCAAAACAGCATTTTCTACCCCGGGTGGGCATTATCAGTTCGTGGTAATGCCCTTTGGTTTGAAAAATGCACCTGCCACCTTCCAAAGGCTGGTGAATCGAGTTCTCACTGGGTTGGACGACTTCTGTGCGGCGTATCTGGACGATATCGCTGTCTTTAGCTCCACCTGGGAGGATCACCTGGTCCACCTGAGGAAAGTGTTAGAGGCCCTGCAGAAGGCAGGCCTCACTATCAAGGCCACCAAGTGCCAGATAGGGCAGACACAGGTTGTATACCTGGGCCACCTTGTAGGTGGAGGCCAGGTTCAACCATTGGAGAGCAAAATACAGGCCATCCAGGACTGGGCTCCTCCAACCACCCAGACTCAGGTTCGAGCTTTCTTGGGCCTGACTGGTTATTACCGGAAATTTGTCAGAAATTATGGATCCATTGTGACCCCGCTAAACGACCTGACAAGTAAAAAGATGCCAAAAAAAGTTCAGTGGACAGCAAGCTGTCAGAAGGCATTCGATGACCTAAAGCAGGCCATGTGCACAGCACCTATCCTAAAGAGTCCAGACTACTCCAAACCATTCATTGTCCAAACAGACGCTTCGGAGCTGGGTGTGGGAGCTGTTCTATCGCAACTGAATTTTGATGGTCATGACCAGCCCATAGCTTTTATTAGCAGGAGGCTGACCCCCAGAGAGAAGAATTGGTCAGCTATTGAGAGGGAGGCCTTTGCTGTGGTTTGGGCCCTGAAGAAGTTGAGGCCATACTTGTTTGGCACTCACTTCAAGATTCAGACCGACCATAAGCCCCTCTTGTGGCTAAATCAAATGAAGGGTGAAAACCCCAAACTACTTAGGTGGTCCATTTCCCTACAGGGGATGGACTTCACAGTGGAGCATAGACCTGGCACTGATCATGGCAATGCAGATGGGCTCTCCAGGTATTTCCACTTAGAGCAAGAAGACTCACCTGGTCAAGGTTAGCTTATTGTCCCAAAGTTTGGGGGGGGGTCATGTAGGAGAGTAGGGTCTGCAATCCTATGATCACCCAGATTTTTTGCTTTTGCTTCATTGGTTTACGACTTTCTCCGGCCGTGGGCCTGCCAATCAGACCCACAGCCTAGCTGTTCTCTCTCGAAATTAACACACATGTACGTTAGGTGCATCCACTAATTGGAACTGGGCCGCCACAGGGCATCGGTGTACCCAGGGCCTACCAGGGGCTGAAGCATGTATTATGCCACCCCTGGAATGGCCGCCCAAATCTGACACAACTGGCTGCACGACAGCTGGGGCCACGTGGTGTAATCACCCGTTGCTGTAGGTGTAGTATTCCTACACCTAAACCCTAAAATGGACACATGGATTCCTATCAGTCACTCCTATAGCAGGCCTTATCAATCCTGAAGGCAGAGTGCAGGGAATCATGTGGGACGGTGCTCTGGCGCGAGCTGAGCCCGTCGACGGCTTGCGGAACCAAGTCCTAATAGCCGTTCCATGGTGACGCGGGCCAACTACTTGTAAGGCATTATAATCCTTGCGGTTATTTGCTAACTTTGGCATTGCATCACCTACACATGTCGAGTAAGGTGTCATACGAATGGGAATACGAACCCCTCGCCAGTCCTGGCGACGGGGTTAGCATTCCCCCCTTTTAGAGGGACACGACATGGAAGTAACCTTGAACCCCGGTTAAAGTTGACTCAAGCCTCAGCATCACAAAATGGATGCTGCCACCAGACACAAGTCTGACCTCCTGCTGCTGGGGGACCTTCCAGCAAGGGGAGCTTGGACAAAGGGTTTCCTGTCGAGGGCGGTGCTAGCACCATCCCCGCCAGGGTTTGTGTATCCCAGGTAGGCAGGGCTGAAAGGAAGGTGATTGCAAGTGGCACCCCGGTGCTCGCTGTGCATAGCCCGGCTCAAACCAGTTTCGGGGGCACACCAGCCCCTGAGCTGGCGCGAAGCCGGACAAAGGATAGGGGTAACCACCCCCCTCCTGGCTCCACCCATAGGTAGAACCTAGTCACGGGCCAGCCCCTTTTCTGAGAATAAAGGTAGGAGCGAGTCCCCTTCCCAAATTGGATAATCAGATAATCGGATAACTCCGAATCACGAACCACTTTCCACGAAAGGAACTCTTGACTATTTCTGAAGACTCTCCCTTGTGGCTAAGGAGTAGCCACCCTGCACCAGCAGGCACCATCTAAGCGCTTGCGGTTTGCTGTACGTCTCCTACGGATCAAGACTGCCCAGCTCGACGAGACCCGAGTTCCCTGCCATCTCTGACCTTTTATCTACCTCATCAGCCCAGCTGAGAGTCGTAGGTGTGACGAGACCTGCGGGACCGGCTATCTTCAGAACCTGCACAACGCTTATCTAGCACGCCCACCGAGGGACCCTCGAGTGAGTGCACCTAGGGTTTGAGAAGCCCTAAACCCTGAGCAGCTCCAACATCGAAGTCTGTCTCCCCAGCATCCACGAGATCTGCGTGGGGGCCCTTCCGCTTCTTGCTGTTCCCAGCGTTGTCCGACCACTTGCCGACCGGCTTGTGGCCCTCTCCACGACGCTCCAAGATTATTTGCATCACCGGTCTGGTTGCTCCAGACTGGCTCTTGCTCCCCTTCAACAGAGGAGTACCACGGACCCTCCTGGTCCACTCCCGACGCCATCTTGACTCCCCCGCTTGGGTTGCCACTGCCAAGATCCGCTGCCCCTTCCTGGGCCCAGCATCATCAACAGCAGACACCTTCGTGGGACAGCTCGCCCTCCATCCTGGTCGCCGCCGCGCCTCCTGGTCCGAGGAACAGCCGAGTCCGACGTCACCCACTCACCTGGTCGAGGTGACTTCAGCCGGTACCCCCCTGGTACCCACACGATCGCTGGCTAGCGGTTGAGAACTGAGTCCCCTCTGCTTTCAGGTTTCCTTCATCACCGATCCAGGCTTGGATCGCTCTGAACATCGACACTGGTCGCCTGCCAGCAACTTCTTCTTTCAGGCTCCTGAGACTACACGAGGACTCCCGACATCTTGCCGAACTTCACGCAGCCGCAGCCTCCGGGCTAGGTAACTCGAGCATCTCGGTGCTCCATCGCAGGTTCGCTCTACAAGTGTCCAGTTCCTCTTTCGTTTAGTCCCACTGATCGGAACACTCCGGAATCCGTACCTCCAGACTCTAACCATTCGCATTTCACTGTTAGTGTAGATGGTTTCTCGTGCCCCTCGGGCATTTGTGTAAATTGTGCAACTGAAGTATTTTCCTAAGAGTTTTGTAGTGTGCTTAGCTCCCTGACTCATAAAGAGCCAGGGTAGTCTTGTTATAAATAAATATCCTTTTATTTTCATAACAACTTGTGTGGTGTCCTTTCACTTGGTGTTCAAGGGGTATATGTGATGGTAAACAGCTGGCTTAACACGCCCTCTAGAGTTTAGCCTAAGACTGCTCGTATCCACGCTACTAGGATAGCTGGTCTATACGGTTGACTTACAACCAATCATCAATAAGGGTCGTTTGGAATGATACACAGTGATCACTAGAATAGTGAGCACTACATATCAGGCCAACTTCTCACAACTGTTACAAGCTGTTTTTGTTGGGTACAGAGTGCTACTGGATATATGATGAGAGTCTAAATATAGGATATCAGACCTATGTTAGATGCCTATAAAGACTGTCTACATGGTACTGAGTGGGAAGATGTGTGGTGGTTTAGTACCGCAGTGATATGTATGTCCAAAAATGGCTATTCCCCCAACTATCACTGAAGTTTATTTATGAGTTATGTTAGGCATAGCATCCCACCAGCTGGGTACTCAGTCCGGTAGGAAAGAAGCAGGGTAAACATGACAGGCGAACAGAGAGCAAGTTGAAGATTTAGAACCATCACAAGCTGGCCACATGAATTTCAATATGAACAAAGCATGATTTAAAGAGGACACAACATTGTCCAATTTATAATGCTGGGCAGGGATGAATGCTTTATGTAATGAAATGTGTTACAGTGGGGCCTGTCCTGTAGGAGAATGCCCAATTGGAAATAAGGCGTGCACTAGATTGTGGAAAAAACAGGTCATAACAGAGGTTTCCACTGACCAACCCTTCCCACCCCGACCAACTGCTCTCATCTCATGGCCCTCCTGAAGAGGACGATGGTCCATGTGTGTGGTGCAAGAGGGTGAGCCTTGCTACTGTCCTGTTAACCACCCCCTACATACCCACCGGCTGTGAGCCCAACCACAGTACTCAACACTAAATCCCATGCTGGAACTGGTGAGGGAAACAGCCGTAACAGGCCATAACCCTGAGACCTAAGGAGCAAGCAAAGCCAGTGGTGCACCCAGGAACCCCATAATATACAAGGCCCCGGACCGCCTTTCCATCGTGCCTCCCTCTTTCTTTTCTGGGACAACCATAGAGAGACAGCCATGGCATTGCAACAGGTGGAGTATTGATCCTATCAGGGCTCTATTTTCTGTGGAACACCCTGCAAGGGCAAGGGGATCTGTTTGGACATGGGTAGAATAAGGCCAGGAACTTGACAAGCGGAATGACCACTTTGTCAGTGGCACAACTAAACTCTGCGACAGTTTGCCCCCTCACATCAGAGCTATCCCTACCTTACTTACCTTTAGGAAAGAACTTAAACCCTGGCTTTTCCGAAACTAAGGGCATTCAGTTTCTGTTCAAGTGCTGTCAGCGCCAAGACACCTTAGGGTAAACGCGTGATCAATACATTTTAATAACATAACATAAACAATAATGGTGCAGGCCTGAAGGCCACAAGTCGATCTGTCTTCATGGTTCTTCTTTATCTCCTCCAGATCCAGCCTCCACTGTACCCCACTGGCTTTCCTGTATCACTTGCTCCCGCCCCGATAACCCACCTTAACTACTTATAGTCAAGGCACTAGGTTTCGTCCCTCCTGAATCCAGCATCCTCTCATCACTTGATCAGGGCTCGTCATTGACCCGTCCCATCTCTGAGAGTGCTGTCACTGCATGCTCACATCAAGATATATCTGCTGCCTCTGGCCTAGACAGGTGTAGGAGAATGAGAAAGTGGAACATTAATGGCCTACCCATGTGAACCATGGTGTCTGAAGAGGTGGAGCCATGGACAAGTGGTGCACTGAAGATCAGGAGAGAGCCTTGGCTTCTGTTCATGAAGTAGCCCTCTTTACAAGTGCATATGGCTGTCTGCGATGCTTCTTCCAGGGCCGGCTTTAGGGCAGTGCGACAGGTGCGGCTGCACAGGGCGCTGACCAGTGGAGAGGGCGCTAACCTCGGAGGGGCGCTATTTTCATCAATAACTTATGATTGGAGGGATGATGGGCACTTTTTCCTGGTGGTAGTGAGAGAATCCGAGCAGGCGGTCATGGTGTGTGGGGGCGCAAAAAAGGATTGTTGCACTTGGTGCCACCAGAGCTAAAGCCGGCCCTGGCTTCTTCAATGCCTGTGGGTAGTTTATTATATATATTTCCAGAGCAGCTGGTATTATGCAATTCCATGGCCATGGCGTTTTGCTCACAGTTATGGATTTGCTGCAATTTCCACATAATCCATCATCAGCCGCATAATCTGTGGTTTTTAACAAAAAAAGTTTGTTTCTAGCCTATACAGATCAAAAGTTACTCAAATTGCAGCTGTGCCGTGGAAGGCCCTTTGAAAAAAGGTTGCTAGCCATCTTTCAGTTGACTATTACTATATTTGGATGTTAAACCGATAGTAATGAGGTGAAAGCTTTGCCCAGCCCGTGTTAATATGGACAAAAACGTGCCGCGTTACGTTGCATAATTCCCCTTTTTTTCTTGCTGCATAATATAGTCAACCCTTTGGCATATTTTAGTCCTTTCCTGCCGCATATTTCCAGTGGCCCTGTATTTATCTCCACCTTATCCTCTTTCTGGACTATCTTTCATATGTGCCAGTATAGTTGCCTTGTTGCATCTATCAGCCTTGTGTGCAAACATATGGGTAATGCAAGAAATGTGTGGTAACTGAACAGGGACACCTTTCCAGTTTGCACACATTTACCTCCTCAATATGATATACGTATTTTGCATACAGACTGTAAAAAAATCATAGTTAATGGATGATGCAGGACTGTTTTTTTATCCTCTATGCACTTTCAATAGACATTTACAGTATTACAGGGCGATGCAGAGGTAACATCTGGAGATGACCTGTAATTTTCAGAGGTGCCACCAGCTGATTTTTGCTGCCATGGAAGCTGCAGAAATGAGTTACGAAAAAGTGTTTTCAGCAGTTATTTGCAAAATTCAGCTTCCAGCAACTAAATAAGATAGAAAGACCTTCTGCTGTTAAGTAAGAGTACAGGGTCGGCTTTTCCACCATATTTCACTTACAAGGTTACAGACCTTTTTAGGAATGGGGGTAAAAATGCATTTGTTATTCCTAGATTTTTGCCTTCAGTGGCGCCCTCGGGCAGTATTTTCTGCAATACAAAATGGATATCTTTAAACCCCTTTAATACAATGTTTCAGAAATGCATTCCAGGGATATAATTAGAATAGTAATTAAGCTTCCTGGACTATTTGGGGGAGAACTGAACTTCCACCAAAGATTCTACGGTTGGAATTGGAATTGTAAGTTTGACCTCCCAGAGTCCGCCAAGCCCACTTTTGGCATTAAAGCGTATCACTGACACGCGAATATCACATCACGCCACAGAAAAAACATATACCATGTCACTAGAAAAAGCTGGAGGTGAAACAGTGTGAAAAAAATTGCAAATAGTTGTGTTGACAATGCTACTGCATGTCATTTCATGTGTTTCCCCAAATGGCTCCCCATCAAATATATCTCATCCTTCTCACATGGGCCTTAAGGCAATAGCTCATATATGTGCTTTAAAATGTTTTACTTTTCCTCTGGTAGGCGACATTTAATAACACTCTTGGATTCTTATCGGGCAAAGATACTCCCCATTTTATCTTATGCCCTAGAATATATTTCCATAAGCAAATGGTCTGTTTTAAATTTACTCAAAGGGAAGCTTATAATAGCCTTAAGGCAAGCAATTCCTGTCCAAGCATTATGCTTAGAACTTTCTCTCTTTAGTGCCCATTCCACATCTTTGGTGAACGTAATTAGGTGGGTTTAAAATGTATTACACACACAGGAAGGCACCTTAAGAGACTTCCCAAGGCAAGAAACTTTTAATGGAAAATTAAAAATGTACACATTTAACAATAATCTTAAGGTTGTACTAGCACAATTCCACTGTACTATTGATCACTTCCAGATGTGGACCCCAACACAACTTGAAGTGTTTCTAAAAAATACAGCTGCCAGAAAAGCTACACTCGTGATATTACACATGTTCGCTGTTGGAAACATATAAGCCTTATTCTGACAGTATATCTCTTAAAGAACCAAGAATACTTAAAGTTTTCTTTGGAACATAATACCAGGTGATTTTTACTTATGTTCAGATTGGGCATTTTACCTTTGAATAACTTTACAAAGCACTGGTCTGTTAAAGGAAATAAGTCCCAAGTGGGTGAACTCTGTAAAGATGGGATGCAAGACAAGCACATTCTTTTTGTTTGGCCAAGTACTAACCGCGGGCGGAGCAGAGATTTGCCTACTTCGCGTTACGCGGAGAACGCAGAGTAGGCAAATCTCCACACACTCCGCGGCGGAGCGGAGTTGACCAGCCCCTGCCTCCCACCCGCCCTATTAACAGTTACTTACAACTTTTAAAAAACGACTTAAAGTAAGTAAAAAACACCTTACCTTAGCTGCGGCGTCCACGGGCTGCCCTCCTCCTCTTCATCGTGTTCTCTGTAAAAACTGCACAGTTGTAAGTAATTGATAATAGGGTGGGTGGGAGGCGGGTGGCGTAGTGGAGCTCCACAGAGTTTGTTATCAACTCCGTGGCCCTCCGGATAGCCCTGCTACGCCCACTACGCCTGGGGTTACCAAGTACACCGATGAAGGAAGCTAGAAATTGTCTTCTAAAATCTTTGGGCCCCATGCATCAACCTAAAAACCAGTCGCAAACGGGCAGATTCCCAGAACCTGCCACTTTGCGACTGGTACTTTTGCATTTGGGATGCATCATCCCAAATGCAAAAATCGCAATTTAAGGAATTGCTAAATTTGCGATTCCTTAAATTGTGATTGCATTTAAGGAATTGCAAATTGCGATTCCCTAAATGCAATGCATTCAACAACAAAAAATTGTGATTTCGCAATTATGAATCGCAAATTACGTCAATCTAAAGTTGATGGTAATTTGCAATTTCTTTGAAAAATGCAATAAAGTGCATTTTTTTAAAGTCACATGTTACACACACACACATGCCCTTGGGGCATGTGTGTGTGCAACATGTGGATACATTGTAATTTCAGGGGTGCAACAGAGTATCCTTTTGGAACCCTTGCACCCTTGAAATTGCATGCGCAATTTGCGAGTAACTATTGGGTACTAGCCAATTGCGCAAATCAATTACTTAATTGTGACTCGCAATTTGCAAGTTGCAATTATGGATTTATAGGAATCGCAATTCTTTTAGCGATTCCTACATGCATAGGTAATAGCGATTCTTTAATTGCCATTCCTTAATAATCGTAATTAAAAGAATCACTATTGTCTATGTTGCTGCATGTGCACCTTTGTGTCTTAAAAGTAACATATTCAAAACCAACAAAACGATTCCCCTAGCAAAGTCACCTCCAGATGAATTTATTTTTTACAATTTGCACACGTTTTTTAAATCGTTTTTACCAATGTATTGTTAGGTTTGAACTGAGACTGTCAGGCCATTTTTCTTATCATTATAATTGCAAATATTATTGATCTCTGATAAGATATAAATCAATAAAAATAAATATTTGAAATTTTAATCTAAATTTCAATAAAGAGCTAAAAGATAAAGAGGAAATATTCAGAAGTGTTGCTTTCAGAGTTTGTGCAGAGCTCTAAAGGTTGCAAAATAATGAGTCATATATGATTAAAATTGAGTTATACATGGTTGACCTGGGCCAGCTCTAGGTCGGTGTGACCGCTGCCACAGCACCCGGCGCTGACTTCTCGAGGTGCAGTGTTTTTAAGTATATAATGATTTTAAAAGCACATGCTGCTGCGTTCCGTGTCTCCAGTAATTTAGAAGATTAATATGCCTGCTGCAAAGCACGTCTACCATGTAGATCACAAAGGGCAGGTAATGTAAAAAAACATCCGTGGGTTACTGCTTTTGTCAGAGAGAGCCTTTGTTACTTGCAGTTTATAGGTTAAAAACCTAATATAGAACAGTGAGCTATTAAACTATACTGCCTATCAGTATGGATGACATGTGACTCCTACACTTTGCAGTCTTATGGAACAAATACTATATACTGATTTACACATGTATGATTCATTTTCTGTGTGTGTGATGTAAAGTGCTCTGACACCCTAGACTGGTGTGAGTGGTGCTATAAAAAAAAGAATGCATGTGAGAGAGGGGTAATGCAGACTTAAGGGGCACTGTTAAAGGGTGGGGGTGAGCCAATCTGCGGAGAAGGAGGTCATTGGGGTGCCAACAAACATTGTCGCCTGGGGCACCACCAGCACTCAAGTGGGCCCTGGGCGGTACCTAGCCTATTGACCAATGGTGAGGGGGATGACGATAGCGATATGGCGTCACAGTGGACAGGCTGCTTCCCACTTGCCAACCCAGTACGCTCCCGATAATATTTGCAATCGCGCATTACAGCCAAAGAACTATCAAAGAGAGCAGCCGTTAGCATGTCGCTGATGTCAGACGACAATTAGTTGGAGGAGCATCGGCGACGTAGACGACAGGCAGCAACAAATGACGTCGTGAGAGTCGCACAAGAAAATGTCGCAAGAATAACGAGGGACGCAAAACTTTCAACCTTGAGTCATCCCGACTAAAGGGTTTTAGCAGTCAGCCATGACAAAGACTAAGAAGGAACATTGCGTATGCGGACAAATGTGACTGCACAAAAAAATCTGTTTAATTTATATTGTAACATTTATAATAAATGTGACGCCAGTCTTTAGTTTTTTGGGTTCACATGAACATAGATCACCCATTCAAGTATATTACCTCTTCATTATGCCTCTGCATACTTTATCACACATTTTCAAATCAGGGCACATAGGGCCTCACTATGATGGCGGTGGGACTGCCACCGTCAGCCCGTTGGCGGAGGTCCCATGGCCATCGGACCCAAATTGATGGTGGATGATAGGCAGTTGGAGAGACCGACCGCCATGAATCTGACGGGTTGAAGGAGCCCATAAATCTGTCAGAGGGACATGTATCCCTACAACTGGGGCGGTGCCTGCTCAGGCACTGCCGAAAGGATTACAATGTCCCTTTCTGTCTTATGGCAGTTCACCCGCCATGAAAAGGCAGACGGAAAGGGGCACTGGGGGCCCTTAGCGGGCTCCCCTTCTGCCCTGGCCCTCCGACATGGGCCCTGGGGGGCACCTATGAAGGTGGTTGCATCTTAATTCCTATGGGGGACAGCCAACAGCCAGTCAGGTGGACCCATTTCTGAAAGTATGGTGGTCAGACAAAAGTCCGACCACCATCATAATGAGGCCCTAAGTATCAGCATGCAAGGAAAACGCCAGGACTGGATGAACTACTCACAAACCCGGAAAACTTCAGAGCTATCCATTGTGCATCATAAAGACCTGTGCCCTATACACTAGGGGCCTGATTACGATGGCAGTGAACCCGTCACCGGCAGACTGCTGGTGGTGGGCTCACTGCCAACTTAAGGCCATTTCCTGCCAGAAAAGGATGGCGGGCAGTGTTCTGGCAGGCGGAAAGCCCGCCTGCCACGTGTTCTCCAGAGGCAATCGTTATCATTGCCTGTCATTGCCTGCCGGACCCGCTCGCATCCCGAAAAAGTTGGCGGTGCCTAGCAGGCACCGTCTGCAACATTAGGATGCTGCATCCCTCCAGTCTTTCCATGGTGGAGATTGACTTTAGGGGCCCATTGCGGCCCCCCCCTGTGCTTGGGCACTTTGAAATGAAATGAAATGAAATGAAATGAATGAAATGAAATGAAAGTGGTTTTTATATAGCGCATGGCTACCCGGGAGCATCCCAGCGCTGCGGAAGGTGACTAAAGGAGGATGCGATTACGGGAATAGCCAGGTTTTCAGATGTTTGCGGAAGGTGAGGTAATTGGGTTCCTTGCGGATTGATAGAGGGAGGGCGTTCCAGAGCCTTGACGCATTGTATGAGAAGAGGCGTCCGCCCGTCCGTGCCTTTTTAATTCTGGGAGTGTCAGACAGGAAGAGATCGTCTGAACGCAGATTTCTGGTGGCTTTGTATGGTTTAATCAGGTTCTTGATGATCGGGGGGCCCTTGCCCTGCATTTTTTGTGTGTAATGCATAGGGCTTTGAAGTGTATTCTCTCCTGTATTGGGAGCCAGTGAGGTGTTTTGAGGGCGGGCTTGGCTGAGCAGCGTTTGCTTGTGTTAGTGAGAAGTCTTGCTGCTGAGTTCTGGACCATTTGGAGCCTGGCGACGACCGATATGGGAGCGCCTAAGTACAAGGCATTGCCATAATCCAGCCGGGATAGAACAAGCGACTGAATCAGGAGCTTTCTTGAGTAGTCGGGTAGGAGGGGCAGTATTTTACGTGTAGTTCGAAGGAGGCCATAGCAGGTGGCAGCGGTTTTTCTGGCTTGAGTTCTGAAAGTGAGCTTGTGGTCAAGCCAGATGTCAAGGCTTTTTATATCTTTTTTTGCTGTGGGCGCTGGTCCCATGCAAGTGGGCCATAGTGAGTTAGGGTTGAAGGATGGTTGGTTCCCGAGTAGCATGAGCTCCATTTTTTCGCCATTTAGTTTAAGATGTGAGGCACTCATCCAACAATCTACTTCTTTTAGGCAGGTGCACAGATTTGTCGAGGAGTGTTCCGACTGATTGAGTGCCACAATTAATTGTGTGTCGTCTGCTTAAGTAACTATTTTGACTCCGAAGGGGGTTATTATCTCAGCCAGAGGGGACATATATACATTAAAAAGTGAGGGGCTTAGGGACGAGCCCTGGGGGACCCCGCATTGAAGCGGCACTGGTTGGGATCGAATGTTGCCTTCGAACACTTGGAAGGTTCTTTCTTCCAGGAAAGACTTCAGCCATGCTAGGGCTGTGCCAGTTACTCCTGCTTTTTCGAGACGGTGAGCCAGCGTATTGTGGTTCACCGTGTCGAAGGCTTAGGTCCAGGAGGATAATAGCTGAGGATCCTCCGGAGTCTAAGATCTTTCTGGCCTGCTCCACTACCGCTATTAGTGCGGTTTCTGTGCCCTGGCCGGGGCGGAGGCCAGTTTGAGAGGAGTGAAGCCTTCCGGAGGATTCAAGGTGAGCGGAGAGCAGTTGATTGACATATTTCTCTGCAATCTTGCTGATTCCTGGGAGTAGGGAGATGGGGCGGTAGTTAGCCATCTCTGTGGGATCAAGATGTTTTTTTTTTAGTAGTGCTTTTACCATGGCTTTTTTCCAGTCTTGTGGGACAAGGCCATGCGATAGAGAGGCATTGATTAGTTTAATGATGGGGAGGGTAATGGTGGGTGTTACTAACTTCAGGATGTTGAGTGGAGCAGTGTCGAGCGGGGAGCCGCTCTTTACTGAGTCTAGGATAGGGGGAAATAGATCTTCTGTGAGAGGTTTGAAAAATTCCAGGAGATGGGGAGCATCCTGAGAGTTTGATATGCGGGGTTCGAGTTGAGGTTCGCTATTGTTGAGTGGGAGAATTTTTTGAATTTTGGTGTGGAAGAATTCTGCTAGATCTTCACATCGCTGACCCGATGGGTTGGGGGGTGGAGGAGGATCGGGGACTTTCAGGAGTTTTTGTATGATTTGGAAGGTTTCTCTAGCGGAGTTGGATGAGGAGAGGATTTTTTCCTCGTAGTATGCGGCTTGGGTTGATTTTATTGCCGTTTTATAGGCGGTGATAGAGGACCTGTAGATGTTTTTTTTTTCGCAGGCATAGTCTTTTCTCCAAGCTCTTTCAAGCTTTTTGCAGTGTTGTTTTAACTTTCGAAGTTCTGGGGTGAACCACAGGAGTTTGTTAGGTCTAGTTTTCTTTTGTATATCTTTTTTTGGAAGTACTAGATCTAATGTATTCGTGATCCATGAGGAGAATTTTTCATTTGCTACTAAGGGGTCGGGGTCATGGACGGGTTCAGATGCTTCAAGTGCATGCGTCCAGTCTTCTATATTTAATTTTGGCCAGAGACGAGCTTGGGTACGGGATAATGATTGGTGTGTGCTTGTGATCAGTGGGAGCCAGAGGAGTGGAACTAGAAAATGGTCTGACCACGGGAGGGGGGTGGGAGCCCTGCATTCTAGCTGAGTTATGTTGGAGAAAATTGGGTCGAGGAGGTGACCTTTGATGTGTGTTGGTTGATGGGTCTTCAGATGTAGCTGGAATGCTGCTAGATCTTGTATGAGGTCGTCAGCTATGGTGGCTAATGGATCCTCGAAATGGAGATTAAAATCTCCGAGGAGGTTAAAATTAGGTGAAATACTGGCAAGGGAGAAGACAGATTCCAGTAGGGAAGTGCGGAATAGGCCTTGTGCTCCAGGGGGGCGGTAGATGAGGATGCCAGAGAAAGAGAGTGAGGGAGTAAATTCAATAATGAAGTGGGCGCTTTCGCAGTCTAGGAGTGAGCTTTCCAGGAATCGGCAGAGAAAGTGGTTTTTATAGATAATTGCAATCCCGCCGCCTTTGCTGCTGGTTCTGTCAAGGCGCTGAATGAGGTATCCTGGGGGTAGGGCCTGCACAATGTCTGGGTCTGAGCATGGGGTTAGCCATGTTTCAGTGAGAAACAGGACGTCAAAATCTGAGTCTTGTAATAATAGATGTATTTCTGTGGTGTGTTTCGGTAGGGAACGGCAGTTTAGTAGTGCCATTTTGAATGGATTCCTTATTAAGTGGGGAGTGGTACTCTCTGTGAGTTCAAAGGGGCAGTGGGCGCATTTGTGATGTGATTTCTCGAGTGTGATGGAATGGGAGCATGAAGGCTTGGGGGTGTTTGATAAGTGGAGTAAGTGTTCCCTGGAATATTGGAGAAGGGGGGGGGGGGATAGAGGCATGGGGGCTGGCCCCTGGGCCCGGTCTGGCGCGGACGGGTGCAGACGGGCTTGCCTTTGGCGCGCCGGTG
Source organism: Triturus cristatus (assembly GCF_964204655.1). Taxonomy (NCBI): domain Eukaryota; kingdom Metazoa; phylum Chordata; class Amphibia; order Caudata; family Salamandridae; genus Triturus; species Triturus cristatus. The sequence goes on along the minus strand of NC_140580.1, from coordinate 844,142,193 downwards.
GCGCGCCCGCTGCGCACATCCGCTGCGCGTCGAGGCGTGCATGGGTTTTTATGCTAATGGTTAGGCAGCTAGTGCACTAACCTTCACAGTACCAATTTGCAGCACTTCTGGTCTGCGTTGTCCTTCCCTCCACTCAACCGGAACAATCCGTGGTGGACCGGGGAAGACGCTGACCTGTGCTGTTGTGCATGTGTGGTTGGGGACTGGGTAAGTGCTTTGTTTTAAAATTGGCTTCACCAAGTATGCGGCGACAATTTAAAATACACAAGTTACATTTATGCAAGTGCAAGCAGATTCAAACTGTGAGCATCGTAATGTTTTCCAACACGTATTGTAAGTAAAAAGGCAGAGATAGAGTAACAGAATTAGGAGCCCTTTACCAGGCGCTCCGTTCGTATCAGGGTTACCGTCTAATGTCCCTTTCGTTTTGCACTCATTTCCCTGCACCATGTGGCAGGCACCGCGTGGTGCCTGCCACGTAGTGCAGGGAAAAGCAAAACCTGCATTTTTAACATTGCAGCGGGTGCTGCAGTCAGCAGCACCCGCCGCAATGTTAAAACTGCCTTTTGCGGCCGCCGTGGTGGAGGCCGCATTCTAATTTGATGTGCGAGACCGCCGCCATATAGGCGGGCGGTCCCAATCCCCGGGAAAGCCGTCCGCCTTCGTAATCACCCCCTATGAGTTTTGCAAGTCAGCTGTAGAATAGTGATTCGTAGAAAAAAAAGTGAACGTTGGCACTCACAGGTGCATTCCCTCGCATGTGTGCAGATTTATGACTTTCTAGTAAGTATGCATGGAAAGCTAAGGCCTTCAAGAGTTTCCAGACGTTCTACTGGAAAATATCTGTTATTCCCAGTTTTGTATGTGGGACCCGAAACTGGAATAATTTCAAATGAGAAAAACAACAACCAGTTGAGTTTGCAAAGGCCCTTGCTTACGTTTGTTAGTTATCCTTTTTGTGTCCTCAAGGAATTTGTTTCTCCCATTCTCTACTTGGAAAAGCCCCTTCCCTACAGCCCAACAATTGTTTCTCCCTGAAACACCTTCTACTACGCGTGCCAAATTATGTGGGGCACTGGGACTCGAGCACAATCATAATTTCCGCAATATTTCAGCTGCAGGGATCGTGAAAGCTCACCCAAGCCCTTGGGAACAGAAGCGCCAGCAGTGAGGCTTTCCTTTCATTTTCTCGATTCAGACACCCAGTTGCTACAACAAAGAGTGAGAACAGGAGGGTGGGGTTGCATGGAATGCTGTGACATAGAGATCTCACTGTTGTGGGCAGTAACATTTTAGCAAGCTTGATTGTTTTACAAGAGAGAGAATGTTTGCCAAACAGTACTCCAGCGCCTCGAGACCTTCACTGGTGATTTGATGCGCTCTATAAATGTCTGTTTCTTTGATTAGCACTTGGATTAAATAAACCGCACGTGAAATTCAATCTTCACCAATTTACAGCTTCATTGCTTAACCTATGATCGTTTCCAAGAATAAAGGGCAACCATCAGAAGATTAAACTTGAGTTTTAAAACTTGTTTATGTAGTTGTAAGTTGACCCATGTCATCGGTAAAGTCACCTGCCAGTCCCAGCTTTTTCGGCATCAGACTCCTGCATGATGGTACTTATAGTTTTTCCCCCCAACTTTGTAACTAGGGGCGTAAAATCCCACCATTAAAAGTGTTGCTCGCTAAACAGTGAATACCTTTTGAAGGAGTCACACCTGGCATGCAATGTGTACTTGACTGAGTTTGATTGTGTGTGTAATGTTATCCAGTGCCAATCTGGCCATGGCACAATGGAGGAAGTTCTTGACTTCAGGTAGTGGTCACCCATGGCATCTACGTGGGCAAGTTGGCTCTTACATACAGAAGGTAGTTACTGACATATATGCGCACCCATGATATGTGGGGGCATCCGTGGCAAAATGATGGACCTGGTATTCCGAGTGCACCCACGGCAGATTTTGAAAAAGTTGGGGAATCTCCTGTGAAATCCAGGCTTCCTTGGCATAGCAAGAAAGTAATTCAATATTTCATGAATCCCTTTCATATGCATGACTTTTTAGCACATTTAATCGAAAAGCGTGCTTTAAAATACATAATTTTACTTCGTTTTTTTCATACTTCTTGGGTGAAATTCCTACCCTCCTGTGAACTCTCCTAGAAGAAGCTTGAATCACTCACTGGAATTTGGGGTAAGTACTATATCCCGCACATGTCAAAGGTCATCAGCCACTACTGGTGAGCTGAATTGGCTGGGAGCAGAGAGGGTACAGAAGATGGGTCAGAGAACATGCAAGCGGGTGCAGAGCAGAGGTTTGGCAAGGCAATTAAGGGCTTGATTCATTCTTCAAATTTATAAAATTGCTTCCATTCACTCTGCTTGCATTCCCATCAGACCTGCAATTCTTTCAATTTATATTCTAACTCGGGTCATGTGACTAAAGTCCCACTAATAATTTTGCGGACCTGGCTCTGTGCCAGGAATACACACAGTTGCCGACCAAATTAATTGTCCCCAACAGTTACCTGTTGTGGTACACATAACGTGCTGGAATGGGGTGGGATCCAACCAGATTCCTGATTTTGAATCTATTTTTAGGCCAGATCTGAGATCACGCTGGTCCCAGTGAATCATCCTGATCTGCGTCTGGTGAAGTCTGCATCAGAGAAAGTGCAGAAGCGCTCACTCTGCCTTTATCCCTGTGCTTTCTTTTTTTTTTTTTTTGAAATTCCTCAGTTTTTTATTCACGTTATTAAATAAGGTAAAAAGCTTTGACAGTAATGCAACTTAGAGATCAAGCTAGTTCTGTAACTGGTCTGTAACTTTGTTTTTGTGGACATGCCAGAAAATCAGAAACAGAAGTTAGTGTACATGATCCTAGAAGGAGAAACTTCACCATCATAGGAAAAGTCAATTATTGTATATGTTAGGAGAAGAGGACTGGCATTGATATTGAAAACTACTAAGGAAAAAGCCTGGCATGGTGCCCATATGCAGCATGAACAAAGAGGTATTCGAACAAATGAAATGGCCCCAAAGTTGATGAGTATTGTCTAGAGATGTCCAAAGGCATCTACCCCCATTCTTACGTCCACGGATAACTGGGTGTCCCAGAGGCCAGTTGGATGGCTACTTACTTATCCCAAACTTCCATGTTTTCTTTCCCGTTGCTCACTTCGAACATAGATTTATTTTCTTTCACAATGTGCTTTTAATTCTTTGAATTTTTCTACTTCTTTTCCGTCTTATCACTTCCATATCCCTGTGCTTTCAATGAGAAGATCATATAGGTGCAGAGCACCAGCTAATACAACACGCACCTTGGCAGGCTGGTGTGATGCTTTCTAGTTTTTATTTTTTATAATTTATATTACAAACATATTCCACAAAATAAATCGAAAAAACACATGCTGCCACCCAAATCTGTTTGTGCCCGCTTTGTAAAAAAAGAAAAAATGCATATAATCTTAAAGAATATTACTAGTACTTCCAAGCAGCCAAGTGTACTTAGAGCAGGTACGAAAACCCTCTTTAGTTTTCATCCCCATCGCAGGAAAACGAGATTCTTATTGGCGCCAAGAAAATGTACTATTGGCTTCAAATTACAGTGAAATATAGACACAGTTTAAGCACAAGAAACAACAAAAATGAGCCGAAGGAGCAGAAAGATGAGGACAATGAGGAATAGGAGGAAGAGAATCAAAAGGGACAGGAAGGTAATGTGATTGCAGTCCACATAAAGAAGGACATGTCACAGAGGCCTTTTATTAATGTACGATTCTTAGTCTTAAATCTCATCCCTTTTAGGGACCCCACATTTGTCGTCATACTTAAAGCACTTCTTAGCCACCTTCTACTTTCTTAAAATGCAATCTATTTGTGGCTTATTAAGTAAATGACAACAGGTTCACAATTACCTTTTTTTTTGCCAATTTCTTTGGGACACACTTTGTCAAAAATAACGCATTGCTGCTGCCCACATGACTCTGCCACCCATGACTCCACCCACTTTCACTCTCAGTCTATGGGGATATTTCTGTATTTGGATGTCAAAGTGGTACCAGTTAGGTGAAACCTCTGCCCAGATAGTGTTAACATGGGCAAAAATGTCCAAATCATGATGTTATACTAACACTAAGTGTGGCGCATTATGCAGCATATTTTCCCTTCTATTGTTGCATAATTTAGTTATGCCTGCTGCATATTTTGGTCCTCCCCGCCACATAAATCCAATGGCCCTGCGTAAACCCTGTAAAAGAGAGGAAGAAAAGGAAGGAGTGACAGCAAAGAAGATATACAAAGGAGAAAGGCGCTAGAGGACGGTCATGGCAATTCTTTTTTTCTTATCGTACCTTGTGATAGTTTGTCCTGCTGCCCTGCCCACCACCTTAGTGCCCCTCACTCCTCCCAAAGTACATAAGGGAGGCCGTGGTGCGACTCCAGTGAGCAGGCTTCCCGCACCAGCTCTCCCGCTGCCTCCTGTGATTACACTTGTTCATTACGTTTTTTCCTCACTGCTGAGTACATTACTGTTAAATATTACCCTGCATTAGGTTAACACCAGTAACAACAGTTTTTCTGTGCTGTTGGCACTCTTAGCCACTTACCGTACCTTCTAATAGTTTGTAGCATTCCCACTGCTTCGTCCCGACACCCCGCGCACTGTCTTAGCGCTCCTCCCTCCGACCAACCTACTTAATGGAGGCCCCAGTCGCGGCTGCACCATGGACGCGGGCGGAGTCCTGGATCCCGGACGCTTTGACAACAACAACTGCTGCTGCACATCTCCATTTACCACCAGAGGACCATTCTCCTGCCAGCACTGCTGCTTAAGCTGCAGCACCGAAGCAACCAAGAATGCCGGAGTTGCAGCAAACAAGACTGCATTCAACGTGCCAACTGAAACTGCCACGGACCAACTCCAGTGCATTCTACTCAACGCATGCTTCCTTGGCAAACATAATATGGAGATCTATGCCACAATGTCAGCCCTCACCCCGGACGTCATATTCCTCACAGGGACCTGGCTGAACCCCACTTCCATGCCGGACATTGTCATTGCCTTTCTTGAAGGGTACAAGATAACACACCAGGACCGAACCAAAAACACAGAGGGGTAATTGCAATCATATGCAAGGACACCATCCGCTGCACGACTTTCTCAGATGACTTAACCCCGATAATGGAGCACCTCAACTTCCAACTCCACACAGACGGAAAAAGCATTATCAGAGGCATTCTCACCAACAAACCTCCTGGACCATGCACCAGCTTCTGCACCACCATCCCTGACCTCACTGCCCCAATCGCAAGAGACTTCGAGCACTACATCTTCCTAGGGGATCTCAACTTACACCTCGATGACCCCAACGACACCAACAGAATGGACCTCCTAGAAAAGCATGAGCAACATTGACCTCAAGCAACTTGTCAGCAACGTTACCCATATCGCAGGGCATACGCTCAAGCCGATCTTCACGTGCGGCAACAGAGTCAAGTACAACCCTGTCTCACAGCTCACCTGGACTGACTAATACAGAGTCCACTTCACCATCTCGGGAACCACCAACATTGGCAACATGCCCCCTAGCTCCGTGCGCAGAAACTGGAAACAGATATCAGAAGACCAGTGAAACAACCCTCTCATCTCCCACTTCCCAGACACAACATCAAACCCAGAACTGGCTGCGAATAACTTTTCCCAGTGGATCACAGAAAGCACCTACACCATCGCCCCCACCAAGCCAGCCCAATCCAATGGACCTGACAGAAGAGTCAGCTGGTTCACTCCAGAGCTGAAATCCACCAAACGCAATCCACCAGCTAGGAAGGAAGTGTCGCACTAGCAAAGAGACAGGAGACCATACCATCTTCATGTCAGCACTCAACCAGTACTACTGCCTCCTGAAAGAAACAACGAATAACGCCCCAGCAGAACGAATAAAAGCCAGCATAAACGGCAGTAAGGAGGTCTTCGCCGCCATAAAGAAGTTCGCCAACCGTGCGGCTGCCGAGAACAACATCACTCCCCGCAAGAAGTGTGTGGCACCCTGGCGGACTTCTTCCATGATAAGATCTGTCATCTATGAAAACTTCAAACCCCAGCCTCCCGCCACCAACAGTATCAGCCTAATCACACTCACAAACACTAGCCCAACCACCTGCTCACCCATTGGGATCCTTTCGCAACCTAAGCCACAATCTCCATCATGAAAACTGTGCACTCAGGAGCGCCCATGGAACCTTGTCCCCATCACATCTTCAACTTCAGTAGCAAGACGATTGTCAACGAGCTCAAGAAAGTCCTGAATACCTCCATCGCCTCAGCCTCCTTCCCTAAGGACTGGAAACACGCTGAAGTGAGACACCTCGTGAATAAACCTTCCATCGACCCAGCAGATCCAAAGAACTACCAGCCCATTACCCTGCTCCCCTTTCCAGAGGTTATCGAGAAAGCAATCAACCAGCAACTCAGTAAACACCTAGAACTCAACATTTTGGACTTCTCTCAATCCAGGTTCCAAGCCAACCACAGCACTGAGACCACCCTGATCGCAGCCACTGACGGCCCTCCTAGACCGCGGTGAAAAAGCAGCCCTCATCCTCCTTGACCTGTCAGTTGCCTTCGACACAATCTCGCGCCACATCTTGATAAACAGACTCCACCACAGCGGAGGCCAGGGGGATGCCTTCAAATGGATTGTCTCATACCTCACCAGAAGAACCCAGTGAATGCGTCTACCACCGTTCAACCCAGAACTCAAGAAGATCATCTGCGGTGTCCCCCAAGGATCATCTTTCAGCCCCACCCTCTTCAACGCATACAAGACCCACCTGGCCAACATCATCAGATCGCATGGACTCAACAGCATCTCCTTCGTTGACGACACCCTGCTCATCCTCTTGCTGTCAGATGACCCCTTCACCACCGGAGCCAACCTCCACAGTTGTATGATGAACGTTGCTGACTGGATGAAGGACAACTGCCTCAAACTCAACTGGGACAAGACAGAAGTTTTCCTCTTTGGTAAAAATACCTCACCATGGAACGACGCATGGTGACCTGCTGAACTCAGACTATGGGAACACACTCTACATAGAAATCACTGTGCGCCTCTTGAAGAGACTACAGACAATACAAATCTCTGCTGCAAGACGCCTACGCCATCTCCCCCGCCAAGCCAGCCAAATCCAAAGGACATGCAAGAAGAGTCAGCTGGTTCACTGCGCAGCTGAAATCCGCCAAATGCAGTCCTAGAAAGCTAGAAAGCAAGTGGCGCACTAGCAAAGAGACAGGAGACCATGGCATCTTCAAGACAGCACTCAACCAGTACTACCGCCTCCTGAAACAAACAAAGAACGCCCAAGCAGAACAAATAAAAGCCAGCACAAACTGCAGTAAGGAGCTCTTCCCCATCGTGGAGGAGTTCGCCAACCATGCGGCCGCCAAGAAAAACATCATCCCCCCAAGAACTGTGTGGCACCCCGGCGTACGTCTTCCATGCCGCCAACAGTATCAGCCTGCTCACACTCACAAACACTAGCCCAACCATCTGCTCACACATTGGGATTCTCTCACCACAACCTAAGCCACAATCTCCATCATGAAATCTGTGCAATCAGGAGCACCCATGGAACCCTGTCCCCAACACATCTTCAACCTCGGTAGCAAAACGATTGGCGGTGAGCTCAATAAAGTCCTGAACACCTCAACCGCCTCAGCCTCCTTCCCTGAGGACTGTAAACACGCTGAAGTGAGACCCCTCCTGAAGAAACCTTCTGTCGACCAAGCAGAACCAAAGAACTACCAGCCCATTTACCTGCTCCCCTTTCCAGTGAAGATTTGCGAGAAAGCAATCAACCAGCAACTCACTGTGGGGTATATTAGCAACGCTTTGCGATAACTATCGCAAAGCGTGCTTAGCGCTCATTTTCTTAACGCCGGCTATTGCAGGTTTTTATCGCAGAGATATCGCGTTATTAGCAACGCGTATCTCCAAGGCAGTAAAAATTCCTCCGATAGCGGAGAAATCGCTGTTTTGCAGGGAACATCGCTGATTTTCCATCGATGTTCTCTGCAAAACGGCGATAACCTTGTTGATACGATCCTGTGGTCGTATCAGCATAATCCACCCCCTATCTTAGGGATAGCTAAATCAGGATTTTAGCAGATGTTAGATTTTGGCGAAAACCGCAGTTTTCCCAAAAATCTAACGTCTGCTGAAATCCTGTGGGCTGCCTTGTAAATATTGCGATGTGAACATCAGCGATATTTTACAAGGTAGTCCTTTGGGGTACGCCCAGTGACGCTCACTTTGCATCTCATTAGAGATGCAAAGGGAGGCATCGGGAAAAAGGGTGCTAACATGCGATTATGCATGTTAGCACCCTCTTGTAAATAGGGCGATAGTTTTATCTCCGCTTTTTTGGCTTTTTAAGCCCAAAAAGCGGAGCTAAAGCCCTTGTTGATATGACCCTAAACACCTAGAACTCAACAACCTTTTGGACTTCTCTCAATCCAGGTTCCGAGCGAATCACAGCAATGAGACAGCCTGGTCACTGTGGTCCAGTCTTTTGTACGTTTCTGTGAGCGTGGTGGGGTCGTCTCTAGAATGGAGAGGAGAGGGAGGGCGTAGCTCACTTTTCATGCTTATTCAATTACAGCAGTTGCTGATCTGTCCGGTGTATCGGGTCCAACGAGAAAGTAGAACACATTTCCTCTTTTCTTCTAATGTCACTTCCTGTTTCAAGGGTTCAAGGCGTTTCACAAACTGCAACAAACTGCAGAACAACCCCAATAGGCCCAGGTAAAACATTAACTGACAGAACAACTTGTATTTAACATTTCGATATTTGTTATATGCGAACCCTCCTTGCTGGAGCTGTACATCTATCCTCTTTCGTTCCCGTGAACCAAATCCAGCCTCACATGTGCTCTTTAACGAATATTTTCCTCGCTGCTGCTCCTGCCTTCCCACTCCCCGCACTTGTCAACAATAATGATATCACTGACCCAGATTGGGACAATCCCCTGACCTGCCAGAAGCATCTATTTTTAATTCTGTGTTCCGGAAGCATCTATTTTAATTCTGTGTTGTGAATCCAGCCTTCCTCATTACAGGAGCGCTAATCCACCAACTAATTTCATGCACATCACAAGATTTCCCGTAGCAGAGGCCAGACTGGTCCAGTTACTCATTATCCTCCCCACCCTCTCGTTCTTTCATCCTCTTTCACCACGCAGGCACGAAGCAAGGGTATAAAATGGGCCTTAGTACCAATGAAGGGGACGGGCCATCCAAAAAATGCTTTGATAAAAAAAGCCATACTTTGGGTAAGCAGGTCTCTCTAGGACGTAGTGACTTTGCTATTCATAGCACATGTACGCCCCGCAGTCCCCTGAGAGAGCAGGATATAACAGACTTAAATGTGAAACCATTAGGAAGGAATTTCAAAAAGGGCACAACAGTTATTGTTGGTTTGACAACAGTCATCCTTGACCTCCTCAGATGAACCCACATCACACCACACCTCAAAAAGCTACACTGGCTCTAGATCCAGAAGAGATGCCAGTTCAAGATGTTGACCCACGCATACAAAGCCCTGCACAGCGAAAGAACATCATGCATCAACAAACACATAACCTTCCACAACCCTACCAGACAACTACAATCCTCCTCCCTCTTCCTTGCATACACCACCCCCCCGGATCCACTGAAGCAACAGCGGACACCAAAGCTCCAAATGATCTTCCCCTACACCTCAGGACCGCCTCATCGCTGCAGGAATTCAGGAAAGGACGCAAGACCTTGAAGTTTGAATGAACGGATCACCACGAAGCAGTTAGCAACTCCAGCACCTTGAGACTCTCACGGGTGATTTTCTGCACTTTATAAATCCCTAATTTATTACTTCACTGATTGAATAACGAGAGGGTGAGAAAGGAGAAGGGCTGAGAATAAAACAGCATACCTGCCCAATGTCACCCGTGGTACAGCCAGATCTTTTTTTAAGCCACCAGAACTTTGTATTCTTTGACTTGCACTTCTATTTTTCATATGAATTTGACCCTTCAAGTCTCATTTTGCAAAGTGTTGTTGCCTCAACAAATCAGGACACTCAAGGATGTCCCACATGGCACGGACCACTGTCAATAGTGAAAATGGGGAGAATGGGTTTGTCTCTTTCTTCTCTGTGAGGCACTTTTTCTGAAGACGTTTTTATACATCCAGTCTGCAAACTTAAGGTGAAATTCTAGCTGGGTGTACTTGCGCCACTGAAATGGACATCGAATCTGAACATGTCTTTATATAATACCTAAAGACATTTTTCAACACATTTATATAATACTATAAGCTATTTTTCTCAATAACACTCCTCACAAAGCTCCCCACCAGGCATATGCCCTCACTGTTACATGGCACTCTCGAGAGCTATAACGACATTTCCACTTTTAACTGTAAATATTTAATATGTATTTGTGTAACCTTAATTGTTCTAAATATGTATTCTTTAATGAATATGTGATTTGTAAATACATAATTCTCACCTTGAGTAACTAGTAGCTATACGTATTGTCACCTACGACCCTGTTACGCTGAATTTATCATGTAACCTTCTTCACTCTATTGTAAAGCGTTCTGACACCTTCGGCTAATGGTCTACGCTATATAAAAATGCACAAATAAATAAATAAATACCATATATTGTGTTTAGGCCGCTTTAGACCACCCTAGTGCCGGACAAGCATTCAGTGTTTTTCTCCAGTCTGGTCCGTTTCTGTGAGCGTGGTGGGGTCGTCTCTAGAATGAGGAGGAGAGGGAGGGCGTAGCTCACTCTTCATGCTCATTCAATTACAGCAATTGCTGATCTGTCAGGTGTATCGGCGACCACGAGAAAGAAGAACTCACTTCCTCTTTTCTTCTGATGTCACTTCCTGTTTCAAGGGTTAAAGGCGTGTCACAAACTGCAGAACAACCTCAATGGGCCTAAGTAAAACATTAACTGAAAAACACAACTTGTATTTAACATTTCGATATCTGTGAACCCCCCTTGCTGGTGCTGTACATCTATCCTCTTTCGTTCCTGTGAACCAAATCCAGCCGCACGTGTGCCCTTTAACGAGTATTTTCCTCGCTGCTGCCCCTCCCTTCCCGCTCTCTGCACTTGTCAACAAAGATGATATCACTGATCCAGATTGGGACAATCCCCTGACCTGCCGGAAGCTTCTATTTTTAATTCTGTGTTCCGGAAGCATCTATTTTTAATTCTGCGTTGTGAATCCAGCCTTCCTCATTACAGAAGCGCTAATCTGCCATCTAATTTCATGCACATCACAGGATTTCCCGTAGCTGAGGCCAGACTGGTCCCATCATCCTCCCCGCCTCTCGCGCTTTCATTCTCTTGAGCCGCGCAGGCGCGAAGCAAGGTTATAATGGGCCCTAGTACCAGCGAAGGGGAGGGGCCATCCGAAAAATGGTTGGATAACAAAAGCCATACTTTGGGTAAGCAGGTGTCTCTAGGACGTAGTGCCACTGTACCTACTTTGCTATTCATAGCACATATCCCCCCCCCCCCCCCAGCCTCCTGAGTGCAGGATATCACAGGCTTAAATGTGAAACCATTAGGAGGGGATTTCAAAGAGGACACAACAGTTATGGTTGGTTTGACAAAAGGTTACAAGATGATTTTAATTAAGCCATTGTTTGATGGTCATTAAAACCGATAAAGAAAAAAGGCTATCCTGGAAGTCGGGGAGGGCAACAGTGTGGGAAGTAAACCTGCCAATGTTCCTGGGCAAAGCTTACATAATCCTGCCATTAGATAGTATTTGAGACCCAAATCACTCTGAGGGGAGTGCAGAAGAGCAATAAATCTACAAAAGCTTAAAGCGCCATCACAAGAGTGGACTATTACATAGTGATATCTCTATGCACGGGCAAAGTAGGGTAGAATGATATATGACAAGCAGAGACGTTGTTGGGATCGTTATCCACAAAAGAGTAGCGTGTATCATAATTCTATCGCTCCAACAGAAGAGACTTCATTCCAAAACGGAGTGTGACCGAGATGTTACCATGGGTACAGTGCCTGCAAGCAATATTTTTCTGTGGACTGAGTACATGAGAATGACATTCACTCATGGGCAGAATGTGTGAGTTCCAGTGTTGCATGTGTAGATTGTAAGGTTCATCCATGAGCAAGGTGTGTGAGATTCATATCAAACATGTGCCATATTCCCCCGGTGGAAGCAATGTGTTGTGATCTCTGTAGAAAGACACCTGGAGCCAGGAGGTATTCTTAAGCCATCTTTATTCAGTCTCCAGTTCAGGTTACATCTGTCTCTACTCCAGCCAGCCTAGTGTGGTACCAGCCCCACCAGGAGCAGCCTCCCTAGCTGCTCAGCCCATCTTCAACTGCCAACACTCATCCACTCAGACACCCAGGCATTCCATGCATCACAGGCACACCAACATTCTATGACCATCTCACGCTCTGGCTGAGCAGCTAGTGGCAGCAGGGCTGGACTACAATGTTATACAATTAAGTAGGATATAACATTATCCCTTTTTCTTCCACGAAAACGAAACTTGCAAATGATAAAACATGAAGGAAGAACTATCAACAAGAAAAATACATAATAGTACAAGTCCCACGGATGCAAACACAAATCAAACATCGCAGGAGCATCAAGAAGAAAAAATGAATAATAGTTCAAGTCCCACGGATGCAAACTTAAATCAAACATCGCAGGAGCAAGAACCATTAAAGCAAGAAAGATCGGATAAGATACATACATTTGAACAGCAATATCTCCCATCCCTCCCTAAAAAGAATTAAAAACATTATGAAGCAAGCATAACATTTCCTGAAATACATTTGAAGCATTCTGCATCAACCCCAGTAACGTGATGCACTACAACGAAAAAGGGTAAAAGACCCCACAAAACCAATGCCCAAAAGTATAACTAAAAGTAGCTCTAAAGATAGCATACCCTACAACTACAATCCCAAGAGAAAGGGAACCAAACATGTATATGGGTCGTCACCCATAGAAACTCCCATGAAGGGACATACATTAGTACTACGCGCACCTATAACTCAAACCTGTGTGCAACAATAACTCAACCCTGTGTGAGGGTTAACCTAGGTACTCCAAACCCCCTATAGAGGTTACATACCCCCAAGTAGGAGTAACCAAACATTAATTCGAAAAGAGCTCTAGACCCCCTTGTGGAGGTTACGTACCCCTATGGGAGTAACAAACGTATAACTTAGGGCTGTTACCCATAACCTTCCCTCGTGTATGGGAAGCATGTGATGGCCACACACAGGACCTTAGACCCCCCATCCAAAACAAAACGAAAATCTGTGGCATCACGACAAAAGATGTGCTAATCTCACTAACTTAACCTCTAACAAATGAGAACACTGTAGCTTTAATAAACAACACACTACACATATGTCTTTGAAGAAAGTAATATGCCCACATCACACATGCTAGTATGCACCCTCTCACCCGAGTTGTGCTTGGACAGCACTTCCCTTATGTAAGAGAACCCAAAAAAAAACACAAGCTCCGCCAAAAAGAATGATAAACCATTACAACCACCATAAACCCAGAGCTATGACAAAACCAAATGTTCAATAGAAAACATGTGAGAGTTACAGGTCACCTTTGTACCTGAATCATTGTAAGTACATACATATATATACACAGTGTGCAACAAAATTGGGTTTTCACCATTCCTCACAGTGTATTCCTCAACTAGTACTGGCGAAATCCAGGTAGACAGTAGATCCTTCAACTTGAATTTCCCTCACGAACATCGCGTTGTTCCCGACCCACTGTCGATAGGAAAAACTTTATTTAGAATGGTTGGCACTAACGAAGGCACATAGTCTGCCGCAAACAGGAACTACCAAAAGGAAACACACAATAGCGGCCGCCAACCACAAAATGGCGGCACGCAGTTTACGTCGATGCAGAGTGGCTCACGGTGCGTATATGCTCGAAAAGCATACTGTACGAAGATCGAACGTCACAGAGGATCCCACGATGAAGAATGCGTCATGCGGGATCCCACGAGAAAACATGAAGTAGGTTAGCGCGCGCTGTTAGATTCTCGTGCTCAGTTTTTTGAAATTCAAATCTGCAGATAAGTTAACTGTAAAGCGCTGCCAGGTAATTGCCTCAGTAAATTGCCGCAAAACGAGTTGAACCAAGCAATAATAACTGTAGAGCTAAACGGTACGCCAACTCGGCAATCACAAAGTCAATGTAGTGAGGTGTTGTGTGTCACCCGCAGAGCAGTGTGCACACTCCAATGCTCTCCCACAACAGTGCGGCAACCCCACCACGCTACCCATACTGCGCTTGCAAACTGCTGAGCAAGTCCCGATCCGAGTGGATCTCCGCACCAAAGCAGACATAACTCACAGTCAACACGACCCGGAGAGCCCCAAGCGTAGACATCCTCAAAGTTGGCGAAAACTGGACAATACCATAGATCCATCTAGCAGCTTGTCGCATCGTAGCACTTGGTATAACAACCCGGACAGAACAACTGCACGTAGATCATTATTACACTCCAATTCCTGTGAGACCTTGATTGAGCATAAAACAAGACCGCTAAGCCCAAAACTTGTGATTCTCCAACAGTGTACCACCATATATGCCATTTTCCTTAATGTCACTGTGGTCCAAGTAAGACAAAGTGAGACACTGTGGTTTTGGAAGCCCCTTAAATCGCTGCAACTGTCACTGTGGTTTTGGAGGCCTTCCAAATCGCTGCAACTGTCAATTAAGGACCCTTTTGAACAAGATATACACCATGTGTACAGCCACTGCACACTTTCCATTTTTACATCTTTTAACTTGACTTTTTCTTCTTTCTGTGGCTGGAACACCATATTAAGTTTTAGTTTGACTACTCCTCCAACTCACTGTAGTTCTTTAGGTGTTAGTAGTATTCCCAGGCTGTAGTGTCCTTTTGATGACACTTCTCTGTGGGCTGTCCAACGGAAAGGACACTGGTGGGGCTGGCGCTGGCTTTCCTGGGAATTCTTTCTTTGTAGATGTAGTTGCTTGTAGGATCTCTTAGTTTCTCCTTTATTTCCTTTATAGTTCCTTTGTTTCAGTGGTTCACCAAGAGTCTCTAGGGTTCAAGTCCGCTCGTCGCCAAAATAAATGTTGTGATCTCTGTAGAAAGACACCTGGAGCCAGGAGGTATTCTTAAGCCATCTTTATTCAGTCTCCAGTTCAGGTTACATCTGTCTCTACTCCAGCCAGCCTAGTGTGGTACCAGCCCCACCAGGAGCAGCCTCCCTAGCTGCTCAGCCCATCTTCAACTGCCAACACTCATCCACTCAGACACCCAGGCATTCTATGCATCACAGGCACACCAACATTCTATGACCATCTCACGCTCTGGCTGAGCAGCTAGTGGCAGCAGGGCTGGACTACAATGTTATACAATTAAGTAGGATATAACACAATGTTTGTACATTAGAAGAGTCCATGAAAGCAACAATGTCTATTTAGCAGACTATGTAAGAGTGTCATTTCTCTAGAAGCACAGTACATGAACAGGACATCAGTGTATGAGACACTGATTATTTGGCGCAAGAAGGACATATCATGAAGAGATCTCTCCATTCACAGTGTATAAAAGAGCAACAAACTTCCATGATCAGACTATATGAAATAGAGAGATCATTTTCTCAACAGACTTTGTCAGAGAGCGAGATCTCTCTGTCGGCAAACTCCAAATGCCAAGAGAATGTGGGTCCAAACTCATGGAAAGTGAGAATGTCACCTCTCAGTTAGAGCAATTTCTCTGAGCTATCTCCTTTCAAAACTAGGGTATGTGGAATAATCACCTCTCTCTATGAGCAGCCTCTGAGCGAGGGAGAGCTCTTGCACCAGTGTTTAAGTCACCATTATGAGCTGGACAACACAATTAGTCTTCATACCTAAACCGCAGACGACACACTATTAATATATTAGCTCTAGGCTCCCATAAGGACATGTATACTAGGAGTAGCAGTAAGCTATATCTCCTAGACTACCAGGACAACCCAGCCAGCACATCTGAAAAAGCAGTAAGTTCACTGTGTAGTTCCAGGCCCAACGAAACACAAGATGTCAGACTATGCCTCCACAGCTGACTCGAGCTAGGCAGACAGTCCAAAGACAAGAATCACCATTGAGGGGCACCAACCAGAGACATCCTATCTCTACACCCACTCCATAAAGATTTGAACGCTGGTTGCAATACATACCCTGCCTTTGGAACACATCTCCATGGAAAACACCCACCTAACCCCCAACACACCTACCTGTTGTTGCCAGGGATGCTCCACTGGCATCCCCTCAATGGTGCACCCGTGGCATAGGAAACCCCAATGTGCAGACAAACTCTGCAGAAAGGTGCTAAAAGGCTAAGTAATTGGCAAATGTATACTGTGTAGAAAAACTGTACAATAAACAATGCATTTAATCGCTATATATGAATGTGGAGGATATGAGTTGTTATAGTTATGTAATATCCTTACAATTATATCAAATAAAACAGGTATTCCTCCATTGGAGCAGTGTGCAAGGACGATACCCCACGATTTGTTCATTTGAGAGTGCTATATCTTTATGAGCAGAGTATTATGTGAAATGATTTCATATCCCTCTTTTTGCAGAAGAGAATATATTTTTCCAAATCCCAGTAACATTAAAAATTATAGCTTTTCTGTATAGAACAAGCAACAATTCTTCAGGAGCATAGTATGTGAGAGCATTGTCCACCCATCAAACTTTGCTGGCACAGTGCAAATGCCATTTACCATAACATGTTAACAGTGATCTGTATGGTGCTGCATTGACATGTATTTGTTCATGGTTCTGCGTAACATGGACATGACCCAGGGATTCTGAAACTTTACATGGTCGAGTAGACAAATCATACATGTATTATTCATGTTTTATTGTTCTATAATGGGTACTAAATTATAAATCAAGCATTGCCAAAGCCAATTAGGTCAGACCTTGGCTACCAGTCTTTTTGCCCTTTTCCGTGCCTGTTAGCTAATTCTTTTTTTTTAAAAAGTTGATTTTTACAAACGTTGTCATACCCTTGTTAAAATAGAACAAACATTGGCTAATACCCCCCCCCCCCCAATATTTTTGGTCTTAAAAGCACAGATTGCTGTAGTAGTCCCTGGAAATCAAGGGAACTACTTTGTGTATGTATGTACTCCTTGTGAAAGGGAAGAATGCCATAACTCCCAGTGAAGTTAGCCAATGGCTGAATAAGCTCACAAGGAAGAAAAGCATTGCGGAGACCTCAAGTCTTAAGTATAGGGCATGAAAATAAAGCAAATAAAGAGAATCAACTGTTACTCTAAGACAGCTGAAACTCATGTCAGCACTGTGACCTAGGACAGATGAGCCCTGATTTGTAGTGCCTTGAAGTCCTGAGAGTGTGTCAAGACATATTTTTGTCCTGTTTCCAAACACGGGGTAAGTGCCTGCGAACAGTCCAGAATGATTGATCAATGTTGATAGAGTAATTCCCAGTGTGGGAACCAGAGCCTCCCCAGAGAAAGTCAAGAACCTTCATAGGTTATTTCAGAGGCTTGGGTGGGCTTTGGAGCAAGGATTCAAGGAGGTATTTATGGGCTACTGCAGGTCACTTGGTGCCCTGTGGGTAAGCGACTTGCATGATGTTGCCTGGTCATGATTCATCAGGTATTAGACCCTGGCCTGGTTTTAGCTAGGCTTGGCCCGCCCTACTGCACACCACAAGCTGGTGGTCTTGTTATGTGTGGTGGTGCGGTTGTGTCAGCCTTCCGAAAGAGCATGCAGTGTCCAGCTCAGTTCACCCTGGCTGCCTAGTGCTGGCGTCCAATCCATGAAACAGGGCTGTCACAGGCCGGTGCCAGTCTGTGTGTTCAGGGCCTGTCTGACTTATGTTGCCACCCAGCACTATGTTGATGCACACTGCCGTAGCATGAATGAATGAAAAATGTATTTTTCAGTTAATAAAAACTTACAATTAAAAACACCTTTATACAATTCTTCTTAAATTTCATGCATAATCAATTCTATATCCTTATTTAAAAACCACATAATTAAAAAGTACTATTCATCAGTTCATAAAGACTAAATGAAAAAAAAAAAAAACAATCCTCATGCCGTAGCAAAATTATGCAGCCTGACTCCCTGGACATGTGAGTGCAGCTTAGTGTGGCCTTGACGCTGCAGTTAAGCTGCCAGCAATTCAGCTATCCAGTACCTGACCCAGCATGGCCTGTGAGGAACGACCCACACTGTAACATCAGGCGTCAGGTGCCTCTTGGGTAGGTGTGGGTGTAGAGAGCTGAAGATTGCATAACCTCACTTTCTGTGGAGCATCTATATGCTAATGTAGTTCTCATGGCAAAGAATTCTGACAGCTTGAGAGCTCTTGCATACGTTGTTCGACTGAAGCATTAGTGGGTGGAGGTTGACAACAGTAGAGCTCCGATCCTGTCATTTGAACACAGTTAGTAACGTTTATTTTGTGGAAAAGGTCGATAATTTTGTGGAGTAACTATTGCTCCATTTTTAACACACCTGGAATATTTCGAAGTATCATACATTTAAAAGAAGGTCTTCTTAGGGCGCTACTACTACCTATGCCACTTTATGGTAGAGTGATGGCGGGCTGATGAGCACAGAAGCTATTTGACAAAACCTCCAGTCAAAGATATTGCAGCGGCTTCTAAATTTAGCTGCCCGATCTCTGGCGGAGCACAGGCGTTGTGTCTCGGAGCACAGCGCCAGCTGGCGCCTTCTCCCCGCGGACGGCTCGCCCGCCTCGGTGAGAGGCAGTTTGGCACGGCGAGCATCGGCTGGCGTGAAGGCCTCAGACGAAACCCAGTCACTGGCAGGGCGCGTGCGGCCTGAGCTGGAGGGCGACGGCAGCGTCACTGACGCGCGCGCGTCGGTTGGGTGCACGCCTGCGCACCACCTGCCTGAATTAGGCCTTGGCTCTCGTGCGTGCAATCACGTCTCTCGCCTTTTATTGGGCATGATGCGCACACTAATACGGTTTGGCTGAATACATCGGTAGCAGATACCGGCTGTCAAAAACCGTCCAGGGAAGGGATGTGGAAGGATAGGAGGGCTTGCTTTACGAGTGACTGACCTCGTGTCCCAGCTGCTGCGCGTCTCTGTATAAAATGTATACGTTAAATAGATTCTGAATATAAACACCAGAAGTCAAGCCACTTTCTCTATAGCACTGGTGCCAGGCAACATCCCTGCAGGGAGCTAGCTGTGCCAGTAGCACTTTCTGACTCCCCATGCATCAGATCCAGTTCGTTCGAAAAAACAACAGACAAGGCTGGCAATGCAAAGAAGAGGCACTGAAATATTCTGCTGTAGCACAACGCTATTCCTATGTGATCATCAACAAGAGAATCACGTCGCTTTATTGCGTCACTGTGCTTGGTGTGGCATCACCACGGATGTCGTTATTCAGCAAACTAACATTAAAAGACATCAAACCTCTTCGGAAAGTGTCAGTCAATTAAATGTCTCTCTGGCTAAACCAAACTGTGTTTTTCTTTGTAAATACAGCCTCCCACAATATACCTCCACCTCTTCTTAAGGAAAGACGTCCCAGTCAGTTGTCAGCATTTAAATATACTTCTCATGTTTTTACGCTAATGTCTTGATCGTTTGTCTAAAAAAAATAGAAAGTCTTGTGGTTATGCATGCATGCTGTGAGTTGGGACTAGAGAGTCTACTTCATGGTGACATACATGCCAACATTTTAGAAGAGAAAAGTGGGAGATTTCTAAAAAACGAATCGGGGGAATGCATTGCCCTAACTGACTTCTATTGGGGCTTGAATCGGGTTACTGTCATGTATGGACTTCGCAAGTCTGCAGCTTCAGGATCGGGTTCCTGCATGCAGGAATCGGGAGGGTTGCCATGTATGTGGTGATGGATGCACTTCCCTTTCCTGAGTGCCCTAGATGCATGGATATCTGTATTACTAGTACTGATTTTTGGTCGTAGGCAAAATTGGATCGTGTGTGCACCATGACCTAGCCTTTTGGGTGGTAATGTGGTATTCTTAGACCAGGAGAGGCTCACCAAGCACTACCCTCATTGTGATAGAGGGCTACCGGCCTTACCTGGAATTAAGTGACATAAGCATGGTGGTGGTAGCATACCTTTCTGTGTTTCATAGGAATCAGTAGAGTGCAAAGGCCCTTTTATCTGTGTCACTGGAGTAATGCCTACCAGCCCACTCATGTAATGTTCTGTGGTTGTGTACTTAGCTCACCCTGGGCCTGCATGAATTGTGTGTAGCACCGGACAGCACATATGAAAAGCGCAAAATATAATGAAGCGCGCACTTAGGACGCGGCCCCCCGGGAACCCGGTCACGCCCCCCTTGGTGGTCCCCATCGATGGAGTAAACGTGATTGCAGCGGAAATTACTTCTGGGGCAGCGCCGTGACGTCACTTCCGGCCGGAGCCGGCAAGACCGAGGGGGAGGAGTGGGCGTGGGCCTATTTAGGGCAACATGCCCTGGTCCTCGCCCTCTCTTCCTTACTGCGCCGGCCCCGGTATGCAGGTGTCTCCTTGAATCTTTTTCTTACCTCGTTTGTGCAGGTCGTCGAGTTATGCGTCGTTAGAGGACTGCAAATTTTTGAAAAAATATAAAATGTTTTCACCCTTCGGGGTCCTTCAGGGACCCCCTGACAATGGCTAGGGGGTCAGGAACTCTCTACCCTGTCCCCTTTTCACGTTCTCCACCTTTCTTTTTCACTGCAAACACCAAACACACAAAATGGCGGCCAATACTTCCTGATTTCGACCGATTCGAATGTTGACTGACATGTAACCACCAATCAGAATTGCGCTCGCGCACGTTAGGGTGCGCGCTTATAGATATTTATGTACTTTTAAATGCAATTTTCTCAGGAACTACTGAACAGATTGACACCATATATGCAAAAGGCACATGTCTGACCTGAGGACTACCTCTTTGCCAAATTTCAAGTAATTCTGTTCTGCCGTTCGGGCTGTACCTTCGACTAAAGGTCCTATGGGAAAATGCATGGGGAAATGCGTTTTGGAACCCCCCTTTTGTCTCAGCCCCCGCTTGACGAATCACCCCGAGACTTTCAGGGTAGGAGCTGAGCGGAGCGCCCCATTCGTTTTGAAAATTTCGCGAGGATTCGTCAACCGGCGCCAAAGTTATTCAAAATAGAATTTTCAGATTTCCTATGGAAACACGGTCCTAACTATAACTATCTACTGGCGACCGCCAGTAGATAATATATATAAATATTTCCAATAGTCCTGTGCCGATTTCCACAACACCATCAGGTACAGACCACAAGATGTGCAGTTAAATTTCTTCGTGCTTTATTTCTCCAAAGTCAGCATGACGCGTTTCGGCTGTACACACACAGCCTTGATCACATGACCCCCGGTGAAACACATGACTAATTTATAGTAGTAGATTGGATGTTCTGGTTACGTAGCGTTTGGTTAATTAAAAGAGCTAAACAAAATACTTCTATTGCGAATGTATATGTTGGATTCATAAATATATAAATAACTTTATAAAAAGATGTCATAAATATAAATACAAAAATATATTAGTAATGTGCAAAACAATTATTCTTTTAAATAAGTTTTTCTTATAAAACCTGATACAAGATCATGATTGTAGCCAAGTGGCTAAATCAATGTTACAATTTATGAATCTAGCCCACATTAAAATTCCTCTTCACGCAGTAACCATAAAAATAATAAAGTGCTAGTGCTAAAATCCTATATTGTGCAAAATTGTGCAAATAAATTATTCATCCCTAAAAAGATATTAAATTCATATCACATCCAGAATACCAATTGCCTAAAAAATGATAAATATAAAATTACAACCTAATGTGTGTGAGCAATACACTTGTCGATGCTTAAATCTTTTTGCTCCAAATTATGTATAAATCAAAATTTGTTATAATATTTAAGCTAGAATATTATTGTAAATCAATAGCCACTTCAAAATGTCATAATTCAATATTAATTCATCGGGATATACAGAACCAAGCCCACATTGACCATTTCATTATAAACTGATACTCTAGTACAATAATGCACTCACGCTGAGAAAACAATTGATGTAAAATTCTTTTAGTCCCATTATTAATAGTTTTGAAGAATGCCCAGAACCAGATTAAAAAATCCTCAAATGGAGCTAACTTCACTAACCAGGTGAAGTTACACTTATCATACGTTAAGATTCAGAGAGCAGGATTTGGATTTAAAATTTAAAATTACAGAAAATTATGGAGATCCTCTCCTGTATTAAGCCCTTTCGGAATTCTAGTGTCCAACAAAAGGATATATTTAGATTCCAATTGTCTTAGCTGTTTTTCTCTGTTTCCGCCTCTCAAATTCTTTTGCACAGAGTCAATGACGAAGTAGCTCAAGTCATTCAAATTTTTATTATGTACCAATTTAAAATGACGTGCTACCGGATAACTATCGTCTGAATTGACTATTGCCCTTAAGTGTTGCAGGATACGATTGAATACCTGCAATTTGGTACTTCCCACATATTTCATTTTGCAGGTGCATTCCAAGACGTATACTGCATAATCTGTGCGGCATGTAAATAGACTTTGAATTTTAACAGGGCTACTATCAAATGCACTCCAATATTCTGTAGTGTTTATGCCAAATTTACAGGCCCTACACGAAATACATTTGTGGAAACCTGTTTTAGTAGACAGCCAATTTCTAGATTTTATCACCTCTGGGCTTGATCTGACCAGGGCATCTCTCATTGAGGGAGCTCTTTTAAAGGTGATAAGTGATTTCTCCGGTAAAAGAGGGGCTAAAGTTATATCAGTCTTTAATAGAGGCCAGTGTTTATCTATGATCCCCCTAACTTTCTTTTCCTCCACACTAAACGTGGTTATAAGTCTGATCTCTCCTTGACTTACTTGTGGATCCTCACCGTTATTCTTTATTTCTTTAGTTTTTGATTTAGCAGTGGTGTTTAAACACTCCTCTCTCGTATGACTGTTAGCCCTAATTCTGGCCTGTTCTAACTCTTTCAAACAGTATCCACGAGCAAGAAATCTTTTTTGGGCCTCTTCTTGACATCTTTCTAAATCTGTGTTGGAACTACAAATTCTGCGCATACGCAAAAATTCTCCATAAGGAATGCTTCAAATGAGGTGACCAGGGTGGGCACTACTCGCATGTAAGATAGCATTCCCAGCCGTTTTCTTTCTGTGTAGTCTTGTTTGAATTTCATTGTCACTGATGTAAATTTCAACGTCCAAGAATTGGACAGAAGATTTACTGATATCAGCAGTAAATTGTAGATTTAAATTGTTACTATTAATGGCATTCAGAAAATCACAAGCTGATTCCGGTGTACCCTTCCAAATCATGCATATATCATCTATAAATCAGTCAAACATCATTTTATGAGTGCCCCTGAGGACATGTTCCTCTCACCACCCGACATGTAAACAGGCATAGGTTGGGGAAAAACAAGTCCCCAATATATACACATATATGTGTGTGTGTGTATGCACTCACGCATGTATACACATTTATTATTTTATCATTTTAAATTGATTTGTAACACGCATTATTAAAGTAAATATTAAACATTCAAACGTGTATTAAAATTAAAAAAACATGTCATTTATTGAACACATCATACTACAGTTTAATATAGGTTAGTGAGGGTGGGATTTTTAATATTATTGTTTAAAAATTCATTATAAATGAATATAATTATATTAATTATTTAATGCACATTTAATTTGAATTGTTAATATGCCGTAACATTTTATTTTATTCTAGGTCACTAAGTAATTTAAATCAATTTATATTTTTATTATACACTAAAAACATTTTTTATATTTGTTTAAAAAAATAAATAAATGTTAATTATTTTCCCTATGGAGACTTCCACCTAGGCATCGAAAGTTAGTACTAGCAAGTTGAGCAGAGATGCTTTAATGCATGGGCAAAGTGGGCAATTGACCAGGGCCTCCACCTTCCAAGGGGCCCCCTGGTAATGTTTTTCTCACCCTATCTCATCTTTGTTGATTTGTCAGAGCCTCTCAATGCCTTCCTCTACCCCACCCCTGACTCTCTCTCTAGCCAGTGTCAATTTTAAGGATTTTTGGACCCCTGGGCTAGACATATTGCTGCGCTCTTTTATGTGAAAGTTTAAGTATATATATATATATATATTTTCAACACTGGTCGCTCACATGAAGACGCACACGAACTCGTACAAGGTTACCAGCCTTTAATCACATCAGGTATGGACACGTTATTGAGTCCATAATGAATGTATTGAGGACATGTGAGCATGTGGGGGTTCATTATGGACTCAAAATCGCAGTTATTAGTGCACTCGAACCTTGGATTATTTCAGGGCACTACAACTCCCACAAGTCTCCACAATGCCACATTTAGGGAGGAGCCTTGAAAGCATTATGGGAGTTAGCCCGCCAAAGCACGAACTTTCCCCGCAGCCCATGAAGAAGAGGACACTCGAAACGCGTCGGCAAAAGCGGAAAGCTGCATTACTCACCTGCATGCAATAACGTGTCCATACCTGATGTGATTAAAGGCTGGTAACCTTGTACGAGTTCGTGTGCGTCTTCATGTGAGCGACCAGTGTTGAAAATATTGAGGCGGAGGCTCATCCGCCGAAGACTGCACCACCCCAAGATGCCAAGGGGGCCCTGCGGAGCGGATTCACCGTCCCGAATTAGGGGGCTTGTACACAGTATTGAGGACATGTGAGCATGTGGGGGTTCATTATGGACTCAAAATCGCAGTTATTAGTGCACTCGAACCTTGGATTATTTCAGGGCACTACAACTCCCACAAGTCTCCACAATGCCACATTTAGGGAGGAGCCTTGAAAGCATTATGGGAGTTAGCCCGCCAAAGCACGAACTTTCCCCGCAGCCCATGAAGAAGAGGACACTCGAAACGCGTCGGCAAAAGCGGAAAGCTGCATTACTCACCTGCATGCAATAACGTGTCCATACCTGATGTGATTAAAGGCTGGTAACCTTGTACGAGTTCGTGTGCGTCTTCATGTGAGCGACCAGTGTTGAAAATATTGAGGCGGAGGCTCATCCGCCGAAGACTGCACCACCCCAAGATGCCAAGGGGGCCCTGCGGAGCGGATTCACCGTCCCGAATTAGGGGGCTTGTACACAGTATTGAGGACATGTGAGCATGTGGGGGTTCATTATGGACTCAAAATCGCAGTTATTAGTGCACTCGAACCTTGGATTATTTCAGGGCACTACAACTCCCACAAGTCTCCACAATGCCACATTTAGGGAGGAGCCTTGAAAGCATTATGGGAGTTAGCCCGCCAAAGCACGAACTTTCCCCGCAGCCCATGAAGAAGAGGACACTCGAAACGCGTCGGCAAAAGCGGAAAGCTGCATTACTCACCTGCATGCAATAACGTGTCCATACCTGATGTGATTAAAGGCTGGTAACCTTGTACGAGTTCGTGTGCGTCTTCATGTGAGCGACCAGTGTTGAAAATATATATATATATGTATATATTTATTTTTTTTGATAATCAAATGTTATTGTTTTCAACCAAGTATAATTTAATGTTGTTTAGCATCAGACAGGCTTGAATTATCAGAAATTAGGTACTAAAATTCAAAGTTGTGATAAAGGGGCCACAAAATATATCTTGCCCAAGGCCCCTAAAATCCTAAAGATGACACTGAGTTTACACTTGTAAATCCTGGTGCAAGAGGCTCCTACACTCTTAGACTTGAAGCGGTGAAGACTCATAAATCTACACTTATGTTAATCTGCACTCGGAAATTGTGAATAGCATAAAAGTGCAGAGTTACAAATAGGTGTAGTAGTAAATATACACACGAATAATATACACATGTGTATTTACCTTTAAGAATAGGGCCTAGATTGTACTTTAAGGAGTTGAAATACTGCCCAGATCATGCAACCCTTACTCCATTGATTCATGCCCTCTGACTTGGCAAGTGGATACCCCTTGCCACAGTGTGACACAGGTACAGACTGTAGTACACAAAAATGTGATGGGTGGAACGCTTGAATTGATCTCAATCACTGGTAATTACTCTGGTCTAGTCTGAGGTGTCATGGTGGGTAAAGAAAGAAATGATGGACGGGATGCTGCCTAGAGTAATTACCAGTGGCTGGGATGAACTCAAGCATTTCACCCATGCACTAAATACGACAGGAATGCCCAGATGTGGGCCCTATGCTCACTGTGGCTCTGGAACCAACCTGCAGCGAACTGAAGAGCCCCACTAGGGTGAAACCAGTCTTGGGGTGCTAGTGTTCCAGTTGTGAGTGGACCTGACTTGGCAGTTCGGGCTGGACTGTTCCTTTTGGAGCAGGACTAAGGCTGATTTGCATATGGCTGTGTCCAATCTGAGGTTGCATGGTGTTCAAAGAAAAAAGACTGGGATGCAACGTAAATAACAACCAGTGGCTGAGATTAATTCAAGTATCCCACCAATCACTTTTTTATTTACCACAGGTAGACTGTGGCATCCTGAAAATTGAGGTACAATCAGAAGTGCACCGATTGAATTCGATTTTCAATATTTGTAAACTATAGATGTAAAAGTAGGAATTTCAGTTATAACTTATTTAAACACCCTATTTATCAGTGCTTCTAGTCATTTACCTTTAGCTAGACTGACCTATTGTGTTTTTACAAAGAGAGCTTCAACAGCAAAATGCTTGTGCCAACAACACAAATTAGTTTAAGATGTAGGTCTCAGTAAGCACTAAGGGGTTATTTAAATAGTCTGTCTTTTAAGTTAATAACATCTAACTCCCCAGTGAGTTGTGGTATTTGTAGTACATTGATGTCTGAATTTGATGTATTCATAATTTTCCAAATATCATAAGGTTGGCTAGCCATGCATTCGCCATCATGCAAAGATAATTAAAAAAATCTAATTTAGATATAAATACCCCTAAAGTAGAATCCAGTATTTAGCACTTTCATGAAACGTTTTACAAATTACCAGACTCTGGAGTATGGTATTGAATTTACAATTTTTTCTGTTTGAAATGCTAGTCGTGACTGGCATTGGGTGCATGCAGATGAGTACTTTCTAGAGACTTTCATTTATAAATGGACTCACCAGTTCCAGATCCAAGGGTATCCAGAATAGGTTTTGGCAACGTTTTCAGTATATTCACAAAATATAAATTTCCCTGCAGCAACTCTAAAGTGTTAATCATATACATAGTGTTTAGCCTAAAATTTGGCATGGATCCAGCCCTTCTAGATCTATGTTGGGCATCTCTGCTTTCAGCATTGCCAGACTTCCATCTGATGCATCTAGGTTTCTCTTACTATACTGATACCACTGCTCACAAAATGGCCGCACATTGCAAGCCATCTTGTGAAGAATCATGGTACCAGACGATGCTGGACTTAGTCTGCCATTTGAGATATTTAGCTTTCAATCATTATGCTAAAAGCACTACCCACAAACATGGCCACACACTAGACATCTTTGCAAGAAGTGCATTACCAGAAAATGCTGGCCTTCTTCTGCCATATGAGGTATTTAAGTTTCACTCACTATACCAAAACCACTACCCACCACAACAGCAACACATTAGATATCATCTTTGGAAGAAGCACAGTACCATAAGATGCTGCACTTCCTTTGCCATATGAGGCACCTATGTTTCACTATTCTGGTACCACTCCCCATACCCCACGGTCATACATTAGATGCCATCTCCGGAAGAAGTATGGTACCAGAAGATACTGGACATATTTTGCCATTTGAGGCACGTGGGTTTCTCTCACTATACTGATAGCACTCCCTACAACCACGGCCACACATTAGAAATCTTTTTGGGAAGAAGCATTATACTAGGAGATGTAGTGATTTCTCTTTCTTGGTAGTCACATCTCAAAGAAACGTCTTCCTGATGGCAACTCTGTACTGTTCTACCATGCACATTCATCAGGTCACTTGTGTCTGCTTGTGTGGGGAGGGCATTGAGAATGGGATGGGTAGAATGCACATAGGCTTTGTTAAACTGTAGCCTAGCAGTAGTTTCTTCACAGTGGGCATTGTCTGGCCATATTTGTCTATGGATCAATATGAAAGAATATTTGTCTATGTCTAAGAATGTGGGTCTGTCAAAATGTGCATCTGGATGCATGAGCTGGGGAGCACAAGTATATTATTGTGAATTCGTCCACAGGCACATGTGTGTCTGCCCAGCGTCGTGTTCGGAGATGCAAAGAGTGTGCATATGTGTTTGTTTTCAGGATTGGATTGATCTGTGTGTGCCTGAGTCCAGTGTCTGCCTTGAGGGAAGGCATTCATGTCCATGGGTTCCATTGGGAGTAAACACATATAGGTCACGTGTGGGGGAGAGTGAGGGAGCATTACAATGTGGGCAAAAAATGGGAAGCGTGTGTACACATAAATGTGCTTCTTGTTCTTTTGTATGCATGAGTGTGTGAACGCATTCTTGTGAGTGTGTGCATGTGGGCCTGTTTAGTAAACAATGTGAGGATGAGATCAGTCCTCATTGTGTTGGTAAAACCCGACAAATCCAGACAAACACCATCTCTGTGAGGGACAGTGGACCGGTTGAAGTAGTGTAGTTAGGTACTATCGAGCAAGTGCATTAAAAATGTAAGAGTGCAGTTATGTTTTCTTTGGTCCTCTTTGTAACCTACCCCATTATCAAGGCACATGTGGAGTTACAATATAGCCTTAGAGCCTGCCATGGCGGGCTCTACCAGCAATTAAAGGCCCGCTCCAGGATTAAAGGCCTGAGCAGAAGGCGAAGGACTTTAATAAGGGAGCGGGCCTTTAATGGCCAGAAAAGCTTGCTATGGAGGGCTCTAAGGCTATTAGAACATTCTGCCCCTAGATGGAAGAATGTTCTAAATTATAAATCAAAGGCCTCACAGAGCCCTAGAGTATTGAAATCCACTCGGGCTCGGTGAGGCCTTTTATTCACAGCAACAGCTGTGAACAAGCATTGGAATGTTGGAGCTGCGGGCTTCTACCAGCCATTAGAAACCCAGCGCACTCCATTGTTTTCAATGGATCTCCCAACATTCCAATGTTCTAATAGTAAATACATACTCAAATATCATCAATGGCCGGTCCTCATAAATATTGTGTGTGTTTGTACATGATTGTGGGAGCATGGTGATACACGATTTTAGGCTTTCTATGTGAACTTGGGAAGCATATGAATATGTGTGTGCTTGGCATGTCTACAGGGGATTATAGGCATGTACGTCTGTGGTTGCTTGGGTAAAATAGAGAAGCACACATTCTCTAAGACAGAAAACGTATGTAAGTGTGCGAACAAGTGTAAAAAGGATTCTGTCGACATTACAGTAATATATTACAATGGCAAATCTATTGATAGGGAGGTCTATTTCTGAGGGATCACACACAAAGAAGATGAAATGCACACTTAACGAGCAGCAAGGGGTGTTATATCAATGCCAAGGTCTAGGGAGGCACAATGCATCACTGTGTAGTCTGAGGCAGACAAGCGAAAGGGAAAGCGAAGCAGATCTCATTAACGTCATTAAAGGACTAGCAGAAATGCCATCAGTTCAGTTCCCAGCAAGAATAATCCTTTCAGCTCGACTGTCCAGATTAGACCCCCAATTAATCAAATACAAAGCATCAATTCTAAAATGAGCAGAACATGCGCCCAGTCAGTTAAACTGCGCATTGCCCATCGCTGTGACATCAAGGCAGGGCTGCATGAAGAGAGATGCCACAGGGTGGGCGGTGGATACAGGTACAGCTTTCTTCGCGCAAGACAAAAACACGCTGAGAACTGCCACAAGAAGAGGAAACCAACCACCAAGAGACATCATACAAGTAAATGTAAACTGACTTGAACTATGAAATAGGCAGCTTCGGATTAAGTTTTCATGGTCGATATTACTTGAAGATACCCACTGGACAGCCCATTGAAACAACAAATGTAGGCACTTGCTAGATATCGCAGTGCCAGCTATTGCCGGGAGAAACCATTCACTTCTAACATGTGAACCCAATAGATGACCCTGGGCCAAGAACAGAAGTCCACAAGGAAAACTACGGTTCAAGTGCAAAAAAATACCTGTATGAGCAGCATGGTGTGTGGTCACATATGCTACAGAAGAGTAACTTTATACCTGCACTTGGTTTAAAACATCAGCATATGTTATGACGTGGAGAGGCAGGGGAGGTCATGGGATCATCACAACTCAGGACCTGACCATGTTTTTGAGCCTTAAAAAGCCCGTCTTCGGAGACTCTGACAGGAAGTACCGGTGATGAGACCCTCGAAAGAACAACTTGCATGGATTTGTGTTCAAAATCAACAACCATCACAGGTAACTCGAGGACGTTCACTTCTTAAAAGGAAACAGACTTGCTAGAGTTATCAATTAAACAATGATGGTGGAGAACTCATGGACTTTAAAGCCTACAACATCCAGAGGGGAGTGGTTTGGATGGAGAGGAGTAGCCCAACAGCTCTGTCTCAAGTGGAGTATTTACACCAAACAGCAGCCATAAACACCATACTTCTCGGCATCAGATCGCTAGACTTGCTTGTCGGAGATGCTGAGGCAATGTTGGGCATCATTTAACCCGGAGGAGCAGAGAGGAATGAGGTGGATGAGCGAATGGACTGCCATAGACATTATGTAAGGATCCTACTCAGGATGGCGGCTCTATACTTTGCCGAGCGGTGATTGTGGCTTTAGCGGTAGGTCAGACTGGAAAGTACTTGGAAGCCCCACCAGCGTGACTCCTGATTTCCTACTGGCCGTGCCCATGATTTATGCTTGCACTTCTGTATACCATCACTCTGACATATCTTCTTCATTTGTTGGAGCATAAGCACAGAGCAATTTGAACAATTGGTATCCTGTGTCATGCTGCTATCCACTGCTAGTATCGATAGTGCTGCGCTTCTCTTCATTCAGCTATGTTGTCAATACAAGCTCAAGAACTACGTTCAGTACTTACCTTTACCTACATGCTGTCAGTGCACTCTATCTAGAATACTCTTGCGATCTCCTGCGATCTTGTATTCCCAATATGGCGGATCGCCTACATGCTGCTTAACAACAATACATATGTCGCCTGTGCGATCAAATAAGGTGTGTCTTGATCAGCTATCATAGTGTGCAGTAGAATAGTTAAGGGGAGTAACGGTCCTCAAATTAACAAAAAGGAAGGTAATCATCCAATTGATAGGGTCTGTTTCTGATATAAATGTTACAGCGCATCTTAAGGCAAAATGCAAGCCTGGCCCATATAGTGTCTAGTAATACTGGTGTGGCTTAAGCTTCACTCACGACTATTGTAGATACACCATGCTTCCTCTGAATAGTAACAACCAGTGCTTCCAGCAGCTCCAGTACATACCATGATTCGCAAGATTTATAACACAAATCGCTGAACTTGAACAGCAAGCATATCGGATATAACATACTTGTTACCAAGTGCATCATGTCTCTCACTACAGATTGCAAGACGTAACTTTTATCATACTCAAAGTTCCCACAGTCCACAGCATTGCCCCCCATATACCATATTAGAACGGCAGACAAGGAAACCAAGTCGAGTCTAAAACAATCTAGGGCTGAGCCTCCTAATCCTGTCTCTCCTGTAAAAAGAAAGCTGACACCAAAGGTACCATGGACATGATTTTTAGGTCTCGCCTGACCCCGCACATGCGCTGGTCTGGCGAGACTTATTGAGAGGGCTCCAAAAAGTGCTATCAGGCCAGCCTGGAGCTACAGTGCATGTGCGCGCGCACCGCGCTTTACCGCGATTACTTTCACTTTAGCCGCCGCACGGCCGCTGGGCATAGCCAAAAGGTCTCGTTTTTGGGACCTTATAAGTATTTAGTTATGCAACTGTTGCATGGCTAAACACTTACAAGGTCCCAAAGGCGAGACCTATTGGCTATGCCAATGCTTGTTTTTAATGGCGGAAGTATACAAATTAGCTAAATCCACAAAAGAAAACACAGATGTGTTTGCAAACTGAAATTTCCGCCATTAGATTGGACATAAAATCAATAAACATGAAAATCACAGAAGCAGAAACCAGAATTAGTAGTCTTGAGGACTCAAAAACAATATCCAAAAAGACAGCTCTTCTCTGAAAACTAAAAACACGCTTCTTCAGAACGGAATCTCAGACTTGGAATATCGGACTAGAAGAGGGAACCTACATATCTTAAGAATCCTTGAACGGCCCTACGATTCAGTGGGGTTGCATATCTACTTCTTAGAAAAATTGATCCTTCAAACAACAGGTGTTCATTTCACCAAAGACCTGGAGTTGGAAAGAGCTCACCATGTACCTTTTAATAGAATTCCTCACACTAAACTTCCTAGATCTATAGAATGTAAGCCCTTGAGCTATCAACATATGGAAACAATTTTTACCATTGGAATGGTAACAAAATCTACAAAGCTCAAGACTACTCTAAGGTTACAGTAGAAATGAAGAAAGGGTTCCTATCCCTTTGACTGAGTCTTAAAAAAATGAACATTCTATTCTCTTTTGCAGTTCCGGAAAAATTGTGTATTTCTGGAGATGACAGTGCACACATATTCACAGACTACAAATCCTTAACAATATGTTTGGATGAAAAATCAGATTCTGATAGGGACATCTCTACAAAGAGGATTGTTAGCAAAAGTCCTAAGTGCTAAATATAACAACTGTGACAGAAGTACCCTGGATGCAGCTTAAATGAAGCTTCTGTTTACTAATCTTATTCTTCTTTTAAACTACTTCCAGCTAACCTATCAACTAACCAGCATGTCTTTTTGCCTCTAGGACCACAGTAGCGCCAATAATATGTAATGCGGTATCCCGACTAACATTAAGTTCTAAGTCTAATAACATCTAAGATGTCTTACTGACCTAACTAATGCTTTTAACCAGGCTATGGTATTATTACTAACAGGCCCATTCTAGACATGGTAACATCATAGAGATCTCTTAGTCAGATTATTTCTTTAACTGATTTCTTAGATATTTAACATTCTCCCTTGTTAGAGCATAACAAGTTTGATTGCTACACGTTTGAGCAGTCCAGCTCCACTTGGTTATTGTTTGTTATATGCTACCTCCTGGATTTGATATATAGCGAACGACCGCTACCCAGAGCACAAGAGGCCTGCTCACTCAGCGACGGTTTGTGGTCCTCTTTATAGCCACTCTTGATCAGTACATCTTGGGAGTATGTGGATTGGGGACTAATTTTTGAGAGGTATCTTCCTCTCTCAATTTTGTTTTACATTGTATCTGCTCTCACTTACTATTTCTATATTTCTGAGTGTAATAATCAAGGGTAGTTAGTAGACTTCCCAATACAAGAACAGAAAGAAACATGTCAACTTTCAGTCCTGCAGCTACCAAATGAACTGCTACAAATGCTCCAGTCTCATAAACAAAAGCAGAGTTCTGTTAATCCTTCAATACCTTCAACCACCAAATGAATCGGCTACACTTCCCAATGTAACAATATCAACAATATACAATGAACTTGTGGACCTTTACTACTGCAACAACCAGAGGGAACTGCTGCTTGTCCAATTAAAAGAAACCACCCCAGATAACGTATGGACCTTCCACATCTATGACCATCAAAAGTGGCTGTTAGGTGTTCCATATGACTAACAAGCAATGCGAGCAAATGGACTTTCAAAACCTTGCAGCAAACGAAGGGAACTATAGGGTAAATGCAATACATTAAGTGTTCTTACAGGCCTTCAGTACCTACAACCACTAACAGAAACTGCTAGACTTCCCAATACAACAATAAGAGCAATAGCAACAACAAATAGCAAAGAAGTTAAGAACTTGTGGTCTTTCGGGAGTGCGACAACCAAACCAAACAATGACAGAATCATCCCCATTGTACTCAGAACTTCAACACCTCTAGCAAGAAAAGGGAACCATTGAAAATCCCGCACCAGTGAAAACATAAGTGAAGTCATGGGTCTTCAATACATACAACAAACAAATAGACCTGCTTGTCACCTCAGTTGTAGAAGCAATCACAGAAATAATTGGCTGACAATATCAACATCTAATGTGAAGCTTTCAAGGTCTTATAATATCGAAATCAATCAAATGAAAATACAGAACGTTAAAGTACCAACATCCACTACGAGAAGCCTCCAGACTTCCAGCAATAGTATGTGATTTCATTGACCGAATAACCACAATGTACTGTTCCTGGCTGTCACTACATCATCACTGTTACAACTGTGGTAACAACCCTTTGGTTTAAGAAACCTTGAGCTAATCTTTGTCATAGTAAAAACCAGATGGCAGACAGCCTGAAACACTCTTAGAACCTCCTTTCCCATCTATCCCAGTGCCCTGGCTGTGCACTTCCTTCGTAGACCAATGTACTGTAGGGGAGCTGGGTGGGAGAACAGAGCTTGTGAAAGTCAATTGAAACACTTGAGAGGTGTGTCTAGAAAGTTTTGATTCATTTCCTCCCTGATAGTCCTACTCCAATGC
Organism: Triturus cristatus; assembly: GCF_964204655.1. NCBI lineage: Eukaryota > Metazoa > Chordata > Amphibia > Caudata > Salamandridae > Triturus > Triturus cristatus. The sequence goes on along the minus strand of NC_140580.1, from coordinate 844,107,557 downwards.
TGTCCCACCCCTTCCGCCCTAGTCTAATGATAGGCAGTTTAGAAGAGGAAGAGGCGGGTTACTATTGTAAATTGGAAGTGGAGGGAGGCAGTGCTTAATTTGTAAAATAATAACTGCCAGGGCCCTAGCCAGGAGGCTACTGCAGCTTGCACCACCCATTGCCCGTGTCATCGCTGCCAATATCGGTGCGTAAGCAATTCTCTTGCCTGCAAGTGCGACAGTTCAGATTATTCGCTGTTCATAACTAAAGGAATGGCTGGGGAGGTGGTATTAGTAATTTTTCATATATATTGTATTCATAAACAACCATTGTTCTGCTCATCTCTAAATTAGATGAGCAGTGCCACCATGTGGCAGACTGTCATACGTGTGCTGTTGACAAGTAAGTGCTGTTGCCGAGCACTTGCAACCAATTAAAGCCCAGTGCAAAGCACCGGAAACCATCGGTTTAAATTAAGCGCTGGAGGGATGACACTAAATTAGTGTACTAGACCCCTCCACAGTGAGGGCTCGTTAAAGGGTCGAGGCATTCTTTCCCTTCTGTCTCAGAGACCTGACAATCACACAGCAGGATGCTGATGGGGCTCCATGACGGTGGCAGGGTTAGACTAAATTGGCCACAAGGAATGTGGATGTAGGATGAGAATGTCCTTTTTTGCTCCATACAATCCCACTGACTGTCAACATCATTCCTTTCTCTCCCACAAAGTAATCTCATTTTAGTACTTTACAGCAATAAAAAAGAGAAATAAAATGTTTTACTCTTTGTAAGGACCATCAATGCTTTTTAATTCAAGTAAAAATACTTCTTGACATTGACACTGATTTGTATATAACACCCTTCTGCATCCTTAAGTAATCCACGAGATGTAGTACATGTTCCAACACCAAACTCAGCCACGCAAACCACACCACCCAGACACAACTTGGCCCCCTACAATACTCAGATGTAGAAATTGCAAACCTAGCAGCATCATGGTCTAAGGATGCCCAGAACTTATTGTGACATTCTGGGAGGCAGATTATTCTCCATGGTCCCCATCTGCCTCTCCAACAGTTCTTGGTTCCAACTGCCTTTCCTGTAGCTGTCCTGAACTGCTTCAAAATGATGCCAGGTGGAGAAAACGTGGAAAACTGACCAGTTGGTATTTCCTCACCCCTGACCAATACATGGTCTGCCATTGTAAGTGATAGGACTTTGGCCACAGGCCTAGTCATGTAAGTATGTAATCTGGCAATGTTATCTACAACTTTAACATTGAAACCTTGTACAATGTACATTTATGATAACATTATCTGTTTTAACTATGTATACATATATATCCATATTCTATACTCTATGTATAAAGGAAAGGTCACTCATTGTTAGCTCACCCACAACATTGTCACTGCAACTCAGTCACCAAATGCCTTCTCTGTGGAAGTACCAAAATGCTATTTGATTTTTCTGTGTGGGCTATACAAATACAAGCATAGGCAGGTATGTAGTTCCAGTCCCCACAGCAACCAATGACATGCATTATTGTTCCAAGGCCCGCCTCGAGCAGACATGGACTTCGAAGGCCAGCAGCCCTTGAAGGGAGCTGCTATATGTTCCACTATGATCAGTAACCATTACGGCTTTCTAAGAATTCCACTGCAACAACAACTACATAAAATGAACACATGTAAACCTCTTCAAGCCAGCGCTACACCAACAAAAAAACAATTGTGGAGTGCTCTTGGATGGCTGGACATTCCCTGCAAATTTCAAAGAGAGAATATAGAATGTCCTCTTCAACGTACCTGGTGGATTCACTATGCCATCGATACTTTTAGGGCCATATGCATCAACACATATTCCCATAGACACAGAATGGGCAAAACCCTTCGATGCACCTGGCCCTCGGAGACCTAAAATAGCACAATAGACAACTAAAGAAATTGGCTGCCAATAGGAGGGACTGACCGTGGAAAATACTGGGGTTTCTGGCTGCTGGTGATGCTGCTAGCCCTGGGAGTGGGAGGGGGACTGACTGATCCCCTTTGTGATGCCTGCCGGGGTAAATTGAACCCGGGCTGGCTGCACCTCTGTCTTGCAGTCCTTACCCCTGTTTTTCCAGATGTGGACCTGGTAATATTGGTACAGTGTTTCCAGACCCATAAATTTCGGGTCCGGGAACAACAGACAACCAGAGGTGCCCAGAGATGCTTGGGAAAACCGGTCTGGTGTTTCAGGACCCGGAAATTTCAGGGCCATAAACGCCTACGATTAATAATTCCCAAGAGGGGTGTCTGGTCCCAGCAACTCATAATGGAGGCAACTATCTAGGGTTGTTAGTGAATTCCAGTATTTTTCCAAACTTTATCTACAACTGCTAAAGATATTTGCTGGACTAAGTTTAAAGATTGCTCTCTGCATATGATTTAGATGCAGAAATCAAAGTATGAGAACCGTACTTTTTTGATCTGAATAGCATTCTAATTTATCAAATATTCCAGAAACTTTTCTAATATAGCCTTATTGTCTGCCGTAGAGGGCTATACCGGCTATTAAAGGCCCGAGCCGAAGGCGAGGGACTTTAACAAGGCAGCGGGACTTTAATAGCCGGCATAGCCCAGCTACGAAGGGCTATAAGGCTATTAGAACATTCTGCCACTAGAGGGCAGAATGTTCTAAAAAATTAAACAAAGGCTTCAGAGAGCGCGAGGGGATTGAAATCCCCGCAGGCTCCCTGAAGCCTTTGTTCTCAGCCACAAGGAAGCATTGGAATGTTGGCGCTCTGGGCTTATACCAGCCATTATAAGCCCGGAGCACTCCATTGTTTTCAATGGAGCTTCCAATGTTCGAATTATTATTTAACAACGTAGTAAAATTCAATTTCCGAAATAACGTAAAAAATAACCAATCTTGGAATGAAAATGAGAAATCTTGACGAGTGAATTTTCTAATAAATGTATTGTCTGGTATGTTACATTGCAATTTATAAGGCCATATCAGACCTACATTCTTTAAAAAACACAGATTTATCGGGACCATCTGATGGATACATTCTACGGCAAGACTCCTAGCAGCAATCCCTGTTCTTGTGACTCTGATCTGTGTACATGGAACCAGGACAATGTCATGTTACACTTAAGTAATTCTGTCTAAATTAGAATAAATGTACTCAGTGTCATGAACGATTCTCAAAACAAGTTCACCAAACAAGAAGATAATTCCAAAGCATTGGTAGTAGCCAAAACATATTTTAACAATGCAAAAAATTAGAACATTACATAAACAATTTAGGACAACTGCCTCTTGATTGTTCATGGTCCTGGAAATTCTTAGTGTGTTGTCAAGGAATAGGGTTAGGGTATGTGTCAAAACACTAAAGCCGGAAAGAGTTGTTTCTTTGGAGTAGGCCTGGGCGTAGTTCGTGGAGTTTCACTATGCGGAACTCTGCGAAGTTACAAAAAAACTCAGCGAAGTTCCGCAAGTAGCGGAGTGCAGTGCGAACTGCAGTTTGTACTGGTATTCCTGTCTCTCGGGTAGAAATTCTACCCGAGCGGCAGCTCGCACTCGTGAACTTACCGATCGCGATCGCGGACTTACCGTTCGCGATTGCGAGCAGGGAAAAAACTCTGCTGCACATCGCGAAGTGGGGTTTTCTGCACTCCGCGAGCTCTGCAGAGAGCGGAGTGCAGAAATCTCAGCAAACTCTGCGAACGGAGCGAAGTTTACCACCCAGGCCTACTTTGGTGGCTAGTGCAGGTAATTTTTATTACCTAATTTGGGATGGAGTATGAGTCGGGCAAAGCAGCGTTCCCAGCTTGGACACTGGATCCACTGACATCCTCCTCTTCTCTGCCCTCTCCTGTGTATTGAACGCCGCACTTTTATATACCACCTGCTGTGAGCATGCGATAAATGAGATTGTTACCCATGCAATAGGGATTCCATGCGTAATCTGACCCTGAAAAGCCGAGCCTATTCCTTGGGGATTCATTTTTTATTATTCAACATTGGGGCCTTACAAGAATTTCTATAGGAAGTGAAAGGCAGGAGGTTGCAGAAGGAATATGCTCTAAATGATTATGAATTGTATTGATACCAACACTTTAGTGTTACGTTCCTTTAGTAGAGATGAATGAGTCACTGCCAAATTATACGTCCCTAGATGTAGAGTCGGGTTTAGGACCCAGAACCTCGAGGCAGGAGGACTGTGACATGTCTCTCAGCCCAAGGGGAGGGCAAAATAGGAAGAGCCTCTAGGGCTGATATAAGGAAAGCAGTGTGGGCGCACGAAAACAGTGCAACCATGAATAAAGTCAGTGTTGCTGCACCTTACTACTGTGTCGTGTCTTCATTATATGGGGCCTACACAATAGGTGCAGACGAACAGAGGATCCCACTAGCACACTGTCCGACTGGTGTCTCCTGCGATGAAGCAGCCACCATTCACACACCTCTACTGGAGTGCGACCTCCCACAGCGCTGTAAGGGCAATCTCTCACACCTGCGCTCTAACAGCCCCCTCCACAGAGCAGAGAGCATATTGAGGTACACCCAGCACCCATGCCAACCCTACTTCAGTCAACAGGTGCATGTGCTTTCAGGGCCTAAACAAACTGATGGCCACCATCTTGGAATAGGCAGGCATCCCAGTGGCCATCTGGAATCTGTACCCTGGTGGCCATTTTGGATCAGGAAGCCTCCCAACCCTGGCAGTCATCTTTGATTGGGCAGAGGAGCAATCAGTAGTGAGGGCCCAGGTCACCTTCGCCTGCATTATTGCATCGAGACCCATGACAAGTCCATGACTGCCAAGTCAGGAAGCAGAAAGACCAAGTATGATGTTGCTGCCTTCTTGAAGCCACCACCACCTTTGACACATCCAAAAAGAACACAACATCAGTGTGAGGTTGGCTGACTGGAATGAAAAAATGGACAACTTCATCAAAGCAGTGTAAGAACAGGATGAGGCCAAAGTGATCAGACACTTCAAGAACCTTGCGGGGGACGATGTTAAGGAAGTTCTCAAAGATATTCCCAAAGGGGATGCCACCACGTATCAAAAAGCGAAGGACAAATTTGCCAAGAAGTTCAGCCAGATCACCAATGTGGACTATGAAAAGTACACATTCAACAAAACCAAACAGCAACCAGGGGGGTCGATGGACACATTCATGGAGCACCTACAGATCCTCCTCAAGCATTGCCATTTCAAAACTTCAACAACAAAGAAGCCATGCCGCTCGGGATCATCGATGGATGTCAATCTGAAACATTCCAAGAACGCATACTGAGGGAAACAAACTCCCTTGACAAAATGCTAACTGCAGCCCATGCAGAAGAGCGTGCTGAAAAACAAGCAGCTGCCATGGAGGCAGGAACAACCACCAAATACACTGTACTGCCATGGGGAGCAGCCACACGAAGACAGGCACAATCTTGCATCAAATGGGGCTTCAAAGACATGCTGCAGATGCGGCCCGCCATAACCTCATGATGGGAAATGCTCGACCATAGGGCAGATCTGCAAGGGCTGTGGGACGGAAAACCATTTCAAATCTGTCTGTCGCACTCAAGCCGAACCCCTACCATTTGACCGCCACAGACACAGTGAGAAAAAAGGCGATGAAAGCAGCTGCTACCAGAAGTTCAGTGATAGGGCAAGACACCATGAGCGGAGCGTTGCAGCAACACTCAGACGAAATCCGCCCACCTCGCCCTCCATCCTACCCACTGCATCAAGGGGCCAGCGATAATGTGGACGATGGTTACCTCCTGATGATTTTAGCACATGGACTTGCGTATCAACAGCCCACTATCACCCTCACAATGGGCAGTCATAACATGGACTTCCTTGTCAACAGCGGCGCATCAGTTACTGTACTCAGCAGGCGCACCTTAGCGATCCTACAAAATCGCCTGCAGCTGGCTGAGTTTCAGTGAAAAATGTACTTATGGGGTGAGGACAAACTGATACAGTGCATGTGGAAGTTCTCAATGAACCTCAGTTACAAGGGGTGGGAAGCACCCGCTACATTTCATGTCCTGAACTGTCAGACCTCAGCACCCAGAGTCCTCTGCCTGGCCACCACCACGAGCCTGGGTATCATACATGTACATCCCGAGGGAGAAACAATCCAACAAGTGAAAATGAAAACAACCACCAACAACTGTCTGGTTGTCCACCTGAAATTGAACAACCACACCATACCTTTAATTGTTCACAGTGGGGTATCCATTGATGTAATGCCTCTTGACTGCTTCACAGAACTCAGCCCCACCACCGAGCTTTAATGATCAGTCAATAAGGCATGCACATAGGCTGCATCCAAACCTTTACATAGCAGGCTCATTCAACGCGACCAAAGTCCATGGACAGACAACCATCATGGCTCCAATACACGTACTAGGAAAAACAAAAGGAGAACAAGGACTATTCTCTGGGACCATCCCTGTCCTTAGGTACGTACATCAAAACCAACTTAGACGGACCCTTCACAGATGACTCTGTAATGCTTGTACTGCCAGGCACCACTAGGGTTTGTTAGAAGAACCCTCACCCACCAACCTAGTTGGTGGCATGCTTCATCATCGGATTCCTAGCTGAGTAGCCAAGTGCTACCCAGCTGTGTTGCGATGCCTGATTACAGCGGAGCGGGATTTTTTGGTGTGTGTGGTGAAGTGGTGAGAATTAAAAATACCTCTGGGATTTCGTACTGAACAATTATTTATTCCCAGCGGCCCAGGGTATATTAAAAACAAAGCTGAGGCTAATCTATGAAGACTAATAATTATTAGTAGCCGAATGCTTGTAGTGCCAGGCACCACTAGGTGCCTGAATCTTCATAGATTATCCTCAGATCTGGTGAGGGCTCTTCTAACAAACCCTAGTGGTGCCTGGCACTACAAGCATTACAGAGTCATCTGTGAAGGGTCCATCTAAGTTGGTTTTGATGATCCAATACACGTACTCCAAGGCAAGAATTCAGGGGCCTGTCTCCAAGGTTTTACCATCAGATAGAACTGGAAGAACAGTGCCACTACATTACAGCTTTTTCCACCCACTTCCGATACAAGAGGCTGAACTTCAGCATCTCTTTGCTAGCCGAGATCTTCCAGGATGCCATCGGCTAGATCATCTAAACATTGCCCAATCTGTTCAACTACAGAGAAGACATTCTTATCATCAGAGCTACACACAAGATACATGATGTGGCACTAGACACGGTGTGCCATCTACTAAGTGAGGCAGAACTCACCCTTAACCCTGAGAAATGTGAGTTCCACAAGACCAGACTGAAATTCTTCAGGCACATGTTTTCAGAAAAAGGGATGAGCCTCATCCAGATAATGTTGAATTTCTCTCTCCATTGCCACTCCACCAAGCGATGTCAACATGCTCCGTTCCTTCCTGGGAAGATACATACAAGACTATGCCACCATCAGTGCTCCACTTCAACACCTCACGAGACAGAATGTGGACTTCCAATGGTTACCAGAGTTTAAAAGCAACTTTCAGCAGATAAAAACAGCAATTGAAAATTCTACTGTCATGACCTACTTCGATCCTAATCAGTCACGGAGGTACCTCTAGACACCAGTCCAATAGGACTATGAGCCATCCTAGCGCAACACTCCGAAGACCCAGCGACATGTAGTCACTTATGCCAGCAGAAGCCTCTTCACCACTGAGAGAGCCTACTCCCAACTCACGAAAGAGAGCCTCGCAGTGGTGTGGGCTTGTGAACAATTCCACCTATTCCTCTCTGGCAAGCGATTCACCATTGTAACCAACCATCAAGCCCTTCTCACCATATTTAGAAAGCACACAGTGAAATTTCCACCCACAATCAAATGGTGGAGAATATGTCTACAGGAATACAACTATGTTATTGTTCACACGCTCGGCAAGGAACACAATTCTGTCAATTAGTTCTTCAGACACATCTTGCAGCCAATCAAGTGATACAAATCCATTGCCAAGGAATACCTTCACTTCATAATCAGAATGAGCATACCCCGAACACTCTTGATCCCTCAAGTAGTCATCGCCACAAAAGAAGACAGAGACATTGCAGTTGTCAAGCGGCTTATCGACACACACAAGTGGAAGCACAGCAAGGACTGGGGTGGTGACTCTGAGGAGATCAGAGCTTCCCACAACATCAGAGAAGAACCGGCGGTAACGCAAATGGGACTCATACTCAGGGGATCACGACTGCGCAAGCGGACCATTGACCTGGCACACGAAGGACTTTGGAGAATAGTTGCCACCAAGAAAGCTCTACGGGAAAGAATGTGGTTTCCAAAGGTAGATGCCATGGTGGAGACTGAACTGCGAAAATGCCACCTATGTACATGCATATCGCTGGTCACGTGACAACTACTCCTCGAGATTTTGGAGATGCCAGAGAGAGCATGGGATCAGCTGGCAGTCAACTTCTTCAGTCCACTCACTTCAGGCAAATATCTCCTGGTAGTGGTGGATGAATACTCCAGGTTCCCGCTAGTCAAAATGATCTCATCCACAGAGCTGTCAAAGTCATCCGGATCTTGGATAATGCCTGCACAATGTGGGGACTCCAGAAAATATTGAAGTTGGACAGACCCCCATTTACCAGCGTAGAATTCAGGGAATTCCTGAACCTCCTGGGCATTGAACATCATTGGATGACCCCGCTATGGTTACCACAAGTGTCGTGGGAAGGTTCAGGGGCACTCTCAAGCAAACCATAGAGAGAGTCAAGGAGAAAGGCATTGCATTTGAAGAAACTCTGTATAAAGCCTTGTGTATCTATTGTACCACTCTCATTCAATGACAGGAGAGAGCGTGTTCATGACACACTGGGCCTTCATGGTCTTAAGTACACATATTTCATCACAGCTAATGTACTCATTTGTCTTTATAAGTGAACTTTTTTAAATAACATAACAACTGTTAGTCTCAAGTGGTCCCTCAATTTCCTGAGAAATCCTGACACAGGGGGCCAAATGTATTAAAGGTTTTGCGTTGCCCTGTGTCAAGCAAGGGGATGCAGGGTGACACAAAACCTAAAATTAGATTTACCAAGCAATGCAAGGCCACCTCATGTGGCTTGGCAAGTCTAGAGTAATGCAAGGCAGCGCAAATTGCTGCCTTACGTTACTCTGGGACAGGTAGGCGTGCCATGGGTCGCGGGTGGGTGTTTTCATGCATCCACCCATGATTTCTGACAGATTCACAGATTTACCAACACTGGTAGATCTGGGAATGTGTTACAATCTTACATCTTCCCACCACAGGCGCAACAAGAAGAACTATGTTTATTTCTCCTCATTGTTTCCCCTTTCTACGTATGCTGCAATGTGCAGCACACGTAGAAAGAGGAAAATGCCTCTGAGGATTGTTTTTGGGCAGAAAGATGTCCCTTCCTGCACAAAAACAATCCTGCCTACAAAGCAGGCACTCTTGCATCATGGTACAAGGGCGCCTGCATTGGTGCTAGGCAGCACATTGTGCGCCAGCACAGGCAGGGAGAAGGAATGCGCCGTATGACGTTAAATACAGTGCATTCCTGCTCTCTTCCTTTCATGCTCTGCAGCGTAGCAAGGTGGCTTGCTGCAGTGCATGAAAGTTAGATAAATCTGCCCATGAGGTCTACTTGGCCTCTATCTCTACCCGTATGTTTTTTTCAGAATGATTCAATCCATGTTTCTTTACACGGGCACTGTTTCAATTTCGCAAATTCCTCTTTATGCCGAACACTTGAAAGTAAACTGTAATTAACATAGACCATATTTTCTGCCATGAAAACTGGTTTCAATGTTACTCTCTGGCCTCCCTCTTCCAGTTCCATCTTGTGCTGTCTAATTCTAGACAACACTTATTGTGAAAATTCAGGGCCTCATTTTCAACAATTTGACGCAGGGCTGGGCTGCACGTTACTTTGCTGCGCTGCCCTGCGTCAAAAGAAAAGGGCAGGAATGCGCCATATCTATGAGCTACAGCGCATTCCTGTCCTCTTACACTGTGCTGGTGCACAAATGGCTGCCTAGTGCCAATGCAGGAACCACTGCACCATGACGCAAGGGTGCCTGCATTGAAATCAGGGCCTCATTTACAACAATTTGACACAGGGCAGCACTGCATGTCACTTTGCTGCGCTGCCCTGCGTCAAAAGAAAAGGGCAGGAATGCACTGTATCTATAAGATACGGCACTTTCCTGTCATCTTACACTGCGCTGGTACACAAATGGCTGCCTAGACCAACACAGTCACACTTGCACCATGGCACAAGGTTGCCTGCATTTAAATCAGTTTGTTTTTTGTGATGGAAGGGACAACTTCCTTCACAAAAACAACCGTTATGCCACCCCTGGGGCGGCGCAGGGTTTTGACACATTCCCAAATTTTACGCTATGTGGTAAATCTGGGACTGTGTTGAAAACTATGGGCATTAAGTGGAAACAACCACTGCAACGCCCATGGCACGCCTTCCCGAGGTATTGTGAGGCAAGTCAGCGACTTGCGCTGCGTTGCCTTTCACCATATCTACGAGACCATGAAAATCCATGCAGGGTGGCTTTCCGTGGCCCTCGTAGATCTGCACTGTGCAATGCTGGCACATCAAAAAAATCTTCCTGGCGCTCAGCACCTTAAGAAACTCTCAATGCGTCAACAATCTCCTGATCACCACACAACATGCTAAAACCCTGGACGATTTTCTTTATTTTAAATCGCACCATCCTTGTCCTGGTTACCATACGGTACCCTTGCAATAATCAATTCTCCCCAAAACACCTAATTTACATGATTTGAAGTGTCTGCCTGTAAATTAATGTATAACACTATTTGAGTCTAGCTACCACCCAGATCACCCTCTGACACCACCCACAGGTCTTTCTGGAAGCAAATTAAAGAGTATGTGGTCCCATATAAGTGTAAAATTATCAACACCTCTATGTAATATGGTCAGGTGCCAAGCTCCCTTACACAAGCTCAAGTCTGAACCCTTCTGAAAATCCTTCTTTGGATCTATCTGGTAATTTTAGAGCCATTTCCCAATTGCTTTTTATCCCCAAACATTTGGAAAAACAGTCAACTAACTCCGATTTGCAAGATTTTATAACTTGGACCACTTGCTGCATTGCATGCAAGCTGAATTCAAATCCAGAAGGAACACCAACTTAGTGGTCACCTCCATCCCAGAAGATCTCCGTATGCTAGTCTACAAAGTCAGTGAGGGCGTCCTTGCTCTGTTCGACATCTCTGTGAATGTCTTCGTTACCATTGATCATGTGATTCTTCAAAAACACCTCAATCATTTGGGAATTAGCCGCACTGCCCTAAAGTGGCCTACCTCGACTCTAGCAGAGAGAATCAATCCATTCAAATGGGAAAATTCACTTCAGCTCCACAACCTTTTCACTGGGCCTTCCCCCAAGGCTCCATCATCTCATCCTTATTTAACATTTACCTGACCCACTAACACACATCTTACAAGCAATTCTCTATAAAACCTTCATTTATTACACTGACAGCACATATTTAATTTCAGACTTCGGGAGAGTTCCAATTATGTCAGGTCTAGCATTCCCCTTTATTTAGGAAACCACCCAAGAATGAGTGGGCTTTCCTGAAGCTTTAACCCTCCCTATCTTAATAAATCCTTATGCTGGGATAGCCAGCTATGGCCGATCTCACTAGGCAAACCCCTTACCCATGTGGCAGCAGACCAAAACCTAGGCACGGTATTGCACTCTGAACCGAGCTTTCAATCACAAATTGACTCAGTAACAAAATCTCCTTTCTACCATCTTGAGATCTTGGAAATAATCCTTCCCTTTCCAGCCGTCCTCTACAAAATATTCGATCAAGACAGGGCTTTAACAATTCAATCTAGCTAGGTCCACCTCATAAGGGTCTACCTCTTGCAGCACATTCAGAACGCAACTGTCAGGATTGTGTTCAATCTCGAAAGTTCGGTAATGTTTCCAGTTATCATAAATAGCTGCACTGTCCCCCAGTGGGTAAAAGAATACACAGTAAGGCCGCCTGTTTGATGCACAAAGTATTCAGTTGAAGCAGCCCAAACATTTGTGCAATTTGAAAAATACTTTCCACCTTGACAACGAAGATCCAAGATCACCCTTGAATTCATAAAAAAGGCATGCATTTGCCAAATGGGGCTCACAAGTCTTTCAAATTCAGGGGGGCGCGACTGCGGAACTCTCTTCGCCACTCTTTCAGAGCAGATTCCAATTTGCTGACATTCAGGAACTTTCTCAAAACTTCACTTTTTGGCATCTATTCAGATTTACCATCCAAACACCTAGAGACTCTGTATTATGAGTCCTGTAGTTCTAAGAAAGCACCCCTACATAAACAAATAAATACATAAATAAATATATTAGTGAATCTAACAAGATAATATATAATTGTATAATAGAAAAAGTGCCACATAGAACAATTGTGGATTATTCCATAATAAACACAAAATAGTTTTTCTGAATAGGGTTCTTTCTGGTTTGTGCCTATATCACAGGAAAGTACTAAAGCCCCAATAACCAGTGAGGATATGGGGATGAAGTATTTACTTTACCCACTAAACACCACCATTAGTCATATATACTAGGTATGGGGGAAGAACCTGCTATTCCAAGATTTTGACTTGGAAATGATGCATAACAATCACAATCAGTATTTAAAGCACAAATTCGTTAAGTTTTTTCCAGGCATTTTTCCTTCAAAAATTTTGGGAGAATTAATCTCCCGAAACCCAACAAGTGAAAAAAATCGTGGAGTGCTTTAACTATTGCAAATCTTGGAATTCCAATCACTGCACAATTTTTTTAAAAATTTTTTTGCACCGGAATTGTATTTTAATACCCAGCTTGAAGTCGGTGCATAAGTAAGTACCATTGCTCTGGCGTGAGGCATTTACCAGGGGCGGTACATACCTCATACCTCAATTCCAAACAGCGAAAGTGCAATAGTTATTATATAGCTCATCCTTTCAATACATGAGCAAAACTCCTGTTTGCACACATTTTGGAATTTAAACCTCAGTTTGAAGTTAGGGCTTCGACATTTCTCCTGGAGAAATATTTCTTTGCAGATACCCCCTAATTAGAGTTCTATGGCCAATTTACTGCAGAGAAAGGAACGTTTGCATGTTCTGCTCCATAGAAACATTATACATGAGACATTTTAAGAATAATCCTATTTCTAACAAACACTAATACATTTGTCGTTTTGTTCTGTTACATTATTTATTAAAATGTCCTCTAAAGTGTCCTTACACCATCAATGCAGACTGGCAAGGAATAAATGAAAATTGGTGCAGGTAATGGAGGCTGACAGTGGCCTCACAGGTGTGTTATGGACCTTCATATAAGCAAGGAAAAGGTCCCACTACCCCAAGCTAGGTAGTAAAAAAAAAAAAACATTTATAATTGAGGTGAAAAGGTCCAATCACACTCTGGGACATGGTGCTACTACGCCTGCTGCTCTATTGATCGCTATGCCTTTGTAGATTAGGACTGACTTGTTGAACTAAGTAGGGGTTTAGGCTGCTCTGAAATTGGACAGGATTTCTTGTTTCTTTTAGCGTTATTGGTAATGCATTTACCAGCTTAAGCCTTCATTACAATTGGCATCTTAATTCAATGTGACCGGTAACCCAAGGTAAAGGCCACACCTGAATTATGACATTGGAGGGAACAGCATGGATCTCTTTATTTTCATTTGCAGATGTCAGCTGCTGGAAACAATCGGATTCTTTGTGCGAAAGGACATAGAAAAATGAAGAAATACCTTGGGAACTGGTTCAGGATTACTGATTGAACTTGGAATGACTCATTTCTTAGTGGACCATCTTGGCCACAACTCATAGTAGGCCAGATGTTTCCCACAGTATTGGTAACTGCAGGTATGTGGAAATATGAGTCCATTTTCTGGGCCACTCGCAATGAGGGTCTTAGACGGGTAAACTAAGAAGCAGCAAGTCCCCATCTTGAATGTCTCCATTTTGGGATAGACAAGATGACTTGGATCTCTGAGCACAGCTCCCAGATGTTTGGAAGCTTGTGTTTTTATTGTAAAATGTTCATGAAAACAGCTCAGGCTCTAAGCTGCATTATGAACTATGCAGAAAGACTACTTTTGGATTTGTTGACTGGCAAGGAACTAATGTAAGGCTTTACGTGTTGGAGTTACATTACTTTTTCAGTTTAACATAGCAAAGTTTCCTGTCGTTGCATTTTGATCACAAGATCATTACTCATTCCCAATTATGCACTATTAGCAAAACCAGGCGAGCTGCCAAAAACCAGACAGATTTTTTAATCAGAAATAGATTGAACAAATACCCCCAGCTGCTACCCAACAAAAATCACCAACCTCTACTAATGACCATATGCTATAAAATCTTACCTCTGCTGGATTAAAACAGGCACACTGTAAAACAGGATAATGTACTGTTTGATATGAAGGTCCAGAATTACTAAGGGCCTCATTACGAGTCTGGCAGTCCACGGACCGCCCCACATGCGGGGACGTGGTGGTGCCAGTCTTCCAACCGCCCTGTTACAACCAGGGCAGTCAGGCCGCCCTGGGACCACCACAAACGCCAGGGATCAGAGATCCCTGGTGGTGGTGCGTTGGTCTTGAGGCCGCAATATGCTTGGTGGTACCGCCACGGTCCCGCCAACAATCTTACAAGTTTCCTCTCTGCTACGGTTTTCACTGCGGAGAGCCAGCCATGAACACCTTGATGGAGAGGAAACCAAGGGTGCCCTACAGGGCCACCTTGTGCCTCTGCACCATGGGGTGAATGGAAAAGGGCACATGCTGTGCCTCCCTGTCTGCATGCACCCCCAGTTCCTGCAGGGCATGGTCTTAAAGCTCCCATTGCAGTGCCTTTTTCAAGGGCACTGCTGTGAAACTGCCAATGAACGGCCCTCCAGAGACTATAAAAGTTGTACTCTGGCGGGCATTTTTTTTATGGCTTTGGAGGTCACCGGAGCGGGGCCAGCTGTTGGTGTCATTCCCTACAATGATGCATAAAAGGCTGTTTTGTGCGATGCACCATCTCACCCAATGGTGCACACGAGAATGTACTCTGTGTACCAAGAGATTTACAGCTTAAGCATACTCTTCCATTAGAAATTGTTATGTGTAAACAAATGTAGAAGGTTCTGATGCATTGGATGTGTGCTGTTCTCTGCAGCACCCACGCATAGTGTCAGTTTCAGGAACAAATCAACAAATTTCCCCCTGTTTGCGGATGCTTCGAGGAAGGCTTTAGTTTAGTTTAGAATAGATGCAAAACTCAATCTGGCTATCTTGATAGATCAAGCTTTACGCCAAACCTACAAGTGTTTGCACAGATCTGCCATCACTAAAGTCCCTTTAATGCAAAGTGGTGTCAAATATTTTTGCCATGGGAAAAGTGGTCCTTTCCAGTGCAAAACATCCTTCAAATTAGATAGTAAAGCACAGCTGCAGCTTTGTTCCAGTTTCCATTGCGCCAGCGCAGAGCCTTAGTGAATATGCATCAATGTCTTCTACAGAGTAAAGTATATAAGAATCATCATTTCATTTTCGAGGATTTTTTGGGAGTATTTCCTTTAGATTCTCACTGGTGGGATTTTATGTATCCATTTGCCATTAAAGTAAGTATCCCAAATGCCTTTAACAAATGGGGCTCAACAGGAGAAAGTCCTTGATGGGCTTTACTTCCCCAAGTCATTTAGCAGGTGGGTTGCAATCTTAGAGACTTTTCGGCCTCATATATGTCAGTCTCAGCAGCTAGTAGTCTGTATTAGGTTCAGGCAAAATTAAAATTATGCCGGTGTAGTTCATGTAATTCCGGCAATTTCATATTACATTTGTTACATGAAATTCTTGAAATTATGCCATGTTGGGTAATTACGGTGCATTCACAGGAAAATTATAGTGCAGCAGCAGAAAATTGGGAATGACCCAAATAAAAGCAGTGGTTTTTCATAGCACACGTGTTTTTGGCGCTATTTTAGTGCAAAATGAGTCATCACGTTCAAAATGCAGGCAAGGATGCATTTTGTGCTTACATATAGCACTATGTGCCAGACTGGTGTGGCCCCTTATTATTGATGGGAGATTATCAATGGCACTAAATATTGAAGCTATAATATCGTAGGTACCAAAATGTTGAGGCTGGAAATATTGATAGTAAGTATATCTATTATTTTAATACTGTTTCACCTGATATTTGCAGCAAATTGTGTCATTTTTGTTTTGTTTTCACTTTTGTATATTTCCAAATTTATTTGCTGTGTTTTATTGTTTTTTTCTCGAAATATCTTTAGTGTAAATAATGACTTTTTAAAAAAAAATTACATTTACATTAAAAGAAATTTCAGGTTAGTGTTTTTATGTTGCTGTTTTTTACAGTGGTTTTAGATGGCCAGAGTTTTGAATACATTTTGCATGTATTTTATTTCTCTATTTTACATTTTTAATTTATAAAGAAAATATTTTTTTTTTTTTAGACTTTATAAATTATATAATTTGTTTTTCGATAAAATACATTTCAGGTTGTTGGGTTTGGGTGGTTTGTGTTGTAGATTAATTTAGTAATTATATTTTGATGATATTTCAAATGCATCATTTATTTATAATATTTTTAATCTATTATAATTATATGATTTTCTTATTTTTTTCCAGAATGTTGTGTTTTATAGGGCTTTTGGGTGAGCCATGTAATAATATAACAATTATTAAATATTTTATTTAGAATTTTCATTTTTTTCGTCAACTGTGTTTTTAAAAAAATCTTTTCAATGCTTTATTTTTTCTGAAGTATTTTTGTCTTATTATTTTGTTTTGAAAATATTTACTTTTTATTTTTTAATTAAATTAATCATTTTTGTGAAAAATGGAAAACTTCAAGTTTTTTATTTATTAGTGTAGATTCAAGTTTTTATTAATATTGCAATTGTTAGCTATTTTATATTTGTAATAAAAATTAAAATGCAGTATTTTATTTTTTCGTTTCTTAGCATTAGTTTGCTTTTTCTAATATTTGTCTTAAGTTACTGATTATTAAAAAATTTGTTAAGGTTTTTTAAAATGTTTAGAATGTATATTTTACATCCTGATATTTGCTTTTTCCATAGTTTCTGTTACTTTGGAGTTAGAATAGTAAATATGACCCCTACAGAGTCCGACAATTTACCTACTTTTGCTTAGGTTGGCATAGCATCAGTAAATCTGACCTCTCCATAGTACAGCACTTTCACTACTGATACTTAGATTTCTTTGGATTGAGTGGCAACTGGTAATATGAAATCTGCCCCCGCAGTCCAACACATTTCTCAATGTTACTTAGCTTGGAGTAGTAATAGTACATTTTAAACCCTACCACAATTATATGCATTTTCCGTAATGTAAATTGGGTTGGCGTTAGAGTACTATATGTAATTCTGAAAAACAATGGTTTTTTTTTCATATCAGTTTTTATTATTGTGTTGATTGTTTATGAGTTATATTTGTTTTATGTTTACTTTGGATTTTGTTGTTGTGTTTTGTGTTTTACATTGAGGGACTCATTAGGATGTCAGTCAGAAAGTCTCCAACCACAAAGTTACAGCAATGCCTTGTGTAAAACAGATCTACTAAGAAATGGTGCACTTCTGCTCTCTCCTTGTGCAGGTGCTCTGTGTGCGTTAAGTCTGGAGTACGGGCGGGTAGATCACTGGGATATAAGGTATGGTTCTAAACCGTAATCCACCCCTCCCCATCCTCCCTCACCCTCTGCACTCCCTCTCTTATCCATCGAGCCACCCAGCACTCAGCTCTCCTCTCCCTGGAAAATAAACTTGATTCTCTCATCTCTTCCATTTCCCAGCTTGTAGCCTCCATCTCACTTTTAAGCGCCAAGATGTCCCCCTTCCCTAACAACCTCCCGAGGAGTTCCTTGCTCCCGCGCCCCAATAAATCCAACTACAGTCTGTCCTTTGCAGACATCACCAACATGCTGGCGAGCTACAAGACCACCAACGTCACTCCCCCTCCACCTTCCTCTCCTAATAATTCTACATAGTTCACTATTCAGACCATCTCCTCTGTCAGAACGTACCAGGCTCCCTCTTACAAGGCACCCTCATTTAAGAATCGTATCCCTATCTCCCTTAACAACCCTAACACACCCATCACCAAAACATCTGCGTCAGAGCTGCACTGCTTGCTCCACAACTGCAGATCTGCAATCAAACACAAATTGGAAATCTCTGACACTATCACCCACCAGAATCTTGACATGTTCTTCCTCACTGAGACCTGGTTCAATGACTCCTCTCATACTTTGTTTGATCTTCTGGTACCCACTATCCTCAGAAATGACAGAACAGACAAAATTGGGGGCGGTGTCGCTATCATCTTCAGGAACTCCCTTCAAATGAAAGCCTTCCCTACCCCCCTTTTCCATACATTCGAATGCCTATCCCTAGAACTTCAAATACATCACGGCTCACCCTTTAGATTCCATGCCATCTACCACCCGCCCGGTAACTGCTCTTCCTTTGTGGAGGAACTCACTGACTTCATCAGTAACCAATTTTCTCAAAGTGACAGACAGCTCTTCCTGGGTGACTTTAATCTCCACTGGGGCTCTTAGGAAGACTCGGCTGCCAACAAGCTTGCCACCTTTCTCTCAGCCAATGATCTCTTCCAACATTGCTCGGAAACTACACATTCCAAGGGCTCAATTCTGGACCTTGTTATATCCAAAGCAGACCTGCTGACTACTGCTCCCCCCATCCATGTAGACTGGTCTGACCACTTCCTCATTCCCTTCCGTTTTCACCTATCGCACGTTATAACTCTCGGCCAACCTAAAAGAGCTACTACCTGGTTCCGCAACACTAAAAACATTGATCTTGACACTTTTTGTGATTCTACTATGCGTGCACTTCCTAGACTAGAACCTAACGTGGATGTCAACGTTCTCACTTCTCAGTGCCTCTCAGTACTAGCAGTCGAAATCGACAATGTCGCTCCACTCCAAAGCAAAAGGAAAAGACCCACCCCCTCAGCACCTTGATTCAATAAAGCTCTCTACGATGAAAGGAAAAACCTTAGAATCCTGGAGAAACATTGGAGAAAATCTCTTTCCACCTCCAATCTCTCTCTTTTACATTCAGCAAGATCCAAATACCACAACCACATCTTCCTTGAAAAAGCATCACATTTCAGATCCCTCCTTTACAAAAACAGACCCCAAAAACTTTTTGACCTCATCAAAAACCCAAACTGTTCTCCCCTAACCATTAAGCCTGAGGATTCCACAAATAAAGTAGCAGATTTTGCTATATTCTTTGATGAAAAGGTTAAACCACTGATGGATCAGGTCACCCACCCCCACTGAGGAGCGGAAATCCTTAGTTACCTGGCAGAACATTGACGTCATCTCTGAAGATGACCTCCTCAAAGGCATCCTCGAAACTAAACCCTCCAACCATTCTTCTGACCCCATCCCTAGCGTCATCGCCATCGATTTCTACACCCATACTCTCTCTTACTGGACCAGGCTAGTCAATCTCTTCCTCAGTCAAGGCTCCCTCCCTGTTGCCCTCAAATCAGGACAGGTTACCCCTCTTCTAAAAAAAACCTCCGCTGATGTGAAAGACCTCAACAACTTCCGCCCTAACACCAATCTCCCTTTTCTTTCGAAAATCACCGAAAAATGTGTTGTGAAACAACTTTCCTTACATATTATGGACAATAATCTCCTCGACGTTTCCAATCTAGCTTCATCCAAAATTGCAGCACTGAAACAGCCCTGCTGCAAGTGATTGATGATGCGCCACAGATACTCAACTCTGGGGAATCGTGTCTTCTGATTCTTCTAGACCTCTCTGCAGCCTTTGACACTGTTAATCATAGCAACCTCCTCAACACTCTTCAACAGAGAATGGGATTGGATGGCACAGTGCTTAATGGTTTGCCTCCTTCCTCTCGACAGATCCCAAATGATCAAGATAGCGAACAGTCTTTCATCTTCTTTGGCTGTAGGTAACGGCATCCCTCAAGGTTCTATCCTGGCACCCACTTTGTTTAATCTCTACCTGGAACCATTAGGGAACCTCCGAAGCAAATTTAGGATCCATTACCATCGTTATGCGGATGACACTCAAATCTACCTCAAGGTGTCTTCCGCACACGATCTCTCACTACTCAACTCTACTCTCAACTCTATTCAAAACTGGATGTTAGCTCACCAACTCATTCTAAATCCCGCCAAAACTGAATTCCTCCTCCTTTCTACCTCTCTCTCACCTCCTCCTGTTCAATCTTGGATGGATCAGCTAAACCTACTCAACAACAAACCCATCATTGTCGTCAGCGTTAAATCCATAGGTGTCATTCTTGACAAAAGACTCATCCTAATCTCCCACATCAACTCAATTGCTAAGAACGCACGTTAACAGTTGTGCCTTCTATGGGGGATCCGTTGGTTCTTCTTGGAGAAAGACTTAAAAACCTTGGTACAATCTCTGGTTCTCTCAAAGCTGGATTATTCAAATTCTCTTCTGACGGGCCTACCCAAATCCCACCTCTCCCCTCTCAAATCCATCCTCCAGTCAGCAGCTCGCTTCATTTCAGGGTCTAAACGAAGCGACCACGTCACTCCTATCCTGTCCTCTCTTCGATGGCTTCCGGTCGAGGCAAGATCTATTTACAAAACTGCCTGCATCACACACAAAGCCTTACACACTTCCTCCCCTCGTTACCTGGCGAATAAATTGAAATTGTCGGGTGGCTCTCGACCTTCTCGCAGTGTGGAAAAGCTTCTGCTTGAGCCCCCGTCTTCAAAAGAGAAAGATCGATGGTGCAATCCCTCTCAGGCAATGCGGTGAGAATCTGGAACTCGCTTCCCCCATTGCTCCGTGCCACCTCCTCTACCAGGATCTTCAAAGCTGACCTCAAATCTCTTCTCTTCCAAAGACACTTTCAGAACTAATACTTTCATTCTCAGGCCCCTCTAGGAAGTTCGCTCTTCATTGTAAATTTGTACTTTTTCCTGTACATTCCTCACCCATGTGTGCTGTGTTGGATTTTGTGTTTGTGTACCCTTCATTTTAAGTCTCCTGTTTATCTTTGTAATGTTCTATTATGTAACACTTTTCTCTCGTAACGTAACTGGCTCTATTGTACAGTGCTCTGACACCTTCGGGTAATGTCCGCGCTTTATAAAAATGCTTTAAATTAAAAAAAACTATGCTTTATTTAAAAGCCCTTCTTGCTACTTTGTTCTTTCACTTCTGGGGGGGCTTCTCACCAGTCATGTTCTTCCTGTGCTGCCCTACACTAGAATGCCCTGCTCCTCCTTACACTTCCTGTCTAGTCCCTGAACCAGGAAGTGGTGTCCAGTGTCCTGGGAGGATGGAGCCTGCAAGGTCCTATTGTCTTGTTCGCGATATGACAGTGTGCTGCCTAGCGCCAATGCATGCTCCCTTGCGTCATGCAGAGAGGTGTCCTGTGCTACAATCAGCATTGTTTTTGTGCAGAAAGGGATACCTTCCTACAAAAAGAAATCCAAAGAGGATTTTTCCTCTTTTAATGGGTGATGCAGACTGCATCGCGCATAGAAGAGGAAATAACGAGGAGGACAAAAATATTTTTCTCGTCCTTGTGCCATCCTCTGGGAAGCGTACTGATTTGACACAGCCCCAGGTTTACAACCCCTTGTAAATCTGGAATTGCATTAAATCCATGGGTCGGTACACGGGAACGTCAATGCTCTGCCTAGGGACCGCCTACCGGTGCAAGTAGCCCTTTGTGTGTCTTTGTAAATATTACTGAACTATTCTCGTTGTCCATGCGTGGGCTTGCGTGACGCAAGGACGACACAAAGGCTTAGTAAATGTGGGCCAATATGCCCTGACATTGATTTTTGGAGCAGTCAGACTGAATTCAGAGTTAGCATTGCTTGTATGTTGTTGATCAGTCCAATGAGGCGAATATTGAAGGGAGTTGAACACATCGAGGGAGGCGGGGATCAGGGGGGGTGCTGTCCCTGCATCTGGTATGGATGTCTAATATTAAACACTGTGAAATGGCATTCTACGTCTCTCGTCCCCGTGCTTGGCTGGCTCCGAGAGCTGTGTATTCTTGCGACGCTGATATAAGGCGAATCCAATTACGCTGATTGAAAGCCAACGTTGGCAAGAACAAAGTGGGGATTTATATTAGGAGAGAGGGGGGCGGCGGAGGGCGCCGAGGATGAGCGCGGGGTGGAGCTGGAGTCAAGATGTCTTAATCTGTTTGGGAGAGAAGGGTCAGTTATTTAGAGCGTTTACTTTCGTTATCCGTTCTTTGGGTTTACAAGCCAGCAAGGAGCAGTGAGTGGTAAGGGGCTTGGAGGGTTGGGGACAGTGGGTATCAGTGATGTGAGGCGGAACCACGAGGGAGATGGGATCTACCATCACAATAACACACCTGAGGAAAATAGTGCATGTATCACTTATTTAGCATGGCTCCTCTGCAGCAAGCACCGTGCCCGCTACACTATATTGCAAGCCACAGACCCCTAAAACATGCACGGATGGCTGGATTCACAGAGCCACGGGCTAGTTTGAGCTGCTCGAGTTATGTGTGAAAATTCACTTTTGAAATTCTCTAAATATGAACATACACCCATAAAGATATTTGCCTATGTGCAATATTGCAGTACAGCGAGGAGAAGTAATTGGCAACCCCTCCTGACGAAAATAGAATCTAGTTCAAATGTGTACATTGATGAGCGCAAAAATGGCCGTGAAAAGATGACGAATGGCTTCTTGGCAACCATTCTGTTGCTGAGGATTGACCCGGTATACTATTTCCTTCTCAATGCATTGTTATTTTTATGATTCTCAGGGGAATATGTTTTTGATTCAATGATGATCTCATTCATGTGTTTGTTCGAATATTCGAATTTTGGGATTTTGCATTAATTATGTTATCTACTACTTTAAAAAAATATATTTCGGTTTTGCTTTTATGGTTCATTTTAACCGAATAAAGCTCATATTGACTTGACTTGAAGTGCCAGGGTCCACTGAAGCGGGCACGACCCGCATGTCGCTTAAAACTGCAGGTTTAAGTCCGAGTTTTATATTTTTTTAAAGACATATGAAATAGTTAAACGCTTCACTAATAACATTTACTTAAAATTACACATGCAGTGCTGCCATGGGGTGGATTCTCATAACAGCGTGCTGGTGTATACATATAAAAGTGTCGGTGCCGATCAGGGGCAAACACCAACACAAATTAAGCAGTGCACGCTGGATATTGTGTTAGAAGGTGCCAGTTTGCCAATGCTGCTTCCTGCCTTCAATGTTTAGCCCCTACTCCCCGTCCCCTATCCAGAGTTTCCTCCGACACATGGGCGTCCGCAGGGGGGGCGAGGAGGGGTGCTTGCTCCCCTCCTTGCCCCCCCCTGCAGACGCCCATGTGTCTGAGGAAACTCTGGCTAGGGCTTCATTAGGATGGCGTTGTCATAAAGTAACAAGCATTTACAATGCAATGGTCTCGGCATTGGTAAAGTGAGAGCTATTGGCATTGCTCATGACATTGTTTTTGTTTTTAAAACATTTAAAGAAATGGCATTGTTATTTACAATGTCAATAGCTTAATCACTCTCAAATGCAAGACCTATTGCATTTGCACCCACACACAGAGCCACCTACACACACACTGATTAAGCTATTGACATTGTAAACAACAATGCCGTTTCTCTACATGTTTTAAAAACAAAAACATAAACAAAAATAATGTCATGAGCAATGCCAATAGCTCTAACTTTACCAATGCCGAGACCATTGCATTGTAAATGCTTGTTTAAGTGAGTGAGGGAAGCACACGGAGGGTTGATTGTTGGAGCGGAAGCAACATGGAAGGTGCGCGTGGGAGGAAATGACAAAGAGGGTGGGGAGGACCTATACAGAGGGCGTAGGGAACCGACACAGAGGGCAGGGGAAGCAACAAGGAGTGTGGTGGAATAAGTATCCAGAGGGGGAGGGGAGGAGAAAAGCACATGGGCGAGAGAGAGAGAAACATGGAGTGGGGCAGAAGGGTCCTGGGGGAGAAATACACGAGGGAGAGAGCTGGAAAAAGCACATGCACTCATGGAGTGCTTAACCAAAAAGAAAGCGCTAGCGCTTGGAAAGTAAGCAGTGGAAGGACACAAGTAATGTGCCCTTTCTCCAGGGGTGGGATAAACACAACAGGGAGGAGGAGGAAAGCCCACAAAAGTTAACAAATAAAAAGCAAGTGAGTGAGAGGGACAATAAGTCCAACCAATGGTAAGAAGTGGGCAGGCTTCTAGGCTCAATGTAAGCTGGCAATAGATCTTGCGCTGTCTGGTAGGCAAGACCTACAAAAGGGTACTGAAATTAAGCTCACACTCTAAATGTAAAGCAAGCGGGCAAAATAATATAGAAGGATTTTACAAAAGGCATTTCTACACAACTCTTTTACTAGCAAACTTTAGTCGAGGTGTTTTTTTATTGTTAAAGGCTGTTCAAATAGCCTATAAATGCATAGTGTGCTTGGCGCTAGATACAGACATGCTTCACAGATAACTGAGTGATTAACCCAAATGTGCTCCTGGTGGACAATGCTCCCAATAAAACCAGAAGAGGCTGGTACAAAATGATGGCGTGTTGTGCTAACCTGTGCTGCTTCAGTTATTTTGGAGGAATAAGGCACACTATCACTACTTTCACTCCTGAAGCCTTTCCACAAAATGTCTTATGAGCTGCCAATCCATTGTGGTTCCGCAAACAATAAGCAATATGCTCAATGGCTGTTCACAAACAGCCTACGTACGGCACTGCCAGAGCATTCATGCATGTAATCCATGTTCACGTAGGTGTGCCCACTCCAAGACGGCCTTCCTCAACGTATGATCTTAGAAGGCACAAGGAAAGGAGTAAATTGTAAGCCAGAGAAGGCAGTTTCTGCTCGTCCAGTCTAGGCGCACCCAATATACCTTTGCTCTTACCGTGCTTGAATGTTGCTATGCACATTTCAAATTTCACCCATTTGTTAGAGGTGGAAACGAAAAAGAAAGAATTTAGAGAAAGGGACCTCATGTTGGTGGAGAGCCAGGAGCCTGCTAATGTCCGTAGATCCATGTTCCTTCATTCACATGGACGATGGGAACCAAAGAAGAACTAAGTATTTGGTGGCACTGTTATTCACAGAGAACCTTGGTAGTGCTGCTGCTGCATTCACCCTCTTGCCCATCCCACAACAGATGGGCTCATTTTGTGAGAACGGGGATCCACATTTTGTGCAATATGGGCCCAGCACTTCTTTAGAGAATTGGACTTGATATCTCCTGAAATTGGTGATCTCGTGTTGCGTATGGCATTGCAAGTAAATGTATGTGTTCCATTTTCACAAAAATATACACATGTAGAGGTATTCACCCCAAGATTTCCTGTCTGCCCACCCCTCATCGGCACTTTCCAATAAGCGCACTGCGGATGTCTCCCAGTTAATTTGCCTTGCAAACAAGCAAGTCTTAATAGCCATTTCTTCCACAGTAAGGATTTTGCATTACACTAGGATCAGAGGCGCTAAAAGCAAAGCACTAAAATGGACAAATCAATTAAGCCAGTCTTAGGGGCTAGATGAGATTTTGTGCACTTTTATTTTAATTTCTCATCCACAGCAGAAACAAAAGCATAAATATGTATCTAGGGAGGAATTGTGGCCTACAGTACATAGCTGCCGACTTCAGAGCTGGGGAACCAGTTTCGAATCCCGGCTTTGGCTCATCATTATTGGACTCTGGGCAGAGAACTTTATCTCCGCATGCCTTAAAAACGTGAAACTACTCAGATTCTCTAGTAAAGCAAAGTGCTCTAATGTCATTAGGCCAAGTCGGTGCGATGTAAAACAGCAACAACAACAAAATAATAATAATTAATTGTCCAGTATACATTAGTGTTCATGATCAAAGAATAATGTACTTTTTGCTAAAACGAATCTAAGTTTTATTTGTGGCCATTCCCGTTGAGCAGCAACAAAGGGTTTGCCCTGTATACTGCTGCAGAACAGCATTTTTCGATGTTACACTATCTCCGAAGAAAAAAACGGATGTCGATTGGATACAAAAATACAATCAAATACCAGTAACCGATTAAAAACTAAAACTGGTATTAATATAATTTTCTTCACGGGAGTTCGTTAAATTGCCAAACACCTCTATGCTTCCATTAAATTCAGGAAAAATAATTTGAAACTGTCAACTGAACGGTCCACTAGGGTTATGCGAGAACACCTCATGTTTACAAATAAAGAATGGAAAAGGGCAGTCAAAAAGCATAACATGTAGTTTCGTTTTTAAATGTAATGTTATAGCCCTCAAAGCAGAAACAAACCCTTTATATTTCTTTACAACCAGGAACATTTTCAGTCTTTTTTCTAAGTTTGTGTTCAAATTTTAGAAGATGCCAAACGCAGAAAGACGACTAACACAACTGTTGCGGATTTCCTGCATATTCTACAGAATGCACAATGGCACTTTTCAGGGAACACTAATAAAAGGAGCACCAAAAAGCACAGAAATACTGCAAATCTAAATAACCAGAGCTCCAAATCAAATGTTTCGTACGGTAATGAGGAGGGACCTAGAGGGAAAAAGAATGGGGCTCATACTTAAAACAATGACACACCTAGTAGCTCGGGTATTGACAGGTTTCAAAGGTGAGGTTTCTTTCCCATAATCTACGCTGGTCGAGTACGCTAGTTACTACGATCACTTCACTTTGCTAAAAATTCTTTCTTTCTTTCTAAAAATACGTTTCTTTTTTAAAAAATACGCTTCTTTTCTCTCTTTTCGCAGCCCTTCACAAACACTTCTCGAGGTAAGATACATATCCGTTGAGCAACGCACGCAATTCCCGTTAAATTGCACTTCTATAAGTTCTGTTAGCTCTGCATTACTTACCCGGTACGTTATCTGCTGACTAAACGCAACTATTTTTCACACAGCTTTGATTCAAGCATCTTGCGAAAGGTAAGATTCGCTACCGCTTTTGTAAACCCCTTTTTACCACCGAGTACACGCATTGGACGCTCAGTCCGATCTATTCCACTAATCCATTCTGGTTCGTTCACACAGTTTCAGAACCACGAGTTTCTCACACTCAGGTAAGCGTGAATTTGACAATGTCATACTGTCATCTCTCACGTACATTTTATCACCCTAGTTGTTGCTGACTTGGTCATGTTTCTATCTGTTTCAGAAAACCATTAACAAAACACACAAACAGGTAACTTGTTGTCAGACATGCCCGCTCTCTATTAGAGTCACAGAGATTGAGCCCTAAAAATATTTTCCTAAACTAGCAACATGGTTTATTTAGTTTTTTTCAGATTGGCCCCTGACGAAGGAACCGGCTGGTTCCGAAATGCATTGGGCATTTAAAAAAATTTCTGCTGTGTTGTATTCTTTGTTACATTGTATCATGTTTAAAACATGTAAATTGAATTGGTGCTACATATGAAAATCTGTTTGTAACTAAGTTGTTGATGTACAAATGGCATTAATTTGTATTGTTACAAACTACAATACCTTTATTTGTTATCTCACATGAAAACGTCGAGAAAAGCTCTTGAAAAAGTTTTTGTTTCTATGCTGAAAAATAAAACATATATTTTCTTCCAACTAGTCAGTGTCTAACAGGACACTTTGTGAACAGTGCTCAGTTACATACAGGCTCTCTACCTGTCAATACCCGGTCTTTTTCTCAGTAGGAGAGGACAAACTCCTACATAACTGACGCACCGCTGTTTTTTACTATGGAGAAGTATTGATTAAATTGTTACATCATTGGAGTGCTCTCCCCACACAACCGCTGTTACACCTAGTAGCTCAGCATAATTTGGCAGTGTTTGATCTCCAGATTATTCCTTGGTACAATATATTCGAAATCAGGTTGGTGGTCTCAGCGCGGCTACTGGAGCATGTGCCATGTATATTTAGATGTTGTGCGCTCCTCAAAGAAAACCTCTGGAGGCCCAACTATTTCTCTAACTTTTAAGTAAATAAGCTGTGGCAAAAGTGGTGCACGCACACCAAAGCACCAGGCCAGACACACTGAGAAGGCTCACCTTGTTTAGGGGGTGGTGGTGATAGGCTGGGGGTACCTGTGGATTCCTAACCCTCCACCACTCACGCGACTCTTTGGCCTCTGCTCCCTGCTCTTCTCTCTTGCCAGAGGGTTGGCCAGCCCCCATGAGGGCAGGAGAGCAGGACTGGGCCGGCACTGCGGGAGGTGAGGGATAATTGAATCTTGGGCATTCCTCCCCGGAACTGCAGGCTGGACAGGACGATATAGACATTGCTGAACTGACAACGTGGACTTTGCAGAGGACCAGCTCCGCGGCCAACTGCTGCTTCCGTTTGTGCACGCACCTTTCCTCCTGCCTCGAGCCCGAGAGTCGGACCTCCCTGGGTGCCACGTAGTGCGGCCCCTACGCATGATGGCAGCGGGGTTCCAGGCGGGCACCTGTTCACCCCAAGAGGCACTCGAGTTTCTGTGCCCTCCCAGTCTGGTTCCCGTGATCTTACGTGCAAGGGCCCCAGGAGGGGCAACAGCTACTGAAACTTGTGAGGTGTCAGGTGGGCCGGTGCAGGGAGCAGGCAGAAAAGGAACAAGTAAATCCTCAGCATCAGCACCAACGAGCTCTAGATACAAGTCCTTTGCTCCGTCGTGACAGTGAGGCAGCTTTCAATCTTTGAGCAGCTGCCTTTCTCAGAGTTGACCCAATGTCTGAAAACCCGCCATGCCTAAAGGAGGCAGCCGTCGGGCCTTGTAATCAGCGTCAGCCATACTGGCCCATATTGGGCATTTGTTCCGGCGCAGTAGCATGACGTGGTGTTTGTAAGCAGTGTCGGACATGTTGACACACACAGGGCATTACTGCACAGTAATGCAGCCCATCCGCGCACAACACAGAGCAGGGGAGCGTTATTTCTCCTTTAAACTCCGGGGCAGCAGACGTAGAGAGTCAGTAGGGTTGGGGCACTGCTGGATGTTTACTGGAGCCGAGCGTCTGCAGAATGTGTATGGACCTAAGGGCACGAGCAGGCGGGAAGGTGAGATGTTAGCTGGCAGCAATGAAGCGTGACTGCAAGCATGAGTGACCTCCCAGCACAGAGGAAGACAATCCGTGAGAGCACAGAAGGACCCGAAAACAGCAACAGGACGAGACACGGAAGCAAAGAACAAGCCGAGGGCACCGGAAGACACCACCGCCTTTCACCGAGGCACAGCAAAAATGCCTCGGAGAAAGGGAGCCTGTTTTGCTGTTGTCTCCTCCCTGAGACTTCTCGCAAAAAACACGCCCCAGATCCGAAAAAGACGGGCCTTCAACGGAGTGACTGACCTCTTCTCCAGTGCCTGGCCAGCATTTAAGAGGCCAGCCAATGGAGAACAGGAGAGAAGAGGGGCGGGTGCAAGCCCCTCTTCTCAAAGACATTAAATCTCCGGACTTCCGGTCTGCCGACCGGATGGTCCCGAGACCTAAAAAGGGACCGCCCGCCATAAGTACGGCAGTCCCGTTGTGGAGATTAGGATGTGCCCTCCACACTGGCAGGCACATCCTGCATTTTTGACATTGCGGCGGGCGGTGCTTCCAGCACCACCCTCCGCAATGCCAAAAATGCATGTTGGGCATTTGCATGTACAACGTGGCAGGCACCGCGTGGTGCCTGCCATGTTGTGCATGCAAATGCAGGGGGGTACCATAGGTACCCCCCATTTGCACCCCCCACCGCCCAAAATTCCTGGGGGCCCGCTACGGCAATGGAAAATCCCCGCATGTATTCTAATATGGATGGCGGTGTCAAACAGACACCGCCACCATGTTAAAATATTTCCGTCCACCGGGGTCCCCCCGCCATAGTAATATGGCGGGGGGAAATGGAATGCGGGCGGGAGAGAATGTCGGCCGGACCGCCACCGCCATGCAGGCGGTGGCGATCCGCCCGACATTCTAATTGACCCCTATGTGGCTGTCAGTCACTGCCTTAGTTTGCTGCTCATCTTTTTATTCACTCTCAGGTGTGCATTAATGGGAGATTTATATATTTATAGTGTTCTGGTGTGTGGTGCTTGTGTCAGGAATTGCCTTTTGTTAAAGGTGTAAGTTGTACTTCCAGGTTTCGGCGGCAGTCGTCTGTCTCTGTCCTTTGTTGTTTTCATGACACCGCTGGGTTCTCAGGTGGCTGCTGTTTGATGGGTCTGGTTCTTGGCTCTAGTGAAAGGCGCCCTTCGGCTGCTTTGTTGTGCTAAGAAGTGTGCGTTTCTTTATTTTACAACACCAGGCTCCCCGCGGAGCGTCTGCCTCTTGCTCTGGTGTTGTTTTTGTCCTCAGGCTGCTCCCCGCCCCTTCTCACCTCTCTGAGAGCCAGTGCCCCCTTTGACCCTCTACCTGCCTCCCACCCCCTCCCCCGCCTCTTCTCCTGGTTCACACCATGGTGCTTTCACACTTAACGTCACCTCTAGCTCGCATTTTCAGAGAGGGCTCCGGGCTCCCTATCACCAACATGAAGAGGAGGAAGAGAGAGGGGGGACAGAGGAAGACTTGTTGGGGTCGGGGAGACGGATACGGTGGGGGGTGAGAGTGAAGGAAGAGGGGGGAGAGAAAGAGAAAGAGAAGCAGTGGGGAAAGAGAGACCGAGAAGTAGGTAGGAAAGAAGATGAGAGAGCAAGTGGAGGGGGAGTGGGGGGACCTGGGTTAGGGAGAGCAGCTTCAGAGAAGTGAGACCTGTGTCCTAACTCCGCCAGTGAAGACAGCGGGTCCAAAGGAGAAACAACCAGGCCAGACAGAGTAGGTCCAGGCAGTGTGCAAGGAGGCAGGCTCGGTTGGTCCTGAAGAGGGACGGGGCAGGCAGAACAGCTCCAGAGAAGGGCGAGCAGAACCGAACCAGGGCGAGCAGATCCGGACCAGCAGATCCTCCTGAGCAGGGAGACAGCGCGATACACAATCAGAATGTAGTGTTCAGCTTTTGGGGTGGCAGGGGGTAACTTTAGGGTTCAGGGTGGGTGTGGGTTTTAGGGTGCCATGGAGTAATTTTAAGGTTCAGGGTGGGTTAGGGATTGGGGTGCCAGGGAGATAATTTTAAAGTTCAGGGTGGGTATGGCTTTTGAGGTACCAGGGGGGTAATTTTAGGGTTCTGGGCGGGTAGGGGTTTTGGGGTGCAAGGGGGGGACACTTTAGGGTTCAGGGCAGGTATGGGTTTTGGAGTGCCAGGGGGACAATTTTAGGGGTCAGGGCAGGTATGGTTTTTGGGGTGCCAGGGGGTAATTTTAGGGTTCAGGGTGGGTATGGGTTTTGGGGTGCCAGGGGGACAATTGTAGGGGTCAGGCCGGGTATGAGTTATGGGTGCCGGGGGGGGGGTAATTTTAGGGTTCAGGACGGGTTTGACTTTTGGGGGGCAGGGGTAATTTTAAGGTTCAGTGTGGATATGGGTTTTGGGGTACTAGGGGGTAATTTTAGGGTTCAGGGTGGGTATGGGTTTTGTGGTGCCAGGTGCATAATTTTAGGGTTCAGGGTGGGTATGAGTTTTGGGGGGGGGTCAGGGGTAATTTTAGGGTTCAGGGTGGGTATAGGTTTTGGGGTGCTAGGAGGTAATTTTAGGGACCATGGCGGGAATGGATTTTTGGGTGCCACAAAAGAAAGAGATGGCTGTGGCATAACAACCCTATGGTGTATGAGAACATATGCAGCCTGCTTCCTTCCCCCCCATGGCTCCTCCTGCGCCCCAGTGTTTCTTGTGCCCCACCTGGCACACATCATGTCGGAGGATGGTGATGACGTTAACATTTTGCCCCCACCCTGGAAAAATTTCTGCGGATGCCCATGCTCAGACACTCAGTCTTTCTCAGAGGCACTTTGTCATTGCATGCCACACATACCACCCTCTTTGTCCCCACATTCCTGCCTGGTGTACCATTTGCTTGTAACCACTGTTGAACGTTATCAGTTCACCTGCGTTTCTCACAGCAGAGGCCTCAAGCCACAGTCTTTCTTAACATTATCTTGACCAGGGCTTTAAGTGGGATGAAAAAACTGGGGGGTCTCTCAAAGGGGCGTGGCCAATGTAATTAAGGGCGTGGCTTAAAAACAGTACGTTAAAAATCTGTGTTTAGCATAGTGTGCCGCCCGACTTGTATTTTGCTGTTTCTGTCATTGCACCCAGATTATGATAAAAGTAACATCATCCTTCCAAGTCAGGACTATTGGCTTTGTCAATGGTTGTTAGTTGCATAAGATAAATAAGCAGCAACTATGTCTTGTTTAGAATATTGAAAAAGCTTCCACTTAAAACCCTGATGACACCAGGACAGTGTTGCTGCTCTTGAGTTTTAAAAAGAGAAGGGAAATCCAGAGAGAAAATGACTCTCTTTAAAGAATTTCCCTTCCCTCTACAACGCTCACCTGGCATGACGTCATGCCGTAACTTTACCGCTTGTGAGTAGTGTGAGCAGGGTACATCGATGTGCCTGCTGTCTCGAAACGGGTCTCTATCGTACTCTGTTTTGTGCCCTGGTACTTTTTTCCGGACTGAGTCCGGAACAAACGGACCGTCTGTGCCAGCACACAAAACAGAGCCCGATAGAGAACAGTTTCGAGGCCTCCTTAAAACAAGCATTGGCGTAGCCAATAGGTCTCGCCTTTGGGACCTTATAAGTATTAAGTTATCCAGCACAATATCCTTGGTGCAACAACATCAACTGTTACATAGCTAAACACTTATAAGGCCCCAAAGGCGAGACCTATTGGCTATGCCAATGCTTGTCATATCATGTTCTTTTGCAGAAAACACGAGAAAAGCTCTTGTCAATAGGATGTTTACGTATTTCTTTCATGTTTACTATTTGGCTCTGCACACAGTCACGTGGTGTTTTCCAGTTTAGAAGGATTGCACCTGTGGGGATTTCGCTAGATTTAAAACAAGCAGTTTATCTCAATGGTTGGTTTCACGGATGCCAATTGAAGCGCCAGACTTGGCGTCGAGACATGAAATTTAGATTTTACATCTGTGGCAATTTGAGTAAATTGTCAGGTTCACGATGGGCATTTTGCATAACGGTTTTAGCTCGTATTTGACACAGTAGACAGCATTGTTTATTTGTCCCATAATACTTTTGTAGCACAACTGAATGCACAATTTGGTGCAACAGCACAAATGTTTTGGTTATTTTTGGCATGCAACACACTTTTGCATTTTCATACATGATTTACATATGATTTCATGGACGTTGTTTAAGATTCCCTACAATGTTGATGGGCTTATCATTACATTCCAGTCACTCCTGAAGGGCTTTAAGCCCAAAATGCTTTCGGTGGATTACCATATAGTTGCCTAAGACGTACTGTGAATTTCCATTGTGCTACTGGATAAAGCTTGGATGGGCATGTCTTTTAGCATCTGAAGCTTGGAAACACATTTCCTCAGTTGTGAACTTGGAAAACTTCTTCAAAGTCATGGAATAAAATTGGAATATACATGGTTTACTTTGATCGAAATAGACGTTTGTTGACTTGCGCGACTCGAAGTGCAGTTTGAATGGTGTAAGACGATGCACCAACTACCCGGAAAATAAGAGTCAAACCGGAGCCCTACTCATAATTACAGTGAAATTACGAAAATGTCACACATAAGCAATCTGAAACCTTGGCAGGTATGAAGGCAGCGGGTGTTGAACTACATTCCATGCTTTATTACGGGCTTATATACATGTTAACGCCGCATTTACGTGTTGATTCTACTCAAGAAACAAACCAAAACACCCAAAGAGCCTGGACAAATAATTATACTTAAAGAGTTGCAGAACTCCCTTCAGTTAACAGCGTTGTGTTCCCACCGTATTCTAAGAATTAAAAGTTTTTGGTTAAAGTACTTTTTAAAACCCTAAAAAAAAAAACTTCTACGATCGGATGAAAATGAAAGCTCGGACATTCATGCCAATTATCCGGATTTAGTTGGGAGATTTGAAATCAAAGCGTTCACATTTAGTTTTTCCCTCCACTGTACCGAGATATTTCAAGGAGCGTTTGCGCGTCCCCCAATACGTGGCCTTTACGGTGAAGGTCTCAAAAGCAAGGGACAGAACATAGAATAAACCACACAAGCAGGAAAGGCTTATTTGCCGACTTTTAATCGCGAGTTGCTTATTTTCTAAAGCTCTTAAAACAACAGGTTATTATTTGGCTGGTCTCTCAGAATAGCGTGATAAAACCCGGCTCGCTTTCGCCTCCACCACTCTAGTACAAAACCTATTTATAAAA
Organism: Triturus cristatus; assembly: GCF_964204655.1. Taxonomy (NCBI): domain Eukaryota; kingdom Metazoa; phylum Chordata; class Amphibia; order Caudata; family Salamandridae; genus Triturus; species Triturus cristatus. The sequence continues at coordinate 844,073,256 of NC_140580.1, read as the reverse complement.
GTCAATCTTTAGAACGCGATACTGGAAGCTGAAATGAAAAAAAATACTTCCCCCGACTTCTTTTTAAAGACTAAAAAACCTCCAAGTGGTTGTAAATAAAAGGGAGGAAACGCATTACAAATGCAGTCTTCTTTGATCAAAAATACAAGACACCGACAAACTCTTCGGTGCAGTAAGGGAGGGGGAGGAGCGGGTGAGAAAGGGAGAGGAAAGCCGGCCATGCGAGGAAAGGAATGCTTGAAACCAGGATAGCAGCTGTGCGTGTGCACGACATCGCGAACGCAAGCTGGAGGCCTGAAAAAAGCCACTAGGTTAGCACTTCCAAAACGCGCTTACTAAAACTCTCGCCAGAGCAGCGCTATAAGCGCTGGCTCAGGCGAGACCTAAAAACTGCCGGTGCTCAGACCCGGTGAGACCCGGCCCACTTAAAGCCCTGATCTTGACTTAGAAAAACAAAACATAACATAATAATTACTCAGGCCGTGTTCAAGGTCGTCACTTTCATGTTTTTCTAAGTGAATCTCCCTAAGTTTACATGGGCCGCATTCGAGGTCATTACTTTCATGTTTTCTAAGTGAATCTCCTGAAGTGTGAGGGGTATTCCCTGACGTGGGTTGTGTGCTCACTGTGCAATTGAACAGAACCCACACCTTGATGATGAGGCGTATTCAGGCCAATACTAAAGGGGGCGTGGCTTGGAATTTTGGTCTGAGCTGTTCCTATTAGCACAAGACCAAGTCTGATTTGCACATGGCTGGTTTTTGGAATGACACAGTGGGCACAAAAATGCTTCCCGAGTAATTTAGCAGTGACTGAGGTTAATTCACCAGTGCACAATTAAATGTGTAGAACTCCGAACAGAAGTCACATATCCATGAAGTTTTACACTGGGAATCTTGAACACCCTTGTTCTATTATGTTATGGTGTATGAAGCATAAATCGGGCAGATGTAGAGAAAAGAGGAAACCTTATTCCCCTTACCAACGCTCACTCACACTCGGTGCTTCTCTGACACAAGAAATAGTTCAAGAAAGCACCAAAAAAATCTTCCAAATACCTTGGGCTGCATCATGACGGGAAGAGTTTACCTAGTGCAAACCAGAGCACCTGTTTGCCTGGGTTGTGTGACAGAGGCATGCATGGTTGAACCATGTGTACCTCAACCAGGCAGTCTGAACCACGAATGAGTCTCAAAAAATAATTTCTTTACCACGTATGCCTTTTCCACGCAATTTCGTGGTAAAGGCATGTTTGGTACAGGGATGTGTGGTAAAGTTCATGCCCCTTTCCTTCCACTCTGAGTCCTAAAATCATGGCCCCTGCCCTATAACCTGACCCCAGAGCCCTAAAAACAATCCCACCTCTTAAACCTTAAACTATCCTGATTCCCCCTGCCCTAAAAACTGCCCCTTCTCCCCTAGAAACTGCCCCTTCCTCCCTGTCCTGAGCCCTAAAACTCTACCCCCTGCCTTAACACCTACCTGGACCCTAGGCTCCCGCCTTGCCCCCTCAATCTTCCCCCTCACTAAAACCCTACCCCCCCTTCAGCCCCGCCATGAGCCCTAAAATCAGCCCGCTCCCTTAAAACCTATCCCCAGCCCCAGCCCAACTTACCTCGTCGCATCCCCGTCCTTTCAGCAGGTCCTCCTTTCCTTTTCCTCTCCTTGCCAGCCAGTGGCTAGAACACTGACTGCCTTAACCACACATATGCGTGGTTCAGCCATGTGCGTGGCTAAGGCAAGCGGTGTTCAGCTTGCGGTGAATCAGAACGCGTGCTTGAAGCTGCGTTGTAACATTATACGTCCCCATCAGCTATATCATATTTGTGTGATTCATCACAGAGCTGTGCGCCTGTTATTAGGCACTGCACAGTCTACAGTTCTTAGGGCCTCATTTATAAAGAATTGGCGTAGGGGAGCACCGCAAGTCCTTTTGCTGTGCTGCCCTACGCCAACTCGAAAGGGCAGGAATACACCGTATTTACAATATACGGTGCACTCCTGTCTTTTCAGCCAGCACTGGTGCACAATTTGCAGCCAAGCGCCAATGCAAGCACCCTTGCACCATAGTGCAAAAAGTGTCTGCATTGTTGATATGATTGTTTTTGTGCGGAAAGGCACACCTTCCTGCACAAAAGCAATCACATTTCCCTCTTTCTATGTGTGCTGCAAAATGCAGCACATGTGGAAAGAGGAAAAACCAAGGAGAAATGTAAAAAAATATTCTCGTTTTGCCTGCTCTGAGGAGGCGTAAGTTCTTGTCGCTGCCCCAGGTTTACGTAATGTTGTAAATCTGAGGCAGTGTCAAATTCCATGGGTGTTGAATGGGAATACCCTCAGCAACACCCATGGAATACCTTCTTGACATAGAGTAAGGCAAGGCAGCGCTTTGCGGCAGTGGCACAAATTACAAGGAATAACTCGGCAAACCATTAGCAACTACCTATATAATAGACAAATGGCACTGGTTTCCCAAATGTTTCTTAAATCTTTTTAAGCTATATACTTCGTTGGATTCATATACAAGTAAAAAAATGCTCATGGGTTGGTTCCTAGTTACAATATTTACTCAGCACGCATGTTTGCATAATTCAGATTACGCCACAAAATGACCTCTGGAATTGTGAGATTGCAAAAAAAAAATATGTTGTTTTCGTTCAATTCAAAGGAAGGGGAATGAATTCCCTGTCCAACCTCCGATCTCTCTGCTTCCCTCCGAATCTTTAACACCCTAGACCTCAGTTTGGGCACCACCATAATTGCTTCTCTCTGTTCTACAAAATGTTCTTTTCACAAACTCCTCAGGGCACCCATTTTCCTCCTCTGTACTCCTGTCATTGAATCTCCATGCGCCCTTGCCCTACTTTGCCTATATTTGCTGCCACTCCCATTTCCTCTATGAGGACTTTCTCCTTTACCTCTCCTCTGCAGTCGAATCGTCGCAGCCCAGTGCTGCACCAGGCGTGTCTCTTTGTGTGTTTTGCTGCTGCCATGACCAGGGTTGTAAATGTTCCGTCTCATTATACAGCTGCCTGTTGTCTGATCACTTAAATATGTGTGGCGCTCTGATGCCAAGACTGGCTTAGTTAGCAGAAATTGAAGCCTTGAAATGCATTTTACGAAGTCTCTTTATATTTGAGGTTGGGAAAGATCAGAATTAACAGGTCATGGGTGATTTTGTGGAATATGGGTTAATTTTGTATTAGGTATCTTTGCATCTCTAAGACACGCGGTTCCATGGGTCCAGGCTGAGTCTGGTCGGAGTCCCCTGTGATTCTGGACAACTCCCTTAATCTCAAAATAAATGTTTCCATCCGTAATGCAATTGGTGATCATGTGAAGCCACCTGATACCTTCTAGTCGAGTTTGCGCTATATAAAACTGCAAAAACAAACAAACAAAAAAGGTAGAAACCTGCTGCCAGCTCTCCCACATGCTGAGGTTGCCCAATACAAATGCTGCCTATTCTTGATTTCACCTAATGTCTCTCCCTCTCACCACCTAGTACTTCCTGTCTGTTTAACTCACCCGTGAGTTCTTTTGCATCCCTGCTTTATCCCCTTGTCTCTCTTTTCTTACCTTCCTTTACTTCCGTCTTTCTGACTTTATCACCCTTGCTCTGGACTAAGCCTGTTGATAAAAAAATAAGTTGCAGTCCCCACAAATAAAGCCAGCACCCACCACCTGCAACCACTGGCACAAATTAAGCACATCAGGCACTGATCCCACAGTATGGACTCCAGATGATACCCCTGGTCTCCAACTAATGAAAGCAATAACTTTTTCTTGAAAATGCGCCATTTGTCCACTCTTTTTTCAAAATTTTCTCAGGGGAAGAACCCCCCAGAACCACCCGTAGATTGTTCGGACTCGCTCGCTATGCTCGTTCGCCACAGTGCAGTATGACGATTGATTTACGCCTCACCACTTTCAAATGTCACCAGCCGCCACTGCTTGTCTTACTCCATATCGGTGAGGTCATGCAAAGCCACACAGGGTGGCTTTGCTTCACTCATAGATATGAATGAGATGCCTGTCCCAACAGATCATCATAAAAAGTGACACTCCAGCGGCGCAGGCCTCTTGTAAATGAGGGCCTTAGTTCTTACACTTAACTCGGAAATTCTCGGATACAGGGTGAGGTAACCATTTTTCTCCTTTCCGAACTATGCAGTGCATTGTGGGGGCGTAAGTTATAGTTATCTCAGGAAACTATAACGGCTGAATTTCACTGGTTTTGTACGAGTGAAATCTGAGCCTAACTATAGTGACCCCGTAACTGTTGGTTTTTTCAGTGAATATTATTTATACATATATATATATATATATATATACATATATATATATATATATACATATATATAGGCAAATCCACTACGGAGCGGCTCCTACAAGCGGATCCCCGTCCCTACCTACACATAAATCAAGCTGCTGGTCGAGGGCTACTTACAGGTGGACAACTTTGGAGCAGAATATATATATATATATATATATATATCCCAAATTTCCCCAAAATAATTTGACGCACTCTCAGAGGTCAAGTTGCTACACCATAAGTTTAATCTTGTCAACCGCTACGCGTTTCGAAACCACAATGTGTCTTGATGTGTGTGATCAAGACACATTGTGGTGTCGAAACGCGTAGCGGTTGACAAGATTATACTTATGGTGTAGCAACTTGACCTCTGAGAGTGCGTCAAATTACTTTGGTGATATATTGGATATTCATATCCGGCTTTGGGTTTCGCCGGTGGACGCATCACCTGACTCTGGGACTGATCCCAGGAGAACCCAACTTGGCTTGTATATATATATATATATATATATATCAGCAGAGCACTCTCCTCTCTCGTGTCTGACCAGCTGAGCAGAAGGGAGCACGGACCACGGATTCTTTTCAAATATCGGTTTATTTACAAAACCAAAACAAACCAGGCAGCCATAACGCGTTTCATCCCTCCTGGGGGACTTGATCACATGACGCAGTTTAACCAATGACATGCGGTATTTAAAGGAAAAATACATTTGACATTATTTAACATCACGTCATCCGATTGGGCGGTATTTTAACAGTGGTTTTCTATGTATATTTCATTTCCTATGACTTTTAATCAACAAACATGTGTAGTATAACGTTGTTGTTTAGACTGTTACATTAATCTCAGGATAAATCCTGTAATGTTCAACGTAAACTGTTCACAGTATTGATTGAAGAAATTTGGCCCAATTTTTAAAATGGTAATCCAGAAAAAAATATAATATAGGATGAAATATAATAAAATAACATACAATAACAAAAGATAATAATAACGCTCAAGTTGATCAGAATTTGATGAGATAGAATTGTTGTAGCCAGTGCAGCATATTGTTTCTCCAGTATTAGAGCCATCATTTAGTGGGATTTCCCTTATGTGCATAAATATCAAGAATAAATATATTTGAGTAACACGAATCACAATTGAGATAGTTAGAAAAAGTTAAAAATATATATAAACTGTGCATAAATATAGCTTGTAAAAGACACATATAAATACACAATAAATATCAATCCTTAAATATTAAATATTAAATATTAAATATTAAAAATACCATATTATTTAAAACCATCAATTGATCATCATCTCGTGTATTCAATGTTGAATCACATATAGTCTCACCAATCCGTGGACTGATAGCTAAATGAGTTACAATAAGTTAAATTAAGTCAACTGGCCCAACAGCTCATTATGAGCGTACATTTCAATTTGTAAGTTTGTTGAACCACTGATAAAGCCCACCTACTAGATGACATATAATAGTGCAAGACTTGATACCCATAGTGTTGAGATCTATTTTTTCTTTTTTGCTTTTTTACTTAAAAACATATACTTAAAATAAGATATAAGTACATATAAAAACTTTTATATTTGATTAAGTGCTAAAAAATACCTAAAAACACCGTGATAAAAACTAATGTGATTGAGAGAAAAGGAGAGGTAGGTCTTACAAAAGGAGGCAGCAATAAGCCTTTCACTTATGACTTTGATTGAACATAAAATATGTCTTTGCCACAATACCCTCATGGTTGTGACTGTTGATAAAAGATCGTGTCTTAGAGTGATATTAAAGATCTAGGCAACTGTATTTGGATAGGACGGCAAGAAGGCTAAAATATTCAGGAAATGTATAAATTGTGGATAGAAAATCTAATTAAAGACTCGCATGTAATTCCTCCGAGCTATTGAGTCCATTTGGATGTTTGCTATCCAAATTTAAGATGTAGTGCATTTCCAATAATCTCAGAGATTTTTCCCTGTCACCCCCTCTTTTGTTTCTGGTTACAGAATTGATGAAAAAATATTTGAGGTCCTTGGGGTTGCCTTCATGCTTTTCATGGAAATGCCATGCTACCGGGTATGCTTGATCTTTATTCTTAATAGCACGTAAATGTTGAAGTACCCTTTTGTGGCCTGGTAGTATAGTACTACCTATGTACCTTAAATCACAGGGACACTCTAAGACATAAACTACATAATCTGTCTTGCAGTTCAGGGCTTTGGTAATGACTTTGTTTGGACCGCCAAAAGGAGTGGAATAGCTCATTGTGGAAACTCCATGCTGGCAGGCCTTACAGGTCTTACATTTAAAAAAGCCCAATCGTTGGGCCAACCAAGATCCCTTGGCTGTGATTCCGCATGGGTCATTGTCAACAAGAGAATCCCTCATAGAAATCCCTTTACGGTAAGTCATCGAGGGTTTTTTTGGTACCATGGTGCCTATGATAGGGTCCTGTTTGACAAAGTGCCAATGTTTGTTGATGATTTTTCTAACTGACATATGGTGCTGATTGTAGTCCAAGATGAATCTGAAATCATCAACAGAATTGTCAAGGACCCTGGGCCGTGTCTTATTGGCCGGTGTCTTATTGTTATTAGGGAGGTTAACCTTGGTGAGAGCTTTGTCTAGGCATTTTTTATTGTATCCTCTGGCCTTAAATCTGTTGATACATTCCTGTTGCGCCACTTTCAAAGCTTCTGGATGGCTGCAAATGCGCTTGATGCGTAAGAGCTCACCATAGGGGATGCTCTGTATAAGGTGACTTGGGTGCGCGCTACTTGCATGTAGGATGGTGTTTCCCGCCATGGCTTTCCTGTGAAGTCTAGTTTCTAATTTGCCTGCTTCAACATACACTTCTACATCTAAAAAAACGATATTGGTCTTGCTAGTGTTGGATGTGAAGTGGAGATTGAGGTCATTACTATTGATAATAATAATAAATCATCTTTATTCGGTTATGCATAAACAATTATAACCATAAAAGAACATACCAAAATTCAAAACATTCATAGTATATGATTACATACAGATATTTAAGATAGCAGGGAAAATTTCAGCCAAGATTTGTTCTATGGTTATAAATACATTTTAAAAACGTGGCCACAGTTTTTGTAATCAGTGTGGTATTAAGAAATTGTAAGTGCAGCACAGCAGGACGACATCTTTTAAAACCAAGAGATCTTAGCAGAGGGATCAACCATAAAGTGCGGTGTTCGGCATAGAACTTACAAAACAGGACGGTATGCATTGTTGTTTGTTCTGAAATATCATCACATGGGCATACCACTGAGGCCTCTTTCCAAGAGTTACGTTTGGGAAAGGCCACAAGTTTATGGAAAATATTCAGTCTAAAGCGTGTCAACAGGAGACGCTCAAATCGGGAATCCACATATATCAGGTATGGCTCAATAAACAGAGTTGTTGCAACAATCAAGGAGTGTTGAACAGAAGGCTTTTTTATCTCCTTGGTTAGCCGCAGTTCTTCCAGATGCGAGAGTGCTCTGATTTTTAGTTCTTTTTTAGAGATCTCAGACATAGATTCAGGGTTATCATAATATTTGGGACAACCTAAATCAGTAAAAAATCTTTTTATGAATGCTAGCCACTCGATTTTACCCACATGCTCCAAAGACATTACGTCTGCAACAATCGCCTTTGTAACTAGATTTCTTGATGACAACCAAATACGGCGCCATAATAAAAGGGGTTGGATTTTTGCCAAGTCCTCGATGTGGGCCATGCCTAATTCGGCGTGGCATGAGAAAGTGGACACACGTTTCGGAGTCATCAAAAGAAATCTCATAAAAATATTCTCTGCGACTTGCAGAGCATGTGTATTTTTATGGCCCCACAAACCAGCCCCATAGAGTGCGGTCGAATGGCACTTTGCTACGTAAATACGAAGTAGTTCTACGGGAGGACTTTTCCCCAATTTTTTGGAAAATTTTATAAGGGCCATAATAGCTCGCAGGAGGTGATGTTTTCTAGCATCAATTGCAGCTTTCCAGTTGAGCTTTTCATCGATCATAACTCCAAGATACGGGTATTGAGTAGTAAACTCCAACCTCTCTTTATCTAGGAAAATGGACTTTCCCCGTTTCCTTCCTTTCCCTGCCACCATCACAAAAGTTTTTTTAATGTTTATTTTGAGGTCCAAGTTACCCATGAACTTAGAGTACCTATCTAGTGATTTTTGCAGCTCTCGCGGAGTGCGCGCTATGATTACAGCGTCATCCGCGTAGAGAAGCGCTGGGATGAGGCGATCTTTTATTCGAGGGAGGTCCTGAGCCCCTTGCAACATCTCCACTTCCAGACTGTTGGTGTAGAGAGAGAAAAGAAAGGGGGCCAGGACACAGCCCTGCCTCACCCCGCGTTCCACCCTAAAGGACTCGGATACCTCGCCCTGGGCACCAAAACGGACCCTGGACGTGGCATTTGAGTATAATGCACGAAGGAGATTTACCAGGGCTAAATCAATGCCAATAGCGGCAAGAACAGACCATAGCTTTGAATGGGAGACACAGTCAAATGCCGCAGAGAGGTCGACATATGCCATGTAAAGTTTACCTTCTTTTGCTGTTACATATTTTCCCACCAATAAGCTTAAGTTCAGTGCCTGTTCTATAGTGCCAGAGCCCTCCCGAAAGCCAAACTGTAAGTCAGATAATATATTATGATCTTCCGCCCACTCTTGCAGTCGCTGTAACACCACCCTCCCCAATACTTTGCCGAGAGAGTCCAACAATGATATTGGCCGATAACACGACACGTCATTTCTGTTCCCCTTTTTAAAAACCGGAATCATAATCGATTGAGACCACGTTTCAAGTAGACCACGTCGCATAGTGGCATCAAAGACCACCTTTAGAATTGGGGCCCAGAGATCAAATTTAAATTTGAAAAAATCAATCGGTACACCATCTGGGCCGGGGGCTTTCCCACTTTTACTTGCCTGCACAGCTTTTATGATTTCCTGGAGACCAAAATTTAGGGCAATCGGGATTAACATTTCTTGAGGGGTATCATTTTCTTCCTCTAATGAATCAGGGACTTGCGTTCTCCTAAATACTTTGGAAAAATGATTTACCCATGTTGGGCCATCAATTGCTACCTCGATTGTTGGTTGATCATAGCTGTCTGTCAGGAAAGGAGTCTTCACTACCCTCCAAAACAGTGCCCCGTTTCTAGATAGTGAGCTTTCTTGTAACTGGTCCCATAAAGATTGTTTTATTTTCTGCTTCCTTGTTTTGCAGGCTAAACGGTATAACTTCCTTAGCCTGCGGATCTCGTCTTGATCTCTTACAGGATTTGTCAAAGCACTTTTTAAAAGTTTATTGGCTGCCGTGCATTCGTGATTAAACCATCCTTTTTTCTGGCTAGTTTTCCCTTTATTCGTACGTGTTAGTAGGTTTTTTACTACCTCCATGATTATACCAAAATTGTACAACACTTCTTCTTGACTGGTATCACCATCTAAACACTTCACAATGGCGGGATATGCTGCTCGAATCGTCTTCGAGGTTATAGCTTCCGGATCTATCTTCCCCCACCCTATAGTGAAACCATTCATTTTTGTAAGATGGATATTAGTCTGGGCAAGGGCAGTCATCAAAGAATATGGTTTGAATTTCCCCTTTTCGGTGATCAGATTAAAAGCCAAGGCTGCATGGTCACTTAGTGTGTTAGTTATTAATCTGAAGTTCTGAGCTCTGCTTACCAAATTTGTAGAGATCAGGAAATAGTCAATCGTTGTTGCCCAACCCCTGCCCAGATAAGTGGCCTGGAGCTGATCCGAAGAAATATCAAGTTTATTTAAAATCAATAGACCCAATTCCGACAATATTTCATTCAAACGGTCTCCTATCTTAGTGTGACTAAAATGGATCACCTGATTGTCTGTTTCTTCAGCTACCCCACATATACTACTATTTTTCATACCACAAGGGTGGAGGTTGAAGTCCCCACCCCAAACAATGCTTGGGACGTCCGGACCTTGAACTTTGCTTGTTAGGTTTAAAAGTTTGTTACTTAAAGACCCAAGCAATTCTAGGCTCTCACACTCCAAGAGGTTGTCATAGGAATTTACCAAATATATTACCTGCTTCCTCGTGAATGAGAGTTTCAATAGTTGGTAATTAGTGTGTAGTCTAAGACTAGCTACTTTTAGTCCAGGAATAGTGTTTTTTATGTACACCGTCAAACCCCCCTTTGCCCTTCCACGCGGACCTGCAGTTGCCGCTGAAAAATACGTTTTGTAGCCCATCAGATGTAGTTCATTGACGGACCACGTCTCTTGCAAGCAGATTATATGAAGGTCTTGGACAAAGTCTATTAGGGTCCCATCTGTTATTTTGGAACCTAGACCCGCAATGTTCCATGACATTATCTGTACTATGTTGTCAGCGTTACTTATATCTGAGCTAACATTCGTGTGGCTTACTTTCGTAGCTAGGGAGTTGTCTAGGACTCTGTTCGCTATACCCCCCTGTTGTTTAATTAGTTTACTAGGAGTATTCCTCGTTGTGATGGCGTCAAAGCTGGTTGCTAGAGGAGAAAGACCGAATTCTGTCATGTGGGACGCTATATTTTTTGCTTGATCAATATTACTCCTAGGGGTATGATTTAGTGCTGGGGGATTTTGTAGTTGAGCTACTGGTGAACTAAGTCAATCTACATCTTCCAGACCATAAAGAGCTGCATAAGGATTGGAGGTGGGGATGTTAAATCTCTGGTTTAGGTGGGAGTGATTATTCCAGTATTCCTGATTTGGGGGCTGAAAAGACTGATGATTGTTCAGCGGTATCCTGCTTAACGGAAACCTATTTAACGGCTGGGAACGTGAGGAAAAATTACGAACAGCCGGGTAGGAGAAACGGTTATCTACTTCCCTCCAATTTGGATGAAAATCGTTTATACCAAAAGGTTTAGGACGAGAAATCAGTTCTCTAGGATAGAAGTAGTTAACAAAATGCGTGGTAATCGTATCCTCCCCCCTGGATTCAAACCAATCGCCTATACACCTGACCGCTCTGTAGTCTCTAAAATTTATAATTATAGCGTCCCCCTTCTTATCTTTTGGTCTCGTGCCTACCCAACAAGTACGTCTAACCATCAGGATTTCTCCGTTTATATGAGCTGGGAGGGGTCTATTCTGATTCAGCCAATGAATGGTCTTGTTTTTCAGTGCGTGGAAATCCTCCCTTACCCCCTCCGATAATTCGGGAACCCCTGTCATGATAATCGTGTATGGAGCAGATTCTGGGGGTAGGTCCACTCTATTGTTTGCTGAAATATATTGTGGCTGATGTACCCATTCACCCTTCTCATGAACCTCATTACTATTGAGTGATTCAATAAATTCCAAAGCTCCCTCCTCAGTGCCTTGCCAAACCAAAAACAAATCATCAATGAATCTCAGCCAGCATTTGATGTTGCGTTCAAATGTTTCAGAGTGTTTCACCATGAGGACCTGCTCCTCCCACCAGCCCATGTGTAAACATGCATAGCTGGGGGAGAAGCTGGCCCCCATCGCTACGCCTCTCAGTTGTTGATACATGGTGTTCTGAAACATAAAGATGTTGTTCATGAGACACAGTTCAACCATATTGACAAGCATTTTGTTGTGTTCCTCATATTGTGATCCCTTCTTCGCTAGATAGTATTTCATGGCCCGTAGTCCATCATTGTGTCTGATAGAGGTATACAGTGACGTCACGTCGAGGGTAATTAGGAAGTATTCATTGCTCCATTTAAAGTTCTTGATTTTGGAAAGAAAGTCACCAGTGTCTTTAATATATGACCTTAAATTTTGAACATGATCTTGTAGGAAATAGTCAACATATACAGAAGTGTTTTCAAAGATGCTGTTCCGGGCAGATATTATAGGTCGGCCAGGAGGACTGGTTTTGTCTTTGTGCACTTTCGGTATGAAGTAAAGAATCGGGATTGTTGGATTGGATTTCCACAAGTATTTATATTCGTCTGAAGTTAACAAGCCCTTTTCTCGCCATGCCATCAAGGTAATACGAAAAGAAGTTTGCGTCGCGTTCCAGGCCACTCTGTTGCTGTTTCCATAACACGACTTGTCTTCTAGATGTCTCATGGCTTCTTTAACGTATTCCTCTCTTTTCCAGAGTACCACATTGCCTCCTTTGTCAGCACCACGCACGACTATTTCCTTGTCATTTTTAATTTTTGTTATCAAAGAATGATATTGTAATTCTTGTACATTCTTTTTGCTACGTCTTGGCCCATTGTGTGTTGTTCTATTTAGGGCATTTAATTCAGTAATCACTTTTTCCTGAAATATATCAATGGTGTCTTTCAACATCAGAGGATAAAACGAGGAAGGTGGTTTGAAGGGAGTCTCCCTTGTTGTACTTGTCGATGCCAGAGTGTTATTAGAAGAGGCTTCATTAGATTCACCTGCTGGAGTTCCTTCACATGCTAATTCGAAGAGTGTGTCAATCAATGATTCAGAATTAAGCATGGTATTGGATTCGCTATCAGTTATTTGTGTCAGAGACTCCTTGCTGCCTGACGTGGTGTCAGTTGCTATATTCTTTTTCTTCACCTGTGCATGGTATTTTTTCAATTTTAGTTTCCTGACACTTTTATAAATGTCAACTCTAGACTTGGAGTAATTGAACGTACTTTCCGGGCAGTAGGAGAGGCCCAAAGCCAGTAATTGTAATTCAGCTTTATTCAGAATCATATCAGTTAAATTGATGATTGTCATATCACTGGAAGCATCAGCAGCACTGGGATTTATTTCTTCCAGTATTTCCTCTGTTGTTTCTTTGGATACTTTTTGTATGATCCTTCTTCTCTGGGCTTTTCTCCTCTCTCTCCGTTTTTTGTTTTTGATTGTTCTTGATTCTCCCCGGTTTGTTGTTTTCTTGGTCTGAGAGATTGCAGCCGTTCCATGCATAAAAAATCCACTTCGTCTGTGAGGGAGTGCCTACGTGATGTACTTGCTTTGGCTATGTTCGGATTTTCGATTTCTGACCCACTTTCTGCTGCTGAACTTCCCTCAGATGCAGATGTTAAGTCAGTTTGATGATTAACCCTTGCCGCCTCCTTCTTCTTTGTGTCAGTGTTGCCAGCTTTGAGCGAGTCAAACTTTCGGGCGAAGGTGAATATTCGGCCTTGTTCGTAATCGCATCGATCTCTATGAAATTTGAATGTTTTACGTTCCCTTATAACATCTTCCTCTTTTTTGAGTCGCTTCTTCATATCAGTTTTTAATTTTACAATGTCATCTTGTTGATCCATTTTTTCCAATTCCTTATTTAAAGACTCAATTTCATCCGCCAGTTTAATGCAATCCTTTTCTGCATATTTCACTAAAATGAAGAGTAATTTGCGTGAGGATTCGAGATTGGTTTCAGCCCATTCGCGCATCATGTCGCGGTCAGGTGCTTCATAGCTGGGGGCTATGAGAATTCTCAGGCCGCGGGGGATCCTCCCCACATCAATGTAGCGCTGTAAGGACTTTGCTTCCCACCAGCGTTTTTGTTCCGTTCTCATTGCTTTCTCAAGTTGTTTGCATTTTTCTTTAATTCCTTGGTTTTTTGCGTTTACTGGGGCATTATGGGTATTGGAGTCCATTAGCGGTATATTGTCATCACAAAACATTGCTGCCGCCGCCTCCTCCCTTTCTCTCATTGCGTCTGCTGCCATTTGAAGTTTGTCTTGGTTAGATAAAGTTGAATGTAAGATTGCAGGCGATGTCAGGCTGGATTGGGTTGTTTCCCGACTTCTCACAGTCACACAGCCCGTTTTCGCCACGCTCGAATCACCCCACACCCAATCCGGAACAGTTAACACTAGGTACGGGTCAATACTCAATACAAAGATCTACAGTTATGCGGTAGTCGCTTCCTCCGAAACGACACTCGCTTACCTGTGTCCTTGCTGAAATTACGACCCTCCGCTCCTCCGTAATACTGGTTCCGTTGGGGGGCCTCGGGGCTGTTAATCCTTACGGATTCTGGTTAAACGCTCGTCGCCAAGCGGCAGCTCCTTTGCAGCCAGTGAGCCCAAATCGTAGGGGGGTCCGCGTAAGAGACAGAAGGAGTCCAAGAAACTGTCTCAAAATATCAGCAGAGCACTCTCCTCTCTCGTGTCTGACCAGCTGAGCAGAAGGGAGCACGGACCACGGATTCTTTTCAAATATCGGTTTATTTACAAAACCAAAACAAACCAGGCAGCCATAACGCGTTTCATCCCTCCTGGGGGACTTGATCACATGACGCAGTTTAACCAATGACATGCGGTATTTAAAGGAAAAATACATTTGACATTATTTAACATCACGTCATCCGATTGGGCGGTATTTTAACAGTGGTTTTCTATGTATATTTCATTTCCTATGACTTTTAATCAACAAAAATGTGTAGTATAACGTTGTTGTTTAGACTGTTACATTAATCTCAGGATCACCTGACTTTGGGACTGATCCCAGGAGAACCCAACTTGGCTTGTATATATATATATATATATATATATATATATATATATTCACTGAAAAAACCATAGGTTTCACACATGTTATAGTTAGCTGGACATTTCACTCATAAAAAACCAATGAAATTCCCCCGTTATAGTTAGTGCAGGCAACTATAACTCACGCGACCGCAATCCTCTGCTGATGACGTCAGATATTACATCACTGTATTTAGACACTTATTTACCCATGTCTTCTTCCATTCATGTTTAGCTATACATATATTACATTTTTTTTTTCAGAAAGACACATATGTCATCAGTGATGTAATATCTGACGTCATCAGCAGAGGACTGCGGTCGCGTGAGTTATAGTTGCCTGCACTAACTATAACGGGGGAATTTCATTGGTTTTTTATGAGTGAAATGTCCAGCTAACTATAACATGTGTGAAACCTATGGTTTTTTCAGTGAATTTGCAAGGTTTTTTAAATGCTAATTCCTAACTATAACGTGTGTGAAACCTATGGTTTTTTCAGTGAATTTGTACGGTTTTTGAAATGCAAATTTTTTTTGAGATTTTTTGTAAACCTATGTATAAAATAATATATGTACTATATCCTGCATTATGGAATGGTTAATTCTTTTTTTTTGCATTTTTTTCCGTGCGCGTACGGTAAGCTGACGCTACGCGCTCCGTACGTCATAAGTACGGTGCGCTTACGTGATAGGATGCGCGTACGCTAAGCTGATGCTACGCGCTCCGCACGTCATAAGTACAGCGCGCTTACGTGATACGTACGTGACGTACGCATACATGCGGAAGCAACGTCGCGGTTACGCAGGGGCGTGTAATGCGCATGCGCGAGTGCGTCTTACGTACGCGCTCCGTAAGCGCTCCGTAAGCGTCACATTTGCGCATGCGTACTTGTTTGCGAGCGCGTACCGTAAGCTTACGGAGCGCGCACGGTAGGTCATGTGATCCACAAAGAACACTTTTCATTGGTTGAAACTACTTTCAGTTCCAGAAACTTCCCACACCACACCCATTCCCCTCATTACTGCTTGAGATCCCCTAGGAGAAGGAGCTGAATTGACCTTGAGATACAATGGCAGAACAGCAGACCTCTTCTGAGAGTGAGGCTAGCAGCACCACCATCATCCAGAGAAGGAGGAAACAAAAGAATTCTTTTGTATGGGAGTATTTTACTTTTCCAGAGGGGGAGAAAAAGGTCAATGCTCCATTGGTCACTTGCACACTTTGTGACCGTGTTTTATCTAGAGGAAATCCAAGGAAGAAGTATTCCTTTGGAAATCACTCTATGATGAGACACCTTAGGGATAGACATCCCAGGACCTTTGCTCGACATACTGGAGAAAACTCTTCAGTTAGTCACCAGAGCCCAACCTCAGAAGCTCAGCCGAGTACATCATCGGCAGCTCAGCTGAGCCCTTCCTCTGAGGTGGGAGCATCACCTTCTTCTGCTCCTCTGGACGTTAACCCTCAATGTGGGAGGGTTGTAATGAGGTGTATAACGTGTTCTGGTCTTATTGTTTTTGGGGAGACCAGTGTTCCCCTTATTAACAATAAGATAGACCAGCACGTTTGTAGACGCTCATAATATTCCCATTATTTCTTTCCTCCATCCCTGTATTAACCCAACGGCTCTTTTAAGAGCCAACCTTACCTCACAATTTTTTTTATTTTTTTTTGAGCTTTCCTTTTTGAAAAAATGTTTTTGCCGTGCGCGCGCGGTACGCGTAATTACGCGAAGTTCGCTGAATTTTTCCTCGCGGAATTTCTCCGTTTACGCCGTGCGCGTACGCTGCGCGCATTCGGCGATTTTTTGAAAAAAAAATTACATTTAATTTTTTGCCCTTGGGGGTCCTTCTGAGACCCCCTGACAAAGGCTAGGGGGCCAGGAACTGTCCAGCCTGCCCCCTTTTCACGTTATCCACCTTTGTTTTTCACCCCCTCAGACTGCGAGAGACAAAATGGCGGCCGACACTTCCTGGTTTCGACCGATTCGAATGTTTACTTTGATCTAACAACCAATCAGAATCGCGCTCGCGCAAGGCACCGTACGCGTACGGTAAGCTTACCGTAAGCGCACGGAGCGCGCCCACAGATATATATATTGATTTAAATGCTATTTTCTCAGGAAATACTGAACAGATTAACACAAGACCTTCAAAAGGCACATCCCTGACCTGAGGGCTACCTCTCTGCCAAATTTCACATAATTCTGTTCAGCCGTTCGGGCTGTAGCTCAGACTAAAGGTCCTATGGAAAAATGCATGGGGAAAACGCGTTTTGGGACCCCCCTTTTTTCTCAGCTCCCGCTTGACGAATCCCCCCGAGACTTTCAGGGTAGGAGCGGAGCGTAGCGCCCCATTAGTTTTGATAATTTCGCGAGGATTCGTCAACCGGCGCCAAAGTTATTCAAAATAGAATTTTGAGATTTCCTATGGAAACACGGTCCTAACTATAACTATCTACTGGCGACCGCCAGTAGATAATATATATATATATAAACTATTCATTGGTAATTTTAAAGACTTGACTTTGCAAGCCCACTGAGGATTATAATTAGCACACCACAAGTACCAGAAGCCTGTGAGATGGCCACGCCCACTGTGGCAAGTACTTCAATACGAAGGTGTGTGAAACAAACTTTGCTGCCAGTCTTTACTCACCGCGCCACTGAAGAAGGGAATAGCAAGACTCCCGAAACGCGTATGGCGTATCATGATAACTTTGATGCTGAAGCTTTAAGACTCTGCCTGCGTGCACGTTGTCATTCAATAAACCCAGAGCGAATTATTCTGCCTGAGGCTTCCTTCCTTTGGGGCTTACCTGCTTGTGTTGGATATATACGGCTGTTGCCCAGCCGCGGAACGAAGCCCATCGCTTTGCGAGTCCGTGCTGGCCCCACCTGGCGCCGGTAGCAACGGAAGACAGACGAGGTCAGTGCCATCGGCAGGATGGCGTTGTTTCGACGCTCCGAGTGACAACGACAAAGCGGAGCAGGCAGCCGCAAAGACTATGCATCTACCCACTTGGGAAACTATTCATTGGTAATTTTAAAGACTTGACTTTGCAAGCCCACTGAGGATTATAATTAGCACACCACAAGTACCAGAAGCCTGTGAGATGGCCACGCCCACTGTGGCAAGTACTTCAATACGAAGGTGTGTGAAACAAACTTTGCTGCCAGTCTTTACTCACCGCGCCACTGAAGAAGGGAATAGCAAGACTCCCGAAACGCGTATGGCGTATCATGATAACTTTGATGCTGAAGCTTTAAGACTCTGCCTGCGTGCACGTTGTCATTCAATAAACCCAGAGCGAATTATTCTGCCTGAGGCTTCCTTCCTTTGGGGCTTACCTGCTTGTGTTGGATATATACGGCTGTTGCCCAGCCGCGGAACGAAGCCCATCGCTTTGCGAGTCCGTGCTGGCCCCACCTGGCGCCGGTAGCAACGGAAGACAGACGAGGTCAGTGCCATCGGCAGGATGGCGTTGTTTCGACGCTCCGAGTGACAACGACAAAGCGGAGCAGGCAGCCGCAAAGACTATGCATCTACCCACTTGGGAAACTATTCATTGGTAATTTTAAAGACTTGACTTTGCAAGCCCACTGAGGATTATAATTAGCACACCACAAGTACCAGAAGCCTGTGAGATGGCCACGCCCACTGTGGCAAGTACTTCAATACGAAGGTGTGTGAAACAAACTTTGCTGCCAGTCTTTACTCACCGCGCCACTGAAGAAGGGAATAGCAAGACTCCCGAAACGCGTATGGCGTATCATGATAACTTTGATGCTGAAGCTTTAAGACTCTGCCTGCGTGCACGTTGTCATTCAATAAACCCAGAGCGAATTATTCTGCCTGAGGCTTCCTTCCTTTGGGGCTTACCTGCTTGTGTTGGATATATACGGCTGTTGCCCAGCCGCGGAACGAAGCCCATCGCTTTGCGAGTCCGTGCTGGCCCCACCTGGCGCCGGTAGCAACGGAAGACAGACGAGGTCAGTGCCATCGGCAGGATGGCGTTGTTTCGACGCTCCGAGTGACAACGACAAAGCGGAGCAGGCAGCCGCAAAGACTATGCATCTACCCACTTGGGAAACTATTCATTGGTAATTTTAAAGACTTGACTTTGCAAGCCCACTGAGGATTATAATTAGCACACCACAAGTACCAGAAGCCTGTGAGATGGCCACGCCCACTGTGGCAAGTACTTCAATACGAAGGTGTGTGAAACAAACTTTGCTGCCAGTCTTTACTCACCGCGCCACTGAAGAAGGGAATAGCAAGACTCCCGAAACGCGTATGGCGTATCATGATAACTTTGATGCTGAAGCTTTAAGACTCTGCCTGCGTGCACGTTGTCATTCAATAAACCCAGAGCGAATTATTCTGCCTGAGGCTTCCTTCCTTTGGGGCTTACCTGCTTGTGTTGGATATATACGGCTGTTGCCCAGCCGCGGAACGAAGCCCATCGCTTTGCGAGTCCGTGCTGGCCCCACCTGGCGCCGGTAGCAACGGAAGACAGACGAGGTCAGTGCCATCGGCAGGATGGCGTTGTTTCGACGCTCCGAGTGACAACGACAAAGCGGAGCAGGCAGCCGCAAAGACTATGCATCTACCCACTTGGGAAACTATTCATTGGTAATTTTAAAGACTTGACTTTGCAAGCCCACTGAGGATTATAATTAGCACACCACAAGTACCAGAAGCCTGTGAGATGGCCACGCCCACTGTGGCAAGTACTTCAATACGAAGGTGTGTGAAACAAACTTTGCTGCCAGTCTTTACTCACCGCGCCACTGAAGAAGGGAATAGCAAGACTCCCGAAACGCGTATGGCGTATCATGATAACTTTGATGCTGAAGCTTTAAGACTCTGCCTGCGTGCACGTTGTCATTCAATAAACCCAGAGCGAATTATTCTGCCTGAGGCTTCCTTCCTTTGGGGCTTACCTGCTTGTGTTGGATATATACGGCTGTTGCCCAGCCGCGGAACGAAGCCCATCGCTTTGCGAGTCCGTGCTGGCCCCACCTGGCGCCGGTAGCAACGGAAGACAGACGAGGTCAGTGCCATCGGCAGGATGGCGTTGTTTCGACGCTCCGAGTGACAACGACAAAGCGGAGCAGGCAGCCGCAAAGACTATGCATCTACCCACTTGGGAAACTATTCATTGGTAATTTTAAAGACTTGACTTTGCAAGCCCACTGAGGATTATAATTAGCACACCACAAGTACCAGAAGCCTGTGAGATGGCCACGCCCACTGTGGCAAGTACTTCAATACGAAGGTGTGTGAAACAAACTTTGCTGCCAGTCTTTACTCACCGCGCCACTGAAGAAGGGAATAGCAAGACTCCCGAAACGCGTATGGCGTATCATGATAACTTTGATGCTGAAGCTTTAAGACTCTGCCTGCGTGCACGTTGTCATTCAATAAACCCAGAGCGAATTATTCTGCCTGAGGCTTCCTTCCTTTGGGGCTTACCTGCTTGTGTTGGATATATATATATATATACACATATATATATATAATATTCACTATATACATATATATATTCAGTGAAAAAACCATAGGTTTCACACACGTTATAGTTAGGAATTAGCATTTAAAAAACCTTAGAAATTCAGTGAAAAAACCATAGGTTTCACACATGTTATAGTTAGCTGGACATTTTACTCGTAAAAAACCAATGAAATTCCCCCGTTATAGTTAGTTCAGCTAACTATAACTCGCGCGCCCGCAATGCACTGCTGATGACGTCACATATTACATCACTCATGACATGGTCAGTGACATCACTCATGACATCACTGATGACATCTCAAATGACATCACTGATGACATCACTGATGACATCATCCAGTGAATGTGTGTTTTTCTGAAAATTAAATATGTTTTATATATGTATATCTCAAGGTTGATAGAAGAATAAATGGGTATATTACTGTCTAAATGGATGATTTCTTTTTGAAAAATTGATTGTGTAACTGACTGATTAAGTGTATCATAGTGAATACATGGCTTAGTGAGTAATATTTAAATATGTAAATATCTGTATCATTTTTTCACTTTGTGTATAAGTGGATGCATGGGTTGGTGAGTAGCTACATGGGTGTCTATATAGGTTATTAGTTGGTTTTTTGAGTATTAGTCTGAGTGTCTGCATGGTTCGGTGGGGGGTATGACGTAGTGCATAGGTGCATGAATGAGTGACTCACTGTTTGTATGTGTTGAACAGAGCATGTGTGCAGGACTGCATGGGTGGATGAGTGTGTGTATGGGTGTGTTAGTGAGTGAATGACTGTCTCAATAGTGTCTTTATGAGTAACTACATATGTTTAAAACTAGTATATGTGACTATTGGTTTATATATGTGAGTATATGTGAGAGTGAGAGATTGAAAGAGTTCCTGTATGAATAAGTATGTATTTCTATAAGTGATTGTTTAAAAGACTAAGTATGTGTAAGTTTCCGTAGAAGTAAGTGTGGTGGTGTGTGTATAACTGTATATGCAAGTAAATGTATGTTTGATTCTTTATTAGCATGAGTGACTATGTGTGTGAGTAGCTCTATGGATGAGTGGCATTGTGTAACAGGATGTATAGGTGTATGAGTACATATGATAAGTGAGTACATGTATGAGTGACTGTATAGGACTGTTGGTGAATGAGTGGATGTGTATGTGGATCTTAGAATTACTGAAGAGGTTGTTGTAACTGTTATTGGTATGTCCATTGTTTTGAAAATTTTAGTCTCTATTTTTGAATGCGTGTATCAAAGGTTATATTAGGGGAAGAGGAGGTCTGCCACTCTATCACAAGGATGATGTCATCAGTGATGTCATCAGTGATGTCATTTGAGATGTCATCAGTGATGTCATGAGTGATGTCACTGACCATGTCATGAGTGATGTAATATGTGACGTCATCAGCAGTGCATTGCGGGCGCGCGAGTTATAGTTAGCTGAACTAACTATAACGGGGGAATTTCATTGGTTTTTTACGAGTAAAATGTCCAGCTAACTATAACATGTGTGAAACCTATGGTTTTTTCACTGAATTTCTAAGGTTTTTTAAATGCTAATTCCTAACTATAACGTGTGTGAAACCTATGGTTTTTTCACTGAATTTCTAAGGTTTTTTAAATGCTAATTCCTAACTATAACGTGTGTGAAACCCATGGTTTTTTCAGTGAATTTGCAAGGTTTTTTAAATGCTAATTGTTTTTTTTTTCTTCTATTTTTTTTAACATATTTTTATTTTATTTTTCTTACCTTTTATAAAGACTATGGTTAAATTTTTAAAATTCTTTAATATGTTTTTTTTTTAATATATTTTTTAAAATAAACATGTAAAATTTATTTGCAGTATTTTTTTAATTTTTTTTTATTATTTTTTTAGTACGCGTACCGTAAGCTTACGGTAAGCGTACGGTTTACGCAACGCCCGTAATTTTTCTACGCTGCTTGCGTATAGTTACGCAATTTGCGTAGCCGCACGTACTCCGCGTGGGACACGTGCGCGTGTACGCTACACGCGCACGTTACGCGGAAGTGTCGGGTAGTGTCTGTTATGCGCATGCGCGCAAGCGCGTGTCTTTTTTACGCGCATGTGCACTTTTGACGTAAGCGTACCGTAAGCGCACCGTAAGCGTACGGTAGGTCATGTGATCATGAAACACAACTTTTGATTGGTTGAAACTACTTTCAGTTCTAGAACTCTCCTACACCACACCCATTCCCCTCATTTCTGCTTGTGATCCCTTAGGAGAAGGAGCTGGGTTGTCTTTGTGATACGATGGCAGAACAGCAGAGCTCTTCTGAGAGTGAGGCTAGCACTAGCAGCACTGTTTTGAGGCAGAGAGCGAGGAAACAAAAGCCCTCTTATGTATGGGATTATTTTACTTTTCCTGAAGGCCAGCAAAAGGTGAATGCACCCTTAGTAACTTGCAAGCTGTGTCAGCGTGTACTTTCAAGAGGTAATCCTGACAGGAAGTATTCCTTTGGGAATCATACCATGAAGAGACACCTCAAGGATGTACACAGAAGGACACATGGTCATCTTTTTGGAGGTAACTCTTCAGAAAGACAAGCAAGTACATCCACAGCAGCTCAGCCTGGACCATCATCTGCAGAGCTGACTCCTTCTTCTGCAGGTCAGGTGAGCCCTTCATCTGTGGGGGGAGCATCTCCTTTTGCTGGCCCTCTGGAAATGAACCCTCGATTTCGGAGGGTTGATATTCGATGCGCCTTTTGTCAAGATCTAATTTGCCATAGGGAGACCAGTGTTTCCCTAGTGAACAACAAAATAGATCAGCACACTTGTCGCTTTGAATAATTTTCCCATTCTTTCTTTCCTCTGTCCCTGCATAAACACAACGGTTCTTTTAAGAGCCAACCTTATCTTTCATCTTTTTTTTACATATGTTTTTAAAAACTTTTTTGATTTTTTTTTTTTACCGTACGCGTACGGTGCGCGTACTTTTTTTTTTTTTTTTTTAAAAACACTAAAAATCAATATTCACATTACAAGGTCCTTGAGAGACTACAATTATTATTATTGACTTACCATACCCACTCAAAAAAATATTTATTCATTTGTTTTTTAAAAAAATAGCTTTAAAAATGGTTCTAATCACCAGAAAAAAACGCAATAAATCTCTGCCTGTAATTCCTATTTCCACACAGAGTCATGTTTTCACATTAGTCCCAAAACGAAATTTCTTTGCCAATTTGAAAGCACACTTACTGCTCTTTTTTTTTGGCAAGTGAAAATCACTTTTACAGACTGACACATTATGAAACCACTTTTTTGATTTTTTTAAATGCACATGTCCAAACTGCTTTTTCAGACCACCACCATGTGTAACCTGGGTGGCTGCCTACATTCCAGCAAGGGCAACCAGCCTTAGTGATGCTGAATGTATTTGCATTACAGACTGAAACCTGAAAACCCCACTCGCTTGTAAATACTGTGCATGATTATACATGGCAAGCAGATGGGTGTGTGCTAAGAGTCTGCTTCTTCCCCCAAAAAATCGCTCCCCCTTTTTCCTACTAATGCAACTGTGAAATCACCAGAAAAAAACGCAATAAATCTCTGCCTGTAATTCCTATTTCCACACAGAGTCATGTTTTCACATTAGTCCCAAAACGAAATTTCTTTGCCAATTTGAAAGCACACTTACTGCTCTTTTTTTTGGGCAAGTGAAAATCACTTTTACAGACTGACACATTATGAAACCACTTTTTTGATTTTTTTAAATGCACATGTCCATACTGCTTTTTCAGACCACCACCATGTGTTACCTGGGTGGCTGCCTACATTCCAGCAAGGGCAACCAGCCTTAGTGATGCTGAATGTATTTGCATTAACAGACTGAAACCTGAAAACCCCACTCGCTTGTAAATACTGTGCATGATTATACATGGCAAGCAGATGGGTGTGTGCTAAGAGTCTGCTTCTTCCCCCAAAAAATCGCTCCCCCTTTTTTCTACTAATGCAACTGTGAAATCACCAGAAAAAAACGCAATAAATCTCTGCCTGTAATTCCTATTTCCACACAGAGTCATGTTTTCACATTAGTCCCAAAACGAAATTTCTTTGCCAATTTGAAAGCACACTTACTGCTCTTTTTTTTTGGCAAGTGAAAATCACTTTTACAGACTGACACATTATGAAACCACTTTTTTGATTTTTTTAAATGCACATGTCCAAACTGCTTTTTCAGACCACCACCATGTGTAACCTGGGTGGCTGCCTACATTCCAGCAAGGGCAACCAGCCTTAGTGATGCTGAATGTATTTGCATTACAGACTGAAACCTGAAAACCCCACTCGCTTGTAAATACTGTGCATGATTATACATGGCAAGCAGATGGGTGTGTGCTAAGAGTCTGCTTCTTCCCCCAAAAAATCGCTCCCCCTTTTTCCTACTAATGCAACTGTGAAATCACCAGAAAAAAACGCAATAAATCTCTGCCTGTAATTCCTATTTCCACACAGAGTCATGTTTTCACATTAGTCCCAAAACGAAATTTCTTTGCCAATTTGAAAGCACACTTACTGCTCTTTTTTTTTGGCAAGTGAAAATCACTTTTACAGACTGACACATTATGAAACCACTTTTTTGATTTTTTTAAATGCACATGTCCAAACTGCTTTTTCAGACCACCACCATGTGTTACCTGGGTGGCTGCCTACATTCCAGCAAGGGCAACCAGCCTTAGTGATGCTGAATGTATTTGCATTACTGAGTCCAACCTCAAACCCTTAAACTATTCTTTTTTTTTCCAGTACACCTTAATTTATCGTGAAAACATAGTCCATATTATTTTACATGTTCCTCACATTTAAATTTCTCCCAAAACAGAAAATGATAAACGCAACTTCAACAAAAAGAATTTCCATTTCTATTATTCATTTCTTAATTTACCATATACATCTCCTCTCAAACTCTAACCTCACCTTTAAAATTAGTTAGTTGTGAAAGAAATGTGGCACTCAAACAGCAGATTATCAGAGCCAGGATCTCTGTTCTGTTCACCTCTCAGCAGAACCAGATAATGGCAAACTTTCCCTCTATTTTTCCACACATATACATGTAAGTTTCAAATCTCAGTGCTTCCCCCTTTTTTTCAAATGTAATCACACATTTCTATTGGTTGAAAACCAACCCTTTTCCAAAAGTACCCTGCCCCCAACTTGACTTCTGCCTAGTACCCTTCCCCCAACTTGACTTCTGCCTGCTACCATAGCAACAGCTCATGGAACACTGCTGTGTGGAGTTAGGTCAGAAGTTCGCCACACAATGTTTCAATTCCACAGAGCAAGAGTGCTTGACTTTTCAAACCTAACAGCAAATCCATAGTACTGTAATGTAATGTAATGTAATGTAAAAATTACTTATAAAGCGCAGCATACACCGGACGGTTTCTTGGCGCTGTTCACTATATTCGGTGGGAGGCAGAGGGGGGTGAGAAAAGCCTATGAATAGGCACTGCGGAAGAGGTGGGTTTTAAGGAGAGACCTAAATTGAAGATGGGAGCAAGAGAGTCTAAGTTCCAATGGGAGAGAGTTCCAAAATGAGGGGGCCAGAGAAGAAAATCTGAGACCTCCATGTTTTTTGCGCCTGTATCTGGGTGCCTGGAGGAGTGCTTGGTCAGAGGATCGGAGGTGCCTAGAGGGAACATAGCGATGTAGGAGGGAAGAGATGAAGGAAGGGCCGATGCCGGCCAAAGATTTATGAGTCAGACAGCCAAGTTTGAAGTTGCAGCGCTCTGATACAGGAAGCCAGTGAAGGGTTTTGAGCAGGGGGTGGACGTGATGATGTTTAGGTTGATGATAAATTAGGCGAGCTGCCTGGTTTTGTATCAACTGCAATCGTTTGATCTGATATTGAGGGATTCCTACATACAAAGCGTTAGCGTAGTCGATCCGAGAGATGACTAGGGCCAGCAATGCCAGAGTGAGGGCTTCGGTGGTCAGGAAGTGGGCTATTTTTCGGATCTTCCTAAGCTGAAAAAAGCAAGAGGACACAGTGGCATTGACCTGATGTTTCATAGAGAGATCGTGGGAGATGTAAACCCCTAGGCTTTTCACTTTGTCAGCAGGGTGGGGGGGGGGCCAAGTGAGAGGGGCCAGAAGGTGGAGTTCCAAGGGTTGGATGGGCCTCCGACAAGAACAAGCTCCGTCTTGTCGGGATTAAGTTTGAGATGGTGGGCGCCCATCCAATTGCTGATATGGCAGAGGGTGGATTGGAAATTTTGGGCCGCATCGTCAGAGGAGTCAAGGTTGAAGACAAGCTGAATGTCGTCTGCATAATTAAATGCAGAGACATTCCAACCCCGGAGGGAACGGATCAGGGGGGTGAGATACAGGTTAAAAAGAAGTGGTGACAAGGACGAACCCTGTGGAACACCGCAGGTAAGCATCCTCCTGTCAGCCGAAAACTGGGAGAGTCGGACAGATTGGTGGCGGTCCGTCAGAAAGGAACGGACCCAGTTAAGTGCCGTCCCACCGATGCCCGCTTCTTTGACACGGTCGACCAAGATGGTGTGGTCGACCGTGTCAAAGGCAGCCGACAGATCCAGAAGGACCAAGGCTTGGCTGATGTTGGAGTCGGCGCCTCTACGGAGTTCCTCCATGACAGAAAGGATAACCGCCTCGGTCGAGTGTGCAGGTCTAAACCCGGCTTGCTGGGAATCAAGGAAGTTGGAGTCTTCGATGAAGGAACTGAGGATGCTGGTCACGTGAGACTCAACTACCTTACTCAAGTAAGGGAGCAGGGAAATGGGGCGGAAATTGCCCAGAACCCCGGGATCAGCGTTGGGTTTTTTTAATATAGGAACCACCTCAGCGTTCTTAAACTGGCTGGGAACCTGACCGAGCAGTAGAGAGTTGTTCAGGAGGGCCAGCGGAGGGGCGGGGCAAGCCGAGAAGGCGGCCCGGAGAATCGTAGGAGGGCAACAATCTGTGGGGGAACCAGATGAAATTTTATTAAGTAGGGAGAGAAAGTCTTCCTCTGGTATGGGGGGGAACTGAGTGAGGGAGTGGGGGTTAAAGGAGGGGGTGACCTCAGAGAGGGCCGTCGCCGGCGGTCCGGAAGATATACTGTTTTTGATTTTACTGATTTTTTCTATAAAGAAACAGTTGAGGGAGTCGCAGAGGGCCTGGGACGGAAGGGGTTTGATAGTCACCCTATCCGGATGTGAAAGCTCTTCCACAATGGCAAAAATTTCTTTGGATTTTTGCACAGAGTTGAGAATTTTTGAAGAGAAGTAGGTGGTTTTAGCTGCTGAAATAGCCTGTTTATATTCTCCAGATAGTTTTAGAAAATGAAGTTTCTCTAAAGGATCGTAGTTTCTACGCCAATGACGTTCAGCTTGGCGAAGTCCCAGTTTAAGGGATTTGAGGCTATCTGAGAACCACCGATGTGCGTCATGGGGACGCTTGGCTCTGACTAGTTTGAGGGGAGCGACCTTGTCGCTGGCAATTTCTAACCATTCAGTTAATGCAGCTTCTTGAGATTCTATGGAGCCTAGGCAGGACGGAGCCGAGGAAATTAGAGAGGTGAGGAAGCGATTATGGTCTGCTTTATTCCAGTTGCGAGCCAGAAGGCTAGGGCCTCGGCTGTGAGGGGGTGGTGGAGGGATCAGAAGACAAAACGAAATTAGAAAGTGGTCAGACCAGTGACAAGGTAATATTGTGAGCGAATTGATTTCCAGATTATAGGTCCACACCTGGTCTAGGATGTGGCCTTTAGAGTGGGTAGCTCTCAGTCCATCAATAGTACTGTTCTTTGGTAACACATTTATTTGTACCAATACAAAACATGCTTCTATTAGTTTACACATACAGCCTAGTTTTTATTCTAGAATGGTATGAAACAGCCAATCAGTTCTTTTTGTTTTGAAAAAAATATGTATGCCTCCATTTCCAAACTGTCTTTCTTTTCATATTGCCATTCTACTGAAAGACACCTCCTGAGTGCATCCAGTTCTCCTTTGAAGATGTTCACAGTGTGGATTGTAGGGCACAGCTATGTCTTCTGGAGTGAAAAGTTTGCAGAGAAAACAGATATGGTGAGAGACCTTGCTTTGCCAAATGTAGACATTAAATGGATTGGTCAGAGAGGGTTAAAGTGGCACCAATTGATGCCATTGGTGAAATCCTTCATGCAAATCCAACACCCTGACCTCATAATAGTGCACTGTGGTGGCAATGACCTAGGCACTTTGACTGGGGTAGGTCTGGAAATGCTTATGAAGGACACCTTTGCACAACTGTTTTCACTTTTCCCTAAAACTGCCTTTGTGTTTTCCAACATATGCCAAAGGCAAAAATGGAACTGGTCCAATCATTTCTGTCCGCAGATTGACAAAGCAAGAAAGCACGTCAACAAATCTGTTTCTGCTTTCCTCCGTGACTATGGTATGGGTGCCATTTACCACAACAACTTGCGTTATGACATGCAAGACATTTATAGAGGAGATGGTGTGCACTTCAATGATGAAGGGAACAGAGTCTTCCTCTTGAACCTTAGACTCTGCATCGGTACTTACTTGTAGGTACCACTAAAAAATCATTTCATAAACACAACGGCTCTTTTTAGAGCCCCCTAATATCTAAACACTTAAATCTGAATTTCATTTATTTTTTTATTTTTTTTTCTACCGTACGCTTACCGTAAGCTTACCGTACGTGTACCCCGTGATTTTTTTAAAAATCAATAAATGTTTTCTTTGTACTTTTCAGTCCTTCTTTGACCCCCTCACAAATGTAAGGGGGTCTGTAACTCTCCTCATTGCCCCCTTTTCTTGTTTTCACTCTTTTTTTTCTGAGTGAAACACACAAAATGGCGGCCGCCGCTTCCTGGTTTCGGCCGATTCGAATGTTTACTAAGATCTAACAGCCAATCAGAATCGCGCTCGCGCACGCCACCGTACGCGTACCGTAAGCTTACGGTAAGCGTACGGTAAGCGTACCGTAAGCGGGCTCAGATATATATATTGATTTAAAGGCTATTTTCTCAGAATCTACTGAACAGATTTACACCAAACCTACAAAAGGCACTTCCTTGACATAGGGACTACCTCTCTGCCAAATTTCTAGTAATTCTGTTCAGCCGTTCGGGCTGTAGCTCGTTCTAAAGGTCCTATGGAAAAATGCATGGGAAAAACGCGTTTTGGGACCCCCCTTTTATCTCAGCCCCCGCTTGACGTATCCCCCCGAGACTTTCAGGGTAGGAGCGGAGCGGAGCGCCCCACCTATTTTGAGAAATTCGCGAGGATTCATCGACCGGCGCCAAAGTTATTCAAAATAGAATGTTGCGGATTTCCTATGGAAAAGGGGTCCTAACTATAACTACCTACTGGCGACCGCCAGTAGGTAATACATATATATACATATATATATATGTATATATATCTATATATATATATATATCACAGAAAGAAAACCGTAGGAGCCAATTTTCAAACTCCCAGTTGTTTATTCGCAAGGTAAAGTGGCAACATGGATTTCTTCTGCTTAATCCTTACATGTTTCAGCTCACCTCCAGAGCCTTGTTCGCAGGTGCAAATTTCATCGTGCTCGCTGTGTTGGTATGTCCAGGATAAATGTCATCATAAGCACTGCTTGGCAGTTCGGACTGAACTGTTCCCACAAGGAACAGGGTCAAGACTGATTTGCATATGGCTGGGTCCAAACTGGGGTGGTGTGGTGAGCAAAAGAATGATGGATTTAACCCAGATCCTTGTGACTAGGGGTGAATGTTTGCACTGTCCAGCATTCAGTCCATCAATTGTTTCTTTTGCACATGTCACCCTAAGTGGGAAGGGTATGCCCAGACATGGGTCCCGTGCTCACGTCACCACTGGATTCAAGCTAGCCTGGCTGATGAAGGGTGATGCCCTGAAACCGGTCCCAGGATGCTTGTTTCCAGTCCAGGGAGGACCTGGCTTGCAATTCAGGCTGGACTGTTCCCATAAGGAACAGGGTCAAGACTGATTTGCATATGGCTGGGTGCAAACTGCGGCGATGGATTTAACCCAGATCCTTGTGACTGGGGGTGAATTTTTGCATTGTCCAGCATTCTGTCCATCAATTGTTTCTTTTGCATCAAAAGCACTGCAGCACCAAAATATCCAAATAACAGCAATGCTGACAGCATATATAATAAAAGTGACTACGTGCATTTAAATTAATAATCAGTGTGGATGATCTTGTTACTGGAAAAATGTAATTTCAGCACTGAAGACTGTTCGCATAGTCCAACTTGCAGGTGACTGGGGTATGAGTGACAGTTTTTCTAGTATTGCTTGGGATCCATTTGAAAATCTTTTCCAGCATCTTTGGGGTGGAAGCAGGATGCATTGACGGTGTTGACATGTGCAGTCATGTCCAGTGTGCTGTCAATGATTATTCCAAGGTTCCTGGCGTAGGTGCTGGGTGTGGTTCAGAGTTTGGCTGGCCACCAGTTTGTGTGCCATAGTAAGGTGTTCTTTCCAAATATGACTACTGCGGTCTTGTCGGTGTTAAGCTTCGGATGGTTGGCTTTCATCCAGTTAGCAACTTCGGTCATGCAGGTGGTGAACTTGTTTCTTGTGTTGGGGGTCTTGTCCGAGAGGGACAGTACGAGTTGTTTGTTGTTGTCATTGATGTTGTATGCATGGATGTCAATATGTCATATATGCGTTGAAGAGGGCGGGGCTGAGCTTTGAACCTTGAGGAACGCCATAGATACTTTTGCAGGCTTCTGAGGAGTAATGTGAAAAGGCTGACAGCTGGTGTATCAACATTAAGAAGGAGCAGATCCAGCGAGAGACGGTCCTTAAATGCCAATCTCTTGCAGGTGCCAGATGAGGATGGACTGTGAAACATTTTAAGTGTATAAATAATAGCACATAAAACGAGCCTTCCGTAACACATACCAATAATATAAGATAGTAAGAAATACTTACCTCGCAGGAGCAGCATTTAAAAGAGGGAGAACATTCTGAGACAGGACTATTTATAGGGATGCTGAAGTTCTTATTCTAGATTGGTTGTTATGGTGAAGTTATGTTAGTTCTTTATTTGTTGCTGCGGCAGGAGTGACATTAAAAGAAGTTGCCACATAATGCTAGCCTCCAGTCTTGTAATGAAATTCAAAGTTTGATATGATAGATTTACATTGAAGCAAGGATTGTAGGGGCGAGAGAGGGCACTGCGTTTAAAAAGAGCTCCCAATCTGAAAGGAATGCGAAAACTTAAAATGAGAGATCCTAGTTTATAAAGGGAGTTTTAAGTTGGTAATGGTAGGTCCAAGCTTGAAATGTCAGCTTTATAATAAGAGTTCCACACAAGTTGTAAACTTGGAATACATGTTCAAAGATTTGAATGAGTTTAAATGACAGTTATATATGTGAATGCAAGATTCAAGTTTTAGTGGGACTACCAGGTTTAGAATGAGAGATCAAAGCTTGGAATGCACCTTCTAAGTTTGTATGGAAGCTTCACTCTTGGAATGACACCTTTAGAAGGAACTCTCCAAGTATGGCAAGAGACTTCTAAATTTTAAAGTGAATTGTGCTCTGGGAATACTGAATCGAAGTGTGGTATGAAAGTTATAATTCTGACACAATAATTCTCAGTTTAAAAGAGACGTTCCCGGTTCGAAACTAGAATTCTGAATTTGGAACAAAAGTTCTATGTCTGCCGGTAAATTTCGGAGTTAGCAGTGAACGTGTTAAGTTCGGAAAGACCGTTTTGAAGTGAGAGTTCGATGCCTGGAATGAACGTTCTGAATTTGATATGCGAGTACCAAGATTGAAATTCGATCTTTAAATAAAAAATAAAAAAGTTTGGGAAAAACAGGGAGATTTCAGGTCGGAAAGGGAGTTTCAAGTGTGTAATGAGAGCTCCAAATTTAGGGCAAGATAACTTTGAAAAAGGGCTCTGAATTTGGAATTATATTTCGTATGAGATAATAT
Source organism: Triturus cristatus (assembly GCF_964204655.1). NCBI lineage: Eukaryota > Metazoa > Chordata > Amphibia > Caudata > Salamandridae > Triturus > Triturus cristatus. Next base: position 844,040,987 of record NC_140580.1, on the reverse strand, counting down.
ACTTGTGGCTTGTCCGAAAAGTGATTGACTTTGTCCCAGCCCTACTTGACTTAGACACCAGCATTTTGGAAATCTGTCGAACTACAAACAGAAGGGTCAACGCCCTCTGGCAAAAATTTGAGTATGCGCGTGCGCCTCTGGCTCGTGAAGTCTTTTAACTAACTTGCTTTTATTTTATTTTAATTGCACAATTAAGCAGCGGTCATTAGGGGGCGCTCCACACTCAGCCATTGGCAGAGCCAAGCAGGAGCCTGCTTCTAGAGTACTGTGGCAAGGGGCCACTTTCTAGTGGGTGTTAACATTACCCAGTGCTTGAAATGGAAAAATAGAAGTGCAGGTACTCTGTACCAGAGTACCTGCTTGTTTCTGAGAAGTGCTGGTACTCTCCAATGAAAAGTATTACATCTATCTTGAGAAATGCTGGTACTCTGCCTCTCAAAATAAAAAAAAGTGCTGGTACTCCGTACCGGGCACTACTGGCCTATTTAAAGCACTGACAATACCTGAGAAGTCCTATCCCTGAAGCATTCCAAGAGATCCCCTTTCTGCGGAGGAGCTACGTGCTAGTTGTGAGTTTGTTTTTTAATGTTTTTATCAAGGAATAAGATGCAGCCCCCAGCTACAAAGGAGGTATCTGCTCCCTCCATAAAGTCTCTCATTCTCAGCACATGGGACGGGAGTCAGGCTGGCACAAACTACTGACGACCTTTTAAATGGGAGCGAGAGTCTCAAGGGTCTGTGGGCCAATGAAGTACCATGAAAAGAATAACTTCTGAAAATTGCATTTTTTGGTGAACAGCATGCTACTCCGGACCGCAAAAAGGATTAGTGGTGGATTAGTATAGGGAAATATGTTTTAATTTGAGTGGTGGACATGTGAGCCTGTTAGTTAGATTGAATAGGATAATGGATGGATAGAAGAGGAAAGAGTCTAGAAGGTGTTATTTCGGAGATCATAGTAATAAGATGAGGCTTGGGATGAGTGAAAGGATACCCTATCGGCTGATTAACCATGCTTTATAAATTCTGATTGATTGAGAGATGAAGGAGGGGAGAATCTCTAGAAATGGATCAGTAACATCATAGTAATAAGATGAAGTTTGGGATGAGTCAAAAGGGACACATGAGGGAAGAATTTAGAAAGCGTTGCTTGGGAGATCATAGTAGTAAAATGAGGTTTCGTGTGAGCAAAGAAGGGATAGAGGGGGGAAGAGTTTGAATTGGTTTATTTTGGAGATCATAAAAGTAGAATGAGGTTTGGGATGAATCAGAGAGTGGAGGTAGACTATATCTGGAAAGTGCATTGGAGAAAGTCAAAGGTGTTTTTTCTTTTTTTCATGGTGCTAGCTGTGCTGGTTATTTAAATGGTCTGTATTAATGCTGCCCGATTACGGGTTTTGGATAATGTATGGTCTCCTGCGTAGATTAGTGGCAAAGTGCTGTCGGTGATAGTGTGAGTGCACGACATAGAATGGTCCACATCAATGGTTGTCTGTGAGAGAGTATGGGTGCACTGCGGAGAATGGTGCTCTTAATACTGGCTTTGTTTAACGCGTGTGTCCAATAGTATCAATGTGCTATCTATGATAGTGTATGAGTGCACAACAGGGGATATTAGTGCCTGAGTGCCAGCTTTGGATAATGGATGGGTGACTGGGTAGAATAATGCCAAAGTGAGAGCCCTCAAGAGAGTGTTGCTGGCTGTGAACAGTGCCTGAACTCGATGCCGAGAGTGGTGCAGAATTGCTGGCTAAGGATAGGATAGGAGAGCCCCGAAGAGAGTGAACAGTGCCTGAACTCGATGCTGAGAGGGGTCCAGAAATGAATTGCTGGCTAAGGATGGGCTATGAGAGCCCTCAAGAGAGTGGTGCTGGCTGTGAACAGTGCCTGAAATCGATGCCTAGAGTAGTACAGAATTGCTGGCTAAAGATAGGATAGGAGAGCCCCGAAGAGAGTGAACAGTGCCTGAACTCGATGCTGAGAGGGGTCCAGAAATGAATTGCTGGCTAAGGATGGTCTATGAGAGCCCTCAAGAGAGTGGTGCTGGCTGTGAACAGTGCCTGAAATCGATGCCTAGAGTAGTACAGAATTGCTGGCTAAAGATAGGATAGGAGAGCCCCGAAGAGAGTGAACAGTGCCTGAACTCGATGCTGAGAGGGGTCCAGAAATGAATTGCTGGCTAAGGATGGTCTATGAGAGCCCTCAAGAGAGTGGTGCTGGCTGTGAACAGTGCCTGAAATCGATGCCTAGAGTAGTACAGAATTGCTGGCTAAAGATAGGATAGAAGAGCCCCGAAGAGAGTGGTGCTGGCTGTGAACAGTGCCTTACCTCGATGCCAAGATGGCCGCCTGCGTCCTGTGTTCTCAAAGCACCTACGCCACTGAATCTCAGCCTCTGCTGTACCTGTTCTGTTAGAGAGAGGCAAGTTTGTATTGTTGATGCGTCTCTTTACCTGCTGCTCTCTGTATGAGAGGGGTTGGCACTTCCAAAACATTGAAAGGTGTAATGGAGTCACAGGAGGTGGTAATTAATTAAAGCTCGGTTTCAACAGTATCTACTAATTAATGCTTAAACATTTCTCACCAAGGTTGCAGTTTTACATGGTAGTCAGTAGCGTGAAAATGCTGCCAGCGAGCCCTGTCTCTCTGCCATGCATGGCATCCAGGTGGCAAGGCAGACGCATTTAGAGAGGCTGTGAGCTGCAGATCACCAAAGTTTGCCAGTAACCACCAACCCACTCAATCTCGCCAATTACAGATAAGAGCTCAATATTAAGGGATCGCTTACAAGTGGTCTGGTTAAGTGTGATAGCTCGACAATAGGAGTTCGCCAGAAAACACAGAGCGCAGCAATTTTTCTTGCTCATATTTACCAGGGAAAAAGGTCCAGAAAATACAGGCACATGCAGATTTTGATGCAGTAAGCTCCAAAATATGCATGTTATGGCCCAGTTTCGCAGGTGTAACTTGTAATTGGAGTTATGTATCCCACCTGATAAATAACTATCCCCAGGGTATCAATTGGGGCATAACAGTTGAGATTCACAGGTAAGCCACCAACAAGCCCAAAAGGACGCAACCTCTCCATACAGTCACACATGCTGAGCAACCAAGAGGAACTGGGTGGAATCACTGACAGACACTTGGGAGGGAAGGAACCCTGCTGACAACTGACCTGAAGCACTGGGTAGTGCACGGCTACTCATAAACTTTCTGTTGGGGCCAAAATTACAGTGTGGTCTGTGGCCAAGGGCCTCACCGGTAGGGGTGGGGTCAGTGGGGGGGTGGGGCTAAAGTAAAAAACAATTGACCATGTTTCAAAACAGACAATGCGACAATGCTGTATTTTAAAAGGAGATGTAACTACAAAGAGCATATTTTGATAATACATTTTTATTAGCAGACAATTGCAATCTTAATAGGCATTGCATAGCTTCATACGCACTCTGACCCGAATTCCATCACAGTCTCTCTCTCTCTCTCTCTCTCTCTCTCTATCTCTCTCTCTCTCTCTCTCTCAGTCAGTCTCTCTCTCTCTCTCTGCCAGTCAGTCTCTCTCTGTCAGTCAGTCTCTCAGTCAGTCAGTCTCTCAGAAAGTCAGTCTCTCTCTTTCAGTTAGTCTCTCTCCCAGTCAGTCAGTCTCTCTCTCTCTCAGTCAGTCTCTCTCTCTCTCAGTCAGTCTCTCGCTCAGTCAGTCAGTCTGTCTCTCAGTCAGTCCCTCCCTAAGCCAGCCAGTCTCTCTCTGTCTCTGTCAGTCAATCTCTCTCTCTCTGTCAGTCAGTCTTTCTCTCTCAGTCTGTCAGTCAGTCAGTCAGTCTCTCTCTCTGTCAATCTCTCTCTCTCAGTCAGTCAGTCTCTCTCTCTCCCAGTCAGTCTCAGTAAGTCTCTCAGTCAGTCAGTCACTCTCTCTCTTAGTCAGTCAGTCAGTCTTTCTCTCTCAGTCAGTCTCTCTCTTTCAGTCAGTCTCTCTCCCAGTCAGTCAGTCTCTCTTTCTCAGTCAGTCAGTGTCTCTCTCTCTGTCAGTCTCTCTCGTAGCCAGTCAGTCTCTCTCTCTGTCAATCTTTCTCTCTGCAAGTCAGTCTCTCTGTCAGTCTCTCGCTCTGTCAGTCAGTCTCTCTCTGTCTGTCAGTCTCTGTGAGTCTCTTGCTCTGCCAGTTTCTCTCTCTCTCTGTCAGTCAGTCTCTCTACCTCAGGCAGTCAGACAGTCTCTCTCTATCTCAGTCAGTCCGTCTCTCTCTCAGTCAGCCAGTCAGTCTCTCTCTCAGTCAGCCTCTCAGTGTCAGCTAGTTTCTCTCTCAGTCAATCTCTCTCTCAGTCAGTCTCTCTGTCAGTCTCTCGCTCTGTCAGTCAGTCGCTTTCTCTTTCAGTCTCTGTCTCTCTCTCTGTCAGTCTCTCTCTTTCTGTCAGTCAGTCTCTCTACCTCAGTCAGTCAGACAGTCTTTCTCTACCTCAGTCAGACAGTCTCTCTCTTTCAGTCAGTCTCTCTCCCAGTCAGTCAGTCTCTCTCTCTCAGTCAGTCAGTGTCTCTCTCTCTGTCAGTCTCTCTCGTAGCCAGTCAGTCTCTCTCTCTGTCAATCTTTCTCTCTGTAAGTCAGTCTCTCTGACAGTCTCTCGCTCTGTCAGTCAGTCTCTCTCTGTCTGTCAGTCTCTGTGAGTCTCTTGCTCTGTCAGTTTCTCTCTCTCTCTGTCAGTCAGTCTCTCTACCTCAGGCAGTCAGACAGTCTCTCTCTACCTCAGTCAGTCCGTCTCTCTCTCAGTCAGTCAGTCTCTCTCTCTCTCAGTCAGCCAGTCAGTCTCTCTTTCAGTCAGCCTCTCAGTGTCAGCCAGTTACTCTCTCAGTCAATCTCTCTGTCAGTCAGTCTCTCTGTCAGTCTCTCGCTCTGTCAGTCGCTTTCTCTGTCAGTCTCTGTCTCTCTCTCTGTCAGTCTCTCTCTTTCAGTCAGTCTCTCTACCTCAGTCAGTCAGACAGTCTCTCTCTACCTCAGTCAGACAGTCTCTCTCTCCCTCAGTCAGTCAGTATCTCTCTCAGTCAGTCAGTAAGTCTCTCTCTGTCAGTCTCTCTCTGTCAGCCAGTTTCTCTCTCAGTCAGTCTCTCTCTCGGTCAGTCAGTCTCTCTCTCTCTCTCTGTCAGTCTCTCTCTCTCTCTCTCTGTTAGTCAGTCAGTCTCTCTCTCTCTGTCTCTCTCTCTCTCTCTCTCAGTCTCTCTCTCAGTCAGTCTCTCTCAGTCAGTCTCTCAGTCAGTCAGTATCTCAGTCAGTCAGGCAGTCAGTCTCTCTCTCTACTCTCTCTCCTCTCTCTCTCCACTCCCTCTCACCACTATCTCTCTCCACTCTCTCTCTCTCCACTCCCTCTCTCTCTCTACTCTCTCTCTCCACTCTCTCTCTCTCCTCTCTCTCTCTCCCCTCACTCTGTCTCTCTACTCTCTCTCTCCACTATCTCTCCACTCCACTCCCTCTCTCTCTCTCTCTACTCTCTCTCTCTCCACTCTCTCCAACCTCTCTCTCTCCACTCTCTCTCTCCACTCCATGTCTCTCCACTCTATCTCTACTCTCTCTACTCTCTCTCCACTCACTCTCTTCACTCACTCTCTCTTCACTCTCTCTCTCTCTACTCTCTCTCCACTCTCTCTCTCCACTCCCTCTGTCTCTGTACTCTCTCTGTCTACTCTCTCTCTCTCCACTCTCTCTCCTCTCTCTCTTCCTCTGTCTCCCTCTCTCTCTCTCCACTTTCTCTCTCTCTCTCTGGGGGATCATGAGTACATTACCTGAAAGGTCCGCGGGCCGCCAAGGAAGGCCTGCTGGGCCGCTGGCAGCCCGTAGGCTGTACTATGAGTACCACGGGTGTAGTGCATGAGAGATGTAAAACAAGGCTGCCTGCTAACTGCGGTTGCAGCTGCGCTTTCTTCACGAGGGCGGGGGAGCGTCGCGCACCCGCCCGCCCGCTGTGAGCCACGAAGTAAAAAATAAAATGGCAATGAAAAGATTTCATTGCCTTTTTATTTTTCACCTTTGTGCGCACTGCAGAAGCCAGCCGACCCCAAGCCCAGAGACATGCGGGGCGTGTCCTCTGCTGCCGATTGGCTGCAGAGGGCAGGAGCAGTGGCTGGCTGGATGCTCCAAACTTCAAATGCGAGGAGGATTGTATTGATAGGGCTGAGAATTACTGTGAAGGGAACTAACTTATTATGAACAAAAAGAATATGAAAATAACGGTCAAATCACAGAAAAGAGCTCATCACACAAAGCTTGTACCTCAACATGAAAACGCTGAACATGGATTCATCATAAACCTTTGTTGGCCTAAAAATCAGTAACAACTGCTCATGGACTGGAGACATAGATGACACCGTTACAAGGCCCATGAATGCCAACAGAGCCAAAATGAACTTTGCCAGCCATCTTTGTTGCAATGCAAAAACCTGCTTGGACAAGGCATGGGTACTAAAGTGGGGTAAAAAATCAAGTACAGAATTCAGATCTGGTCCATCAGGAGGGCAAGGGATTGAAGAGGAAAGTCGAGAGGAAGATCTAAAGCTTATCATGTGCCACTCTATTGGCCGATAACTCCTACTCATACATCAAAGACAGGATCACATACCACCCACAATCTATGCTATCAAAGGAGCAATGAGACCCAACAACAAATTAATGGACCAACGCTGGAATGAAAAGCTGGTGGATCAGGTCCCATCAAATGTACTGAAGAGAATCTCACCATGGTTGCCTCCTAATATTTCATGTACATTGACTGCCTGACCCCAACATGGCCACCTCCTACAACTCACGGCTGATTGTGTTGACGTGATTTCGCTCCGTGGAGGTTGCACTCATTTTCAAGGGATGCTGCCTGTGGGCAAAACAACACATTGAGTGCCTGGTAGATGGCAGGTCCTGATTTGTTTGACGTTTGGAGATGGCAGGCTCTGATTTGTTTGACGTTGATCACACAAGAACCACGACATTGCTCTTTTTCAGAGCGCAGGGACAGGCAGAGGAAGAGACAGCGATGAGGTTTGTCACTTACTTACCAGCGACACACTGCTTGGAACACCACTGCATTACATTTTCTCTTGTGTACCCAGTGTGTCACTATACATTAATGTTAAAAGAACAGTGATGTGCTCGTAAATGTGGCAAAGAGATACATAAATAATTAAAAGGAAAAGGGAGACAAAAGTAACTGGGGTGTATGGCAAGGAAGGTACAACTACAACAGGCATGTAAGTATATTGTTCATGTAGCACACACTGCAAGACATCTTGTTAGAATGGCTGTTGCTCAATAAGTATTGATAGAAACGCCAAAAGGGAAAAATAAATAAAAGAAAAAGATGAATTAGGGGAAAAAAATGAAACACATGCAATATATGCCATCACTGTAAAAAACACAGACAAAAAATGAAAAGAGAAAAAAAAATGAAACTCCTGAGGTGAAGTGAATAAATGATGCAATTTAACACAAAAATGATTCTTTAATTTGGACTGCAGGTGGTGCTATTAGATCCGTTTATGGATGCTAATACATCAGTGCACACCCACCTGCCAGGAATGCAGAGAACTCTTCAGCAGTAAATCCCACACAAGGCACAAGAAGTGGACCTTTCAAGGCGTGGGGAAGCTTTCTAAGTTTGGGAAAAGCACAATCACATATGTGGAAATTCCCTAACTTCGGTCCAACCTTTTTCCCACCATCGACCTGGTGAGAAATGTACTCAAGCCAAGGGCTAACCAACACCCCTTCCAATGAGGGACAGGGAACAGATCATTCTCAGATTTCATAGAGTGTGGGGGAAGGGCTGGATCCGCTTGGAGGGAAAAAAATGCCCATTTGCACTGCGGACTATCCCCTGCGATTAAATGTATGCTTTGTAAATTACCACAGAGAGGGAACAGAAGCCCCTGGGATGTGGCACATTCCTGGTAGTATGCCAGGCAGACATGCAAAACTCATTACTTTCAAGGCTTTTTCATGAATCAGACACATAGTGATCAAATGAAGAAATGTACTTGAGGACACAGACTCGATGCAGTACAGCAATGAGACATTTACCCGTTTGTTGGTTTGTCATTCAAATGTACACCGTCCTGCCTAACCCTGACCATTCCAGCCACGCCTACGGATGGGCAAAGCTGCTTCAATTAAACAAATGCGGTATTCTGAGAGATAGCTCTGCTGTTGAGTACTTATCGAGACCTCAGTGGGTTTCTGAGGTGGGCACCATGCAATTCCAACAATCATCATACCTGCCAGCGAAGCATGAAAAATCCACTAATAGTTGAGGTAGCACATTGTAGGGCACCTCATACCCCTTGTCTAATAACATTAGGGCTCCAATATGTCAGCACATTTCCCAATAGACACAGAATGGATATACTCTTGGATGTCCCAGGTTACTGAATAACAGCTCAGCAAGGGAAGTGCATGCTGCAGCGCCAGGAGACACGACATTCAACAACTGCACCCACAAACCAGGCCCGAACTGATAAATAGAAATACGGAAGGCTGATTGCGTTTGAGAGTTGCGCATGCGCAGTCTGCTGCCACAGAGCAATTAGAACAGCAGTCTAGACTCTAGACTGCTGTTCTAATTGCTCTGTGGCAGCAGACTGCTCTAGAGTCATGTAACTGCAGCCAAAGCAGCTACCCGTGGAACCTGTGTACTTCCCGAGCAACAGCTCTGCTCTCACACGTGCCTGACTGAATCATCTTAGCAGCCTGGTGAATGGGTCTGTTTTAAGTGCACACTGCTTCATCTCTGTAAGCTAAGAGAGCGACTGTTGTCCTCGATGAGGTGCTACACAGCTTTGTACCGCCTGGGCACCCTGTTGGACAGCTCTGTTGAGTGAGTACACATCTCTAGCAGTGCTTAATTTGAGCCGGTGGTTTCCAGTGCTCAGCATCGGCATTTAATCATCAACACTTCAGCACCAGTTAAGGACACATTCATTTATGGTGGGCACAGGGAGGTTAAATGACTTGCCCAGAATCACAGGATGTTGAACTGACTCCGAGACTCGAACCTGGTTCCCCAGCTCCGAAGTTGGCAGCTCTGGCCATTCTGCCACACCCTACCTCCACTTTCATGGTTAGTAGTTGATTCTGTTGTAGGTGGCGCTAACAGGAGAAATGGGCTGGTGCAAGCTGCCTCCTGACGAGAGCCCCAGCACTTATTTTTTTACAAATTAACCACTGACTCTAGCATCCATGTAACCAGCGATATGTCTACAGCATCAGGCCTGTCCCATTCAGATCTGTGCAATCGGATGGATAGTTCTGCTGTCTAAGACGTACACACGTAACATGCCCAACCTGGGTGATTCCTCGCTCTCTGAGGTGCTGGCCTAGAAACTCTGTATCCCAAGTGGTAGTTCTTTTCTTTTAGTGTGTTCACCAAGGAAAATCTGTGCACTTTCTTTTCAAGAGATAGTCCAATGATACAACGTATGCAAAATGTAATACGGTCAGACTACCCACTCTTGTAACAGTCTGTCCAAATCTATTACGTTGGTTCAGTGTTTATTCAGAACCATTAGCACCTTCTAATAATGAGGGAAATTAACTCCCTTTCCTATTCAATAATGGTAATTAGTCTAATTATGTCATACAAATAAGGTTTTTATTATATTCACATTCAGCAATTTAATATTAAAAAATGATGATGCGCAAAGTGGGAGTCAGGTGGGTTTGCACCATAAAAATGTGCATCAGCATAAAGTTAAAACATAATCGTGATGTCACAGCACCATGGGCAGTCTGTCTGACCAGTATCCACCATCAGGCAATCACAGAACATCTTGCAAGAAGTCACAACTGTACTGGTGTTTTGTGTCTCAGAGGAATCCACGCTGGGATGATACCTCAATGTCATCGCCCCCTGTCTATTCTCGCCCTCAACATTGCTGTAAGTCACCTGTATAACAGTGCTCGAAGACCATTCATTGGAGCGGCTCCTCCATTAGGGCGGAGGAGCGTTGCCCCACTGCTTTCTCGCAGGGCAAAAAGCAGAAACATAAAATGGTATTTTAAAAACCATTTTATGTTTTTGCTTCTCGCGTTCCGAGAAACAGATCGGTATGCCTGGTTGGGGGTGGGCGGGTCGGGGAGGCGTGGCTTGCCCAATGCTCTGGGCCCTGACTGTTTGGTCGGCCCTCTGGGGCCAACCAAACCAGTCATGCACACTCAGCCTACATAGAGAAAATGGCCTCCCTACAGGCGCCCGGCTGGGCACTGTCCACACCAATCACAATGCTGCCATTGCAGCGTTGCAATTGGCTTAGGGGAGGGGAGGGAGGATGCCTGCTTCCTGTTCAAGGAAAGCAGCAAGAAAATGCGGGACCCGGCCAGAAGCAGAGGCGGCGCAGGACCCGTTAAGGTAAGTTTTATTTTTTATTTGTTAAATTCTTAGTCCCATTCCCCCCCTGCGACCACCCCACCCGCCGACCCCACACACGAGTAATGTGAGCCACGACTGGTGACAGGACATGCAGCTTGGATGGCAAGGCCACCCAGTGATCCATTAGTCTTCAAGATGACCTATGGGTCAGTCAGCTCTGCACAAATACTTCCAGACCATTGCTTACAGCATCACTTCCAGAGATGTCCCCTTTGGACCAAAGGCAGCTGCTTCTGTTCTTCTTAGAGGTCTGTGGGGCAATTTAAAAAAGTATAAGGAGAGGAAGTAACAGGTGAAGAATGGGAGCCTAACGTCCAGGAGCAGTGTTCTCTCTTGTCTGCACTCCGGATCTTACGAGTTTCAAGCTAGGAGACCATAAAGGGATAAACATCATTACATCGCTGTCAAAATATCAACCTACAAAAATATCACATCCACTATATAGCCTATAACTACGGCATCAAAGTAAGTGCACATTTACTACTCCTATCTCCACATCTACCCACCTTGATGATGTAGTGGTAATTGATGTAGTAAATGCAATATTTTTATAGGTCGACATTTCAACAATGATACAGAAGTAGAACACCATGTAGGGTTGTGTAGAGGTGTAGAACAGCCACCATGTGATTTTGTTGATAAGCTATAAGGCTGTACGTTGTATAGTACAGATTCATTGAAGATTCTGGGCCCGATTTAGAGTTTACTGGATAGGTTAGTCCCTCACATACATGGCAGATATCCCGTCCACAAGTGTCATAGGATATAATGGATCCCATTTTTCCTTTTTTACAGATTTTTAAAGACAAATACAATACAAGGAGAAAACCATCTATTTTCTTGTCTGTATTTATTTTTAAATCTGGATAAATGTGAAAAATAGGTTCTCTTTTAGACAATTTGCACTACTGTCAATCCTGAGTGCTAGGTCAATAGCTGTGCATAATGACAGCTAGAGGAGTTAAAAAATGTAAAATATTTCCTAGTAAAGATTAAAAAACTTAATCTGTTTAAGCTGATCTATAATACAAATGGGTTCAAATGACCGTATTGTAATGTAAATGGGTAAAACCCATTGGTCACTCAAACGTGAGTAAACATTTGTCACTTAAATAAAGGTGGAAATATACCCATGGTGGCATAATTTTTTACTCTAAGCACAAAATAAATACTGATAAAAACAAGTAAAATAAGCAGAAAATAAATACGGATAAATACAGACGGAAATGTCATAAAAATAAATACCATAAAACCGGGAGCTCTAATATAATGCACTGGTAATAAGGCGGATGGGATGTCTGCTTACTAATTGAGTAACCCCTACCCCAAAGTCTAACCCAGACCCTTTGTCTGATATTTACAGTCCCATGCTGGTGTTCCTATGCTATCTTTTTGTACAGAAAATGGTATCTGGGTAAATGGTCTAGTTGAAGGCCCTGCTGGCACCCATGTGTTGATTTTATTAGTATCCGTCAGAACATTTTGCCTGGAAGGGTTAGATGGTTGTACGTTCATTCGGTTGTGCCTTTGGTGTTATAGTTGGTATAGTACTATGCACAATAAATTGTATACAGCAGAGTTTAATAGTTGTAAGTCTGTGCCGGTGCCCTAGTGCTGCTCCTGTTGGTATAGTATTCTGCATTGAAAATTCTCTATGGGGGAGTTGATATTCTTACTTGTTTCATTAATCTGCGAATATGATATGAATGATAAATATAAAACTGTACCAAATGGAGGGTCCCCCCCACTTTCTCACGGTCATGCTTGTGACTTGCTGCATTGTCTTGAGGAGCATAGGATGCCTCAGTAGTAGGTGGACGAGTGAGATACGGTACAGCCAGCAGTGGGGTGGGGCAGTGTGCTGCAGGGGGGAAGCCAACGGACGACGGAATAGGTGTTATTTTTTTATTTAATTATACCTATTCCCTCGTCGTCGGCTTCCCCACGCCTCGCCCTGACCCACCACGCCTCACCACCGCACCACGCTTACCTGTGCCGGCCGCCACTGGGTACAGCTGAATGTGGGTGCTCAGAGCACCACAAAAGACACACACATAGTGCTGGGCACCTGAGAGCAAAAATATTGCAACTTCTGGCTGGAGACATCTAAAGTTGTCAACCCCGCCCCAACAGCTCTGTCCTGAGACACAACAAGGGCTGTTTTCAGTTCTAAATATAGACGGGCTCATCTCGAAATGCTGTGGGAGCAGGGGCTGAAAGACCAGATTCATGCCCCCGACTCCTGGTGCCAGGATGCCATTGAGGGCCGGAGTCCTCAACACAAGGCCGTGGGAAGCACATGCACTTTTATATCTCTGGGTGTCTAACATTTGGGGTGCGGAAGGAATTGTAAAGGGAAGGGTTGTACTGGCTTATATGGCAATCAGGCAGTGCCCGATGGGTTGATCCAAGAGATCATGTGTGGGCCGTTTTTAGGTCTCGCCTAGCGACGCAGCGCATGCGCTGCACGCCTTGGCGAGACCTATTGTTGTCTGTTTGGTGGGCGAAGGGGTAAAGGAGATGTGCACGCGTATGGACAGGAGATGTGCACTCCGTACGCGTGCACATCTCCTGTCCTCGCATAGGGCTGGCGCTCTTTCACTTTTGCGCAGGACGCTTTCAGGCTTGTTCTCTACCAGTTTCTGTCGGGTGTTACTCTATTGCCTGCTGGCTGCAGACGGTCACAGCCCCAGAAGGGCAAACTGTAATACAGTGCTGTCTAGAGTAGGAATCTGAAATCTTGGACAACTGGAGGGGTGATCAAAATCTGTTAATCTTGGACAACTGGAGTGGTGGTCAAAATCTAATAATCTACAGTTTAACATTTAAAATGTATGGGGCATATTTACAATAACTGGCGCATCCCTGCATATCAGCAGAGATGCGCCAGTTAATGTGCGCCACAGCTCCGCCAACATGGATGCGCCGCATTTACAATGCGGCGCACCATGGGGAAAAAACGGCACAGATGCGTGACGCATCTGTGCCGTAAACGTGGCGCATTGCTGGAGTTGCGTCGCAAGCGCGACGCAGCTCCAGCAACGCTCTGGGGGGCCCTATCTTGTCAATGCTGCGTCAATCCTTAAGCCTGCTTCAGGCAGGCGCAGGGTTCTGACGCAGCATGGGCCTAAAAGTGACTGAGCGAAATCTTGTAGATTTCACTCAGCCACTTTTAGGAGGCGTTCCTGCGCCGGAAGGCCCCCCCCCTGCGCAGGAACGCCTACATGTGGCGCAGGGCTTTACAACGTGACGCATCTCCCAGATGCGTCACGTTGTAAGTACCCCGCACCATGGCGCAGGATTTGCACCACCGCTGCGTCACAAAAGTGACGCAACGGTGGCGTAAATGAGACGCAAGGGGCTTGTAAATCTGCCCCTATGTTTTTAAACTTTGAGCTGAAGAATGAGAGAGACTTACGAAGATTTGCCACACATGACTATGGACTATGGTACTTGCATTCATGAAGTTTTTTTTTCTGATTGACAACTGGAAAGGCTCTTGCAGAAGCGATTTAGGGTACTTGTTGGCAATTAACACAATACAAATCTGTTACTTGACGTGAAAGGTGGACGCCGAATTACGCCTGACAGAATTGTAGGTGGGTTCAGGATTAATCTGTGTGTGAACTTCACATTTCACTTTGAATCCTGGTGGGTGGTTCTGAGGTGGACAAAATTGAATTAACAAGCATTTTCAATGCAATAGGTCTCGCATTTGCAACAGTTTGAGGTCTTGGCATTGTAAATGACAATGCCTTTTATTTATGTGTTGGTTTTTAAAACATAAATAAAAGGCATTATCATTTACAATGCCAATAATTTAAACTCTCGCAAATGCGAGACCTATTGCATTGCAAATGCTTGTTTTAGCAGTTTGTGGGCCTCTTTTAAGGCCACTGTTGCTTTCCCTGATTTTACCACAAATAGTGCATGCATTCCCCTTACAGCATGTCTCTACAAGTTCAAAACTGGACTGATTTACAAATATGGGCCACTTAGCTATCTGGTTCACTAATGGGGGTTACTTTTATTTTAGAGCCAGGGTTGATTTTGTGTCCCAGTCCAACCTAGGTAAGGGGGACTGGGGTCTGTACTATGTACGCACGCCTGTGCATTCTAGCTCTGTTTTATTTGTCTTACCAGTAGGATAATTGTTGATTCTGAACTGATCGCCGGTAAACAGATTGATAAATCATTTGCAATTACCATTATGTAATGAGGATCATGAAATGGGGAGAGATAAGGAGAAGACCACCCGTGTCCATGTTTCTGTTCCATATATGAAAGTCTGGCTACTCATATCCTTACCTGTGACTGTACACATGGGGCATTTCACAAACTGCATTTTGTAGTATGTTTAGTAGTAGTACAATAGTACTACTAAAAGTACCATGAACTGCTATTCATAAACCTATGATTGTAAATCTCCGCCTCCAGTTCCCATATATTTTCTATCAGGAGAGCCTCACACATGTAAGCTTACTAATTATCAGTAAATGTGTGAGGGGCCATGGGAGTGACTGGAAAAAGGAGCATGCTTACTACTAAATTGGAGTGGTTTAAGTAACAGTAAGTAGGGGTTTAGGGAGACTTAGGAAGGGCATTATAGAACTATTTAAAAGTAGCTTAATCACATTGTAATACAAATTAATGTTACATTAATTTATAAATTCACAAAAGAAGTTAAAATATTTCAAAATTAAATAATGAATACTTTAAAAATAGTTTATAATCATTATTTATATTTATTTGTATTTTAAACTAGTTTAAATAATTTAATTGAACATTATTTACTATGAGGTTTTATTTTTAATCCATGTTTCCATTATTTTCTACTGTAGGGTGTTACAGTATCAGTGTATGGCCATGTATGGGGCTGACTTTCCAGGGGAGGCTCCTCGGTTATGGTGGAGGAGCATCGCCCCTTTGCTGCGAGGCAGAAGAGGCAAACCTGAAAAATAAATAGATGAAAAACTATTATTATCACTTCATCTTTCTTAGGGAGCTAGAACCAGCTGAGTCTTACAGCTTGGGCGGGGCCATCCTGAGAGCATCACTGCGTCAACAGGAGAGAGGAGGAGTGGTGGGGGCACTTTAAGTGTGCATGTCGGTTTGTCTGGTCAACCTAGGCCGTCCAAACCGACATGTGCATTTACATTTCTCCATCCCAGCTGTGTTGCACAGCCGGGTGAAGAAATGGCACAGACTACCTGTGCCTGAGCGAGCGTCAAACCAGCCTGCTCAGGCCAATCATGGCGCTACTCTTATGCTGGTAAATACTATTACCAGTATGAGAGCAGCGTCTGGATTGGAGTCTGGGAGCCTGTGCAGGGAATCACGATTCGGGACCGGAGCATCGAGGTGGAGGCTGCAGCAGCAGGTAAGTGCTCTTTTATTTTATTTTTGGGATTTTTCCTCCCCCCGCTTTGCCCTACCACTTCTAATTACGAGCAGCAGCCACTGTGACTTAAAGCAGTTTTTTTGGAGGCAGTAAGTTACAGTCGTGAAGTTGGATCCACCCCTTTTATTAGGGGGTGGAAATGTGTAAGTTTATGCTTTTGGAGAGCTTTACACTCAGATATTATGAATAGCCAAAGGTAGCAAAGTTACTCAAAAGTGTTACAGTAAATTACATGTGAATGTAGGAAAGTGGAGCATAATGTGGTGTGGGGGTTAGTCCTCACCACGGCTGGGCTGGGAATGGAAGCCGGCCCTCCTTTAGACAGCTGCTACTTTTGCTAAAGGGGCCGATATTGCAGCACTGCTGCAGAACTGGCCCTCAGTAACAAAAACCGGCCCCCATCCTTCCGGCCCACCGGGAAAACACCCGGTGCCCGCTACGGCCAGTTCAGCCCTGGTCCTCACCATGTAATACTATCACGGGTCTCTTCTTCTATCCTCTTTGATGCAGGTTGTTGAAAACTGAGGTTCTGGTGTCAGGGGTGTCCTTAAATCCTAGATTTAGAGGAGTTTGGGGTTTGAGAGCAAGTAGCCAATAGGCTGCTAGTCCCTGCTGTGAATCCGCCCCTCAGGTGACCACATCCAGGGGTGTAGGTCACCTTTTATACCCAGAACTCTATTCTGCCATTTCTAAACATAGCAGAAAACTAATTTTCATGTACAGACCAGGCTGCTCACCCTGGAGGTGTGGCTAGCCTTCTGGGGGTGAACACCTCCTCGAATAACTAATTTCCCACCTGCCTGGGTGCAAATGTGCCTAGTGCAGGGGGAGGGTTGTTCTCTCCTCTGGGAGTCAGCCCTGAATCATATCACAGGTGGTGCAGCCTTTGAATCTCACCAACTTGATGTGTCACTTCACTAGCCAGCTTGGGAGTAGACAGATGTCACCTTCCTGCCCAAGCCTTTGTGCCTGACTCCTGGGAGTGATCAGACTGCCTGGCAGGATGTCAGAATCCTGTCTTAGCAGCAGCAAATGCGGGAAAATTGGGCTCTTCAGCCAGAGCACAGAAAAGCTGGCGCAACCAGGTAAGCAATCTCTAAGGTAGCCACCTAGGTGCATGCCACATCACCCTTGACACAAGATTCATGTTAGGGATGAGAAGGTACGTTGTTTGATACCAAACACAACATATTTAGGCAGTACCATAACGGAGCTACCAACCTCGGGTTTGCTCATGTGCCAGTCCATATTATCCTATGGACCGTCTATCACTTATAGTGTCTTTTAATGGTAAAGGGCAATTTAAGGTCATATAAGCTTGCACTTACATGTCCACAACTTTGAAATAAGGCACCCTGCCACCTGGGCTTTAAGAGTCCTTCCTTAGGGGTGACTGGCATATATCTCAGATAGTACATTGACTTTGCCACACATGGAGAGGGTAAAGTTGCGTTAGAGCAGTTTGTACTGTGTATGATGGTGAGTCCTCCTCCTGGGCAGTTGGAGCGGTCCTTCTTCTGGATCTTGTATCCGTCGGGGATGTCTGTGGCTGTGTCTGGGTCGGAGGAGGCATGGGTCCAGGTTTCTGTAATGAAGGCAACATCTGGTGAGAGGGTGTCGAAGAGGTCCCAGATCTCTACGACGTGTCTGTGCAGGGAGGGCATGTTGAGGAGGATGCCTCTCTGGGCTTCCTAGGTGTTGTATTCGGTGCGGGGGCCATGGGGCCGTGGGGGTGCATTCGGAGGTGAAGGATTGGCGGCAGAGACGGCACTCAGGGTGGCACAAAAAGTGCCACCCTTTACCACTCATGCCCTGGGTACCACGGTACCATATACTAGGGACTTATAAGGGGGTAAAGTCCTTGTCAATTGGGTTTGACAATTTACACATAACAGTTTTTGGCAGAGAGCAATGGCACTGGGGCTTCGTTAGCAGACTTCAATGCACTGTCAGAGTCGAAAACCAGCATCTAGTAGTCCAAAGGGGGGCAAAAAGTGGGGTGACAACTGCAAAAAGACCTGTTTTCTTACACATGTGTAAATGACCCACAAGTGAAAGTTACCTTTGTGAATAGCCAAGTTAGTGTTGGTATGCATGTCCCACCCTGAATGGCTGGTATGAATAGTGCCCCCTCATTAGGAGACAGACAGCTAAGCTGCTGCTGCATTTTCACTTACAGTAAGAGGGCCCCCAATCTCACTTTGGAAGCAACACTCACGGACACACTTTCCTGATTCCACCAGAGGGAGGACCTGCAATCTCACACTAAACATGCACCCCCTTCTTAGTGCAGCACTTTCTGCATTCAGCACATTTCTCAGAACTGCTTTGCATATGTTAATGTATCAATAATATGAATCATGCATTCCTGTGCGTTAATAGTGTTTCGCTTACCTACTTCTGGCCATGCCCCAACGTAGGTGAGGCGCCGCCATTTTTTTTATGCATACCCAATGCAAGAGTGGCAGACATTTGCATTACAGATGAGACCTTGCGATTCCATCTGCAACACCAATATGGCCTTGCTGCAGGGCAAACTGCACAAATGTTCATTCTGAGAGGGGCAGAGACTTGCACCAGCCAATACAAAGGGGTGGCAGCCATTTTTCCTCTGATCACAATGTTCCACTAGCTAATTCCAACGTAGAGTGTCCCAGAAGCGAAGGGTAGGTGTGATTGTCCACACTGAGCTTCATTGACAGACAGCTACATTACCAGTGACTGAAAAATCTACTACATTTAGGGCCTTATTATGCTTGCGGCGGCCCATAGCACCGCCGTAGCCACGGTTGTGGTGCGGGCACCGCCACACTGACTGTCCGACAGTCCCATTATAACTTGGGCGTTTGAACCACATGGCCACGACCGCATCCGACAGGGATCAGAGATCCCTGGCAGTGTTGCGGGGGTCTTGAGGGCCAATATGCTTGGCGTGGCTGCTGCGGCCCCGCCAAGCATATTACGAATTTCCTCTCCACCAAGGTTTTCATGGCAGTGAGCCCGCCATGAAAAATATGATGGAGAGGAAACAAAGGTGGCCCTACAGGGCCCCCTGTTGTCTCTGTGCTAGGGGATGCATGAAGGGGTGCACATGGCCCGCCCCCCTGTCTGCATGAACCCCTAGTTCCTTGACAGTCCATGACCTGTAGGAACCTGCAATGGCGTTCCCATTGCGGTGCCTATTACGTCTCTCCTACGAGCCTCTAAACAGGCATTCTGTGAGCCACCCACCACAGGACCGCCTGATCTGGGTTCCAGTCGAAAACCGTCAGGCGGTCTAAAATATGGCTTTGGCGGTGTGGGAACTGGGCACTGGCAAAGCAGACAGCTACCGCACAGCCAAAGTCATAATAAGGCCCATGGGCACTTTCATATTTGTCAACTACTTCGATTCTGAATATAGAACCAAAATAATTCTGCAGTGCTAAGTTATGTCATTTGTATTTGTAGTGCATTCCCACCTTTAGTGTAGTCTCGAAATTCTTTTGTGATCCGAGTGCCTATTTACAGCCTTATATTCTTACCTTTTGTTTTATGTTTGATTGTATTTTGCACAATTTAGGTTGAGTCATATTGACTAATGGCCGTCAGGTTGGGTAGATTAATGAATTGTTCGGTGATTGATAACATTGGAGGCGGTCGGCAGTAACCTCTTATGAATCCCTTAGGAAAATTATGTAGATGGATGTGAGTGCCAAAAGGACAATTCCATTAGTTTTTTCCTGTTAGGTAGTAAGTTTGTCAGTTGCCTTCCTTCAGGTTGCAGTTATATTTCAAGTGGCTTTGCCATTATGTGGCTGTCACGTAACTTTAATGTGTAAATGAGTCTATCATGTTTAAGTAAATGTTTTCAGGGTAATTAATATGAACCATGATGAGAAGACATAAGGAAATATGTGTATAAGTTGAATAGATGTACTGTTGTAGTGATAAACACTTATACAACTGTATTACTTGAAGTGCATTGTGTGTTTGATGATGCCAAGGGTTGCGTGTAATGCATACATTTGGTGCAGGGAGAAGTGTGAGTATAACTTGATCTAGATGCTAGGGTTTCAAACACTTATCCAAATGTATTGCTTGGAGTAGTCTTGTGCATAGGATAGTGAATTCAGTATTGTTTAATTTTTACTATAGTTGTGTAGTGATGTGCAACTAGGATTACATTTGTATGTGTTGTTAAGATGATAAGTAATTAGCCAACCAGATTGCTTGGAGCCATGTGCAGTACATGATTGCGCCAACAGTTATGTCTAACGAGTGTTGTTGGTTTGACATAGATGTTTTGGAGACTTGGAGTTATTAGAGGGTGGTCCAGTGGGACAGAAGCAAAGACCAGCTGCACTGAGAGCCACAGTGACATACAGATCATAGAGGAGTGATTTGGTTAGTTGCAGTATGTTAATGAAGGCAGGAACAACTATTAAATCGGCAAATGCCGCCAAACCCAACCCCCACGAGGGAATGAAGGCCGTCGCCGAATTGATGAAGAACAGTCGCCTGAAACTGAACTCGGACAAAACGGAGGTCCTCATCCTTGGCTCCACCTCCTCCGTCTGGGAAGACTCCTCGTGGCCGGCCACGCTGGAAGCTGCACCGACACTCACCGACCATGTACGCAACCTGGGGGTCATCCTGGACTCATCACTATCAATGACCCAGCAAGTCAACACCGTCTCCTCCACCTGCTTCAACACCCTCCGCACGCTTCGCAAGATCTACAGATGGATCCCCATCGGAACCAGAAGGACGGTCACCCAGGCCCTCGTCAGCAGCAGGCTGGACTACGGCATCGCCCTCTACGCGGAACTACGGCCAAACTCCAGAAAAGACTTCAAAGCATACAGAACACCTCCGCACGCCTCATCCTCGACATTCCTCGCCACAGCCACATCACTGCCCACCTGAGAGACCTGCACTGGTTCCCTGTCAACAAGAGGATCACCTTCAAGCTCCTTACCCACACGCACAAAGCACTCCACAACGCCGGTCCAACATACCTCAACAAACGACTTACCTTCTACACTCTGAACCGCCAGTTTCGCTCCGCTGACATCGCCCTTGCCACCGTTCCATGCATCCACCGAACGACCACCGGTGGCAGATCTTTCTTCCACCTCGCCACCAAGACATGGAACACCCCCCCCATCCACTTGCGACAGACCCAGGACCTGCAGACCTTCAGGAGACTTCTCAAGACCTGGCTGTTCGAGCAGTAGCAGCACCACCCCCTCCCCCCTTAGCGCCTTCAGACCCTCACGGGTGAGTAGTGCGCTCTACAAATGTTTGACTGATTGATTGATTGATTGTACTGGATTGCATTCTTTTTGTTGAATATTCCCAAGGGATGTGCCCAGGACCCCTGCTTTTCTGGAGTTCTACATTTCTGTCTGAAGTGAAGCAACTAGGAACATCCAGAAAGGTTGGTGGACCAAGATGTCCGAATGGTGGGTATGAACAGTTGCGTACCTAACTTGTAGTAATTTGGCACTAGGGTTTTGGCAGAAAATAACATCACTAGCCACAAGGGGAGCCACCTCAGCATAGATTATTGGTCGAAGAAACCCTTATTTACCAGTCAGCATGAGCCTGTGGTTGATATAAGTTAACACAATTACTAGACTGGAATTTCAACTAGGTCTGGGTGGTGAACTCTGCTCCGTTCGCAAAGTTTTTCACACTCTGTACTCCGCGGAGGTCGCGGAGTTCCGAAAAACTCCTCTCCTGCTAGCAGAGTTTTTTCCACGCCCATGCTCGCCAACGGTAAGCTGGCGAGCGTGAACAAGGAAAATCCAATGCTAGATCGCTTCCCAGTGAGATTTCTCAACGCTGGCAGTCACGGATGGTCACTACCGCTCGTGTTGAGAAACCTTCCATTCATGTTGAGGAAGCTGCTGCTTGAGTAGAACTTCTTCTCCAGCAGCAGAAAGAAGCAGCGCCTTCTTGTGCTGCGTGTGATGCCGTTTGCACTGATTTTACAGTGCGGGACAAACACCTAGTGCTAAAAATCCAGCGTGAAAGGCACGAGGTAACACACTACGCCACTCAAGAAGCTGCGAGTAGCTTGGCAGAATATTTTATGTCACTTTGCGAGTTCCAAACTCCGCCCAGGCCTAATTTCAACACCACTGGGGGACTTACCGTATTTGGAGACTTGGGAGAAGAGTGGAAGAGACACAGTAAAGAGGGAGAGGGTGGTAAAGGTATTAGCAAGGGAAAAATAAGATGTGGATATTGAGACTGAGGAGAACGAGCTCAAGGTGAAGGGACAACGTGGACAAGATAGAGCCTAATTCAGGTTATATTTTCATTTAATACTTGTTCGCTACTCAATCATTTCAGAGCTGGTAGTGACAGATAGATGGGAAAAGAGGTGTAAGGGGCTAATCTGGATATATATACTCTCTGAAATAGTGGAAGTTAATCAAAGAATTACGTGTTAATTTAACAGTATTCTTGTAGGTTGGTTTATTGATGTATATTGGGGACTTTATCTGGAAAAAAATACATTTTTCAATGACAGATGGAATTTAGGTAGTGGCGGATGCTGTGGTGATTGAGTACTTAAAGATCACCAGAATATATATGTTAAGACGGTACCCAATGATCCGAGGAACACAGAATTGAGGTTAGGTACTTCTTTATTTCAGTTGGTAACCTACGTGGATAAAGCGATGCTCACCCTAAACCAGCTATTCTCCAACTGTCTAATACAGAATACCGAGGCTCCAGGTGGAACGTGGAATGCACTACACATAATGCTCCACACTCCATGCCATGAGAGCATCTACATAGTTAGGATTACAACACATCCTCCCTCTTATACAATCAAAAAATGAGAAGGAAAGAAGAACACACCTAGCAAAGAATAGGAGCTAAAGTACATAAGTTATGGTGAGATAAAAACAAAAAGGAAGACTAATAAAAACACATAGTCTAAAACTTTCCAAACTACACAGTACAAATAATACGTCAAGCATATGTTATCATTTAACAATTTTCAACAGAATTAACAAATAATAGATTAAGTTAAGTGCATATATAATCTTTCAAGTAGCTTGGAGGAAAACGACCTCTAACATGTCTTACTTCTCTAGCAGCAGGGACATTTGGTTCCACCTCATATGGAACGGCAGAAGCGTCACCACCACCCCCTTGCCTTCCCAAAAGAGTGGAACCGCTAGCACAAGAGCTATTCATGAGGTCACTGTCTGACATCGATAAAAAGATATTGCTGGAACTAGAATTTTGTACCTCATCCCTGACCTTGGCACCTGCACAACCTTTCTGGTACAGGGCAACACGTCTATAATTCCATTTGTCTCCATTCTCTAGAATAACCCCATAAGGTAAAGTGTGTTTGACTTTGTAAGGTCCCCAAAATTTTGAGCAACGTGTACCCGGTCTACCACTACGTACTTTCACCCAATCACCTGAAGTAATATGTTTCTCTGCTTTCTTATCAGTACCCCCACCTTGTTGAGGGTCAACAGCAGGAATATCAATGGAAGTAGAATCTCCCAAGACAATATCCTTCATCCAAGTGGGAACCAATTTGGTTTTGGGAAATTGTAGTGATCAAGTCCACGCTGGTTGAGATAATTCAGAGAGGTTTTATTGATAGTTACAAGATCACAGGGAGTCCATAAGTAGATGGGATAGAGATCAGAGTAAGACCCCACCAGGAGCAGCCAGCAGGCAGCTCAGCCCAGTCAACTGTGACTCATTTGACTGACAACATTCCAAACCATGTCATTACTGTAGGATTCTACAGGCAGAGCATGCATAACCATGAAGTCAGAATATAACATACCCCCTTTTCTCCCAAATAAACGAAAGAACAAGCATGACAGAAACAGGAAGAAGAAACCAGAAAAAGGAAAAACAGAAGAAATAAATGGAAAGAAAAGGAAAGGGGAGAGCGAGCGAGAATAGAACATAACGAGGATGGGATAGAGATCAGAGTAAGACCCCACCAGGAGCAGCCAGCAGGCAGCTCAGCCCAGTCAACTGTGACTCATTTGACTGACAACATTCCAAACCATGTCATTACTGTAGGATTCTACAGGCAGAGCATGCATAACCATGAAGTCAGAATATAACAGAAGCCTACCACGCATCATTTCAAAAGGTGTCTTACCAGTCACTCCATGCACACTTGAGCGATAGGCCCATAGCATTTCAGAGACCAAACAACTGACCTCCCTCCCACTGGACTTAGCCATTTGGATGGCACCTTTGACAAGACGGTTAGCCCTCTCAACCATGCCATTGCCTTGTGGATTATACAGAGAGGTACAAATGTGCTTAATGCCAAAAGAACCCAAAAACTTTTGCATTTCATCAGATGTCAATTGGGTACCATTATCCGTAACCAATTTTGATGGTATGCCTTCCTCCCCACAAATGTCTTTCAAGGCATTGATGGCAGTTGAGGAAGTAATATCTTTTAAAAACGTAACTATTAGCCACTTAGTATGGACATCTATGACTACTAAGGCAAAGCGCAAACTTTCTCTGAGACCATTCATAGGTCCAATGAAATCTAAGCAAATAGTATGCCATGGTTGACCTGGATCAGTTATGTGGCCCATGGAAGCTTGAGCTCCTACCTTCAGACGCTTGTCACTTTCCTTGCAAATTTCACAATTCACAACCCAAGAATCTACGTCAGAGTCCATACCAGGCCACCACCAATTCATCCTCAACCTTTTCTTTGTTCTGGTTTGACCTAAGTGTCCTTCATGCGCTAGACCGATTAAATTGCGTCTTAAAGCTACAGGTGGAATGAATAACTCCCCTCGCATGATAATGACATCGCCACAAACAGATAACTCATCTAGAACCTTGGTGTACGGTCTGATGGAAGGGGAAACTGAGCTTTCTCTTCTATTACCTAATAGGATTAATCGTTTAAGATCCAACATGGAACTATCAGTAGACATCTCCTTGATCCAATCAGCTTTGGTTAAGGCTTGAGAATCGAAAACACTTAACACATCCTGAACAGACGCAACTGCTCCTTCTCTCTGACTCTTCAGAACTGCACTTCTATCAACTGTCTCCCAGTCAAGAGACAATCTCGATAAACAGTCGGCTTGCACATTTCTCCAACCCTGTATATACTCTATATTGTAGCAATACTCTTGTAAACGAGATGCTAGCCTGGCTAATCTCGCTGAGCACTTGGCGGCACCTCCCGGTAGCAATACTTTGATGAGAGGTTTGTGATCCGATTTAAGGGTAAATTTGGAGCCCCACAAATAGGTTCTAAAATACTCACAGCCCCAAGCAGCCGCCAATGTCTCACGTTCTATGACTGAATAATTTTTCTCAGAATTGGTCAGTGTTCTGGATGCAAACGCTACTGTCTTCTCATGACCATTGTGCAGTTGAGCTAAGACTGCTCCTAAACCAGTGGCACTGGCATCTACTGTCAGTACAGATTGGCGCTTAGTATCAAAAGGTGTGAGAATACCTGCCTCACAAATACTTTTCTTTATGTCATCAAAGCTTATTTGTTGATCTGTACCCCAAACAAAGACAACTCCTTTCTTTAACAAAGATCTCATACTGGCTGTTTTGGTAGAAAAGTCCTTGACAAACTTTGAATAATATTCAATGAGTCCTAGGAAGGACCTCAGTTTGTCCTTATCCAAGGGAATGGGAGCTAAGCGAATAGCATCTAATAGGTTTTGTTTGGGTTTTACCCCCAGATCCGATATCTCATACCCTAGATAATCAACTTTGTCAACAAAGAATTTACATTTCTCACGTCTAAGGGTTAAGCCAGATTCATTGATTCTGCATAGCGCTTCTCTAAGTGCATAGTTGTGTTGGTCTACAGTGTCACCAAAGATTAAGATGTCGTCCTGAAAGTAAACTATGTTTTTAACATTTTTAAACAAAACATTCATCATTCTTTGAAAGATGCTAGCGGCAGAACAAAGACCAAATGGCATCCTGGTACACTGAAAAATGCCCTCCATAGTGATAAAGGCTATGAGTGGCTTAGATTCATCATGTAACTTAATCTGATGATACGCATTTTTTAAATCCAATTTGGAAAAGAATTTACCACCACTTAAAGCCAGAATCAACTCATTAATGTTCGGTAGAGGAAATGTATCAACTACTACATTTTGATTAAGCGACCTCAAGTCAATGCAAAATCTGAATTTTCCATCCGATTTTTCAGTGATAACTACCGGAGAAACCCACAAGGAACTCTCCACTGGTTCTATAACCCCAGACGTGATCATGTCCTGCAACATGTCTTTAACAGCTTCTCTTGCAACTAGGGGTGTTCTACGCACTTTATGTTGTACAGGAACGGCATTTAACTTTAGAATTATTTTGTATACATAACCTTTAAAACAGCCTAGTTCATCCCTGAAAACATCTTTCGCTTCTTCTAAGATTTTCTCCAATGATGGGTTCTCAATTACCATTACTTGAGTAGGAGCTCTGGGATCAACTACAATTGAGAGATCATACTGGTGCATCCATCCTAGAATGGGTGGCCCATCAGTGGCAACATATACTTTACCTTGTACGGATCTGCCACTAAACTCTATAGTAGAATTCATGTAACCTAACAAATGTATTGTTTCTCCTTGATAGCCCCCAGGATTAATATCCTTGGGTAACAGAGAAACTTCCGACCAGGACATATTGTATGTATCCTTTGGAATGATGGTGTACATGGACCCACAGTCCACCATCAATTGTACCGGTTTCCCATTAATTAGAAAATCTGCTTTGGGTCTATTCCTTCTACCTTCTTGTTCGTTGATGCTCAATATATTGTCAGCTGGATCATCTACACTTAAGATCTTATCAATATGTTGGATAGGTACATTACTTACGCAGGATGGATCAGTGTTAGAAGACATTGCCATAGTATTACCTTCTATAATGGCAACTCTTTGTTTGAAAGACTGTTTGCACATATTAGAAAAATGCCCTTTGCGACCGCATTTTTTGCAAATTTTACCCACTGCTGGACATTTGGTATAATCTGCATTGTGAAACGAGCTCCCACATCTGTAACACTGCCTAACTTGTTGTCTACCCTTTTGTGAAGCTCTACCTGATCTAAATACTGCAGCAACCTCAGATTCATCTTTAGATACAATAGATACGCTGTCTGACATATTTTCTTGTCTTTTGGTTAATTCTCGCATACAGTATTGGGATTGTTCAAGGACCTTTGCAATATCTATTGCATCTTTTAAAGACGGATTTTTTGCTGCCCAAAGTCGCTCTTGCGTTTTCTTACATTTGCACTGTACAATCAGTTGGTCACGGACTAACTCATCCGTCATTGCACCAAAGTTGCACTTCAAGGATAGTTCACGAAGTTTGGATACAAAGTCATCTACAGATTGGTTTTCTTCTTGCTTGTGCGTGTAAAAATGATACCTATTCATAACTATGTTGATTTCTTTAGCAAATCTGGTCTCCAGACGTTTCTTTGCTTCAACATAAACGTCTTCAATAGCATTCCCGTTAGGTAAGGTAGCAAGAGGAAGGTATTTAAAAATTCGTTGACCTTCCTTGCCAAGGTTGTTCAATAAAAGTGCCTTCTTCCTTACAGCACTGAACTTAGCCCCATCAAGTGCATCAATGTAGTTCTCAAACATGGGTAACCAGTCTTCCCATTCAATGGGTAATGGTCCCGAAGACGCCAGAAAAATTGGCGGTGAAATAATTGAGCCCTGTGACTCCATTACTGAAATACTGTTAAACAAGGATTCTCAAAATCAAATAAAAATTAGCAGAATCCTCTCTACTAGTAGGTAAAATATTCAGAAGTACATGAGAATCACCAAAAACTCACAAGCGATTTATATATTTTTTCAAACTTGCGAAGAACCCAATTTAGTTAAGCAGTACCTCAAAAATAGAGAAGAGATCTCGATTTGCGATCGCCGTTAAAAACAATAGCAAAGCGATTGCGATGATGGTAAAACGATTGAAGGAACACTTCCAGAAGTACTTTACTAAAATGTCCGCCGACGTCGTTTGGACGTGATTTCTATGGGCAATAGGGCTTGTTACAGCAACTTGAGTCCTTGTTTCGCCAGGAAGTTGGGCACAAAGGATCCAGCTCGAGACACACCAATCTTCACGCGCTGCAGTGCTCGCGCAAGTCGTGACTCGAGCACCAACACTGACCAACTGTCGTCCTCTGCTCCCAAAACACAAAATCTCTCCTATCGGCACCTACTCGACATCCGGAGAGAAACTGGCGGAGTCCTGACACACAGAGATCGCGTTGCTTCAAATTGGATGTCTGCTTTCTTCACGGTCGCTTGTAGCGTGGATTCTGAGCCGCTACCACAGCAGGAACGCTGGCCAACTCGTCGCCAATGTTAAGACGGTACCCAATGATCCGAGGAACACAGAATTGAGGTTAGGTACTTCTTTATTTCAGTTGGTAACCTGCGTGGATAAAGCGATGCTCACCCTAAACCAGCTATTCTCCAACTGTCCAATACAGATTACCGAGGCTCCAGGTGGAACGTGGAATGCACTACACATAATGCTCCACACTCCATGCCATGAGAGCATCTACATAGTTAGGATTACAACAATATACATGATGGGTACAGCGCAAAAGTTTCAAATGTCATAGTTTTCCATTTATATTAGTTCATCTAGCTGTTTGTAGCCGTCTGCTTACCATGATTGGTTGAGTCTTCAAGAAGGTGTGATTATTTACTTCTTTACATGATTCCGAATGCTTTTGCTGGTTTATAGGCAGTTGACCTAAGTGTTTTTGCTTTTTTCACTTGTTTCTATAGAATTATAGCAACTTACATAATGGTTGGAGTTGGGAAACTTTATGTGCAAGGCTTCTGCCAAGGATTATAGTGAGTGTTGTGAGGTCCCCTGTTGCTCTGGATCAGCATTTGGGTCAATCCGCAGGCCAAGCTCTGCAGAGACATTATCTTGGACTGTATTGGTTTGGGTCGTGGACATGCAATACCATGGCTGAACTATATATATAGCAAGGTCACTAGAGGCACTGGGGGCTTTTTTCTTCTACAAACATAAAAAATGACAAAATTAATGTAGTCCCCAAAGGAACACATAACCACCTACAGCGCAACGAAAACTGTAGTTGCCCAGTGCTCATGATGGAAAAAACGGAAGTGATGTATGGGAATGCCAGCAAACGAGGAGCTAGCAAAGACGAGCAATGGACAAGCCAACCAGGGGCGCAACACAGGCCCTGCATCCCCCACGGTGCGGGGGCTCCCCAGCTGCAGGGGGCCCCCTCTGCACAGTACTCAGGTCTGAGCGCTCTGGATAAAATCTGGAGTGGGGGTCCCTCTGTGTACTTTGCAGAGGGACCCCTTAAA
Organism: Triturus cristatus; assembly: GCF_964204655.1. NCBI lineage: Eukaryota > Metazoa > Chordata > Amphibia > Caudata > Salamandridae > Triturus > Triturus cristatus. The sequence goes on along the minus strand of NC_140580.1, from coordinate 844,011,825 downwards.
CTTTTGTCACGCCACTAAAGCCAACCTATGGTAAGTAGCAGGTGGGATTTCACCACTCATAGTAAGGGCAGCAGGTCGTGCAGAAAGCGTATGAGGGTAAATTGCGCATTAAGCAACTATATCTGCAGTCTCGGGAAGACAGTAGACTTGCAGTTTAGCCCAAGAAACGCACAGTGCTATTTTATCATAGATCACTTGCTGCCTCCGAGCCAGCTTTTTATCTCTCGCTTCAACTAACGCACTGGGAGAGATCATTGCTATTTCATTTTAGATCCAGCAGTGTATGGCGGCTTTTATGTTTTGTTAGATCGTATGCCACAATGGGGAGTTCTGATCCACCTTATCTGTGCTTTTTGTACTTACTTCAACCAACCACGTAGGGCACGTTCGCAAACCATTGTTAAAAACCCTTTTCACTGCGGGTGCGGAGAAGCTCTATTTCACCTGCAATTGCTGAGCGCTTCAAGTACTTGCTTTAGCGTTTGTTCTTTTTTAAAAGCTGCTATCCGAGCTAGGAGAACTATGGAGGGCTAACATTTCTCCCAAGGCGAGGAGGGTGTTTTCTTTTATTGCTGACATTTTGATGCTGTATGGCCTTAACCATTTATCATTGTATATATTGGAACTTTAGAGATCTCAATCTGACGACCTGCACACACAGTTATTTCACAAGCACTTAGGCGATTATCTTATTGGCTACTGCTAACTGTTGAGCGAGGAGTTACGCTGTTTTTACATGTGTATTTATTGATGGATATTATTAGCTGTTTGTTTTTTAACAATGATGGACCTTCATGTGTTTTATATATGTGTTTCTCTGCCTTTTTCTTTAGAATCATAGCAACTTACATGATGGTTGGAGTCGGGGCACTTTATATGCAAGGTTGTTGCCAGGGATAATACTCAGTGTCCTGTGATCAGTATGGAGTGCCTGATTTTTTCGGCTTTGCATTAGGTGATTTGGGAGGGTGTTGCAGAAGTTTTAAGTTGTTATAGACAATAACCCCCCCCCCCCTCCATTGTCGTCTTTTTAAAATGGTGTATTGTTCTGACTGTGGTGATAATCTGACATACAGTGGCTGATTTTCTTAAGACAGTGCTAGAAGAGTAATGTTGAATATGAGTATTTGAGGAAAGTCTATTTGTTTATGATGTAGTGAAACTCTGCTCAGAAGCCAGCAGTAGGTGCAATTAAACGTTGGCACACTGACTACCAAGAACAGTAGTCTTAACTCCACCTCATTCCTCTTTAGTAAGAGTGGACGAATCACTCTGCTGGCGGAGTTTGCGGAGTTTAGCCCACTCAGCACGGAGTTCTGAAAAGCTCTGCAAAGTGACACTGAGTTTTTTCTCTCGAGTGGGTCACCAATGTTAAGTTGGCGAGCGCTCACGAGAAACAATGTTGTGCGCTAGCCCTCCTCCCAGTGAAATTTCTCAACGCGGATGGTCGTGGCAGGTCGCGTTGAGAAATTTGCCATTCACGATGAGGAAGCTGCCGCCCTAGTAGAATGTCTGTTCGAGTGGCAGAGAGCAGCAGCACACACTGGCACGATACATAGTGCCGTTGACGCTGATTTTACAGCAGAGGACAAACTCCCGCCGCTAAAAATCAGTGCAAGCAGCGCAATTTAACAGACTCTGCTGCTGGCAGAACTCTGCAGACCACGGCTGAGTTTTCTGGCACTTTGCGGCACTTCCGGCACTTCGGAGTTCCGCGGAGTAAAACTCTGTGAACTCCACCCAGGCCTACTCTTTAGTCCAGTACCAGGGACTAAATGCCCCGTCATCGCACTCTGGCAGGTTCCTGCATTCTCCCTGGGACAGTTTTTTCATCTGTCTCTTCCTCCCTCTCTCAGATGTGCACGTTTTTCCATTACTTTCCATAAATATCTGATGTGTCTGTCTCCAAAAATAAGTGTTGGTGGGCCCCACCGGCAACCACATAAGCACTGATTTGTATGCTCTGTGACTGTAGTAAGGCCTTCAAAGACAGGTAACCTCAACAAACTGAACAAATTGGCTGGGCCTTGTGGAAAATGCATTCAATTTTCTCATAGGCAACTTCAAATATGATGAAACGACGAACATCCACAGTGGACTATTTTCCAAAGAGGTCTCTGTTATCACAAAGCAGGGCCTGTACCCTTCTTACCTTGGACTACTATGGCTATTAGCAGAAAGCCACAATGACTGCTGGATGGGGTACAAACTTTGGCACAGCCCAGTTCACTTAAGGCTCAATCGTGCTGCAATGACACATTTTAAAAATGAAAGGAGCACCTAAACCACTCACCAGTGAGAATATTCCCCTCAAGCTGCTGATGCAATATAAATCTGGTAACACAACTACTGCACAAATGCAGAAGGTTTGTTTATGCAACAAACACATTCAATATGGGCAACACCCAGGAAATAAAACACAAATTGACAAGGCCAATTATTTTGGATTTTGCACACTTATCTTACACATAGAGAAGGTGCAGCATAAAAAGCAACAATGTAAGCACCTCTCTCTTAAATACACACACATGCTTGAGTTTATATAGACTTATTGAGTTAGGGACCAAGTGGCATAGGGACTGAGGCTGGTGGGGTACATGGAAGTGCAGAGCTGGCTGGATGGCAGAGAGGTCCAGGTGGTAGAGATGCTAAAGGTACGATTATGGAGCAAGGCAGAAGGTGAAACTGTTGCAGGAAGCCGCTTTGGGCTACGATGATACAAAAGGGCAATGGAGTTGGGAAGTATTTGTGTGGCAAAGGGGGACAGAGGGCATACGAATGGAGGCACAAAGGAGAGGAAGAGTAGGGCAGGTAGGCATGGGTGGGTGCAATTTTAGGAAAAAGGATTAGGAGGAGAAATTGTGTGGTGTCAAAGAAAGGGCTTGGGTAGGGAGGCATGGGCATGGAGCCACAAAAGGTGCACAAGTGTATAGTATGGGAGGGGTACAAGTGTGGAGTCCATTTAAAGAACCCCTCTGAATAATACCAAGGAAGCTGTGACATAGCCTGTTGACTCTGAACAATGTTAATGACCGTCAGTCATTGAAATCATTGAGTGCAAATCATCAGAAGCAATGACAAAATCAACTTGAAAGTCATGTTCCACCTGTTTCAAAAAGAGCTCAGCATTTTTTGCAATTCTTGCTTCAATAGGAAATCTGAAATCTGAAAAAATAATTGTCATTGCCCCAAAAGTATCCTGAGTATAAATTAATCTTCTGGTATTAGTGTACCAGAAAGTAGAAATTTGCACTCATTGTCTGAATAATATATAAAACGAAGATTCAAAATGCGTCCTACAAGAACATAAACTTGTGTGTTCCCTCTGCCAAAAGTGCATAATTGCCAGATAGGTTTTTATACAGTTTGGATGAATTAATTACTTGTTTCTTCTGTAATAAGTAGTCTTTTAAATCAAAATGATTCTACTCTGATGTACTGTATAGTCAAAAGATTTTAAAAAGCTTCTCTAAAAGATATACAATTTCTATGAATGAAAGATCAACCGATCACCAACATAAAGTATATGTTGGAATTAATCAATCATTTCACAGTAGAATATACAGTCAGTATGACTGAAAGACCAAACTTTTAATATAGCAAATCTCCAGGATTCCATATGAACAAAGCACAAATATTTAAATGAAGAAAGTCTTTTAAATATGAAGGAATGTAGGGCCAATCTCTCATTGTAACTACTCGAGTAGTGTAGTGATGACAGAACAATCTTTCACTATACCAGTCTCTGGCAATGTGAAATAATGAACTTTCAATAGTGAATTTCTGATAATCTGTAGAAATGTAGAACTGATCTCTCAAAATAGCCAATCCATGGGAATTGTAAATAAAGAAGTAATATTTTTTAATCCATAGTATTTAAGGGCCAATATTTCAATGTCTCTTTTCTGGAAAGGTTTTTTTTTTACATTTGGTACCAATCTGTTAATGTGGCCAATCTTTAGGAAAGTAGATGATCCCTCAATGAAGAACACGCTAACTGCCTGTAGATTCTTCAGTAGAATAGACTATCAGACCTTTCTGTAACAAGAACATAGGAGATATGAGCTATTTCCCTAGTCTTCAGTAAATATAAACCAGATCATATCTAAGAGATTCAGTACCAAAGACATCTGCACAAAACCCTCCTTAAAGTAAGGTATACGCCTCCATAAACAAATCTATCTGCATAAGCCAGTCCACACCCTGATGGAAGGCGACATCTCGCAGTGCTATAAAACTCCAATATAGTTGATATCTCCCCAACAAGCTTCAATACCCCTTCAACATCAACAATAACCAGTGAGTGGTACTCCTAATACATAAAACGGATGAGAATTGGCTCACCACAGGCTTCGACTGTAGGTGCAGGACTTGTCAACTCTGAAAAACACAAGATGAGAGGGGCAAACTTTAGCAGAGCAGGTTCTGTTCCAAAATGTTACATACAGAAATATCATCTAACATAAATATTGCATCCTAAATATTATTTACAAATATATCCCATTGGGTGAACATTTACTATTATGAACAACATTGAACTCCAATATAGACATTATTTAGAACATGATAATTATGTCAGGCAACATTTTGACGAAGATATTGTGGGTATACACAAAAGCAGGACTCTAGGAATATGGCTCCAGAGCCCTAAGGTGAAGCATGCCTCTCTCTGGATGGGTGAGTGCTTTCATCCTATTAAAGGAAGAATTCCTTCATACTAAAACATACCAGGGATAGAACATACAGACTAAGGGCCTGAATTACAGATGGCAGATGGGATACTCTGCACAAACGTAATGGATATCCCGTCCGCCTTATTGCAAGTGTCACAAAATACAAAGCACTTATAATAAGGTGGACAGGCTATCCGTCTTGTTTGTGAAGAAATGATGAATCCGCCAAACCCTAAATCAGCCCTTAGTTTGTAATACTTTTTCAAGCCAGGAGCAACATTTTATGTGTAGTTGTTAAATAGGAAAGGTATACTCCGGTATTACTGCCATTTCCAACTTTATTTTTTAATGATATTCTGGGACTGCACCGAACATAACAGGTGTATTTGTAAAGCACACGTTCACCCCAGCAATGGGGCATCTTGACGCTGAAATAACAGAAGTATATGGTTACCCATCTCAATGGTACTCATTTTATCAACCTCAAATGGATGAAAGGCTGAGTGGACCCACCAGGATTCAAACCTGTGACCATGAGGTCGAACACAGGCCCCTGCAGTGGATACATTAGTCCACTGAGCCACCAGACCCGGCAGAGCAGCGGCATTATAAAAAGAACATATATCCGGGAGTGGCAGTTGAATATCAGTGATTGGTACAAGATTTACATACTTTTGCCTATTCTGTTGCAAGATTAACGCATGGACTGGTTAGTCTTGTTTAGAGTATATCATCTGCCAATTCCCCAGTCCCAAACATGAAATGACATGCTGTTTAAAACATTTTCTTTAACCCCTTCAGTGCCCGCCCCTTTCCCCGCCCAGTGCCGGCCGTTGCATTAGCGGGCGGGGTCTATGACGAGCTGGACTCGTCATGGGCACAGCGCCACCGCGGCCCATGACGAGTCCAGCTCGTCATGGGCACTGAAGGGGTTAAAGATTGATGTGAATACATCTGCAGCAACATAACATGTGCATTTTCAATTGCATCGCTAAATGCTCAGACACCAGAGGGTGAGTCATGGAAACAGTGGTTTCAGAGAGGCTGAATATATCATGTGCACCTGGCAATTAACTAAAAATGATAACTGCAGCATGAAAGAGGTTTATAATTAACATCTTAAAACAAGTGTTTTGAATTATTTTCTTGTAGTGAAAAGGCATGGACATCAATACATCTAGAACGGTTTCACCTCACGTAACATTATTCAATACACACCATGTTATATGTTGTCTGATTACTTTCTTTGTAGCTTCCCATTATGGCAATCCCACTAAAGACTGCATGCATGTTGGTAAACCTGGTTTGACTGCTTCAGTAGCGAGACAAGGATTGAAGAGCATGAAAATCTAATGGAAATCTAATGGTGAATTCAACAGAGAGATGGTATTTCCTTTCCGAAATTAAACAAACGGTCACGTCTCTGCAAAGGAAGCACTAAACTGGGAAGTAGTAACACCGGTAATTTACGATGCTCTGATAAAAGCGACAAAGTTGTGACAAAAAGTCCTATATGAAAAGCACATTATGATTATCAAGCAAATTATGATTATCATTAGATCCCAAAACTTTAAATCGAGCATTTGGATGATTTTGAAAGAAGCAATCTCTATGCTGAATGCATATTATGTACCAACAATATGCATGGCAATTAATAGGTACATCTTCTTCCATGAAATAAGACAGGTTTAAGAACACCATAAGATTTTTTCAAAACCTAGTAGCTTTTTCCGGTTCCTGTACATTTGTAGAATTGATCAATAAATGTATAGGTGATCAATTAGTTATGCTAACTAATAGCTTATTTGTACAGCAGAAGTTCTAGATCAGAGAGAAACATCATTGGAAGAGATTATAGCAATAGTAACGATAATAGAAATGGTATAGAAAGGGGACTAAAATAGTAAAGGTGAAGGAGAAAAAAAAGCCATTGATTGCAAGTAGACAAAATATGGAAATCACTCCTTTCATAAAGCGCATTAAACAATACAAAAGTTAATGGGCATTCACGGTAGAAGTAGTGATAATTTAATGAACCACAAAATATGCTTTGCTATAAACTACAATGTAAAAAAGTGAGAGTGTGGGTTGCTGTATTAGGAGAGTGTAGGTCCTCATAAAGTAAGGGCTACTGATATTTATTTTTTATCAATCACAATACAGGTGACTCATTCTGAGAATATGACTAGTTCAATAACCTTAGTATGATACACGTGTTCTAAAAGAATGCTTAGTGATGCACACTTTGTAAACAATTCCTTTATGAGAAAAAGCTTTAACACAACTTAATCTGTCCCCAAAAGCCTTCTCCAAGGCTGTGAGGCTTGTTCTACACTAATACGTGGTTCTTCAATCCCTAAAACAGGTTCCGGCACTCCTTGCTTCAATACAATACCTAATTCTGCCTTTGTTTCAACCTGGGAATATTCTGGCTCTTCTTCACAATGTATATAGTTTCAGTAGTTACAAATGCTTTATGTGGTCTCCAAAAACCCTAACATGTTAGTGGTATTACCATCATATGTTCAAGGTTTAACATCAGAAGGAATTGACATTTGATGATATCACTGTTCATAGTACATTTTGTCTCATACAACTGTGCAAGGACACCCAAAGGATTCCTTTGCTTTTGATTCACACAATCAATTCCTAGAGCTCACATCAGTAGTTTGGGCACTTTAAGTAGCTTATGGGTATACGTATTTCATTCTATAGCATGCCGCAAATGACGTACCTTATGAGTCACATCTGTTTGACTCTGCACTTTCTTAATAGGATTTCCATTACCAACATTCTTTCACTTTTTACAATTTTTCCATGAGTTACATGATCTGTTTATGATAGACTACCTGCAAGGCAAGATTTGGAGCCATAACTGTAACAAACTACCCCACCATACGTCATTTGCCCTACAACACTGTTTTTGGTCACAAAGATGTCCACAGTTTCCCTACTAGAGCTGCTCCGTCTTATTTGTCGCAGTCATGGACACTGAAGCTCTTTCGATATCCTATGGATAACCACTGTATCATCCAGTGCAGGATTCTTGTAATACAAGAATCTCCTTTAAATGTTCTTGTTGTAACAGTGAACAACAAGTTTGTCTTTATCGTATTGATCTGTTAGGTCCTGAAATTTGCATGTAGTTGCTATTTTGCTTATGTCACTTACAACGCAGCTGGAGGCACTGCATACTACGTTTTATACTCGTAATTTACATAGAGATGACGTAAAAAAACAGCAGTAACTTAATTAAATGAAGAAAAGTGAAGCCGGTCACGGGGTCTCATTTAACTTCCTCGCCAAATTAGAAATGCAGAAAATGTGCTTTAAATGTGTCCTTTCAACATAAGAAACAGCTCCAGAAAAGTTTTTATAATTGTGACCAGTAGACTATGCAGCATTCTGTAGTAAGGTTGGCAACTGAGACACCCAAAGTTATCATTCCAATTCTAAATTTAAAAATCATCTATTGATGACCAGCAATATCTAGAAGACGGAAATTGTGTACTCCATACTTTCTAAGATGGCAGCTGTGTAGAGGAAGGGGCATCACATGATAAAAAAGATTTTCCTCCTTTAGAAAAAAATAAAATAAAGTTAAGGTACATTTGCACCTGACTCCTTACATAAACCAAGACTTGAGCGTACGGGAACAATATGCCAGTTCCGAGTTAAATGTACATATAGAAGTCATCGAATGTTCATACATTTCCATGGAAAGCCCATATTAATTTTATGAATCATAAACACAACTTTACAAAAAATTGTCTATGTAAAACTACTACTCCTAAAGTTACACTTGTTTTAGTGAATAGAGTCCATAGGGGGGAACATGTATCACTGTGACTCTCAACAGGAAAGGTGTTGAGAGTGAACTAACTAGACCATGAGCAGAAAAGAAACAGGGACACAAAACTGCTGAAAAATGAAGGCTAAAACTGAAAAGGGGATCTGTTTGTCCATATAGAATCAGTGAAATAGGCAGACTTGGGGGCCAGGCGGGCGCGATCAACTATTCAATTCTATATTTCTATGAAAATCACTCTCTGTCTTCCTCCCAGAAGTCTGAAAGATTGACTTTTTAGATTCTAGAGCCTAGAAACTGGAAAGGTGCTTCAGCAGACTCAGGTGACTGATTTTTCCCAGACAGTTGAGCACACAGTCTTATAACAGTAAATTAACTTTTAGAAACAAATTTACTCTCAAACTTCCACATCATTTGTTCATATTTCCTCAGCACGTCAGGGTTGATCTCAGAATGGAACCAGGATTTTTTGGCACAAACGTGGGCCCTTTAACACAGGACCAGCCCGGAAGCGCCTCTTCCTGTCAGCGGGCTGAGAAAGAAGGCTGCCTGGCTTGTCAATAGGCCCGCGTTTAAAAACCCAGGTGCGCATTTCAAGTTTGGCTGCTGTCTTCTGACTTCTGTATGGACCTATTGAATCGCAGTCTGTGACTGCCTGTGCCGAGGACTGTGGCGAATGTGGGTATCCAGGCAACTAATGCATGCACTCTTTAAGGAGCACCCATTAAGAGATTGCAAGCTATAAACAGAATTTAATGAGAGGGCTGCTTTTTAATTTCCACCATTAAAGCTCCACAACAGAAAGTCATACAGCCATTTGTTGTTCGCCAACCTTGTCTTGTGTACATCTCCAATGCACTTATCGCAGGGTTAGCTGTGGGGCGGGTGCATCGACGATGCACTCCAAAACGATAAACTGTGAGGTGGGTACATTTCCAAAGCACTCGTGCAGATTAACACTGGGTGAGCAGGTACATCTCCATTGCATTCCTAGCAGGAGCGGCTAGTCGTCCCCCTACAAAAAATGCCTCAGAGCAGCTAAAAAATAAAATTTGAATAAAGTTTATTTATTACCAATTTATTTTGAAGCAGACCATCCTGAACCGAGTGTCAGGACAAGGCGGTGCCAGTGCAGCCAATTGGCAGTGTGTTTAAAGTGCGCATGCCTCTTTGGCCGACCATCTTGCGACAGCCAGCCAGACATGCGCATTTCAAACTTCTCTAACCTAGTTGTCTTAGACAGCTGGGTTACAGAAAGTGCAGACCTCCAGTGCCCTTAGGAGCACTGCAAGAGGCTCATACCTCCAATCCTGATGCATCTCTCATGCTGAGAGACGTGCCAGGATTGGCGAGTTCAGTTTGCTGGTCCGGAGCTTCCAGGAGCGAAGGGCTCAAGCGAGGAGGGAATTGTGTGGCACGTCTGCAAGGTAAGTGCCTTTTTTTAATATCTTAACACCACCTGCATGTTGCCCGCCTCACCACCCTAAATATATGCCAGCCGCCACTGATTCCCAGCAGGGTTAGCTGTTGGGCTGGTGCATCTTCCATGCACTCCTAGATAGTAAACTGTCAGGTGGGTACATCTTACGTGCACTCATGCAGAATAACACTGGTTGGGGGGGTGCATCTCCAATCCCTCTAGCTGGTAAACTATTGGGCAGGTGCATCTGTAGTGCACTCCTCCTAACTAGTAAACACATGGTAGGTTAACTGTAAGGTGGTGCACCTGCAATGCATTCTTGGTACGATTAACTGTTGGTTGGTGAAACTCCCATGCACTCCTAGAAGGGAAACTGTGAGATGGTTACATCTCCAGGGCACTCATAGCAGGTTAACACTGTGGTGGGTGCATCTCGACTGCACTTCCTCTAGCTGGTCAACTGAGTGGTGCGTTAACCTGCAGAGCACTCCTTCTACCTGGACAACTGCAGGGTGGGTTGATCTACAGCACACTCCTCCAAGCTGGATAACTGTAGGGTGGGGGCATCTACAGCACACGCCTCCTAGCTGGATGACTGTAGGGTGGGGGCATCTGCGGCACACTCCTCCTAGCTGGATGACTGTAGGGTGGGGGCATCTGCGGCACACTCTTCCTAGCTGGATGACTGTAGGGTGGGGGCATTTGCAGTGCACTCCTCCTAGCTGGATAACTGTAGGGTGGGGGCATCTACAGCACACTCCTCCTAGCTGGATAACTGTAGGGTGGGTTCATCTGCAGCGCACTCCTCCTAGCTGGATAACTGTAGGGTGGGTTTATCTGCAGTGCACTCCTCCTAGCTGGATAACTGTAGGGTGGGGGCATCTGCAGGGCACTCCTCCTAGCTGGATAACTGTAGGGTGGGTTTATCTGCAGTGCACTCTTCCTAGCTGGATAACGGTAGGGTGGGTTCATCTGCAGTGCATTCCTCCTAGCTTTATAACTGTAGGGTTGGTTTATCTGCAGTGCACTCCTCCTAGCTAGATAACTGTAGGGTGGGGGTTGTGCAGTGCACTCCTCCTACCAGGATAGCTGTAGGGTGGGGGCATCTGCAGTGCATTCTTCCTAGCTGGATAACGGTAGGGTGGGTTCATCTGCAGTGCATTCCTCCTAGCTTTATAACTGTAGGGTTGGTTTATCTGCAGTGCACTCCTCCTAGCTAGATAACTGTAGGGTGGGGGTTGTGCAGTGCACTCCTCCTACCAGGATAGCTGTAGGGTGGGGGCATCTGCTGTGCACTCCTCCTAGCTGGATAACTGTAGGGTGGGGGTTGTGCAGTGCACTCCTCCTACCAGGATAGCTGTAGGGTGGGGGCATCTGCTGTGCACTCCTCCTAGCTGAATAACTGTAGGGTGGGGGGTTGTGCAGTGCACTCCTCCTAGCAGGATAGCTGTAGGGTGGGGGCATCTGCTGTGCACTCCTCCTAGCTGGATAACTGTACGGTGGGTGCATCTGCAGTGCCCTTCTAGCGGACACTGGCTTGGGCACACCCCCAGAGCCCACTCCCAGCCATACCTGTGGGGTGGGAGCATTTCAATTGCTCTCCTCCTTGCTGGTTAAGTATGAGGTGGATGCATCTGCAGTGCACTTCTAGTGGATTAACTGTGTGTTAGGTGGATGCCAATTCACTTCTAGCGGGTTAATAGTGGGGGTGGATAGATACTCATTCTGATGCAACTCCGGGGCATTCCTCCTAGCAGGATAACTATTGTGTCAATGCAACCTCAGTTCCCCCATCTTGAGGGCTAACTGCTGTGTGCTGTGGGTCAATACACCCACTGGAGGGTAACTGTGATCTTTGTGCGTCTGCAGGGTAACTGTTGGGTGTCGCAATTATTGAGCACACTAATGGCAGGTCCACTGCGGGGTGGGTGCATCTCCAATGCACTCACTGCAGGTTAACTGTGGGCTTGGTGCATCTCCAGTGCACTCACTGCAGGTTAGCTGCGGTCTGGGTGCATCTCCAGTGCACTCACTGCAAGTAGTCTGTGGGCTTGGTGCATACAGAGTGCACTCACTGCAGGCTAGCTGTGAGCTTGGTGCATCTCCAGTGCACTCACTGCAATTCAGCTGTGGGCTTGGTGCATCTCAGTGCACTCACTGCAGGTTAGCAGTGGTCTTTGTGCATCTCTAGTGCACTCAGTGCAGGTTGGCTGTGGGCTTGGTGCATCTCCAGTGAACTTACTGCAGTTTAGCTGTGGGCTTGGTGCATCTACAGTGCACTCACTGCAGGCTAACTGTGGGCTTGGTGCATCTCCATTGCACTCACTGCAGGTTGGCTGTGGGCTCGGTGCATTTCCAGTGCCCTCACTGCAGGTTAACTGTGAGCTTGGTGTATCCCCAGTGCACTCACTGCAGGTTAGCTGTGGACTTGGTGCATCTCCAGTGCACTCAGTGCAGGTTGGCTGTGGGCTTAGTGCATATCCAGTGAACTTACTGCAGTTTAGCTGTGGGCTTGGTGCATCTACAGTGCACTCACTGCAGGCTAACTGTGGGCTTGGTGCATCCCCAGTGCACTAACTGCAGGTTAGTGTGGGCTTGGTGCATCTCCATTGCACTCACTGCAGGTTGGCTGTGGGCTCGGTGCATTTCCAGTACCCTCACTGCAGGTTAACTGTGGGCTTGGTGCATCTCCAGTGCCCTCACTGCAGGTTAACTGTGGGCTTGGTGCATTTCCAGTGCACTCACTGCAGGTTAGCTGTGGGCTTGGTGCATATCGAGTGCACTCACTGCAGGCTAGCTGTGGGCTTGGTGCATCTCCAGTGCACTCACTGCAGGTTAGCTGTCGACTTGGTGCGTCCCCAATGCACTCACTGCAGGTTAGTGTGGGCTTGGTGCATCTCCATTGCACTCACTACAGGTTGGTTGTGGGCTCGGTGCATTTCCAGTGCCATCACTGAGGTTAACTGTGGGCTTGGTGCATCTCCAGTGCACTCACTGCCGGTTAACTGTGGGCTTGGTGTATCTCCAGTGCACTCACTGCATGTTAGCTGTGGGCTTGGTTCAAATTGAGTGCACTCACTGCAGGCTAGCTGTGTGCTTGGTGCATCTCCAGTGCACTCACTGCAGGTTAGCTGTCGGCTTGGTGCATCTCAGTGCACTCACTGCAGGTTAGCAGTGGTCTTGGTGCATCTCCTCTGCGCTCGGTGCAGGTTGGCTGTGGGCTCGGTGCATATCCAGTGAACTCACTGAAGTTTATCTGTGGGCTTGGTGCATCTACACTGAACTCACTGCAGGTTAACTGTGGGCTTGGTGCATCCCCAGTGCACTCACTGCAGGTTAGCTGTGGGCTTGGTGCATCTCAGTGCACTCACTGCAGGTTAACTGTGGGCTTGGTGCATCTCTGTTGCACTCACTGCAGGTTGGCTGTGGGCTTGTGCATCTCCAGTGCACTCGCTGCACGTTGGCTGTGGTGTCAGTAGCTCTCTAGTGCGCTCAGTGCAGGTTAACCGTGGGCTTGTGCATCTCCAGTGCACTCACTGCAGGTTGGCTGTGGGCTCAGTAGATCTTCAGTGTACTCACTGCAGGTTAGTTCTGGGCTCGGTGCATCTCCAGTCGCTCATTGTAGGTTGGCTGTGGGCTTGGTGCATCTCCAGTGCACTCACTGCAGATTAACTGTGGGCTTGGTGCATCTCCAGTGCACTCACTGCAGGTTAACTGTGAGCTTGGTGCACCTTAGTGCACTCACTGCAGCTTAGCAGTGGTCTTGGTGCATCTCCAGTGCACTCAGTGCAGGTTGGCTGTGGGCTTGGTGCATATCCAGTGAACTTACTGCAGTTTAGCTGCGGGCTTGGTGCATCTACAGTGCACTCACTGCAGGTTAACTGTGGGCTTGGTCTTTGGGAAGAAGGGGACCCCTACACATAATGAACTTGCTATACGTAGGGAAAGAGACTAGGTAGGTAAAGGACTATAACAAGTAGATAAATGTCCAAAGTGATATATATCCGGTGTAAATAATGAAATGTAACCACTTCAGTACTAATCATATAGACAACGACCTTCATTAGAAAAATACTTTTATTTCTTCATTCAATGATGTTTTTTATGTAATATTCATTATGGGTTTGATATAACGTGCAATGCTAAATTATATATGACAATATATACAAATCAGTAAACAAAATGTGATAAAGTTAATCCAAAAGGATAGAGAGAAATATACACACTATGTATACATCACAGAACAACAACATAAAATAAACATATAAATCATAATAGACACAATGCGGTAGATGAGAACTCTGCATTATTTACACCAGATATATATCACTTTGGAGATTTATCTACTTGTTATAGTCTTTTAACTGTGGGCTTGGTGCATCCCCAGTGCACTCACTGCAGGTTAGTGTGGGCTTGGTGCACCTCAGTGCACTCACTGCAGGTTGGCTGTGAGCTTGGTGCATTTCTAGTGCACTCACTGCAGGTTAACTGTGAACTTGCTGCATCCCCAGTGTACTCACTGCAGGTTAACTGTGGGCTTGGTGCATCTCTAGTGCACTCACTGCAGGTTAGCTGTGGGCTTAGTGCATATCGAGTGCACTCACTGCAGGCTAGCTGTGGGCTTGGTGCATCTCCAGTGCACTCACTGGAGGTTAGCTGTCGGCTTGGTGCATCTCAGTGCACTCACTGCAGGTTAGCATTTGTCTTGGTGCATCTCCATTGCACTCACTGCAGGTTGGCTGTGGGCTCGGTGGATTTCCAGTGCACTCACTGCAGGTTAACTGTGGACTTGCTGCATCCCCAGTGCACTCACTGCAGGTTAACTGTGGGCTTGGTGCATCTCCAGTGCACTCACTGCAGGTTAGCTGTGGGCTTAGTGCATATCGAGTGCACTCACTGCAGGCTAGCTGTGGGCTTGGTGCATCTCCAGGGCACTCACTGGAGGTTAGCTGTTGGCTTGGTGCATCTCAGTGCACTCACTGCAGGTTAGCATTTGTCTCGGTGCATCTCCACTACACTCAGTGCAGGTTGGCTGTGGGCTTGGTGCATATCCAATGAACTCTCTGCAGCTTAGCTGTGGGCTTGGTGCATCTACAGTGCGCTAACTGCAGGTTAACTGTGGGCTTGGTGCATCCCCAGTGCACTCACTGCAGGTTAGCTGTGGGCTTGGTGCATCTCAGTGCACTCACTGCAGGTTAACTGTGGGCTTGGTGCATCTCAGTGCACTCACTGCAGGTTAGCATTTGTCTTGGTGCATCTCCATTGCACGCACCGCAGGTTGGCTATGGGCTTGTGCAACTCCAGTGCACTCACTGCACGTTGGCTGTGGGGTCAGTAGCTCACTGCAGGTTAACCGTGGGCTTGTGCATCTCCAGTGCACTCACTGCAGGTTGGCTGTGGGCTTGGTGCATCTCTAGTATGCTCACTGCAGGTTAACTGTGGGCTTGGTGCATCCCCAGTGAACTCGCTGCAGGTTAGCTGGGGGCTCGGTGCATCTCCAGTGCACTCATTGCAGGTTGGCTGTGGGCTTGGTGCATCTCCAGTGTGCTCACTGCAGGTTAGCAGTGGGCTTGGTGCATTTCTAGTGAACTCACTGCAGGTTAGCAGTGGGCTTGGTTCATTTCAGTGCACTTACTGCAGGTTAACTGTGGGCTTGGTGCATATCCATTGCACTCACTGCAGGTTGGCTGTGGGTTTGGTGCATCTCCGCTGCACTCACTGCAGGTTGGCTGTGGGCTTGGTGCATCTCCGCTGCACTCACTGCAGGTTGGCTGTGGGCTTGGTGCATCTCCGCTGCACTCACTGCAGGTTGGCTGTGGGCTTGGTGCATCTCCAGTGCACAAGCTGCAGGTTATCTGTGGGCTTGGTGCCTCTCCGCTGCACTCACTGCAGGTTGGCTGTGGGCTTGGTGCATCTCAGTGCACTCACTGCAGGTTATCTGTGGGCTTGGTGCCTCTCCGCTGCACTCACTGCAGGTTGGCTGTGGGCTTGGTGCATCTCAGTGCGCTCACTGCAGGTTATCTGTGGGCTTGGTGAACATCCAGTGCACTCACTGCAGGTTTACTTCTTTTGGATGGGAGCATCTCCTGTGCATTGCGAATAATTAACTGTGTGTGCTTGTGCCTCTTTATGGATATAATCGTATTGTGCCCACACGAGGGGCCGAGTCGCCATTCAAGGCGGCCGCAAGTTACATGGTATGGGACTGTGTGGTCGTGAGGGTGTTGTCTCCGTTCCTCTGTGGGAAGCGTTTTCGTGCCGCGCGTGTTGAACCACAGAGGTGAACTTGTCCTGTCTTGACTTGAAGCTCTGAGCGGTTTAAGAACGTTTGCAAACACATTAAGAAAGGCAACTAGTTTGCATGTATGAAAATACGTCATTGTGGTTGGACTGGCCTGTCGGGCAGTCTGGTACTGCCAGGTGGCCCAGCTGGAAAGGGCTAGTGTGTGAGCTGTTTTTTCGGACAAGTGTGGCATGTCAATACCAAAAAAACAGCTCACACACTAGTCCTGTCTAGTCCTGTCCAGCTGGCCCATCGGGCAGTACCAGTCTTCCAGACTGCCCTGCAGGCCATCCAATACCGCAGGTGATGAGGGCATCAGGTAAAGCTTCTCCACATATATATTGTCGTTTGCTCGTCGTGACATTAATCACGCACCATAATGCTGTTTACAGAGACAAGAATTCGCTTGTGAACATTGTCTACAAACTATTTAGGGAAAACTACTTGTCTTGAAAAACTGATTTAATAATGAATAAGGAACCGGCTCTGTGCCTCCTCTCATCAAAATATCATGGGGGGAGAGTTAAGAACAGGAACTCCAAGCCCAAAGGTCAACCATAGACTCTCGAGGAGCAGTGAGGGCACTTCCGCCCCATCCCAACATATGGACTGGTTCTTCATGTGTGTAATACCTCTGCTGTCCATCGATGACATACCTGCAAACCACATGCATGGTACAAGAGCGTACCCCTGCAAGAAGGGGCACATGAGGACCAAGCCACTATCAATGGAGGCTCTTTGAGAGATCAGGGTATTTCCTTCTGCCAGATAGAGACCAAGAAGCAAGAACCCAATCATGAACGTTGAGAAGAGCCCAGGTAAGGTCCAAACGAGAACACACTGTCCTCAGCCCTAAAAGAAAACCCCATATACAGCCAAACACAGTAAACAAAGAGATCTCTTATAAGCTTATAAAACTAAAAACCAATGGTGACATAGAAAGGATTGTGGATTACCACAACTGATGAGTTACACAGGAAAAGAACACTGTGCCAGGTGCACAGGAAGACTAGAGGTGCCGCAGGAATGGTTACAACACATCTTGCCTGAACTTCCATCCTTACCCTCAACCACTTGAAGCAAAGTTCTGTTTGTGGAGGGGTCGGGGATGCCAGAACAGCCACACCACAACAGTCATGGACCCCAACACCTGATCAGAATCTTAACGCAAACTCGATGAGGTCACCCTGCCACTCTGCGTCTTCTTGTTGCACCTGATTCTTTGTTAGACACTTTCCCCCAAATGCATTCCACTGACAGCCACCAGTCTTGACTACATAGCAAGGATTCAAGTATCCACCATAACTCATCCACTTTCCCACTCCAAGCACAGTTGTAAGAACACAGAGGATGCCAAGACATTGGTCTTTTAGCTCACACACCACATGCACTGATGTAATTCTCACATGCCCCTTGCCTTCTGATATATTAAAACTTGTAGTATTCCCAAAGCTTTAAGGGTGGGTGGGTCCGGCTGCATTCGAGCCTCGGCAGTAACTAAAAACTGACTTTGAAACGGGTTTCTTATCAGGCCTTATATTGATATCCTTAGCGTTTTAGGCAAAAACACTAAATGATTCCTCAATAAGGACTATAAAAACCATTAAAGCAGGGGCGGCTCCTCCTCAAGCGGGGAGGAGTGTCGCCCCGCCTGCTGTGAGCCCAGCAGGCACACCCAAATAAGTAAAATGGCATTTCAATCCCATTTTACTTATAACCCACAGTAAGAGAGCAGGGGGCGAGGCTGAATCCTGAGACTGCAGGATTACAGCTACCCTTGTAGTGCGCATGTCGGGTTGGCCAGCTGGCTTGCTACGACCAGCCCGACATGTGCACTGTAGACCCAGCAATCCCATGGGTGTGAAACAGCTGTGGGATTGCTGGCACATACCCCCAGCCTCATAATGAGTGCCGGGTTAGCATGCTTCCACTAATCCTGGAGCTCCTCTTATGCTGAAAACAGCATGAGAGCAGATCCAGGATTGGTTGTTGGCGTTCCAAAGAGCAGGAAGGAAGTTCTTCCCTTTCCTGCTCGAGGACGCAGATCAGGGAGAGAAGCGCTGCACCCGGGGGTGCAGTATCCATGGTGAGTTTGGCACAGTCGCGCCCACCATATTTTTATAAATCTACTCATAGCTGTCGATCGGTATTCCAGGTCAGTGATGCACTCCCTAATTACATTTCACATGCTTTACTTTTTGCATTCCCCTACTATTTGCCTTTTAAAGATGTTGTGTTTCTATAGGTTTTTTTTCGTGTAGCATACAATACTTGCATCTTGTATATGCTGAAATGAGTTGCCACTGGTGGTCTGGGTGAATGCATGGTGTTCATGACGAGGCACGATTGAGTGCTCTGGAGTTGAAGCTAAAGACAGTATGAGTTTCTCACTGTGCCTTTCGTAGGGTCATAATAGTGTTTAAACCACATGCTCATCAATCAATCAATCAATCAATCATAGCACTTGTATAGCGCGCTACTCACCCGGAAGGGTCTCAAGGCGCTTTGGGGGAGGGGTCTGCTACTGCTCGAATAGCCAGGTCTTTAGTTGTCTCCTGAAGGCAAGGTGGTCCTGGGTCTGCCGAAGGTGGATGGGGAGGGAGTTCCATGTCTTGGCTGCCAGGTAGGAGAAGGATCTGCCTCCGGCGGTGGTTCTTCGGATGCGTGGTACGGTGGCGAGGGCGAGGCTGGTGGACCGTAGCTGGCGGGTGGGCGTGTAGAAGGTCAGGCGGTCGTTGAGGTACTTGGGGCCCAGGTCGTGGAGAGACTTGTGTGCGTGGGTGAGGAGCCTGAACGTGATCCTCTTGTTGACGGGAAGCCAGTGCAGGTCCCTCAGGTGGCCGGAGATGTGGCTGCGTCGGGGGATGTCCAGGATGAGTCGGGCGGAGGCGTTCTGGATGCGTTGGAGTCTTTTCTGTAGCTTGGCTGTGGTTCCGGCGTAGAGGGTGTTTCCGTAGTCCAGACGGCTGGTGACGAGGGCCTAGGTGACCATCTTCCTGGTTTCGGTCGGGATCCAACGGAAGATCTTGCGAAGCATGCGGAGGGTGTGGAAGCAAGAGGAGGAGACGGCGTTGACTTCTCTGGTCATCGAGAGGGAGGAGTCCAGGATGAAGCCCAGGTTGCGTGCGTGATCTGTTGGCTTGGGGGCGGTGCCCAGGGCTGGGGGCCACCAGGAGTCGTCCCAGGCGGAGGGTGATGGTCCCAGGATGAGGACTTCCGTCTTGTCTGAGTTCAGTTTCAGGCGGCTGTTCTTCATCCACTCGGCAACGTCTTTCATCCCTTCGTGTAGGCTCGTTCTGGCGGTGGCGGGGTCTCTGGTGAGGGAGAGGATCAGTTGGGTGTCGTCGGCGTAGGAGATGATGTTGAGGTTGTGCTGGCGTGCGATGGCTGCAAGAGGTCTCATGTAGATGTTGAAGAGGGTGGGGCTGAGTGATGATCCTTGCGGGACGCCGCAGATGACTTCGGTGGCCTCAGAGCGAAAAGGGGGGAGGCGGACTCTCTGTGTTCTGCCGGCGAGGAACGAGGTGATCCACTTCAGTGCCTTCTCTTGGAAGCCGGTGTTGCTGAGGCGTTGGACTAGGGTGCGGTGGCAGACAGTGTTGAATGCTGCGGAGAGGTCCAGGAGGATGAGTGCTGCTGTTTCCCCGTTGTCGAGCAGGGCTCGGATGTCGTCGGTGGCTGCGATGAGGGCGGTCTCGGTGCTGTGGTTGGCTCTGAAACCAGACTGTGAGGGGTCGAGGGATCCGTTCGTCTCGAGGAAGGCGGCAAGCTGACTGTTGGCGATCTTCTCGATGACTTTGGCAGAAAAAGGGAGGAGCGAGATGGGGCGGAAGTTTTTGAGGTCGGTGGGGTCCGCTGTTGGTTTCTTCAGTAGGGCGCTGAGCTCGGCATGCTTCCAGCTCTCTGGGAAGGTGGCAGTTTTGAAGGAGGTGTTGATGACGTCCCGGAGTTGGGGTGCGATGGTGGAGTCGGCCTTGTTGAAGACGTGGTGGGGGCAGGGGTCGGTTGGAGAGCCGGAGTGGATGGTGTTCATCGTGCGGGCTGTGTCTTCGGTGGTCACCGTGATCCAGGTGCGGAGGGTGGCGGTGGGGTGCGTTGGTTCGGTGGTTGGGTGCGAGGATGGTGCGCCGAAACTGTTGTGGATGTCGGCAATCTTGCGGTGGAAGAACGAGGCGAGGGAGTCGCAGAGATCTTGAGACGGGGTGATGTCGTTGTTGCCGGTGCTGGGGTTGGAGAACTCCTTGACGATGCTGAAGAGTTCCTTGCTGTCATGGGCGTTGTTGTGCAATCGCTCCTTCAGTGATTTCTTCTTTGTGGTGCGGATGAGCTGGTGGTGCTTGCGGGTGGCGTGTTTGAGGGCGGTCATGTTGTCAGTGGTCTGGTTGAGGAGCCAGGTTTCCTCGAGGGTGCGGCAGGTCTTTTTGGAGTCCTTGAGTTCGTCGGTGAACCAGGGGGCTTTCATGCTTCTGGGTCTGCTGGGAGGGTTCTTTAGTGGTGCGAGGTCGTCTGCGCAGGCGGTCAGCCATTGCGTGAAGTTGCGGGCTGCTTCGTTGGGGTCCGATGTGCTGGCAGGTGGGTTCTGGTTGAGGGCGGTGGTGAGCTGGTTGGCGGTGATCTTGCTCCAGCTCCTGTGAGGAACCTGATGCGGGTGGTGGTGGGTTGTGGTTTTTCTGAAGTCGAAGTGGACGCAGCTGTGGTCGGTCCAGTGGAGTCCGGTGGAGTGGCTGAAGGTGATGTGCTTGCTGGATGAGAAGACGGGATCAAGCGTGTGGCCGGCGTAGTGGGTGGGCGTGTTGACCAGTTGCTTGAGTCCGAGGTTGGCGAGGTTGTCCAGCAGGGTGGCGGTGTTGCGGTCCTTGTTGTTCTCCAGGTGGAAGTTGAGGTCCCCTAGGAGGATGTATTCAGCAGAGGGGAGGGCGTGTGGGCTGATGAAGTCTGTGATGTCTTCGCTGAATTGCATGTGTGGTCCCGGGGTCTGTAGATGAGGGTGCCTCTGAGGGTCGTCTTTGGGTCGGTGTGAATCTGGAAGTGGAGGTGTTCGGCGGTGGTGAAGGTGTCGTCGGCGTCGGTTGTGATGCGGATGGTGTTCTTGTGGACGATGGCGATGCCTCCTCCAGTCTGGTTGACGCGGTCCCTCCTGATGATCTTGTATCCATCTGGGATGGCGATGGCGATGTCGGGGGCTGAGGAGGCGTTCATCCATGTTTCGGTGAGGAAGGCGATGTCTGGTGATGTTGTGTCGAGGAGGTTCCAGAGTTCCACGGCGTGTCTGTGGACGGAGCGGGTGTTGAGCAGGATGCACTTAAGGTCGCTGCTGGAGTTTGGCTTGGCGGGCGTGGTGCAGGGACGGAGGCAGATGAATTTGCAGGTAGTGCAGGTGAACGGTCCGTGAACGCGTCTCGGGGCGGCCCGGCAGCCGGTGGGGTTCCGGCCGGCGTTGAGTGTGTTGAGGGCCGCGGCGTTGTAGGTCCGTCCGGTGGGTTTGCAGCGGCGGGGGCCAGGGGGTCTGGCGCTGGGCGCGGTCCAGGCGCGGACGGGCGCAGACGGGCTTACCTTTGGCGCACCTTCGGCGCTCAATCGGTGCTCCCGCTGCGCGCGTCCGCTGCGCGGTCGCTCTGGGGGCGTCATAAGTAAGGAGCGGGGAGGGAGGGTCAGCTGGGTGGCGGGAGCGGGGCGGCGAATGGGAGGACACGTGGGCGGGGCCGCAGGGAGGCAGCGGCGGGAAAAGCAAGATCAGCTGGGCAGCGGCGAGCGGGGCAGAAAATGCAGGCAGGAGGCGGCGGAGTCAGCAGGGCAGCGAGCAGGCAATGGCAGCAGCAGGGAGTGGAGCGACAGAGCCCAGGAAGGCTGAGCGGTCACACTCTGTGGGCGACTGCGGTCCCCTTACGTAAGGAGCCGGGAGGGAGGGTCAGCTGGGTCGCGGGAGCGGGGCGGCGAATGGGAGGACACGTGGGCGGGGCCGCAGGGAGGCAGCGGCGGGAAAAGCAAGATCAGCTGGGCAGCGGCGAGCAGGGCAGAAAATGCAGGCAGGAGGCGGCAGAGTCAGCTTGGCAGCGAGCAGGCAATGGCAGCAGCAGGGAGTGGAGCGACAGAGCCCAGGAAGGCTGAGCGGTCACACTCTGTGGGCGACTGCGGTCCCCTTAAGTAAGGAGCCGGGAGGGAGGGTCAGCTGGCTAGCGGGAGCGGGGCGGCGAATGGGAGGACACGTGGGCGGGGCCGCAGGGAGGCAGCGGCGGGAAAAGCAAGATCAGCTGGGCAGCGGCGAGCGGGGCAGAAAATGCAGGCAGGAGGCGGCGGAGTCAGCAGGGCAGCGAGCAGGCAATGGCAGCAGCAGGGAGTGGAGCGACAGAGCCCAGGAAGGCTGAGCGGTCACCCATTCTTGGCCTCTCTGCAGCTCTTGCCAATGGTCGCATATGTGCCATTCGTAATTACCAATTCTATTTGTAGTTCACGTGTTTTAAACCACACCCTTAATTACATAGGCAATGCACCTTTTAGACACCCTCCTCCCTCCTTTTTTCGTCCCACTTACAGCACTCAGCATTCCTTAATGCCACATGTTACTTCCTCAGCAACTTTCAGTGTTGTGTTGTTGGGCATAACCTCACGACCTTACTGTTTCCATTCTACAAGGTCATCCATCTGGGACACAGCCTTATGACTCTTCTGCGAGGCAAACTGTATCTCCATGGCAACACTAGGAGGAGAAATAGAGGGCTTAATGCCAGGTCCAATTGTACCTGCCTCTTCTGTGATCCCCTACTGACTATGCACTTTGCCGTTTCCATCAACAAAATGAGCTTTACACCACTTTGACAATTGATCAGCTAAATGATCCACCTTTGGCTGACTGGCAATGCTTAGAACGGATCCAGGAAGTCAATAGCTTACTTCACCTTGTTCAAATACCCCCTACTATGACCTCTGCATGGTGGACCATGTGACAGCTCCTCGTCACTGATATGTTAGTCTGCGCATGCGCTGGGATGATGGGAGAGGTGTGAGGCAGCAGCCAGATCGTCTGACTCTGGAACGCGGGGGTCACGGTTCGATCCCCGGTGGGAGCACACATCAGTATTATGTGACTCTGAGCTCATTTAATCTCCCTGATGGCCCCCTAGCGCCTTGAAACCCTTAGGGTTGATATGTTTGCACTTTACAAATAGGAATTATTATTCTACAGCCATTCACTAATGAGGAGTCCTAGACCGATGAAAAGAAAGGCACGCAACATTTCGGGAGACCAGAAGTGACGTGATTTCTTAACTGTAGGTGAAGAAATATTGAACACGCTAGTGAACAATCCTTGCAGCAATAGTGGATGCCTTAAAAAATGCTTGTTAGCGATTGAAACGTGTCTGCTAGCTGAAGAACCTGAGGTCAGAAAACTAACGACAATATTTACAGATTGGCAGACAGGTTACTCTGTCACAAACATGATCGATTTCCAGCTCACATGATCACATTGCATTGATCCCATAGCGCTTGTAATAATACGGATGTGATTTCTGTTAAGTTTGTGAGCTAGGAATCTTTCCGCCAAACTCTACATAAGACTAGAGTCAGGTAATCTGCATATACAAACACCAGGTGATGAAACAGAAAATAAAAATAAGCAACAATCGTCATTAAACTTCAGATTTCTGATCCTAGGTTGGAAACACATGAACAAGTGAATTTCAACCGGGAAGCAGAGTGCTACATGGGCATAATCAACTATCAATATATGAATAACAATATACGAAAACAGAGGACAAATATAACTGTACCATAAAAGTGAGTATGGGAACCAAATTCGCATTCATTAAAAAAAAAACTCCATTTGACCTACATAAATTGGACGCGTGCACATATAATGAGAGCGATGCAGCTTTGCGCATGAGATGCCGCATATATTCACACTCCGCATATTAAGCGCCCAAGGTGCCTCAGCTTCAGATGTTGAGTTTTTCTAATTTGCCAGCCAGTTGTAACGTTTGCCCTGAAAATGAGCCCCATGCCTCACAAGTCAGTAACATCTCCACAAGACAGTAACATCTCCAGCAAACGCAAGCTTTACTCTGTAAGCCTTGCTCATCTTCAGAAAATAATAACCGGGTATTTGTAAAGCGCGAACTAATCACCTCTAAGGGTCTCAAGGCACTGGGGGCCGTCGGGGAGATTAAGTGAGCAACTGCTCAGAGTCACACGTTGCTGGGCTGAGCTGCAGCCGGCGCCGGGGATCGAACCTTGAGCCCCGTGTCCCGGAGTCGGCCGCCCTGGCCCTGATTATAAGAAATGGGTGGGTATTTACCACACCTTGTAAATACCCATTACCCCAGAGTGAGGTATTTACCATGTGTGGTACATGCCTCCTATTCTGAGGTATTTTAAGGAAAATGAGGCATAGAATGCCAGATTTTTAAGACACTGAATTCCACGTTTTTCCTTTTTTCCGGGCCTTTTCTCCCGAAAGGTGTCGACTCGTTTGAAATGCTGCAATGTATCAGTTGAAAACTATGCGGGTCTTATAACTATCACACTACGTAACTCTGATCCCTGTGCAAAAACATTTGTATAGGAATCCGAATTTAGCGCTTAGCACAAAATGGGGGCCATACACAGTATGTGCGGGAGAAGCTACGTAGCCCTGCCAAGATTGAGAACAGACAAGACTCAGTTTGATGCCATAGCCACCCTAACAGAGAAGCTGCCAGCGACATCTCACGCGCTTCTCACCCTGGATAGAATATTTTAAATTTGCATTCGTGTGTTTTTAATCCCTCCGAGCACAATCTGTCTCAGGGGCGCACACAAACGACTCCGATGGACACATGTTGCAGTACTAAATGTGCACAGCGCACCTCAGCTGCTACTGTTGTGCATATTCTAACACTGACAGTGAACCTATGACGGCAGGAGTGTTTTACCAGCTGCAAAGCCATCACTGAAAGATACACCATGGGGAATGCTCCACTTCACCATCTCCCATGGGCATACAAGCATGGCAACATTGCATTTTGTTGCTTTGGTGTTGTCCATGTTTTGGCAGCTCTGTATCTCCTTTGCACACGTTCACACAGCAACAACTGGCACCTGCTAGGATGTGGTGCCAGAGTTGCCGACTCGGGAGCTGGGGATCCGGGTTTGAGTCTCAGCGTTGGTGCAACATCGTGTGATTCTGGGCAAATCACTAAATCTCCCCGGGCCCATGGACGGCACCTGGATACTCTCACGGGTGATAAGCCGCGTTGTTAAATCATCTACAAACTTTAACTTTGTATGTGACCGTCCCTCTGTGTGTTCTGTAGAGAGGCCAAGGATTGGATGTGCATAGTCTGAACCCTTTTATGACGCACTCATGGGCACTGTAAGAACTCGCACTGCCTTTCTCCTCAGCCACAGAGCTCCAATTGTGCCCCGTCTTATATACCCACAACCTAAACATATGCAAACACCTGCCAGGACTCAGTTCATAGTATGTACTTTGCAGAAGACCGAAGTTGCATGGAAAAAAACTACAGGAAACACAACATCTGGAAAAAGCACCTCCTAGGCAATGCAAGATGAAGGAAATCAAGTGAAATATAAAGACTTCATTGCTGTCATGCACTACCTTAAGACCACAGTCATTATTGAGGAATGGGTCAGGGTTTTTGCCAGGGTAGTCAAAGAATCAACAAAGAGAAAGGGACCCTTTAATTACTGCTGGGTCTGAGACTAGTCTGGATCCATCCCACGTTAAGCCCTGCCTTGGGGGCTTGAACAGAGGAAAACACACAGGTGAGAAATGAGCAAAATAAAAAGACCACGTAAAAAGTGACAGAAAGAGCAAGCATCGGGTGGGGGGGGGGGGGGGGGGGGGGGGTCAAAAAAGGGAGGGGGAAGCACCACAAGAGAGAGTGTAAGCAGAGGAAGAGAGTAAGAATAAAAGTACGAGAGAAAGGGTTAAAGAGCCCAAATGAGGGGGTGAGCAGCATTGAACTAACTTTGATTAGATGGTGCAGCATGTGAAAGTCTGCTTTTTGGAGTGCACCGTACATGAGCAGGATACAGAGAAGCAAAGAGCTGGTCCTGCTGGGCACGCTGAACAGGGCATTGGTTCATGCCTTGAAAGCAGCAGCCAGGCACCTGTAGGCAGAAACTGGCAGCCACACGTGTAGTTAGTGGCTCACACGTGCAGTAAGTACCTGTGCATGACCATGGCTGCCCCTGAACCAAGGAGACAGGGAGGCACCTAGGTTATTATCTTTGTTTCATTAAGAAACTGGGCTGTTGGAGTGCAGTGGAGTCGAACATGGTGGTACACATCGGGAGATTCAGGCCTAGATTTACTAAAGCTTTCACACAATTCATCGCAGCAAAGGAATTTGCTATGTCGCATGGAAGGGAGAGAGTTGAAATATGCCATATTCATAAAGATATAGTACACTTCTGCACTCTTCTTGCACTGGCGTACTTGTGGCAGCCTAGTGCCAATGCAGGCACCTTGGAGCCCCGAGGGGACTTGCAATATCCTTATCATGTATGGCAAGGGGTACTTTATTCCCTATAATTCATGGTAACACCATCACTTTAGCTGGGTGTGTAGCTCTTTCATATAAAAGAGAGAGCAACATAAAAAATACAAATAGGATATCCACTGCAAAACTAAACACATTAAAAAGCTGTTTGATAGTTGTTGAAAAAACATATTATAATCAGTTAAATACAAGTCCGTTTAAAAAAAAAAAAGGCACAGCAACATGGCATATGTATAAACATGCAGAAACATTTTAACTGTACTATAATTACCTAAGGAGTGAACAAAATAAAATGTTGCCATAAATATCTCATTTCTGCATATCACTAGCGAGAAAAACACAGCAGAAGAAAGAAAAGACACATTTCTTTTGTGTTCTTTCAACAGCTGCTTCTATTATGCTCTGTGAGCTGATCTGCCTCCCCTTGGCTGCTAGCTTAGGCAGCAGACATTGTGAGGTCAGAACTCAACAGTAATAAGTTATTACAGTTGAGCGACTACGTGATTTCTTTATAATTGGCGACTGGTGCGTCACAAGCCACCTGTTATAAATAAATGAGAGATGGGTTTTTACACAGGGATTGTAGAATCTCATATATTATACTAAAATAATGGGGCATTCTGCTTAGGGAACCTTTCACAGTACACACTACTGTAAATTAAAGCTTGACAACCACCCAGGTCTCTGTTAGTGGGAGCCCGTAGTCACATAACTCCAGTTCTTCCTCTTTTGACCCATCTTTGCATCATGTATCCCTGGGTAGGAGCTTAAAGGCGCTTATAAATATGCCTGCCTAAATCTTTCCCTTCAGGACCCCAAATGTTTCACTGAGCCATATAAGGCAATTTTTGACCCATGACCTCTACCTTCTAACTAGCAGGTGTACTCAGGAGCTCCGTGCTCCTTTGTCCTACCCCTTCTGCGACTCTGCCACATCCTTCTTATTCTGCAGCTGCCCATTACCTTCCTAGCCTTACCTATGGATGCTGGGTTGTATGACGTTTCAACGCATTCCGTTGCAATGCATGCCTTTCACACGCATGTTGTAAAGCATGCGTGGTTAAGTGTATGCGTGGAAACGGCCGCGTTGTAGTGGCCGTTTCCCTGGGTGCTGCTGCAATCGCCTCCCCAGATTTTTACAGCATCTTCTTGGTTGACTCTTTACTCTATTTCAGAGTTCTCTTGCCCTTCTCTCTTTCTTCTAGGTATTTGTCCCATGAATCCCAACAAGCATTTTGAGACTCTGCAAGCGCGTTAACTGGCTCGGTCTCATCAATGGCTTCTGAGCTGCATCTCTCCACATATCTCTCCCAGTAAATTACCCATCCCTGTCTTTCCATGTTTTTCTCTGACACTCCACAACCTCTGTTCTGGCATTTCCTAACTCGTCTATGCAATCATTCGCCCAACTCATCAGCTCGTTCCGAGACTCCCCCGTTACCTCCTTACTACTGGCCCTCTGGCAGGCTTTCCTAATATCCTTATCTGGAAATAAAAGAAACTACAACCCAATATGCCAATTAAGAACTTGGATTACATATATAAATGAAAAACAGTGGTTCACTGTGGTCTAATTGCATAAAACGTTATCATTTTGAAGGCAACTACATTGCTAAACATAACCAATACAGTCACCAACCAAGAAGCTAGCCCTTGTAATCAGAGACGTTTCAATACGCTTTTATAGGATATGTATTGATAACACAGTGATAAATAGTGCTCAATGTAAAAAAGCAACAACGAAGAGAAGAGTAATGGAGACGGGTATATAAAGTTAAACTTCCACAACTCAATCCGGCATTTAATGAAGTCGGTTTGCTGTTGTTTCAATGAAATGTTGACCATGGCAATAACTTGAAAGGCCTTCATCTGGACAGTGAAAATGTTGGGACACCTGAAAAAGCTATATTATGGGGGTTTATACCAGCAATGAGGTACACAGCATTAAATGAATAAAAAATGAAATTAAATATATCAACTCACTGAAATCCACATGAGAGCAACTGGATTGTAATGTAAACCCATATGGGGGACTCGCTCACAACCAGATTGAACTCTACGCCCGGCAGTGGAACATTACTGTCTAGCGGGAGAAGACTTCTGACAGTCTCAGTATTAGACACACTTTAAAAGATGGACCTTTTAATCATGTTGTCCCTGTTGAAGAGCACTGGGCTCTATTCAGTTACACATGCAATATATCATATGACAAAAACATTGCATCCACCACATTGACTACCACTATGTTGTCAAGTAAGTCGATGTAGAGTTGTTGGAAATAGCCCTTTTTTGCAGGGTTATTCCCAAACCTTTTGCTTCTGCCTCCTATTTTTCCTAACCTGCTGTTGTTGGTTTTACGACTCTGGGCACGTTACCACTGCTATTCAGTGCTAAAGGGCATATGCTCTCTGTGAAATTTTTATTATGGATTGGTGTTTACACGATTAACATATTTGATTTACTGGTAAGCCCCTAGTAAAGTGCACTGGGTGTGCCAGGGCCTGTAAATCAAATGCTACTAGTGGGCCTGCAGCACTGATTGTGCCACCCACACGAGTAGCCCTGAAAAGGTAACTCAGACCTGCCAGTGCAGTGTCTGTGCGCAGTTGCTAACTGCCATGTCGACTTGGCAAGTGCACCCACTTGCCAGGCCCTAATCTTCTCTTTTCTTACATATTTGTCACCCCTAAGGTAGGCCCAAGGTATCCCTGTGGGCAGGATGCTGTGTATGTTAAAGGTAGGACATGTACTGGTGTGTGTGACATGTCCTGGTAGCGAATTGCAGTTGACACCTTGCTACTTGCTAAGACCCCAATGGGTGCCCAGCGAGTCCTGGATGGCTTTGTCTCTTTCTGTGCTGACCGGGGGTTGGAGATCAATACTGATAAAACAAAATTCATGATCTTCAACCCTCCTAGGTCATCTCGCCCAAACCCTGTCATTCATGGTATCACCCTAGAAAGAGTTCATACGTTTGAGTACCTGGGACTAACCTTGAATGAGAAGATGACTTAGACTCATCATCAAATAAAATCAAACCTAAAGCTGACTCAAAAGGCGGGGGGTATTTTGAAATTATGGAAAGAATCTATGATAACCCTATTGGCCCGCCACTAGAAATTTATAAAATGCAGGCACGGGGGGCAGTAACATATGGCGGTGAACTGTGGGGCAACAATTGTTCCCCTGATCTTGTCAAAACGGAAAACAAGTTCCTTCGGAACTTGGCCGCTCTTCCACCGAGCACACCACTTCTCCCACTCAGGGTTGATATGGGATTAAGATCAATAAAGGAAGAATTAGGTGTGAAGCCTCTAATTTTTTGGAGACGACTCTGGACAACCCCTGAACTCTCGAGCTATCGCTGTGAATTCAGGGAGATACATCAACACCCAGCTCTACGTAATATCCCTTGGCTTAAGTATATTAAGGAGGAGCTTTCGGTGATGGGTCTACTCCCTCTTTGGACAAATCCTCAAGAGGCATGTAGTACTATATCCCGGAAAAATTTGGTTGCCTTGTACTACGACCGTAATATGACTCTTTTATCAACAATGACCACTTTGGGGCCCATGTCTACCTCCTTCCTAATAGTGAAGGATTATTATATGCTGGAGACAGTTTTGGACGATATTAACCCCATTGGTTTTAGGAAACTATTCCTGCAATGGCGACACAATGCATTACCTATTAGAGCCCTTACTGGTCGCTGGCACCCACCCACTTCTAAAAATTGTCCAGCTTGAATAAATGAGCTGGAAAATGATATTCATTTAATGTTTTTTTGTCCATTTTATATGAAACCCAGGAAAAAGTGGATTATTCCTATTTGTAAAAATTGGGGTTTTAGGAATCATTTGGATGCTTATCGCTTGCTGAAATCTGACCTATCCCCTCCCACTATTTTTGCTGTTACCAAGTATTTAGCCGCTGTATGGAACATTAGAAGAACTCTTTTGACATTATGAAATATAATTGTATCTATGAAGTCTATGTTCCTGACCTATTATATTATTTGCAGTCAATGTAACTTTTCCTTTACCCTGGGTGCTTGTTTTCTGTTATTATTTGACTGTATATTTTTCTTTTGTTCTTTTATGACTCTATGGAGTCGAAATAAAGATTAAAGTAAGTAAGAATTGCAGTGCATTTCGTTTTTCACTATGGAAAGACTATCTGTCCCATACAGTAGAACGGAAGTTTATTTATGACATCTTATAAATATAGCTCGCCAGTGGGACCAGATAGGAAAATGAAGTTTAGTATGCCTGAATTCAGAATCTAAAGATGCATCTTATAGTAAAGGTGATTTTTACATTCTGTCTTTGAAAATACCACTTGTAGAAAGTAGGTATTTTCTTGCTTAGCCATCCTGTGTGCCTCTGCTAGGATGTGGATTGACTGTCTGGCTTTGGAATGCAATGACAGGGGCAGGGGATGTGCAGTGGCTTAAGAGAGTCTGATGGGTCAGGGCTAGGCTGAATAAACCTGGGCTGCATTTAGAGTAGGGGTAGAAGATTTCCCTTCATCTGAATGGACCTGGTCTGTTTCTGACAATGCTGTTCCCACCTCCGGGCAGGAAGCTGCACAAGAGAGGACAGAACTGGTTCTGGCTGGTCAAAGACACACTCTGCCTCCAGAGGAAAAAGGATTTTGTGGTATAAATATAGGGGCCCAGACTCTGGAACCTTAGAACTCTTTGGACCAAGAAGACTGCCAAGAAGAAGAGCTGGCGAAGCTGCGAGGAAGAACGACAAGTTTGCTGAGTGCTTTGCTGTGTTGGCCTGCAGTGGCTGCTTTTGTCTTGGGCAGTGGAAGGACTGGACTGAACTTTTTGCAACTTCTTTATTGAGTATGTCCGAGGGCATGATATACAGCTTGCCTCCTGTTCTGAAGTCTCAGGGACTGCAAAAACTTTACCAACCTCTGTGTACCGCTTCTGGAACTGCTGTTTCAGCTGCCACAGAGAAAGGAAACGCAACTGACTCCGTCACCGACTCCACCGCTGGCTCTGTGTCCTGATGGCACCGCAGACCGCACCGTCTGCATCTCGCACCGCAACTCTGGTCTCACCGACGACGACAACCGATGCTACCGGCACCGAGCTGCTGCTTGCACCGTGAGCTGTGGGCACTTCACTTCGCCTCGCTTCACTATGCCGTCGCTGCTGCTGACTTCAACACCCCTGACCGCATTGTGGCTGGGGGCACTGCTCGTAAGTTTCACGATACACCGCCTCATCTCACACAGCTGTCTGAGCCAACCGACGCCAGCTCCCGCTAATTGTCTCTGTTGCCTGCACCACAACCTGCCAGCATCACATCGAGCACTGTCTCGCCCTGCACCGTAAGCCTTGGACCCACCCTCGCCGTCTGGAGGATCGTCACGAGCCGCTGCCTGCACCACATTGAGAGGACACCGCACCCCGCACTGCTTCCATTTTGCAACACAACCGCAACGGTTGCCACGACCGGCTCGCACCACCATGTCAGCAGCAACGAGAAAGGTACTGTCACAGAGTCTGTCCATGCTTTCGCTGGCCTGTACCAACGTGGTCTGCTGGAACTGTTAGACCTTGTTGCTTTCAGCATCGCGGTAGCCCCGGACAGATCTATTGACTTGTATGAACTGTGTTTTTCAAGTATTCTTGCAAAGTATACCTTTGTAAGTACTGTATGGTAGATTTCTATCGTTCTGGTCTTGTTTTAAGTGTATAAAATGTTGGTACTTTTTTCAAAAACTGGTGAGGTGTCTTTTTGTAGTGTTTTCACTGTATTACTGTTGGTTATGTGCAAATGCTTTACACACTGCCTCTAAGATAAGCCTGACTGCTTGTGCCAAGCTACCAAAGGTTTGAGCAGGGGTTGGTTTAGGAGTGTAACTCCCTTACCCTGACTAGGAAGAAGGGTTCCTACTTGGACAGAGGTGCAAACCCTTGCCAACTAGAGATCTCCATTTCTAACAAGAGTTAAGAATATTAAATACGTCTTCACCTTGATATTGTAATGGTGTGTGATCTTGTGGATGGGATATTTTTGTTGCTTAATATAGTAGTGACATATAAACCCCTCAAAGTGGCCACGAAGGTCTGTAAGCAGCAGACTTCAAGGCAGCTCTGGAGTGCAGTTTGCCCCAAGTGTTGCCTCCACGAGAGAGAAGGCAAAGCTGGAATTGCTGCAAAATTGACCAAACTCTCCTTTATGTTTTAATCGCAGGGTACATGAAGCCGAATGTAAACCCAAAGATAAACACACTGGGGCAGATTTACAATCTCTTTGCGCCACTTTTGCGTGACTTTTAACATGGGAAAAGTGATGCAAAAGTGGCGCAAGTGGCTTATAAATCTGCCCCACTGTTGCCAATAAGTGTGTAATACAGGACCACTATAGTTGTTCCTAACAACTGATTAAAGCAATTGGTTGCAGACCAGTGTTGTTGAGTATATTGAAACCTAGTTTTGTCATCTCATAGCACCTGTGATCTTTTGCTCCGTTGGCCCTCTTCCTTAGGAGCGGACCTCCCACTTCCACCCTATGGGACTCCCCTTTCACATTTCCTGTCCGTGCCCCACCTCTCAACATCCCTCTTTCCCATTTTCACCCTATTAGACCTCTCTTTTACCACATGGGGCCCCATTTATCTGATGATGGTAGTCCCACGGATGCTGCCCTTCTACGTCTATTTGCACAAACCATTGTAGCTGGTGTGCATTCCTCAAGTCCAGTAAACCTGCCTTTCCACCGCTGCCTCAGCCTGACAGAGTTCCTGTACTGCATACCTTCATCCTGACACACTGATTGCACCACACAGGGCCACCCAGATGGGGCTATGGTTGGGGCTTTCAGTCGATTTGGCATATGCACAGTATGTGTGTGAGCACATGAAAGAAGAACAGGAACTTTTGGGTGAATCTTTGCACTTTGACTCATACGTCATCCGTCCTGTATTTGACTAACAGACCAGGAGCGAGGCCTCCAGATAATGCAATGTCAATCTAGGCACAACAAACCTCTCCAAAGAGCCTCTGTAGAACCGTTAAGTCCTGAGACCAATAGGAAGCTAGCAAGCATTGAGAAGGAAGACTTTTCAAATAATATAATGAATTAATTCTGTTAGGGTTACAGTGCACAAGAAAGTACACAAATGCTTTTTTTAGGAAAACAGATCTCTGTGATTGTCAGAATGACGCTAAGGAAACTATATCACACTTCATGCTTACCTGCTGTAAAACATGCATGTTAAGAAGGAAAGGGTTGGTTTGTGAGTTATGCTGCAAAAACAACAATTGATGGACAGAATGCAGAACAATGTCATACATTCACCCCAGTACAGAGATCTGGGCCTAAATCCATCGTTTTTTTGCTCACCATGCCATTCCAGTTTGAACCCAGCCATATGCAAATCAGTCTTGACCCTGTGCCTCATGGGAACAGTCCATCCCAAACTGCCAAGCCAGGTCCTCTCTGGACTGGAAACAAGCATCCTAGGACCGGTTTCAGGGTTTCACCCCTCTTCAGCCAGGATAGCTTGATTCCAGTGGCATGGAGAGCACGGGACTCACGTCTGAGCATACCCATCCCCCTCGGGATGACAAATGCAAAAACAACAATTGATG
Organism: Triturus cristatus; assembly: GCF_964204655.1. Lineage (NCBI taxonomy): Eukaryota > Metazoa > Chordata > Amphibia > Caudata > Salamandridae > Triturus > Triturus cristatus. The sequence continues at coordinate 843,977,524 of NC_140580.1, read as the reverse complement.
GACAGAATGCAGAACAGTGTCATACATTCACCCCAGTACAGAGATCTGGGCCTAAATCCATCGTTTTTTTGCTCACCATGCCATTCCAGTTTGAATGATGGATTAAACCCAGATCTTTGTGACTGGGGTGAATGTTTGCATTATCCAGCATTCAATCCATCAATTGTTTCTTTTGCATATGTCGCCCTAAGTGGGAAGGGTATGCCCAGACATGGGTCCTAAGCTCACTACACCACTGGATTCAAGCTAGCCTGGCTGATGAAGGGTGATGCCCTGAAACCGGTCTCAGGATGCTTGTTTCCGGTCCAGGGAGGACCTGGCTTGGCAGTTCGGGCTGGACTGTTCCCACAAGGAACAGGGTCAAGACTGATTTGCATATGGCTGGGACCAAACTGGGGTGGTGTGGTGAGCAAACGAATGATGGATTAAACCCAGATCTTTGTGACTGGGGTGAATGTTTGCATTGTCCAGCATTCCGTCCATCAATTGTTTCTTTTGCATATGCTAAATGTTGGCTGCATGGACAGCCTCTGATTGGATGATTTGGAAAATTACATATAGAATTATGGACGGGTAATAGTGAGTACTGGGAATGCTTTTCACTGAGGGGTTCTGGGTTGCATCAAATAGGCAACCATAGCAAAATCATGCATTCCTATCACCCTCTACATTTACTTCTCCCGTCAAATTGACAAAACAAAAATACTTGGCCTTTTGACAACCACACCCAACACCCTCTACATTTACCTTCCGCCCACCACCCCCCAAAAAAACCTGACTTCCTGAAACACACCTCACCACTCTCTGTGCAATCCTCCACTCACTGCCTGAAGCCACTGTCTCCTCTTCACACTGAAAGCAGAGAGTCTGTACTGCAGTGATAGCCCTGTAGGATCTACATTTATCCCTGTAAGGGCAGGTCTTCAGAGACTCTTGACAGGAAAAGGTGGCTGTTGGGGCAGACCACATGCTGCCCGCATTCTCCTACCTACCTTGGGTCTGTGGCATCCGTGGAAGGCAAATGAGCCCACAAGCCACCAAAACGATGCCTTGATTTAGTCTCTGGAGACAAGAAGAAGGCGGAAGAGCACAGGGGAAGTGGGAGCTTCACCTGGTGGCAACACAACAATGGGAAACAACTTATTTCGAGCTAATAACTTCCAGTGGAAACCCTACATGACAATCAATATTTTAAAGGAGAAGGCTGCTTTAAGAGTGAAAGTGTCACCAATTTTAGGGATGTCCTGGTCTTTTACTTTTAGGCAAAACTGGTATCAATTTATCTTGGTTAGTTAACTGCAGATGACAGTATGAAAGAGATTGCTATAATGAAATGACAGAGGTATAAAGCCAAAAATAATAATTTTGGAAGAGACTGTTAATAATTTTGATGGAAATTGTAATGTTCTTAATCGCCTTTGATGACTCTTTAATTGCTTATGTCGATTTGTTATTTTCTTATGCATCATTGTGTTCGTTTGGTCAAAACAATGAAAACTAAAAGCATGTATGTAGATTATGGAAATTAACACTATAATATTTCAAGGCATATAAGGGAAGTGTTTTATGTGTATTGTCTCTTGTCATTTTGTCTTCCACACTGAAATATCCTGTAAGTGTGTTGCATTTAAGCTTCTTGTTTTGTGCCTCAAAATCATGACCAACCATATCCATCTACGTGCTCGTCAATGACCACATCAACATAGGTCTACGTATTTTTAAAAACTACTGTGCACACATTTTAAATTCAGTATATGTTTGAATGGATAACTGCATTTTTTTTTACATTGGAATAATCCAATCAAGAATCCGAACACATTTCTCTTCATAACTCTCTAATTAAGATTTTCTCACGTTTTCCACAACGTTAACGCAATTGCCACCACTCCAGTGTAGAATTCCTTTTTGTACAATTCTTGCTCAGCTCTAGAACATGAATATTTTGATTGGGCTGAACCAACACCTAGAAAACAGAACCTGGTAAGTAGGGTTCCGTTAAAAAACAGGAACACGGTTTGCATGTGATTGGCAATCAACCGGACCTTTACAATCGACTAGTCCTCTTCCTTGTATTTTTAGATCTCGCTGAGTCAGCGCGCATCCGCTGCTCGGAGAGACTTTAGTACGTGAGTTTTCAAAGTGCTGCTGGCTGGCGACAAGCTTGCGTGCACGCGAGCGTGCACGCGTGACCCGCCAGCCTTCAGCGCCATCTGTCTTTCCTCTTGCTTGCTCCCTGCCTCCACCCCTCCCCCGCCTTCACGCTTACAAGCGTTCGGGATTCTCCCAGTGGGTGCATCTCCGTCAGGCAATCATGCCCACCTTAAATGTATCTTCCATCGCTGCCTCAACGTCCTTTCTCTTTCCACAAACTCGATGTTTGTGTTCCTTTATTTTGAGATGCTTTTAGTATTACTGTTTTGTGACTTAAGGAACATTAAGGAAAAGTTACAGTGAAACTGGACAACGTTCACAGTGTTTATTTCTGATCGCAGTGGCTGCTTCATGTCCGTTGCATCATTCAGGGAGTCCTTTTGTTGGCGCTTTCATAAGGACATGATGAGGAAGCTGGAAACTTTTGGCACATTCTCTTTAAAAAGCACAGCATGTTGGCGCATGCTTAGTCGATTAGACCTATGTTGCGCTTTAGATCTCAAAGCGCTATGGTGGGTGCAGCAGTTATAACTCATGAAATATGGGGTGCAACTCACAAGGAGGGGGCAGGTTTGAGTGCACATTGGTTGCAATCAAACTCTTAAGATGATGGGCTGTGTGTATCCATTATCAGCACTCAGTCTTTGCTATGTGATCTTGTTTTATTTTTGTTGTTGTGTCAATGCTTTGCTGCGCCGTTTGACTTACAACGTGCTTTAACTTTCTCCAAACTCGATGTTTGTGTTCCTTTATTTTGAGAGACTTTTAGTATTACTGTCACACACACAACCACAACCACACACACAACCACACACACACAACCACACACACACACAACCACAACCAAACACACACAACCACACACACACCACACATACAACCACACACACACAAACAACCACACACAACCACCCAACCACACACACACACAACCACACAACCACACACACACACAACCACAACCACACACAACCACACAACCACACACACACACACACAACCATACACACACACAGCCACACACACAACCACAAACACACACCCACAACCACATACACACACACAACCACACACAACCACCCAACCACACACAACCACAACCACACACACAAACATAAGCACACACAACCACACACACACAAGCACACACACAACCACACACAACTACACACACAACCACACACAAAACCACACACACAACCACACACACAACCACACATACAACCACACACACACACAGCCACACACTCAACCACACTCAACCACACACACAACCACACACAACACACACACACACACCACCACACACACAACCCCACACACAACCACACAACCACACACACACAACCACACACAAACAACCACACACACACACAACCACACACACACACAACCACACACAACCACACACACAACCACAATCACACACACAACCACACACAACCAACCACACAACCACACACACAACCACAACCACACACAACCACACATCCTTCACTTCTATTTGTAGATATTTGTTTCCTTTGGTTACCTTTATTCTTTATTACTGTGCTTTCTTTTTAGGTAGAGCCTATTAAACAGTTTATGTGCTGTTCGTTGCAAGACTAGTGTAAATTTACAGTGGGATTATAGCCCACCCATTTCTTACTATTGGTTGGCTTCATTGTCACTCACATTTCCTTGCTTCTCATTGGTTATCTTGTATGGGCCTTACTTTGTCTTTTCTTGCTTGTCTCACCTCTGGAGCATGGCCAAAATACTTGTCGCCTTATGCTACTCGCTTTTGGAGCACTACATTTATATTTGTGATTAAGTACTCCACAAGACTTCATGCACTTTTCAGTGGTCTCCCTTGTGGACTTTTCTTCTCCCCTCCATGCTGCTCGATTTCGCCCTCGTGCTTCTATCTCCCACCTGCACTCATGTTGCTCTTTCTCGCTGGTGTATTCCAGTCACACTTTCCTCCATGTTTCTTTAATTTGTGTGCCTCTATGTCCCCACCCACTGTCCTCTATATTGCCCTTTTTCATCTGTGTGCCTCTATGCTCCCATGCTGTTTTTCATGTTGCTCTTTTGAATCTGTGTGCTTTTGTGCTCTCCTTCTCCTCCATGTTGCTTTTGCTTGTCTGTGTGCTTTTCCCCTCATTGCTCAACGTCAGGGGCATCTTGAATACCCCACTTTACCTATTTACCTACTACAGCGAGAGTTGAATTGTTTATGGGCCTCTTATGTCTTCAGCTTGGCAAGCAAAAGCTCACAATTAAAGCTAAAGGAAGATGGATCAACAGAAAAGAGAAAGCTTTGGACCAGCTCTTCAGGAGGTTCATGTTAGTTAATGTTCAAGATAAAAGGGACTTGAGGCAAGGAAGTGGCACGCAGTATTTGTATAGTCTTCTTACAATCAGGGATGTAGCTTCGGGGGGTGTTTGGGATGTTTCATCACCCCTAATACATTTAGTTTCTGTTAAATAGTTGGGTACAGGTGCTTTCAGTCGGGTATTGTGAGGTGTCTGTCGGATTTCACTAGGAATGTATACACACAGATAAAAACGCACACACACAGACTCTCCTCCTTTGTTTTGAAAGTCTGCAAAAATGTTATATATTTGACAAAATAGTGTGCTTTCTGTCACTCAGAACCCCTACAATCTGAAATTCATCTGCCATTTCACTGCCCTGTAGCTCCTCTCATGAACCTGCTTGTCGTATAATGTATTTTAACATTATATGGCAGCGTGATTGTTGGAAAATCTGAAGCTCATACCCCCTAATCTTACTGACCAAGCTACGTCCCTGCTTACAATCCCGGCTCTCTTACCAGCAAGCGCTTTCTTCAAGTGATTTTTGAAGTAAGCACAGGATTCACATCAGGTGGATTCCAGGTAGATTTATTACCATCAGAGAGGACAACTTATACAACCACACAGGACAGACTCTAACTGCTAATGAGCTCTCAACACATCATGGAACCCAGAACCCTAGTGATACAATAACAATAGAACATGACCACAGATAACATGGACACTACACACCTTCCCCCCCAAAAAAACAAAAAAAACACCCAAAAAAACTAAAACATAACAAAATCATTCATTTTAACAGGTGGTTTTCTCACCCGAGAACTTTTCCTTGGAACAGGTGGAATGGACACTTCAACAGGAGAACTAACAAGTTGGTTCTCAACAGGGACCACATTAGATGTTGCAGAGGAACATTGAGTCAAACAAGGTTCAGCAGCATTCCCAACATTATCCAAAATGTCAATATTTGAAGAAGGAAACACCCCTTCAAACTCAGAATTAGAACCATTCAATGTATCCAGAAAATTTTGAAAGTCCCCATTCTCCTCAGTGTCCAAAGACTCCTTTACTGGAGAAACAGGTGAATCATCACAAAAATCTTTGGATCTAAATATGGATATCCGTCTGAAATTCCATATTTTGCCACCATGTACCCTAACAGCTCTGCTGAAAACCTCAATTACTTTCACCGGGTCAGACCATCTAGACCATCTTTTGTCAATACCACCCAATTTAACACGAACTAAATCACCCACTTTGATTTTACAAACTTTTGAAGAGTTGTTGTTCCTCGTGTTTTGCATCCTATCTTGATATCTTTGAATCCGCTCTCTAACTATTTTGAAATCCACCATGGGATCAGGACACTTGTTTTTCCTCAACCAACATGGCATAAGCTTTGAGGACGGTTTTCTTCCTCTTAACATCTCAAATGGAGAACAACCTGTAACAGAATGGGGAGACATCCGATATGTGTGCAAAGTGGCCCGTAAAGCCTTCCTCCAATCAATATTACTTTTAATAGCTAGCTGTATAGATTCTTTCACAACCCTATTGAAACGCTCAACCTGGCCATTAGCCATTGGGTTATAGTTAGAAACTCTTTTATGCGTGACCCCGCATTTGTTTAGAAACATTTCAAATTCATGACTGATAAATTGTGGCCCATTATCAGAAACCAATTCAGATGGAATACCTTCTCTACTAAAAATGTTGTCTAAAAATTCTATCACGTGATTAGAGGTTATTTTATCCACCACCTTGACTTCTGGCCATTTCGAAAAATAATCCACTAAAACCACCGCAAAGACCTGTTTAGCAGAAGGAAAATTCAAAGGCCCGATAATATCAATCCCTAATTTACTCCAGGGACACAGGGAATACTCAATAGGTGAAATCCCCACAGATAAAGGTTTGACTGATTTGTCACTCTTAGAACATTGAATACAATCTCTAACCCACCTGTCCACCATGCCATCCATGCTTGGCCACCAATAGAACTCTCTCAAGCGACGTTTGGTGGAGGACATTCTCAGATGTCCTTCATGTGACAACTTTACTAACTGTTCTCTGACACTTTGAGGTGGAACAATCTTATCGCCTCTAATTACGAACCCATGCAAAAACATAAGTTCATCATTAACTTTCCAAAACAAACTCAACTCACCACTCAACTTCCTTTCTTCCGGCCATTCTCCTTGTAAATACTTTACAACATTTTGTAAAATGTCATCTTCCGACATTGCCTTAAACCAAGTCTCCTCCGAGATGGCACCCGAACTTACACTTTCCTTCACATCTTCCATAGTATAAGCTACGTCACATTCCTCAGAGGTAATACTTACACCAGAACTCTCATCTAAAGACAATCGAGACATGCAATCCGCATGAACATTCAAACGGCCAGGAATATACACAACTGAGCACTGGTATTCCTGCAATTTAGCAGCTAACCTGGCTAACCGAGCAGTCAAAGTTCTACCACCACCAGCCGCTAACATGTTTATCAGAGGTTTATGGTCAGTCCTTAATTGAAACTTTGTCCCCCATAAAAATTGCCTAAAATGCTGAGCAGCCCAGGTACACGCAAGTAATTCCTTTTCAATAGTGGAGTAATTAACCTCCGCTCCTCTTAAAGTTCTTGAGGCATACGAAACAACATACTCCTCCCCAAATTTCTTTTGTAAAAGCACAGCGCCTAAACCAGTGTTGCTAGCGTCTACCGCTACCATACATTCCCCAGCAATAGTAAAAGGTCTCAAAAACGGAGCCACACAAATCTCGTTTTTAAGTGTTTCAAAAGCTAACTTTTGCTCACTTCCCCAGATAAATTTAGCGTTTTTCTTCAGTAGATTGCGCAACGGAAACACTTTCGAGGCATAGTTCTTGACAAACTTACTGTAAAATTCCGTTAAACCTAAGAATGACAACAATTGATCTTTAGAAGTAGGAGACGGAGCCTTAGTAATACTAGCTACATGATCCATTTTTGGTTTAATACCCTCTCTTGAAATCTCGTGGCCTAAATATTCCACATTATCTTTTCTGAATTTGCATTTGGAAAGTTTAAGCGTTAAGCCTTTACACTGTATGTTATTCAACACCTTTTTTAGGTTACTATCATGGTCTTCAAAGTCTTTCCCAAAAATCAGAATATCATCCTGAAAGGCTATGGCACCAGGGCAACCTTCCAGGACATCCTTCATGATTCTCTGAAAGACCGAAGCGGCACTAGCCAAACCAAATGGCATCCTCTTATATTGATACATGCCCTCCGGAGTAATGAAAGCTGTCAAGCATTTGGATTGTTCATGTAACATAATCTGGTGGTATGCAGTTGCCAAATCAACTGTGGAAAACACACACGCACCAGATAAAGTTGATATCAATTCATGAATGTTGGGTAAAGGATGCCTATCAATCCAAATCTCCTTATTTAAGCTACGGAGATCAACACACAACCTAAGATCTCCGTTGCCTTTAAGGGAAAGAACCACCGGAGAAACCCATGGGGATGATTCTATAGGTTCGATAATATTCCTTGAAACTAGATCCTCCAACATGTCTTTCAACTTATCACGATATGCTAAAGGAACATTACGAACCCTATGTCTTACAGGAATAGCAGAGTCCTTTAATATTATTTTGTGTTTAAAGTTTGCATATTCCCCAAGCTGATCACTGAATACTTTAGGAAACATTTTTTTAATGTCATCCACGCAATCCCCACTGAAAATACTGTATACTGGTGGAGACGCATTGGGATCTAATTTTATGCCCAATTCTTGTTGATGGGGCCACCCAAGTATAGATACCCCTTTGGTTGCTACGTATAATTTCCCTTTAGTTGACTTCCCTTTGAAAGACAGATCTGTCCAAAAATAACCTTCCAATGCAATTTTGTGCCCTGAGTAACTACCAGGTTTAATGTCCGGAGGTAATAATTCTCTGTTCTCCCATAGTTTTATGAATAGATCCCTACCTATAATGGAGTACCACGCACACGAATCTATCATCATCATGACTTCTTTTCCATCTATTAATATGGAACCAGATGGAAACCCTTTACAATTGTTTTCAGAAACACAAGCAATGCAATTAAATTCATTAAACTCTGTTGCAATCTCCTCTTCATCACAGGTAATACAATTGACTTTTTGTTGAGATCTGCACATTTTTCCAAAATGACCTGGCTTTTTACATTTAATACAAATTTTAGTCCATGCTGGGCATCCCTTATAGTTTCCAACATGTTCAAAGCTGCCACACCTATAGCAGATCACAGGATTTCTCCTGTTGCTAAATTTATTGTCCTTGAAACTTGGATCTCTTCTAATAAAAACAGAAGGAGTCTTCTTTTGAAAAACCTGAGGCTTCACTACTGAAACTTCAGCTACAGGGTCTTGTGCTTTAACATTGACAATTGAAGGTTGACCTCTGATCTCACTTACAAACTTTTCTGATTGTTCTATGCCTTTAGCGATATTGACCACAGCATTCAAAGAAGATTCAGTACCCAACCATAACCTCTCTTGTATCTTTTTACTTTTGGTTTTCATCATTATTTGGTCCCTAAGCACTTGCTCGTAATTGATGGTATCAAACGCACAAGAACCGGCAAGAGAACGTAAAGCTGACACATAGTTTTCAATGGATTCGTCCTCTTTTTGAGCACGGGAATAAAATTTAAATCTTTCCATCACAATGTTTATTTTCTTCCCGAATCTGGTGCTCATCTTTTTAACTGCTACCTCAAACACATTTACGCCTTCAGTGCTCTCGAGAGGAGGCAAATTATCAAATTCTTTGATCCCTTGACCACCTAAACAATGTCTTAACAAATCCAATTTCCTTTTTGGGGAACAACCTTCCTCCTCTAAAACCTCAACATAGGCCAGAAACATGGGATACCATAAATCCCATTCCATTTTAGGTTCTCCAGCTGTAGGCAAAAAATGTGGTGGTGCCGAAATGTTAGACATTTTAATAAAAACTTTTAGTTGCCTTTACAAAAAAAAAAATATATAGGCGTAATTAAACTGAGTGAAACACAGATACCACCATAGTTATTGCTTGGAGTCTTGTTTTTTTTTTTTTTTTTAAGAATATAATTTGATTGAAGAGGAAAAAAGAAGAAAAAAAATGAAAAATAAAAATTTGAATGGAAATGAGTAACGTGACTTCTCTTTTTTTTTCCTTAAATTAAGCAAAATTGTATAAGTCAGGTAATACTGTTTGCCACACGAGAAAAATTGCCAATATTACCCACTGTATCCGAAACTAGACCAATCCAAAATGGCGGCTAAAACGCGTGACATCATCACGCTCCCAGCATGCTTTGCTGACTTGGGATCTTCTGTGAGAAGGGAGGCGCGTAAACAAGAGAATGCTGAAGATGATTCCTGACAAGAACGCTGCATACAGCTCGAGCGGGTGAGTGTGGCTTTTTCAAAACATAACCACGTAACCGCTACGATCTCCCCAGCATACGCACGCCAGTATTTCCATACGCTGAAACTTTCCGATTTTGGTGAAACACTCAGCCGCAGGCGCGATCAAAGCGCAAGACGGTTTCACACACTGCCGCAGGCGCGATCAGAGCGCAAGACGGTTTCACACACTGCCGCAGGCGCGATCAAAGCGCAAGACGGTTTCACACACTGCCGCAAGCACATTCAAAGTGCAGACCTCTTAAGAAAGTGTCATAGGCACAAGTATCGACCGCTCCAAAACGCCACTTCAATAAACGATTGAACAGCAGTATCAAACAGCCGCAGGTGCAATCAAAAGCACATACCATTTAAACAGCCAGCCGCAGGTGCATTCATGCACAACCAGAAAAAAAAATACCTTGAACGCGTCTTCACTAGTGAACGCTGTCCTCCTCTGACTCCCAGTCGTCGCCAGTGTGAAGTAAGCACAGGATTCACATCAGGTGGATTCCAGGTAGATTTATTACCATCAGAGAGGACAACTTATACAACCACACAGGACAGACTCTAACTGCTAATGAGCTCTCAACACATCATGGAACCCAGAACCCTAGTGATACAATAACACTCTATAATAGAACATGACCACAGATAATATGGACACTACAATTTTTTTATATAAATCAATGCATCGCCAGCCACCATGACAGCAATGAATTGCTTTGCCCCCCGGCAGCTAAAGCCATACCCTGACAAAGAGATATGCCCTATACAGCATAACCAAGTCACAAAGAAAGGCCCATGGGGAATCCTCCTAGGTTTGAGCCCTGAATGACTGCCTCCGAGGACACCTTATACTTTAACTGAAGATGCGCTCGTGTTCAAGACAGGCCATAATAAAGGGGCAGCCTAGCCCCCCAGATTGCATGGAGAGCCGGAAGGGCCAAGGCCCACTTAATGCAGCCATGCTATTCAGTGTCCCTTTCTCTGGCTCGTTATCAAGGTCCGTCCTGTGGCCTCCTACAGTCAGTCTTCCTTAGTACATCTCTTTAAGCCCTGTCTGCTGGAGGACTGCCAAAGCCTTGGTGTGCCCACCCGCCTGATTAGGAGTTTAATCCTGGTCGGGTGGGCGAGGCTGCGGTGGTCTCATGGTTGTGGCCTGTTAGGCTCATAGGAGAGCCTAACATGCAGCCTGCCACTGTGACAGCACCTGCAGCACGTTCCTGCACAGTGTGGCAAGCATGCCATACCGTTCAGGTCCAGGGGTGAAATTCCAGGGGGAACAGCCCCCCTGCGTCCACCCCCAGGCCCAGGTGCATCATGGGGCCCCGTTAGGCCCCCCTTGATAGTCCCTCCGTCACCCTTTTCATAGCGGGCTTACTGTCATGAAAAGGGAAGTGAGAGGGCAACTCAGAATATGCTTGGTGGTGCCACAGCGGCACCAGCAGCATATTCCTGCTCCTGACTGCAGCGCAACTGACACAAGATCCTGGATCCCAAGTGGACGTGGCGGTCCTGTGGCGGTCCGACCGCCCCAATCGCAATACTGCAGGTCAGCCAGCAGTGTGGCGGTAGTCAGACCGCCATCGCGAGTACAGCGTTCTATGAACCGCCATACCTGTAATAAGGTCCAAAGTCATGCAGACCTCTATGACTACCACTGTCAGTGAGCAATTAAAACCCAACACTTGGCAATATATTCATTACATTGTTTTAAAAAATATTGCTAAGCCAAGACCAGACATTTACAGAGGGAACACCATTGCCGGTAAATGCTTATACGTCAGGGCGCAGTCTTTCCCAGGGTGGTATTACTCCCAATTAGGTGTTACACAGTTCAGAATAGAGGGTTGCAAAGTAATACCATATATTTGAACTCATTCTGATCAACACACCTCGGGATCCTGTGCGTTTGCCAACACATTTCATACAGTTTACATGGCAAAATGTGTACCGGAAAAAAATAGCAGCTGCAAAATTTGCACATATTTTGCAGTCCTGACTTTGACACAAATCCCTTTCTTTCTCACAAATTAGAACTCCTGGGTAAAGCATGTGATATCCTCGGTATCAACATAATTTTTTTTTCTGTTCAGAGCCTCTCATTTATTTGTAAATTATAACCATTAAAATAACACGAATTGAAAAGAATCTGCATGTTATATCATTGTGTAATAATTCTAAAAATCTCATTTGATTTATTGTTGCAGTAATGTATACTTTGGCCTTGTCCCATTTTATTAGACAAAACCAACTTGCAGGAGGCATTTTTTACAATATTGATGAACAGGGTTTTGTTCACAATGCACTGTGGGTTCTTTAATACCTTGAGGTTCGAATGGATTATTATAGAGATAAAGATAAATAACACAGAAGGAAGATAGCTCCCTACAGAAATGCTATGTGAGACCTTACTAATGGCAGATAGTGCACTATACAAGTGCTAATATAACATAACATAACATAACACATATATTTGTAAAGCGCACGTTCACCACTACGGGTATCTTGGCGCTGAAAAACAGATGTTTATTGTTACCCAACTCAATGGTACTCATTTTATCGACCTCAGATGGATGAAAGGCTGAGTGGACCCGCCGGGATTTGAACCTGTGACCATGAGGTCGAACACAGGCCCCTGCAGCAGACGCATTAGTCCACTGAGCCACCAGACCCAGCTATATAGCCCTATAGCCCGCTACCGAGGGCTATACCGTTTGTTAAAGGCCCACTGTGGTTTTCCCATACAGAAAAGTCTGAAGTTCTCTCCCATTCCGAGATTTTTTTTAAAAACTCACTAAGGCGCAAGCTCCCGTTTAAGGCCCTCAATGTTATCCAACTATAATAAACCCTTGCGATCTTTTAAGTATATAAAATAAGTGAATTTTGCTATTGTTTTACAATCACTGGATTCAGAAACTTTCAGGAAGAAAAGAATGACAAATGTAACAAACTGGCTTACAATTATTGAAGCACTAACACCACTATGAGGCTCTCGCCACCTTTTTCGTCAACAAGGTGGAAAACATCTATGAAACCTTCTCTCCAGTCTTGATGTGCCCTGCCCCTACGTGTCGATCTCTATCTACTCACACGCTGGCCATGTTCCCATGATCACCCAAGACAAGCTGCGTGCTCTGTGCGGCAAAGTTGAATCCGGCTCTCCTGCTGACCCTATGAAGCCCGAACAATTGAGGAAATTGCTACCCAGGCTTCTTGCACCATTGGGTCAGGTGATCAATATGTCTCTGTCCACTGCTATTGTTTCCAGGTCCTGGAAGCAAGCTAGGGTCTTTCCTCTGCTAAAAAAACCTACCCTTGATGCAGCCAAATCTGAGAACTTTCGTCATATCTCTCTCTTGCCTTGGGCCTCTAAGGTCTCCGAGGCCCACATATATTCCATCCTGACAGGCTTTTTAGAGGAGAATAACATACTGGACCCTTCTCAGAATGGCTTCCGGCCTGGTCACAGCATGGAGTCTGCTCTCTTAGCTGTGACAGAACATCTGAGGGCAGCACTGGATGTGGGGAACACTTTGGCACTGATCCTTCTGGACCTCAGTGCAGCGTTTGATACCATTTCCCACCAGATCCTGCTGCAAAGGTTGGAGGAGGCAGGAATCGTGGGCCCTGCACTGGATTGGTTTACCTCCTTTCTTTCAGATAGGAACTTCCAGATAATGGCCCCCTCTTTCACATCTACGGTCCATTCCATCAAACGAGGTGTGCCACAGAGCTCAGCTCTTAGCCCCACTCTTTTCAATCTTTATGTGCAACCAATGGCAGCAGTGGCCAGAAGCAGAGGGCTTACAGGTATGTCTTACGCAGATGATACATGGCTGGTTGTGGCACTCTCCGACGACTCTTTGCGGGATGCCCAAAAGTTTCAAAGCGGCCTCGCCGCCGTCGCTGAGTGGATGACTGCTAACTGTCTCCAGCTCAACGCCAGAGAGTCCGAGGTCTTGCTGGTAGGAAAAAATCCTGAGCTGTGGAGTAAGCGATGGTGGCCTGCTGCTCTTGGTAGTGCGCCGGCCCCTAAACAGGTGGTGAGAAACCTTGGAATCTGGGTAGATCCGGCCCTACATTTTCAAGTCCAAACCAAGAAAGTGTCAGGGATGTGCTTTGGCATACTGCTGGGTCTCAAACCGCTGTGAGGCTTTTTTGATCTGCCCACTAGACAGGTTATTGTCCAAGCCTCTGTTCTATCGAGACTTGATTATGCCAGCTCGCTCTACCTGGGAGCCAACAAATCCGATATCCTGAGATTGCAGAGGGTCCAGAATGCAGCACCAGAACTCTTCTCGGCCCGCCTAGAACTTGTTCCAGCACTAATGCTATCCGTCTGCTACACTGGTTGCCGGGGGCTAGACGTGTTGAGTTCAAGGCCCTCTGCATCACTTTTAAAATTCTGAATCTCTCTTCCCCTGGTGTCTTGGCCAATCTGGTGTCACCTTATCTTCCCACTCACCAGCTCAGCTTAATTGGTCCCAATCTGGCAATTGTTTCCCGGGTAAGGAGGGAGCGGGTTGGTGGGCGTTCCTTCCGTGTTCTGGCATCTAAACTCTGGAATTCACTCCCTCTTTCCATCCGCAGCATTAAGAACAACCTTGCTTTTCGTAAGGCCATCAAGACCCATCTTTTCCCTTCGCCGTAGGTACCCCATTTTCTGCAGCCTCTCTATTCTGTTGCTTAGCGCTGGGACGCCCCGTCGCTGGGGCAGCTGTGCGCTCTACAAAACTTCATTACATAACATAACATTGATGAGCTGAAACCTACATCCTTTAAGAGAGTCATCCTTTTGCCAACCAATTCACAAAACTTTTATATTTCACTATTTATAACACATATTTGTGGTCTAGGATTCTGCCTAAAAGTGAATAAGGAACAATAGCGGCTTACGTTTTTGCATTTATCTAGGGAATAATGGCACTTTCCTTACTCGTTGCACTTTTGGGACTCTTTCAGTAGGCTTGGAGTATATAACAGTTTATTATCCGAAGCAGTGGTTGAAAAGCAAGGAATAATAGGGTCTGACTTGCCTTGCCTGTAGATTTACCCTTTTTAACTGCTGCACATTATAACATGTTGGTTATGTATGTTTAATACATACCATGATTTTAAAATTTGTTTTGCCAAGTAAACATAATATCAAAATGAATTCATTTTGATTTCAATTGATTTGATTAGTGGATTGAGTAAGTGCATGATAAAGTTGTATGAACCCTGGATCTTTCACAATCCCTATGACTTCAGTGATCCCATGAACACAAAATTATGGCAACCATATGTCTACATCCATGGCGTATAAAGGATGTCGTTGGCAGTAGTGCTGGAACAATTTTCTGAGTTTGGTGCTGCCAACAGCAGTGAACCTGCAATTCAGCAAGCAGGCGAACTCAGATTATGAGTGCTTCGTTCTGCGCCTGGAAAAGCAAGACGTTTGGAAATCCATAAACACCTTCTATGCTCACCTACAAGGTCTGGCAAGTACTTGCAAATTTATCAACATGGACAAAGAACTGTGCTTCCAAATCATTCAAGGGTTCTATTCATACATCAGCAAGGAAATTTTGAAAACTGCTAAGATGCCACTAGCCATGATGCTCGACCTTGTACATGCTCATGAACACAAGAGCTGCTCACATTGAATCATCACTTAAGTCCAAACCTATCAATCCTGAACCTTGTGAATCCAGTGAAGAAGCCTATGTCATCTCCAAGAAAGCACATAGTAGAATGAAGTACTGCACCAGGGACCCCATTGTCCAACTAATTGAAAGACAGGCTCCATCTGTGGCAATGAGAATCACTTTGCAATACAGTGCTGGTCAACACCCCATCAAAGTCAAAGCCAGAAAGAACACCAGGAAAAGTCAAGCTCACATTTTAAACCTAAGTACCAGCCATAGCATTGTGCAGCCACCAGGAGACTCCAATGAAACTGTGTCATCCAACTTCGAACATATCCACCTGACCTTGGCAATATATATCCTCTTCCACCTCCAGAAGAAGTCACAAGTATGGTGTGAAATGTACATTCATAGACATCCATTACCGGATTTCACAGATGCAGTAGTATGTTTCATGTCAAGAACTAACTACAAAACTTTGCATCTTTCACCCGCCTTGCAGCCTACTGCTACCAGAATCTATACCTATGGTTGCTCCACCCCAATCAGCCTAGCTGGTGTCATGAAAATAATGCACCAAGAAGAATCCATCTCAGCGCATTTGATCATCACCAAAGCCATGGGCCCCACACTGAATAGCTGCAGTATGGCTGAATCCTTCAACCTCATTGCCTTCGCATTAGGGATACAATAACAGTGCATCCCTCTCATGTTAGAAGAATTTGCAGATGTATTCCAGGATATTGGCTGTCTCAAAGGAAAGTCCGTGAAATTTCACATCAACCCCATGATCAAATCAATAGTTCTTTACCAACAACAATTCTATTTAAGTTTGCACACAAAGAGAGCAGGAATTAAAAAAACATAAAGGTGCTGGAATCGTAGGAAAGGTTGATGGCCATACTCCATGGGTGTCCCCCGTTGTCGTAGCCAATAAAACCAAAGCAACCCGGGCCACCCTTATCTCTGTTGACATGCGGATGCCACATAAAAACTATTGCACCAGGTTCATACTAAGCCTTACAGTGTTAACTGAACTTTCAAGGAATGTACTCAATCGGGGGAATGGGAAGAAAACCAACAGTAAGAGTTTGATGACACCAAGGCAGCTCCATTGGCAGAGACCACCATGAAATACTATGATCCATCCAACACTTACCAGGGGGAAACAATGTTAACCACATAGTCTTTACCACACATTACCATTACCATGCGGACTTTACCACACAATGCCTTTACCACGCTTGCCTTTACAACAAACATTTAAATATAAATCAGGTAAGTGAAACCCCATTAATATATACATATTCACTGAAAAAACCAAAGGTTACAGGTATGTTATAGTTAGGAAATAGAATTTAAAAAACGTAGAAATTCAATGGAAAAAAACAAGGTTACAGGTTAACTATAACATTACAGTTAGGAAATAGAATTACATACAACCTTAGAAATTCACTAACTATAACTTACTGATGACATCACTAATGACATCATCCAGTGATTGTGAGTGTTTTCTAAATGTTTAAGTGTTCAACATATATACTAAGGGACCAGAAAAGTTAACTTAGTTTAGTCTGACTACTATTAATGGGTGATTCTATTTTAAAACATAGATTATGTGAGTTTCTATGTAACTGTGTGTATCTGTAACTAAGTGTGAGTGTGAGTGTGAGTAGCTGTAAGGGTGAGTGAGTGGATGTGTGAGTGCCTGTATGGGTGTGTACATTAATGTGTTAAGTGGTGTATGGATGAGTAAGTTAGTATGTGAGAGACTGTCTAGATGAGTGAGTGGGTGTGTGAGTTTTTGTATGGGTGAGTGAGTGGGTGTGTAAGTGGCTGTATGGGTGAGCAAGTGGGTGTGTAAGTAGCTATATGAGTAACTAATTGGCTGTGTGAGTGGCTGTACTGGTGACAGAGCGGATGTCTGAGTTTTTGTATGGGTGATCGAGTGGGTGTGTCAGTGGCAGTATGATTAACCCCTTCGCCGCGGCACGAATTCTGCCGCGGTGCTGGTGGGGTTTGGGGGCAGTGCGGCGCCGCCGTGCTCGTGACGGAACCACTCCGTCATGAGTCACGGGCGAGCTGTGCTCATGACGGAGTTGTGACGGAACCACTCCGCCCACTGCGCTAATCGCCCGCACAGGCGGGGAATTAGCGCCGCGTGGGCGGAGCGGCCGCCAACGGCCGCAGCATGATGGAACCACTCCGTCATGAGCACACGGCGCCCGTGGCTTATGACGGAGTGGTTCCGTCATGAGCACGGAACGGGTTAAGTGAGTGGCTGTGTGAGTGGCTGTATAGGTTTGTCAGTGGGTGTGTGAGTGGCTGTAAATGGTAAATGAGAGGGTGCATGAGTAGCTGTATGGGTGAGTGTGCAGGTGCATGAGTGTCTGTATGGGTGAGTGAGAGGGTACATTAGTGGCTTTATGGGTGCATGAATGGGTGTGTAGAGTGGGTGTATGGGTTAGTGGGTGGGTGTGTGAGTATCTGTATGGGTGAGTCAGTAGTTTTGTGAGTGGCTTTTTGAGTGAGTGGGCATGTCACTGGCTCTATGCATGGGTGAGTGGGTGCATGGGTACTTATATCGGTCTATGAATGGGCATGTGAGTGGGTGTGTCAATGGGTTTAGGAGAGGTTGAATGGGATGTGAATGGGTGTGTGAGTGGTTCTGTGGATGATGTCATCAGTGAGGTCATCAGTGATGTCACTGATCAGGTCATTAGAGATATAATATGTGAGGTAATAAGTAGTGCATTGCGGGCATAGGTTATAGTTCACTCAGGTAACTATAACTGCTGAATTTCAATGGTTTTGTACATCCTTATAACCTTTGGTTCTTCATTGGATTTCTAAGGGTTTTTTAAAATTTTATTTCCTAACTATAATGTTCCTGTAGCCTTTGCTTTTTAGTGAATTTCTATGTTTTTTTAAAATTCTATTTCCTAACTCAAACGTCTGTGTATCCTTTGGTTTTTTCAGTGAATTTCAATGGTTTTTTAAATTACATTTCCTAACTGTAACATGTAACCTTTGAGAGTGGGTGTGTGAGTGGCTGTATAGGTAGGTGAGTGGGTGTGTGAGTGGCTGTATGGGTCTTTGAGTGTATGTGTGAGTGGTTCAGTGAGTGTGTGAGTGGCTGTATGGGTATGTGAGTGGGTGTGTGTGTGAGTGACTGTATGGGTGTGTACATGGCTGTGTGAGTGGGAGAATGAGAGCCTCTGTGGAACTATGAGTGGGTGCGTGAGTGTCTGAATAGGTCTGTGAGTAGGTGCATGAGTATCTGAGTGAGTCCATGACTGGATACATGAGTGTGTGTGGGTCTGTGATTGGGTGCATGAGTGTCTGAGTGGGTCTGTGAGTTGGTGTGTGAGCCTCTGACTAGGTCTGTCAGTGGGTGCATAAGTGTCTATGAGGGTATGTGAGTGGATGGATGAGTCTCTGAGTGGGTGAGTGAATGGGTGCATGAGTATCTGAGTGGTTGTGTGAGTCTCTGAGTAGGTCTGTGAGTAGGTGACTGAGTGTCTGAGTTGGTCAGTCAGTGGGTGTGTGAGTCTCTGAGTGGATATTTGAGTGGGTGCATGAGTCTTTGAGTGGGTCTTTGAATGGGAAAATGAGTCTCTGAGTGGGTCTGTGAATGGGTGGATGAGTGTCTGAGTGGGTCTGTGCGCAAAACTCTGTGGGTCTGTGAGTGTGCATGAGTGTCAGAGTGGATCAGTGAGTGGCTGTGTGAGTTTCTCAGTGGGTGTATGAGTGCTTGAATGGATCTGTGAATGGGGGCATGAGTGTCTGAGAGTGGCTGTGTGAGTGTGTGTCTCTAAGTGGGTATGTGAGTGGGTACATGAGTGTGTGAGTGGGTCTGTGAGCAGGTGCATGAGTGGGTGTGGGGTGTGGGTTTTGAGTGAATGTGTGAGTCTCTTAGAGGGTTTGTGAGTGGCTGCATGATAATGTGAGTGTGTGTGAGTAGGTGTATGAGTGCTTGAATGAATCTATGAGTGGCTGCATGAATGTGAGTGTGTCTGTTGTGGGTGTGTGAGTCTCTGAGTGGGTGCATGAGTGGGTCTGTGAGTAGGTGCATGAGTGTATGAGTGGGTCTGTCAGTGGGTGCATGGTAAAAAAAGAGGGGGCACACTGGAGCAGGTCCTTGTGCCACCTCCTCCTATGATGGCCCTCCTGTCCAGCTTGCCCGCACTCCACTACTGTCTGCTGCCTTTGGTTTTGCACCTTCTCTGCTCATTTTCTGCCTCTTCACTGCCTACTCCTGCCACCTATTTCGCCTTTTCTAGTTCTGCCCATTATTTTGCCTCTTTCTACTCACTCCGAACCATTACTCTGCCTCTTGCTGTTCATTTCTGACCTCTATTCTGCCTCTTGCTGCTTGTTTCTGACCTCCATTTTGCCTCTTGCTGCTTGTTTCTAACCTATATTTTGACTCTTTCTGCTCACTCTGCCCAGTCCTGACCTTTATTTTGCCTCTCTGTGCTCATTTCTGACCTTTATTCTACCTCTTGCTGCTGGTTTCCGACCTCTATTTTGCCTCTTTCTGCTAGTTTCTGAAATGTATTCTCTCTCTGTCTGTTCATTTCTGACTTTTATTTTGCCTCTTTTTGCTCATTGCACACCTTTATTCTGCTTCTTTCTGCTAATTTCTGACCTTTATTTTGCCTTTATCTGCTCGTTTCTAAACTTTATTTTGCTTCTTTCTGCTCATTTGGGTGCCATGGAGCCCACCCAGGGCACCCAGCGAGCACTGTCAGGGACTGTGTTGGGAGCCTCAAAGTCCCTGCTGTCCCTAGCATTGCTCCCGCATGCAGGGAGCTGCTAAATATGCAGCTCCCAGCGAACTGGAGCCATACTTTTATCGCTTTCCCAAAGAGATGAAAACTCCACTTCTAGCAAGCGAGGGCATTTTGACAGCTAGCACTTGCTAGAAGCAGAGTGTTTGCTTTTGCGTGGCGGAAGCTGTCAAAGCTCCCGCCAAGCAAAAGCAAACAGCTGTCTCCCGAGGGTGGGGACCCATATACATAGCAGGAGCCGGCCCTGGGATGGGGGGCGGTCCCCAGGGCCATTATTGACTCCAGGAGGGGGCCGAGCAGCCCCCTTCCTTTCTTCTGCATGGGCCAGTCCTACGGAGGTGGTGGTCCTCAGGGCTGTATATGGCCCTGGAAGGGGGCCGAGCAGCCCCCTCCATCTTTACATACAAATAAATGGCACAAGGGTGGTGGGCGTCCCTGGGGCCCAGGGGGTGTCCGTGAGGGCCCCCTCGATTATAATCAAGATGATCCCCAAGGAGGTGGTGGTGCCGGTGCATAAATAAGCCCTTGGAGGGGGGTCCCATGCACCCTCTTCTATTTTATTATCAGTGTCTGCATGCCCCCGGGACCTGGCCCGCCCAGGAGTTTTCTTTAAAAACAAGCGCAAGAGAATGTTTTGTGTGGTTTTTTGTGTGACTTGGCTAAATTCGAGTCCCAAGATGGCTGCCAACACTTGGTTGAAGTATTGACTGGCAATCAGAACCCTATGTCTGCAGGAGCTCATCATTATTCGCAAAGGCTTTGCGACCCTAAATGTCCGAATTTAGATTTCCTTAAGTTTCTCCCAAAGTACTGAACATATTTACACAAAGTAACTGAAAGTGTGATATGCGAACTAAAAGCTACATTTCTGCCAAATTTGGTGTAATTCCGTCTTTTGGTTTCGGCTGCAGGTGTGTCTAAAGACACTAAGGAAAATACCAAGGGAAACACACTTTTTGTGACCCCCACTTTTTCATGACCTTCACTTGACAGATCGCCCGAAACTTTCCATGCACAACTAGAATTACCGGAGCACTTTTTGGGGAAAATTTCATGAAGATTTGTCAAACGGCGCCAAAGTTATAGGCAAGTCAAAAACGCTTTGCCTAAGGAAACATGGTCCTAACTATAACTACCTACTTGTGACCGCCAGTAGGTAATATATATAGATAAATACCCACGGGTGGGCAAGGTTATAGGATGGTAAAGGTGATTTTAGGGTTCAGGGGTGGGTAACGGTATTTATTGGGTGGTAAAAGTGTGTTTTTAGGGTTTACTGGGTGTAGTGGTATAGAGTGGAAAGGGTGTTTTTAGGGTTTAAAGGTGGGTAAAGATAATTGGTGGTAATGGTATCTTTAGGGTTTAGGGATGATAGGTGTATTGAGACATAAAGTTTTTTTTGGTTTTAAGAGTGGGTAAGGGTGTAGGGTGGAAAGGGTATTTTTAGGGTTTAGGATGGGTAGGTGTATTGCGTGGTAAGGGTGTTTTAAGGTTTAAGGGTGGGTAAGGGTGTTGGGTGGTAAGAATATTTTTAGTGTTTAGGGTGGGTAGAGGTACTGGGTGGTAAGGGTGTATTTAGGGATTAGGGGTGGATAAGGGTATTGGGTGGTAAGGGTATGTTTCATGTTTAGCATGGGCAGCGGTATTAGGTGGTAAGGGTATTGTTAAGGTTTAGGGGTGGGAAAGGATATTGGATGGTAAGTGTATTTTTAGGGATTAAGGGCGTGTAAGGGTATTGGGTGGTAAGGGTATGTTTAGTGTTTAGCATGGGCAGCGGTATTAGGTGGTAAGGGTATTGTTAAGGTTTAGGGGTGGGGAAGAATATTGGATGGTAAGTTTATTTTTAGGGATTAAGGGAGTTTAAGGGTATTGGCTGGTAAGGGATTTTTTTAGGATTTAGGGGTGGGTAAGGGTATTGGGCGGTAGGGGTATATTTAGGTTTTAAGAGTCGTTGAGGTATGGGTTAGGGGTTGATAAGGGAACATATATGTGTATACAAATATATATTTAAGCATACACACACAGAAATACATATATGTATGCATCAGTGTATGTGTATATATATATATATTCACTGAAAAAACCATAGGTTTCACACACGTTATAGTTAGGAATTAGCATTTAAAAAACCTTGCAAATTCACTTAAAAAACCATAGGTTTCACACATGTTATAGTTAGCTGGACATTTCACTCGTGAAAAACCATTGAAATTCCCCCGTTATAGTTAGTGCAGGCAACTATAACTCACGCGACCGCAATCCTCTGCTGATGACGTCAGATATTACATCACTGTATTTAGACACTTATTTACCCATGTCTTCTTCCATTAATTTTTAGCTATACATATATTACAAATATTTTTTTTTCAGAAAGACACATATGTCATCAGTGATGTAATATCTGACGTCATCAGCAGAGGATTGCGGTCGCGTGAGTTATAGTTGCCTGCACTAACTATAACGGGGGAATTTCAATGGTTTTTCACGAGTGAAATGTCCAGCTAACTATAACATGTGTGAAACCTATGGTTTTTTTAAGTGAATTTGCAAGGTTTTTTAAATGCTAATTCCTAACTATAACGTGTGTGAAACCTATGGTTTTTTCAGTGAATTTGTACGTTTTTTTAAATGCTAAGTTAAGTATTTTTATAAGGTTTTTCACCGTGTGCGTACCGTACGCCCGCTGTGGGCGCGCGGTGCGCTTCGCGCACCGCGCCCCCACGTTAGGCAGTTCGCAGAATTTTTCCATTTCTACCGTATGCGCACGCTAGGCGTACTCCGCGATTTTTCGCAAAAAAATTAAAGGAAATTTTGGCCCTTGGGGGTCCTTCTGGGACCCCCTGACAAAGGCTAGGGGGTCAGGAACTGTCCACCCTGCCCCCTTTTCACGTTCTCCACCTTTGTTTTTCACCCCCTCAGACTGCGAGAGACAAAATGGCGGCCGACACTTCCTGGTTTCGACCGATTCTAATGTTTACTAAGATCTAACACCCAATCAGAATCGCGGTCGCACACGGCAGCGTGCGCGTATGGTAAGTTTTACTGTACGTGCACGGTGCGCGCTTACAGATATATATATGCTTTTAAATGCTATTTTCTCAAGAAATACTGAACAGATTTACACCAGACCTGCAAAAGGCACATCCCTGACCTGAGGACTACCTCTCTGCCAAATTTCAAGTAATTCTGTTCAGCCGTTCGTGCTGTAGCTTGGACTAAAGGTCCTATGGAAAAATGCATGGGGAAAACGCGTTTTGGGACCCCCCCTTTTTCTCAGCCCCCACTTGACAAATCCCCCCGAGACTTTCAGGGAAGGAGCGGAGCGGAACGCCCCACCTATTTTGAAAATTTCGCGAGGATTCGTCAATCGGTGCCAAAGTTATTCCAAATAAAATGTTGCGGATTTCCTATGGAAACACGATCCTAACTATAACTATCTACTGGCGGCCGCCATTAGATAATATACTCACATACACACATGCATACATATATGTATATGTCTGTGTGTATATGCTTGTATATATTTATTTATGTATATATGTGTGTATATATATATTCAATTTTTGTACAAAATAAGCGCTCACTCAGGGTAAACTTTCTCCAGCTATGATTTTATTCCACAAGGTTACGCGATTCGGCGATCCTCGTCTCCTTGTTCTCGAGAAAAGTGAATTGAAGATTCGTGGGCTTCGCCGACATGGCGCTCCAATTGCCGAGGGCGATATATATATATATATATATATATATATATATATATATCAAATTGTGGGAGGTGGACAGATTTTCTCATTGAGGAAATATAGTCCTTTTTTAAATTCAAAAATTTGTCTGCTCGCTTACAGAAGCCGCGTTCAGTGTAAATTGCTGGCATCGGTGTGAGGTCCGTGTCTTCCTTGTCTGCACCTATAGTCTCTGGGATAATGATCCCCCAAGAGCTCACATCATCAGAGGCTTATGAGCTCCCCCTGTTGGGACCTTGATGAACTAACACACCCTCCACATGTACCCCTTCCGGCAAAGCAGCAATATGGTCTGGTACTTACCTATGTCCCCTACTTCAACTACAGACTCTGGGGTTATGGATGGCACCTCCCTCCCCCCAGCGTAACAGTATTGGAAACCACACCAAAATGATATAATTTTGGATTTGGGGGTGTACCCCCCGGCCGTATTTATTAAAATTAACAAATAATTTGTAAAACATTATATAGAGAACTTTACGCAGAAAGTACAGATACATTTGATAGACAGATATTCCACGGCTAACCTTAACACAGTCTAATACACAAGACACTCCTACCGTAAATCTATCATTGCATGTATTTACTTTCTGCGTGTCCCATCTAGAGCCTACGGCAAAGTCAATGACTGGCAGCTCCCCCGGTCCCAGAGTACTACCAAATACTACCCCTGGAATAAGGTTGTGCAGGGGGTACAGCTTATCGGATGGATACTTTCCCCCAGGCCCCCCTATGCCCTGTGCCTTAAACTCCATTACGGGGGGCTGCAGACTTCTGCATAATGGCGCCTTGATGCGCATGCGGGGTGGCCACAGGCCCACTGGGAAGGATGACTCCCCCGGCCCCCGAACCCCGACAGCCTACTTACCGGCTGTCACTACCCCTGGAGTTACATGGTGCTGACCGCTAAGAACCGAAGACTATGCTTACCAATCATGACCTTATTGCCTGACCAGAGACACCCTAAATACGACAATATCTAACTGAAAGAGAAATTCAACCTCATGCTTTTATTTATACGTTAATACAGAATCAATTACATACAATCACTTTGTTACCTGCAAATAAATTGGAAAAAAGGGAAACAAAAAATAGTTATCCATAACACACAACCAAAAAACAAACCTTCCAACAATACTTGCTTTAGGGTGGGAAAGATAAAAGAGATTACGGGCCCGCAGCCGGCCCAGTGGACGTTCCTGTGGGGAGCAAGAACAAGAGACTGTTCTGCTCCCCACAGCCCCCTTTTAAGGAGGACGCCCAGGCTGACCGGATCAGAACGGTCTACCTAGGCGCAGGCTGGACGTTTTTCAAGCCGGATGCACCGAAGTGCTTCCGGCTCAAAGAGGCCGCCTCGCCCATTGGTCGATGCGGGGGAGGGAGCGCCGCGTCATTTGCTGATGCGGCCTCCCCCCCCTACTCCTGGCCCGGGGACTACTGTGACCGCCATAATGGCGGCACGGTTTATTCAGCCCTCGCCTTCTACATATGGTCTGGTACTTACCTATGTCCCCTACTCCAACTACAGACTCTGTGGATGGCACCTCCCTCCCCCCAGCGTAACAGTATTGGAAACCACACCAAAATGATATAATTTTGGATTAGGGGGTGTAACCCCCCGGCCATATTTATTAAAATTAACAAACAATTTGTAAAACATTATATACAGAACTTTACGCAGAAAGTACAGATACATTTGATAGACAGATATTCCACGGCTAACCTTAACACAGTCTAATACACAAGACACTCCTACCGTAAATCTATCAATGCATGTATTTACTTTCTACGTGTCCCATCTAGAGCCTACGGCAAAGTCAATGACTGTCAGCTTCCCTGGTCCCAGTGTACTACCAAATACTACCCCTGGAATAAGGTTGCGCAGGGGGTACAGCTTATCGGATGGATACTTTCCCCCGGGCCCCCCCACGCCTTGTGCCTTAAACTCCATTACGGGGGGCTGCAGACTTCTGCATAATGGCGCCTTGACGTGCATGCGCGTGCGGGGGTGGCCCCAGGCCCACTGGGAAGGATGACTCCCCCGGCCCCCGCACCCCAACAGCCTACTTAGCAGGTATCACTACCCAGGAGTTACATGGTGCTGACCGCTTAGGACCGAAGACTATGCTTACCAATCATGACCTTACCGCCACAGGCCAGCGTAGTTGCCCGACTACCTGGTCTCCCTCTCACTCACTAGGAAGGTCATGTACTGCGCCTCATACTCTCCACCCAAGCTAGGATGTCCTCCATGAAAGCCTGATTCCCCTTATGTGAGAGGTGCACCCCGTCCAGCAGAAAAAACTGTTCCCCCTTGATGTATCTGTGTCCTATGGACCTTAATCTAGGGGTCCTGAATAACTTATCAAATTTGCTGTTGATCCGCTTTACCGCATAATTCAATGCTCTAACTGACTCGCCCCCCCCTCCATTGGGACCTGGGGATCATGTGCGACCATGCTATTATCGACTGAGGACACTGCTTCGCTAGCCACCCTACTTCTGTTAGCAGATCTTCCCCTAGTACTCTCCTGCCTAATCGGGCCAAGTCATTACCCCCCAGGTGCAGGATCCAGATCGCCGGTGGTCCCGTACTTGGTTTCAAAGCTCGGTTCACCAACTCCCTGAATTGACCTACGCACAAGCCACCCTGTCCGATAAATGATAACCTTATCCCTAGTTGAGTGGCCCAAGTCTTGACAAGCCCTGAAAAGAAATTCTTCAAACGGCGAACATATGAGTGCCCTATCACCCAAACATGTTGAACTTCCTGGTACGAAGAGTGAACTTGCGCCACCATTTCCGTTGCTTGCCCGAAGCTCATCGTCCGACGCTCTTCTGTTTGCTCCTATGGTTTGTGAGTGCGAACGAGTGCAGGCTTCCCCCCTGAGTCACAGGATGAAGAAACTGCGAATGACGTGGAAACAAGAGAACCAAGGTAAATGCCTTGCCACGCTGGCATGCAACACACAAATTCCACAAAAACTGCACCCAGCACTATCTGATAGTGAAATTTACCCCTCTCTCTGAGTCACAGGGAGAAGGGAAAAAACCCATTGCACACTTAAAATGGACAGTCACACCGTGTTAGAGCATGTGCAGCCGCACATATCTCTTGTAACAGAGGACCACCTACCGATCCTTTTGAGATGCTCGTCCCCCAACCCTCTTGCTGCTGCTTCAGTGGCTGCCCCTATCCTGAACGAATGAGTCCCGAAGTCGGCAGTGTCTAGCCCGGCACTCTTCAATGCCAGGAGCATAACTCTCCTGAACTGGAACACCGTGAGTGGTGACCTGTTCCCATGTATCAAGAGAGGCCCTCTCGTGTTTTGTGCCCGTTGGGCCATAAAGGCCTCAAGCCTGTAGAAAGGGCAGCATGAAGTGTTCCCCGCCCTGTGTAATACTATGCTCTCTCCCCTACCATCTTGATCGGTTTTTGATTTCAGGATGGAAATCAGCACTGAATCCTTCTTTATGTTAACGTGTCCTATCTGCAGGCCCCTCAGCCAATCTTTCTTATTCTTTGCGACTAGCTCACCTGCCCTAAATGCGCCGTAAAATGCGAGGCAGAATGCTCCTTGAAACAAGACCACTTCGCCTGGGGAAGTGCAAACCTGCGGCAGTGCCCCCACTAGTTTCCCTAGTGTTTCTAAACCTATGGGTCTCCTGACATCCGTCTGCCCTCCCTGCAAGCGTTGCCATCCTTTCAGCGCCTGGCGTACCACGAAGTTCCTTGTGGGATCCCCTCTTCCATTTATCTTCACAAAAAATGATATGGCTGAGATATGTGTTCTTACCCCTGCTACTGTGCGCCCTTGTTCCCTCATGAAAGCAAGATATTCAACTACTGACTCATGATCATGCCACTTGTGCTCCCACTGTTCCCCCAAGAACAAACAAAACGTCCCAAACGCCCCTTCGTAAGCACTCCTGGTTCTGGGCGCTAGGCTCGCTGCCATGAGGTTCGATATTTGGGTGCACCAAGCTGCCAAAGCTGTTCTTGGAAAGGTGTTGGGTGCACTGCTGCCTCTGGGATGTGTGACCTGAATGCCTGCATTTAAAAACGAGACAATGCATCAGTCGCGTGGTTCAGAACACCTGGCACGTGTTTAGCTTTAAAAAGGGCATTCAATTTCATGCACTGCAACACAATCTCCTTCAACAAACGCAGCATCATGCTACATTTAGCCGTTTGGCTATTTATGCATTCTACTACTGCCATGTTGTCGGACCAGAATATTACAGACTGTTTTTTTAGACCCTCCACCCTCACAGTCAGCGCCACTAGCATTGGAAAAAGCTCTAAGAAGCTAATGTTAGCAGTGAGCCCAGATTCCCTCCTAAACTCTGCTGCTTGGTTCATAAAACTCTAAACGGCAAAGGCCCATAATACCTCGCCAATAAGCTCACTGGCTATCATCCGGCTGGAACACTCAGATCTTCCTGCAAGCACCTCCTCTCCGTCCCCAAAGTTCGAACCGTCAGAAACGGAGACAGATGTCGTACTTTGCAATTTGGGACAGCGTAGGAGGCAGGGTCCTACCCCTGTCTATCCCGGTATTAGCGAACCGCGAATGGTCAATGCGGTATGTACAAGTGCTTTGTGTAACGTTTTAGCTATGAATGCACTGTGTATACGTTATTATACATCACTACGTGGGTTCCATCTTAGAGCAGTGGCCATCTTATGGTTGCCCTCACATAGGCTACATATCATGAAGCAAATACGGGCCTTTAGAGCACATGTGCCTTCCTTTGACTTCTCTGTGACCTGGGCAGCTTGGCTCCGCTGCCCCAGGTCAGTCCGGTCCCACGAGCTCCCCGTCATTCGGCCACCTGTGATTAGCATCAGGGTTTGACACACCATAAAGTCTTTTCATCCTACACGAGCCTCCAGCTAATCTCTTTCACACCTGACTATTCCTGCTTTATGGCTTGCTTTCCAAACAGGAGATGCTCATGTTAATTGGGGCCTATTGATATCTGATGTGGGATCTGAGCCTTGCTGGGTAAATAATTGTGGGCTGACTTAACTGGAATGTGGGATGGTCATCATGACTCTGCCTTTTCGTTTGTAATGTATACATATGAATGACCATGCCATAAAACAAGGAATGTGTGCCTGAAGCATGATATTTTGTATTTAAGGAGAAGCCCGTTTCTGTAACTTTTAGCAGTCTCCTGAGAACATACACGCTGTTGTACTTCTAGGATACCTGTAATTGGTCTGCAGCCAATAAATTGATCTTTTTCTTCACCCAGAAGACTCTGTGTTTCTGTAGGTCTGAAACAGGAAGAACCCGAAGTCATAGGGTGTGTTCCCCTGCACCGCTGGGCTTAAAATTCCCAATACTTCAGTTGGCGCCCAACTCGGCGCGATTTCAACGGTACCGGTCCAAGCCAGAGGTTCGTGAGGAGCTTCGTGTGGAAATTCTGGAGGAAGGCCACCACTTCATCGACCCCTGCATGTCGACGGGGTCCGAAAGTCTTTTCTGCGAGGTTCTCCGCGTCCCGACGGCTACGAAGGACTGCTGCCCTGATTAATCGCCCTGTTTTGGACCCTTGACGATTTTGGTAGAGCGAAACAATCGAGAGAGGCTTCTGGTGACGCCATTGATTATCGATATTCAGTTAAGTATAAGTGGAGCGTCTCCCAGTTTGAATTTGGTATCCTTCGGGATTATTTTGATTTGGAGTTTGCAAACCCCAAAGCCAGAGGACTCGTGTATTCACGAGACTATCGTAATCGATAATCCTTTGAAGTTTGGAACTAGACTAGTGAGCGAAGATGCCTGGTGCTAGTGTATTTGGAAGATTGTTTTGTTTGAGTTGTGGAAGGGATTTCCAGTTGGAGGATTCATGTCCGGTTCCTCCAATTGGTACTCCAACTTATGAGCTTTATGTAAAACATGGCGTGGGCCCCATTGCATATAATGAAGTATGGATCCGATATACCAGAAAGGACGGTGTTTTAAAATGGCCCCAAAATGGTAGTTTCGATACAGATATCTTAGATAATTTGGAAGTTAAATTGTTTAAAAAGAAAGCCCGGCCGGCGATGTTTGATTCTTTCCGCCTATGGCGAAAGGAAGCCAAACAGAAGGAAATTAAGCTAGCGAAAAGAAATAAGAGAGTAAGAGGTATGTCAGTGATGCAAGCAGCTGTGCAATTTAAAGATAATGAGGAGGAACAAATGAATGAGCAATTGCACAGACAGCGCAAACTAGGGATTGATAAATGTTACCCTGTTTTGTCACCCCTTGTGCAAGATAAGACAAAAGAGAAAGAGAAAGATTCCCTAATGTCCCATTTGCTAAGTTCGCCACCCCCGTATGCGCAAAATGCCACCGCACCTCCACAGCTTGTAAACGTGCAGCCTCCAGTAAATATGCCGCAAGCCTTCCCACAGCCGCCAGCTCCTCCTCAGCTGGCTCCTATCCCTGCAGTGCAGCCCTCTCAAGGGCCGCCAGTTTTGCTACCTGTTGCCCCTGCGCTTCCTGCGACTTTGCCTGGCACGCCAGCGGCATCCCCTGACGCTCCTTCTTACACTACCCAGGTACCTGTATCTGAATCTGTTTTTCTTCCCTCTGTCTATCCCCCTGTTTTCGCCTCAACTTCTCCTTCAGCACGACAACGACTAGCTAATGTGGTTACTAATTTAATGTCGCCTCTCTTTGGGTCATCTAGTGCGACTCCTGGTTTACAGCGTAAACAATTGCGTAGTCAGCTGCCTGGTCCCGAAGAGAAAGAGGTGTTAGATCATCTGGCGCGTAGGTGGATTGGTTTCCCTTCACTCTATGATGTGGAATCAGTTGTTAACGTTTTTCACCAATGGGATGCCCCAAAGCAGAGGTATGTCTTTGATAAGATGTGTGAATTCCTCTGTGAGGAATTGGAGGATAATGGTGCAAACCCAAACCCACAGGAATTGTGTCGAGTGCGATTTGATTTTGAAACAGGTATAATTGTGGGCCCCAATGTAGATAAAGCAGTTGCAACTTTACTGTCCCTCAGAAATGGGGATTGTCAGCAATCATTGTTCGAACAGGAATTCCCTGTGGGGAAGAAGGGAAAAGCGCGACAATACCCTATGAGAGAAGTCCCTCCGGTATGGAAGGAAGCCGTTGCGGCTAATGCCGCTCAAGGTATTGCTGCTGCTCCAGCACATTTGCAGCGTGTTTGGGTGCATGTCCCTTGGAAGCGTTCTGAGGTCTTAGCGCTTAAACAGACATTGCCTGACCCCCGTAAAAACCCTACAGGTTATTATAAGGAGTTGTCACAAACTGCAGAATCTTGTGTAATGAATCTGGCTGACATAGATATGTTGTTTGGGAATGTGGTTCCACGCCTTTATGGGGATCCATTCGTAATGTAGATCACGCTGCAGAATTGGGTAACACATGGGCTAATATCATTGCTGCAGATGCTGGCCAAGTTGGTGGCGCGAAGCCTGACCCTTTAGTAGCAGACCTCCCTGGTAGAATTATTACCTACATGAAAACCATAATGCCCGCGATGCGCGTAAATTGGGATAAACTATCCGCATGCAAGCAGAAGAAAGATGAGACAGTGTCCGATTTCTTTACCAGGTTTGAAGAAACGTTTATCGACCACAGTGGTCAAGACATGAGCACTGAAGGTGGCCAACGGTTATTCGTTGATAAATTTGTGCAGAATCTACTTCCCGAGTTGTGTAAGAAATTAAAAGACTCAGAAAGTTCCTGGGCTGTTTCCTCTTCAGCGCAAATACTGGCTACTGCACAGTATTATGAGAATAGAGACAAAGATGAGAAGGATAGAACAGATAAGAAAACGAAAGAACTGAAAACAAAGGTCCTCTTGCAGCAGGCTTATCCACCACGTGGAGGACAGAATAATTATAGGCAAACCCAAGGTATCTATCAGCAACCCCAACAGTTTCAGAATAGTCAGCAAATGAATGGGTATTATCAACCACGAATCCCTGTAGGTCCCAACCAATGTTCATATTGCAAAGAGGAAGGTCATTTTAAATATAGTTGCCCTAAATTAATGCAGCGTAACAGTAATGCATATGGCGCAAGAGGCAGAGGTGGTCAGCAAGCTCCTAGAGGCAGAGGGCGTGGAAATGTTCCCCAGAACGCGCGTCCTCTTCCGCCTCAAAATACCCTAAATAGCTTTGATCAGCAAGCCAACGCGACTGGTAATACAGCTCAGTACTACAATAATGATTATTATGCAGAAGACGACAATGTAGAAGATAATGATTACTAGGACAGCCGTAGACAGAGAGAGGGAGTTGTTTCAGTGCCAGTGGATCAGAGCGGACCTTATGTTAAAGTAACTACAGCAAATGTAACGGAGCCCTTTCTGCTGGATACTGGTGCTGCAAAGAGTTCAATCATGCATTCAAATCTCCCTGGCGCGCCTTTGTCTGGCGAAATGAATGTTTCAGTAGGTTTTTCTGGCGCCCCAGTTAGGAACCCGATTTCTAGTCCTATGTCACTTTCTGTTGGACCTTGCGAGTTAAAAGCACCCCTCATCCTAACGACAGGTTGTGGTGAAAATTTGCTAGGATTAGATTTGCTAAAAAGATTGCATGCGACGCTATATTGTTCTCCCTCAGGAGTACAACTTACATTAGGTAAGAAAGTGATTTCCCCAATGTATTTGTCTAAAAATGCAATGCCACCTGAATTGTCATCCCTTCCGGATGTCCTTTGGGCTACTGGTCCCAATGATGTGGGTCTTTTGGAAATACCGCCATATGTGGTCACTTTAAAAGCCAATGTCAGATTGCCACGTATTCCCCAGTACAAGATCTCCAATGAAGGTCAGAAAGCATTGTTAGCAATTGTCAGTGATTTGATTAAAAAGGGTGTAATTGAAGAGACAAGAGGCAACGTTTGCAATAGTCCTGTTTTACCTGTCTTAAAACGAACGGACCCTTCACAGCCACCTGTTTACAGATTTGTGATTGATCTTAGAGAGGTTAATAAGATTGTTGTGCCACAGTTTCCAGTTGTCCCTGATATAACTGCCTTGTTAACCATGATTCCAGCCTCCGCTGCATGGTTCTCAGTGATCGATCTGAAGAATGCTTTCTTTAGCATCCCAATTGCAGAGGAGAGCAGAGACATTTTTGGCTTTAGTTTAGGAGGCCGAAGCTTCCGCTTTAAACGCGCGTCCAGGGCTACTGTGAAAGTCCATCAATATACAGTCAGGCTTTAAAAGCGCAGCTTGATGCACTTGTTTTACCTAGTGGCGCTATCCTTATTCAGTATGTTTACGATTTGCTAATCGCCGCGGATACTGAAAAGATTTGCAAAGAAGCTACATTGTCATTGTTGCGTCATTTGTCTGCCTTTCATCACAAAGTGTCTCTCTCAAAGCTGCAATATTGTCGACAAGAAGTGACCTACTTAGGTCATCTCTTATCGAAGGAGGGAAGGAAACTGACCCCAGAAAGAATTCAAGCCATTGCACAGTTGAGTGTGCCAAGAACACAGAGAGAAGTGCGTGCTTTCTTGGGCATTACTTCATACTGTAGGCATTGGATTCCTAATTTTTCCTTCTTGGCAAAACCTTTGTTAGCATTAACATGCAAAGACACACCGAATCCTATTCCATGGTCTGAAGAGTGTCAGAAAAGTTTTTGGGAATTGCGTAATGCGTTATGTTCAGCTCCTGTGTTGGGTACCCCTGACTACAGCAAGCCTTTTACATCGTATGTTCATGAGAAAGATGGTTGCGCATTATCAGTGTTAACACAGCCTTTTGGCGACAGACCGCGTCCATGCGCGTATTTTTCGTCAACCTTGGACCTGGTAGCGAGGGCATTGCCAAGTTGTCTGAGAGCCACAGCCGCCGCAGCTATGTCTATTCGACAGTCTGCTGGACTGGTAATGGATAACACATTGACTGTTATGGTTCCACATGCTGTGGACACATAGTTAAACAGGACCAAGACACAGCACTTAACTAGTGCGCGATTATCCGGATATGAGCTGACACTGTTAGCAAACCATATACACATAAAGAGATGCAACACGTTGAATCCAGCTACACTATTACCAATTACAGCAGACCTAGATGAGATTGAGCAACATGATTGTCTGTTCAGAAGAAGAGACGAAAGGAAGAGTAGATCTTAAAGATACTCCCCTGACTGAGTGTGATGGTACTTTATGGGTGGATGGTTCGTGTTTCAAGCTTCCGAATGGTGATACGACTGCTGCATATGCTATCACGACTTTGCACACGATTGTGGAAACTGCGCGTGTGCCACAAAATTCGGCTCAAGCAGCAGAATTGATTGCCCTTACGAGAGCATGCGTACTGTCTGAAGGAATGAAAGTGAACATATATACAGATAGCCAGTACGCCTTTGGCGTGGCTCATAGTTTTGGGCGATTGTGGAAGGAACGTGGGTTCCTGACTTCGCATGGAGCTAAGATTCAGAATGGCAAGTTGGTGAATGATCTCCTTGAGTCGCTGACCCTACCGTTACAAGTTGCGATTATGAAATGCAGTGCGCACAATAAAATCACTGATGATGTTGGTCGTGGTAACGTGTTTGCTGATGAAACCGCGAAAGAAACAGCAAAAGATGTGAAGACTCGAATGTATGTTGCAGGCCCTGCAAGATGGGTTGGTGATGTTGGAATGTGTGAAAACACAATAGAAAGTGTAAAGTCCCTTCAAGCTGAAGCCACAGAAAAAGAGTTGAGCAAGTGGAGAGAAAGTATGGGTAAGTTGGATGAGAATGGTTGTTGGATTGATCTGTCAAAACATAGGCGATGGTTGTTACCTGATGCATATGTGCTTCCAGTGGTTACTATGGCCCATGCAATGGCACACATCCGTATGAAAGGAATCTGTACGTTGTTGGCTCCAGTATGGCAGAATGCTGGAATTCCCAAGTGTGCAGAGAATGTGGTCAAGAATTGTATGGTATGCTTGAAATACAACCCTGGTAGGGGAACCCCAACTCCAGCTGGTCATTTTGCGCCTCCATCATATCCATTTGAAGTTTTGCAGCTAGATTTTGTCCACATGGAAAGGTGCAACAACCTGAAATATGTATTGGTGGTTGTTTGCGCTTTTTCAAAATGGATAGAAGCCTATCCCCTAAAAGACAACACTGCTCTGTCCACAGCCAAAGCCCTTGTGAAGGAATTTTTCCCTAGGTTTGGAATGCCAAGAATGGTGTGGAGTGATAATGGGAGTGAATTTGTGGGTCAAGTGATGAAGAATGTGTGTGAGGGATTAGGGGTTAAGCAGAAATTCCACGCTGCAAATCACCCCCAATCAGCTGGATTAGTAGAGCGCTACAATGGCGCTCTAAAACTCAAGCTGGCCAAAATCCAAGCGAGCTCAGGTCTTAAATGGCCTGACGCTCTGCCTCTAGCACTCCTGTCCACCAGAATGACCGTACACTCACGAGTGGGACTTAGTCCCTACGAGGTCGTTTTTGGCCGCCCGGCCAATGTATGGGGTGTGCCAAGACCGACAAAATTCAGTGAAATCGAACATCCAGTACTGCTTGATTATTTGTACGAGTTGACGGCTAAATTGCGTGTTTTACACCAACAGGTGCACGATACTCTTCCCCAGGCCTCTGAGGCTCCAGGACACCCTATCGACCCTGGCACGTGGGTTCTGGTGAAAAATTTCCAGCGCAAAAGCAACGATGAGCCTCGTTGGATCGGCCCTCATCTCGTACTTCTGTCTACAAGATCAGCTGTTCGAGTAAAGGG
The DNA here is from genome assembly GCF_964204655.1 of Triturus cristatus. Taxonomy (NCBI): domain Eukaryota; kingdom Metazoa; phylum Chordata; class Amphibia; order Caudata; family Salamandridae; genus Triturus; species Triturus cristatus. Next base: position 843,941,739 of record NC_140580.1, on the reverse strand, counting down.
GAAGAAGAACTGGATCCACTGCGCCCATGTTAAAAGGATACCTTTGCCTCTGCCGTATGACCAGTGGGTCCAGGAGGGTATCGCAGACTCTGAAACAGACACGTACCTCGTTTTGTGCCGTTCAGTGATGCACGCATAAAGGGCACAACTTCAGCACAACAGAGTGACGATATTTTGCATGAAGCTGTGCCACCGTCAATTCGATTGGACACTACAGAGCCTGAACTTTTGTTTCAAGATCAAACAGTACCTGGCCGTCTCCACTATAATCTAAGACCAAGGCCTATGGACAAATAAATATTCTTTTTCTTTTACCTTTTTTATTTTTTTGATAACCAGAGCTCTCCCATCTGAAGGACTTTCTTGATTTTTGTTTTTCGAACCACCATCCGGGTTCAGCCGCAGGGTCGCGGTGCCAAGACTTTGGGGTACAGGCCGAAGACGTTAGGTCAACGGTTCTGGTTGGTCTAGGGCGTTCCCTGGACTGACAGGCGTACTCCTCAGCAGAAGATACTCACCCGCCGCGAGCGGCACGATTAGAGGATGGAGTTTTTCAAGATGGAGAGACCCGCTGAGGAAATGAACTTTAAAGAAAGAATGTGTAAAATAATGAAGAGCAAACGTTTTGTATTTTTATGCCTGTTTATATTATGTAGTATGGTAGTGTTTACTGTAGGATTTGTATTCTTCTCCTCTCAAGAGCCCATTGCACCCACTGTACAGCCTATACCTCCTCCTACTGTCTCCTCACACTCTTTTCACCCTCTGCCTGAACATGAACAAGCTAGACGGTCTGAATTTGTAAACAACTCGTTTATTCAGCTCCTGCACCAGCACCAACTAGTGATGAATACAACAAATTGCTGGGTGTGTGGTTTAATGCCACATACCATTAACAAGGGTATTCCTTATCTAGTGCTGCCGTTTAGTTACAATGGATCGTCATGGGCATTCCAGACCATGTTTCTCTTTGCATTAGATGCCTACTCCCCACGACAACCGCGTTCCATCAGACCTAGCACCAATAACAAAGCTTTAATGAAAGGAGTTGCCGATATGAGCAGAGATATCGACGCATACTCATCTATTCCCAAAGAAGAGTTGAGAGCTTATGTAGGGTGGAACGCGACGGGGTATAGTATTAGTCTGGGTGAAAGACAGCGAAAAATCTCATCCCCAATCTGGGTCGTACCCCACATAGGTCGGTTCTGTTTGCAAGGTAATGGTCAGAATCCTAGAGCTCAACTGGGAAGAAGTGACTGTACTGAAACGTACACTTTTCCGTCACAGTTTTCCCCTGCGTTTTTGGCTGCCAAGGGTACATATTTTATCTGCAATGACCGAGCATATACATGGTTGCCCCCTGACTTCTCGGGCACATGTTATATTGCAAATCTGCTACCGCCAACATTTACTGCCGCCTCTGACTATCACAAGACCAGAGTTGTGAGAGGCGTGATTAGTAAGGAGGATACTGCCGGTCAGGAAGCGGGAGATTTCTTTTTGGGTTTCCTGCCGTTTTGGGGACCTATGGTTAATAGTAGGAACTTGAGACAACTGACTCGTGTGGTTGAATCCACTGTTAATGTTACGGCTGGTGCCCTTGGTAATTTGACAGCTGAGCTCCAAACGGATCGCCTCATGACTTTGCAGAACCGCATGGTTCTAGACGTCATACTTGCAGACCGCGGTGGGGTATGTAAGGTTATCCAATCTAGTTGTTGCATTTTCATACCAGACAACGCTCCAACAGTTTATCAAGCCATCTCCAAACTACATAAAATATCTGAGTCCATACACGTGGATAAAGGAGATTGGTCACTGGTGGGGTGGTTCTGGGAACTGATATCTGCCTGGGGTTGGAAAGTTCTGATGGTCATTGGAATGATCTTAGCCATCCTTTTCCTGTTCTGTCTGTGCATACAGTGTGCTCCTGCGATATGTGGCCTCTGTGCTACATTATGTGTAAGGAAACCTGTATCGAGGGACGAGCTAAGTAATAGGATGATGCTACAGCAACATCTCCATGACTTCGTGAATATTGACCTAGACTCGGATTGATGTGAGCATAGTTGTTGCCTATGTAAGGGCAAAAGGAGGGTCTGTCGTACTTTGCAATTTGGGACCGCGTAGGAGGCAGGGCCCTACCCCTGTCTATCCCGGTATTAGCGAACCGCGAATGGTCAATGCGGTATGTACAAGTGCTTTGTGTAACGTTTTAGCTATGAATGCACTGTGTATACGTTATTATACATCACTACGTGGGTTCCATCTTAGAGCAGTGGCCATCATATGGTTGCCCTCACATAGGCTACATATCATGAAGCAAATACGGGCCTTTAGAGCACATGTGCCTTCCTTTGACTTCTCTGTGACCTGGGCAGCTTGGCTCTGCTGCCCCAGGTCAGTCCGGTCCCACGAGCTCCCCGTCCTTCGGCCACCTGTGATTAGCATCAGGGTTTGACACACCATAAAGTCTTTTCATCCTACACGAGCCTCCAGCTAATCTCTTTCACACCTGACTATTCCTGCTTTATGGCTTGTTTTCCAAACAGGAGATGCTCATGTTTATTGGGGCCTATCGATATCTGATGTGGGATCTGAGCCTTGCTGGGTAAATAATTGTGGGCTGACTTAACTGGAATGTGGGATGGTCATCATGACTCTGCCTTTTCGTTTGTAATGTATACATATGAATGACCATGCCATAAAACAAGGAATGTGTGCCTGAAGCATGATATTTTGTATTTAAGGAGAAGCCCGTTTCTGTAACTTTTAGCAGTCTCCTGAGAACATACACGCTGTTGTACTTCTAGGATACCTGTAATTGGTCTGCAGCCAATAAATTGATCTTTGACTTCACCCAGAAGACTCTGTGTTTCTGTAGGTCTGAAACAGGAAGAACCCGAAGTCATAGGGTGTGTTCCCCTGCACCGCTGGGCTTAAAATTCCCAGTACTTCACAGATCTTGAATCCCTCGCTACCTGCAGTGTCAGTCATTAGGCCCAGCTCCGGGGTGGACCTAGGTGGGCTGAGTCACACCACTCTCCCATTGAAGTCACGCAAGAATGCTTTCCAAATCAACATGTCCTGCCTCACTTTGCCGGAAAGCCTGGTGTGATGGTGCTTCTCCCTGAGGCCTGAAATGGCATGTGCGATGGTGCGAGAGAAAGGCCGCGCCATTGGGATTATGCGTAGTGCGAAATTCAATTGCCCTACCACCTGCTGTAACTGGTGCAGCGTAACCTTATCTTCGCCGACATGGCGCTCCAACTGCCGAGGGCGAGATATATATATATATATCAAATTGTGGGAGGTGGACAGTTTTTCTCATTCAGGAAATATAGTCCTTTTTTAAATTCACAAATTTGTCTGCTCGCTTACAGAAGCCGCGTTCAGTGTAAATTGCTGGCATCGGTGTGAGGTCCGTGTCTTCCTTGTCTGCACCTAAAGTCTCTGGGATAATGATCCCCCAAGTGCTCACATCATCAGAGGCCTATGAGCTCCCCCTATTACGACCTTGATGAACAAACACACCCTCCACATGTAGCCCACCCGGCAAAGCAGCAAGGAGATCTGTGTGAGAGCTGCCCACAAGGATCACAAGAGACAAGTGGCTCCTCACCTTGAAGCACTAGAAACAGACGTGCTCCTAGTCTAAGTGCCTCACAAACCATTGCATAGTGCTAGAGTTGCCTGACAAAAAGGATTATGCTTCTCAGAATGTTTAAATTGCATTTATCTAGAGCGTACTTCCCCTGACGAGGCACTGAAGTATGAATTTCATGCAACTTACACGTTATCTTTCTCCAACATTTCCTTTCAGTGTTGGAAATAACCATGGAAGCATCTGACTTTCTCTGAATGCACCGATAACCCCTTGGGGTCTTCAAAGTGACCGTCTGTCAGTGCTTAATTTGAGCCGGGAGTTTCCGGTGCTCAGCACCCACACCTAATCATCAACACCATCTTTACATGAGCACCAGTTAAGGACATATTCCTTTATGGCAGACAGGGGGAGATTAAGTGATTTGCCCAGAATGCAGGGATTTAAACCTGGTTCCCCATCTCCGCAGTCAGCAGCTCTGGCCATTTCACCACATTCTCTCCCCACTTTCTTGGTTAGTAGTTGGTTCTGTTTTAGGTGGTGCTATCAGGAGAAATGGGCTGGTGGAAGCTGCCTCCTGACGAGAACCCCAGCACTTTTTTGTTTAAACAAATAAACCACTGCCCTCTGTTTGCAGAAACTAACTGGAGGATACATCAATCTTTCCTCCAGAAGCCCTGACGCATGCGCACCCCTACAGCGCTGCAGTGCCAAAAAATAAACTAGAATTAAGCCAAGAGCTAGGAATCCCCAGCCGCCTGCCCCTCAGATCCCAACATGCCTTATCAATGTAAGCAGCCGTCTCGATGAATAGATAAGCACCTCTAATTAGTAGTGTGTGCGCGCGCCTCGGCGCTTGTTGATTAGTTCTTGGCAGTCTGCTTTCCTCCCGTCTTTCAGTGCTCTGAAGCAATCAGACTGTTGGGGCTATTCAACATCAGAGGACTTAACACACCCAGAGGGTGTTCAGCCGGCGGCTGCCCCCCAAGTGCCTCCTCAGAGTAGGGTTTATAAACACCTGCTTCAGAGCAGCATGGCCACGCGGACGTGATTACGCATTGCTGGGCGCGAGCGCTTAATGAGCACGTCTTCTGCACTCGGGAGATGTTTGCAGAAGCACGTGGAGTTACAGCAAACTTCTGATATGCCTGACAGATCCCTCATCCCCCACGAGCACTGACAGCCAGCGCCGTCTCTCGCGTTTAGCTCTGGCTAATTGCAGCCAGCATTGCATTGTGCCTTTGTCAGACATTTCATAATTAGACGGAGAGTCACGAGGCACCGCATGTCTTGGGAAGAGGTGCGCACCAGAGGCGTGGATGGCGCGAGCCTTGCAGACTTGAGCAGAAACTCATCAAAACCAGTGACATATTGGAGGATTTGATAATAATGATAATTCATAACAGTAATGAGAGAGAGCCCATCTCTCACAATGTCCGTATCAGGCGTGAGTACATCATCAAGTGGATGTATTCTGGTTGGGGTAGGTGGCATTCTTTGCTGAAATACGAAGAGCAAAATCTGCCATTCTTTTAAAGGGGACATCTGGTGAAGTCGCAAAATGACTGACGGACTGATTCAGAAAGGTATCTATCTGTAGCAAAGTTACGACTGTGGAGTCCGCACTCCTGCTTAATCTTATTGCAGAAATTCCGCCCTGAGTGTGAATCAGGACCTATCAGTGAATCAATCAATAAGTCTTGTAGAGAGCTGCTCCTCACTTGTGAGGTTATCCGGGCGCTGAAGTATAGGTGGGCTCATTCGAAAAGCCAGGTCCTGAGTTCTCTTCTTAATTCTGCCAGAGAGGGAGATGCTCGTAGGTGGAAGGGCAGGTCGTTCCAGACTTTTGAGGGAAGGTAGGAGAAGGCACGGCCTCCGCTGCAAGGGCCCGGGAGGTAGAGCGCAGGTGTCTGGCTGGTTGGTGGAAGTTCTTGAGGTGGTTGATGTAGGCTGGTACCTGGTCGTGTAGAGCTCAATAGACCTAAATTAGGACCTTTAACTGGCATCTCTTTTTGACGTGGAGTCAGTGGAGGTTCCTGAGGTGGGGGGTGATGTTGGTGCATTTGGGAAGGTGGAGGATGACCCTAGCTGCTGCGTTCTGTATGGTCTGGAGTCTCTTGAGGAGTTGTGTGGTGATTTCGGCAAAGTGAGCGTTCCCGTAGTCGAGGCAGATGGTGATGAGGGCTTGGGTGATGGTTTTCCTGGTCTTAATGGGGATTAATTTGAAGATTATTCGGAGCGAAGGGTGTGGAAGCACGAGGAGGCGAATGCTTTGATTTGGTGCTTCACGATCAGTTCGGTGTCGAGGATTATGCCTAGTTTGTGGGTGTGGCCTGTGGGTGTGAGGGTGGGTCTGAGCTCAGAAGGCCATCATCTGCTATCCCACGGGGAGGTGTTCTTCCCGAAGAGCAACATTTCCGTCTTGTCCATGTTGGGCTTCAGGTAGTTGGTCCTCATCCAGTCGGCAACACTGGTCATAGCTTTGCAGAAGGTAGTTCTGGTAGTGGAGGGGTAGTCAGTGAGAGAGAGAATGAGTTGTGTACTGTCTGCGTAGGATATGATGTTGAGCCCTATAAACCTAAGGTGACATCACCAAACAAAGCAACGTCATAGAGAGCTTTTTGTTGGTGATTAATGGAGATGCAGGTCTGGACAAAGAGAACAATTTTTTTCTCTACACTGGAAAGCTGTGTTAAGTCTGCATGAAACGTGTATTTGTTTTGGAAAATGGCCAACATGAACTCTGTAGGTGATCTAGGGAAAGAGGCAGTTTTTTTGCCAGAAAACAGAGTATGTTTAGGTTAGCTGTACCTGCGTGTAATACAAAATGCAGGCAACATATGCAAGGGTGACACGTAGCTATTTTGAGGAGTCTCTGCTAATTGGAATAGTCGTTGTAGTGTCTTGTAAATATTTGTATAGTGGAACCATTCTGGTCCCTAAAGGACTCGGTAGGAATGACGTAAGCATTGGTGTGTGTCTAGTTGTGGTTAAATAAAGTTGGTGACCTATTGTGAATCAGTTAACGGTTGCACTCTGAAGAATAAAGACGTACACTACAGAGCTCCGTGTATGGTGTAGTCATTTGCATGGGCTGGGGAGGACACTACAACTGACAACGAGTCAGGGGATCTGTAACCCGAAGACCCGAAGATCCAAGAGTGCTCTCCCAGAGAGTTTGCTGAGATACAGCAAACTGCTCATGCATGCCACACCTGCCTTAGTCAAAGTAACGATCGACAGCTGGCCTCTGTGGAGTCAAAGCAGCACTCCAGCCAGAGCAAGATTTTTGAAGAAGGCGAAGGCCCTATGGAAAATTTAGTCACAGTCATCCCCGAACCTGCTGTTAAGGCCGAAAGAAGAGGTACTGTGCCTTTACACAATGGTAAGCTTTCAAGTGTACATAACGAGGAGCGCAGAAGGTGGTATGAGCCAGGTGCAAAAGCACACCAGAAGTAGAAGCACACAGGCACCAAGAAATGCTTAAGGCAGTGAAGACCAGGTACAATGCAGCGATGAACATTTGCCGGATATAAACCCGACACATACCGACAAAGATGAAAAAAGCCATACAACATCATAGCGGTCGTGACAACCTTGGTTCAAGCACGCAGCTGGGACCTAGAGATGGTATGAATGGAGTAGGTCCTAGTGGGCAGCAGACAGCATCGGAGCAAGCCCTGCTGTCGACAGCAGGAAGTTCTACAGGTCATTATGATGCTCCCGCCTTCTTGAAACTGCCGCTTCCATTCGACATCGCCAAAAAGTTGAACATTGGTGCCAGATGGAGTACCTGGATTGAGAAGTTCGATGGTTTCATCGATACGTTAGAAGAAACAGATGACAAAAAGATCATCAAATACTTAAAGAACCTTGCAGGTGAGGGATTGAAAAAAGCAATAAAGAAAATACCACAAGATGATTAAATATTTTACCAACAGATTAAAGCTGCCTTAGAGGTCAAGTTCATTCCAATGCCGAATACCGACTCTGTAAGGTGCATCTTCAACCAAGCTAGACTGGAAGCTGGGGAAACGATGGATGAATTTGCTGAAACAATTCAGACTCATTAAGCACTGCAAGTTCAATTAATTAAAAGTTGAAGAACCCATACATCTCTGAGTGATCGATGGGTGCCTGTCTGACTTGTTCAGACAACGTATGCTGCACAACACAGTCAGTTTGGAAAGAGTGCTCATGGTTGCGAGAGCAGAAGAAAGTGCTGATCGACAGACAGAGGATATGGAAGCTGGAGTAACTGTGAAGAAGTATATGAGGCAGGGAGAAGAAGAGATGAACTTCTTTATTCAAGCATCTGATACAGCAGCGTCCTATCCACAGGGCACCCATCAGCAACTGAATATGAGCACTTAGCAACATGAACAAAGCTCTCTACATTCTAGAGTCACAGTAGAGAATGTTCCACATGGAAGCAGTCAGCTAGTGCACAGCAGTATGTAAGGCAAATACCACACACCTTCCCCCAAACCTAGAACACATGTTAACCCAGAAAAGAAAGAGAATTGTAATAACAAAGAAGCATAATCAATTCAAAACATAGTTGCGTAGACTCTTCGGAGCTTTGCGTGTGTGAGAGCTCCTGTGTAGAGGGAAGACAACCTTGGAGGAAGAGGACAGGACACTTTTATTAAAAGAGAGAAAAGGATGCATGGGAGAAATCCTACCCAAATTCCAAATGCGCCCATCCTCGAGCTTCACAGCATTGTGAAATAGTTTGGTCACCCTAAAGGGAGAGGAGAATCTCACACCAGCAGTGTTCTGGGGAAAACGCACCTTTACATGGTCACCCACACGTAATGAAGTGTGGGAGGCAGCATGCCTGACATCGAAGTTGGCCTTCTCTTGGCATACTTGAGATCTTGTAAAGCCCGCCACTGAGGATCCTCACGAACCTCAACATCAGCACCTTTCCATCTCATCCAACTCTGGAACATATAAGTGTTGGGAGTGTGGCCCCTATACAACTCATAGGGGCCTTTTTCAGTGGTAGTGTGGGGAGTCAAACGGTAAACCATGACTCACTCAAGTAGTACAGATCTCCAGTCATTGCCTTGTTGTTTGGCCACTTGGATTGACTCTTTAAGTACACAATTGAACCTCTCCACCATACCATTGCACTCAGGGTGGTAGAGGGAACAACGCTTGTGCTTTATCCCTTTTCTGGCCAAAAACTCTTCCATTTCCCTCGACACCAGCTGAACACCATTATCAGTGAGAAGAGATTCTGAAAGGCCCTCCTGGAGAAAATGTCTTCCAAGGATTTGGTAACATCCCTGGTCTCTTTACTCTTCGTCACTTCGACTTCAGGCCATCTTGAGTACATGTCAATTAAGACAAGAACATAGGATTGTCCCGCCTTACTGGAAATAGGCCCCAAGAGGTCTAAGGCTACATGTTGCCAAGACCATGTGGGAGCATCTCGTATGACCATAGGTTGTACCCTAGTCTTAAAACCTTATCACTGGAGTTGCACTCTAAGCAGTCTCTCACCATTCGTTCCACCAGGATATCAATGCCTGGCCACCAGAAATGCAAACAAACTATTTTCTATGTTTTCGAGATATCCTGGTGCCCCTGGTAAGCCAATTGAACAATTTCCGCTCTAAGGGATAGTGGAGGAACCAAACGTGTGCCCCTCCAAAGTAGATCGCTACCCACGGAAAGCTCATCACGAACATTCCAGAATTTCCGGACATTTTCACTCAGAGACTTGATACCAGTCCAACCTTCAGACACCAATCTGCACACCTCTTGTATGTCAATATCACTCTTCATAACGTCTTTCTATTCAGCCTCAGAAACTATGCCTTCAACTATCTCGCATACCTTGAAATCATCAATTTCCCAAGAATCTTCGTCAAGCGGGGCTTCCCTATCCTATTTTGGTGCTAAACGAGAGAGACAGTCGGCAACCTTGTTATCCGCCCAAGGGATGTATTTTACAACAAAGTCAAAATCTTGCAGGGCAATCACCCACTAACAAATTCTAGAGGAAGCAGCGTCTAGAGCCTTTTTACAGAACAGATCCTTTAAAGGTTTATGATCTGAATGTACAACAAATGAGCTACCCCAGAGAAACTTCTTTAATTTCTTGATGGCCCAGGATATACACAGTGCTTCCTTCTCGATGACGGAATATTGGAGTTCTGGACCAACAAGAGCTCTGGAAAGAAACATAATGATGACTTCCTTGCTGTCCCTTTCTTGCTTGAGAACAGCGCCTAATCCCTTGGAACTGGCATCAGTGACCAGGATAGAGCTTAAAGCAGTGTCCAAGCTCTGAAGGGAGGGAGACGAACTCAGAGCCTTCTTGACATCCTCGAATTCTGATTGGCACTGAGGAGACCAAAAGAACTTCACACCCTTCTTCGAGAGGGATCTCAAGGTGAATGTGCGGCAAGCAAACTGGGGAACAAATTTGTTGTAGTACTCCACCATCCCTAAAAAGGTGACCAGCTCATCTCTAGACTGTGGGACGGGAAGATCCTTAATGCTTCTCACCAGACGATTCCTAGGCCTGACTCCACCCCCAGTTAGGCAGTGACCCAGGTAATCGATTTCAGAGAGGTTGAACCTGTCACGACCGCCTTCGTTCCTGGGGCTTCGATTGAGGCACAGGGTTCCACCTCCCGACGTTTCCGGCTCTGATTATAAATACACAGAGTACCAGAACAATCAGACGAGGGACAGGGATGAAGACCTGAGAGGATAGGTAAGAAATCAAGTAAAACGGAAAACAACTGAAGAGTTAAACACAATAACAGCCTACTCTCATAAGGTCTTACTAAAAGTATTGTGTCACCTCACACACTCTGTTTCACTCACAGCGATCACTCACCCTGAGAGGACACACCCTCTCCAAAGTCCAAACTAACTTCATTCTCCACAGGGTTTCGGGTGCCCTCTTTTCCTAAGTACTAACCCACCTCCCTCCGTGCACCGGGAAGATCCCTTCCCTGTGGTTCCCAAACAATAGTCTTGCACCGAGTTCCAGGGAGCCTCTTTGCCCAAAGTCTCGTATTAACTTGTCATACAGCTTATAGCATAGTCCCCCTCAAACGAATGCGGAAACGTCTTGCGAGTAGCGCTACTTGCCAGAGGTCGCGTAGTCTCTCGCTCTCTCTCCGAAACCTGTGAGAGTCCGGTGCTCTTCGAACGCGGCGACGCTTCCCTCAGCGCCCCGCTGGGAGAGTTCCTTGATTGCGAACCCCAACGCTCCTTCTCGGGAGTCAGGGGCTCTTCGAACGCGGCGACGCTTCCCTCAGCGCCCCGCTGGGAGAGCTCCTTGATTGCGAACCCAACACTCCTTCTCGGGAGTCAGGTGGCGGTGTTTGCAGCACGACCCAGATACCGCTCTCTTCCCGAAGCCTCAGACGCGGACTCCTGCGCCGTCTTGTCTCGGTAACGGGTATCCTCCAATGTGCTTCTCAATTCAGTATTACGCGCCGTGATTGGCCCCCGCGACGCGTATTTCAATGGTTTCCGCCCCGCCTCCATACCGCCGCGGATTCTGGGCCTCGTAGTTCTTTCCTGGCGGGACGTGCGGTAGGCGCTCTGGATCAGCGCCTGACAGTATGCCCCCCTGCCAAGCGCCTCCTAGGACCAGGCTTACTCGGGAAGCAGGCGTGAAACGAACGCACCGCCTCAGGAGCGTGTACATCCGAGGCCGGCGCCCAGGAGTCCTCCTCAGCCGTATATCCTCTCCAAGCCAGAAGGTACCACAGACGACCTCTCCGGAACCGCGAATCCAACACTCGTCTCACTTCAAACTCCTCCTGGCCGTCCCGGATGACTGGCGGGGGCGCCCTCCTCCTGGCCCCACCCGCAGGCTTCAACAGACTGCAATGGAACACCGGGTGTATGCGCAATGACGCGGGCAGGGCCAGTTTGTAAGCCACCGAACCCACCTGACGGACTACGGAATACGGACCTATGAAGCGCGGATGGAAGACGCTGCGCAGCTTGAACCTAAGGTATTTCGTAGAAAGCCACACTCGGTCACCTGGTTGATATGTAGGCCCGTCCTGTCGGTGACGATCCGCCCATGTCTTGTAGACGCCTTTGGCTCTCTCCAAGTTTGACTTGAGACGCTCATGGAGGTTCCTCAGCTTCCGTAATTGAGTAGCCAGTGCGGGCTGCTCCCAGATGCCCTCGGGAAACGCCAGCGGCAGAACCTTGGCATGGTAGCCATAATTCGCCCGGAACGGTGCTTCCTTGATAGAACAATGCCAGGCGTTGTTATAGGCGAGTTCCGCCATCCACAGCAGCGACACCCACGAGGTGCTGGCTTCCTTGGAGTAGCACCGGAGATACGTTTTGAGCGTTTGGTTGAGACGCTCCGTCTGGCCGTCCGTCTGCGGGTGGAAGCTGGTGGAGGTAGCCGCCTCTACTTGCAGCGCCGAACACCACGCCTTCCAAAACCTAGCAATGAACTGTGGGCCTCTGTCCGAAACAATCACTCTCGGGAATCCATGTAGGCGTATCACATGGGTTAACAGCAACTGAGCAGTGTGACTGGCTGAGGGAAGATTCTTGCATGGCACGAAATGACCCATTTTGGTGAGACTATCGACCACGACCATGATAGCATCACATCCCTGGTCCATCGGCAGCCCCACCACGAAATCCATGCTGATGTTCTGCCAGGGTCCAGCGGGTGTTGGCATAGGTACCAACTTGCCTTTAGCTTTCGAATGGTCTCCCTTGGCTTGGGCGCACACGTCACACTGTTGTATCCATCTTCGGACGTCCTCTTTCATGTTTTCCCACCAAAAGTGCCGCTGGAGCAGCTGAAGAGTCTTTGCGCACCCTGGATGACCCCCCAACAGCGACTCATGACACCACACGAAGGCCTGCTGTTGGAGCGCCTCTGTGGGCACAAACAGACGGTCGCAAACAAACGGCAATCCTTCTTTTATGTGCCGGTCCACTCCTTGATCTTCCCACTGGAGCCATTGGGCGAGAGTATGGTGTGTCCGCACTGAGTGGAGAAACGTCTCCGCCCGGACTACGCAGATTACTTTTTCCGAGGCGATGATTGACTCGTTGACCTCTCTGAGAGACAAGGGCTCTCCCCCCTGCCGGGATAGCGAGTCAGCCTTCCTGTTTTCCGACCCTGGACGAAAAGTGATGACAAAGTCAAAACCTGCGAAAAACAGCATCCACGCATCTGTCTTTGCGTAAGATGTCGTGCCGTTTTTAGGTATTGTAGGTTTCTGTGGTCGGTATACACCGTTATCAGATGTCGTGCTCCCCACAGATAGTGTCTCCACTCATGAAACGCCCTCCGAACCGCTAGCAACTCCTTTTCTGCAATCGTGTAGTTTGCTTCAGCCGGGGACAACTTCCTAGAGAGGAAGGCGATGGGATGCAGTTGTCCGGTCTGTGCCTCTCGCTGCGAGAGTACCGCTCCCACCGCGATATCGGACCCATCCGCTTCCACGATGAACGGAGCGTCGGAGCGGGGATGCTGCAGGATCGGGGCAGTAGTAAAGGCTTGTTTTAACTCGCTGAACGCATGCATTGCTTCTGGAGTCCATGAAAAGGGGTGTCCTTTTCGTAGCAGACGAGTAAGAGGAGAGATAAGTTGGGAAAAGTGAGACATAAATCTCCGGTAATAATTAGAGAACCCAAGAAAACATTGGACGTCCCTCACGGTTCTTGGGATGGGCCACTCTTGTACTGCTGCCACTTTCCTCTCCGCCATACTTAACCCTGCCGGGCTTAAGACCACCCCCAGAAACTCCACTCTCTCCACATCGAATTCACACTTGCACAACTTGCAAAACAAATTGTTTTCTCTCAACTTTTGGAGGATTTGTGACACATGAGTGTGGTGTAGGCTAGGATCCTTGGAGTAAATGAGGATATCATCAATGTATACTACAGTTGTCTTATCAATGTACTCCTTGAGCACATCATCTAGAAAGAATTGAAACGCCCCCGGGGCGTTACACAGTCCAAACGGCATTACCCTATACTCGAAAAGGCCATACCGCGTTTTAAACGCCGTCTTCCACTCATCACCCTCCCTTATCCGAACCAGGTGATAAGCCCCTCTCAAATCCAATCGAGTATAAATGGTGGCCTCCTTCACCTGGTCCAGCAAGACAGGGATGAGTGGAAGAGGGTATCGATTCCTCACGGTGTTTTTATTCAAAACGCGATAGTCAATGCACGTCCTCAGATCGCCATTGGCTTTTTTGATAAAGAACAGGGGCGACGCGGCAGGAGACCGGGAAGGCCTGATGAACCCTATGTCTACATAGTGTTCCAAGTATTGCCGCAGATGTTCTGTCTCTGGGTCGGACAAAGCATACACTCTACACGATGGCATTATTGCCCCAGGGATCAAGTCTATCTGACAATCATATTCCCGATGCGGGGGCAAGACTTCCGCCTTACTCTCGCTGAAAACATCCGTATATTTACCATATACTGCGGGGAGGACCGTTTCTTTCTCTGCCGCCGTGAGTATATGATACCCGTGGGTGAGCGCCAGAATGTGGGTTCGGTGAGTGTTAGCGCATTCCCTTAGGCAATACTCGGTGTCAAATTCTACCGTTTTTCTTTTCCAATCTATTGCTGGATTATGGGTTGTTAACCATGGCATGCCCAAAATCAATTCATACTGCGGGGCCTCTATAATGTTGAAGGCTATTTCCTCCACATGATCCCCCAGTGGTCCAGTTTTGGACAGCGTCAAGGAATCCGTGACCTCAGTGATGGGTCCGGATATCAGGGGTTTCCCATCTACTGCCCAAACCCTTTCTGGACTAGGTCTCGGGAGACGCCTTAATCCCAACCGCCGCACCAACCCGTTGTTCACAAAGTTCCCAGTGGCCCCTGAATCAATCATTACTTTGACTTCATGTTCCGCTGTTCCGACGTGTAAAAGCATGTTTAAGATAACGTGGGATTCGGAAGCTATAGAATCTATGATCGCTAAAGACGGCAGCTGTAACTTCTGAGCCTTGTCCTCTTCTTCCACCCTCGTAAGATCGGGAAGGGATGCCTGCAACGTGGTTACCGCCACTTTCCTCACCCCTGCATACCCTCCTTTTTTGGGTTTAACTGGGCAATCCCTTACGTAGTGGCCTTTCTTGCCGCAGTACATGCATAACCCTGCACTCCTGCGGCTTTCTCTTTCGACCCTGGATAAAGGGGCCCTAATTGCTCCCACTTCCATGGGCTCTGCCTGACCCTCCGAGGCCACTGGGTGTTTTGGCCCCCTCTCGGCTTTATCAACAGGGGCATACACCCTCTCTCCCTTACGTTCGGATAATCTATGGTCTAGTCTCAACGTAAGATTCATCAAATCGGTACAAGTAGAGGGCTGCGGGTCGATTTGGGCCAATACGTCTTTCATGTCATCTTTTAACCCCTGATAATAGAGGGACATTCTTTTATCCTCGGGCCATGCGGTTTCAGCCACTAGACGGTTAAATTGCGTCAGATACGACACCAGGTCCTGTTTCCCCTGTCGTAGTCCCAACAGTTCTCGATCCGCCGAGAAGTTGGTGGCCCTTCGATCGAAAACCCGCTCAAACTCTGTTCGAAAGGCATTCCAATCTGACAGTAAGGGATCGTCATATTTGACCAAGGGTACGGCCCAATTGGCCGCATCCCCTGTCATATATGAGATCACAAAGGCCACCCTCGAATGGTTCGAAGGAAACAACGCTGGTTTACAGGAAAAGTGCAGGGCTATTTGTGTCAGAAAGGTTTGAATCTTGAGGGGATCACCCGAAAACCTTTCTGGGCTAGCTAAAGGTATGGGAGGAGACACATTCACCTGTATAGGAGATGAAGACGGTGTGGCGTCAAAGGGATTCCTACCCTGTCTGTCCACCCTGTCTCGTAGTGCGGCCGTTTCTGCCCTTGAGGCAGCCAATTCCTGCTGTACCACCAGGAGAGCCTGTAATACTTCGTCTAAGGAGGCCATGTGTGTGCGTCACTCAAGGATTTTTATTCGTGGGCGCGTAATTCTGGCACGACCGCCTTCGTTCCTGGGGCTTCGATTGAGGCACAGGGTTCCACCTCCCGACGTTTCCGGCTCTGATTATAAATACACAGAGTACCAGAACAATCAGGCGAGGGACAGGGATGAAGACCTGAGAGGATAGGTAAGAAATCAAGTAAAACGGAAAACAACTGAAGAGTTAAACACAATAACAGCCTACTCTCATAAGGTCTTACTAAAAGTATTGTGTCACCTCACACACTCTGTTTCACTCACAGCGATCACTCACCCTGAGAGGACACACCCTCTCCAAAGTCCAAACTAACTTCATTCTCCACAGGGTTTCGGGTGCCCTCTTTTCCTAAGTACTAACCCACCTCCCTCCGTGCATCGGGAAGATCCCTTCCCTGTGGTTCCCAAACAATAGTCTTGCACCGAGTTCCAGGGAGCCTCTTTGCCCAAAGTCTCGTATTAACTTGTCATACAGCTTATAGCATAGTCCCCCTCAAACGAATGCGGAAACGTCTTGCGAGTAGCGCTACTTGCCAGAGGTCGCGTAGTCTCTCGCTCTCTCTCCGAAACCTGTGAGAGTCCGGTGCTCTTCGAACACGGCGACGCTTCCCTCAGCGCCCGCTGGGAGAGTTCCTTGATTGCGAACCCCAACGCTCCTTCTCGGGAGTCAGGTGCTCTTCGAACGCGGCGACGCTTCCCTCAGCGCCCCGCTGGGAGAGTTCCTTGATTGCGAACCCCAACGCTCCTTCTCGGGAGTCAGTGGCTCTTCGAACGCGGCGACGCTTCCCTCAGCGCCCCGCTGGGAGAGCTCCTTGATTGCGAACCCAACACTCCTTCTCGGGAGTCAGGTGGCGGTGTTTGCAGCACGACCCAGATACCGCTCTCTTCCCGAAGCCTCAGACGCGGACTCCTGCGCCGTCTTGTCTCGGTAACGGGTATCCTCCAATGTGCTTCTCAATTCAGTATTACACGCCGTGATTGGCCCCCGCGACGCGTATTTCAATGGTTTGCGCCCCGCCTCCATACCGCCGCGGATTCTGGGCCCCGTAGTTCTTTCCTGGCGGGACGTGCGGTAGGCGCTCTGGATCAGCGCCTGACAGAACCTGCATTTGTTCTCATGCAAAGTCAAACTTCTCGCAGAAAAACGTTTGAGAATGGTCCTCAGTCTTACATCATGTTCTTTTTGAGACGAACCATGAACCAAGACGTCATCTTGGTATATTTTGACCCCTTCCACACCATTCAACACGTCTTCCATGACCCTTTGGAATATGGAGGCTGCGGAGTTCAAGCGAAAGGGAAGACGAGTGAACTTGTAAGTCCCAAAAGGGGTGATAAAGGCAGTCAAATCCATGGACTCATCATCAATTTTAACTTGATGGTAGGCCGCTCTGAGATCTAGGGTAAAGAAAATGCACGCATCTCCCAATTGGGCCAACATCTCATTGATGTTAGGGAGAGGGTACCTGTCAGCGACAACTGCACGGTTAAGAGAATGGAGGTCCACACACAAACGTACTTAACTGGAGGCCTTGCGTGCAAGAACGACTGGAGCCAACCATTCACTAGCCTCCGTTTCAACAATGATAACTTCCTTCTTCATTTTTTTTAGCTCAGAGTGCATAGACACCCTCATAGTCAAAGCTCCGCTGCGCACTTTACATGTCACGGGAACAGCGTCAGGTTTTAGTGTAATTTTATGAGTGTAACTCGAGAGGCAACCCAACTTCTCGCTGAAGACTTCTTTAAACTCAGCACGTAAGGAACAGCTTGGCACAATTTCACTCGGAACAACACTTGAACTCACCTCATTCGAAACAACATTCAAAGGAACTGGGAGAGGAGCGATGTCTCTGAGGACAATGCAGAGATCACCACCAGGAATCAATGAAACACCCAGATCAGCCTGGTGAAACCAGCTAATTATGATATCACCTCTACAAGAGATGTATATCTTCCCAGCAGTTAGTCTCCCTCTATATTCAATATCCCCTATGAAATATCCAAACAATTTTATGGGTTGGCCACCATAAGCTAGGGGCTTGATATCAGGTTTGTAAACTTTCACTCTCCCACGCAGCATTGTGTCAAAGAAGTCCTTGGGTATGAGAGAGATCTTTGCCCCTAAGTCAAAAAGCATTTTAATGTTGCAATCATTCACCTGCACCACATCGACAGGCCCTTTACCCTTTTTCTGACCATCAAGTATTAAAACCTCCCCACAGTGTAACTCATCATAGTCGGAATCACTTCCACTCTCAAGTGAAACTTCCTTGACCCTCTTGCTCATCTTATTCTTTGGTACTCTACAAGCCTTGGCTAAGTGACCAATCTTCCCACAATTGAGACACTTAGAGGAGAGAGCAGAGCAACCCTTGTCTTGGCAACATGACCGACCATGTCACATCAGTAAAATTTAATTTTGTTGTTTCCCTTGGGTTTAGAGCTAGAAGAGGAACAAGGAGGTTTGCGTTGCTTCCAAACGTAGAGAGTGTTCTATCCTCTTGGTTATTGTAATACCCTCAACTAGCTTGAGATCATCTTTTTGCCAAAGTTAATCTTTAATCTTCTCAACACTGCAACCAAGCATAAACTGATCGCGGATACGTTCTTCCAAAGACCCATCAAATTTACAAGTGGCACCCAACTTATGCAAGGCAGTAATGTAAGTCTCAACGGACTCTTTGGGTTTTTGCACTCGCTTTCCGAAATGGTACTGTTCTAGGATGGTACTAACTTTCAGAAGGTAGTGCTTGTCAAGTTTCTTAAGACAAAGTTCGAATTCATTAAGATCTGATTCGCTATTGTTCAGGTCAGGAAGATGTTCAAACACTTATTGTCCTTCTGAACCCAGACAGTGTAACAGTAAGGCAGATTTTCTCTGTGCGCTCAATGATACCCCACAAACCCTTGCATAATTAAGGAAAACCTTTTTCCATTTTGACCAACGTAATACTGGATCACCAGGGTTGGAAAAAAAGAACTGAAGAGGAGTAACATCTTGCACTGTGTACCAAAGAGCTTAACTTATAAAAATAAACAGTAGCAAACGTGCATGTAAGGTGGGTAGCACTGACATGAAACTCTTCTTGAACTGAGAAGGAGAAAATGTCTTAGAAATGATGAATGTGCTTATACAGAAAATAATGAATGTACTTAAATGTGAGTTCAACTTTGTTGTGCACTTTGCACAAAATTAGTGTATAAAGTACAAGTTGTGCGTGCCAGCGATGAGGAGGTAAACACGCTAAGTCCACACTCAGTAGCAAGTATGAAGCAATGACGAATGAGTAACTAAGCTGGTCAGAGTTGAATGAGATGATAGAAAGCTGCCAAATGATATGCTGAGCATATCAGCGTAGACTAAACAAGGTAAGAAAAAAAAAAAAAATTAGAAGGGCTGATATGCAAAATGCTGTGCGTATCAGCGAGATGATGAAAACTGTGGATAATATATTGTATGCTTTGCACCTCAGCGTAGCCAAGCAAAAGGTGAAGATACGCAAAATGCTGTGCGTATCAGCATTGTGAAGAAAACTGTGTAGGCAAATCTTATGCTGAGCGTATCAGCATAGGTGTAAGCAATTCGAAATTGAAGATTGTAAGGGCTGACACGTAAAATGCTGTGCGCGTCAGCGCGTAGACTTGAATTGTGAAGAAAGCTCTGTAGTCAAGGCAGCGGAGAAGTTCTGTTGACAGCGCAGGTTGTCCAGCAATGGAGTTGCTTCTAGCGTTAAAATACCTTGCATGTCATGCGTCAGGCTGATGATGACGTCCGTCTTATTGAGGAGAAGAATGGACGACAGTTCGGCAGGACGAGGACAGCGTTCGCCGTCTGCGCGAGCAGGTAACAGTTCAGTTTTTAAAGAATGCTCTTAGTTTGGCTCTCGTAGGGAAAATGGATAAGACCCGAATCAGTAAAAGAGCCGCAAACTTGTAGAAATAGAAGGCGCGCGGTGTGACAATTTTAAACGCGTAAGATGAAGACTGCTTGCAGTACGTGCGGTGCTCTAAGGAGGTAAAGAAGGGGACAGCGAATAATGAAGTGACCCGCTGAGTGCTCCAATGGGGAAAGAGGCAGCTCAAGTCTTGGCAGAGTATAAAGTCTTGGCAGAGCAGCATGCTCACAGTACCTTGGAGTTTCAAAGGAAACTTATCTGTGTTAGGACGTTTGCTGTTGACCACATAGGAGACTTCTTCTTGTCTTCTGTTAAGGTGATGGTGGTAGAGTTCAGTCTTCTTCGCTCGTCGCCAGTGTGAAGAAGTACATGAGGCAGGGAGATGAAGAGATGAACTTCTTTATTCAAGCATCTGATACAGCAACGTCCTATCCACAGGGAACCCATCAGGAACTGAATATGAGCACTTAGAAACATGAACAAAGCACTCTACATTCTAGAGTCACAGTAGAGAATGTTCCACATGGAAGCAGTCAGCTAGTGCACAGCAGCATGTAAGGCAAATACCACAGTAACCCAAAATGAATCAACATTTGTTAGATTTGGGGGTCTCTAATTGGCAGAGGTAGGTACCTTTGACCAAATAGGGACCCTTGCGTCTAGTCAGGGTAAGGGGCTACACTCCTAAAATAACCCCTGCTCTCCCCCTTGGTAGCTTGGCACGAGCAGGCAGGCTTATCTCAGAGGCAGTGTGTAAAGCATTTGTGAACACTACAGTAATACAGAGACAACACTACAGATGGACACCACACAGGTTGTATTATAAAAATAAATATTTTTATATAAACTTAACACAAGACCAAATGACAAAAATCCACAATACTTTACTCAAAAATAGACTTTAAAATATTGGGAAATAGCTCAGTTCTCTTAAGACTGTAAAGGCGACACTTTACTCTCAAAGTACCTTGGATGCGTTACGCAAAGCAAACAAAAAGGGTCGCAGGGAAGGTGATGCGTCGGCTCCTTACACTCAGGGGAGTGGATGCGTCGGTTCCTTACTGCTGCGCAGGGGAGTTGATGCTCGCTTCCTTACTGTGTGGGGAGGTGATGCATCGGTTTCTTACTGCTCTCCGGTACGATGTGACAGGATGGCGCGTCGATGTGATACTTCTCTCCGGTGCGATGCGACAAAATGGCGACTTGGTTACGATGCCACAACGTTGATGCGATGCGTGCACGCCCTTCAGCCGTGCGGCGACTCAATGATCTTCTGAGCCGAGACAGGCCCTGCAACATGCTTCTCCGGTGATGCGACGGTGACCTCTGCGGAGGCGGCACGCTTCTCCGGTGATGCGATGCACTTTGGTGAGGCAATGGCGACAGCGGCGGCACGCTTCCTTGGTGATGCGATGACAACTGCTGCGGAAGCGACACGCTTCTCATTGTTTTTTTTTAAAAACTCTGTTTATTGAAATTAAACAACTCTGTCATGCTTTACAGATATTTGCTTCATACGTCACAGTAGTACACAAGGTTTAAGGGCTAGCACATATTTCCCCCGCTACTACGGGAATCCCAACCAGTCCATGCAATGGTATTTATATCATACAGTGTTCTTCGGGTGTAGGGACATCCGGGGGCTCGCACAGTCCTCCCCGGTACTCATTCCATTTAGTCCACAGTGC
The DNA here is from genome assembly GCF_964204655.1 of Triturus cristatus. NCBI lineage: Eukaryota > Metazoa > Chordata > Amphibia > Caudata > Salamandridae > Triturus > Triturus cristatus. Next base: position 843,920,550 of record NC_140580.1, on the reverse strand, counting down.
AATCCATTTTTGGGGGCACCCCCGAGCCACATAGACCGTTTTTTCTCTCAACATACACCAGTCCATGTCCTCTTTCCACTTCTTCAATTTTGGCGGCACGGTGGCCCCCCATGCCTGCGCTATGTTACGTTTAGCAATCATCTGCCCTAAAGTGGCCCATATTCTCCCTTTCACATCAAGATCTGTGGGCTCCCAGACGTTCAATAGGCATCTCTTGGCCTCGGGCCTAAGTGGAACACCCCAGATCCCGCTCATGCAGTTTAAGACTTTCCCCCAGTAACATTGAATTAGCGGGCATTCCCACAGAATATGCATGAACCCGCCTTCCATCCCACACCGTCTCCTACAGTGCCCATCTGCGCTTTTGCCCATCATCATTAATTGCTTCTCTGAGAGGTATGCCATGTGCAGGATTTTTAGTTGGACTAGTCGGAGTTTGGCGGATATGGCCACTTCCTTTGGCGACGAGACTGCCACCTGCCAGTCCTCATCGTCCATTTCGAGGCCATCTCGCATCCATTTCTCCCGTAGTGCGGTGAGGGGATCGGGGGTGCTATTAATAAGCTTCTTGTATGTGAGCGATATACATTTGTCTGGTAGGTGCCCGTCGAGCAGCCGGTCCTCGAGTGGGGACGACTCAGACAACACCGTACCAGACGGGATATTAGCCTGCAGTGAGTGCTCAATCTGTGCATATCGGAAGCGCTCCGAGTCAGCCATTTCGTATGTCTGCTGTAAGGTTGAGAAGGGAATCAATCCCGCCCTCTCCCAGAGGTCTCTGATGTGCGAGATACCTATTAGGTCCCACCTGTCAAAACCTTTTGTGTGCCCCAATGTTCCCAGCTGTTCAGCATCCCAGAGAGGGGTGGCCATAGTGAGCCTGTTGGCCCATCCTAACGCTTTGGTGACTATGTGCCACAGCTGCACAGCGTGTTTCGTGGGCCCGGTAAGCGTGAACCTAGCTGGTTTGGAGTAAAGTGCTCTTGTGAAGTCACCACCTGGCAGTAACCACCTGTCCATACCGTACGCCGGGTCATCCCCACTCCCGTATTGGCATTGGTTGATAGCGGCCAATTGCGCCGCCCAGTAGTACTTTTTGATGTCGGGGAGGGCGATACCTCCATCGTACCAGCCGAGCGTAAGCTTACTGAGTGCTATCCGTGGCCTGCCATCCCATAGCAATTCTCTCTGCAGGGTCTCGACCTCTTGAAAGAATGCCCGTGGTACCACCTCTGGATAGTTCTGAAGAGCATATAAGAATCGAGGCAGGGCCATCATCTTAAACAGTGCAGCCCTCCCGAGCAGGGACAAGGGCAACTTTTTCCAGACCTCAACATCCCGTCGTAGCCTCCGCAGGGCAGGGATCAAGTTCCTCTCGTATCTAACTCTGGCATCGGTGGTTATATAGATGCCTAGATACTGGAATCCCTCAGCCGCCACCTGTATCGTGCAGTCTCTAGGAAGGGGGGGGGTCAGCCCCGTGAAGTACATAGATTGTCGATTTGCTCCAGTTGATACGGAAACCAGAGTTTCGTCCGAAACTGGCAAAGATGTCTAGTACTACCCTCCGTGAATGCGCAGGGGAAGAGAGGTAGAGAAGGATGTCGTCCGCATATAGCGAAATTCTATCCTCCCAACCCTCGGTCCAGTGAAGTCCGCGGACAGAGACATCACTCCAGATCCACGCCGCGAGCGGCTCCAGGGAGATGGCAAACAATAGCGGCGAAATAGGGCACCCCTGTCTGGTCCCCCTTCCCAGGGCGAACACCTCCGACCTTTTATTATTGACTGCTACTTGTGCCAGCGGGTCCGCATACAGAAGCGGATCCACCCTACGAAGCTGGGTCCGAATCCCATCTTCTGAAGCACTGCAAAGAGGTATGCCCATTCTAATGTGTCAAATGCCATGGTGGCGTCTAACGAGACCACCACTGCGTCCTCCTGAAATCCAGGGCAACGCCCCAGAACTCCAAGCAGGCGCCGCAGGTTGAGGGCTGTATTCCGATGTGGTATAAATCCCGGTTGGTCCGGGTGCACTAACTTAGTGATGATAGGTCAAAGTCTGTTAGCTAACAGTTTCGCCAGTATTTTGGGCTCTGCATTTAGAAGGGATATTGGTCTATAGGAGGCACACTCGTCTCTAGGCTTCCCAGGCTTTGGAATGGTGACCAGCATTGCTATTCGTTGATCCCTCGGCAGCTTACCGAGCTTCTTACTCTCATCGAACATAGCTTTCAAATCTGGGACTATTTTGTCTGGCTTGAGTTTGTACAGTTCGATAGGAAGACCGTTGGGCCCCATCGCTTTGCCTACCTTAAGATCCCCCATCGCCTTAGCCAGCTCTTCTGTAGTGAGGTCCCCCTCCAGAACATCGCGATCTTGGTCAGAGAGAGTGGGCAGTTTAATGTCCACTAAAAACTCGGCTGAGTCATTCTCCGTGAGCTCAGAGTCTCTACGGTACACCCTCTCAAAATGTCTAGCAAATTCCCTAGCTATGTCGTGTGGCTCAGGGAGGAGAATACCCGATGCACTCTTAATCTCGGAGACAACCCTCTGTGCCTACTCTTTTTTATCGAGCCAAGCTTTAAGCTTACCCGCCTTATCACCCTGATCGTATATGCGTCCATCCCTTTCACGCGCCAAGGCTTGCGCCGCGTCTGTGGCTACAGATTTGTATTCTGCCGCCCTCAGCTGCAATTGATGGGTGAGATCGTCATCGAGGCCGCTCCCTGAACTTTCCTCTAGTCTAGCGATTTCACATTCGATCTCCCTCAGCTGTTTTTCTTGATCTGCCCGTCTACCAGCGATCACCGAGAGGGCCTGGCCCCTGAGCACTGTCTTGAATGCCTTCCACAGAGTAGCAGGGGAATCCACAGTGCCTTCATTATCGAGGAAATATTGTTCCACGACTCTACCCAGTGCTGCTCTAGTTTCTGGCCCCTTCAAATACCAAGGGTTGATACGCGGTATACCCTCAATTCGTTGGTCCCCAATCGTGAGGTGGGCCCATAGCGGTGAGTGGTCAGAGATGCCCCTAGGCAAGTGTTTGATGTGTGTTGTTCGCATGTCTGCCTGCACTGGAGATAGAATATAGTCAATTCGCGAGAGCGTACGATGAGCTCCCGACAAGAATGTGTATTCTTTACTATTAGGGTGTCGCCGTCTCCAGAGATCTACAAAACCAAGGCGTCAAGAAATGTAGGAAGCCACTGCTGTCCCGGAACTATGTCCCGGGGAGGATGCCTGTCCAGCATCCCCAAAAGGACGGCGTTGAAATCGCCCCCAATCACCAGGCGCCCCTCCGGAAGCCAGAGCAGAAAGGTGCCCAGATCCCTATAGGATTGGATTTGTAATCCAGGTGGAATATACACCGCCACGCGCACGAGTGCACGCCCCTCCCATCTCCCCGCAACCGCCACAAACCGTCCAAGCGGGTCCACCCAGTTTTGCTGGGCCTCGAAGGGAAAGCTATGGTGCAACAAGACTCCTACTCCCCTAGAGCCGGTAGTGAACCCTGCATGGGCAACCAGTTTGTAGCCCCATCGGTTGAGTGCTTTGCATGAGTTACCTATTAGATGTGTTTCTTGCAGCAATGCCACATCTGGGGAGTGCCGCTTGAGGTGTTGTAGCACAATACTTCTTTTGATTTTGTCCCCCAACCCATTGACATTCCAACTTATAAGTTTAAGACTTTTATCCCAGTGCATGGTTGTTGTGAAAGGAGCTCGCCTCAAACCATTCGCGTACCCTGCCTACCCCTCGGCGTATGATCACTTCGGATTCGCATGACCGATAAAAACTCCCCCCCCTCCCTTTCCCCCCCGCCCACCGCCCAACATACCTCAACAACAAACTCAATAACTCCATCACCCAGCCCCCCCTCCCTGCTACCCTGCCACGTAGGTTCCAAACTACCTACATCCCCAATCAGCAGAGTGCCTATCGCCCCAACAGGTGAACAACTATGCCTTGGGGCAGCGGTCAGTGGCAGACCCCAGCCGCCCGCGGCCGTATCCCCCGTGTCACAGTAGCATAACTGCCAGTCATGGGGAGTAGAGCGGTTCCTCCGCTCCCAGGTGTAACTGGTTGTGGTAATACGTGAGGCACCCCCAAAGCGCGGCACCAAAAGTATGTGACCCGCACACAGCCCAGCGAGTCCATATCCCGCCGCCCCCCGGGTCCGCACCCCCAGGGTATACATTGCAGTTTTTCACCATCTGTCCCTGGCGAGTCATGGCAGCGCCGCTCCCATCGGTTCCGCTATCCCGTCGCTGGGCCCAGGCTGCTGGACCGCGATCTCCACGTGCGCCCAGTACAGTGTTCCTGGTCCAGAAGGTCTCCCGTGGTCGCTCCCCCACGAGGCCCTGATTCCCTGCGCTTCGCCGTGGCTCCGGGGCCCTTCCTTTGGTCCGACTTCCCCTCTAGCCAGTCACTCACCTCCTGGGGATCGGTGAAGAAGAGTGACTTCCCGTCTATGAGGATTTTTAGCTTCGCCGGGAAGAACATCATATATTTGATCCCGCGCTGTCGCAAAGCTGCTTTCACCCATTCAAAGGAGCGCCTCTCCTGCTGTACCTTCAACGTGAAATCCGGGAAGAACCGAATGGTAGCGTTGTCCAATTTAACGTCCCCCCGGGTCCTGGCTGCCTGCAAAATGGCATCCCGGTCTCTGTAGTTCAGGATCTTTGCGATAATAGTTCTGGGAGGCGCGCCCGGCCGCGGTTTGGGAACTGGCGCCCTATGCGCCCTACGCTTCTCATTGTTGAATCGCGCTTCCAGCTCCCAGCGACACACAGTCTCTCAGAAGGCCCAGCACACAGCAGGCACTTCAATTCCCAGCAAGGGAATTCAGAGGGGAGCTGGTTGGTAAAGTCTTGTATCTCTGAGACTTTAGGCAGGAGGTAAGCTCAAAGTTCAAGCCCTTGGAGATTCTTCTTCAAGTTGATGAAAAGCACACTCAGTCCTCTTCTCCTTTCTTTGGCAATGCAGCAACCACTGCAGGCCAACCGCCAAACACACAGCACAGGGGTAGTTTCCTCCTTCAGCTTCCTGGTTCTTCTCCTCAGCAAAGGTTCGTCTTGATTCCCAGAAGTGATTTAAAGTTCTGGGGTCTGGGTCCCCCCTTTTATACACCAAAATCCTTTGTCTCTGAAGGCAGAGAGTGTCTGTACCTAGTCCAAACCAGTTCTGTGCAGTCTTGGAGCACTTTGTTTACAGGACTCCTTCTTTCCTTTGACAGTGTGGGCCAGGGTCATCAGACGCACCACAGGAGGTGGAGCCAGCATTGTGGAAGGCAGGCCCAGGTGCAACTCCTCCCACCACTCCCCATGCAGATAGGTCTATTCAGCCTTTTGCTGACTCACCCTTTCTCCTGGAGCCCCCCAGCCCCTGTCACTCAGAAACCAGACATGGAATACACAACCTAGCAGAGGCAGGCTTGGATAGTTAGGCAAGAAAATACCTACTTTTCAAAAGTGGTATTTTCAAAAACAGAATGTTAAAACCAACTTCACTAAAATATGTATTTTATCATCCTGAGTTCAGGCATACTAAATTCGTTTTTCTACCATGTTCCCTGGGTCAGTTATGCTGATAATGTGTCATAATCCAACTGCCCATTCTGGCCTATGGGGACAGTAGCCTTGCAATAGTGAAAAACGAAAATGGCTGTAATTCCCTATCAGGACAGGCCACACACATCGGGGCATGTCCTACCTTTTACATACAATGCACCCTGCCCTTGGGCCTACCTTAGGGGTGGCTAACATGTAGAAAATGAAAGGTTTAGGGACTGGCAAGTGGGTGCACTCACCAAGTCAACATGGCAGTACCAGACTGCACACAGGCTCTGCAATGGCAGGCCTGAGACACACTTAACAAGCTGCTCCGGTGGGTGGCACAATCAGTGCTGCAAGCCCACCAGCAGCATTTAATTTACACGCCCAGGGCACACACAGTGCACTGTACTAAGGTTTGACAGGTAAACCAAATAAGCCAATCATGGAGTCACTAATCCATACATCAATTTAACATAGGGAGCACATATGCACTTTAGCACTGAACAGCGGTGGTAAAGTGCCCAGAGTCATAAAACCAACTAAAACAGGTCAGAAAAACTACAGGAGGAAGGCAAAAGGTTCAGGGATGACCCTGCAAAAAGGGCCAAGTCCAACAACATTGAACATGAAAAGTAAGCAGAGACACAAGGTCGAGAGTCATAAACTGATGCCTCCAAAGAAAATAAATTGTGATTTCGATGCAGATTCTCCTTTCCACATAAAGGCAAATGTCCCGCCAATGGACAAATATACAATGGCTGTGGGAAAGAAAGCCATTTCATATTGGTTTGCAGTGCGGAAGAGAAACCAACTACATCACGTCGAAAAGAGAAAATGGATGCCAGAAAGTTCAAGAAGGACTCTAGCCATGCCCACAAGGCTAAACTGAACAAAGGCAATTGTCATTCAATTCATCGTCCCAAGACTCTTCGATGTCAGTGTCGAGCAAAGGTGAAGAAAATGACTGTGCCATGATGGTGCCTACTAGTAAACAATATGCACATGTGGGTTTGGCCTCATGCAGAGAAGAGCCCAAGTCCAAGAGAGGTCGCGATTTGGAATAACCAAACTTCTTTGGACAGGGCCCTAAGATCACACTCAAAGTGAACGGTTGTCCTATATCTTTTATCATCGACAAAGGTGCATCGATAAACATGTAGACAGAAAAATATCATGAGCTGTCTCTGGTGTCCCGTCTTATGACTTCAAAGACAAAGGTGTACATGTGGGCTGCTTCTATACCATTACAGTAAAAAATCGTTTGCAGCAAACATGCGGCACAATAAGACAAACGTACAAGCGCTGATAAATGGTCTTCAAGGCACTTAGTTGAGTGCATCATTCAAGACTGCCGCTGTTTTAGTTCTGATTTCTATCAACTACAACGTACGTGCACATGCAGAAATAGTAAGCCAGTTCCTGTCCTTATTTCATGGACTAGGAAAGCTTAAAACCATGAAGGTGCAGCTTCACATTAATAAGGACATTTGCCCTGTTGCTCAACAACATCGTCGAATTGCTTTTCACTTGCAGGAAGCTGTTGAAAAAGAACTGGAAATGATGTTAAAGCATGACATCATTGAACGCTCTACTGGTCCGACGCCAAGTCTCTCACCCATAGTGGCAGGGCCAAAGAAGGATAGTGGAGGTGCTGTGTGCATCTGTGCCAGGCCAACAAGGTAATCGAACGTGAACGACATCCAGGTCCACACATTGCAGATATGCTTACACAGCTGAGTGAAGCCAAAGTATTTTCCCGCCTTGACCTGAATAGAGGATGTCATTAACTCAAATTGGAAGAAAATTGCAGGTACAGTATGACCTTTTCGACCCATGTTGGTTTGTTCAGATATAAACGACTAAGCTTTGGTGTATTGTCAGCTGCTGAACTATTTCAGAATGTCATTCACCACATAATACAACCTGTCACGCATGCCTTGAATTACAGTGATGATATACTGGTGTTTGGAGCCATTCAAAAGAAACATGACAAAGCCCTGACACAAGTCTGCCGTTTACTTGCTGATGCGGGTCCCACGTTGAATGCAGAAAAGTGTGAGTTTCACAAAACAAAGCTCACAATTTTCAGACATGTTTTCACTGAAGAGGGAACGACGCCAGACCTAAGATCATGCTATATCATCCACCAGTCCCCCAAGGATCTGACGATGTGTTCAGGTAGTTCTATGAATGTGATCACAGCTTCAAGAAAGTAAACATGCAATTGAGAAAATGACTGAAATGGCCTATTTTGACCCAAAATTGCATACTGAGATTGTGGTTGATGCAAGCACAATGAAGTTGGGTGCAATCCTGACTCAACACAATGCTTCTGAAGATGCACAGAGACACATTGTAGTGTATGCGAGTAGGAGTCTGTCACAAAATGAAAGTGCTTATTTCCAACCTGAGAAAGAAAGCCTTGCTGTGGTGTGGGCTTGTGAACACTTCCATGTGTATTGATATGGAAAACAGTTTACCTTTGTCACTGACCACCAGGTGTTGCTCACCAATTGTGGGAATCCAAAAGCCAAGATACCCCCTCGATTTGAGATGTGGGGGTTGAGGCTGAAAAAGTATGATTACACTATTGTGCATCAGCCCGGAAAAGATCAAAATCCTGCTGACTACTTTTCACGAATGCCATTGTAGTGTCATGATACAGTGTTTAAAGTGGCTGAGGCCTATGTGAACTTCATAGTCAAATCCAGAACACCTGCTTTTCTATCAGTAGAACAAGTCTTGACAGCAACAAACACAGATTGAGATATGCGTATTCTCAAAGAAATTATTTCACAACAACCCTGGAGGAAAAATACTTGCTTCTAATGGATTGACCTTAAATATCAAAAGTTCAAAAATGTCAGAGAAGAACTTTCTGTTACTCAAGAAGGCATTATACTGAAACTGCTGGCACAACTCAGAGATGAGTATGATCTTCCCACAACACAGTCCTGGCGATACGCCCAGCTACAACACAATCTGCGGCAGTGCTTGGAGCCCCCCGGAATCCGTTCACATCTTCGGTGCTATCATTTCTTCTCGTCTGGGGACAGTATAAGGGGGTGATATCTGGACTGTATGGGGTGCTAGCGTCGCACCGCTTCTCAACCCCCCTGGCACAGACGTTACGGGCCAGATGGCAGGAACGGTTGGTGATTACATACAAAGATGACGAATGGACGGACATACTAGAAGCCCTGGACAAAGGCGCAAGGGAGGCACGGATATAATTCTGCCTCTTCAAAGTATTGCAGGGCTGGTACTGGATGCCCACAAAACTGCACAGAGCTGGTCTCCTCAACCATGCCAGCTGCTGGAGATGTCCCAACTCCCGATGTGACATAGCACATATCATCTGTGAATGCCCTTCAGTGCAGGCTTTCTGGGAGTATGTGGGATGGACCCTGAGCGCCACCATGCCACTTTGCCTACCACGTACGCCCCCTGAGTTTCTTCTGCACGATATGCAACAGTTCCCGGGCCTATCCAGACCACAACGCCGCCTCTTTCATACAGCTGTGGCCATGGCCAAACTTTGCATACTGCGCCAATGGAGGGCTGCGACTCCCCCGACACCAGAGTCCTGGCTGGCAGCTATGATTCAAGTGGCCTCCCATGAGAAGGTCATTTATAACCTACAAGACCAATCAGAGATTTTTCAAGAGGTATGGACACCCTTTCTGTGCATAGAGGCACCGGATGTGGACGGAGACGTGTCTGCAGCAGGCACTGGTGATTGAATGCATAGCGCGCCACAGCTGCTCTAAAAGCCATCATATACCTCTGACTTTAACTTTCACCCTTTGACACACTCCTTTCTCGCTCTTTTCCCTTTTCTGCTGTTGCTGGAGTAAGCTCATCTTCGATTAGAGTTATGCCAACTAGTTACAATAATAATAATAATAACAACAACAACAATACTATTATTATTCATAATAATAATAATAATATTAATAATATTAATAATAATAACTATAATATCACACACCACAAACAGAATTGTGCCTTGCAGTTTAAACACTGGCAGTTTCATTCCAATCATATGGCCAAATGCTGATTTTTCTAACTGACAGAAAATTCCTTATTTTATTAAAGACATGGAGGTGAGTATTATACTTTCAGTCTTGCTTTCATAGTTGTTTATAGTTAACTTTAGGCAACTCTTCATACTATTGTGGGGTAGAAGAGCTGAGAACTCAATAGTCAACCAGCAGACACAATAATGTAATGTCCAGGTCACTGCTCAAGAACTTCAGACCCATCTCCCTCCTCCCCTTCCCCGCCAAGGTCATGGAGAAAGCCATCAACGCCCAACTCTCCGAGTTCATTAAAGAGAACCACGTCCTGGACACCTCCCAATCAGCTTCTGAAGCAACCACAGCACTGAGACTGCACTCCTCACCACCACCAATGACATCAGTTCCCTTCTGGACGGGGAAAAACTGCAGCCCTCATCCTGCTGGACCTCTCGGCCGCCTTTAACACTGTCTCCCACCGCACCCTAATCATGAGACTCCACGATGCCGGCATCTGCGACAAGGCACTGGACTGGATCCACTCCTTCCTGACCGTCCGAAAACAGCGAGTCAGTCTTCCCCCGTTTCTCTCAGAACCTACAGAGCAGTTGCGGAGTGCTGCAGTGCTCCTCCCGGAACCCCACCCTCTTCAACATCTACATGGCCCCCTCACAGCTATCGTCAGAAGCCATGGACACCCAGCTGATCATCTCACCTGCGAACGTACAATCTCCAGAACCAACTTTTACCATGAAATGAAGGCAGTCGCTACCTGGATGCAAGACAGCTGCCTCAAGGTCAACTCAGACAACACAGAAGTACTCATCCTAGGACACACCTCCTCAACCTGGGACTGGTGGCCCACCGCACTAGGAACCCCTCCAACCACTACGGACCACGCACGCAAACTTGGCATCAATTAGAACTCCTCGCTCTCAACGAGCAGCCAAATCAATGCTGTATCCTCATTCTTTTTCCACACACTGCCTACTTCAAAAGATTTTCAGATGACTCCCCACAGAATCCAGAAAGACGGTCACCCATGCACTCATCACCAGTAGACTGGACTACGGCAATGCACTCTACGCCGGTGTCACCCAGAAACAGCTCAGGAAACAACAGAACGTAAAAAACACAGCAGCCAGACTGGTCTTCAACATCCCTCACCAAAACCACATGACACAATTCTTCCGACAACTCTACTGGCTTCCTTCTCCGACCTCGCAGCCAAGACCTGGAACACTCTGCCCCTCCACCTCAGGCAATCCACGACATTGACACAGTTCAGGAAGGAACTCAAGACATGGCTCTTCGACTGAACCTCCACCGCAGCGCCTTGAAACTCTCATGGGTGAGTAGCCACATTATACAAACCCCTGATTGATTGACTGCTTTATCTTTTCTGAAAAAAGAATGTATTTTAACCAGGGTGCAGAATTAGGTACTACAGAATTGGAAATGGCAGTAGATGGTTAGAATGCTGGCTATCATCTTCAGTAGGCATTACAATTCCTCCTCTTTGATACTCTCTCCCTGCTCTAGTGATTTAAATAGCTCAAATCCCTGGTATACTGCTGGGAGAGGCATGAAATGGCCACAGGTACAGATTCATTCATCTTTTCCCCCACTGATTAGATGCACAACTTAGTTCATTATTTATCACCCCATGTATTGACTCAGGCAGAAATTCTCAAGTCCCCATGCTAGAATCCCTAACACACGTTTAGTCCCTTGTTCTGTTTGCAGGCTAAACCCTGCTTTTACATAGTCACTGGTGTTGAAGATAGTGTGGTGACCAGAGTAGTTGCATCTCTGTCCTTCGCAGTTGCAGCTCCTCACAGAAGGGACCTCACAATGGCTTCCCTTCAGAACAGGAAATGCTGGACAAGTTCAACATGACTGGTCCAACAAAACATCACAACAACTTTGAAAGTTGCAGCCCTTCCAGCTGAGCGAGGCAAATGTCCAGGCAAAGCAGTTGTGGCCTTCGGGTCGATTCTTCTGCCGTGATGTGTCTATGGCAGTTGCAGCCCCTCAAGTCAGTTGGCTTGACTTCACCGGAGATGCTGTATCAAATTTCTGCCATTGGAGGAGACAACATACGCTCATGGATCCCCAGGACAGACAATGGTACTAATGCGTGTAAAGTCTCAGTGCATTTCACAACCGGAGCCTCGCTGAAAGACCAAGAAACCAACTCATAACCTGGGCACTCCTGGCTTCAGTCTCTAGAGTTGTCTGATATTTTGGGTGTGCCTTATGCTGAAGACACACTGGGCTTCTCCTCCTGTACAGTTTCTTCTCCAGCAGGCCAGGCACTATTCCTTCCTCTCTCAGTAGGCATGCAGACTTCTTTGCACTAGGAACACCGTCTCAGTGTCCAGCAGAAAGTGCAGACTTCATGCAATGTCAACTCGTCTCCAGGAGACTGGTTGTCAGGGAGTTACCGAGCCTGGTCACAAAGCAGTTCCTCAACTACTCTGAAGAGCACTCCCTTCCTCTGTCATGATGAACTTGGAACTGGTACCAAGTGGTATGGTTTGGATCCCATGCCTCCGATGAGAGTAGAATTAGTATGCACCTTCAGGTCACATGACATTTCCTCGACCTCAAATTGCCAAGGACAGATCAAAGCCTCTGCCCACACCCTAGGTTAGCGTCACACCAGGGTCAAACTAAAAGTCAAGATAATACTTTCACATGTAGTTGGGCACTCAGGGAAGGGGAACACACCCTTTTACCTTCTATCTTGATAGGATACAAAAATATTGTATGTGAATTAGTAATTTGAATTATAACCGCAAACACACCATCTAAAACGTCAGAAGTTACCAGCATGAATTGACATCAGAGTGCAATAACACATGTATCTCATCAAAACTATATCAAAATATACATACAAAAATGTGCACATGCTTGCATGAAACACTTCCCTGAGACTAATATTGTTCCCTTCTCTTATCACTTCATACTTGTAGAGAAACGGAGTTCAGCCGATGGAGAGCTGAGACAGGTACCTGACAGTATTCGGCATTGCTAGTTGAAGGGTAAAGTAGTTTTGAAACAAAGATCAGCAGCTAACCTGAAGTGGCCGGAGAGGGATACTGCTTTTCTGACATAGTAGGAGCCTGAATTGTGAGACTCGGACCCTCTGATGATGTCTGTTCCACTTCTATTTCCTCACCTATTATCTCTAAGTTTCTCTACCAGGGGAGTTGAAGGCCCTATGATCCTCTTGGAAGAAAGCTTTCTCTGACTGAAATCTAGCATCCTTGCAATTTTTATGAGATGGAGATGACAGGTGAGGAATTTGTTTGATGCAAAACTAAGCAGTTTAGCTGAGGTTACAATTTTTGGGAAGCCTTTCAGGGCCTTTCAGCCTTTCAGCCTAATCAGGGGGTAGTCCATGATAGCTGATGGAAACAATTTTATGAAGGTTAAGCTTGAGGTATTTCAGCACACTCAGAAGCTAATATCAAATTTGAAAGTGGTGAAGGAAGTCAATATAATCCTCACCATTTTTTTAAATAAATCTTTTTATTAAACAACATGCAGCGGCATGGTGGCATGAATCAGATTGACAATTTACACATAGGAGGAATCCATTCAAAACACAGTGATAATCACAGTAGCAACAGGAACAGAGCAGTGACACATCCTGGAACGCAACATTTATGGTGAAGACAGGTCATCAGAAAGGGAGTTGCGCGTTGGACTACAGATCTCCCCCCGGTATGTGTTCCATGCCCCCCAGACTTGTGACCATTTCTTTGGCAGCCCCTCGCGAGATACACCGTTTTTTCTCGGAACATACACCAGTCCATGTGTTTTTTCCATTCTGCTATGGTTGGTGGGTTTGCGGCTCCCCACAGCTGAGCGATGTTTCTTTTTGCCACCATGAGGCATAGCATGACCCAGATCTTACCCATTCTGCTCAGGTCCGTGGGTTCCCATACATTCAAAAGGCACCTTTTTGCTTCAGGGCAGATGACCAAATCCAATTCTACGCCAATACACCTGAATAAGATCACATTCCCATAGCATATTCATAAACGTGCCCTCATTACCACACTGTCTTCTGTAATCCCCCACATTGCCCTCCCCATGCGGATCAGGCAGGGTCCAGTGGTGTACACCGTATGTAATATTTTAAGCTGAACGAGTCGCAATCTACCCGAAATTGCAACTTTCCTTCCTTGGGGAGGCTAGTGCCTCTTGCCATTCCTCATCATCCGGTTCCAGGCCATCTCTTTCCCACTTCGCCCTGGTGCCCTGGAGGGGGTCTATGGTGTTGTTTATCAGCTTTTTATATGTAAGAGAGATTGCCTTCTCTGGTAGGTATCCATAGAGCAATCTGTCCTCGATGGGTGAGGATTGTGGGTGGGGAACCTTTAGTGAAATGGGACTGTAGTGCGTGTCGGACTTGGAGATAACGAAAGTATTCTTGGTTAGTGAATAATCCTCACCATTGATCTTAAAATAAAACTATATATTGTTAGCATACAGGTGTAAATACATTTGTGGTTTAGAGAAGTATTTATCTCATGGGTCTCCAGAGAGGATGAAGAGTACTGGGGCTAGACGGGAGCTCCTTGACTCTCCAAACAGGTAGGAGTTACCCACTTTAATACATTGGGTTCTGTATTTTAGACATTAATCAATTTTAACATAGTTTCTTGAAGCTCCTCCCATTACTCACAGGAAGAGGAAGGATGTTATGGCTAATATTATCAAAGGTTGCTGATAGATATATTAGTACAAGCATGCATGACTAATGAGTATCAAATACCCAAGTGCACCATCGATGATTGATGATGTTGAGAAAGGAAGGACAGTGCTAGGGCATAAATCCAGTTCGGAACTATCCTCCCCTCTGGTGCTTGGATGAAAACATTTTCTACATGGGCGACAACACATTTTTCCATAATTTTAGAAAGTAAATGCGGTCTTGTTTTTGGTGTGCAATTTTCAAGAATCATATTCAGTTTTCTGAGTACAGGGAAGATTTGTCCTATATTCGGGTCCTTGGGAACGTGTCTTACTGGGGAGATATGTTCATGACTTCCAGCCAGAATGACATGAGAATGATCTCTTTGTATGCAACAGAGTGGGGTTTATGATTAAGTAAGGAAGGGAAGGTTCTGGTGTTGGCAAATATAGATTTGAAGTATGGTCATGTCACTCTCAGACTACTTTCCTTATTTAGGTGGAATGTTCAGATTCCAAGGTGGGGAACCAATAGCCAATGTTCTCTCTCATTTTACGCATTATATGTGTAAATTACATGGTTTTGTCATCACGATTACAAAAGAAAAAGATAAAGTCAATGTATCATGGAACAGTCAATTTAGATTTTAAAAAGAATCAGAATTTAGTTCAAAAGAGGAGTTTTTCTTTACAAACCGAGCGTGGTAAAACTGATGATTGAATGATGGGAACAATCAACAGGAAGGGAGTAGTGAATTTGAATTCACCTAGTTTTAAAGATTGTAAGATCAAGTGTAGACCTCATATTTTGTGAATACATTTCTCAATTAAATGTTTGCAAGCGACTGCTATACATATTACTCTTTGTTTTTAGGCAAATAAAGTTATTTATTTCTACTGTCAAAGCTTGAAAAGATGTGAACGAGTATATGTTTTACAAGACACATCATCCTTAAAAATAATGAGCAGTCCACAGCCAGTTTTACTAATTCTGTTTTTAGGTGGAGAATCTTATAGTCAAAGTAGGTCATAGATTAATATGGATGCGGGGGTGAAACACTTTCAGTGAATACAAGAATGTTCAGACCCTGGTCCATTTTCAGCAGCAAGATGTTTGCAGAACTGGAGAGTGCAGATTGACAGTTTTTGAGATCTTCTTTAATGATTTGTTTGTAGACTTGGGTATGTTGGAAGGCGCACAGTTAATATTTATCAGGATGCAAGAGAAACTAATCTGACTTTTGAACTGAGAGCTCTAGATCTGGTCATGTAAACAATACAGCAGTAGAGAAGGGGATCATGACAGTAAGGACATTGAGCTAGTTATCCTCAGAGAGATTCTTGAATGCACTTGTTTTTTTGCTGGGATGTGCCCAGTGTTGTTTACTGATGTTTGTGACAGGTGTAGTTCCTTCCAGTATTTAACTGGTGTGTGAAGGATATAACAGAGCCAGGTTCTTGAGGGAGGATGGTGAAGATAAAGGGGCCGATTACGAGTCTGGCGGTCTAAGGACTGCAGACTCATAGTGGCGCGGCGGTGGTGGTCCAGCCACTGCTGCACCAGCGGTCTGACCGCCCCATTATGACTTGGGTGGTCGGACCACCCTGGGACCTCCACCTCTTCCAGGGAACCACCATTCCTGGCCGTGGCGCAGCGGTCCTGATTCTTCAATATGCTTGGCGGAACCTCCGCGGTCCTGCCAAGCATATTACTAGTTACCTCTTCATCATAGAAAACCGTGGCAGAGTGGAAACAAAGGGGGCCCTACCGGGCCCCCTGGTGCCTCACACCATGCAGATGCACACAAGTCACACAGGTGGGCACAACATGTGCCCCCCTGTGTGCAAACACACCACGTGCAACATGGTGCAAAGGTGCGTACGCTGGCGCTAGGCAGCTTTATTAGTGCCAGCGCTAGGGGAAACACCGAGGTGCACTGTATTATTGTCAATACAGGGCATCTCTATGTTATAAAAATGTCTGAGCGCAGTGTTACCAATTTTGGTGTAACAACATACTCCGATATTTTGTAGTAAATATCCCCCTCTACATATTTTAAGAGTTCCCTTCTTTGTTTATGCTGATGACAACGAGGTAAAGTTTGCCCTGTCCAAAAAGGGGGAGGCAGATGCAACTAGGATCAATTGCCGCTTCTTACTTCTTGTATGCCCTTCACCTGGCGATAGATGTACACAAATATTTGAAGCTAAACCCTCCTAGAACTCAGCTTATGCTGATTTATTTGGGTTGGCATGAATTGGCCAGATAATTAGAGAACTAAAGCCATTCCTTCTACGGAAGTGTGTAATCATGGACGGAAGCTGAATCCTGGGCTAACCTTGTCTTACAAACATATACAGATGTCAGTTCATATCTATTCACCTCTAGGGCCTGCACAGAATCTTGGCATATGTAATCTTTGCATTCATGAAGTAGAGGCCAATGTGCTTATTCAGTCCTAACTTGGCTACTCTAACATAATTTATTTAGAGCTCTTAACATCATTCTTAATCGGCTACAGTTAATTTAAAAAATGGAGCAGCATAATTGGGTATTGACGTAACAGTCTGGAGCCATCCAAAATGTGTCAGTCCCATGTTATCTCTGAATTTGTTCAACGAAGACATTGCTTTACCTCTAGGCTTTGTCTCGAATGTTATGTTATGTTATGTTATATCTGATTTATATAGCGCACGTACACCGGATTGGTTTCTTGGCGCTGCTTGGGTAGGTAATGGGTGGTGAGATGAATCAAGTGGTTACTCAAACGCCTGTTTAAAGAGCCATGTGTTTTGCAGTTTGCGGAAAGTCGTAAGATCTGTGCAAGATTTGATCTCTAGGGGCATAGAGTTCCAGTACCTAGGACCCAATGTGGCAAACCTAGAGCCGCCAAATCGTTTCTGTTTAAAGGAGGGTATTGCCAGGAGGTGCATGTGGGGGGATCTCAGGTTCCGGTTTGGGATATATCTGTTAATCAAGCTGTTGATAAATTTGGGGTTTTTGCCATTCAGAGGTTTAAAAATTATGCAGCCCATCTTAAAGGCGCATCTTTGTGATATAGGGAGCCAGTGCAGTCTCCTCAGAAGGGGGGAGACGTGTTGGCGTTTGTTTTCCTGCAGGATCAGCCTAGCCGCCTGGTTCTGTATCAGTTGGAGACGGTAGGTAAGATAGGCCGGTATACCAAAATATAAGGAGTTAGCATAATAAATGTGCGAGATCACCATGGCGAGGATTGCTTGCAATTTTGCTTCCTGAGTCAGGAACCGGCTGATTTTCTTCATTTTTCTTACTTGGAAAAAACATGTAGATGATTCCGATCTTATTTGGGTTTTCATGGATAGATCGTTACTGACTGTGACTCCCAGAGTTTTGGCATGCTTGGAAGGAATCGGTGGTTGTCCCAGTTCATTAGGCCAGAATTGGGGGCTCCAGGGGTTCAGTGAGCCTCCCGTGAGGATCAGTTCTGTTTTATCCGGGTTTAGTTTCAGTTGGTTGCTGTTCATCCAGTCGCGGATGAACAGCATTGTAGATTGACATTCGAGGATGGAGGCCAAAGAGTTTTTTATAGGGAATATCAGTTGGAAATCGTCTGTGTAGTTGAAGGTTTGAATATTCCTTTCTTTTGATGCATGGATCAGGGGAAGAAGGTATAAGTTGAATAAATGAGGGGATAGAGAGGATCCCTGGGGGACTCCACAGGTATTTTTATTCATGGGGGTTGAGAAACCACCAAGGTGTACTGCCTGTGACCGGTTTGTTAAGAAGGATCTGGTCCACTCAAGGGCTGTTCCTTCAATGCCCGCATCTCTGACACAGTCGATCAAGATGTTATGGTCGACCGTGTCAAAGGCAGCAGAGAGATCCAACAGTACCAGGGCTTGGGGGAGACCTTTGTCCGCCTTTTCTCTCAGTGTGTCCAACACAGATAGTATCACTGATTCTGTGGAGTGAGCTGGGCGGAAGCCTGCTTGATGGGCATCCAGGTATTCAGATTGCTCCAAAAAGGCAGACAGACTTTTGGCTACATGTGCTTCGAGCAGTTTGGCTAGATAGGGGAGCAGTGAGATCGGTCGGTAATTAGTTAAGGTTTTTGGGTCGGCTCCTGACTTTTTTAGGAGAGGGATGATAATAGCTTCCTTAAAGGTCTCTGGTACCTGACCCTGAAGTAATGACTTATTTAGGAGAGTCATGGCTGGGCTAGGACAAGCAGTAAATGCTTCCCTTAGGATTCAGGGGGGACAGCAGTCCCTTGGAGATCCAGACTTAACTTTTGCCAGTAGGTCATTGAAGGTTTCCTGATTTATTATTGGAAAGTGTTCCAGCCTGTGCGGGTTCTGTGGTTTTATGGGGCATTAAGGGCTCGGACAACTGGGGATACCTGATTTAATGATTTTGATTTTTTCAATAAAGAAATTGTTTAAGGAATCACATAAGGATTGGGAGGGAGTGGATTTTAGTGTTACTCTGTCTGGGTTGGATAATTCATTAATGATTGAGAAGATGTCTTTGGAGCGATTTGTGGAGTTGATGATTTTGGAAGAAAAATATTCGGCTTTGGTAGCCAATATAGCCTTTTTGTAAGTACCACGTGCATCTAGGTAGATGCTTTTGTCATCAGGTGAGTATATTTATTTCTCCACTTCCTTTCTGCGTGTCGCAGAGTAAGTTTTAGGTTCTTTAACTCAGGGGAAAACCATCTCTGGGCTTCATGGCGACGAGTACGCGATGGTTTTTTGAGGGGGACATGTTTATTACTGGCTGTCAACAGCCAGTTTCAGAGGGCTTTCTCGCTTAGCTCGATGGAGGATTGACCAGTGGGAATAGTATTGGTCAGTGACTCCAGAAATTGATCTTTGTCGATAGTATTCCAGCTCCTACGTGCTTCAAGATCGTATGGTGTTGTTTTAGTCAGGGTGGGGATATTTATGGTAAATTTAATAAAGTAGTGGTCAGACCATATGCAGGCGGTGACTTCTAGATTGACTAAAGATAGGTTGCTGGACCATACCTGATCTAGTGTGTGCCCTTTGATGTGTGTGGCCGTGGAAATATGCTGACTAAGGTTAAGCCCAGCGAGTAGGTCCGTTAGTTCCACAGAGTGTGGTCCCTCTGCTGGATCATTGGCCCAGTAGTTGAAATCGCCGGCCATCAGTACTTTGGCATGGTTTGTTACAAGGTGTGTCATTTGTTCACTCAGCGATTTTGGGAACTGGGGCATGTTCTGTGGCGGTCAGTAGAGTTGTACACAGACCAAAGGGGTAAGAGCAGATTCTAATTTTTAGGTTGTCTATTTGAGGTATGTCTAGGGAGGTGAGTGCCGTGAATTTGAGATTTTGGTGTATTATAGCTGCTACTCCCCCTCCCTTTTTTCCCTGTGGGCGGTTGGCTTAGAGGATATAAAACTCGTTAGGTAGTGCTGCTAGAATGTCGGGGGCGGAGTCTTGTGTTAGCCAGGTCTCAGTTAGTAGTAATATATCTGGTTGTTCTGATTTCAACAGTTTGTGTATATCTAGTTGATGTTTGGACAGGGAGCGGGTGTTTAAGTAGATGATCGAGAGAGCCTTTTCTTTGTTTGTCGCCTGAGGTTCGGTGAATTTCCTAGTGTCTGTGGGAAGGTTGAGTTCAGGGAAGGATGATCTTATTTCCCTAATCCCGTTCCTGCTCAATCTTGCATGCGTGAGGTGGTTAATCTCAAATTCATTGGAGTGGATCATTTTTAAATCATTAGATGAGTAAGTTGTGATTTGGGCATGAATTCAGCTCTAATAAATCATTGAAAAGTCAGTGAGGCTGTCCTGACCTTAACATGGCCGCCAACCAGAATATCAGGCATGCCAACTCTCGAGCCAGAACAAGATTAAGGCCAGGAATGTTGACACTGCAGAGTACTAATCTAAGTAAGTTGTCCTACTACACATTTTAAACACCCAATCAAAATGGAATTATACAAAAATCTGATTAGGATGAGCAGTACTGAAACAATTTGTTGCCCCCTAACATCTGGGTCTCTATTTATCAATGTCAAATTTTTAAGGCAAAAACAAGGGTGACATTTGTATAAAGGTGGAAACTCTATAGGCGGATGAAGGGCAAGATGGCGAAAGATGGAATACCCATGAAAGTAATTTTGAAACAACGATAAATACATTAAAACATTAAGATGCCAGAATTGTATTTAGTTTAAAAGCTTATTTTCACACAGTTTAAGAAGGTTCATTCTTGAACAAAAAAGTAGTCAGTGAAACACGAGACAAGTAATATTGGTCCTAGTGGAGTACTGCTTAAAGATAAAGAATACTTTATGTGTGATTTTGGAGGGTCTCCCTAAGGAATTTGGTGAAAATGCGATTGTAAATGCTGCATTACAATACACATTGGGCCAGCAGCATTGATCAAAGCAGGGTACAATGTTGAGGCCACTACTCGGACGGGGTTGAAAGCCCTCCGCCAGAGACATTTTGGAATATGCTTTGGTAAGGGGTACATTTTAAAGCAATTAAGGCCAATAAAGATGGTGAGAAGTGGTTAGGGTTTGAAGATTACTCAATATGTGAGCTGGGGGGTATCCCAGTTTAAGAGAGTTGTGGGAAATGTTGTGGCAAACCTGCATTGTCAGAACTGAATTTGATTTTAAGGTACCTTTACAAGTGTTATTTTGGGGAACTCCAACAAGGAGGTGATGAGAAAAGTGAGAGACTGTAAATTTAAGAGATAAGAATTTGAATCGTACTGAATTTGATTTACATTCGGATAGGTTCTGTACTTTGCACAGCATGAACCCCAAGCATACTGAAGGAGGTGGTGCACTCATTCTGCTTATGACTGTCATGTACTCTGTGTACAGCAGCAGAAAGTAATGTTAATTTACCCTGGTACCCCACCAGCATTCAAATATGGGGGTGGTCACTGTGAGGGATCACAGACAAGGACCTTACTTTTTTTAACAAATGTAATTTTAAAGGCAGTATTTCTGAAATTATGTAAAAACCTGATATGTGTTTTCAGGTGTCTGCCCGAAGAGACATGTGTCCTTGCAAGATTATAACCCTCAAAACCACCTTCAATCTGAGGAATAGTCTCTCTCATTCGTCATTTTATGATGGACACATGTTTACTTTTTTAACAAGGGTTGTCAGATTGCTTAATCCAGTGTTCAAATGTAACTAATTCTTGCTTTCTTTTAATTGTAGACTATGGGCATGATTTAAAGTTTGGCGCACAAGTCACTCCATCCATTATATCCTATGGCACTTGTAATAAGGTGGATGGGATATCTGTCAAGTTTGTCATAGTGTAATCTGTCTGTGAAATTTATAGTAACCAGTCAAACAAACTCTGCGTCAGGCCCTTAGTACACGTCAGCTGCATAAAGTGGAGTGACAAACTGAAGAATTATTATTTGTATAAGGAAAGGCTAGTTGGAAAGAGTTCCTGCATGCATACCCAATTTTCAAGCCTTGACTTTTCCAATTGTAATTATTGTTTTCAGGTGAGTTAGTCCAATTACTTCAATTGAAACAGAGTAGAACAACAACACCTAAATGCACCTATTTGTAAAAAGAAAGCCTTGAAGTTGAAAAGTGGTGCCCTGCCATCAACCACTGATCTGCTAGCAGTGTCAGATTGGGGCAAAAACTAGGCCCGGGGACCAAAATAAAAGTGCCCCCCATTAGTAAATTAGAAATCTCAAAAATGCTTTGCCAATTGAGGTAGTTTTGAACTTGTAAAGTCACACTGTATAAGTGAGATACAGTTTATGGAGGACTGCATGGCAGTGACGGCTGCTGTTAATGAAAAGTGGAGGGGCAGCGCAGGGGAGAATAACGATAACAAATAAAACAAACCTTACCTGCCACCCACCGCTTCAGTGCTCTTCTGCTGGCTCCTCTTCTGCTTGTGAACAACAAGCTCCCAAACTCCCCTACAGCAATCCAGACGCTGCTATAATGCTGGTAATACCCAGCATGAGAGAAGCGCTGGGATTGGTCTGAGCGGGCCGGTTTTTAACTCACACAGGGCCTGGGAGCCTGCGCCTGCTGTTCTCTACCTGACTGTGCAGCTCGGGTTGGAGAAATCTAAGTGCGCATGTCAGTTTGGCCATCCTAAGACAACCTGCCAAACCGGCATGTGCACTTGCCGTGCCCACCACTCCTCCCACATACTGCTGTCGGCGGGATTGCCCCACCCCCAAGAATCAGCTCTCAGTGATGAAAAATAAAATTCTAATAAAATTGTTTTATTATCATTTTATTTCTCTTGTTTGCTTCTGCTTGCTGGCTCCCAGCAGTGGAGAGACGCTCCTCCACCATAATGGAGGAGACGCCGCTGCTGCATGGTTTTCAGCTTGCTGCAGGCAATGTTTATTTTAATATCAGAGAATTGACAGTAAAAAAACATTCTCCAAATCGAGGAGCCACAGTTTCTAAAGGAGAAGGGGGAAGATCTAGGGTGTAGACAGGAGAGTCAGCAAGACTCTTACTTACTGCCCTCACACATCCCAAGGGACGTCATTCTTCATCATAGGGCGGTTGCTCCTCATCGGGCCAGCATGGTAATACCCTACGAGTCACCCGAAGGATCACTTTAGCGGAGATTTTTTATATTCTCGCTGTATGAAGCGTGTGAGGGAGTGCTCATAGGGAAGTGAGTGAATGTAAAATGTACTAGAGGATATTGATGCTATGTCAATTTAATGGGTGGATTCCTCTGTCAAAATTTAAAAATCTGATGGTTGGTACTACTAGTGGGTTCTAATGACCCTAGGTAGTCAGATGTGAGTATGAGTGAAAAACGTTTCGCAATTATTAGGTTCCATGTTTCGTGCCCCTATTGGTCTCGGACAGAGATCCTTGGTGCTTCTTCAGGACCAGGAAAGAGAGTTATATGTGGGTGGAGTTGTGCAGGGACCCGCCCTATAGTATGGTGGTGCCGCCTATTGGATCCTATATTGAGTAACTGAACCTAGATCAAAAATAAAAAAGGTGTGGAGAGAGAGAAAGAAAAAAAGGCACAACAGTGTTATAATGTTTTTGGCGTAGGAGCTCCTTAGCAGCCCACAAACAGACAAAAAAAGCCCCACAATGATATGTGAGACCACAGTTTTGGGCACTGCTTGATTGCCCTACAGACGAGAACGATGAAGTCTTCTAGTTTCATGAAAAAGAGACCTAAGTTATGAAGGACAAAAGAAAGGGAAGCCTCAAATACCGTGCTTTATTTGTAAAAACATAAGTGCCGGGGCTCTCTTCAGGAGGCATGGTAACTTAAACACCTCATTGCCCTTGCCAACATTGGCAATAACTGTACAAGCACAACTACTTGCCATCACGCTCCTACAAGTCTGACAATTCAGACCATCCCAGGTCCCTCAAAACTTTGAGCATGACTTAGTCTGCTGGTATTAATTGTTTTTAATGTATATAGGATTAATATTAAGCTGTTGTTGTGCTCATCTCTACATTTGACAAGCAATGCCACCATGTGCAGACTGTTATAAGTGCCGTTGTTGCCAATTAAGTGCCGGTGCCGAGGTACGGGAAACCACCGGCTCAAATTAAGCACTGCTCAAATATTAGTGAAGACAGACCTCTTTCACTTCTTGACCCCATGCATGAGTAGTTCACACATTTTATTACATATAGTTCTGGTTATCCCATAATAAATTTAGGACTAAAAGTACCAGAATGTGAAGAAAAAACCTGGACTGGATGAGCTATCCACACCTGGTATCAGGGAACAGAGCACTCTGTTAAGACGAAGGCATTCCAAGGCTTTTTCATTCAAGGAGACATTACTGATAATGTATGCGACAGGATGGCACCCACAACCTTTTGCAGAAGAAGCAAGATTGAAATTGTCTGCTTCAGCAGAAACCTCTAGTGCTTTATAATGCATTGGTGTGTGCAGAGTTTTCGCTAATTCACCTTATTTGTAGCATGGATCACCACAGCAGAACGCCCAGGATTCCCAGGTCCATGTGTGAATAGTTAATCCAATGCAGTGGTAACCCTTTGTATTCTGGCATTTGTTTCTGTGTTGCCATGAGGGTAAAAACAGGAGAGCATGTAATGCCAAGCAGAGGAAGAGCTTTGACTGGATCAACTCCTCACACTGGAAAGAGGGAAACATGAGAACATCAGAGGTCTGTCACAGGGAAGTGGAAATGTTTGCTTTAATTAGGGCAAATTTGTTCTGGAAATGCTGCTCGACCACATTATCCCCATTGTGGGAGAGCTTTGGAAAATTCGTAAGAGAATGAGCGTCAGACAATTCCATTAGTGTCTGGAAGATAGCCTTGATCGGATTAGGTGATTCATTGCTGTGCTCTGCAGTGCTATTTCTTTGAGCTTGTGAGACCTCTCCCTGCTGAAGGACACGGACCTGCCCTTCCCTGCTTTGCTTTTAGTGCCCTACTTGGTACTGCAGCAGAGTCCAGCAGGTTAGCTGTGGTGCCTGGTCCTCTCGGCTGACTGATTCCATGCTCCTCCTTCAATTAATCTACAGACATTAGCCTCAGAAGGACTTTCCATTTTCCATAAATGGTCTATTTTAAGATGTTTAAGGGCAGCATTACCAGTTCCCCTGCTACAGGTGCAGGGATACTGGAGCAAAACCAAAGGAAATGATGGACGGAGTGTTGAACATTGCAAGCACTCACCCCCAGTCAACTGATCTGGGTGTAATCCATCACCGTTCTTTAGCCCACTCTGCCACCCCAGTTCAGACATGGCCATATGCAAATCAGTCTGACCCTGTGCCTCATGGGAACAGTCCAGCCCGAACTGCCAAGCCATGTCTTCCCTGGACCGGAAACAAGCTTCCTAGGACCGGTTTCTGGCATTTCAGCCGTCTTCAGCCAGGCTAGCTTGAATCCAGTGGCAAAGTGAGCAAGGGACTCACGTCTGAGCATACCCTGCCAACTTATGGCGAACAAAGCAAAACCAAAGGAAATGATGGACGGAGTGTTGAACATTGCAAGCACTCACCCCCAGTCAACTGATCTGGGTTTAATCCATCACCGTTCTTTAGCCCACTCTGCCACCCCAGTTCAGACATGGCCATATGCAAATCAGTCTGACCCTGTGCCTCATGGGAACAGTCCAGCCCGAACTGCCAAGCCATGTCTTCCCTGGACCGGAAACAAGCTTCCTAGGACCGGTTTCTGGCATTTCAGCCGTCTTCAGCCAGGCTTGCTTGAATCCAGTGGCAAAGTGAGCAAGGGACTCACGTCTGAGCATACCCTGCCAACTTATGGCGAACAAAGCAAAAGCCAAAGGAAATGATGGACGGAGTGTTGAACATTGCAAGCACTCACCCCCAGTCCAGGACCTATGATTCCACTTTGTATCCCTGCAAACAAATCTGGAAATTACAAGTTATTACCCATAATACAAAATAACATATGAATGCAGGGCTACCAGAGTCAATTCCATCCGTCTTTCCTCCTTCTAAGGGAAGCAATGGGCCCAAATGTGCACACCTTTACTGCAGGCTTGGAGCCAGTGCTAAAAGTGGGGACGGGGGTCTTTTCTATAGGTTGTAGGTGTCGGACTCACCAGGTGTTTCCTCAGAGGTGGGGTGGAAGAACCGATGCTGGTTCCCAACTTCCCTCACCCACCTGAACAGCCCAACAAGGTCAAAGCAGAGGAGGTGAATGTGGGGAAGAGGGGAAAACAAAACAAGGAAAGGGAGAAGGAGTTGATCATGATAGGCACTTCTGACACAGCGATCATATAAGGCTGATATTAGGGCTCCCTAAGGGTAATAATCATAAAAATGCGTTTTCTACCTATAGGAGTAACAATAAACAATAATTGAACATACGTATAGACATAATGTACCTGAAGAACATCCCTCTTCTACTGCAACTGAAGGTGTAAATATGCAGATATTCAACTGACACTGTTGTGTCTCCTGAAAGTAGAAGGTACTGTGTAGTAACTGTAAGTAGGTGAAACCAGATACCTAAGCATCAAAAGAATATGCTACCCACCTTACTGAACGGACCATAATATCCACTAGACCCACGTAACATAAATAGGAATATCCTGTAATACTAGAGTAGGAAAAGACAAAAAATGCCCAAACACGTGGGCCGGGTCAGGCTACTCCATGACTGGGTCAGGCTACTCCATGACTCTGAAATTAACCTATACTGAATTCCTTATACTTTCAGTTCAGGAACATCAAAAGAAGAAACAGAAAAACACTCTGCAAGGATCTAACTCAGGAACATCCAGAGAAGAAATAGAAAAACACTCTGTATGGACACCAATCCATCAGATAAGTATATGTACAAAAATAAAATAGTACAATCCTACAGTATCTCAAATAAAAGCTAGGATTCTTTAAATAATATTTCTTTCTAATCTGGCAGCTACCAAGAAAGAAGAAGAAAAGAAACGGAAAACGATCTGCCCAGGAACAGCAGCTGCAGAGAAGTCCACCAGTGAGGGAACGCCAGTGCCGAAGAACAATCTGGAAGAGGAACCAAGACACCCGGAAGAGAAAACTCACCCGGACAAGTGAACACATCGGAGACGTCTCCAGGACCCGACGACTACAAGCAAGAACCAGGTAAGTAAGCTGCGAGACTGTGGGAAGGCTCGACTGCTTCTGAGATGGAACGTGAAGCACATTCTCAGTCAGCCCTTTTTATTGGAGTCTGGGTCCACCTCGCCCTCCGACTGCGGCCGGGGTAAGGGGCGCGCCCGAAAGTAGGAGGGGATGGTCGGGTGGTGGGATGGGGTGGCGGGTGTGCAGACATAGTTCCGTTCCAGCACGGGGGAGGTTAACTGCTCCCTTCATAAGGCAGTAAGCTGTCGGCGGCGGGGGTGGGGGGAGCTGGGAGGGTTGGAGAACCGGAGAATCCACAGCTCCTCTAGCAAGTCTGGTGCCAGCGTCTCCAGATACAGAACTATCAGATGTGGAGTTTGCACAACCAACGGTTCCAGGTATAGAGACACCAGAAGACTCATAGTTGCCTGGGGTAGACTGTATAGGTTTAAGAGTGCATGTGGAAACAGTTGTTTGCCTGGGTAACTCATAATGCAACCATTAATTTTACTGAGAATATAATTGGAATATAGCAATATGATTCCTGAAGCTTTAACTTGGATCCCAACCCCTAATTTCCAATGCCATGCTTCATCCATATTCTGAAGTTTCATTCTCACCAGGACTCTGGCTGCTGGGTCAGAGCTGGAAAAATGACCTCCAAAGCTGCCTTTGGTGTTTTTGGGTAGGTTGGTTGAGTGTTCGAGGCCTAGTTCTCAGATTGTGAAATGAATATTGTGTCTGATATTATTTACACTCTAAATACATGTACATGTCCAATCAGGGTTATTACTTATAACTAAATATAATGAGTCATTACAATTATAGTACATGGCAAATTGAAAAGAATGGTAGTAATCTCAAGTCTTCAGCCCCAACCCATTAATAAATATTCCAACATACACATATTAGGTTCCATGGTTCTTTGCCACTGTCACTGTTTCTGTCCAGTGATACCCTGTGGCACCTCAGCACCAAGAAAGCTGCCCAGATAGCTGGAAGGATTTGACAGTCGAAGCTATGGAAGTAATGGAGGGGTGCTGTGAAGAGACAATGTGAACTCACTACAGAGACTCTCCACAAAGTAATAACTCCTTACCTGGGTGTTCTGAAACAAGCAAAAGTCTGATCAATTTTAATCATAGGGGAGAAAAGTCCAGTTATCTCAGTTCCTACTGGACATGGTCCAATATTTATGATTCTCATGAGGTTCTAGGTTTCTTGGGTTCAGCCGTCCTGTGCTATTAGAACCAATACCTTGGTATTTAACAATCCCAGTCAAAGAATGCTAGTTGAAGTGGGCTACTGGGGTATTAGTCTTACCAATGGTTGGAGTTACATGATCTAAAAGATGACAGTAACTTTGGAACCTCTTGTCACAGTTTAAGACTTCCTAAGGGAATCTTCTGCAGGGGCAAGACTATCACTAGCGACACGCTGGTCTTTATATCTCAGACCATCGGGCGTGCTAATAGACATAAGTCAACAGCGTCGGATTTAGGTCCCTCTTAACATTTGTGGATATTGAGGTTTTCTCCTGTGCTAAACGCAGCAATTGTAGTCCATCCCAGAAGGTGTGAACTTCAATGGGATTCACATAATTAATTTGAAAAGCTCAAACATCTTTACAATGGGGATTACAAATTCTAATGAAGAAAATTAAGCGAAATTCATCTACATTATAAATCAAACAGTTGTATATTATAACAGTTGTATATTATAAAATATGACAGTGAACCAGGGTCAATGGTGTTCATGTTCTATGGCATGAGACTATGTCTATTAGTTCTGCTAGGAATTGACATTTGAATGTTAATTGATAGAATTTATCAGCCTAAATTAAATATACTATGAGGACTTGGGGCTTTCTACCCGCCTCATCCCTAATTTGAAGAAAGCAATCAGTTGTAAAGTAGCCTTATCTGGTTTATGATTGTGACTAAATTCGTTCCACTATCTGACCAGGGCAATCTTGAATCCATTTAGGAAAAAATAAAAACGTTCCCTCATGACGGCCATGCTATGTTTGTATCTGGCCTGCCCAACAGTTCCGAAACCTTACAGTGGTCTAGTTCTCTGAATTGTAACCATTTTGCCCAATCAGCAACATTACAGAGGAAAATCGAAGGGAGGACTAGTGAAGGGGGACATGGTATTAATGCCCCCATGCTTCCTTATCACATCTGCTATACTTTCGGGAAATATGCCGATTCTAGGGGGTGTTGGCACAATGGGAAGAAGGTCTATAAGTACTCGCTTGGTCATTTTTTTATTGTTTTTTTCTTTCTCTTTCTCTACTTTCTGTTTTTACTTATAACAGATGAGTAAGCTACGCATAGCCACAATTAATATTTGTGGCCTCAATGACCCCCAAAAAAGACAGTATACTGCAGCTGGGCTTCGGTTTTTGAAGGCGGACATTATCTTATGCAGGAAATTCACATTGAAGGGGCTCAACTGCACTTATTAAAAACACTTGGCTGCACATAGTTGGGGGGAACGACACAAAACACACGAACACATGGGGTCGCGATCTTGACATCCAACACTGTAATACAATTTAGGCGAACATCAGTGGACCATCTAGGGAGCTGGGTAATAACCGGATGCCGCCAGAATAACGGGGATGTACTCACAATATGCTCAATCTATGGTAGTACTTTAGATGAACCAGCAGTATTTGAACATATAAACAATGAACTAGCTGCCTGGCCATTACCTATAATTCTATGTGGGGATTTTAACATAAATATACCTGCAGACAAGAAATTGAGTTCAGTAGCCAACTGAACGTACAGCGGTAGGAAACCGAAAGTGTTTTGGGCACTAAGGACACTATGCTTGGAGCATGCGCTCTGTGATCTTTGGAATTGGCAGAATCCTGCTGATCCTGGTTTGACATATTTTTCATTTCCACATAGCAAACACGCCAGACTAGACTTTATATTAGTATCTTACTCTCTTCTCCTCGACTGTCTTATCGAGAAAGCCCCACGCATATTGGCTGATCACAATCCTCTAACGGTAGAGATTAAGGGGAATGCGCCAAAAGGTGGGGGTGGCATTACATGGAGTTTTGAACGGGCTTTGCTTGCAAATGAGGAATACTGTAATCATATGAGGGAATGGATGCCTCCGTTTCTCACTGAAAATCTAGGGAGTGCGGGAATTGAGGTTGTATGGGACACGTTAAAAGCTGGAATACGGGGGGGAAACGATTAGATTTCCACTATCTCTGAATAAAAAGAAATATTCATTGATAAGCGACATACAAAATAAATTGGCTGCCGCGGAAGAGGATCTAATTACAGTACTCCAGACTGAGGGGGACACCGCAGAAGCTCAGGCAAAGTGGCATCTGCTAAGTCAGCATTTATGGAAATAATTGGAAAAAATGCCACTGATAAACTGACAGTATGGCGGGAAAAAGCGTACGAGTGTAGTGAGCAGGTAGGGCATCACCTGGCCATTAGAGCTAGACAAAAGACATCTCAGAATACAATACAAGAAGTTAAAGATCCAGTGCAAGGTGTTGTTACAGACCCAGATGGAATCAGAAATGTTTTCTGCACATACTATCAAAAGCTATACCAGGAGGAATCACCTGGGGATCCAGTAGATATGGCGGTGTATCTAAACTCCATTCCGACATAGCAATTCTGAGATGTCTTTTGTCTAGCTCTAATGGCCAGGTGATGCCCTACCTGCTCACTACACTCGTACGCTTTTTCCCGCCATACTGTCAGTTAATCAGTGGCATTTTTTCCAATTATTTCCATAAATGCTGACTTAGCAGATGCCACTTTGCCTGAGCTTCTGCGGTGTCCCCCCCCAGTCTGGAGTACTGTAATTAGATCTTCTTCCGTGGCAGCCAATCTATTTTGTATGTCGCTTATCAGACCGGTGGCCTTGCCATTGGGGAGACTGTTAATGCATAATAATATCTTGATCCATTGCGGTAGCTCGGCCAGCAGGCTGTGAAAAATCTAAATTCTCCCAGGAATATCAGCTACTGCTGGATGAGTTACCGCAATGGATCAAGATATTATTATGCATTAACAGTCTCCCAATGGCAAGGCCACCAGTCTAGATAGTTACCTTTGGAATTTTATAAGAAATTCTCATCACAGTTTAAAGACTGTAAGACACAGTTATTTATACACATATTCAAGGGTGGAAGACAATCAGAATCCTGGTCACAGGCGAAAATATTAATCTTTCGGAAAAAAAGAAACCACCATGCGCACCTGGCTCATATCGCCCCATAACATTAATTAATAGCGATAGCAAAGACTATCAAAAAATTCTTGCCACTCGCATGGCTTTGGTTATTCACATAGTCATTTCTATTCAGTAGTATGGATTTATTCCAGGGCGAGGGACGACGGATCACACAAGAAGAGTTATTGCGCTCTTAGATGTTACAAGCATTTCCATGGATCCAATGGCACTAGTCCTGCTAGATGCAGAAAAGGCCTTTGACAGGGTCTCCTAGCCCTTTTTATGGGAGACCCTGTCTAGGGTGGGAATTGGAAGAAGGCTATTACGGCCATTAAAATGCTTTATTACTACCCTATGGCAAGGTTATTTGTTAATGGAGCTCTTACATGCCCCTTCAAAATAACAAGAGACACCCGGCAGGGATGCCCGAGCTCACCGTTGCTGTTTGCAATATATATTGACCCCTTTCTTCGACAACTGCAAAATAATAAGGTTATCAGACCCATTGTAATGCATGGCTGGGAAACTAAAGTCTTGGCATATGCTGACGATACTGCTCTTGTGACTCCCTGATATTGCCATAGGCGAAATCGAAGAAGAAGCGGCGAGATATGGGACACTCTCGGGGTATACCCTTAATCGCAGCAAAACACAAATAGTGGGTAATGAGAACTTAATGATCAACGACAGTAGATTAGTCAAAAATGTAACATACTTAGGGATCGACATATCAGCAAACACAGATAATATCGTTACAAATAATATTGATCCCCTAGTAGTTAAAGTTAAACAAGATCTGGCGAGACTACATAACCTCCATTTGTCTATCATTGGCAGATGTAACATTATTAAAATGCTTTTTCTCCCCAAATTCTTATATTTTTTGTAGGCAATCCCATTGGAATTTATAGCTGATTGCCTTAAGAAAATTGAAGATCTTTTTTCTCGATTCTTTTGGGCATATGCTAAGCCAAGAAAGGCATATACATTTCTGTCTCTACCTAGGGGAAGGGAGGGACTGGCCCTACCAAATATAAGACTTTACTACTGGGCCACTACACTGTTAAACAACTTAGTTCTTATGCAAGAGAGCCAGAGGATAGAGCAATTGAAGAAGTACTGCCCATCTTGGAACTCATAATGATGGCGGCCGCACGGGGATGGGTCTGGTGATTTCTAAATGATAACCACTACAAGAAAGTTTGCTTTAAAACACTACAAGGCGGGTTTAAAATCTAGAAGTCAGTTCGAAAATTGATAGGAATAGGTTGAAT
Organism: Triturus cristatus; assembly: GCF_964204655.1. Taxonomy (NCBI): domain Eukaryota; kingdom Metazoa; phylum Chordata; class Amphibia; order Caudata; family Salamandridae; genus Triturus; species Triturus cristatus. The sequence continues at coordinate 843,888,215 of NC_140580.1, read as the reverse complement.
TAACTATTACACACCACTTTGTAATAACCCCAATCTGCCAGAAATTTTCAAAGGTCCAATAACCAAAGGTGGGGGTAAGCAGGGCTGACTTAACTTGGAGCTTTTCTCTCTCCAATTGACCTGGTCTCTTTCGAGAATCTCAAAGATAGGTTTGAGACAGATCGAAAGGATTTTTACAAGTATCTCCAAATAAGGGGCTTTCTAAATAAGAAAGGTGGCGGACCAATAGGATTTGCTAACAACAACATAATTGTTAGATTGGGAGAGAATAGAGATCTGTCTATATGAGTAGTCTATAACCTCTTTAAGTCACTAATGAAGGATGATATGGGTGAGAGGGCACTAAGGTGCAAAGCAGAGATTGGAGTCACGGAAGACCTATTCTTTCATTCAACCAAATTCGCACAGAGTATCTTAATCCCGGCCCGGCTACAGGCACAATACTTCAAAACCTGTTTTTCACTATATTATACACCGAAAAAAATGCCAAATGGGGTACGGGGAGAGGAATCTTTTGCCCCTGGTGCGCATTATACCAGGCGGACTTGATGTATATCTTCGCCTCTTGTGAAGCTCTTAGCAAACTGAAGCAAGAGATAACCAACTTTTTTGAGGAGGCCCTAGGAGTAGACTGCTTCCTCTCACCATCTTTGATAGGGTTGGGAGTAGATCAGAATATGCAGGGGATAATTGGAGAAGAATTGATGTGTATTGGCATGGCGATCTGCCGTTTATGTATTGCATCGGCATGGCTAGATCCTAACCCCCCCCCCCGGGTTTCAGCAATGGCTTTCTCGTCTTTCTCGTCTTTTAGCAAATTATAATCAGTAAAAAGCTATCTATGCAAGGAGGGGAATACGCTCATGAACAAAATACCTTAAAATTTGGGCACCTTGACTAGATGGATAGAGAAAAATGGGTAACATATAAAGAGGAAATTAATTTAGTGTCAACACCTAAGATAAACAGAACGAGGCCAACTCCCCTGGGGTGGGTGGGGGTGGGTGCTATGTGGTATGGGTGGGAAGGGTTAACTAAGAGGGGGTAAAAAAAGAAATGCATAATTGTGTTTGTGACAATGAATTTCAATTGTTGTGTACATTGTTTTATACATGCAATACAAAAATTATTTTAAAAAAAAGTAATGGCCACTTCGATTGAGTGAAAGGAATTGGACTTTTAAAAAGCGAGTGAGTGACAAGGAGCTTGCGGAGACACCTCCATTGTACGAGTAGGAATTACCTTCAGTGTTGAATCTGTTGGGGAAATGTGCTTACAAGGAGCCTAGTGTTTTTGTTTGCCTTCGCCTTTGCTGTACCCGTGTGAATCTGAAGTGTTGGTAAGCACAGTTAAGACCCAGACCACTGCACAGTGCTTGCTTAATTTTAGCCGGTGGTTTCCGGTGCTGTCTGGCACCGACACTTAATATTCGGCACCAGCACTTAATTGTCGACACCGGCACTTATGACAGCTGCCACATGGTGGCTCTGTTTGTATAATTTAGAGATGAGCAGAACAGCAATTGATTATTAATTCAGTATGCATTAAAACAACTAATACCTGCCACCCAAGCTATTTTTATAGCTTTGGGGGCCTAGTATAGGCTGAATTGTCACATTTGTAGCAGTGTGTTGATAAGTAGTTGAGTAGGTTCTGTCATTGGCAACGCTGGCAGTGGCAATGGGGGGTGCAAGCTGCAGAGGCCTCCTGACTAGAGCTCAGGCACTTATTTTTTTAACAATTTAAGCAGACCGTACCATTCAAGACACAGAGCTTGTTCTGCTTAATCCCACTATTGTGGTTTGCATATCTGTCTGCTATTGTTTTCCTCAGAGCTTAGAGGTGACTCCAAGGTCATAAGATATTCATTGCTAGAATAAATGTAAACAAAGAGACAGCTTTCCATCCTCTCCAACCATGAGCAACATTTACAACACCTAAACCAGATCCCACACACAGAAACCACACTAACTGTCGTCCAAAACAGTCTTTGCAACAAAATCACGACACTAACGCACAACACTCTATTAACACCCACAAATTCAACAAACCGCATGCAAAGTCGCATCCTTCTGCAAAGTGCCCAAGTTGAGGAGAAACAATGGCTGCAGCGACCACTCAAAGAAAATATTGACAGGCTGGTGCAGCCTGGAGAAGTTAGGAACCACTACTAACCTGAAACAGTGCAAAGTCATCTCCATAGAATACAACAAAGCAGATCCACCTCTCCTTTAAACTCACCAAAGCAAAAAATGCTAAATAATCGAATAAAATCAGCAAGTGATGTAGTTGTCATTGAAATATACAAGCACAGTCAGTCTCAATTATGCACAGTCAGTCTCAATTATGCACAATAATTCATTGCCAATTTCCATAATGCATGTTAATAGACAATGCCAGTTCACATGAAAGACCACTTAATGAACAATGGCTGATTATATTAAGGTCAGTATGTACATTGCTGGTTTCCATAATGTGTAATAACTTTGACGGACTATACAATACTTAGATTCAGCAATGTCACAAATGTCAATTTAAAATGAAGACAAGGGGACCAGTTCACGAACTGCACTTTGTAGTACATTTAGTAGTACTCCAATAGTACTAATCTTTTTACTACAAAATTCTATTCACAAACCTGTGAGCAGAGACCTCTCTGACTTTCGCATTTTTTCTCTGCAAGGGTCTCTGCCTTGGTTACGGAGGTCTTCACAAGCGTAGGCTTATGTTTTAATACTAAATGTGCGAGGACCCTGGGGGAATGGATGGAAAATGGGGAATACTTGCTCATAAAAGGGAAAGATATATGGGCAGGATGAGGGTAAAGAGGGGCTTTGTGAGGGCTAAGAAGTAGTGTATGGAGGGATGTGCAAATACAAATACCTAACTACAAATGAGTAAGCCAATTGCTAGTCACAAACTTCACTTCTAAAGTTACTGAAGCCCAAAAGAACCTGACTCAGTTGCAAATGTAGTCCATCCCAACCTTGGCGTGAGTACAGCACCACATATGGACACTCACAAGACAGCAACACTATCCCATAGAAAAAAACACAGGCAGAGATTTTATATAACTTCCCATACAAATAATGTTAAAGTTTTTTGCAAATGTTATATTACACACAGACACAAAAACACACACACATATATGTACCCACACTCATAAACATATTTTAAGTGGTTAAAGTTATATTCAATTTAATGTTTTTATTGAATATTTAGATTTGTGTTTAAAAATAACTGAATATGTTTAAACTTTAAATTAAACAAAAACATTCTATAAAACAAATAATGGCCTGTTTTAAAGTTTGGTGGACCGGTCACTCTGTTACAAATGTGACAGATATCATGTTTACCTTCTCACAAATGTATTCAATTCTATGGCACTTGTAATAAGGCGGGCAGGATACCCACCACATTTGGGACGGAGTACACATTTGACAACCTCTAAATTAGGCCCTAAATTTTAATGAAATTTACTATATAATAATTAAATATTAAAATTATAGTGATAGGTGTTTTTTTAATTACTTGAAATAATAATTAGAACTGTAACATATTTTATTTATTTAATTCATTATTAAAAATGTTATGTGATGATGATATGAGCTGTAACCTTTAATTATTTTAGTTTTAGGTCAATAATTATGATTTCAAGTAAATTAAACATTGTTTACATCATGCCATTAATATTTTTTTTACATAATTATTAAACTTCATTATTTTACTTTACCATGGTTTGATCTCCCCAGCGGCAGAGAGAAGTAGCAACTTAACACACATACATTCAGTTCTAGCAGGCTCCAAGCCTGTTTTGAGGGGGTGGAAAATCCATGGAGACATGTAAGTCTGCACTTAGCGATGAAATTACAATCTGAAATGTGGAATATCAAAAACTTGTGACGGTACTACTAGGTGCAGTAGTAATTGAGCTCATATGTACACCTACACATTTAAATGTACATTTGTGAATAGGGCCCAACACATGCACATTTACACTTTACATAGTGTCCAGAAATATATAATATCTAAACTTAATTATGACGGTGCACAGGCATCATGTTCAACTAAAAGGGCAAATGTGATAATGCAATGAGTGCAGAAAGCACTGTATCGAGGAAGCCATCTATGCTATGCACCATTTCACAAATGCATTCCTGATGTGCATGCCAATATATTGCACTATACTTTCCTCACTCTCTTATTCTCTACACAATTGCAACCTAGCCATACTTCTTTAGGTGCAACCTCAGCACCTACAAGAGTACTACAAACATTAGATTGCACCCAACACACCAGAAAAGGCACCAGATTAAGAGAGTGAATCTTTAGCACTCACACCAACAATGTAAACAGGAGACTGCACACAGCACCTTTGCTATTCTGTGCCAAGTATATTAATACTCCTCCTATGTGCTAAGCAGAACTGCAGTTTCAACTATCCTCAAAAAGTGTGTGCGTCTCATCATGTATCCCCGCTATACTGCAAGATGGCCGCTACAAACAACATGGCCATTGTCTTGGAGCTATGTAAAATTATGGTCCAGGGGGACCAAATATTATTTGTTATATTTCAAGATGGCTAATGTGTTGTGCCAACACGCAACGTGACGATCGTCATGGAAGTATAGAAAGTGGTTAGGCAGAAAGTGCCTGCTAAATTAGGAGAATTGGCACCCTCATATTTTGAGGACTATTACTTGGCCTCTGAGTCACAGACAGTGCAGCAGGTGGGTATTACAGTTACTGAGACAAATTATCAATTTTCAGTGTCAGCTTTAAATGCTAAGACAAAACCACATTGGCTGTTTGGACATGCTGCTGAATCCCATGATTTAAAATGATGCTGACAAATTAGACTTTCCATAAAGTGTGTCTATTGTCAAAAATTTTTAATCCTAGCTAAAAGAGATTAAACCTGTGAGAGAAGTTGAATGTCTCCAGAGTCTCCCCAGCTATCTCATTTGCCACCCTAGAATGGGAAAGCAGACCAATACAGAGGGATTATCGCAGCTATGGGGGTCAGAGAGGTTTCCATCAATTGCAGAATTGGCTAATGAATACTATTGGACCTGTCAGCCCTAGGGTGGTCTCCCCTTCTATTTTTGTATCGTGCCTCATTTTTTCCACCCTCATTTTTATGTTGGACTAGGTCTCCGGGCGCCTTTTCATTGCCAGACAGTGTTAAGGTGCAGGTGCTCCCTTCTCCCAAGATGGCTGCCACAGACCCCTGCTACTGCAGGGTGGTCGTTTTTCATAGTAGCACCCTAGCTGCCAGGAGCTGGCTGGGACCCACAACAATGTTGCGATACCAGCCCGCCTTTTTGTCCCATAGTTAGAGTGGGGAAGCTCCTGGAAGAAGATGGAACCTTCTAGAAGGGAGGTGGGGTTTTACTTTTGCCGCCTTGGCTAGAGGTCACCTGACCTAGGGCTACTTAAGAGTGGGAGGGAAGCTTTTGTGGTGAGTTGGCCATTGGGGTGAAGCAGAGCTGGAAGAATCCACCAGGAGTGTAGGCGGTAGGGCCTAGCCAGGGACTTATGCCTCTGAGAGTGACAGGATTTAGGCACTGCCTCTTAAGTGAGTGAGGTGCCCTGTGAATCCCACTGATCTTGCCCAGTAGTAGGAGGACCCAGAGACTCTCTGCCAGCCTGACTAGGAAGGACCTAGTCGCCCTCTCCATCCCTACCCCTGTAACAGAACCCCTTAAGGGCGCCAGATACATCTGCGCCAAAAGACTTCATCTGTGAACTGAGAACTGAAACCTAACTTTAAGAACTGAGACTGCATGACAAGAGCGAGCTGTAAGCCTTGAATGCCAGAGCTGAGACTGCGTGTCCAAGCTACCCTAGTGAACAAAATACTAAGCCGATTGCCAAGTCACCGGGGATCGACCAGGTACTAGCGCTGTGACCCCCGCGCTCCCTGCCCTGGTCTGGGACCCCCGGCAGCGTGCTCCGCTGAGCACTGATCCCCATCCTTAATTTGAGCCCCCCCCCCCCCCCGCGACGACGAAGCCAGCGCGCTCACCGCCGCGGCCTGGAGGCCTGGGAGAGTGCTCTGCTGTGTCGCGAGGCCCGGGTGAAGTCCGGGGCCCCGTCGCTGCCGTCGCAGCCGTGTGAGGAGAAGCGCAAGGTCGGGGCCGAGTTCCCCCAACGTCGTGAGGACGGACGCCTGCTGACGCCGAGACGGAGGTAAGCCCGGAGGCCGAGATCCCCCCTGGTGCGCCCCCTGCTGGTCTGGAAACCACACCGCACTTGGCCCGGGTTGTCCCCTCCGTGGGAATCCCCTCCCCTGCCTGCGCGATGGAGAGACCCCGCCGAGGGATCCTGTCCGTGTCCCCCCTCCTGTGTTACTGAGCGCGGTGCTCTGTGAACTGCACCGGAGCATAGGGACTCGCTCCTCAAGTCCAGTAATCTTCCCCGCTGGAAGCCGTTCAAAGTACTGACTAACATTACTCCCGTGTGGCGCTTCACGCCACCGACTCTGCTTCCTCAGCCGGAGAGACCGGGACGGCGAGTAACCCCATGTGTTATATGCACTGCTCGAAAGTAACTATATGCCAAGGAATGCGAGTAGCGCATTGTGTTATATGCTCTGCTCGAAAGTAATTACATGCCAAGGAATGCGAGTAGCGCATTGTGTTATATGCTCTGCTCGAAAGTAATTACATGCCAAGGAATGCGAGTAGCGCACTGTGTTACATGTTCTGCTCGAAAGTAACTATATGCCAAGGAATGCGAGTAGCGCATTGTGTTATATGCTCTGCTCGAAAGTAATTACATGCCAAGGAATGCGAGTAGCGCATTGTGTTATATGCTCTGCTCGAAAGTAATTACATGCCAAGGAATGCGAGTAGCGCATTGTGTCATATGCTCTGCTCGAAAGTAGTTACATGCCCAGGAATGCGAGTAGCGCACTGTGTTATATGCTCTGCTCAAAGGTAATGACATGCGACTGATTACGAGTCACGCGATGTATTAAATGTTCTACGCAAACGTATCCACATGCAACTGATTGTGCGTAGCGCTATGTTTATATGCCTTGCTTCACAGTACTAGGGGCCCTTGATCACGAGGAGCGCTCAGTTCTACAGGCGCCATGTTAGTGAACCCAATGTGTCCCCTTTCAAGTATTACGCTTAGTTAGACGGCCGGTTCAGGGAAAGACTTTACGTAAGCGCGCACGGCGCTAGAACAAGGTTAGGCACTACATAGATATCACCCAGAGTGTCGAATGTAATGTCACAATGGTATTATGATTCATGTATTACCTTGTTATTTCCTGAACTGCATCTGACCAGCTATACTTGGATAAACTTGAAGTATTTGCATAATTTAAACGGTGTGGCGTCCCTTATTGTGTGTGACTCTAGTCCATGAGAAGCGTGTGGTGTATGGTTGCTTAACACATAGCCCTCTGGTTGCCCGACTGGCTCGCGCCACGCTACCGCCTATAGGGCCTGGTGACCCCAGGTTCCTACATTGTTGGCCAGCGGTGGGATCCTTGGGACTTGTGACCATACAGCACCCTTCCGTGAGGCGAAGGGCGGCACAATTAATCGCCTATCCTACATTTTTTTTGTTCCACAGCTCAGAAACCATTGTTGCTGGATCATTAGTTCCACTGTCCAGGTAGAGAGTGCAAGAAGCCTGGTTAGCTATTGACTGTTGCCTACACCCTAGGAATTTTCTCCTTAGTGTCTAGGTCCCCATCTGCCGGAATGGAATCCCGGTTAGCTGACCTCGAGGGGTACACAGCGAAGCAACTAAGGGAGTTCGCACAGGAGTTGGGGGTGCCTGGGATGCGGAGGGCCAAAGGGCCGGAACTCCGTACTGCCATTAGGGCATGGGTAGAAGCCCACCCGGACGGGAGAGGGGATGAGGGACAGGAAGCGCCAGAGGCACCTCAGGGGGAGAGCGCCCAGGAAGTCCTAGACATCTTGAATGTAGACATGTCTGAGAATGTGCCCCCAGGAAGACGTTCTGGGGCCAGTAGTAGGACAGGGTCCAGGAGGAGCGCGTCTCCACAAGAGTACGAGGACAGGAGGGAAGAGAGGCAATTAAAATGGGAGCTGGCCAAATTAGAGCAGGAGAAAGAAAGGGAAAGGGCCAGATTGGAACAAGAAAGAGAGAATAAGAAATGGGCAATGGAGGAGAAGAAGCTGGCGCACGAGCTTCAGTTAAAAGAGCTGGAGTTACGCGCCCTCCAATTGAACGCGTCTAACAAAGACAATGGTGGCAGCATACCCAGGGAACCTCAAGAACCAAAATTCTACCTACCCAAAGAAGTCATAGCCAATTATACCTTAGGGGATGACATCATGAAGTGGTTGGAGGCATACGAGGTAGCCTTAACGGCCCATGGGGTACCCGAGAGTAACTGGGGAGGTGGTCTCTACCGGTATATACCTCCCACTGTTAGGGACACCCTGTTATATTTGGCCAAGGCGGATCAGGTTAAGTACGCCCCCATGAAAGAGGCCTTGTTAAAGAAGTTTGGCCTGAACCCCGAGAAGTATAGGCAGAAGTTTCGTGGCAGCCATAAGCTGTCCACCCAGACATGGGTAGATTTTTTTGATTATGCGAGGAAGGCACTAGATGGTTGGGTGCGTGGCAGCGAGGTACAGGACTACCAAGGGTTGTACGATCTTTTTTTAAGGGAGCACCTCTTGGATAAGAGCTTTCCGGAGCTGCGCCAACATCTGGTGGACCGCAAGCTGAAGGATCCTCGAGAGCTTGCGGAGGAGGCAGATATTTGGGTGAGCACCCGGGTGTCTCACAAGGGCCCCGGGGGAGATGGCTCGAAAGGCGGACAGGGTTTCCCCCAGAAGAAAGAGGGGGGAGATAAAAAGGTGGAGTTCTCGAAAGGTCCCCAAAATAAGTTTGGGAAGGGAGTAGGAACCCCACCCCCGTCCAATTCCACAAGACCCACTTACCCTGACAGGAGTCAGCAGCCAAGGATTGTGCGGTGCTACGAGTGTGGGGAGATTGGACACTACAGAGGAGATCCCAAGTGTCGCAAGCGACCACCAGCCCCATCGGGCGTGAAGAGTCCCGGGGTGAGTAGTATAGCGCTTGGGGTGGAGCTGCCCTTAGATAGGGAAGGGGAGTGGACAGGCCTGACACTGGTTTCACTCGGGGATAGAGAGGTGGTCCCCGTAGTGTCCCTGCCCCCGAACACTGCTAAATATCAGCAGAGGGTGAGAATTAATGGGGAGGAGGTGGAAGCTCTGAGGGACACAGGGGCCAGCATGACCACTGTCGTGCGGCGGCTGGTGTCCCCAGACCAAGTAGTCCCCGAGGAGTTCCATCCGGCCGTATTGGCTGACGGCAGTTTGAGTCACTATCCAGTGGCTCGTGTTCCATTCGAGTGGGGAGGAGTCAAAGGCCTACTACGAGTTGCTGTGAGCCCTGCCTTGCCTGTGGGGTGTTTGCTAGGGAACGACCTGGAGCACACCAAATGGAAGGACGTCGAGTTTCACGCTCACACTGAGATGCTGGGATTACCAGGGTGGACTTGCGTGAGCACGCGGTCCATGGCTGCCCGGCATGGAACTCACCCGGAGTTGGAGCCTGGAATCATGGCCCGACCCAAACCCAAACGTGGGAAGAAGAAGGTGGTAGAGGACATGCCCCGTGAGTCGGATGGGGAGGCCGCAGAGGTGCCCCCGGAGTCCGCGGAGGTAGATGTCGTTCCTGTGGAGGACTTGCCGACCCTTGCTGACTGGCAAGTGGAAGGAGGGCCTACCCGGGAGGAATGTTGTCAAGCACAAAGGACGTGCCCCACTCTTGAGGGTATGCGGCGGCAGGCCGAAGCTCAAGTGGCTAGTCAGGAACTGGGAGGTTATCATGTGTATTGGGAGGATGGTCTCCTATACAGTGAGCCCAGGGTGCCGGTACATGGATCTTCGAGGGCCATAGTGGTCCCCCAGTGTTACCGGGCCTTCCTGCTGGAGTTAGCGCACGAGATCCCCTTAGCTGGACACCTGGGCCAGGACAAAACCTTTGCACGGTTAGTCCCCCATTTTTATTGGCCCAGGATGAGGATTGCCTCAGACGCCTTTTGCAAGACCTGCAAGTCTTGTCAGGCGAGTGGCAAGACTGGGACAAAGTTGAAAGTCCCGTTGGAACCGCTCCCCGTGGTCGGGACCCCTTTTGAGAGGGTCGGTATCGATATTGTTGGGCCATTGGACCCTCCGACCGCAGCGGGACACCGGTTCATCTTGGTTTTGGTGGACCACGCCACAAGGTACCCAGAGGCTATTCCTCTGAGGACCATCACTGCACCGGTGGTGGCGCGGGCACTGTTGGGAATTTTTACCCGAGTGGGATTCCCGAAGGTCGTGGTGTCGGACAGGGGCACCAATTTCATGTCGGCCTACATGCAGGCCATGTGAAAGGAGTGTGGAGTGACCTACCGGTTCTCCACCCCTTACCACCCCCAGACTAACGGACTTGTAGAGCGCTTCAATAAGACATTGAAGGGGATGATCCGAAGCCTTCCCGAAGGCTTGAGGCGTAAATGGGACGTCCTCCTCCCCTGCTTGTTATTCTCCTATCGGGAGGTACCGCAGAAGGGAGTCGGGTTCAGCCCGTTTGAATTGCTCTATGGCCATCCCGTTAGGGGTCCCCTCAGTTTAGTGAAAGAGGGGTGGGAGAAGACTTCACAGAAGCTTCCCCGTGACATTGTCAGCTACATGCTGGCGTTCCGCAGCCAGATGGCCAAGCTGTGGAAGGCAGCCACAGAGAACCTGGAGGCTAGCCAGACCGTGATGAAGGAGTGGTATGACCGCAACGCTCGGACGGTCGAGTTGGACGTTGGACAGAAGGTGTGGGTTATGGAACCTGGGGAGCTGTGTGCCCTCCAGGACCGGTGGACTGGCCCGTTCGACATTGTGGAGCGGCGAGGCCAGACCACATACGTTGTGGATGTAAAAACCCCCCGTCAGCCCCTCAGGGTGCTCCACGTCAACCGCCTGAAGCCGCACCATGAGCGATCGGAGCTTGCTCTCCTTCCTGCCCCCATTGTGAATTGGTTCTCCCCCTGTGAGCAGACGCGCTCGCCCTCTCTCCTAGCCGCACAAACGCCCTTCTCATTCCCTGACTTTGAGGGCGGGGTTGGTCAACTGCCGCTCTCTCCCCCGCCATGCTAGTGAGATCTGGACATCCTTGGAGACCCATGCTTGGGACATCCTGTTTCTCACTGAGTCCTGGTTAAAAGACACCTCTAAACCCGATATTCATTTAGCTGTCCCCTCTGGGTATCTCCTAATGGGCATTAACCGAGAGAGTGGCAAAGCTGGAGGAGGTCTTGCTATTATACTTAAATCCCATCTTCATTTGACGATCCGCAAACTCACGAACACTGGACTGATTGAAGCCTTATACTTCACCATTTCAGATTCAACAGCTGTTATTTCGGCTGGGATTTTAGTGTATAATCCCCCCAATGCCTCTGCCCTCTCCCTTACTTCGCTGACTCATCAGATAGCGGATCTCTCTCTCAAACATCCGTACTTTCTGGTGCTCGGTGATTTTAATTTACACGTTGATAACCCCTCCTGTCCCCAGGCTACTCAACTGTTAGATAACTTACTGGGTTTAAATCTGACCCAACTAGTCACTGGCCCGACGCATGTAGCAGGCCATACTCTTGATCTGATTTTCTCCAACCATCCTGCTATCATTGTTCATCCCTCCCTTCCTCTTACCTGGTCCGACCATCATTTTATCCCTTTTGACCTCATTCTTCCCTCAGTACCGGATCCAGTGGCGCCGGCCAGAGAATTTGGGAGAAAGTGGCATAAAATCACCTGCTCTGCTCTGGATCCATTTTTTCCATCTTCTCCTTCTGCTGCCATGTCTAATGATGTTGACGCTAGTGTGACTCAGTTCAACTCTGCTTTACTGAGTGCTATTGATGTTGTCGCTCCCATACTGCCTATTACTTTTGCTAGATCTCGTCCTTCTGCCCCGTGGTTCTCTTCGGCTCTACGTGAGGAAAAGAGTCATTGTAAAAAGCTAGAACGCAAATGGCGACTCTCCTATGATCCTGAGGCTAAATTTATTTATAAGTGTGCTTTAAAAAGGTTTTCAAAACTAAAAAAATCTACAATGAGAGAGTTTTTTGCTACACAAATTAAGAACTCTGATAACTTGTCTAAAACTTTGTTTAAGATTGTAAAGGACTTTGTCAATCCCCCTGCCTTGGTGCCCCAAAACTCCTCTAACCAGGCTTTATGTAATGGGCTGTCAGCATTTTTCCAGGATAAGATTGATAAGATCTCTACTTCTTTTCCTACTGCGCTGACTCCCATTAGCTCTTGTCCCAGAGACTCGGTAAGTCCGTCCCTGTTGGCTTTTAAAGAGCTCTCCACTGAGTCCGCACTTACCCTGCTTACTCAGTGTAAGTCTGGTTCTCCCCTAGATCCGGTTCCTGCCAAAATTATGGGTGATTTAGCCCCATTATTGGTTAAACCTCTGCTTTCTATTTGGAACATGTCTCTGGGCTCGGGCCAGTTTCCAACTGCTTGGAAGGAGGCCCTGTTAGTCCCCATCTTGAAGAAAGTTGACGCGGACCCAGCGCAATTTTGTAACTATCGCCCCATCTCCCTGCTTCCTAAACCGGCGAAAGTTCTGGAGAAGGCTGTGCAGTTACAATTAGCTGACTATCTAGACACCAACTCATTGCTTCATGACTCACAGTCCGGATTTAGAACCGGCTTTAGCACTGAGACTGCCTTGTTGGAGGTCTCCGAGACGATTCGGGAGTCTGTAGATAGGGGCGAGGAGGCCATGTTGGTCTTACTCGACCTATCTGCAGCTTTCGATACGGTGTCTCACGCTATCTTACTGGATCGTCTGAGACAGATTGGGTTGGGCGGCTCCGCCTTATCTTGGATTGCCTCCTTTCTTACTGGTCGATCCCAGAAGGTTCTTCTTAAACCCTTCGAATCTGAGGGTAAACCCCTCCAATGCGGTATGCCTCAGGGCTCCGCTCTTAGCCCTTTATTTTTTAATGTCTATCTTGCCCCCCTGGCTGAGGTGGTAGAGTCTTGGGGGGTCCGTGTGGTCTCGTACGCTGATGATACTCAGCTTATGTTCTCTTTTAGAGATCACTTGGATTCCAGCTTTGTCAGTTTCCGCCATTGTCTTAGCAATATTTGTTCTTGGATGACTTCCAATCATCTTCGACTTAACACTGACAAGACGGAGGTCCTATTTTTTAATCTGAACACTATCCCTCCTGCTATTCTTTGGTGGCCAACTGAGCTTAATCGCCCTCCCATCCCTGTCCAATCTGCTCGTAATCTGGGCTTTCAATTTGATAACACTCTTTCTTGTAGAGCTCAGATTAATAAGGTCACCGCAGCCTGTTTCGGCAAACTGCGTATGATCAGAAAGATCTTTCCTTATCTGCCTTTGGAGGCCCGTAGAACAGTCATTCACGCGTTGATTACATCTCACTTGGACTATGCTAATAGCCTTTATGCCGGTGCCCCCTTGTATCTAATTGAACGCCTTCAGATCGTTCAGAACGCTGCGGCTAGGCTGATTGGCAACATTTCATACCGGCAGTCGATTGCGGCCTACCGTAAGAAGCTTCACTGGCTTCCCATCTCTCTTCGTATTCAGTTCAAGATGCTGATTATTGCTTTCCGGGCCCTTAATGGGTCTGGCCCGGATTACTTGAGAAAGAGACTTGTTCTCTCTCAATCTGTCAGATCTTTGCGATCCAATTCTCTACGCCTTCTTACTGTTCCCCGCTTCCGCCGATCTAGAATAGGTGGTAGAGCATTTACAGTCATGACTGCTAAGCTCTGGAACACCTTACCCCTTGATCTGAGGTTCACTTCCTCTGAGACTCTTTTTCGTAAAAAATTAAAAACCTGGCTGTTCTCTAAACCTTAACTCCTCCTTTTCTTGTATGTAGTCTACAGCGCCGGGACACCCCCGTTGGAGGTAGCCGTGCGCTTTATAAGCTCCTTAAATAATAAATAATAATAATATGGTGACGGATGGGAGCGAAGAGGAAGAGAGTGAAGCTCTTCCTGACCTTCTTGCGGCACAAGAGAAGGATGGTTCGGTGGAAGGTGTAGTCCTCTCCCCATCCTTGACCCCAGAGCAGCAGAGGGACTGTCGCCATGTCCTGGGACAGTTCGCCTCGTTGTTCTCCCTCACGCCTGGAATCACTCATTGGTGTACCCATGATGTGGACACAGGGGATAGCCCCCCGGTGAAGAACAAGTCTTACCGGCTCTCTGACCGAGTGAAGGATAGCATCCAGCGTGAGGTAGCAAAGATGCTGGAGCTGGGGGTGATAGAACCTTCCAGCAGCCCGTGGGCTAGTCCAGTGGTGTTGGTGCCGAAAGCGGCCCCACCGGGTACGACGTCAGAACTTCGGTTCTGTGTGGACTACCGGGGGTTGAACTCTGTCACAAAGACAGATGCTCACCCCATCCCACGTGCAGATGAGCTGGTGGACCGGCTGGGAGCAGCCCGGTACCTCAGCACCATTGACCTGACATCCGGATATTGGCAGATTGCCATGGCCGACGGAGCACGGGAGAAGACAGCGTTCTCCACCCCAGAGGGCCACTACCAATTTCGAGTGATGCCCTTTGGGCTCAAAAATGCTCCGGCCACATTCCAGCGGTTAGTGAATCAGGTACTATCTGGCCTGGAGTCCTTCTCAGCAGCCTACTTGGATGACATAGCTGTCTTCAGTAGCAGCTGGGAGGACCATCTGCAACACCTCCAGGAGGTATTGCAGGCGCTGCAACGCGCTGGCTTAACTATTAAAGCCAGCAAGTGCCAGATTGGACAGGGATCTGTCGTGTACCTGGGACACCTGGTGGGCAGAGGTAAGGTGCAACCCCTCCAGGCCAAAATTGAAACCATCTTGGCTTGGGAGCCCCCCAAGACCCAAACAGAGGTCCGAGCTTTCCTCGGCCTCACTGGGTATTACCGCCGGTTCGTCAAGGGATATGGTACCATCGTGACCCCCTTGACGGAGTTGACCTCAAAGAAACAACCTCGCAAGGTCATATGGACAGCTGCATGCCAAGAAGCCTTTGATACGCTGAAAAATGCGATGTGTACAGCTCCAGTACTAGCAACACCCGATTTCAGCAAGGAATTTATTGTACAGACCGACGCCTCAGAGCACGGCATAGGTGCGGTGCTCTCGCAACTCAACACCGAGGGCCAGGACCAACCTGTGGCCTTCATATCTCGAAGACTCCTCCCTCGGGAACGGCGATGGAACACCATTGAGAGAGAAGCCTTCGCGGTGGTATGGGCTCTGAAGAAGTTGAGGCCATACCTCTTTAGCACTCACTTCCTTATCCAGACCGACCACCGCCCCCTTCGCTGGCTCATGCAGATGAGAGGCGAAAACCCCAAGTTGTTGAGGTGGTCCATTTCCCTACAGGGGATGGACTTTCGGGTGGAACATCGGCCCGGAGTTGACCACGCCAATGCTGACGGTCTCTCCAGGTTTTTCCGCCTTAGTGAAGAGAACTCCCTAGAGGTTGGGTAGCTCTCCCCTCTTTCGGCTGGGGGGGACGCATGTTGGACCTGTCAGCCCTAGGGTGGTCTCCCCTTCTATTTTTGTATCGTGCCTCATTTTTTCCACCCTCATTTTTATGTTGGACTAGGTCTCCGGGCGCCTTTTCATTGCCAGACAGTGTTAAGGTGCAGGTGCTCCCTTCTCCCAAGATGGCTGCCACAGACCCCTGCTACTGCAGGGTGGTCGTTTTTCATAGTAGCACCCTAGCTGCCAGGAGCTGGCTGGGACCCACAACAATGTTGCGATACCAGCCCGCCTTTTTGTCCCATAGTTAGAGTGGGGAAGCTCCTGGAAGAAGATGGAACCTTCTAGAAGGGAGGTGGGGTTTTACTTTTGCCGCCTTGGCTAGAGGTCACCTGACCTAGGGCTACTTAAGAGTGGGAGGGAAGCTTTTGTGGTGAGTTGGCCATTGGGGTGAAGCAGAGCTGGAAGAATCCACCAGGAGTGTAGGCGGTAGGGCCTAGCCAGGGACTTATGCCTCTGAGAGTGACAGGATTTAGGCACTGCCTCTTAAGTGAGTGAGGTGCCCTGTGAATCCCACTGATCTTGCCCAGTAGTAGGAGGACCCAGAGACTCTCTGCCAGCCTGACTAGGAAGGACCTAGTCGCCCTCTCCATCCCTACCCCTGTAACAGAACCCCTTAAGGGCGCCAGATACATCTGCGCCAAAAGACTTCATCTGTGAACTGAGAACTGAAACCTAACTTTAAGAACTGAGACTGCATGACAAGAGCGAGCTGTAAGCCTTGAATGCCAGAGCTGAGACTGCGTGTCCAAGCTACCCTAGTGAACAAAATACTAAGCCGATTGCCAAGTCACCGGGGATCGACCAGGTACTAGCGCTGTGACCCCCGCGCTCCCTGCCCTGGTCTGGGACCCCCGGCAGCGTGCTCCGCTGAGCACTGATCCCCATCCTTAATTTGAGCCCCCCCCCCCCCCCGCGACGACGAAGCCAGCGCGCTCACCGCCGCGGCCTGGAGGCCTGGGAGAGTGCTCTGCTGTGTCGCGAGGCCCGGGTGAAGTCCGGGGCCCCGTCGCTGCCGTCGCAGCCGTGTGAGGAGAAGCGCAAGGTCGGGGCCGAGTTCCCCCAACGTCGTGAGGACGGACGCCTGCTGACGCCGAGACGGAGGTAAGCCCGGAGGCCGAGATCCCCCCTGGTGCGCCCCCTGCTGGTCTGGAAACCACACCGCACTTGGCCCGGGTTGTCCCCTCCGTGGGAAACCCCTCCCCTGCCTGCGCGACGGAGAGACCCCGCCGAGGGATCCTGTCCGTGTCCCCCCTCCTGTGTTACTGAGCGCGGTGCTCTGTGAACTGCACCGGAGCATAGGGACTCGAAAGTAATTACATGCCAAGGAATGCGAGTAGCGCACTGTGTTACATGTTCTGCTCGAAAGTAACTATATGCCAAGGAATGCGAGTAGCGCATTGTGTTATATGCTCTGCTCGAAAGTAATTACATGCCAAGGAATGCGAGTAGCGCATTGTGTTATATGCTCTGCTCGAAAGTAATTACATGCCAAGGAATGCGAGTAGCGCATTGTGTCATATGCTCTGCTCGAAAGTAGTTACATGCCCAGGAATGCGAGTAGCGCACTGTGTTATATGCTCTGCTCAAAGGTAATGACATGCGACTGATTACGAGTCACGCGATGTATTAAATGTTCTACGCAAACGTATCCACATGCAACTGATTGCGCGTAGCGCTATGTTTATATGCCTTGCTTCACAGTACTAGGGGCCCTTGATCACGAGGAGCGCTCAGTTCTACAGGCGCCATGTTAGTGAACCCAATGTGTCCCCTTTCAAGTATTACGCTTAGTTAGACGGCCGGTTCAGGGAAAGACTTTACATAAGCGCGCACGGCGCTAGAACAAGGTTAGGCACTGCATAGATATCACCCAGAGTGTCGAATGTAATGTCACAATGGTATTATGATTCATGTATTACCTTGTTATTTCCTGAACTGCATCTGACCAGCTATACTTGGATAAACTTGAAGTATTTGCATAATTTAAACGGTGTGGCGTCCCTTATTGTGTGTGACTCTAGTCCATGAGAAGCGTGTGGTGTATGGTTGCTTAACACATAGCCCTCTGGTTGCCCGACCGGCTCGCGCCACGCTACCGCCTATAGGGCCTGGTGACCCCAGGTTCCTACAAATACTGTCTCTATTTTTATGTTTTTTGGTAAATACCTCAAATGGAGAAGCTATTTACTCTAGAAAGGATCATGTACAATGACTCTAACTTATGACATCTCCTTCGGGAAGCACTTTGGCAAGGGTTACATTGCAGCGATCTGAGGGAACCTAGCTGCACCTATTAAAAACAAGCATTTACAATGCAATAGATCTCGCTTTTGCGAGCTTTAAAGCGATTGGCATTGTAAACGACAATGCCTTTTATTTATGTGTTTTAAACCCAACACATATATAAAAGGCATTGTTATTTTTAATGTCAATACCTTAAACTCTCGCAAATGCGAGACTCGCACTTTAATATTGGCCGCACCCAATTCTTTAGATGCTGCTCACCATATTCAGGTTACAGTGAGCAGTGTCTAAACAAAGGGGCACGTACAATATTAAAGTGAAATCGCATATGGTGCGATTTCACACAAAGCAAATCAAAACAATTAATTTTGAAACGTACTGCAGCACGGCCACTGAAGTGAAAGGGGCCCGCGCTATTAATTAATAAAATAAGCGTGGCCGCTAATGTGAAAGCGGCTGCCTGTAAAATAAATATTTAAATAAGCGTGGCAGCTAAACTGAAAGCGGACTGTACAGTAAATTAAATAATTGAATAAATGCGGCCACTATAGTTAAAGCAGACCGTGTAGTAATTTAAATAAATACAGTAGTAAGCTGCGGCGTGCTGCAATGTCGTAGGTAGAATTGAGGAAGATCATTAAGGAAAATAGTGCTCACCAACTTATATTGCAGACCAGTAAAAGGTCCAGTCCTTATGGGCGGTAACAAATGGAGACAAGGCGGTACCAAGGAGGGACTAACACGCCTCATAATGAATTGGAAGCCAGCGTTTAGAAAGGACAATGACACAAGCCTATTGAAAATGTAGGCGGAGTGTGGGCGGGGCTTCAAAGCCATACTCCACAACAGCATGTCTGGCGGCTGCGCATGCACTGCCAAGGCTCGACCTAACAAGCATGAAAAGATTCGGACAAGATCGGTATCTAACATTGGTACAATATTCTAAGATGTGAATGGACATAGATCGATAGAAATATCCAGGCTCTGCTTTTATATTCAAAGCTCAAGAGGTTATGATATGTTTCAATCTATCAGCGGTACTATACACCTGCAAGTCTCCATAACATCCCCATAAGATTTCTGATAAGTACATCAATATGTGCACTAGGTGTCGTATGGATATTGGAAGTTAGGTACATCTTCTGTGGTTTTGTGCCAACCTGGATGATTTCTGGCAATCTATTTAGGAGAAATAAGCAAGGTAAGGCATGTACAATTTCCCCTTGTTCCATTTGTGACTTTAATTTAGTACTGTTGAAAGGATTTAATCAATTCCCGGTCTACAAATCATCTGATTTATTTAAAATGTTGTCAGCGAGGACCTTACTGGCATAGCGATGGCGATCTAAAGAGGTACCAACCACGGGGGCCTGGTGGCATCAATTGAAATCCAGTATGATTTCTGAAAGGATTTATTAAAACGAAGGTTGTCAGATAAAGAAGTTTAAGACAAAATGGGGAAATATATTTGATTGAGTTATTTGAGATATAAAGTCATGATATATTGTAATTATGTATGTAATGTCATTTTTTTTACTGCTCGTGGGATTTATGAGACATTGTATTTTAGTAAATGCAGGTATGTATATTAAAGGGTTTTCTTTTTTTATCTGCCTTCCTAAACTAAACTAAAATAAATGGAGGATGGAAAAGCACAATTCCCCGTTGGTTGGACACCACCATTGGCTTTGTAAATGCAGGTGCATTTTTACAAGCATTGGCAAAGCAAATCCAACAAACACTGACAAAGTGCAACCGGTAGCCTTTGCCAGTGCTTGCTGTTACTCAAATGTTATTCGCGTTGAGTCACTCTGAAAGAAAAGCTAAGAAAGGTATGGGCTGACATACAAAATGCTTGGGAGTTACCAGTGACAACTAACACCTGCAAGAAAAAAAAAACGACTCTGGAGGTGTACAAAAGGAGGGAACTCTGCATTCTATGGGTGGCCCTAATCATGGCCTTTGTGAGGTTGTGGTTGCTTAATAAAACCTAACACAGCCCTCTTCGGGTTGCTTGCGTTGGTGATGCTAATGTGTGCACTGAAAGCATATCCTCCATTTGGACAAACGAAATGCCTTCTGGACATCTTTTATCCATTTTATGTCCTCCAGGGACTTGTCAAAATCTACTCTCTAATTTACAGTGTGTCATTGACACAAGATGCATTAGCCAGAAAAGCCTGTTTCAGACTCTCAGAGTTTCCTCACTTAACTGCCTAACAACAAATTGTATCCAATCAGCTGAAAAGCAAAATGGCAAAGGACAGCCTCACCTAAATGCCCAGCAACTACCTCAACAGTGAAAGTCTTTATCACACCGAGACCAGATACAGCATGGGCACCAGCTAGGAAAATCTCCTTCACACACATGCAGATCAGGTACAGCATGCTTCCCTCACATACAGGGCAGTTACAGCATGTGCATCAGCAGTGAACGCATTTCCCACTCAGAGAATAGGTGTTGCATGGACAGCAGCAGGGCAAGCTTCCCTCGTACAGAGAACAGGGACAACAAGGGCTTCAGCAGTGCAAGCCTCCCTCACATAGAGAAACAGGTACAGCATGAATGTCAACAACAAAAACCTCTCTCAGAGAACAGGTGCAACATGGACAGTAGCAACACAAGCCTCCTACACTCACAGAACAGGCACAGTATGGGCATCAGCAGTGAAAGCGTCTCTCACTCAAAGAACAGAGTGTGTAAGCCTCTCTCACTCAGAGAACAGGTAAAGATGAGCACCAGCGGTCCAAGTATTCCTTACTTCGCAAATACAGTAACTGCAGTTTTAGGGCCGCTTTCCTTCACATATATTCAGTAGGGTCAGCATCAGCAGTGCAAGCTTCCTGAGCGCGCAGTCTTGTAATAAAACATTTATGGGGCTCTAATGCAAAATATGTCGATGGACCCTTGAGACTGACAACACCCATGTTATGTGTGCTCAACGATTAGTGAGCAATGCACAAATACCATAAGGTTTAATGACAGTGCAGTTCTGCCATCCTCTGGTTCAGGACTGCTGAGTGTGTCCTCCTGAGAGGATGGGCCACCATGTAAAAAGGTTTCTGTCTGTGTTACGCCACTGCATGCACAGGGAATGGGTACAGTATATGCAGCAATAGTCATGCTTAATTTGAGCCGGAGGTTTCTGGTGCTCGACACCAGCACCTAATTGCCAGCACCGGGGCTTATGACAGTCTGCCACATGGTGGCACTGTCTGGCTAATTTAGGTATGAACCCAACAACAGCTGTTGATTAGTTCAATTTACATTTACAATGACGAATACCTGCCTCCCAAGCCATTCTTATAGCTTTGGGGGCTTCAAATAGTATGAACTGTCACACTTGTGAGAGTGTGATGGTTAGTAGCTATGTATGTACTGTCATTGGCAGCTGGAAGGGACAATGTGTCGTGCAAGCTGCAGTGGCCTCCTGATGAGAGCCCCGGCACTTATTATTTTACAAATTAAGCACTGGCAATGGTGCATACTTTCCTCACTTGCACATACTAGGTACCAAGCATCATCTGGGCAGCTTTCCACCACTCAGAGAACAGGTACACCCTGTGGCATAATGGAGAATTATTTCCCACTAATGTGGCAAATGTGCCCTAAAATGCATTCAGTCAAGTTACCTCACAAATTTTCAAAGCACAGAACTGAGCACAGCCCCACTGCTTAGTGGGAGTCCCATGCAGTACAGGGGCTGCAGAGGCCAACATTATGGACTTTGGTACAGCAGGGGCAGCAGCCAGCTGTTCGAGCATTCCTCACAACACAAAACAGGCAAAGCATATGCAGCAGCACAGCCTGTAACAATGTAGTCATGGCAGTGGCTGTGTAAGCTTCCATCACACATCAACAATAGGGCAGTTTTCTCGGATATTGGGCAAGCAATCGGTAAGAATATTATGCTCGAGGCCGAAGCTGCCTTGTTTGGTATCAGTAAAGATGAAAAGATACTATCTGAACCCGAAAAAGCCTTCGTATACATTTCGTGTATAGTGGCTCGCTCCCTAATTTTGCAGAATTGGAAATCTAGGGAAGCACCTTCCCATCTGAAATGGTTCAACAAAATGAAAAGAACCTGAAAATTTGAGGAAGCCTATGCTAGGAGGGTAGGAGCTATTAAAAAATTTGAAAAAAATTGGAAGTTTTTTAATGAACTTGAAAAATTTAAAGAGAGATTACAGTACTAGGGTTGGTAAACTAATGTAGCAGCTTTTTATTAAAACGCATTAGCACTTTTTTTATTGCACTTTAGCAGCACTAGCACTTTAGGAGTTTTAGCACTTTTTAGAATGAATTTTTGCATTTTGGTTAATGACGTGAAGAACTGCTATAGCCACAAATCCTTGTTGTATTTATGTTGGCTTTAGGCGATAAGAAGGCACTAGCACTTTATTGACATTGCACTTTAAATGTATTAGGAATTTTCCTTATTGTTGCTTGTATTCTATGATAAATTTGCATTCTGCTTTATGAATGAGTATATAATTAGCTGCTTTAGCTATAGCTCATTGTCATTTTCTTTATGTATTGTTTGGCTGTCACTTTGATTTGTTGTTTTTTTCTCTTTTTCTTTTTTTGTAGAAACTGGTTTTAATGAAAAAAAATTTGTATCCCATGTAATTCATGAACCTAATGCTCTACTCAATAAAAAAAAATAACAATAGGGTCCAGCGGCGGCTCCTCGGCTAAGGCGGAGGTGCGTCGCCCCACTGCTCTCAGAGCAGTGGAAAAAGGAAAAATAAAAAGATAATAACGTTAGTATCATTTTATTTTTTGTACCATCTAGGGCTATATTAGGGTGGGGCTGGGATCACAGGGAGTAGGAGTGGTTTGTGCACCTTAAGTGCGCCTGACAGTTTGGCAGGCTTTCATGGGCCGGCCAAACAGTCATGCACACTTATCATTTCTCCACCTGTGCTTCACGATCAGGCGGAGAAATGTCCCAAGGCTCCCAGGAACTGCATGAGTGGCCAAACAGGTCGCTCAGACCAATCACAACGCTGCTGTCATGCTGGTGACAACAGCGTTGTGATGGGCATAGGGGAGCCTGTGTGCTGCCGGTAGCCAGGAAGAAAAGAAAATGGAGGAGAAGCTGCGGCTCTAACCAGGTAAGTGTTTTTTTTTTTAAATGTATCCTCCCCACCTCCCCACCCCCACTCCGTAGCAACCGCCACTGATAGGTTCAGCAGTAAAAAAAAGTTTAGAACATATGGAACTGTCGAAACAGTAAAGGCAGCAGTAAGACAAGTTTATAGCATGCAGAATAGGCCTAAAAAATGTAGAAAATGTGCATACTTCCTAATAACCATGCAAATGGCATCAGGCGTCAACACTGCAAGGGTATTCTCCACAGACAACACGTAGACCATGGGGCTCAAGCTTCTATCACACAGGGAACATGTACAGCAAGTGGCTGTCTGTGTATGTGTCTGCTTATGAGCTGTATAGAAAGGCCCCGTGAAGTCACGGTAAGTTTCCTCCTACACTGCTGTTACATATGTGACCAGTTTGACTCCAAACTGGTGGGAGATCTCTCTCCACACCTTTTCCGTTATTGACCTCTCACTAGAGCATACGTTCGTTAGGAGTTCAGCAAAAGTTAGGGTACAAAAACAAAGTTCCTTTCTTGTAGGGAAACTCACAGAAGTATTCAGAAACTATATACAGAGGGCGCAAACAATGACGTCTAAAATACAATTTTAACTCCATCGACATATCTTGAAGATATATTTATATTGTCGAGGTCCATATATGTGGAGTTTGGTGTGGAAAACCTTTACCTAAATATTATTACCGTCACAATAGTTTGGTAGTCGATATTTCTGGCTGTAAAATACTTTTAGCACAATATTTAAACTTAATATTATGGTGGTATAGTATGTGGCAAGAAGCCAGTAATGTGGATCACTGTGAGATAGTTCGAGACTGAGGAACATTTCGAAAACGCCAATGGTACCATTCTGGTTGGTTGGATCACTACAGATGTGTGTCCCAGTCCATCTATTATCACTCTAGACATGTCTCCTAGTAGGCACAGTGTCACTGTCACTATGTATTGCTTCAGTTCTGTCTCTCAGCAGGCCTATTATTGATCTGTTGTGTCTCGCCAATAGGGGTTCTATTTCTGTCTTCCTGTAGGAGTTGTTTTGTCAGTGGTGTTTTTCTCAGAGGACCATGTACTGCTTAGATGTGGCCTCCATAGAGACCACACACAACTTTGGCTATCTTTCGCCATATTTTGTGTGATGACGCTAGTGTGGCGCAAATCTAGCAGGTTGGGCTTTTGTGGGGAACAGGGACATTTGACTCTAAAACATCTTTGGTGATATTGGCTATAGGTCATTTATTGGTTGGCTGACAAATCATCTTTGTTAATATGACACCAGCATTGGAACTTGTTATGTTGGACAAATGTGAACATTTATAATTACATATGGAACTATTAGGAAGTGTGCTGTTCCTGAAGGTTTTTGTTGTGTTCTGTGTACCCTTTACTCAATGTTGGACTCCTCTTTTTCCTCTATAAAGGACGCTTGTGAGATAATGTCTAAAATCAGATTTTGTATCCACGCTAGCTAATTTCTAAATTTTCCAATTTCTAGTTAAAAACTTGAATATGCCTTTTTTCTGGAGACTTTAGAAGCACTATTAGTAGTTATTTCTTCTTCTTTACCATCAAGAAGGAATCTGAATTTGTTTTGGCTTTGCACGTTTCTTTGTGAGCTTTTGTAAATCTATGGGCCGGAGCTCATGGGTACAGGGCAGCATTATTGGATGTCTAGGTTCCTTTATCCTCAATCCTAAAAAATTCTCACATTTATTTATTGAATGTTTTGACATGCCTGAAGGTATACTCTTTCCCTATTGATCAGAGTACTTCGGTAAATGAACAAGGAAGGAACAAATATTACTATGACTCTAACGCGAAACTATGCAAATTATGTAACACAACTAACACACGTGGTAACGCTCAATTAAATTAATAAACACTTTACAATTACAATAATATTCCATATTCCACTGAAAAAAAAGACCATATTAGGTATTGGTACACTTATACTCAGTAAAATTAGCGAAAGTTATAAATACAGCACTGTGGGCGAAACTGCTATTCATACTGGAGAAAAGTAACAAATACTGCACCGTGGCTAATACTGTTATTGATACTGGAGGAAAGTAATACTGCACTGAGGCTGATACAGCAGTTGAGACTGGACTGGAGGAAAGTAACAAATACTGCATTGTGGCTGATACTGTTATTGATACTGTGGAAAGGGACGAATTCCACAGGCTTTACAAAATAACAAATACTGCACTGTGGCTGATACTGTTATTGGTACTGTGGAAAGGGACGAATACTACAGGCTAGACAAAATAACAAATACTGCACTGTGGCTGATACTGTTATTGGTACTGTGGAAAGGGACGAATACTACAGGCTAGACAAAATAACAAATACTGCACTGTGGCTGATACTGTTATTGATACTGTGGAAAGGGACGAATACTACAGGCTTGACAAAATAACAAATACTGCACTGTGGCTGATACTGTTATTGATACTGTGGAAAGGGACGAATTCCACAGGCTTGACAAAATAACAAATACTGCACTGTGGCTGATACTGTTATTGATACTGTGGAAAGGGACGAAAACTACAGGCTTGACAAAATAACAAATAATGCACTGTGGCTGATACTGTTATTGATACTGTGGAAAGGGACGAATACTACAGGCTTGACAAAATAACAAATAATGCACTGTGGCTGATACTGTTATTGATACTGTGGAAAAGGACGAATACTACAGGCTTAACAAAATAACAAATACTGCACTGTGGCTGATACTGTTATTGATACTGTGGAAAGGGACGAATACTACAGGCTTGACAAAATAACAAATACTGCACTGTGGCTGATACTGTTATTGATACTGTGGAAAGGGACGAATACTACAGGCTTGACAAAATAACAAATACTGCATTGTGTCTGATACTGTTATTGATACTGGAGGAAAGGGACGAATACTGCAGACTTGACAAAATGTGTGGCTGATACTGCTATTGATACTGGAGAAAAGTAATACTGCACTGTGGCTGATACTGCTATTGATACTGGGGGAAAGTAATACTGCACTGTGGCTGATACTGCTATTGATACTGGAGGAAAGTAATACTGCATTGTGGCTGATACTGCTATTGATACTGGAGGAAAGTAATACTGCACTGCGGCTGATAGGAAAGTAACAAATTCTGCACTGTGGCTGATACTGTTATTGATACTAGCAGAAAGGAATACTGCACTGTGGCTGATACTGCAGCTGTTACTAGAGGAAAGTAACAAATACTGCATTGTGGCTGATACTGCTATTGATACTGGAGGAAAGTAATACTGCACTGTGGCTGATAGGAAAGTAACAACTTCTGCACTGGGGCTGGTACTGTTATTGATACTGGAGGAAAGGCGCGAATACTGTACGTTGTCTAAAACACTAAGAGTGATATTGACCTGTAAGTCCAGGGCTATTGCTGAATGGTCAGATAGATGTGGTCTACTCGAGTAGTAATTGGCCCTAGACTGGAGTCGAGGAGGAAGAAATCGATTCGAGAGGAGTGGCCCAGTCTTTTGTTATGGAAGGCAGATCCCTTTTTTCCGGGGTTTTTTCCTCTCCAAATATCCACCAATCCAAGATCTTTTATGCACAACGATAACCATTGTCTCATATTTGGTAGATTTAATTCTTTCCTTGAAGGATGCCTGTCAAGTTTGGATCTAAAATTATGTTAAAATCCCCCCCCCCCCCAGATTATGGGGGCTGTTGATGATAGCAGCTGAGTATATAGGTTTTGTAGGGGTTCAGAGTCATCACAATTGGGACCATAGTACCCAACTATTGTAAACGCGTTGCCTTGTAAGTTTATATTAGCTACAGCCCATCTCCCTTGCTTGTCAACTGTACTCGCTGTAACAGATGCTTTGGCTTATTTTCTTATTGTTGTTTCTTTATTTGTGTCAGCAATCGTTCGACCTCTCTTGGATCTCTAATATTGTGCATTTTGTTTCTCCACATGATCTTTAAGGAGGCAGGGAATTTCATCTGCACCGTTGCCCCAAGAGATTTTAGTTCGGACATAAATTGTCCGAGTTGCCATTGTCTGTCTTGAGTGGCCTTGGCGACATCAGATCTGATTCTAAAGGACCAGTCGTCCTTATTGTAGACCCCCTGTTTTAAAGCCTCGCCCAGTATTCTTTCTTTGAGAGAGTAAGTTTTGAAATTAACAAGGATTTTTCTCGGGTTTTTCTTGAGTTTGTCTTTCTCAAAAGGGTCTCGATGTGCTCTTTGTATATCTTCAGCTAGCACTACAGAATCTGCCCAAGGGAAATAGTCTTTAAGTAGACCTGTAACAAAACCTTTCATTTCTCCACACTCACGGCCCTCTGGAATGTTGAGAATTTTTATGTTATTCCTTCTGGATTGGTTCTCAAGCGACTCCAATTTATCGCGAAGGGCGGCTTCATTAGATTTCAAAATGCTGATCTCGCTTTGCGAAGATGCTACCTTCTTGCTCAGAAATTCCACTGTAGTTTCCACTATTTTAATTCTCTCTCCCAGAGCATTCAACTTGGTATCAAAAGCATCGCAGGTCTCTTGAATTTTTAGTTGATTCTTCTCTAAAATTGCAAAGTTGTTTCTCATTTCTGCCAGAACAGTCTCAAGGAGGCTACTCGAGGGAACCATTGATGTCTGATGGTCAACCATGTTGGAATCGAGAGACATACCTTCGGATGAATCGACCTGAGAGAAGTCGTTAACTGTAGCACAAGAAGGTGTACATACTGGATTTATCTCCCCCCTGGTCTTTAATGCAGACCTTCGGTCAGAGCTAGATTCAATCATGGTCGCTGTTTCTGTCTCACTCGAGCTGCTCCTGACATTGGCTCGGTTCCCTACCGAATTCATATTGGCAATAGCGTGGGTTTCTGCTAAAGCGTTATCTTGATCAAGGGTAGCGTAATCTATACTGGCTTGCAAGGTGACTACAGCGTTTTGGCTACTCAGTTGTTTTTCCTCTTGGGTCTGGATTTTAAAGAAAGATCTAAGAGAGGGTGTAACTTTAGGTTTAAGGTTTGTCTCTAAGAGGGGGTAGTTTGCCCTGTCCTGCTTATTTTTGTTTTTTGAACAAGAGGTTGATGATAATGATTTTGTCACAATGCCTCTCTTTCTACCCTTAATTTTCTTAGTGCTGGTATGGGTAATCTGCGGGGTATTTGAATTAGGGCTAGTCGAAGGACAATCGGCTAAGAATTGCTTATTCCTTAGACAATAGTTATTTCCCCTATTCAGCTCCCCAATATCACTATCGGCCTCTTCCGTATTCCCCAAAGTTGCGTTATTGCCTACTGGTGCTGCTAGTGTTATTGGCGAGGACGAATTTGAAACTGGATTGACATTTGGAGTTTTAACCTCCGTTTGCTTGTCAACTACGGGAGGGGGTTTAATGATTGAAGCCTTTACAGGGGGGACTCCCTCGAATCTCTTTACCCTCCTCATGCAGCCCCCTGCTCTTACCTTGTTCGCTGAATTTCCGCTAGTTATATCGGTGTCAGTTTCATTTCTACTGGCGCCGACGATCGGGGTTGTTAGATTCTGAAATCCCGATGGGTGCTTCAGGACCCGCTCCTGTATCAATTTCAGAAATGGTAATGGGGTTGGTTCAGGCACCGCTGCTCTGCCTTGGCCGACCCGGAAAGAGAACCCAGCTACCGCCCGCCAGAAGCAAGTCCTTGCTTCACGCGCCTCCGCCCAGACGCCGAGCGAAGTGCTGCAGCCTGAACGCGGTGTTCGCAAAACCCCCGGTGCTCTCACCACCGTGTCCACAAACTCTGCGCGTAAGTCATATTTCATATTTTGGGCATAGGCATAAGCATAATTTGAACTTTAGCAACAACTAGAGATCACTGTAAAGGGCTTAAGTGGTGGAACTAGCATTTCTTACGGACTGGTGGCAGAGAGCTCCCGACTGGTAGCGTTTAACCGGCTGCCATCTTCCTCTCCCTCCATTGTGCATAACAACAAACAGTTTCAATAATATTCGAGGAATGCAACACAATACGTACGCAGGTTGTAACACTTTCAATTAATTGCAAGGAAAACAACACATACAGTACTGAGGCCACAACATGTTCATCATTTCTGGCTGAAATAAACGCAACGAAAAAAAAAATTCTTCTTAAGTTTGACCTAAGCTTGGGAAAGTGATGCATGCTTAACGATTGTGCACTCCACAAAACTCTACTACTGATCCAGAGTCGTATCACGAACATGTCCACTTGTGCAAAGCATAGCTGTGCGTCTGTTTTTATGGGAGTGCACTGTCTAAGAGCATGCACTTAACTCGGAATGTCTCCTTTTTTCTTAGTGCTGAAGACAGCAAAGTGCGGAAAGAGAGGCGACTACTTCTGAGCTGTGCAGTCTGCAGCACAATCACGTAAAAACTGCGCCACTGCGCCGTGCGTGCGCGCGCACACATTCATGGTATAGCCACTGAGATGAGATTTTCTACAGCGTAAATTTAGCAAAATATGGTTAAGTTATACACTTGTAATATGTACAAGGCTGTGCAGAAATGGGGATTCCTATGGTAATATGATATCCCTGCATATCCCTGGCCAATACAACACTAGGTTGCTGTTATGAGATTGGCTGCGGACAAGCAGCAGAAAATAGATTGACATGGTAGCAGCATTCAGGGTATTCACAAAACTTACGGAAACCACCCAGTTTATCTGAGCATAAATAGTGCAGAATGTATTTAAATTGCACCAATCGTGAGGTTTCAGAAAAAAAATAATTTAAAAGGTAGCAGAGCAAAAAAGTAGAGATAAGAATGAAGAAAACTAAAAAATTAGAGGGCGGAAAAGTAGAATAACCAAAAATGAAGAAAAAAGATGCGGATTACAATAGGGTTTGGGAATGGAGTTACAGAAAAGGTTACATTTAGGCTATGTTTACTAGGCAGGGTTAGTGCAACCTACAGTGTGAGGGATGATGTAAGGGAATGGGTATGGGTTCGGATGGGGTAAGGATTAGTGTAAGAGAAAGCATTATAACTAGGCCTGGAGTAAAGGCTGGTGCTAGGATTGTGGAAATGTTAGAGATTTGGTCTGGTTGGGTTTAGGAGTCGCGTTAACATTAGGGTAAGATAGATTGTGGGTCATGGTGTAATAAATAAATGTGGGTGAAAGATGCAGCAGGTGGTGGTAGGCCTCATTGTGGATGGGGAAATTGATTAGGGTTGAGCTAAGAGGTAATGTAGACAATGATAATGGTAAATGTTCAACTTGTTTACCTACACGTTTTTGTATTTTTCATAGATGTACATGTTGGCCACAATATGTACAACTCTACTTTTCGAAATCTACAAATCTATTTTTTCTAATTCTAATTTGTGTACATAGAGGCAACCTCTGCCCTGCATTGGAAACCAATGCATGTTTGAGAAAGTAAGTTGTGACTGTGTTTTTTGTGCAACTCCCAAAGAGCGTACTTTACTTATTGATAACACTGCGAGCATCTGCAGGTAAGGAAGCGTGTGTAAATAGCCACTCTTTCTGACTACAGTAGGGAAATGCTTGCAGGCTATGGCACTTTAATATATGCATGGGACATAAAGAGTTGACAATTAAGAGCGAATTGTGCACACACACAAACAGATGTAAAATGCTAGCAGTGCTTAATTTGTAAAAGAACAAGCGACGGTGCCTACAGTTCTGCTGGAAGCCCTGGGCCAGCGCCAACGAATGTCAGAGTGCCAAATACCAAGGTTGCATAATCTTAATTTCACTTTATGCCTTTTTCATCCAACACTACAAACTCTCTTTTCTTTTAACAAACTCTTTCAGGTTCTCTTTCATCCCTGCCTTCTTTCATTGTCTCTATGTTTCTCTGCTTCTCGTCGTCCTACTTTCCCCGTTTTGCATGTTTATCTCTCTTGCAAGCACCAGCTCAAATTAAGCACTGAATACAAGTAAACAGAGCACATCATCAATTAAGACTCTGTTCGTGATTGAGTTCAAGCTGTTCGGTGAATGTAACGCTCTGGTTAATAACTTATGACTTAAATAGTGCACTGTGATTCTAACAGGCTTATCAATACTGGAGAAACCAAAACTGCAGTGTGGCAGGAGTAGTTTGAGTAATCCTAGGGGGTATAATTAATTCTTTCTCAATTGTGACCTCAGCACTTACAGTGTAATAATCAAGGAAAAGTACTACATTCAATAGTGCAATCCTAACATGGCCAGAAAATTACAGAACAGCAGCAGATAAATGCATGCCACTCTCGTGGTTTCAGGAATACTGTAGATTAGGAAATACACTGCAGTTTGAAGAATTTGTAAAATGTCGCTTTAGAGTAATTTTGCAGCACTTGCAGGGAAGTAACAAGTGTAAGGCTGTTCTGCGCGTCTTTCTAACATTTCCAGGAATACTGATGAAAAGTAACAAAGATCTACATTGTTCACACCAAATTACAGTCTGGAAATGCGACTGACACGTACCCGCCGTAGGCTCCGAAGGTGAAGCTCCGCTTCCGGTGAGTCATGGCGGGGGATCGCGCGCAGGTGCTGTCCCGGGGCAATGCTGTCAGTCTGTCCGGCTGCCTTGAGCCGGCCCGGCCTCAGCCGCAGAGCCCGCCTCTCTCATGGACCAGTCCCCCAGCCTGTTCTTCCATCACCCCGCCCCCCAGCTGCCTGGGCATGAAGTCCCTCTGTGTGCTGCTTCGGCCAGGAACACATTTCCCTCAGCGGTGGGTTCATTACCTCGCTAGTTGCCCCTAGAAACCACGAAGTGCCTCTTAAAGAGCCCACTCTTGCCCCTATTGCCCCTACTGTCTCCTTTAATACACAAGAACCACAAGGAAATGGAAAAACATCTTCTTTTGGAATCCAGAAGTGTTTTGTTGTGTACTTTTAGCTTTTAGCTCGCCCTGTGCTTTTTGTTTATAAAAATAAACAGCATTAAGGATGGAGTGGGCGGGTGCTTCAGCGAGACAACTTGGACCCAAAATGAACTTCAAGAGAGGGAGAGGGGGTTGGGGTGGGAGTGCGAGGACCGGAAGCATACATGCCAACATTTGGAAACAGGAATGAGGGAGAGCTGGAAAACAAAATCTGAGAAATATGTTCTCCCAGTTGACTTACATTGAAGTGGGGCCTATTTCAGGTGGGGGACAGCTAAAATAAAGCCGTTTTTGCCTTAAAATGTAAGTCTCTGAACTGAACAGCGACGTAGGTTACATTGGTGCAAAAGGTGCAGTGGCACCGGGTCCCAGTGGCCTGAGTGGCCGACTGAACTTTGATTATTGATGTATAATTCAAACAGCAGCTGTGGGGACAATTTCCTGCCTTGTACTAGGGCCCAACACACATTGGCTATGACTCTGCGCCTGACTCCGGTCACGTATGTGGAAGTCTGTCAAAGGGAGTGTGGGAGTGGACGGATAGGGGTGTCATACATTGTGAACTGCCACCACCAGAGGTGTCTCCTTGAGCTGTTTGTAATATGTGTCTGTTGTATGCATGTATGTGTTTGTTTGTGTACCCCATGCACAGAATGTACTTACAGGTCATACCTTACAGTATGAGCATTCCGCACTCACAGTGCATACCCAACCAATCAATCGATCTATCAATCAATCAATCAGTCAATCAATCAGGAGTTTGTAAAGCGCAGCTACTCACTTGTGAGGGTCTCAAGGCGCCTAGGGGGCGGGGGACTACTGATCCGTCTGGGTGTGGAGGTTCAGTCGATGAGCCAGGTCTTGAGGTCCTTCTTGAATTGAGTCAATGAGGTGGATTGCCTGAGGTGGAGAGGCAGGGTGTTCCAGGTCTTGGCAGCGAGGTAGGAGAAGCATATTGCTCTGGTTCTGGTCCTGTGGATCTGTGGGACGGAGGCCAAGGCGAGTTGGGAGGAGCGGAGTTCCCTGGTGGGTGTGTGGAATGCGAGGCGGTGGGTCAGATATTCTGGTCCTGCGGCGTGGAGAGCTTTGTAGGCATATGTGAGGAGCTTGAAGGTGATTATCTTGTTGACTGGGAGCCATTGGAGTTGTTGGAGGTGTGTTATGTGGCTGCGGCAGGGTATGTTGATGACCAGTCTGGCTGTGACTTTTTTCAATGTAAATCTTGGAGCAACCCCTATGCTCAGACAATGCTTTGTAGCAGTATTAGCACTGGCCTGTATTGCAACATGCTTCACTCACAGTGTAGCTTACTCTCAGAGCATATTTCGTTTCAAGGTGTATTTATTTAATGATCACGTGTGTATGGTGGTTAAGTGCCCATTACTACACTTATTAGGGCTGTGTATGTGTGTTGGTATGCGGCTTCGTGAGGTGCATGAGCCATTCTCAAGCAGCAGGCATAGCTAAGTTAGTTATCCAGCCTTAGCGTTGGAGAGTGACACATTGCCATCTGTGTTGGCTGCATGAGAGGCTGGTGTTGACACATCAATTAGAATCAGTTGTATTATGTTGCATTGTCTAATTTGGATGTTGAAACAGAATTGGTGGGTTTAATGTTTGATTGGCCTTTGCATAGCACAGATCATCACAGATTATTTCATCTCACTGTGTTATGCTCTAAATGCTGAGGGTTTGGGTGTATTTTTGTGCTACTGCAGAGCAGCAAGTTGGCATCAGCATGGCACTGTGTTGGTTGTATAACAATATGGTGCTGGGGCATTTAGTACGTTCCTTTGAGTTTGCTGTTTTCTGCCAAAGGTTACCTGTTGACATCTGTGTAGCCTTTGTTGTTCTTTTATTGCATAACTACCCGGTTTTGCTGCACCTAGGGTCTAGTGCATGGGTGGTGTAGGGTTTTGAGATTTAGGGATTGATATTTTCAAGCTCTGGTTGTCTTTAGTGCTGGGTTCGTTGGGTGCTGAGGCATAGTTATGGGGCTGCACTTACTTTCTTCAGGGTGTCTTGTGGATATTTAGGCTTCTGGAAGGCATTTTGTGCTGTTGTACACCTGGATGTTACTTGCCACTGTTTTGGATGTATGATGTAGAGCTGGAGCATTTAGTGGGTTCTGTCAATGGATTATTTTCTTGTGTAGAGTAATATTAGACTACATCTTGCCTGGTATTCCTGCATCCTCACTTTTCTGGTGCGTTACTCCCAGTGATGACCCACATTCAATAAAACCACACGCAACACATGGCAGGGGCAGCAAGCTATGGCATAGCCCACTTCAAACCTCACTACCTGCAACTCCAAAGAGGGAGTGCGCAGTGCACCTCCCAGCATTACTGAGTCTGCCACTGCTGAATCAAACCCATACTGCACCGCACACTCCAATTTACAACCTCCTCAGAGCAGTTGTTAAATTAGAGCATAAAAGTGCCCATTTTTAGTCCCAGAATGGGAATCGCATGCGGAAAGAACCTGGTAAGTCCAGGTCTTCATGTCATTCTTATTTCACACCCAGCAAAACGCGATGACCGAACTTTAGTGGGGAAGACACTGACTGGAATCTGTATTTCTGGCCCGGTACCTCCCTATCCTAGCCTCGGGTATCTACCTATCCTAGCCTCAGGTATCGCCCTATCCTAGCCTCGGGTACCTCCCTGTCCTAGCTTAGGGTATCTCCCTATCCTAGCCTCGGATACCTCCCTATCCTAGCCTCGGGTACCTCCCTATCCTAGCCTCGTGTACCTCCCTATCCTAGCCTCGTGTACCTCCATATCCTAGCCTCTGGTACCTCCCTATCCTAGCCTCGGGTACCTCTTTATCCTAGCCTTGGGAAGCTCCCTATCCGAGCCTCAGGTACCTCTTTATTTTAGTCTGGGTACCTCCCTATCCTAGCTTCGGGATTCTCCCTATCCTAGCCCTAGGCACCTCCCTATCCTAGCCTCGGGCACTCCCCTATCCTAGCTTTGGGTATCTCCCTATCCTAGCCTCGACTACCTCCATATCCTAGCCTCGGGTATATTGTAGCCTTGGGTACCTGCCTATGCTAGCCTCGGGTAACTCTCTAGCCTAGCCTCTGGTACTTCCCTATCCTAGCCTCTGGTACCTCCCTATCCTAACCTTGAGTACATCTCTATCCTAGCCTCCGGTACCTCCCTATACTAGCCCAGGTACCTTCCTATCCTAGCCTCGGGTACTTCTCTATCCTAGATTTGGGTATCTCCCTATCCTAGCCTCGGGTATCTCTGTATCCTAGCCTCGGGTACCTCCTTATCTTAGCCTCGGCTATCTCCCTATCCTAGCCTCGGTATTTCCCTATCCTAGCTTCGGTATCCTCCTATACTAGCCTCTGGTTCCACCCTATCCTAGCCTCGGGTACCTCCCTATCCTAGCCTCGGGTTTCTCTGTATCCTACCCTCGGGTATCTCTGTTTCCTAGACTCGGATACCTCCCTATCCTAGCCTCGGGTACCTCCCTATCCTAGCCTCGGGTATCTCCCTATCCTAGACTCAGGTACTCCCTATCTTAGCCTGGGGAACCTCCCTATCCTAGCCTTGGGCACCCCCCTATCCTAGCCTCGTGTACCTCCCTATCCTAGCTTGGGTATCTCCGTATCCTAGTCTCGGGTACCTCACTATTCTAGCCTGGTTACCTCCCTATCCTTGCCTATGGTATCTCCCCATCCTAGCCTTGGGTACCTCCCTATCCTAGCTTTGGGTATATCCCTATCCTAGCCTCAGGCACCTCCCTATTGTAGCCCAGGTACCTCCCTATCCTAGCCTTGGGAATCTCCCTATCCTAGTCTCGGGTATCTCCCTACCCTAGCCTTGGGTACCTCCCTATCCTAGCCTTGGTTATTTCCCTATGCTAGCTTTGCGTACCTGCCTATAGTAGCCTCAGGTAACTCCCTAGCCGAGCCTCAGGTATCACCCTATTCGAGCCTCAGGTACCTCCCTATCCTAGCCTTGGGTACCTTCCTATCCTAGCCTTGGTACTTCCCTATCCTAGCCTCGGGTATCTTCCTATCCTAGCCTCGGGTACCTCCCTATCCTAGCCTTGGGTATCTCCCTATTTTAGCCTCAGGTACCTCCCTATCCTAGCCTCGGGTACCGTCCTATCCTAGACTTGGGTACCTCCCTATCCTAGCCTCGGGTATCTCCCCATCCTAGCCTCGGGTACCTCCCTATTCTAGCCTGTGTACATCACTATTCTGGCCTCGGGTATCCCAATATCCTAGCCTCGGGCACCTCTATATCCTTGGGCACCTCCCAATCCTAGCCTCCGGTATCTCCCTATCCTAGACTCGGGTACCTCCCTATACTAGCCTCGGGTATCTCCCTATCCTAGCCTTGGGTACCTCCCTATCCTAGCCTTGGTTATTTCCCAATGCTAGCTTTGGGTACCTGCCTATACTAGCCTCAGGTAACTCCTTTGCCGAGCCTCAGGTATCTCCCTATTCTAGCCTCCGGTACCTCCGTATCCTAGCCTTGGGTACCTTCCTATCCTAGCCTTGGTACTTCCCTATCCTAGCCTCGGGTATCTTCCTATCCTAGCCTCGGGTACCTCCCTATCCTAGCCTTGGGTATCTCTCTATTTTAGCCTCAGGTACCTCCCTATCCTAGCCTCAGGTACCTCCCTATCCTAGCCTCGGGTATCTCGCCATCCTAGCCTTGGGTACCTCCCTATTCTAGCCTCGGTACATCACTATTCTAGCCTCAGGTATCCCAATATCCTAGCCTCGGGCACCTCTCTATCCTTGGGCACCTCCCTATCCGAGCCTCCGGTATCTCCCTATCCTAGACTCGGGTACCTCCCTATACTAGCCTCGGGAAACTCCCTAGCCTAGCCTCAGGTATCTCCCTATCCTAGCCTCCCATACCTACCTAACCTAGTGTCCGGTACCTCCCTATCCTAGCCTTCAATACCTGCCTATCCTAGCCTGCGGTACCTTCCTATCCTAGCCTCGGATACCTGCCTATCCTAGCCTCAGGTATCTCCTTATCCTAGCCTCGGGTATCTCTCTAACCTAGCCTCGGATATCTCCCTATCCTACTTTGGGGTACCTCCCTATCCTAGCCTCCGGTATCTTTCTATCCTTGCCTTAGGTATCTTCCTATCCTAGCCTTGGGTATCTCCATATCCTAGCCTCGGGCACTCCCCAATCCTAGCCTTACGTACCTCCCTATCCTTGCCTCGGGTATCCCCCTATCCTAGCCTTGGGTATCTCCCTATCCTAGCCTCGGGCACCCCACAATCCTAGCCTTGGTAGCTCCCTGTCCCAGCCTCTGATACCTTCCTATCCTAGCTTCGGGTCCCTACCACGCCTAGACTCAGGTATCTCCCTATCCTAGCCTCTGTACTTCCCTTTCCTAGCCTTGGGCACCCCTCTATTATCCTGCCTCCATTACCTCCCTAACCTAGTCTCGTATACCTCCTTATCCTAGTCCTGTGCACCTCCCTATCCTAGCCTCCGGTACCTCCCTATCCTAGCCTCCGGTATCTCCCTATCCTAGCCTCCGGTATCTCCCTATCCTAGCCTTTGGTATATCTCTATCCTAGCCTCCCGTATCTCCCTATCCTAGCCTTGGGTACCTCCCTATCCTAGCCTTGGGTACCTCCCTGTCTATCCTCTGGTACCTTCCTATCCTAGCCTCATAATCCTTCCTATCCTAGCCTCAGGTACCTCCCTATCCTAGCCTCAGGTATCTCCCTATCCTAGCCCCAGTACCTCCCTATCCTAGCCTCGGATACCTCCCTATCCTAGCCTCGGGGAGTTCCCTATCCTAGCCTCCAGTATCTCCCTATCCTAGCCCGGGTACCTCCCTAACCCAGCCTCCGGTATCTCCCTATCCTAGCCTCAGGGAGCTCCCTATCCTAGCCTCCGGTACCTCCCTATCCTAGCCCGGGTGCCTCCATATCCTGGCCTCCGGTATCTCCCTATCCTAGCCACATATACCTCCCCATCCTAGCCTTGGGTACCTACCTATCCTAGCTTTGGGTACCTCCCTATCCTAGCCTCGGGTATCTCCCTATCCTAGCCCCGGGTACCTCCCTATCCTTGCCTCTGGTACCTCCCTATCTTAGCCCGGGTACCTTCCTATCCTAGCCCCGGTACCTCCCTATCCTTGCCTCTGGTACTTCCCTATCCTTGCCTCTGGTACTTCCCTATCTTAGCCCGGGTACCTTCCTATCCTCGCCTCGGGTACCTCCCTATCCTAGCCCTGGTACTTCCCTATCCTTGCCTCTGGTACTTCCCTACAATAGCCCCGCTACCTTCTATCCTCGCGACCTCCCTATCCTAGCGTCGGGTATCTCATAATGTGGCCCTTATTCTGTAAGTCGCTCGAGAGGTTGATGATATAGTGCAGGCTGTGCTTAGAGCTGGGTGCGTTTTGTGCTAAGTGATCGAAGGCTAACACAATGTCATCTGTATGACCCTTGTCACTGTCTTAGTTGCAACTTTAGAGTCTTAGGTGACTAGATGTGGGGTGTGTGTATTCATTCATATGTGTTGAACATTAATATTCTTTGGGTTACTGCAATAAAGCTGCAATAAAACAATCGCATTAGCCACATTCAAGTGATACATTACATATGAGTGTGTTAAAGCATTGATGTGATCCCTTATTATTCCTTCAGGTGCTGTGGCCTACCTACTGCCTTAGCTATGTAATCTGTAATGAGTCATTGGGTTTCTAGCCATGCCTATTGCTCCAGTACAGCCCACTATCGGCGGACCCTTCACAACAAGAGCAGGTTGCTTTACTCCAACCCCTTCACCCCCCCCTCACGGCTTGCTAAAGTCAAGGGAGGAAACCAAGGCGAGCAGTATCTTTATTCTGGGATTAGGTACTCAAGCCCCTTGCCTTTCCAATGTACTCACAGGGCATACCTGGTAGCAGGCTTCATCCTTCTTACACAGTATGTGCTCTGCAATGGGTTACAATCAAAGGCTACTCTCCAAAA
The DNA here is from genome assembly GCF_964204655.1 of Triturus cristatus. Lineage (NCBI taxonomy): Eukaryota > Metazoa > Chordata > Amphibia > Caudata > Salamandridae > Triturus > Triturus cristatus. The sequence continues at coordinate 843,849,429 of NC_140580.1, read as the reverse complement.
AAGATTGCCTTGTAGTGCATGAACTTCAGGGGCTGCGTACACTGTGCTTACCCCTTATCAATGGACAAAAGCTTCAGTGGGCTTCAAGCAAGTAAAAAAAAAATTAAGGCACAAATGTGGATTTGCATTTTCATGCTATACAATCATTAGAGCATATATGTGTATGATGTCACAGTTTCAATAGCATATCAATTAGGTATTTGGAAGTGAGATAACAACAGCACCCCTTATAAATACTGAATCTGTACCCACTCGCAGTCCCATTTTAGGTGTCGTTAAAACTTATCTGATTCATAAAATAGGGTTAGTACATCTGAAAAAACATTTTTAAGTTTACAAAAACAAAATAGGAGCATTTGTGACTATAAAAATGCTTAGTAGATATGGACCTGTGTTCCGTGGATTGGCTGTGGTAATTTCGCTGGCTGAACTGAGATCATGATAACAGGCCTGGAAATGGTATATGGAAAAACAACAATTGATAGACGTAATGCTGATCAATGTCAAACACTCACCCCAGTACAGAGATTTGGGCCTAAATCCATCACTTTTTTGCTCATCACGCCACCCCAGTTTGGAACCAGCCATATGCAAATCAGTCTTGACCCTGCTCTCCATGGTACCAGTCCAGCCCAAAGGCCAAGTTCTCCTTGGAGAGGTGTTGCAAAAACTTCCTGTGCCCTGGGCACCCTCAACTTATTTTCTGACTGGTACTGGTGGTAACTGACTCTGACTGACCCTGGGCTCTGCCTAACCATGCCCAGGACCAGTGCTATGCAGAAAGAGACACTTCGAATATAGTGAAACTACCTACATACACTAGGGTACACTATGGGTTAGAGTACCCCTAGGATTGGCATGACCTCCCCTATAAGGCCCTAGTACATAATAGGGCCAGGAGCTTGCAACTACCTTTAAGTCCCAAGTATATAATAGGGCATTGCAGTTTAGAGGCCAGCAGCCTTTTCTGCACTTGCATGTGTGCACTGCTGAAGCCTGAGGTCAGTTTAAAATCATCCCTATGTTGCAGGACTGCTTTTAAAATGCTAATTTTTCCCAAACTCGACTTTAGTGTTAGGGGCACTTAAAAATTGATAAACTATAATGTTTGGGCATATTAGTTACCCCCAGGGTGTCCCCTGGGTGTCCCATGGATTGGGGGGGGGGGGGCAGGACTTTATGAAGAAGACCCTTAAAAAATGAGTGTTATATGCCATGGTTAAGTAAAATTGCACATTTCACACACCACATTGTGATAAAGTGCTTCACAAAATCGAAAACTGTAGAGGATCTGCAATATGTTTACATATTCAGAACCCCTAGGGTCTACCCTAGGTATCCCAGGGATGTGGGGTAATGTAGATATGGGCAGGCTCCTTATACAAAATGTTTTATAAGCCCTGATGTTGGAAAAATGGCCTAAGTCATTTTGACCATTGCAAATCCCTTGCCACACATGTTAACCTGGCAATCAGTTATTAACTAAAAATTCCTTCTAGGAGAATCATAAAAACTGCAGTTCAAAGACTTCCTGGAATGGTATTGATACATCCAACAATATAGTATTATTGACTTTCTCCTAAAGTGTACAGACAAGAAGTTATAAGAATTTCTTGTCTATAAACCAAACTTTAGCCGTCCAGTGGTCTGTCCTGATTGGTCAGAGTTAAGTGGATTAGCCAGGCTCCTTTGATGAGGTGATAAATAGCCCCTAGGGTTAGACAGCTCTTCTGGGAGGGCAGGATTCTGCAACATAGGAATGCCAGAGCAGGCAGGAAGGGGTCGTAAACCATATTCTTCAATGGAAGTAGGAGACAGGCAGTAGAAGTCAGTTTCAATTTACTCCTCTCCTCTTTGAACCCAGCCAGATGGTAGGATTACGGAAGGAATGAGCAGAGGCAAGGGGGAGAGACTATGGAGATTAACCTGGGGGTGGGGGGCTCCTTGACCCAGTGAAATGGGAATAAGTATCTGAGAGGGGCAGAGCCTCTCAGATCTGCTGCTTGAAACCTAAAAGAGAAGAGGGGTCCATGCTGAGGAGTTTGATTAGCACCAACCAGGCGCTCTGAAGATTGTGCCTGCTGCACAACCTGAATTACAGCCCTGTGGACCTAACTTGCTTCAAAAGGACTAAAGAGTGGACAGGCTACAGTTTAATAGAGCTAACCTGCAACATCACCACCAAAACTCCTCAGCCTGGAATACTACCAGTGGATATGTAAGGGTTTTGTCCAAGTGAATTGTGGGAACTAAAGTCCCAAACTTTCAAGGACCATCTTGGTGCTTCCAGACCCTTGAAGTAAGTTGTGGACACATTAGGACCCTTTGGGGAACTTCAGGAAGAAGTTCCAGAAGATTGGAGCAACTTTGGAAAAAAACTTCAAAAGTGGAGCGACTCGACCTAGCCAGCTGGCAGCCCTCCACGGTGAGCCGGCCTGCCATCCAGGTTTGTCCCGCTGAAAAGCTCGAGAGGTCCGACTTCCTGAGTTTGACCAGCAGTAAGTTGAAACTCAAGCCAGCGAACCCTCACTAAATCCGGCTTGGTGGAGAGCATCGAGGCACCCCGCATGAAAAAAGCTCCGTAAAAGTTTCTAAGTCCGAACGTAGAAAAGGTGACCGGGACCAATCACCACAGCCACGCTGCCCACCTTCATCCGCGAGCCGGCCTGGACTCCTGGTTCATACCGCTGGAAAGCTCTAGAGGTCGGACTTCCATAACTTTGACCGGGAGCTTGTTGCAAGGCAAGCCGGCGAATCTTCACTGAATCCGGACTGGCTGAGAGCTTGGAGGGACCCCTGGAAGAAAAGCTCAAGAAAAGTTTCTAAGTCAAAAGGTAAAAACTTTGACCGGGACCTACCACAAGGGATAGCCGCTCAGGGCTCCATCGCGGTCAGCCTGAAACTTTGACTTTGACCCAGTCTAGCACGACCAGATGTCCCAATAACGCTATAGGTTTCTATGTGCTATAAAGTGCTAAATCTTTAAAATCATATCTCTGGTTCCCTACATTGCATTTTTTCTGTTTTGGGGTCATTTTAAAGATAAAAAAGTGCTATTTTTATAAATTGCTGTTGAATTTTTATTGTGAGTTGTGTCTTAAATATTTATAGAATTTGTGTTTGTAAATGCTTTACATACCTGTCTTTGAAGTTAAGCCTGCCTGCTTGCAGCCAAGCTACCAAGGGTTGAGCATGGGAATAATTTTCTAAACCTTTACTTAGCCTTATAGTGTGTTAGTGGCCTTATTGCCAGTGGCAGATATACATTTTCCCCTGCTAATAACTCACTTTCCAACAAGTGGAAACAAGCATCCTAGGACCGGTCTCGGGGTATCACCCCTAATTAGCCAGGATAGCCAGAATCCAGTGTATTTAGGCCCCAATCTCTGTATTGGGGATGAGTTTTTGACATTGTTCAGCATTCTGTGCATCATTTGTTCTTTTTGAATTTGTTGCACCAAGTGGGATGGTAATGCCAAAGATCAGTCTTGTGCTCACCATGCCACCGGAGTCAAGCTATCCTGGCTGATGAGGGGCGATACCCCAAAACCAGTCCTAGGATACTTGTTTCTGGTCTAGGGAGGACCTGGCCTGGCAGTTCGGGCTCAACTGTTCCGATGGGGAGCAGCTTCAAGACTGATTTGCACATGGCTGAGTCATAATGGGAATGACGTGGTGAGCACAAAAACAATAGATTTAGGCCCAGATCTCTGTACTAGGGATGAGTGTTTGACATTGTTCAGCTACTCGTCCATCATTTGCTCTTTTTGGAAATGTTATATAGCATTTTGTAATGCTCTTCTGTTCTTTCAAAGCTCTAATAAATATTATGTGATAAAACTAGCCACTTCTGGCATTTAGTGAGCTATCAAGTTTGTAGTATTCTCCTTCTAAGAAACCATTTTAAAATGGTTGGTTTTACAAAAATAATTTCTTATATTTATACCTAAAAAGTTACACATTCTACATAACATTTAGAATAGAAACGTATGAGATTATTCAATTAATAATGAGATAGTAAACTACAGCAACAAATCAGGCTTGTGGGTAGACCAACTTTGTGTGCCCTTAGTGCTGCTTGGAGGCCTGTGTGGGCTGAGAATCCCTCAGCCAGTCCAGCCCTGAAACAGCCTGCTGTCTTCCAGCCACCGAAGACTTTCCATTGCGGAGTATGTTCAGCCCAACTCGTGTCATTTCATTTCAGGGAGGCAGCTATTACACAGACCAACTAGGTGTTGCACAGTGTCCTCTTTTTAAGAGTTGGAAGTAATAAGTTTGTGAAGATTGGGCAGATATAGTCTGAGGAATGGTATTTTTGTTGTGTCTCCTCTAGTGCTTGTCAAGGGGTACCTGAGGTTTTGATATTTTGGCTGTTCAGTCTTGGTAAGAAAGTTATGATAAGCATGTGGGTTTCCACTGTGGGTGGTGTCATTTGTACCTACATTGAAGGTGATCATCAGATTCAATATATCAAAGGTCAATATGAGATAGAACCAGCAGCAGCTCCTCCATTATGGCGGAGGAGCGTCGCCCCTCCTGATGCGAGTGCAGCAGGCACACACATTAATAAAATGGTAATAAATACCATTTTATTTACGTGTTCAAGGCTTGCGCAGCTACAGCGTGATGGCAAGGGGCGGGGCTAATCAGTGCGATTGCACTAGTGATGCAACCCCCTGCCAGTGCGCAGGTCAGATTGGCCGACTGCCTCCATCCGACCAATCTGACCTGCATACTTCAGAGCCTGCAATCCCAAGGCTGAGAAACAGCCAAGAGCTTGCAGCCACAGGCCCCCAGCCCCCAAATGAGCACTGGGTTAGCCTGCTCCATTGGGATTGGCTGGTTTTGCGTCATCCTAGGGTGGAAGTTCTTCTCTTTCCGCCGAGTCAGCCCAGGAAACCGTCAGGAGGAAGGGGTAGGAGACCACATCCAGAGCCTGCCAGGGCATGGAAATGAGTGTCGGGCGGCAGGTAAATTCTTTGTATTTTTAAAAAAATGTGTATTGTCTGTTTTTCTCCCCAACTCAATCCAGACAGCCCCTCTGCCCCCACACCAGCCGCTACTGGTTAGAAGGTATATTTGCTTGGCAATGGGATAAGTTGCTTTTGAATGTTATAGACACTTGTTGCAGAGATGGTCACTTTAGACATTTGATGTGTATGTGTGTGTTTGTTGAATGTTGAGGCTTGTTATCACCCAAAGCGTACCCAAAGCATAAAGAAAGTTGTTATATTAAAAGAAAGTAGAGAGGGAGATTTCCATTTATCGAATAATGAAATTTTGCTTCTGTGTTTTGTGAAAAATAGTTGTGTTTCATTTAAGAATGGAGAAACCTTCATGGAGTTTGTGGTGTAGGATATATTTTGTTGTCCTGAAGCAGGTGGGAATGTATCAGTTTTTATGCCAGCGAAAATACGCATTGCTGTGTCTGTCTGTGTCTATTAGCTTCAACCATCAATTTCATGACCATCTTTATAATTAATATTGATCGTTGTTTTTGAGCTAAAATTGGCTGAGGACAGTGTGGGTTTTTAACTTCTTCTGAATTGTGGAATGTGTGATTTATTTTTGTTTGAGAGGTTTCCAGTTTCATGTTTTTTTACAAATAGTATGACTGTGAGAAATATTTTATGAACTTTGCATGATATACATGCATGTTTAAGTATGTAATTTATAGAAAATATGTTTATACTAAAAATATATATTTAATACATTTATTTATATTTGATATCTATATAACAAAAGCAATTGAAAATGTATTTGTGTTGTTGTCCCAACCAACAAGATTGTTCATACGGCTATATGGTCTTCAGGATGTGGGTGTTAAAACGGTTTTTTAAGGTACAGGGATGGGTAAGGGTATGAGGTAGCAAGGGCTAAAAGGGTTTTTTAGGGTTCAGGAATGGGTAAGTGTACAGGTTGGTTAGGGTACCAGTTGATTAGGGTATTTTGGGGTTAAAGGATGGGTAAGGGGATGGACTTCTAAGAATTGTTTAGGGTTCAGGCAATGGTAAGAGTATGGGTAGTAGGGTTAAATAGACTTTTTTTGGGATTGGGTATGGGGTATTAAGGGGTTTCTAGAGTTTAGGGTTGTGTAAGGGAACCGGGTAGTAAGGGTTATAAGGGGTATTTAGGGCTCAGGGTTGGGTAAGGGTATGGAGTAGTAAGGGCTTTATGGGTTCAAAGAAGGGTAAGGGCAAGTGAATGAGATGGTAAGGGCTTTTTAGGATTTAAAGGTTAAGAGGATGCCCTGGGACCACCACCTCCCTGTAGCCTATGAAAAAATTATGGCGGGCGCATGGCCTCCCCCAGGCCATTGGGACCACCATCTCCCTGGGGCTACCATTTACATTAAATAGGGGGTACAGGCTGACCCTTGGCTCCGGGGATCACCACCTCCCTAAAGCTACAATTAAAATTAAAGAATGGGGCCACACAGCCCCCCTCCTTGAGACATATATTGTCCTGGGGACCGCCACCCCCAGGGACGGCTCCTGCTATCTCCTGGTGAGCCCACCCCTGGGACATAGCTTCTTATTTAACAAAGAGCAAAAGAAAGCAGAATAAAGGACAGAAAGAGGCAAAATAAAGTTCAGCATTGAGCAGAAAGAGACAAGATAAAAGGTGAGAAACTAGCAGAGAGAGGCAGAATAGAGGTCTGAAAAAAACAGCAAGGGACAGAATAAAGGTGAAAAACTAGCAGAAAGAGGCAAAACAGAGGTCAAAAACGAGCAGAAAGAGGCAGAATAAAGGTGAGTACGAGCAGAGAGGCAAAATAAAGGTGAGTACGAGCAGACAGAGGCAGAATAAAGGACAGAAACAAGCAGAAACAGGCAAAATAATGTTGCGAAATCAGCAGAAGAGGCAAAATAAAGGTGAGAAGTGGGCAGAAAGAGGCAAAATTAGAGGTCAGAAACCAGGAGCAAGAGGCAAAATAAAGGTGAGAAACAAGCAGAAAGAGAAAGACTAAAGGTCAGAAGTGAGCAGCAAGAGGCAAAATAAAGGTGAGAAATAAGCATAAAGAGGCAAAAGAAAGGTCAGCAACAAGCAGAAAGAGGCAAAATAAAGGACAGAAACAAGAGGCAAGATTAAAGGTGAGAAATTAGCAGAAAGAGGTAAAATAGAGGTCGGAAACGAGCAGCAAGAGTCAGAATAAAGGTCAGAATCTAGCAGAAAGGCAGAATAAAGGTCAGACATGAACAGAAAGAGGCATAATAGAGGTCAGAAACAAGCATCAAGAGGCAGAATAAAGGTCAGAAAGGAACAGAAAGAGGAGAAATAAAGGTCAGAAACTAGCAGAAAGAGCCAGAATACAGGTTGAAAGGGAGTAGAAAGAGGTAAAGTAAAGGTCAGAAACTAGCAGAAAGAGGCAATATAAAGGTCAGAAACAAGCATAAAGAGGCAAAATAGAGGTCAGAAAACAGAAGCAAGAGGCAAAGTAAAGGTGAGAAAAGAGCAGAATGAGGCAAAATAAAGGTCAGCAATGAGCAGAAAAAGGCAGAATAAAGGTGAGAAACGAGTGGAAAGAGGCAAAATAAAGGTGAGAAACCAACAGTAAGAGGCAAAATAAAGGTGAAACCCACTCAGAGACTCACACACCCACTCACAGACCTACTCAGTAGGGTCACTATACCCGAGGACGAAACACATGTTGGCTGGTGTGAGGCTGAAGTATATACTTGATTAAAAGGAAGATGTGATCAAAAGTGGAAGACGACTGTAGTACTTCTTTCTTCGGACCTTAATGTTGCATGTGCTCAGGGCACCTACTCACTCACCCATACAGCCACTCACAAACTCACTCACTCATTCACTCACTAATACAGCCACTGATATAACCACTCATACATCCATACAGCCACTCACACACTGACGCAGTCACCCATAGAGCTACTCACACACCTACTCACTCACCCATACAGTCAATCACACAGCCACTTACTCACCCAAACAGTTACACACTCACTCACTTACTCATACAGATACTAACACGTACTCACTCACCTATACAGTCACTGACACAAGCACAAACGTACCCATACAGCTACTCTCATATTCACTCACTCACCCATAGTCACTCACATACCCCATCACTTACCTGTACCACCTTCCACATATCCAGTTACTCATCCATATACCACTGACACATGCACTCACTCACTGACAAAGCCATACATGCACTCACTCACCCATACAGCCCCTCACACATGCACTCACTAACCCATATAACCAAAGACTCACCCACTCACTCATTCATACAGGCAGTCACTCACACCCTCGCCCACCCACACAGACACTCAGACACCCTTAGAGGTACTCAGACAGCCAATCACTCACCCATACAGAAACTCACATACCCACTCACACACCCATACAGCCACTTACACCAACTTACAGATACACAACCAGTCACTCACCCATACACATATTTAGACACCTAATCACTCATTTATACATTTAGTCATGCACCCACTTAATCATCCAATCAGGTACTCATACACCCACAGATTCACCAGTACACTTTGGTATATATATTTAACACTCATAAAATTTCTAAAAACACTGGCAGTCACTGAATGATGTCTTCAGTGATGTCATTTGAGATGTCATCAGTGATGTCACTGACCATGTCATGAGAGATGTAATATGTGAGGTTATAAGCAGTGCAGGGGTGCGAGTTATAGTTAGCTCACTAACTATAGTGTATGAATTTCTCTGGTTGTGTACAAGTGAAATGTCAACCTAACTATAACGTCCCTGTAACCTCCGTGTGTTTTCATTGAATTTCAAAAAAAATTTTAATTCCATTTCCTAACTATAATGTCCCTGTAACTTTTGTTTTTTTGCCAGTAAATTTCTAAGGTTTTTTAAAATGCTAATTCCTAACTATAATGACCCTGTAACCTTTATTTTTTTCAGTGAATTTCCCAAAAAATGTTAAGTAGTAGTTGTGTTTATAGAATGGTGGAGAAAGGGAGCGTGGCCTCCGACCCACTGTGAAGGATTTACAGGAGGTACCAGGAGGGCTTCTTGGCTCCCAAGGTCCCTCAGGAGTAAAGTGGACTTCATCCCCCAACCAGTAGTGTTTGCAGAGTGGTGGAGAAAAGGGGTGTGGCCTCAGAAGACCTCTTAGCAATTTACTGTGTGGGATTTACCGGAGGTAACAGGAGGGGTAGTTGGCCTCCAAGGACATCCTAGGGTGCCAACTAACCCTCCTGTTGCCTCCAGGAATTCCCACACAGTGGGTTTGCTGTGAAGTTTTCAGTGGGCACGCCCCTTTCTCCACCACTCTGAAAACATATATCCTGGAGCACTACTAGTTGGGGGATTGAATCCTCTTGGTTCTTGAGGGTCCTTGGGGCCAACTACCCCCCCCCCAGTTACCTCCAGTAAGTCCCACACTGCTGGATATCTGAGCGGCCTTTGGAGGCCACACCCCCTCTCTACACCACTCTGCAAATGCCCCTCCTGGCACACTGCTAGTTGGGGGATGAAGTCCACTTTACTCCTGAGGTTCCTTGGGGGCCAACTACCCCTCCTGTTACCTCCAGTAAGTCCCACACAGGTGGATTGCTAAGAGGTTGTTGGAGCCCATGCCCCCTTTCTCCACCACTTTGCAAACACATCTTGTAGTGCACTACTAGTTGGGGGAAGAAGCCCACTATAGTCCTGAGGCCCTCAGGAGGCAAGGGGACGTCATCCCCCCACCAGCAGTGTGTTTACAGAGTGGTGGAGAAAGGGGGCATGGTCTTAAAGTTCACGCAGCAATCCGGCTGTCTGGGACTTACTGGTGGTAGCAGTAGGGGTTACTTGACCCCAAGGACCCTCAGCATCCAAGGGGACTTTATCTCCCAACCGCCATTGTGCCAGGAGGCGCTTTTGCAGTTTGGTAAGGGGTGTGGCCTCCGGCGACTTGCCAGGGTTTAAAAAAAAAAACAATTTAGGGAAGGGGGACTGCATGGCCCTCCTTCCCTGGGCCATTTTCAGCCCCGGGGACCCCATCTCCTGGGGTCCGGCCTTTCTTATTTTTTTATATGATTTACAGAGAGTGGGGGCCGAGGGAACCTCCCTCTCGGGTTGAATTCAACCTCGGGGACCACATCCCCCAGGGCCTGGCCAGTTCTTTATTTTTTTATTTTTGTAAAACAGAGGAGAAGGGCCACACTGCTGTGGTTGTTTCAGAGAATATATATATATATATATATATATATTCACTGAAAAAACCATAGGTTTCACACACGTTATAGTTAGGAATTAGCATTTAAAAAACCTTGCAAATTCAGTGAAAAAACCATAGGTTTCACACATGTTATAGTTAGCTGGACATTTCACTCATAAAAAACCAATGAAATGCCCCCGTTATAGTTAGTGCAGGCAACTATAACTCACGTGACCGCAATCCTCTGCTGATGACATATGTGTCTTTATGAAAAAAAAATATTTGTAATATATGTATAGCTAAAATTTAATGGAAGAAGACATGGGCAAATAAGTGTCTAAATACAGTATTAGCATCAGCAGAAGATTGCGGTCACGTGAGTTATAGTTGCCTGCACTAACTATAACGGGGGAATTTCATTGGTTTTTTACGAGTGAAATGTCCAGCTAACTATAACATGTGTGAAACCTATGGTTTTTTCACTGAATTTGCAAGGTTTTTTAAATGCTAATTCCTAACTATAACGTGTGTGAAACCTATGGTTTTTTCAGTGAATTTGTACGTTTTTTTAAATGCTAAGTTACTTTACGCCATTCGTGGCGTGCGCGCCCACTTAACGCAGTTTGTTCCGTGCGCGCACGGTGCGCTTCGCGCACCGTGCGCGCACAGTGAGCACGCGGTGCGCTTCGCGCACCGTGCGCCCACTTTACGCAGTTAGTGCCGTGCACGCACGGTGGGCACGCGGTGCGCTACGCGCACCGCGTGCCCACGTTACGCTAGATGGGCCATGTACGCACGATGCGCTTCGCGCACCGTGCGCACATGGAGGACATATGATGCGCTTCGTTGTGAAAGGTAATATTTAATTTTTTTACCAGCTGTAATATGCCATGCACAAATGGTGCCCTTCGGGCAACGTTGGCACATGGGGTGGGGAGAGTATGGATATTTTTTTTTTAAAATAATTTTTACCGTACGCGTACGGTAAGCGTAATCGGCGAAATTATCAAAAAATTTAAAATTCCGTTTTTGACCTTGGGGGATCTTTGAGGACTCCCTCAACATGGCTAGGTGCTTAGGAGCTGTCGAAACAGCCCCTTTACATGTTTTTGGACTTTGTTTTTTAACCCCCTCTCAGAGTGCGAGAGAGAAAATGGCGGCCGCTACTTCCTGGTTTCGACCGATTCGAATGTTTACTAAGATCTAACAGCCAATCAGAATCGTGCTCGCGCACGTCACCGTACGCGTACGGTAAGCGCACCGTAAGCGCACCGTAAGCTGGCTCAGATATATATATTGATTTAAAGGCTATTTTCTCAGAATCTACTGAACAGATTTACACCAAACCTACAAAAGGCACTTCCTTGACCTGTAGACTACCTCTCTGCCAAATTTCAAGGAACTCTGTTCAGCCGTTCGGGCTGTAGCTGTGTCTAAAGGTCCTATGGAAAAATGCATGGGAAAAACGCGTTTTGGGACCCCCCTTTTATCTCAGCCCCCGCTTGACGAATCCCCCCGAGACTTTCAGGGTAGGAGCAGAGCGTAGCGCCCCATTAGTTTTGAAAATTTCGCGAGGATTCGTCGACCGGCGCCAAAGTTATTCAAAATAGAATGTTGCGGTTTTCCTATGGAAACAGGGTCCTAACTATAACTACCTACTGGCGACCGCCAGTAGGTAATATATATATATATATATATTTGTTTTGTTTTTTTTCACTGAAAAAAACACAGGTTTCAGGGATGTTATAGTTAGTTAAACATTTCACTCGTACAAAACCAGTGAAATTCAGCCGTTATAGTTAGTTCGGCTAACTATAACTCGCACCCCCACAATGCACTGCTGATGACTTCATTTATTACATCACTCATGACATGCTCAGTGACATCACTGATGACATCACTGATGACATCTCATATGACATCACTTATGACATCATCCACGTGATAATTTGATGCATCTTCTCACACCCTAATATAACCTTTGATACACCCACTCCAAATTACAGACTGCCATTCTCAAAACCATACACACTCGAACACCAATAACTACATACCCACTCACTGATTCTTAGGTCTACACACCCATCCACTCACTCATCCATACAGTCACTCATACTTTTGGTCACTCATCAGTACAGGACTATCATATGCACTCATACACCTATATAGACACTCACACACTGCCACTCATCCATAGAGTTACTCACACACCTAGTCAGTCATGCAAATAATTAATCACACTCCCATTTACTCACCTATACACCTATCAAGTTATACACACACCACCTAACTTACTCATACAGATACCAACACATACTTACACTCTTATACAATCACTGACACAAGCACATACTCATCCATACAGCCACTCTCACAATCACTCACTCTCCCATATAGTCATTTATATACTCTAACACTCACATATACTGCCTTTCACACATGTAGTTACTCACACATGCACCACTGAGACATCCATTCACTCACCAACACACCCATACACACACTCACCCACCCACCCACACAGTCCATCACAGATGCACTCTTGAACCCATACACCCAGTGAATCACCCACTCACATATCTATCGACAGAGTCACACACCCCCCACCCACCCACACAGAGGCACCCATACAGATACTCAGACAACCAATCAATAACCCATATAGACACTAATGTAGCTACTCACCAACCCTTGCAACCGTTTACACACCAACTGACAGACTGATACAGACATTTACACAGTTTATTCACTAAGACACATTTAATCACTCACTTATACAGTCAGTCACGCAGCAACTAAATCATCCATACAGACACTCATACACCCACGCATTCTTCAATACACCTTGGCCTATATATATTTAAAACATATTTAAACTTTACAGAAACACACAGTCACTAGATGATGTAATCAGTAATGTCATTTGAGATATCATCAGTGATGTCATCAGTGATGTCACTGACCATGTCATGAGTGATGTAATATGTGATGTCATCAGCAGTGCATTGCGGGGGCACGAGTTATAGTTAGCTGAACTAACTATAACGGCCGAATTTTACTGGTTTTGTACAAGTGAAATGTCCCTGAAAACTATGTTTTTTTCAGTGGATTTCAAAGGTTTTTTAAATGCTCATTTCTAACTATGCCTACAGAGGTAGGACATGTGCAGAAAGAGGAAGAAAGGCGCAGAGAGAAGCAACAGAAACGCAGAAAGAGGCAACAGAAGTCCAGAAAGACAAAGAAACGTGCAGAAAGAAGCAAGAGAGAGGAGCAGAAAGAGGCCTTGTTGCAAAGTCATCCTGTGCCCCCAACTTTTTGCTGACGGGTACTGGTGGAAACTGGCTCTGACTAACCAGGCCTAGAGTCAGTGCTATGCTAAAAGACACTTAGAATACAGTGAAAACACCTACATACACTAGGGAACACTATGCATTGGGGTACCCCTGTGATGGACAAGACCTCCTCTGTAAGGCCCTAGTACATAATAGGGCAGAAGGATTAAAACTACCTCTAACTCAGAGGTGCAGAAAGACGCTTCTTTAAATAGTAGTTACATTTGCAGAGTGGTGGAGAAAGGGTGCTGGGCCTCCGACCAGCGCTAGGACTTAGACAAGACACCAAGAGGGCTTCTTGGCCCCCAAATTCCCTCCGGAGTAAATTGGACGTCATCCCCCATCCTGTAGTCTGCCAGGAGGCACGTTTGCAGAGTGTTGGAGAAAGGGGGGTATGTCCTCAGTAGACGTCTCAGCAATCCCACTGTGTGGGACTTACTGCAGGTAACAAGAGGGCTAGTTGGCCCCCAACGACAACCTAGAGGGCCAACTAGCCCTCCTATTACCTCCAGTAACTCCCACACAGCAGTATTGCTACGTTCTAATAGCAGGCCACGCCCCCTTTGCCCACCACTCTGCAATGCACTCCCTGGTGCGCTCTTGGATGGGGATTGAAGTCCCCTTCGCTCATGGGGGTCCTTTAGGGGCCAACTAGCCTACGTCTTACCTCCAGTAAGCCCCACACAGTGGGATTGCTGAGAGGTGGACAAAGGCCACGCCCCCTTTCCCCACCACTCTGCAAACGCGTCTCTTGGCGAGTTCTAAGTTGGGGTATTAACGCAGCTCATGGCACACTGCTGCTCGGGGGATAAAGTGCACTTCTGTCCTGACCTCATCGCCCCACCACCAGTGCACCAAGAGGCGAGTTTGCAGAGTGGTGTAAAAAGGGGCATGGCCTCAGACCACCTCACTGTAACACAACTTTGTGGTACATACTGGAGGTACCTGGTGGGCTAGTTGGCCCCCAGGGACCCTCAGGAATGAAGGCGACTTAATACCCCAACTTAGAACGTGCCAGGGGGCGCATTTGCAGGGTGCTGCAGGGAGGGGGCGGGGCCTTCGGCGAGATGCCGGCTTTTTTTTTTGTTTTGTTTTAGAAAGGGGGCTGTGTGGCCCCCCTTCTTTTACAAAATTTGGGGCCCCATACCCCAGGTCTTGACCCCATTTTATCACAATATAAAAAAAAAATCAGGAAGGGGCCTGAGGGGCTCTCCTCCCAAGGCCCCAGCCTTTTATTTTATTTTGTTTATTTATTTTTGGAGGGGGGCCGCGTGGCCCACCTCCTAAGGCCATTTATGGCCCCAGGGACCCCATCCCCGGGCCAGCCTTTCCTTATTTTTTTTATTTTTTTTATAATTATTGGGGAGGGGGGCCGCGTGACCCCCCTCCCAGGCCACTTCTGGCCCTGGGGACCCCATCCCCCGGGGCCTGGCCTCTCTCGGTTGGGGACCGTGGGGGGAGCCCCAAAGCCCCCACGGTCCCGCCGGCTCCCCTCCTCCTGCAGGAGCCAGCATTGCTTTTGAGCAAGGGGAGCTGCTAACATGCAGCTCCCCTTGCTCAAAAAGCAATTGTACTTTGTTCATTGAAGCGAGAGCAGGTTTAGCGAGAGCAGGTTTTCCTGCTCTCGCTTCAATGAAGCAAAGCAGAGTTTGCTATGGCAGGGCGGGAGCCGTGCTCCCGCCCTGCCATAGCAAACAGCAATGTCCTGTGGGTGGGCACCACAGGACATTGCAGGAGCTGGCCCTGGGGGGTGGCGGTCCCCAGGGCCACCAAGGGCTCCAGGAGGGGGGCTGCGCGGCCCCCCTCCATCCATTTGCATGGAGAGGGTGGTCCCCGGGGCCGGGAGTCTGCAACAGACCCCCGTATTTAAATATTCAATGGCCCGAGGAGGTGGTGGTCCCCGGGCAGTATGGGGAGGGGCAGGAGCCCACCACACACTTTTATTTTTAATTGCAGCCCCGGGGAGGTGGCGGTCCCCGGGACTTGGGGGGCCAGCGAAGCCCCCGCCCTTTTAAATTTGAATAACCAGGGGAGGTGCCGGTCCCCGGGGCAGCGTGGGGAGTTTGGGACCCCCTCAGGCCTTTATAAACAAAGCCCCGGGGAGGTGGCAGTCCCTGGGGCTGCAGGGGGGCCACGTGCCCTCCTGCATTCACATTAATAAGCTCCGGGGAGGTGGCGGTCCCAGGGGCTGCAGTGGCCCTACGCGGGACTCCGCAAATTAATCACTGATTGCCCCCGGGACCTGGCCCACCTGGGGGCTTTTTGAAAACGAAGCGCGGAACCCCAACATGAATTCTTCCATATTTTTTTTTTAATGCTTCTTTTGGCCATGGGGGTCCTTGTGGGACCCCCTGAGCAGGTCTAGGGGGTCAGGGTGTTACTACCCTGCCCCCTTTTCTTGTTTTTCAACCTTTTT
The DNA here is from genome assembly GCF_964204655.1 of Triturus cristatus. Taxonomy (NCBI): domain Eukaryota; kingdom Metazoa; phylum Chordata; class Amphibia; order Caudata; family Salamandridae; genus Triturus; species Triturus cristatus. The sequence goes on along the minus strand of NC_140580.1, from coordinate 843,833,522 downwards.
TCCACTCTTTTCTTGTGACTCGGTTACCGATGGCTGCCAACACTTCCTGGTTTGGAGTGTTGGCAACCAATCAGAGTGAAGCTCGTGCCCGGGAGGGTAGGCGAACCCTCCTCGATGCTCAGATATCGATTTTTTTGTCTTTTACATTTCACAGGAACTACTGAATGGATTTCCACCATTTAACAAAATGGGCGCACTCTAAACCAAGACCTACCTTTTTGCCAAATTTGGTGTAATTCCGTTAAGGAGTTCGGGCTGTAGCCTGTAATAAAGTTCCTATGGAAAATAACATGGAGAAAACGCGCTTTGGGACCCCCTTTTTTCTCTGCCCCCGCTTGACGAATTACCCCGAAACTTTTAACACACAAACTGAGCGGTCCAACTGTATTTTTCGGAAAATTTCACACAGATTCGTCAAACGGCACCAAAGATATTGGCAAATGAAAAACGCTTTTCCTATGGAAACTAGGTTCTAACTATAACTACCTAATGGCGACCGCCAGTAGGTTATATATATATATATATATACAGTTGCTACCAAGCACCTCAAATGCCTTGTCAAATACCACAATTCCATAGAACGTGTTGTAAAGGTCAATGCGGTGTACAATAAGTGCGGTTAAGGCATGCATTGTAAAAGCAGCATTGTAACAACTGATATTCCTCTGTAGGCACCTACCTAGTGCAAACTTGATTTCAAATTGTGTAGAATATGAATCAGCAATCATTTATACATCAGAGACTTTATATTGATCTTGTTTTGCACCTACTCCTGAGCCAAGAATGGATTTCTACACTCATATTGTTTAAAGAAATCACACAGTTTATGGTGCATATACACACTTAGTTAGAACATAAGCTGTGACTAGCACAGATCCGAATCAAGTTTCAGAGGAAAGGCCTCAGGTTTCTGAGTGGTTAGAGCTGTGACCTCAGGATGCCATGTTACTGAGTTACTACAGGAGATGTAAACAGTGGGGTTCTGTTGAAGAACATGCACAGATCCACAGGGCTAGATAGGCCTTTATTCCACCTCGGAGTACGGTTTTGAAAGCACAGGGCCACTCCTGGTGCCTCTGTCAATTCCCCTTATCACATCTGTGCTAATATGCAGGTGTGGAACATATTTGTGATGCAACAGCAGCCTCGCAGCACTGCTCTCACAGTAAAGAAATTACATAACCAACAGAGGATTTCCTCATCTCTCCACTCCACTCAGAAGAGATTCACACCTCCTTCTGCTATTGGGCTTTTTAGTACAAGGTCTAGTCCTCGGAAAGAGGATCTTTTGAAGAAGTGTACAGAGTAAGGGGAAGAGCACAGAAGGAAAACACGGGAACAGAAATGGACAAGACAGAAAGGCACAAAGAGCAAGTGACAAATGTAGCGGCGGATAACAACAAGAAATGATATGGAAAGAAAGGTAGGGTTGGGAGTAGAGTACAGGAGTGTGGAGAAATGGAATCTATTAGAAATTAAGATGGACATGAGTAGAGTCAGTGAAAGGAATGAAAACAGGTTTTGACCAAGCCAGTAGGTCTTGGCTCTGAAATCCTGAGCTATTTCCTTTTCCAATGCTTGTTTTCTAATTGCGTGCTTGCATATGAGTCAAGATGCAAACACACTCTTGGTGGGCAATCTTGGAATGGTTTTCCTACTTTATAAAACCCATTCTATGATGGGCTCAGATGCACATACTTGCGTCGTCATGCTCTCATGTCATGATGCATGTAATGGAAATGTTGTGGCATGTGTGTGTGCATGCATCACGACACAGGCTGCAATTTCTTTTTTTATTCTGTTTATTAATAATAGGGCAGAGTAAAAAATAAGTACAAATTGCAACATTGCAACCACATGCTTGACACACAGTCCGAGTATGTATGCATACCAGTAATTCAGTTAATACATTAAACAGGAAGTGCGATGGTACAAGTCTTTTGGGCTCCCCATCCCTCCCTTTATTCGGAGCCTCCATCAGATGCTGTCAGAGGTGGAGTACAGAGATATCCTCTATATTTATTCCATGCTCCCCATATTCTCTCCCATTTCTTGGGGCAGCCCCGGTGCACATATGTCGCCCTCTCTGCCAACATGACCCAATCCATGTCTTTGCACCAGTCTCGTAGCGTTGGTGAGCATCGTGATCCCCACAATCGGGCTATATCAAGGTTGGGCGAACATTATTCCAAGGGACGACCAGTCTCGCAATGCGTGAGTAAGGTCAGTTGGCTCCCAAATGTTCAGGAGACATCTTTTGGGCTCTGGAACAGTCGAGACTCCATTTACTTGAGACAGCGTTCGCAGCACCGCCATCCAGTACGGCATTATCCGCTGGCCCTGCCATATGGTGTGATAAAATGTACCTTCCTTCCCACAGTCCCTCAAACAAATTGGATTTGCGGCACTCCCTATTTTATGGAGGGTGACCCTGGTATAGTATGTGCGATGTAGCATCTTAAGTTGTATTAGTCTCAGTCGTGAAGGTATACCTACTTCGCGCGGAGATGAAAGTGCCTCTTGCCAGTCTGTATCATCCAAGTCACCCAAATCAGTGGCCCATTTAGTGCATAGAGATTCAGTTGGATCACAGGCTGCAATTTTTAATTTATATTTGAATTACTTAGATGGCAGACAGCCGTCTTAGAACAGTAAATTAAAATTTTAAAATATCAAAAATGAAGATACAACAACTTGCAGGAAGTGTAGAAAAATGTATGAAGGGTCCTGACTGGTACCCAGCTGGGCCATGGTAAGAAAAAAAATCATTAGATACATTCTAAACGGATGGTGAGTGGGATTCAGAGCAGGTCAAGATCCATCGGTGAGCAGGGGAAGGGGAGATGAAACTGAGCAACCTGTAAAGCTAGGGAACAAGATGTGATAGGACCATTGCGGGCGCAAGGGGAGTGGAACGAGGAAGAGAGAAAAGGAAACACATGCACTCTAATAGAGTGCTCCAAACAAGAAAGTTCATACTGGTGCTGGAGCACTGGGCCACCCTTACCATTTATCCTGTGATGAACCTTTTCTAAGTTGCCTGAGAGATAAAGGGGCGTTAACATCAATCAAAAAAATCTATTTACAGAGTAGCCCATTTGGCCATGCCCTAAGGGCCATGAATCAGCAAGTAGAGTTAAATGGGTTTATCACAAGTTCAAAGCCGAACTAATATAAATGAATCTCAAAAACATATTGTAAAGATACAGAATCACCAAAGGGAAACTGAAGCGTCAAATGAAATTGAGCGTTAGCAATCAAAGGCATACCAGGAACTCGGTTGCAACAATACAGAAGATAAGGAATGGGACCTGATGGTCAGTGCACAGGTTTTGATCCTCCTTTCTATACATGAATAATTCTAATGTCGCCTAAACTAATACTAAATTAAAGTTGAGAAAACCAGGCATCCCTAGACTAGGAAAGCAGGAAGGTGTCAGCTTAGTGGAGACTTCAGTAAAAGTACTGCAAATAGAGGCAATGGATATCATGCAGCTACACACTGGAAAAATGGACAGAGAGGTCTGTACCTGTCAGAGTCCAAAGGGCATCTGTTCTAAAGACTAACAGGACAAGCACAAATTAAACCCACAAACCATTTGAGAGTTCCACGTCATAGACTCCAGTAGTTTCCCACCTTCTTGCAGTAGAAATTGGCATCTTCACTGGAATTTCCCATCCTGCGATTTGAATATCAGTACGGCCTTGGATGCCTGCCTGCTCCGGAAATAATGTGAAAAGGAGTATTCAATCCGTTTGTTAGCGCCGCTCGTCCTTGCCAAATGGTCTCCTTCCGTACCTCGCTAGCTCTAATACACAATACACCTTTCACTTGCTATGAGCTCATGCGAACGCACCTGCAAAAGCAAGAACATTGCAGCGCAAGCGAAACTTTACCTTGAAGGTTAAACATAAAAACCTAATGCTTAAGGTCTTCAGTTAGACTAATTTAGTAAGACAGGATACACTTTAAACACAGAAAAAAAAATATATATATATGTGTGTGTGTGTGTGTATATATATATATATGCAAAATATTAATTAATAAATACATGAGAACATGAAAAATGCAGCTTCAGTAAAGCAGAATAACTAAAAATACACAAGTGTAAATGTGAATAAGAACAACAATGTGTAACAGTGTAATGAAGGCATTAAAAGACACACATATGTGAATGACTGCTTTCTATATTGAATGCATCTCCATAGTACACTTGGATACTTCACATCACATTAAAGAAGCTAAGGGAGATAGAGTATATGGTGCTAAGTGCACGTAAATATTGCATATCTGTGACATGTAAGGGTGGAGCAAAATGATGCTGCTCCAATGCTATGCAATGGAAGGATTCAACTCATCAAATTAGAACAATGTGAGACAGAAATATTCCCAGGTGGGATAAATAAAAGAATAAGAACTAAAGTCGTTGAATCAGGAACAGGGAAGTGAGACATACAACAAAGCCAGCCATCCAATCATGAGCAAGGGGCTGGCCCAAATCCCCTTTTTTGTATATTGAAACAATAGGTCTGGCCAACAGACAGCTAGAGCTGCCTGCAGCTGATACCTAACAATAGTGGAAAGTCAGATTACAGGACAGAACTGGTGAATTAGCCAATGCAAAATTTGGAAATCTCACAATAGACCAGTGGCTCTACAAGGTCAGTAGAGAGGGTCAGAGTTAATCAATTGTTGACATGTGGCTGACCCAGCAACTGACTCTGGCCAGCCCTCCTGACTTTCAGAGGCATCCTTTAGTTGATAATTCTTCAGATTTCCCAGTTGACCAGCTAGTAAGAGGCTGGTAATTCACTGAGAGCATTTGTCTGGAAGCGGATGAAAGATCCATCTATATTTACACACACAGACGAGATGCCTTGAGTTGTCCCCAGAACACAAAGCCTGTTTTCTTTTATGAAATGTTGGTATCACGCACACTGGGCCCTTTTATCCTGGGAGGGAGGTGGGAGGGGGGAAAGAGAGGAATAGAATGGCGCCTTGTGCTGCGAGTGTGCGAGCGACGGCCACACTCCTCCAGGCCGAGTGTGTGAGCAGCAGATATTCCCGTCTCCCTCCGGGCGGTACTCGCCTCTGTCACTGGGCGCCTTGTGCTCCGTGGGACAGGATGGAATGTGCGCCGCTGCCGGTTCGGATGAGAGAGGCATGGCCTGAGCTCAACCGAGGTACTGGGGAATACGAGGCAGAGAGCAGCTCCGCCAGGGCACCTGCATCCTTGAACTCCGCCACTAGGGCGCTGCGGCTCCGCCAGGGCACCTCCACCCTCCCCTGCAGGACTGCAGCTCGCACAGTGCGCCTCCACCGTGACCTGCAGCACTGCTGCTAGTGCACTGCAAGGAGGAACGCAGAGCTCCATCTCTGTACCTCGACCGTGACCTGCAGCACTGCTGCTCGTACACTGCACCTCCACCCTGACCTGACTGCTGAGAGGAACGCAGAGTTATATCGCTGCACCTCCACCCTAACCTGCAGCACTATATCGATGCTCCTCCACGGTGGAGGTGCTCGATACAACAACTCTGCGTTTCTCTGGAGGCTCCACCCTGACCTGCAGCAGTGCTGCTAGTGCCCTGCTAGGAGGAACGTAGAGCTCCATCGCTGCACTACCACTGTGACCTGAGGCACTGCTGCTAGTGCACTGCTGAGAGGAACGCATCGCTGTATCGATGCACCTCCACCCTGACCTGCAGCACTGCTGCTAATGCACTGCTAGGAGGCTCGCAAAGCTCCAGCGCTGCACCTCCACCCTGCCCGCATCATTGCTGCTAGTGCACTGCTGAGAGGAATGCAGAGCTATATCGCTGCCCCTCCACCCTGACCTGCAGCACTGCTGCTCGCACAGTGCACCTCCACCCTGGCCTGCAGCACTGCTGCTCGCACAGTGCGCCTCCACTGTAACCTGCAGCCCTGCTGCTAGTGCACTGCTAGGAAGAATGCACAGCTCCATCACTGCACCACCGCCCTGGCCTGCATGGTGGAAGTGCTGCAACAGCTCTGTTGCAGCACTTCCACCATGATCTGCACCACTGCTGTTCGAATAGTGCACCCCCACCTTGACCTGCAGCACTGCTGCTAGTGCACTGCTGAGAGGAACGCAGAGCTCTACCAGTGCACCTTCACCCTGGCCTGCAGCACTGCTGCTAGTGCACTGCTAAGAGGAACACAGAGCTCTAGAGCAGCACCTCCACCCTGACCTGCAGCACTGCTGCTAGTGCACTGCTGAGAGGAACGCAGAGCTGTATCGATGCACCTCCACCCTGACCTGCAGCACTGCTGCTAGGCCACTGCTGAGAGGAATGCAGAGCTCTCTCGCTGCACCTCCACCCTGACCTGCAGCATTGCTGCTAGTGAACTGATGAGAGGAACGCAGAGCTCTATCACTGCACCCCCACCCTGACCTGCAGAGCTGCTGCTAGTACACTGCTAAGAGGAACGTAGAGCTCCATCGCTGCACCTCCACCCTGCCCTGCAGCATTGCTGCTAGTGCACGGCTTAGAAGAATGCAGAGCTCTGTCAATGCACCTCCACCCTGACCTGCAGCACTGCTGCTAGTGCACTGCTGAGAGGAATGCAGAGCTCTATCGATGCACCTCCACCCTGGCCTGCAGCACTGCTGCTAGTGCACGGCTGAGATGGACGTAGAGCTCCATTGCTACACCACCACCCTGGCCTGCAGCACTGCTGCTAGTGCACTGCTGAGAGGAACGCAGAGCTCTATCACTGCACCTCCACCCTGACCTGCAGCACTGCTGCTAGTGCACTGCTGAGAGGAATGCAGAGCTCTATCGATGCACCTCCACCCTGGCCTGCAGCACTGCTGCTAGTGCACGGCTGAGAGGGACGTAGAGCTCCATTGCTACACCACCACCCTGGCCTGCAGCATTGCTCTTAGTGCACTGCTGAGAGGAACGCAGAGCTCTATCACTGCACCTCCACCCTGACCTGCAGCACTGCTGTTAGTGCACCACTGAGAGGAGCACAAAGCTCTATCGCTGCACCTCCACCCTGACCTGCAGCACTACTGCCAGTAGACCACTGAGAGGAACGCAGAGCTCTATCGCTGCACCTCCACCCAGACCTGCAGCACTGCTGCTAGTGCACGGCTGAGAGGGACGTAGAGCTCCATCGCTGCACCACCACCCTGGCCTGCAGCATTGCTGCTAGTGCACTGCTGAGAGGAACGCAGAGCTCTATCACTGCACCTCCACCCTGACCTGCAGCACTACTGCCAGTAGACCACTGAGAGGAACGCAGAGCTCTATCGATGCACCTCTACCCTGACCTGCAGCACTGCTGCCAATCCACTGCTAAGAGAAACGCAGAGCTCTGTTGCAGTACTTCCACCATGATCTGAACCACTGCTGTTCGAATAGTGCACCCCCACCTTGACCTGCAGCACTGCCGCTAAAGCACTGCTGAGAGGAACGCAGAGCTCTGTCGCTGCACCTCCACCCTGACCTGCAGCACTGCTGCTAGTGCACTGCTGAGAGGAACGCAGAGCTCTACCAGTGCACCTTCACCCTGGCCTGCAGTACTGCTGCTAGTGCACTGCTAAGAAGAGCACAGAGCTCTAGAGCAGCACCTCCACTCTGACCCGCAGCACTGCTGCTAGTGCACTGCTGAGAGGAACGCAGAGCTCTACCAGTGCACCTCCACCCTGGCCTGCAGCACTGCTGCTAGTGCACTGCTAAGAGGAACACAGAGCTCTAGAGCAGCACCTCCACTCTGACCCGCAGCACTGCTGCTAGTGCACTGCTGAGAGGAACGCAGAGCTGTATCGATGCACCTCCACCCTGACCTGCAGCACTGCTGCTAGTCCTCTGCTGAGAGGAATGCAGAGCTCTCTCGCTGCACCTCCACCCTGACCTGCAGCACTGCTGCTAGTGCACTGCTGAGAGGAACGCAGAGCTCTTCCAGTGCACCTCCACTCTGGCCTGCAGCACTGCTGCTAGTGCACTGCTGAGAGGAACGCAGAGCTCGAGAGCAGCACCACCACCCTGACCTGCAGAACTGCTGCTAGTGCACTGCTGGGAGGAACGCAGAGCTGCATCGATGCACCTCCCCCCTGACCTGCAGCACTGCTGCTAGTCCACTGCTGAGAGGAATGCAGAGCTCTCTCGCTGCACTTCCACCTTGGCCTTCAGCACTGCTGCTGGTGCGCCGCTGAGAGGAACACAGAGCTCTATCGCTGCAGCTCAACCCTGACTTGCAGCACTGCTGCAAGTGCACTGCTGAGGAACGCAGGGCTCTATCGATGCACATACACCCTGACCTAAAACACTGCCGCTGTTCCAATGTTGGGATTCAATTTTCACAGATACATCAGAAGACAAACTCTTTAAATACATATAAGCCAGTATTTTAATCTTCATGTATGTTAACATTTGTTAACGGGAGTTTCTTGGTTTACCTATGCTTTATATATGCAACATAAAGGGTGTGCTCAATATGTGGTTAAATTGACTTATTTACATGACATTGTCATAGCGTATCAATGTCAACCGAAGTCTCCCACACAAGAGTGCAGAGGGTCAGTGCAAACATTGGCAAACCCCGCTGGCACAGGGCTGAACATACACCCTGGTAATTGAGGGGTTACATAGTTGAAGTGACTGGCCCTAAGAAGGACTCAGAGGGTGTAAGCAGGCGACCGGGAGCCTGGCAGGGCCGGTGAACGTGAGGAAAGGTTCAGTGCGTCCAAACAGACTCAGAGTTTTCAGAGTAATGGGTCCTAATTCGAATTATGCAGCAGCTACTGTTGCCTCCAGTGTTAGAGCACTATTCCACCCTGCAAACTCCCGCGCCTCTCCCTATATCCCATGACAAGGTGGAGAAAGGCTGTACGGAATGTAGGCTGGCAAAAATGATGTGTGAAAATACCCGAAAAACTCTAAACCACTGATATTTTCTCCAGGTGCATGCCATACAATCGGTTTGAGCTCTTCTGTGCCATTAAAGGAGAGGACCGATCATATAAAAACCAACCTTGTTTCTGCGCCAGTGGTAGGATGGCCACATCACTCCAGGTCATTATGGACACTCTCGCTAGTCCTGAACTTTTCACTTACAAATCATTGATTTCAGGTGTGTTAGTCGAATTAGTTCAAAGAAATCAAAACAAGACTACAATACCCAGAATGCATAAGGTCATCTGAGAAAGTCCAGGACTTGAGACAGAATCCACATGGAAGAAAGTGTTGACCTTACCCAGAAGGAACAGTTCATCTCAATCTGGGGAATGGGAGCACAATCAATCTAAAAAGTGATGGCCTCGTTGCACCCCAACAGTGAGGAGCGGCTTGACTCCCGTAGCAGAGCAAACAGGTGGCCAATGTCTGGGCACCCAGTAATAATGATGGATGGAATTCTTGGATTTATCTTAGCAATTGACAAGTACCCTGAGTATATGATGCTTCTGTGTCGAGGGGGTGTGGCCTAGAAGTTCCGAGAGGTGTCAAAGCTGATGTGCATATGGTTCTTCCCTGTCTGAAGTGACTCAGAGAAGAAAAACAGAATGAACTGGAATGTTGACCAAAGTAACTACCTGTACCTATGTTTAATGCAAAAATTCCCACACCAATATTTTGGTTTTCTTAGTGGTGCGGCCTAAGTAATTTGTTTGGGAGCATTGCTCCCTGAGGTCGCAATATCTGGTACACGTGAAGCAGCCTGAACTTGGTAACTGGATGGGCATTCTAGAAACCTTAACGGCACGTGACCTGTTTCATTTGCCAACAATTTAAAGACACCTCACACAATCCTTGCAGTTACATAATATTGGACTAAAATAGACATACTTCGTTTGCTGCTTATAAAAGAGGTTATATACACATTGGGCATGACAAAAATAAAATAAGTAGCCACTTTCATAATAAGATAATCTCTATTGGCCAGAGGTGAGTTTATGGCTATACTAGATGGAGAAAGATAGAACATAAAATTACAGAAATGCCTGAATGCATCTGAACCAATTACTCATTCCATGCCAGTGTGGTTAGCTTATCTGTGCCAGTACAGAAGGGGTGCAACCCCATGTCAATCACCATTGGTCCTTTTCTGATAGGAGCAGCCAAGTCCAAACTGCCCATTCTAACCTGTCATTGAGACCAATTTCTTTAACTCCATGCCCATGCCCAGATACCTGGGGAAGCTCATATTTAGTCCCATTTAGGTTTTAAGAGACTATTCTTCAGTCCCATTGCCTCTCACAGGAACCCACACTTCAGTCCTACTGCTCTCCGAGGACACTCCTGGCCAGTCACCTTGAAGTCCAATATCGGCCATGGTTGATTTGTTTATTTCTGCCTTTTCTTGAGTTAATGTCGGGTGGGGTTCTTCATTCCTCTCAGTTGGGTGGTAGACCTGCAGATGCCTGCCAACACAGCAAACCCAACGGCAGAAATCTATATGACATTTGTTTACATAATTCTACAGATTATAAACAATTAGAAGAAGCGGAGACCAGAAATTATCTCTCAAGCTTTTTCATAAGAAGTTCCTGATCAAGGAAAGGAATTCAGGATATGTGACAGCTGCACTCATAGTACAAACTGGAAGCGAGAGAGCTGTGACAGAGTCCATTCTCTGACAAAGCAGTGTGAGTGCTGGACAGAACCAAGTATTAGACAAGCAGTGTGAGTGCTGGACAGAACCAAGTATTAGACAAGCAGTGTGAGTGCTGGACAGAACCAAGTATTAGACAAGCAGTGTGAGTGCTGGACAGAGCCAAGTCTTGGACAAGTGGTGTGAGTGCTGGACAGAGCCAAGTCTTGGACAAGTAGTGTGAGTGCTGGACAGAGCCAAGTCTTGGACAAGCAGTGTGAGTGCTGGACAGAACCAAGTATTAGACAAGCAGTGTGAGTGCTGGACAGAACCAAGTATTAGACAAGCAGTGTGAGTGCTGGACAGAACCAAGTCTTTGTCAAGCAGTGTGAGTGCTGGACAGAACCAAGTCTTGGACAATCAGTGTGAGTGCTGGACAGAACCAAGTATTAGACAAGCAGTGTGAGTGCAGGACAGAACCAAGTATTGAACAAGCAGTGTGAGTGCCGGACAGAACCAAGTCTTGGACAAGCAGTGTGAGTGCTGGACAGAACCAAGTCTTGGACAATCAGTGTGAGTGCTGGACAGAACCAAGTATTAGACAAGCAGTGTGAGTGCAGGACAGAACCAAGTATTGAACAAGCAGTGTGAGTGCTGGACAGAACCAAGTCTTGGACAAGCAGTGTGAGTGCTGGACAGAACCAAGTCTTGGACAAGCAGTGTGAGTGCTGGACAGAACCAAGTATTAGACAAGCATTGTGAGTGCTGGAGCACAGCTCAAGCCTTAGAAAGTCTGTATGAGGGATGGAAGAGAGTGCCCGCGTGAAGAGACATACAGTGAGAGGTCTAGGACAGAATTCAGAATGGAGCTAGCCAGTGTGAGGGCTAGTGCAGAGTTCAAAGAGAAGCATCACAGAGTACGAACTGGGGTTGAATTCAGGACAGAGACAAGCAATAAGGACAGGATATATCCAGTGCAGAAACTGCTGTGAAACAGGAAACAACTCAGTACAGAAACTGTCTATGTTAGGCATGTGACAAAGACTAGCACAGAGACGTGCAAAATAAACATTGGGGAGAGCCGGCCGCCCAGAAAACAGTTCAATATTACCAAATAGGCAAAGTAGGCATCGGCCTATGGGCCCCACTCCTTTTAGGGACCCCACAACAACAGATCAAAATAATATTGATTTGATCTTGAAAGAAAATTACAATCAAGCTTTCTTAAATATTTTTTCCAAAAGATAGAAAAAATGAATCAAATCAATGAAACAAAAACTTTACATTAAAGACTCTATAGAGAACATACTGTATTCATGTAATGCACCCATTAACAACTTACATAAGCCCGAGACATCAGATTCACATAACAGTTTGTCTCTTAAAAGCTCATCTTCTGGCAGCTGGCAGTTCGCAAAAAAATCCGGTGCATTGGGTATTAGGAGATAAATTGCGAGGAGGGCCCGACATTTCTACTGCCTAAAGGGCCTCCACAGGGTTTAATCCGAAATGTGTAACTGGGACAGAGTGCAGTGCAATCGCATTAGCATATTAGCACCTGGAAGCAGACAAATATGGCCGTCTGTAGTCAGACGCTAAAAAACAGCATCTTTCCGGTATGTGTCTTAGCTTTGAGAGCACTGGCTTGCTTTCTGCTCTCCCATTTCGCGGTGGCCCTTGTATCTATAACATAACATGTGTATTTGTACAGCGCACGTTCACCCAGAGGTCTCTTGGCGCTGAAAACAGATGTTCATTGTTACCCAACTCAATGGTACTCATTTTATTGACCTCAGATGGATGAAAGGCTGAGTGGACCTGCTGGGATTTGAACCTGTGACCATGAGGTCCCTGCAATGGACGCATTAGTCCAATGAGCCCCCAGACCCAGCGTACTTGTATGTTTGTAGTTGTATAGACATTCATGCTTGTTTATGAGTGCCATGCGGTAACATTTAATGGGCTCTAGATTTTTTAGCACCCATCTCAATAGGACTCTTTTTATCGACCTTGGAAGAATGGGGCAGCTCCGTTTAGGTTCAAGACGCACATACATACAAATCTCTTCAGGTGGTACACAAACCAGAAGACCAAACCATGTCTTTTGGAGCGATCATGAAATGTGATCGTGCTGTCCGCTTCTGAGTGACGACTACTGGCCCTTATAGGCATGGTGGTGGCTAGGAGCTGATTGCCCCTCCCTTCATTTTATAAGATTTAAGACTCACTTGGAATGAATATATGATGGTTCCTAGAACAAATGAAGTACACACTACAATCAGCACTATGGCAAAGGGTAGCCTAACTTTCAAGAAATGTGTTCTTTCCACCCAGGGAGTACTAGTAAGAGAGATACGGAACAAGGTTTAGGCCCATTGTCTGTCTCTTTGTCGGAGACAGGTCAGTCCCCTCCGTCGAATACAGTCTTTCACCTATGGATTAATAATTTACCAGTAACATATGGGAGTACCGGATGCCAGCAACTTTCAGTGTATGGGCAACTTATGCATTTACTGCTGTTCGAGGGCATGAGGTATGTTTTTAGCAGGGCAAATATGTTATTTTCCGGTGAATTTTGAACCAGAGGAGTTCATGTGCCCAAGTTAGGAACAGACATTTGGATCAGATCCCCTAGAAATCGATCCAACCGATTACCAGACAGATTACAAATGGGTCTGAGAGCTGAGAATGAATTCTCACATGTGTGGCAATTCACACTGACCAAATGTCAACTTGGAACTGGAAGTTTATACCACACCCACCTCGCGGTGTCAGTGTTTAATGTGAACAGTAAAGTAACCTTATTCCATTCTAGGTACTCATAATCGGTGACTTAAAGTAATGCCTTCATTTTTCTCGGAAGGTTATTAATTTCAATGTACTGCACACTGAAGTCAAGTTTTAATGTTTGTCTACCATTCTCAGAAATATGACACCTCTGACTCGCTTTTTCCATCAAGGTTTTTTTGTATATATTGCTTTAATTATTAATTGTTGGGCTTGGGCCTCTCTGCAAGGTCATGCCCCCCACCCCCAAAACGTTTTGCCTTCACCCCTCCTGTTTTCTCAACCAGTTTGTTTGCTTTTAGCACTATATGCACTTTACCACTGCTAATCAGTGCCAAAGTGCTAGTTCTCTCTCCTTTACACATGCTAAAATTGGCACATTTAATTTACATACAATTCCCTAGTAAAGTGACACTGCATGTACCCTGTGCCTGTACAATTGAATGCTGTTAGTGGGCCTGCAGCACTTATTGTGCCACCCACTTAAGTTGCCCTTTAAAACATGCCTCAGGCCATTGAAGCCTGTGTGCACTTATTAACTGTTAAAACCCCTTCCCAGGCATAAAACACCCGTATTAATACATATAAGTTGCCCCTACAGTAGGCAATTAACAGTTCATAGGGCAGGGTGCATTGTATTTAAAAAGTTGGCCACATGCTTTTAGGTTGTACATGTCCCGGTAGTGAAAAACTCTTAAATTAGTTTGTCACTACTGCAAGCCTACCTCTCCAATAGGATAACATTGGGTTACATTATCACATATACCAAGTGATAGCACATATTTGGAAACAGGTAGAAATAAATATCATGTTTGGTGCCTAAGGAATTGTTATTTAAAACCCTCTTTAATAGTAAGGTCAGATTTTAAGTCACAGTACTGAAAATGCTATTTTTAGAAAATTAGCATTTTCTTATCCTAACCTATATGTTGAGTCACATGACTAGGTGAAGTTGGGAGTTGGCTTTTGTGTATTCCTCCCAGACAGTATCATCAAGTGGGACTAGGTGTTGGCAGGATGCGCTATCCGGACCAAGTGGGAGGGGTAGAGCTATCACCTACCATATTTACACTTCAAAGGAGATCCCTCAGCACACACTCAAAGAACTTCACACTAGCCTTTTGTTACTCCAGACATCCTGAACCAGGGCTGAGAGGAAGGAAATTCCAGAACCAGATGTGGGGGGAACTCTAGAATTTTTTACCACTTGAAAGCTGGCACCAGGTATAAATATTGGACCCTCAGATTAAACTCTTTAGTACACTCCTGGACCTGTGGATACTACAGAAGATAATAGACTGTCTTGCTGCCTGAGTCCTGTCCTGATGTCTGAAAAGGAAGACTGGGCCTTCTCCCTTCATCCAAGGCTACCTGAAATGGCTCCAAGGGTCAGCTGACTGACCTTCTATTCAAGCTAGGACAAAATCCAGAGGCATACCTGCACCTGCCCAGCTGACCTTCCACACTGGACCTGCCTGAGCTCTGCTGCCCTCTGCTGGAGTGAATTCAGGTCCTGGATCCTTGGTTTGGCATTAGTTGAGTTCTCCTCATGGATGAAAAGGAGAAATCCTCAAGTTTTGAGCTCTTTGAAACTGCACACAGGTCAGTTTGTGCCAAGATCTTCCTGCCAACGCCGACCACCAACACACAGCTCCAGTAAGCTTAGCCCTTCACGCCACAGCAACAACCGGCAACACAAGATCTGCACTTCGCACTACAGCATCGACAGCCCATGGCAAACTCCAACGCGAAGCTCCATCAACAACAATCCATGGCCATCAGATCTTTGCCCTACAACGACAACCATCTGCAATGCTTGGCTTGCTCTTCGCACTACAGAGACGCTCATCTACGATGCTCTCCCTGCTACTCATTGTCTCTTCCACCACGAACTGGACTCTTCAAGCCAGACTTTGAGAAGGTAAGTCTTTCAGTTGGACTAACCATGTCTCTGTATGAGGCCCATGCAACATTGCGTTCAGCCTGAGCTTGTGATTTTCCCCGTCTAGCCAACCAGATAACCACGAGTGGTGCTTTGTGCTTTTGAGTGCAATTCTTACCTAAACTATTTGAAATTGTGTATCTCCGGTTCTACTGATTGGATTTATGTCATTTTGATGTCAAATATTTTATGAAATTGTACTCTATTTTTCTAAATTGGTGTGGGATTTTTTTGTGTGGTGTTTCTACATTACTGTGTATGTGCTGCTTAAATGCTTTACACTTTGCCTCTAAGTTAAGCCTAACTGGTTTATGACTGTTGATTAAGAAGGACTCACACTCCCTCAACTAACAATTCAATTTCTCATACCGATAAACAGGAGATATATAAATATATATATATTTTTTTTAAATCACTGGGTCTTTTTGCTTTTTTACACAAACAAAGGCACTGTAACTCTTAGCCCCTAACAATAGTTGGTTACCATAAAAGACTCTCAAAGTTTCTCTTTTTGATTAAGTATTGTTATTGAACCATTGCAAAGGCATACATATGAAAAATAGTGAACATACAATACAATGCCAAAGACACAACTCTGTCACTTGGAGATAGTAATTTCTACTATATAATAATGTCCTCGGTTATATTATACTATATATTCAGTATATATAATGTTAACCAAAACAAACACAAACAAAGGAGTGATGCTTGGGAAGAGCAAAAGAGTGATAGCATCCATGTTAGATATCTTAAACAATGACATAATGTAAACATATATTCAGTGGTGTAACAAAGACCCCGCATACGGAGAGGGGCGAGCTCCAGGAGGCCCCTTCACCACAGTACCCTGGCCTGAGAGCTCCCGAGTGAGTCCGGAGGGGGAGCCCCTCCATGTACTTTGCAGGTGGGCCCCCTCAAGTTTAGTTACGCAACTGCATATATTCTGTATATTTTGTCAATATACATACATACAAAGTAAATACTGGTTAACATCTTGAGTATTTTGGATGGCAACTAGCTTAACCCCTTCAGTGCCACGCCCTTTCCCCGCCCTGTGCCGGCCGTTGCATTAGCGGGCGGGGTTCATGACGAGATAGTCTCGTCATGGGCACAGCGCAACCGCGCTCCATGACGAGACCATCTCGTCATGGGCACTTAAGCGGTTAAAGAATTAGAGGTTATACAATTAAATGAGCAGAAGTTTATACAGGATGTTGTTCTTCTTCATTCATTCAGAAGTAGTTTAGCTAGAGCAAACATGGAACTGCTGAAAGGGAAGGCGGAGGTCTCTTCTTTTTGATTTGCTCAGATATGGCCCTTTTGAATGGGTTTCTACTTACTCAAGATGGTGTTACAGCTGTACTGGAAACTTTTCATAGATAGAGGCATGCAATGTTGACATTATATCTTGCAAGAAGAAGGCAGTGTTTCTCTGGTCTTGCTTTCAGTGTGAGATGAGACAGTGTGCCACTGGTCCTAGGACTTAAGTCTGTGGGAATGCATCCTCTCCAAAGATGTTGGATCAGTGTTGGTGTTTTCTGCAGCAGCACGTTTTAGCCCTGCTTTTTGCTGTATGTTTTCAGCAGCAGGTTTCCTTCTGGATTTTCTTGTTACTGGAAGACTTATGATGGGCTCTTTCTGAATGCTGATTCAGAGAGGTTTTTGTGCCTTGTGTATGAACTTTTGTATTATTCATCATCATATTTAATCAAGAATTACCCATATGACCAAGCAGGTTTTTATGCCTGTTGTGGCATTTTCCTTCTAGCACGGCACCTATTAAAAAGCCACTTGTCACCTTTGATGTATATATTACTTTGCAGGGTGCACTGTAGCAATTGAGAGGAGGTAAATTTTCTAAGGACAATAAACAAGGAAACTAAAGAGACCTTCACTGTGTGTAGTCATTGAGATATTGTAATGCCAATGAATCATAAGTTCTGTTTAAGCCATCGGAACATCTCAGGGTCTGGTGAAAGAGTTACAACAGTTTTGCCTTGAAAATTCAGCCTTACAACAGCTACCAGCTGTAAGCTTGACTGATTTCACTGCCATTCACGAAGGAGTTTTGCATTGCATGGTTGTTCCTTATCAAGACTAAACAGAGAAAATGAATCAACAAAGAGGTCTGGTGACAGGGGATGAAAAGTAACTTTAACGATCTGCAGGTCTGTGTCTAGATCATGGTGATTCTGGACACATGATTTGTGCCTGCCCTGCACACCCTTAAAAAAGCTAAGTAACTTTCAAAAGCATGAGAAAAAGGAGAGAAGTCTTTTGGTGGCTTCCTCATATTTCAACTTCCATGAGTTGTTTGTCCTGCCTAGAGTTATGAAAATAGAAGGCACAATTATCAAAGTTCCAGTACTGTTGGATTTTGTTGTGGGGAATGTTTATGGACCATGATTGGATTCTGAAAACAGTTTTCCTAAAAGAGCTAAGACAGCCCAGTGGTGACTCAAAAAGGTTTCTGGGACACCATCTGCTTCAGATTCAGTAGAGAAGGCTTTTTTTCAATGACAGTTCTCTTTTGGAAACTATACAAAAGTAACCTATTTTGATGTAATAGCTTTTCCCAATTAGGCTTTGATTTTTGTCATTTACTGGCTGAAGAGGCACAACCTGTAAGTTAATTGGACTACTAGAATAATATAAGTATTTTCATCATTTTTACAGGATGATTGCTGTTATGCTTCCTGAGGTTATTGCTCACTAATTGTAGTGACAAAAGTGTCCATGTAAACATCTAATGTAAATGTGGCTACTTTTTCTCCTGTGCCATTTCATTTTCATGCATATGCTATAGCATTTGCTAAGACCAAGTTCTGCTCACCTACTTCTCATAGGGAATATAACTGCATCCTACCAGTTGAACCTGCCGCTATTGTACTTTTTAAACACACCTATTTCCTGAAGATACCTATGGACTATTTTCAGGAGAATTTGCAATACGGAATAATTAAACACTATTCATTTCAAGTGGGGGACATTATGTTTTTTGTTCTGAAGCAAATTCAAGATCATAGACCTTGTGTTGACTATAGAGAAAGAGTTTTTTTTTCTTTAAGTTTCAAAAGTAAGTTTATTGAAATAAATCAGTTAATGAACATCACTTCGTACATATAATCAATTAAAGGAATGGTAAATAAATGAATAGACAAATGAAGGGTAATAGCAATATATAGTTACATTAGAATAAAAAGGAAAAACATACTGGAAAATAAATAAGTCGAAAGGCGGAAAGAGTAGGGTTCATATTAAAGAGCAATGATAAAGAATAAAAAATAAAACAAAAGGAAGGTGTAATGTTATCTCAATATGGTATCATATACATAGCATTTAGATGAAATATTAAACAATTCTAGTACAAAAAAAAAAGGAAGTCAAGGACTCTTAGCAACTTCTTGAAACGAAATCTGGGGAGTGAAGGATTTTGGTTTTGAAAAGGGTGATAATTTGAGACCAAACCTGTTGCCAAAACTTAAAAACATTCGGGCATACAAATAACATGTGTTTCAGGTCGGCAAAATCGTGAGAGCATGACCAACATGAACTAGGAGTATTGGCATGTATCCTATGTAAGTGTGCGGGAGTAAAGAGTAATCTGTTATAAATGAAAAAAATTGTTTCGGTGGTGCTTGCTGCTCTAGAGGGTATTTTTATTTTCAACCATATATGGTTCCAAAAAGAGACGGACCAATTAACTCCCAGGTCAGTCTCCCAAATGAGTTCTATTTTAGACTTATCCCTGCTTATGAGTAGTTGTGTAAAACGAGAATAAATGGTAGAGGCCTTCGGATGTAATTGAAGAAAACTGTTCCAGGTGTTGTGAGAGATGGAAGGTAAAGAGGGTGTATGTGAAAGTTGAGCAGATGCATCTAAAATCGCAGTTTGCAAGGTTAGAAATGTGTGTTTGAAAGAAGTCGGTAGATGGTACAACGTCTGTGCTTGCGTAAAGTGGAGGGGTATGTCCTAGTCATATAACTGGTGTATCCATATTAGTCCCATAGAGAAAGAGAGTTAAACCAAGTTACAATCAAGGATCTGCATCCTTCACCTCTATTAAAAGATATCCTGGAATCTGTACAAGGGGCATACATGTTCATACACTCATGAGAAGCTAAGAAGAATATGTTTTGTGTCTGCTCTTATCCACAAATGGCTTAGGAGATATTGCTCAAGGCCTGCTCCCACCCAGAAGCGGACGAGTGGATGCTACCACCAATGATGAGCTCAGAATAATCTATTCTGTGTCTGCTCCTACTCAGAAGAGACCTGTGGTTGCTCCCACCAATAAGTGGCTCACAAGATCCTACTATGTGTCTGCTCACACACAGAAGAGGCCATGTGGGTTCTCCTACCCACAAGGGGCTGCAGAAATCCTGCTCTTTGTTTGCACCCACAAAATGACCAAGGGGTAGCTCTCACGCAAGAGGGATCTAGATCCTGTTCTGTGTCTGCCCCCACCCAGAAAAAAGCCCTGTAACTACTCTCACAAGACGAACTAGGATCCTGGTCTGTGTCTGCTCTCCCTGTGTGTATGGCTGCTCCCACCCATGTGGAGCACCGAAGATCCTGCCGTGTTCCTGTTACAGCCGAGCAGAGGCGTCATGGCTGATTTCACCTACTAGGGGCTAAGGAGATAATTTTGTTTGCCTTCTTCCTCCCAGAACATGCTCTGCCACCCACAAGAGCAGCAGAAAATCCTTCACTGTGCCTTCACCCAGAAGATACCCACATGACTGCTCTCACACAAAATGGACCAAGATCCTGTTCTGTGTCTGGTCCCACCCATACACAGCTCTATGACAACTCTCACACAAGAGGGAGCAAAATCCTACTTCCTTCTGGAAGAGATAACTCCCACACAAAAGGGACTGGGACCCTGATCTGCGTCTGCCACCACCCGATAGAACTTTTGTGGTTCTTCCCTTCCTGCATTTGCTCTGACCCAGAAGAGGACTCATGGCTACCCCCGCCCATGAAGCACTTAAAAGATCATGTGCTAAGAGTGCCTCCATGCAGGAGGGGACCTGTGATTGTTCATACCCACGAGGTGCTCAAGAGGACCTACTCTGTGACTGCTCCCACTCAGAAGAAGCTCATTGGATTCTGCCTGTGAGTCCATCGGTCAGGCCTTCTGATACTGACTGAGAAGTGTTTTCTAGTATTGGGAATCCACTAGCTCAATTTAGACTCAGTCATTGCACACTAAAGGCTCCATATGTAATGTTGTGGGTACCTAATTAGTAGTTATTGTGGATAACAAGTAATCAGTTATCAAAAATCATAAATTCCACATCTTGATTTCACAATTCTGGATTTTAATTAGGCATTTCTCAATCACAACCCTGTGTGATTTGCTGTGAAAGTAGGGAGGGATTTCATTTGTGATTTGATTTATTCTGTAAAGCGCTTGTTCAACAACAAGGCACTTGGGCACTCTGGAACCAGAGTAAATGTAAAGACATGGCTAAGCTAGCAGCAGTAAAGGAAGATGAGACCTAGCAGGAAAGATAGGTTTTAAGGGCCCCTCAGAATGCTAGTTAAGAATGAAAGATCTTAATATGTGGGAGAAGCTCTTTACCGAGATGAGGTCCCAGAAAACGAAAAGAGAGGACACCCATCAAGGAACGTTTAAAAAGGAGAAACAAGAAAAGAATCGTATGATCTGTTGGCCGTTTGATAGGTCTGTGTCGCTCTATTGACAGTCACAGACAAACCTTAATAACACAGGTTCTCACCACGGTGCTCCCAAGAGAGGGATGTACGCCCCACTCCCCCCAGTACAATCCTAGGATCGATCATCACTAGATAACATTTTGAGGCACACGTAATTGTATCTTGGTTTAATACAACAAAACAGTATAATGAATCAAAGGTGAAGAGATGTTTCTTATTGTTTATTGTGCTGTATTTCAACCTCTTCTCAAGTAGGCCCCATGCTCCCCATTTCCGTTGCGTCACATCTGTGACGCAGCGGCGGTGCAAATTATGCGCCACGTTGCACCTTATTTACAACATGACGCATCTAGTTGGAAAAGCCCAGCGCCACATGAAACCTGACGCAGGTTTCATGTGGGCGTTCCGGCGCAGGGGGGGTGTGCGTTCCATCACAGGAATGCCTCGGAAAATTGCCTGAGTGAAATCTACAAGATTTCACTCAGTCACTTTTCCGACGCTGCTGCGTCAAAACCTTGCGCCTGCTTGAAGCAGGCGTAAGGCGTGACGCACCATGTTGAGGATAGGCCAGGTTGGAACAGTGCTGGAGTTTCGTCATGCCTGCGACACAACTCCAGCACTGCGCCAACCTTACGCCGGCAGATGCGACACGCATCTTTTTATCCTTGCGTCATGATGTGCCACATTGTAAATGCGGCACATCTGTGGTGGCGCAAGGGTAAACTTGCGTCACGCATCTTTCCTGGCACATTCCTGCTGATTTGCAGGGATGCGCCAGGAAACGTAAATCTGCCCCGTAAGATTTAGCCCTTTAGCCAACACGTGTTTTGTCGTATTTGGCGGGGTAGCCCCATGACTTTCTCAAGGCTATTTAATCTTTCGAGTCCTCTGTAAATTCCAAGAAACATCTCTATACCTTTGATTCATTATATTGTTTTGTTGCACTGAACCAAGATACAATTACGTGTGCCTCAAGATGCTATATAACCGAGAGAAGAAGCTGAGTTGTTATGCAGGTTTCCTACAGGAATATAGCGTTTGAGGTAATCAGAGAAAGAAGATTTTCCAGCTTTATAGCATACCTTGTGCA
This sequence comes from Triturus cristatus, assembly GCF_964204655.1. Lineage (NCBI taxonomy): Eukaryota > Metazoa > Chordata > Amphibia > Caudata > Salamandridae > Triturus > Triturus cristatus. The sequence continues at coordinate 843,811,460 of NC_140580.1, read as the reverse complement.
TGAAAAGGAATGCCTTAGAGGTGATTCTCTGCTTGATTAGGAGCCAGTGAGGATGGGCTCTACCTAAGGTGATCAATGCCTGCTCCGTAAAGGCCGCTTCAGACAGGGGACAGCTTTCCTTTTGCACATTAGTTATTATCCAAACTTAGGGGACGGTAACTGGCTAATTGTTTGCAGCGACAATTTCGGTCACAAACCGTTGATTGATACATATGTCTCTGACTCTCAAATAGTGCCACCTTTCTCATGGCTCCCTATTGGCGATTCAGAAAGGGTAACAAATGCCTTTTTATAAGTTGGAAAGACTTTCTTACTTGTAAAAGTGCATGTGTATATTGTAAAAAAAAAAATTCTGGTCGCAAATTCTGTGGCTTTGCGAATCACAGTTTGTGAATGTGACCTTGTACAATGCCCGAAGGACCTGTACATGATTGTAAATGGAAGGGATCCTTCGGATTTCTCCTCCCCATATACTATTTGGACTTAAAAGGAAGGAATTCTTTACAGGAAATGTTGTTTCTCTTTGGACAATCAACATCATTATTCATATTTACACTTTCATACGATTTGCTCCTTCAGATTTTTCATCTAATGCAAACCTGTGTGAGTGCATTTTGCGCACCGGAGTAGTATCGGATGTCTATGGCTGTTGTCGAACTTTCAGGCGCATTTCTGAGGTTCTACCTAAATCCTATTAATGTAAAAAATCGACCACAAAGTTTTATAGCAATCTTACAGAGCAGAAGTATGGCTTTTTAAGTCTGATCCAAAGAAAGTGAACAATCTCTCTTTCAAGTATTAATAGCAAAGCAGCGACTCATGATGGAAGATGATGGGCAGGTGCAATTAGAGAAGACACACCATCAAGTACAGTCAGAAAAGAACAATGAGTGTTCTTCCAGGAAAGGCAAATGGAAATGAAGAATGCAATTAAGCTAAAAGCAAAGAATGATAACGGGCCTATGGTTCTTAACAATGAAGTAAAAGAGGACAATTCATCAACAGAGTGCAGTATGTATGGGTTGGAGGGTGTGGGGTGGCGGCATGGGGGAAGATAGAACTAGTCAGATGTAGCCTGGAAATCCAGTGAGTTTGAGTTTGTACGGATAGATTGGCATCTACCATGAGGTGTAGAAACTTAAAAAGCGCCTTAATTGGAGTCGTCGAAAACCTTTGCCTGTGTAAAAAAACCTACATCATACATAGGTAGCCATCTAGAAATTGGTGAATATTGGGCATCTGCCGAAATATGTCTGAGGCCGGCCTGCCAACTTCGCTTTTTCCCTATCCCATTTAGAGACAGCTGGGATTCCACCAGGGGATCCCAGAGGTGCGTCTGACACTGGACAACCAGGTTCATTAAGGTGGCAGCCTGGAGGGGCTACCATCACTGATTTTACAATCTCGACTGCCATGTAGGGAGTGTCAGCAGTCCTGTGAAGGAAAATGTGAAAAAGTCCCTGATGCACAGCCTACACTTTATCACCACAGGTCATCGGAAAACTAGTTTCAGGTTCTTGCAGCATATATTTGATGAAACAGCTGCTCATGAGTGAAGGCCATAGTCAGTTTAGCATTCCCACATCAGACAATTCCTCCCCCAGTACAATGCTTAGAGGGACAGGTTGGCCAGCGGCCGCTCACGTTAGCTCCAGGCGAGGCTCAGACTTCAGATGGAACCTCTTCCAAATGGTCTGGGATCTCTGGAGGTAGTGCTAGGCAGGGGTGAGGTTAGGCAGAGAGAGACGTTATTGTTACCTGCAAAATTTCAGGAGAGTTTCCATGGTCAGTTCCTTGGTGGCTCGAAGGCGGTGCTGTCCCTCTGCCACTAAGGATGAGCAGAGAACCCGCGGCAGGACTCAGAATGACAGACACTAACCTGGGGCAGCCGGAGGGGAAAGGAGGTGGAATGTGGTTGAGATAACACAGTCCTAAACTTGCAAATGTACCAGTGAGGGAAGGTCGTCCATTTGTGGCTGAAACCATTGGAAAACGATGGGGCGGATCTGAGAAACTGAGCGAGGCCGATATGCAGTTTATAATGCCCGGCTTTCCCAGCTAAGTTCATTCAACAAAGGCTGTTGGCAACTTCAAAAGATCTGTTTTTCCATGTTGCTCGACGCATCCACCCTCCTGTCAGAAGAATGTCACTCAGTTCACAGACAGGAAGGAGACCGCATCAATCACAGCGGCGGCTTTTCCTTCATGGCGGAGGAGCGTCGCCCCACTGGTCAGAGTCCGTCCCAGAAAAATAAAATGATATTAAAACAATATTATCATTTTATTTTTCTGTGAGGGGCTCTGGCTGACGGCGCGTGCGGGGGAGGGCATTACAGGGAGGAGTGGTGGGCACTTAGAAGTGCGCATGTAAGTTTGGCCGGCCGTTTAGGCCAGCCAAACAGACATGCACACCTCTATTTATCCAACCCAGCTGTGTTCACAGTGGGGTTGGTGAAAAGCTGCAGTCTTCGAGGCAGTGGCCGAGCGGCAGATCAGGCCACTCAGCCCAATCCTGGCACCGCTCTCATAGCATGGGAGCAGCGTCTGGATTGGCTGTGCAGCCTGTGCCTTCCCAGAGACTGCCGGGAATGAAGCTCCAAGAGGTAAGTTTTTAAAATATTTTATTTATACCCTCAATTCTCCCCTCCTACACCCCCACTTTCATTCTGCAGCGGCCACCACTGATCAGTCCTTCCAATGGAGCATCGGACTCCAAGCTTCAAAGGGGGCTGCCATGCGGAGTCAGGAAGAGGTATTCAGGCAAGGAGGCTCTAGCCCAGCCCCTGCGGCATCCATAGACTCAATACCCAAACCTTTCCCCACAACCCCAGCAGAGAAGCAGATAGAGGACATGAATTGGGTTCAACATGTGCTGGCGAGCCATCTCTTTTGCCAAAGATACATTCACACACCTATCACACCAGTCAATACTAGAGAGAAAGGAAGATGAATGTTTAAAACAGCTAAGAGTGAATTACTACTTTAGCGCAGTGCATAATTTGAGCCAGTGGTTTCCGGTGCTCGGCATCGACACTTAATTTTCAGCACTAATGACACTTAATTGTTTTTTTGTTTTTTTTAAATACATTTTTTATTGATTTTGCCAAGTACACATACAGAGTAGCAGTTGTGCCAACAGCACCATAGTACGCTTTTTCAAAGATAAAGTACGTTGAGTTACATTCACAATTTTAACACTTCTCTGAGTTTGTTCTGTCGTAGTGTTAGATCCACCATTGGGGATGTACATAAGTTCCCCCGATACCTGTTCCATGCTTTCCATTTCTTATCCCACTTCTTGGGGCACCCTCGAATTATGAACACTTTCTTTTCAGCAATCATGCATCTGTCTAACTCCTGTACCCATACTCGTATAGATGGTGCATCTGTGGTCCCCCAGTGGCGTGCTATTTCCCGTTTGACCAAGGTGAAGCCCAGCGTTGCCGTCTGCTGCTCGATCTCCGTGAGGTCCGTAGCCTCCCATATGTTAAGTAGGCCCATCTGAGGCGTGAGGGTCAGTGTTTTCCCCAGCGCGGTTTAGAGCTTAGTCGTGGCCCTCTCCCATATCGGTTTGATCGCAGGGCAGTCCCATATCATATGATAGAAAGCCGCCTCATGTTGGCAACCCCTAAGACAAAGTGCATCTCCCCTAGCCCCTATCTTTGTGAGGACGACCCCCGTCATATAGGACCTATGCAGGATCCTAAGTTGGATCAGCCGGTATCGAAGGGTGATCGCCGCCCTCCTAGGAGACATCAGTGCCTCCCTCCAGTCCTCTTCCTCTATGGGTCCTATGTCTCATTGCCACTTCTCTCGAAGTGTCTCAAATGTATCGGGGAGGTTGTTGCATAGCTTTTTATACGTCAGGGTGATGGCCCTCGAGTGTAGTGGTCCATCTAATAGTCTATCCTCTAGAGGCGACGAATCCGGTATGTCCTGCAGGTCAGTAAATGCCGTCAAAAGGGCATGCCGAATCTGGAGGTAGCGAAATAGCTCTCCTTGCGCCATGTGGTAAGTTTCCGCCAGTTCCTCAAAGCTAAGAATGGAACCTTTTTTTATCAAGTCTCCGACCTTTGAGATTCCGATCAGGTCCCACTTGTCAAATCCCGGTTGAAAACATAGGGTACAAAGTCTCTGGGTCTGCCATAGTGGTGTCACCTTTGTGAGGGTGTTTGCCCACCCTAATTGGGAGTTCGCTCGGCGCCAGACGTCAATTGTATGAGATATGAGGCCGATGAATTTGTGCTTTTTTACTTTAGAGTAAAGCGCACCTAAGTACCCTGCTCCCCCCTTTGATATTTTTCTAGCACAAACGCAGGGTCATCAGGTGGTTGATACACCCAGTGATTTACCACCACCAGCTGCGAGGCCTATTAATATAGTTTCAGATCCGGCAAGGCTATGCCTCCATCATACCATCCCTTGGTAAGCTTTTTCAGCAATACCCAGGGGGCCCCGTCATCCCACAGCAACGTACGAACCTCGCTCGCCACCGCTGCAAAATAGGCATCTGGAACTCTGTTCGGGCAGTTCTGGAGTATGTATAAAAACCGCGGGAGAGCAAACATCTTAAAGAGGGTAGCCCGGCCAACCAGGGAGAGCGGCAGGGTCCTCCAGTGCTCAACATCGGTTCGCTGTCGGGTCAGTGGGGGGGCCAGATTATGACTGAAGAACAGGACCGGATTAGCCGTAACGTACACCCCCAGATAACGAAAACCATCTCCGGCCACCTCCAGCCTGCAGTCAGCCGGGAGGGGGGGGACCTGCCCACGGAGCATATACAGTATTGACTTGTTCCAGTTAATGGCATAACCGGAGTATTTTCCAAAGTTAGTGAAGATATCCAACACAGCCCGGATGGACCTATAGGGGAGGCAAGATAGAGTAGGATATCATCTGCATACAGTGATATTTTATCCTCCTGGTCCAGTGTCCATTTCAACCCCCTTACCATTACATCCCGCCGTATCCACGTCGCCAATGGCTCAAGCATAAGGGAGAATATCAGTGGCGACAATGGGCAACCCTGCCGGGTACCCCTTCGTAACCCGAAGGCCCGGGATGTGTGATTATTGACCCGTATTTGACCCTGTATGTCCTCATAGAGTAACTGCACCCACTTCAAAAACTTAGGACCAAATCCGAATCGCGCTAGTACCTTAAATAAATATGGCCATTCTATAGAGTCAAAAGCCATGGAGGCGTCCAATGATAGGATCGCCGCGTCTTCCTCTAAGTAGTTTCGTCGAGCCAGCACGTTATGGAGACGACTAATATTTAGTGTCGTGTTCCTTCCCGGCATAAAGCCGGACTGGTCCGGGTGGACCAGGGAATAGATGACTGTACCCAACCTTGTGGCCAGTGCTTTCGCCAATATCTTAGTTTCCACACTAATCAGGGAAATTGGTCTATACGACCCACATTGGTCCCCGGGCTTTCCGGGTTTGCGGATTACTACTATGGTAGCTAAACGTTGATCAGGTGGAAGCCGACCAGTGACATAACTTTCGTTGTACATGGCCCAAAGGTGTGGGGCTATCTGAGAGCTCGTCACTTTTAGAAACTCAATAGGGGTGCCGTTAGGTCCAGTCGCTTTGCCTGAACGGATTTGGGCGATGGCTTTCTGGAGTTCTTCATAAGTGAGGTCTCTATCAAGAGTGTCTCTATCTTGTTGAGAAAGGGTGGGCAGGTCGTTATCGGCGAGGAGCCGATGGGAGTCCTCTGCCGTGTATGTGGTAGATGGAGAATAGGCCTTCTCGAAATATTCTGCGAATGCTTCTGCTATGTCTTTGGGGAGTGTAACCGTCTCGCCGCTAGGCACTACTAGTCTCTGCACCCACCTATCCCCCTGGTTCCTTTTCTCTAACCACGCTAATGTCTTTCCCGCCTTGTCTCCCAACTCCTATAATCTGTGCTGCATATTTAGGTGTTTAGTCATCATATGCTCCCTTGTCTTTAGTTTGTACTCCTCTCGTTTGAGTGTGAGACGATGCAGTGTATCGTCTACGGGATTGGTGGCATATTCAGCTTCCCAGTGTTGAAGCTCGGCCTCTAACTGGAGTATCATTTTGCGTTTATTGCGTATATAGCCAGTTTTTAGTGCCAAGGCCCGCCCCTTCAATACCACCTTGAATGCCTCCCAAATGGTGAGGGCCGAGTCTACTGACCCTACGTTATCGTAGTTTTTGGTATGCGTGCACAGGTCTTCTTTAATATCAGGTATTTTTAGCAACCATGGGTCTATTACAATCGTTGTACGAGGCTGTCATTCCCAGTGTGTGTATTCGATCCACACCGGGGAGTGATCTGAGATGCCTCTCGGCAGAACCCTAGGCTGTGTGAAACCCCCTAGTGTAGCTGCATAGGTCAAGAAGTAATCAATTTGAGACGAACTCTTGTGCGCATTTGAGTAATAGGTAAACTGTGGTGTGGCTAGGTGTGTTTCGCGTCCAATATCTATGAGGCCCATAGCCTTTGTAAATTATGTCATGAGCCCATTTGGTTTGACCCCGGGTCTCTGTGGGTGTCTGTCAGTTGTGTCGTCGAGTGTGAGGTTGTAATCCCCGCCCAAGATCAGGGTGCCCGCAGGGAGGTCGGTCAGTATCTTTCCCAAGTCTGCTAGGGCTTCTCTACCCAGTGCCGGTGGTAGGTATAACGAAATTATATTCAATGCTCTTCCCTCCCACTGAGCCTCCACCACAGCAAATCTACCCCGAGGGTCAGCCCATATCCTGTGTACAATCAGGGCCAAGTTTTTCTTGATTAGAATACCCGTTCCTCGGGAGCCAGTGGTGAATTCTGTGTGCACTAAGAGTTTATATCCCCATCGCGTAAGAGCTTTGCTTTTATTGCCAACTAAGTGGGTCTCTTGTTATAACACCACGTCTGGAGATAGACGTTTTAGGTATTGCTGCACTATTCCTCGCTTTATTTTGTCCCCCATCCCATTTACATTCCAGGTAAGAATGGAAAGCGACACATCCCTGTCACCCCCAATCATCGAAAAGGTGGAAAAGCAATATATTGCGGATCAGCAGCAGTGTATGGAACATGATTGGTATCGGGGTGCCTTGACACTGCCATACTTCTGCGCTCATTCTCGACTCTGTACGGTGGAGGGGAGTCGGCACGTACCCCCTTTTGGTCAATCCAGCGACAGCCCCCCAACCACAGTGGCTGCCCATGTGTAGGTATGTTACCCCCTTTGCTGCAGGGGTCTAGCTGGTAGGTACCGCATAGCTGCCAATTCCCCTGCCCAGAACTATCTATACTCATAAACTTTTTCTTTTGCAAATCAACAAATCCAAAACCTTGCGAACTCCCTCCTTGTTCCATCTCCCCCTACCCTCCCCCCTCCCTGACCTCCTGCCCGTGGATTTAGAACTACCCACTCCTGCCTCTCACCCCCCCCTAGGTTGCGAAAAATTCACGGGGTCAGCAGTTCCAACCCTCGCATGGTCATATCACAATAGTTAAGCTTTGCCATCCGTTAATAATAACTATTGAGACTCTAGATAGTCCCCTTTCGTAAGGCCCCGCCCTCCACCCCCAGTGTCTATGACTACATACAATGTCTCGTGGCGGGTATTGTTCTACTTGTTACCTTCCCCCCATCTCACGAGTGGGTCGGCGGGGAGTCTTCCTTTGCATTTTTCTCTCCTCGATTAGTCTCTACTGGTCCACCGGCTGGCCCCCCCCCCCTCCGGAGGCCTGGATGTGGATGGTTTCTGACGGCCCCCAGTTGGTCGGTTTGAATTACTAATGCGATCTCGTCTCTGGTTTCCAGTTCTGGCCTTACCCTCCATCCAGTCCCATGTCTCCTCCGGGGACTCAAAGAACCAAGTTGTTCCGCCCGATTCCACCCTCAGTTTTGACGGGAACAGCATCGCATATTTGATTTCGGGGTCCCGCAGTTCCCGTTTCACTGCCTGAAAGCTGCGTCGTTGGCCCTGCACCTTGGCAGTGAAATCCGGGAAAAAGGCCACTTCGCTGTTGCCAACTTTCAGTGGGGGACCAGTCCTGGCCACCTGTAGGATGCTGTCTCTATCTCGATAGTTGAATACTCTGGCGATAATCGGCCGTGGGGGAGCCCCAGGTTTAGGCCGGCCCCCGGGCACTCTGTGTGCTCTCTCGATTGAGAAGTAACTGGACAAGGCCTTAGGTTTAAGTTTCTGGGTGATTAGTTCCTCCACGTAGAGGTCCGCCGCCGGCCCCTCTTCCCGTTCCGGAACTCCTAAAATTTGCACATTGTTGCGGCGCGCGCGGCCTTCATAATCATCAAGCTGCTGCGCCATTCGGCCTTGTTTCTGTTGCATATCGGCCATTTGAGCTTGCAGCTGTGATGTGTCCATCTGCAAAGCGCCAGTCACCGTCTTGAGTTCTTGGACCTTCTCATCCATTTTCCGAAGATCCGTCCTTATCAGGGACACCTCCACTGTTGCAGACTCCAATGAGGCACGTATTCCATTTATCGCAGCCATAACATCATGCAGCGTCGGCTCTGTCCCCTGTTTGGGACTGGCTTGTGACAGGTCTTTCTCCGTTGGCGGTGGTTCAGTCATGTCGTCTGTTTTGGATCAAGCGAACTTTGCTAGTTGCTTCTGTGCGTTAGCTTTGGTCCCTCTGCCTCCCGTCGCCATTGGTGCGGGGCACCTCCGCCAGGACCGATCAAGAGTCCGGTTCTACGTTTGGTAGCACCCAATTCGCGAACCTGGGGCACCCCCGGCGGGGTCCTGCTGTCTCCTGCCGTGTTATCGATTTCTTATTACTCTCAGTCCCAGCCCATCCAGGTCCCCGCACATGAACAGAGGTGATCGCAGTACACACTCGTCTGCTTCGCTTTCCTCACCCGAGGTAGGGCCCAAGCCGCGACGGCCGCTCTCACCCGCCTGCTTCGCCCGGTACTCCTCTTCCTTTTCCCGTGGCCCCCGGGCCTTCGGGACCCCCGTCAGTCCCCCTGCCTCCGCAGCCCAGGCTAGTAATGTCGTCTCGCCGCTTGTAGGGCTGCGCGCCTGGATAATAGGTCGGCCGTTTAGCCCTCAGTGGCGTACCCTGCGATTCAGAGCCATCCGTATCACAGACTTGCAGATCTATTGGCCTCAGGTTCCAAGAAGCTTGGGTGAACCTTCGCAGTTTCACTCTCCGACCGGCTTTCAAGGTAAGTGGTGCGCGGCCCACATTTGTCACAAGGCACCAAACTCAGCCCTCGAGCCCACAGCCACTCCAAGCATACGTATCTTTCCGGCACACTCGCAGCCAGTACCTCTCACCGGTGGCCGAGCACCCCAGTTCACGCACTACTGACGGTCAGGATCCCCGGCGTGCCGCAGGTCTTCCTCCGCACCTCGGATCTACTACTGCCAACGTGTGTGTCCTCATTCCATGGGTATGTCCCGGGCTCAATCCCTTCTCCATCCCTTGTCCAGGGAAGCATACATGTCCGGCAGCGCAGTGAGGTCCAGCCACAACAATTGAGGGCAGGTCAGGAGCAGGCCCCCACTCATAGGCCCAACAGCCGTGTTCTGATGAAGAGCGCAGGCCGCCCAGTGCTCACCCTCCACCCGCCGGTGCACCCTTTGCGGTTGTCTTCCACTCCACCGCCGAGTCTTCCACTCCGCCTCTCGGCGACCGGAGACGCCTTAGGCTGGGACCGCCGGTGTAGCGCAATTCGCCCCCCTACTATTCCCGGCTTTGAGTGTCCTAACTGTGGGGGCTCCCGGTACTATTCGCCTCTTGTAGCTGGAACCCAGGGAGCAGAGGGGTACTGTGGGCTCCGGTTGGAGGCAGGCCGGGGGCAGGCCACACCGACTAGGCCCAGAAGCCGGGGCCTCGATTTGGGGCACAGGCCGCCCGACGCTCACCTCACAGACGCCGATGCTGCCTGCGCGGCTGTCGCGCACTCCGCCGCTGAATCTCCTCCACCGCTTCAGGCAATCGCTGGGTCCCGCGACTGCCTCGGGACCCACCAGCGCCGCCCAGATGCTCTATCTTCCCCGGCGTCGGCCTTCACTCCCCGGGCCAGCGCCGCCGCCGCCTCGGGTGATTCCGCGGGGGTTCCCGTGTCCAAATCTTCAGCACCAACAGGGGCGAGGCTGCCCGCGGGTCTGTTGTGTGTCTTAGCTCCCCCCAATCACCGCGATTCGGGGAGCTTGGATGGCACAGGATCGGTCAGTTACACATGCGGGGCTCGGAGCTCACTTAGGCGGCTGCCATTCTTGCCGGCTGCTAGCCACGCCCCGACACTTAATTGTTAACACTGGCACTTATGACAGCCTGCCACATGGTGCTGGTGTCTGTTTGATTTAGAGATAAACACAACAGCAGTTGATTCTTATTTCAATATACATTAATAATGATAGTAACTTCCCCGAGCCTTTCTTAGAACTTTGAGGGTCTGGAATAGTCTGGATTGTCACACTTGTAGGAAGTGTGATGGTTAGTAGTTGTGCTGGTAGTGTCATTCTCAGCACTGCCAGGGACAATATGTGGCATGATATGCAGGCCTCCTGACCAGGGCCCTGGATGCTTGCAGACTGCCTTTCACATCTTGACACACAATACACTGTTGATTAGCTTACTTAGCTGAAAACATTTACCATCTTGTTACAGAAGAATCTTCTCTTCATTTCACATGATCTCAGATTCAGACAGCTGTGTAATCCCTTTGTTTTACAAAACCATGTGATGCACATTACAAGCCTGTATGTAAAATACTGTGGGCCACATGTATCAAAAACTATTTTGCATTCCTTAAATAGCGAATTTTAGGTAATTGCTATTTAAGGAATGCAAATGGTATGTAAGAAAATAGTGATCCCTAGAGATTTGCAATCGCAATTAGGTAATTGCTATTAGGTAATACTACTCCATTCATTCCTATGGGCCTAAAGACCCAAAGGTGCGAATGGTTTTGCATTAACTAATTTGCGATTATCTAATTGGTAATCACAAATTAGGTAATGCATAAGCTTGGGTGCCCGGTGGCTAAGGACCCCCTGAAGCAACCCAAAAAAAATGTGCACTTGTAAAGCACATACATGCATTAGGGGCATGTCTGCGCTACATGGCACTTTAAAAACGGCATTTTACAAAAAAATTGCACATGGTTACCATCGACTTGGAGTCTATGGTAATAGCATTTCCTAAATGCACAGTTTACATTTAGAAAATTCTTGGTACATGTGCCTACAGAATCGCAAATTGCGATCCCCTATTTGCATTCACAATTTTAGGTAATCGCAAAAAATTGCAATTACCCAAAATTGCGACTACAAAGCCTTTTCATATCTTGAAAGACTATTTTGCATTCACAAATGGTCGAATTCAAGGATTTGCTCTATTTGCGAATGCAAAATGGTTTCATACGTGTGGCCCCATAGATTTGTGCATTCTCTTTGCTGAGGGCGCTCACTCACATATCGTTTACTGGGGGGATCCCTTGGTCGACGAAATCTGCGATTCATAGATAAAAATGTATTTTGCTGATCAACCCTTTCATGCTTGATTGCCATGTGCACATGTTTTCATTAACACAGCCAATGAGGTATATGATATATTTAGTGTCAAACCAGTTGGGCTGATTACAAGTGAACCACATTGAAAGCGATAATTATTGAATAGCATAAAAATGAAATCTGACACTGAGGGGGATCAGTATTCATCTGGTGCGATAATTGTCGGACACTCTACGTTTTTGGGGAATAAAATGAAGGTTTTGGTTTTACTGCACCAATATATGCATGTTATGGCAAATACCCTACTTTTTGTCCCTTCTGAATTCCAGGCGGTTTGACCTGCTGGAATTTAATGATGGGTTAGATATTTAACATACCATGTAATTCCCAGGTGTCGCAAAGACCACTCACATCGGAATTCCAACACCTGTTTGCACAGGGGTCACAAACCAGTGACTCATTCATAATCAGGGATTATTTTTCAATTCCTATTACATGAGCACCATCAGCCCCAGTTCAGTATCTCTGGCTCTCATGAGTATCCATTAATTGTAGAAGTTGGAAGCATTGCGTTGACGCTAAAGGTTGGAGAGTCCTCAGTAAACACAACTCACACCAGCCAATGACTGTAAATATAAGGGTGACAGAATTAGGACATGGTGACTCTGGGTTCCAAGCAAACATAAGGAGATGATGAACGGAGAGCTGAAAATTTTCAGACATTCACCCCGTCACAGATCTGGGTTGAATCCATCATCATTCTTTACCTCACTTCGCCACTCCAGTTCAGACGCAGCCATATGCAATTAAGTCTTGACCCTGTTCCTCATGGTAACAGTCCAGCCTGAACTGCCAAGCCAGGTGTTCCCTGGACCAGAAACAAGCATACTGGGACTCGTTTTGGGGTAACACCCCTCACCAGCGAGGCTAGTTTGAATCCAGTGGCAAAGTGAGCAAGGGACCCACGTCTGGGCATACCCTGCCAACTTAGGGCAAACAAAGCAAACACAAGGAGATGATGGATGGAGCACTGAAACTTTTCAGACACTCACCCCCAGTCACTATTAGATCTGGGTTGAATCCATCATCATTCTTTAGCTCACTTCACTGAATGATGATGGATTCAACCCAGATCTGTGACTGGGGTGAGTGTCTGGACTGTTCCCACGAGGAACAGGGTCAAGACTGATTTGCATATGGCTGGGTCTGAACTAGGATGGTGAAGTGAGCTAAAGAATGATGATGGATTCAACCCAGATCTAATAATGACTGGGAGTGAGTGTCTGAAATGTTTGATTTGCTTAAACGCTCCGTCCATTATCCCCTTTGGCATCGCTTTGTTTGCCCTAAGTTGACAGGGTATGCCCAGACGTGGGTCCCTTGCTCACTTTGCCACTGGATTCATGATAGCCTGGCTGATGAGGGTTATGAACCCGAAACCGGTCCCAGGATGCTTGTTTCCGGTCCAGGGAAGACATGGCTTGGCAGTTCGGGCTGGACTGTTCCCATGAGGCACAGGGTCAGACTGATTTGCGTATGGCTGGGTCTGAACGAGGGTGGCGAATTGAGCTAAAGAACGAATATGGATTCAACTCAGCTATAATAATGACTGGGGATGAGTGTCTGATTAGTTTCAGCGCTCCGTCCATCATCACCTTGTGTTTGCTTTGTTTGCCCTAAATTGGCAGGGTATGCCCAGATGTGGGTCCCTTGCTCACTTTGACACTGGATTCAAGCTAGCCTTGTTGATGAGGGGAGTTACCTAGAAACCGGTCCTAGGATGCTTGTTTCCGGTCCAAGGATGACCTGGTTTTGCAGTTTGGGATGGACTATTCCCATGAGGAACAGGTTAAAGACTGATTTGCATATGCCTGGGTTTGAACTGGGGTGGCGAAGTGAGCTAAAGAACGATGATGGAATCAACCCAGATCTAATAGTGACTGGGGTGAATGTCTGAAAAGTTTCAGCGCTCTGTCCATCATCTCCTTGTGTTGACTCTGGGTACCACCTTGTACTTTCTCTAAGAAGGAGATGCTCAAGGGATCTGACTCGGTGCATCTTTTGAAGGTGGATAGACCTATGCGACCATGTTCTGTGCCTGCCTCTATCATGAGGCTTGAGTCATGACTCATCTTGCATTATGCCTGTTCCAACAATGTATGGGCTCAGAATATCAGACTCTGTTTATGTTCAATAATATGGGGATTCTGGTATGTCCCTGTTACTAACCCGCACTGGCTAACAAAATCCTGTGGTGTGCCTGCTCTCAACTGGGAGACTATCCCGAGTTCCTGTTCTGTCTCTGCCCCGATGAGGACTTTCTTGAGATATTGAGCCTGATCGGCCCCTACAAAGCTTTAGAAGGCCAGGTGGCCCTTGTTATGTGCTTGCTCTAGCACTAGGAAGGGCGCGTGCCTCCAGCTTTGAGCCTTTTTCTTTAAGGAAAAAGTTACAGAAATCCTGCTGTAAGCTTTTTAACGAGTCAAGCTTTCATGTGTCTTCTGCCTGGCTCCCTCCCTTTACCCAGGATGTGGCACTACACAGTGCTGCAGACTTTGGAAATGAGGGACCAGGTTTGAGTCTCCGCATTGGCTCAAAATCCTGAGATTCTGGACAAATCATTTACTCTCCACGTGTCTACAAGCAATGGAAGTGCTGTAACTTGTGCCCATGTAAAGCGCTGGTGAACTGTCTTAAAAAAGCACAAAGAGAAAAAACAAAAACTTAACGTAAGGAAATATAAACCCATAGCCTGGCTGACTTGTACAAAGTGAAACCAAAACTCCTGGATAAATTGCGGGAGCACTGCTTAAATTGTTTCATCTCAGGCAAATATTTTGTTTCCCCAAAACTTTTTTCTTCATTATCATGTATGAAAGCACTTTCAGAATGCCACTTCTACAAAACCATATTGTGCTCGATTTAATGGACTATAATGTTGCTCTATAATAGTCTGGGCCACATACATAGTTCACACGACAAATGTCTTCCCTTTTAGTGCACTAATGGTTTATAGTTAAAACCTAACCCTTTAATAAGTACTTCACAGTGCAGCGCTATAATTTAAGGCATTAATGTCAAAGCTTTATATGTTAAAGAAATACACTTCTTTTAGTTTTGAAGTGACTTTATCATATTTTATTCGATGTTCGTTGTGTGATTTTCATATGCATACATTTTCAGGGCTCGGCTCGTGTACGAGCTCTAAGGTCCGAGCCAGACCCTTGGCTCCTCTCTGGCTGGATTCTCCCTGTACATTTTCAGGCTCGCCCACCTCTAGTCTGAGGCGATCATGTTCTGTCCGCGCTCTGTGGGTGCTGGTCAGGTTGTTCTGTCAGACAATGATGCTGTTGGACTGCTGCCCTCGGGCGCCCTCTGCTGAAGAATGAGTGGAACGGTTATTAGAGCCGGCAAGGCTCTTCAGAACCATGGACAGGTCTCCCTGCTTAAACAAAGGGCCCTCACCCCAGGGCCTGACGCCATCCATCACCCTTTGAAGATTTCTGTATCGTGTATCCACTCCATTCCACTTTTAGGGTTATGTTATCATCAGAGAGTATAAAAATGCAAACACTTAATGTAATTAGCAGTTAATAAAGAAAATTAGAAAACAACACAAGTTTAATTTTTCTTGGACCTTTAATGATATATGTTAATTATTAATACAACAACGCACATGTGACCTTGGAAAGATGAAAGGCTTTGTTGAGTCTGCTGGAATCCGATCGTGAAGCTTCCATGCGACCCACTGGTCTCTGCAGACAGACAAGGATCAATGGATCTCTTGAGTGTTGCAGCAAGCGCCAAGTCAGACTGAGCTATCTCACTAGGATTCTTCCCACCCTGAAGTTGGAAGCGTTGGCTGGATTCTGTGACGTGTCATCAGACCCAGACTAGCAACTTAATTATCTCCCTTGGCTCTTCTGCCACCTTTGACCCCTGGGCTCAAACAATTCCATTGGAAAGAATCGGCTGCAGTGACACTGGTCGTGTTTCTATACATGATACACTCTGTAAATGAGCGCTCCAGGAAACACGTCACCTTCAACGTGGCCTCTCCCGTCTGCCATTGCAGACTATGGAAATGCCTCAATTATGTTTCTTGTGATGCGCCAGTTTCCTAGCCTCGTGGCGCTTTAAGTTTCCATCGGAAGATTGCGGGTTTCCATTTGAATGGTTGGAACTTGCCCTAACCAGAGTAAGAATGAGTAGTGGAGCCCTAGTAGGGAGCGAAGGCTGCCACATAAAAGATCTGCTAGGAAAGACTGGACCCCCAAAACATACATGATGGGCCTCTCTAGATCGCGCCCCTGCAGCATCCAACTTCCCTTAAGGACAGCAATGATACTATACATTTCAATACTCAAATCATCTAATTTATATTATTGTCACTCTTACCTTCCGTACCTATTCACCAACCAATCACACCCGGCAATCTCGCTACAATCTGAAGCTAGCTGAGAAAAATGAACAAAAACAAACATTGGTAATGCATTGATTTCGCCTATGTAATGAATAAAGAGCTGTTTTCATCAATCATTGTCCAGGAGAAGGAAAGAGCCTTCTGACAGATAACACGGGAGTGGAGAGGATGTGGCGCAGTGGCCAGAGCTGCTGACTCAAATGCTGGGGATCCTGATTCGAGTCTGGGTGGTGCCACAGCAACATCCTGTGATTCTGTGCATAACACTTAATCTCTACGGGTGATAAATTGTTATAAAAATATGCAGCAATAGTAAAAGGTAAAACTTTATTAAAATATAGTTCCACCAAAGCGGATGTGAACAATATTTTGGTAGCAGGAAACTGATAAGAGAAGCAGAGAGGAACAGGCATTGGTAAATGCAGGAAACTGCTACACCAATAGAAATGGAGGAAAGGTAAGTGGCTCGCACAGAAATTAAAGAGAAGCCAGGAAAGAGAGGAGGCGGGATGTAAGTTCCTTTAAAGTTTATATTAAAAACAATAGATTTCTAAAAAACTAGGTGAAACCTAAAAATGCTGTAGGCCACACTGTAAAACTATGTAGAACTTCAGGAATGCTAACAGCCAATGCACCTTCCAATGCTACAAGCAAAATAAAATCTGTCTTATTCTACTAACCTTAACCAGGTACTACGCACAAAAACACACAAGCTCCCCTAGGTTTTCAGACATCTTCAGTAACCAGTTCAGTGATACACTGTGCTAATGTGCAAACAGCGCAAAATGAACAAAAATACAAAAGCTTAAAAAAATCTGATTTATTACCACATTTAAAAACAGAAATCAATATACATGTACATAAAAACATTGAGGATTTCATAAAAATACAGAAGATCACATTCAAAATCCACACATCTGTTTGGTTTCACAACTCTTTCTCGTTACTCTTCATTAAGTGTTGAATAAATCACCAATCCTTATTTCTATCCCATAATGCCAGGAGAGAAAAGGGTCCAGTTATTGTTCATCAGTTCAGTGGAGTAAGGTAATAACAAACCACATTCTTCAGGACAATTAGTCGGAAATCTTCCAAAGAGAAAAATCATATCAGCTAATCTATAAAATCATCATAATGCGATAAGTCATGCCTGAACCCTGAGGTAAACACCTCTTCATAGGAACATCTGTTGTCCTGGTGCTTCACTTTCCAGGGTGGGCAACACGTAGGCCTTTTAACTCTAAACATGGAGTGAATTCAAACATTAATATTTTGACCCAGGAATTCCGTCCCGGTTCGAAAAGAATGAAACCTGTGGCTCGCCTGAGGAGGCGGTTCTCTTCAATATTTCTTTATTTTCAAAAGATCCAAATCCATCCTCTTCCTATTAAAAGGAGGGTTCATCCCTTGGTGATCATTTCTGTCTCCTTGCAATGTATACAGGAGATCTCTAACGTGATCTCTAACGTGCACCAAGCAGGTCGAATGCAGACTCGTTTGTTAAGTTCTTACTTTTTAACAAGACAAAGCCAGCCATGTTTCCCCTGCATCTGCCGGGCCTGCATACGGTCTCCATTATAAGAAAGGGAGTGAAAGTGAAAGCTGAAGAGTGAAGTCTGTAAATGTGAGAAAATGATTACCACAGATTGCGAGACAGCCGGGCTGATTGGTTGTATGACACAACCACGCATGACCAAACAACGCGGTTAGAACAACAAATGCGTCTTATACACGTTTTCCTTTACAACGCAACGATTTACAACGAGTTGCCTCTGGGAAACCGCTGGACTTTGAAACAGTATAAATTACCATTTCAACTCCAGTCTGCACAACAGTAGAGAAAGAGTTGAAAAGTCTAACACTGCTTTACCTAAGGCATGTCGTTGTAACAACATGCGTGGTAAATAGCCCTGGGCGGTGAACTTTGCTCCGTTCCCGGAGTTTGCAGAGCTTTCTGCACTCTGCACTCCACGGAGCTCGCGTAGTGCAGAAAACTCTGCTTCTCGAATCGATGTGCGGTGGAGTTTTTTTCCCCGCTCGCGATCCGTTCACAAGCGCGAACGGTAAGTTCACGAGCGCGAGCTGCCGCTCGGGTAGAATTTTTACCCGAGCAGCAGGAATACCAGCACAAACTGCAGTTCGCACTGCACTCCGCCACTCGCTGAACTTCACTGAGTTTTTTGTAACTTTGTGGAGTTCCACGTAGCAAAACTCTGCAAACTACGCCCAGACCTAGAAAAGGAATGCGAGGTTAAGACACATTCTTTGTTCTGACCGCGTTGCAAAGGCAACACGTGGTTCGGCTGTCGTTGTAATTGATGTTTCCCGACTGATCTTCTCCTGGCTATATTGAGCTGTAAAGTGGTTTCTTGGCAATAGAGCTTGGTAACCAACTTGTTTCTGGTACATGGATCAAACTTTATGATGTGCCTTAGAGAGCTTTTCAGAGCTGGATCCGTAGAGTAGGGGCATCCAAGACTCATTCACAAGGGCCAGAGCCATATTAGATGCGGGATAACCACTGACTACCCTGTTTTTAATTTGTCTTATGTTGATATCACTTGAGTCTGGCATGGCTCTCCTCCATGCGATCAACTGAGCACTGTGACCTCATTCCTCCACATTATTTATGATTTGAAGTGGCTCGTTGAGCCCTTGTGAAGTGCAGAGTGGCCCTGTATTGAACCTGATGTCAGATTTGGTTGCTGCCAGCAGAGAGGGGTGCTGCCTATGGGAACAGGACCCACCTTTCAAGTTAGTCTTCATTATTTAGGCTTACTCCTACTTGCCTGATTCACAGAACTCTCACTGAAGACTAAAAACCATTTTATATAGGACTTTCCATCATAGCTTTTGGTGTTTCTAAGGCTTTTATAAGAAGTGGGCCGATAAATTCTGATATTTGTGTCACTGCGCATATCGGACTGATGAGTTATGTGCAAAATATAGTCCAAGGTCAAACCTGATGAGGGAAAATACCCAGTAAGCCCCCAAATCTGCATGCTATTCACCAAACTCCTGTGATAGGTAATGATTTTTGCACTCAATGAGTACTTAACACTGATGTCAGTTTTTATCGATTGCGAAAAGTATGGCATGCGACAATGGGCAACTCATAATGAGGGCATTAGAGCTGTAAATATCAGGTCTCTCTGTTACCCAATGTATTTCTCCTTCATTTATTGACATTAGAAATATGACAGGCAGAGCTGCCTGTGGAGAGATTCAAATTCCCAACTTTCACTTCATACAGATGTCAGTGGTGAGCGCTTAAATCACTTAGCTAAACTATAGTGGTGGTTTTCTATTAGATGCAGGGGATAAGCACACACGTGTATTGTATTTTCATACATTTCTGGTGTATAGCTGCTTTCCAAAAGCTGTTTGCACAAAGTGTTCATATTAAAGAAAAGCTGAATCAGCACGCTTAGCGAAATTATAAAAATATTCAAATTTCTGTCAAAAACGTCTTATTAGCAGCCAAACAATGTAGAAAAGGCTTTACAAATATATGCAACTCCCCCACCTATGTCCCCAGGCCCCACTTATGAATGCGGAAAATCTGCAGGCACCGTAGAATAAAATATGCATAAGTAACACCACAGAATGCAAAACTGGGTGTATCTGTCAGTTTGCTCATGCGTAAAACTGACTTATGCAGCGAAAGAAGAGCTTTGTGAATCCAGTTCACGCTGCTGCATTTTATGCAGAGGTGTCTGAAACAGTTCTCTGCATGAATTAGCGCGAGACACACAGATTTAAAGGTCACTTGAGCATGCGCAGGAAGCATTTACAGTTTTATGTAGCTTGGGTGATGGCGTGAATGAGAATTTTACCTTTGACTCTATCAACGGCAGAGGCCAAATCCTTTTGGAGATAGTGGAACAAGGGACTCATCTGTTGCATGTGGAAACAAAGGTTTTGCAGTTTGTTTGGTTGCCAGTGTCATGCTGAGGGAATGGAGTTTAACTTTTCCATTATTTTCTTCATAGGGCGTCTGCTGTTTTAATTCGTTTGCTGCTGATAGAAGGCAAGTTAGGTCTTTATCTTGACAGCTACCATTTTGGGGGGAAGGCATTTACTTTTGTGGGCTATCTGCATACATA
Organism: Triturus cristatus; assembly: GCF_964204655.1. Lineage (NCBI taxonomy): Eukaryota > Metazoa > Chordata > Amphibia > Caudata > Salamandridae > Triturus > Triturus cristatus. The sequence goes on along the minus strand of NC_140580.1, from coordinate 843,791,478 downwards.
AGAATGCACTTGCCTAAGACAAATGTACCGGATGTACAAAGCCATTTTGTGTTTGCAAACTCTTCGATTCACAAAATCAAAGAATTTGTGACTACAAAATGATTCTGTGCTAGCTAATAAAGCTTTTCTGAATTGCAAAATGGGCTTAACAGCTTGTTTTCCAATTAGGAAGTGGCATAATAAAGGTATACACAGATTTGATAAAGAAAAAGTGTATCCATACCTCAAAGCAGATTTCACCCCTTCCGGAATGAATAATTCATCCGATTTGAGCTCTAACACAACCAGGAGAGGCTCATCCTCCAACAGTGACTCTAGCACAGAGAGCTGGGGGAGCAATAGCCCTAGACAGGGCCCATGCCCTGGGTACTCAGGATTCCACATGTCACCCAATCAGGGACCTGCCTTTTGGCAGTACCCTATGTTTCCACAAGGTCCCCCTCAGTTTTTTCCACCAGGCAACAACTCATCTTTTTAGACAGAAGCTGGGGCAGAGGAAGAGGGCGAAGAAGAGGGCATCAAAAAAGAGTACAATGGCAGGAACCACCACAACACTCGGTGGAGACGTGGAGTCAAACCAAGAAGAGAAATTGATTGTCAACCTCTCTTCTAGAGTACTCACAGCAACTGAAACCAGGGTCTTGCAGAAAGGCCTGGGATTTATGCCTACACCCAAGATTGTCAGGTTCCGTGACAACTGTGAAATTCAGAATTTCTGTCGGAAAGTTCGCCTCAAGGCATTCTTCCATGACAAACCTGCACCTACAATAAGTGACTCTGGCCTGCATAACCCTTCAACCTTTACTCCTAATAGCAGCATGGTACCCAACAAGGTGCTTACTTTCGAACAAGCTGTGCTAAAGGACATTACAAGGGGTACTACACCCACCCCGTTCCATAATCTGTCTTTTTTGGAACTGACGGGTGTCAATTCCTCAGCAAATGACCCCACCATCACTATCAAACAAGCTGATAAAGGAGGAGCCACAGTCATCATGTCCACTGTGGACTAAGATACAGAATGCAACCAACAAATGAGTAATCACCAATACTACATACCGATTACCACTAACCCCATGGCACGACTCACTACAACGATTACAGCTATGGTCTTTACTGCAGAAACCCAGGGTTGGATAACTAAGAAGGAAGCTGCCTCCCTCACCAAAAAGAATCCCAAGGTACCTTATTTCTACATTTTACCTAAGATCCATAAAGGCACAATCCCAACCCCGGGCAGACCAATTGTATAAGAGATTGATTTCCTCCTGGAACCTTTATCCAAATTTTGTGATCACTTTCTGCAGCCACTAGTTAGAATGACACCCTCCTTCCTGCAAGACACTACTGATGTCTTGCGCCTGATTGATGAGGTCCAACATACCAATGAGATCAATTTGTTGGTTACCCTGGATATGGCGGGCCTTTATACAAACATTCCTCAAAGAGCCACCTTGAACGTTATAGAGCATGCCTTCACCAATACAAACTGGGGATTCCCCTACACCCATGCCTTTCATCCTGGAATGTGCCACACTCACTCTGACTGAGAACTTCTTTGAGTTCAAAAACCAACTATACCATCAAACCCAAGGTACTTCCATGGGGAGTACCTTTGCTCCCAGTGTGTCCTGCCAGTATATGGCAGCATTCGAAGAGAAACTAATCTTCAACATCTCCAACCCTTACAAAACCAACCTAATCCTATGGAAGAGATTCATAGACGATATTCTAATTTTTTGGAAAGGGGAAAGGGCGACCTGTGAGGAATTTTGTAAATGGATTAACACCCTCAACCCTAACCTACAGTTTGAGTATGATCTCCTACACCAACATCCCCTTCCTAGACTTGATGCTTAGACTTACAGATGGTCAACTCAGCACGCCATCTACAAAAAACCAACAGACTGTAATAGTCTTCTCTTGGTAAGTAGCCATCATCCTACAGCACTAAAAGAGAACCTTCCATTTGGTCAATTTCTTAGACTTAGAAGAGATTGCTGCTCTGTAGAGGACTACCAAGTTGAGGCAGCGCAACTCGCAAACAATTTGAGTATTCGCGAATACCCTCACAGTAGTATTGCTCTTTCAAAGAAAAGATCTAGGAATAACAATCGTGAGGCTCTACTATAAACCAAACAAAAAGAAACAACAGAGACCCATACCTGTGTGACCACCTACACCCTATATTCCAATAGAATCCGTAATATCATCAAAAAACACTGGGTTATTTTACAAACAGGCACGTTAGATCTGCGAACTCCAAGATTTGCATTTAAGCGTACCAAAAACCTGAAGGATATGCTGATCCATACCAGACCTAAACCCACTACTACAAACCCGCAAAGACAACTATGGGATCTCCCCCCGTCAAAGGACACTTCTCGTGTGGGTCTTGCGCAGTATGTACTCTTCCTGAGGTTACTAAGGAAATCAAATTCTCTAATCCATTCAAATGGGAATTAAGGACACACACCAATTGCAACACATCTAACTGCATCTATATGACCACCTGCCCATGCAACCTAAGATACATATGCATGACAACAAGAATGGTAAAGACACATATCACTGAACACCAAAGCAATATTAGGAGCCATAGATTAAATACCAAGATATGCACACATTTCGATCAACTACAGTATACACCAGACACTCTACGTTGGGTTGTACTCGATGCTTATCCTAAAATGAGTAAAGGGTTGCTCTTCATGAAAGAGCAGAGATGGGTCCATCGCCTATCAACAGACAAGCAGGGCTTGAATGAGGATATTCCATGGAGTGAACTCAATAGATGAAACAACCTAGGGTATCACAGCCTCTGAGTAACTGAGCTCACCATACCTTTTAGATTCCCTACCTGATTATACATATGTAATAACTTATTGAACTCAATAGATGAAACACTCTAGGGTATCACAGCCCCTGAGTAACTGGGCTCACCATACCTCTTTGATCCCTTGATTGACTCTACATATGTAATAACCTGGGGCACCTTAGCCTATGAATAACTCTCCTTTTCCGCAACACCTATCTTGACCACCAACATCGTAACCAACGTGCTTTACATTTTGCACTTTCTAGTTGATTACACCATGTACTATGATGGGTGGACCTGATTAACATAGACTCATATTATGCCCCACGGTCACATTATATTACACATCATGTTAGTTGGTTCTCCAATCTCCAATCCTGCAATCCACATCAGGACCTGAGCTCGAATTGTAGACTTGGGCATCTTTTCCATATAGATACGGTGTGCTACACTGTTTACACCTTTGCGAAAATTGCGGCTGCAGTATTGGACCATAACACCCTCAGAGATAAGCATGAGACATTTTCTCAATAGAACCCACCATCCGCGCTGAGCCTCTACAAGATGGCGGTGGTTTACACTCCATTCGCACAAGATGGCGGCCATTTTTGCCGCCGCTGTCTGGTTTGACATCCTAGTGTTATTACAAACGCTAATTAATCAACCCGCCCACTCACGCCGGACCGTCTGGAGTATTTAGGAGCTCCTTAACACCAGTTTACTACTTCCCGGTCCCCGGCAGCGAGTGGGTAGGTCTGCCGACTGTATTGCAATTGAGCAAACGTGAGTATATGCTTTGATTTACACGGCAGGCGCTGTATATCGCTTTTCCTTCTCCTTGATTTTCTGGTCTCATGCAAAAGAGGCGCTTGCTGTGCCTTTTACTTCTTCTCCCACATTTTGTTTCTAAAGTATCTTTATGAAGTGGGTCCTGATATATTCTTCCCTTGTGACTCCTCCCAGGACACTAGGGATTTCCAAGTGTAAGTCCTGCTGGGAGTCGATGCTGAAAATTACCGACCCAAATTGGGTGAGTTAATCCTTTCTGCTACCATGGTGGGTGCTCCACCATACTCATTTAAGAGCCAGTATATCACCACAGCATGTGACACTCACGTGACTCTCACTTTGCCTACAATTGTTTTTAATTCACACCACTGTGTGCTTTGATCATGTCTTTTTTATGGGGACACATGTGCTTTCTATTGTACTGCGTTATTGAATCCGTTGTCTAATACTTGTTTTTATCTCATTGAGTTGGTCATCCATTTACACGTACCACACTGTAGGTTTTCTAGGTTGGCTTATCTGGGACACTTCACCAGACAACCACCTGTTGTGTAGATAGATGTGTGTATACTGGTCCTGACGAATCACCGCTAGATCTAAGGACTAATAGGCAAAAAAACATGTTGACCACTTGATAGAGCGCCAACCCTGAAACATCACTTCAGAAGTGTGCCACCTCATTTTTAATCAGGTTGGAAGCCCACTTGTTTTGTCTGGTACTTCTAATTTCTATTTTAAACTTCCCTTGGTTCATTCACCTTCACTCCTTGCATCTACACATATAGGTCCCTCACATCCCACGGCATCAAATGGCTAGCTGGAATAAAAGATCTCCGCCAAAGAGCCGCTCATAGGGAGCCCGTCAGGTATTGCAGCGCCACCCAGACGAGGAGCATGCCCTATGATGAAGCATGACACCCAGCCGGGTGTGTGAGGGCCCTAATTCCAGCCGGAGGAACCAGTGAGGACTTATGACCACCTAGCCCTCTTGTTCCCCCATACCAGCCAGGAACTGCATACCTTTTTGTATGTACTATGTAATATGGCTGTTACCTCCTAATTGTGAATTGAAATGAGATTTATCAATTGTTTGAGACTGAAATTCCAGTTGCAAACCAATCAAAAGTTACTAACTCCACGGCCTGCTCCACCACTTGACGTGTACCCAAACAAGAAACATTTTCTTTAAAAAGCAAAGCTAGTTCCTTTAAGAAACACAGACTTCTTTAAATAAAAAAATGCTTACTGTTTAGTAAAGTAAACACAGGGGTGGTGGTCTGCTGCTCTATCACTAAAAAATGTATAGCACAGGAGCATGGGAAGAATGCAAACAACCCGAGCACGAGTGGCTGCTGTTCATGGCAATTGTGTTGTTTGGTGCTATTGTTTAGAGCAGAATGCACTATTGCATCAAGAATTGACACAAGGACTCATTTTACGGTAAAATGTAGTGCTAAAAGATGGATTGTATTTCACGTAATTACATGTAATTGTGCATAACTTTACTGAAATTTCACACAATTACGTGAAAACGAAATCACACAAATTTTGAACACCAATTAACACGCATTTTAAATATGCTGTCATTTTGTATTTCAGTGTTATACATTGCATATTTTGCCATGCTGTTCAAATGAGCGCAGCCTCATTTTGAAGTTGACATAGACAAGGGGGAAACCGCAGAGTTACTGATGTCAGCTTTATACCGCTCCCCCGCCCCCCCCCCCCCCCAATCTCCTATCTGAAGAAGAGCTAGGCATGTGCTTATTAGCAGCTCTTTGTGTTTCTTTTAAATCACATATTCTATCCTCTTATTTCTGCATTATATAAATTGTGTAAAAAAAAGTTACAACTAATGTAAATTTAGCTTTATATGCTCCAATTAAAACACCTGAAAAACAGCGAAGCACTTGTCTGTTAACATTGTAACTTCATACTTAGAGCACTTTTGCTGCTTGCAATATTTTTGGCAATAATCATATATTGGACTTCTATGGACACCTCCAAGTGTGTTCTTTTCATAAAGTTTGAAAGTGCCTGACGGGACCTTCAGTTCTTTAAAACAGTTTTTCTCTGGTTGTGTAGCCTACTCCACTACAAATCTAGGGCATAATATGGCTATGGGCATATTAGTTCTTGTTTCTAGCCCTTTGTCCTTTATTATCTTTTTAGTATTAAAATAGGACTGTTACTATAGTGCTATATATGCGCTATCATATGCTCATACATAAAAGTGTTTCAGCTATACAAGCTTCTTTAGCTAGTTATTAGTACACACAGGTCACCAGTGGTGGAGATGTTGTAGAAGATTGTTTCTCACATGAATCTCCACCTCTCTCTCAACCCTATCTGCCTTTCCCTCGTCTCACTCTCAAACTACTGTTCTTGTCCCTCCACTCAACCTTCTTCTTTCAATGCTTCTCATTCCATACTCAGGGCCAGTTTTACTAACATTTTGCTCTGGGTTTGCATCACAAATGTGACCAGCGCAAAATGTTTATTTAGTAATTTACTCTCCAGTGCAAAACTAGTTTTGCACTGGAGAGTAGTCTGAAATTAACGCATCCATTGTGAAGCACTACTTTAGTTACTTAGCATCAAGCGGGGTGTTCCAGCAGTGGTACATTGGCATTCCCATGCAACCACCCATGGTTTTTGACCCTATCCTCTAAAACAATAGTAGACGGGGTTTTGTGTAAAAAATAATGCCACTTGGAAGCAGGTGTGAAAAGGAGAAAAGTTATATCTTTTCTTTTCCAGCTTTTCATGTGTGCTGCACTGTACAGCACACATACATAGTAAGAAAAGATTTACAAGTTGTCTAGGCAAAGTATTTTGTACTGGAAGGGTACTTTTCCAATACAAAACATACGCTAGAATCATGCACACCATCTTGCACTATGGCACAAAGGTGTGTGTGTGTGGTGTTCAGCAGCAAAATTCTGCACTGACACTAAGGAGAGGGGAGGAGAGTGCCATATGGCTGCATATTTGGGTGCTGCACTATGTGGGTGACACTTTGGTAAATCTGGCCCTATAACTTTCCTTTTTTAGTCCTCCTCTCTTGACTGAACCCACCCTTCACCCCTCTTGTCTGCCTTTATGTCTACCTTCTGTTTTTTCCATGCCACCCATTTTCTTTGAATATGTTCACCATGCTCTTTTTTCTGTTTCCCACTGATCCTTTTTTCTTCCTTTTCTCTTCTTTTTTTCATTGAGCTTTCCCCCCATTTAATTGTTCTTTCAATCTTCTCTTTTGTTCTGTTTAATTTTCCCTGTCTTCTATTTATATCCTCTCTCCTCTTTGTCCACATTATCTGTATCTTCCGTTCCAACCTCCTATGTTTTTCTTTATTTAGTTTATGTAATACCCCCTTTGCTTTCTCCTCACGTTGTCTTTATTTTTCCCTTTCTCTTTTACCCTGCGTTCATTGTTTGCTGGCATTTCTTGGAATGCCGCTCCTACAAAGGTCTACAAGCACAATATGTTACTATCCACTCTTTTGCAGATTACTTTCTAAGAAGCCACTTTGCAGATGATTGTACCTCAATGATTGTGCGCGAGAGGATCTGGAGGTAGCTACATCAGTCCAGCCCCCCCAATCAAACTGGAATGGGTAAACTTCAGGATTTGGGAGGCCTATCCCTAAATGAGTCCCTGATTGGAGGTCTGTTCATTAGTTGTGAAACACACTTGAAAGTGAGTGGATATCCACACAGATATTACTTTGCTAGTGCTCACCAAGGGCACTTCTAGGCTAATTCCTGGTGCCCATCCTCCTAAATTGACATATTTATGAATTTTCACCATTTTACCAATGCTGGCTGTTATATGAGCCCACATACACTCTTTTTGCACACATAAAGCATGTGGGCAAAGAGGCTTGTTAACTTAACCATGCCTACAGACAAAAAATAAAACAAAGATTATGTAAATGCAAACATTGCCGAGTTCAGATCCTTTTCTAAACAAAGTTTCTTTTTTACGGGTGCTTTTTTTTAACCCGTGTTTTTTTTGTTGCAACTGCTGAGCTGTTAAATTGTACAAAGCGAAGATTTTGCAAACATATTTCAAAACAAATACCTTAAATATTGTTCCAGGAAACTATTTAGGGGGGCTTGAGCACTTAATCATGTCTTAAAATGGATACTGCTTTTCAGAAGACACTTCTCTTTAAATAGCAACGTTTTATTCGCACTGATGGGAACACTTATATGGTTTGGCTATTTTCTGATGCTTTATTGCTATTTGCAGGGTGAAGAACAGAGGATGGAAAGAGGGAGAACTGAAGAGCATCTGGGGAAAGAAGTGACCCCTCTTTCGCCACAGTTGACCATAGCAATGTCTCCTGATAGAAAAATACTTGGACTGTTAGATAACAAGGCCTGAATATAAGTGTTCCATCCTTTGGTGCAGGGATATGGGAGTACTGTAATCCCGCAATTCCAGTTGATATTCTTGCACTAAAATCCCAGCAATTATGAGTTTTCCCCAAAGAATGAGGAATAACCACATCGACCCTGGCGATAATGAGGGCCATATTTATGACCGGGTTTGCACTGCTCTTGCACCACACAAAACGGAGCAAGAGCAACGCACACCTAAAGTCATATTTTTGAAACCCCGCAAAGCCATTTTCGGGGGGATGAATGGCTTAAAAAATATGGCGTAATGCAGCGCAGCACTTCTTCTTCTATGCCTATGATACACAGCTGATTCTCTCCCTCACAGACGAACACACGCCCGCTGAAAGCAACTTCCACAACGGGATGAAGGCAGTCGCCACCTGGATAAAGGATACCTGCCTCAATTTCAACTCAGACAAGACCTAAGTCCTCATCCTGGGCTCCACCTCCTCCACCTGGGATGACCCCTGGTGGCCCGCAGCACTCAGAACCTCGCCCCCCCCCACACCCACGGTCCACGCATGAAACCTAAGCATCATCCTGGACTCCTCGCTCTCAATGAACTGCCAAATCAACGCAGTTTCGTCCTCCTGCTTGCCTGCCTTTGGAAGATGTTCAAGTGGATCCCAACCGAGTCCAGGAAAACAGTCACCCATGCCCTCATCAGCAGCAGATTCGACTACGGCAATGCACTCTATACCGGCACCAGCCAAACACTGCTTATGAAACTGCAGAACATCCAGAATGCCTCCGCCAGATTCATCCTCATAATCCTCCACAGCAGCCACATCACCGGCCACCTGAGAAAGCTCCACTGGCTCCCGATCAATAAAAGGATTACTTTCAATCTCCTCAGGCATACCTACAAGGCCCTTCGTAACGCCGGACCTGCATAACACAACCACCGCCTCTCCTTTTACACACTCAACAGACATCCCTGCTTCGCCAAACAGGCCCTAGCCACCATCCCACAGATCTGCAAGACCACGGCTAGAGGAAGATCCTTCTCCTACCTCTCCGAGAAGACCTGGAACTCCCTGCCTATACATCTTAGGCAATCACCGTCACTGCCTCAATTCAAGAAAGACCTCAAGATCTGGCTCTGAACCGCAGATCCCCACCCCTCTCAGCACCTTGAGAGCCTAACAGGGGGAGTAGTCACATTATACAAGAAACGTGAATGATTGATTGATTGATTGATTGATTGATTGAGGGCAAATCACTGTGTTGCATTACTCTGCGCAAGGGAAGCGTTCCATGGGAGACACAACCTTTATAACCCAGTCATTACATCGCACTACCTTTACATAGCAGTCATTACATCGCAACATCCTTTACATCGCATGTCATTACAACACAGCCATTACATCGTATATCACTACAATGCATGTCATTACAACGCATGTCAGTACAACGCAGACATTACATCGCATAGTACCCTAACACTATCCAAGACTTACCCTACTGTTACTCTCACTGGAGTTAGAATAGTAATTTTTACCCCTACACTATCCAACACTTACCCTACTGTTGCACTCACTGGAGCTAGAATAGTAATTTTTACCCCTACACTATCCAACACTTATCCTACTGTTGCACTCACTGGAGTTAGAATAGTAATTATTACTCCTATACTATCCAACACTTACCTTAAATGTGATGTAATGGTATGCATTGTAATGGTATGCGTTGTAAAGGTATAATGCGATGTAATGGAATGCGTTGTAAAGGTCGTTTCTGAAAATGCGATGTAATGGCATGCGATGTAAAAGAATGCATTGTAAAGGATGTTGCGATGTAAAAACTGCATTGTAAAGGCATGCGTTGTAAATGTATGCATTGTAACGTCATACATTCGTTCCATGTGTGGGTATTCCCATACAGTTCCCATAGTTTCTGACGCCTTCCCAGATTTGCCATACTGACAAACCTGTGAATGCGCCAAAAAGATACGCATCCCCATGAGAGGCATAGCTAGGAGAAATATCTTTATTTCTAATAGTTTTTTCCTATTTTTATGTCAGGGGAAAAAGCCTCTCAGGATTGTTGTTCCTCTTTCTGCACAAAAACAATCCCGCCTACAACACAGGTATCCTTGCATCATGGTGGAAGGGTGCCTGTGTTGGTGCTAGGCTGCCAAAACAGCTGCAGTGCAAGGGGAAAGGACAGGAATGTGTTGTATTGGATACATACACTGCATCCCTGTGCTTTCCCTGAGACACAGGGCATCGAAGCAAGGTGACTTGCTACACTACACTAAGCCACAAGAGTCATAAATTTGGCCCTGGGTCTTTTACCATGTTGTTTGAAGAAAACAATTGCTGGTATTTTTTACCTGTTTTGAGCAGGCAGAAAGTGTCAGCAGCAGGACTGGTTGGGGTAGGTGCAGGGGGTCAGCGCATCCATAAGCCTATCCAGTGGAAGCGTTGCCTGATACCCTATGCTGCTCCTGATGTCAGGCTAGGGATGGGCTGTGATGCTGCCTGCAGCACCCACCACTTCTAACAGGTTCAGGAGTTTTTCGTGCAAAGAATGATCGGATCCGGAGATTAATTATGGACCTGGAGGTGCTCAGAATTAAGGCTAGTGGAATTCCACCAAGAGTTATCATTTCTAGTGAAATTCTGTCACTCATAACGAGGGCCAAAGAGTACTGCTGAGTATTTATAATACACATAATTTAAGAAACAAAACACAATTCAGTATTTGGTGTGTGCAGTTGAATTGGTTATTATATTTGTACATCATCTGAGTCCAGATTTCTGCATGTTTGCTCCAGTTTATGAAGGCAAATTAGCACCTCTGCAGGAGTGAAATGGGTCATGCGTTTATGGCTTCCAAACATGTCCTGCTGAGCTCACGAGCCCCTGCGGTGCTGCTCTTCTGCAGCCCTTTTGACAATCACAGTCCTTCAATGCATGATGATTAATGCGTGGACGTTGTCCCCAGAGGAAGATCTTCCATGGTCTACTGCGCATGCTCCTCCACATGTCTAGGATTTGAGGGACATGAACCAATATTTGCCGAAGGGCGGTCGATGAAGAAGCCATTGACTGGCCGATAGAGTCCTTGATGAAGACATTCCCACCTTATCGGTGACTATTAACTGATGTAGTGGTAGGCATTTGTTATTAATTTGATATTAGGATCAGTTTACATTAAAGAAGTAGCTTTGCTTGAAAAGAGATGTCCTTAGGCACTGATGAAGGGAGCCTTTGTCTGTATCAAGCAGGTTTGTCTGATTTTAACAAGGCCTGGGCTAAATTTCCATTACTCCAGTGTAATCGCACGTAATTTTGCTCATTTAGCATTATATGTATTACATGAAATTCGGGAAATTACTTCAGTAAGCCACATGGTGTAATTGTGGTGTGTTCACAGCAAACATTTAACATGGGATTATGGGATAGGCGCGAACAACCAGAACACAAGTGACTGCTGTTCGTGGCACTTTTTTTGTGCACATCATGCTAAAATGAAGCGCTCAATGCTAGTTTTTCATTTCCTGTAATTTCAGACAATTCTGGGTAAATTTGCCATACTTTGTGTAATTACATAAAAGTAAATTATACGAATTTCACAAACCCCACCTAATTTTAACGACCTAAACTGAGAACGAGGTGGGTAGATATAAAATGGTGCTGCATAATTAGATTTCCACCTCCCCAGGTGTGAATGCTTATCTTGACCTCTTTCAGTTCTTGGAATGAAGAAAAATGGAGGAGGTTCTGTAAAGGTCACTATGCAGGTTTTGGTGCAGAGATTGGCAATTTTGCCGGGTGAGGAATAGCTCCTACCACTAGGTCTGAGGAGCAGCGGCATAGCAAGGGTGTCATGGGCTCTAATGCAAGCAAGAAAAATAGACTCCTACCCTGGCACCAGTAAGCATTAAAGATGTTCATGAGTGGGTGGTCCCCTCACACCCACAGGATCCAGTAGCACAGCACCTACTGCACTAATGACAGCTCGAATGTGAGTCTTTGAGCTCCTCACCCTACCTGTCTGTCCGCTCAGTCTCTATGCCTCTCTCATCTCCTTACCACCTTTCTCTTTTCCTACCCCCACTCACTTTCCTAAGTTTCTTTCTTTCCCTCTCCTTCCCACTTTCAAGCATTTTCTTCCAATGCCCTTGTTCTTTTTATCTACCATTTTCCTCCCGTTTATTTTCCCCACTTCTCCCTCATCTCTTTTGTGTCCTACCTTGTCTCTCACCAGCCATCATTTAATCTCCCTGCCCCGCTCCCTTCCTTTATCTGTTTAAATCTCTATGTTGTCTTCTTTCAACCTTTCCCCTCTCCTCTTTCTGATCCTTCTTTCAAACATCCTTATTTCTACCCCCATTCTTTTTCCTCTCTATTCACTCTTGCTGGTTCTTGTTTCCTTCCTTCCTTTCTTTCTCTATCTCTTCTATTCTTACTACTGCTCACATTTCCATGTCTTTCCTCTGTTCTACATTTCTGCCCAAGCCCCTCTTTCCTTTTCCTACTTCTCCCTTTCTTTCAACTCCATCTCTCCATTTCTCTCTTTCTCTACCTGCCAAATGCATTTCTGCCTCTCTCTCTCCTTCTTATTTTCTCATGAGCCTCCTATCCATAGCATTTAATTTTTCTGTCCTTCACATCCTTTTTTCTATTCCTCCACCGCCTCTTTTATTCTTCTCATCTTCTTTTCTCTTTCTAGCCACCAGTCTCTCTATTTCCATAATATGTCTTTCTTAACTTCTTGGATGTTTTCTTCTCCTCCTTCGTAGCTTTTCTTTCATGCTCTCTCCTTTGTATCTATTTAGTTCCTTCAATCTTTTTTTACCCTCTTTACCATTTCCCTCTTTTTTCTTTCTCCTCTCCCTCTCTCTATATATATACATACATCTATATTTATACCCATCTATCCAGATATATGTATATATAAACGTAGGCCATTAATTGCCCATCACAGTGCTTCATAACAAGGGTGGCGTGGTTCAGGAAAGGAGTCAGCTCACTCCAAAATGTATACGAACCCCGCACCAATTAAGGAAACAACTACCACGTTCTTAATGTACAAGGCAGAGAATTATTGTTTAAATCCACCATAATGCGTATGGACCATGCGCCCTTAATCACACATGTGGATTTCAAACAATAAATAAACCTGTGCCTCATTCATCAATGGCATGGGAGCGATTTCCTTGATTGATGTAGAGTGTGTATATATATATATATATATATATATATATATATATATATATATATATATATATATCGTTTCCAGGAAATTGTTGAGAAATCCCCGCTCTCCTTCCTATCGACGCCGGTGCCAGCCACAGTCGCAACTCCGATTTTTACGTCTTTGTGTGGATCACAAAAAACTTACACAAATGAAATGCTTGACGGCGATAGTATTTCCTCACTGTTTATCAACTATGACCTGTATCTCTAAGGGAATTGGGGCACGGGTCACTAACTTGACAAAGGCTTCGCCGAAACGCGTAGTTCTGTTCGTTTAAAGCAATAAATAAACTTATTGTTTTGTCCTGGGTGTGCCGCTGGATTATTTGCTGGGAACTCTCAGACTTTATCCACACAAAGACATATATATATATATATATATATATATATATATATATATATATATATAACAAAAGCAGCCTCCTCACTTCACGAAGGAAGACACCGGCACCCCGGGGATATACCACCAAACATTTTTATTCAAACAGCTCACGCGTTTCGACCAGAAGGTCTTTGTCAAAGCTAAGTAACTTGGCTTTGACAAATACCTTCTGGTCAAAACGCGTCAGCCGTTTGAATAAAATATTTTGGTGGTATATTCCTTGGGTGCTGGTTTCTTCCTTCACGAAGTGAGGATGTTGCTTTCGTTATATTTAAAGCGTGTCTTGCTCCTGCTTACCGTGCACCAGCCTTGTCAGGTGGACGAGATCAGAACTCAGCAAGGGTTTGTCAGATATATATATATATATATATATATATATATATATATATATATATTCACTGAAAAAACCATAGGTTTCACACATGTTATAGTTAGCGGAAATTTTACTGATAAAAAACCAATGAAATTCCCCCGTTATAGTTAGTGCAGGCAACTATAACTCACGCAACCGCAATCCTCTGCTGATGCTAATACTGTATTTAGACACTTATTTGCCCATGTCTTCTTCCATACATTTTTAGCTATACATATATTACAAATATTTTTTTTTCATAAAGACACATATGTCATCAGCAGAAGATTGCGGTCGCGTGAGTTATAGTTGCCTGCACTAACTATAACGGGGGAATTTCATTGGTTTTTTATCAGTAAAATTTCCGCTAACTATAACATGTGTGAAACCTATGGTTTTTTCAGTGAATTTGCAAGGTTTTTTAAATGCTAATTCCTAACTATAACGTGTGTGAAACCTATGGTTTTTTCAGTGAATTTGTACGGTTTTTTAAATGCTAAGTTACTTTACGCCATTCGTGGCGTGCGCGCCCACTTAACGCAGTTCGTTCCGTGCGCGCACGGTGCGCTTCGCGCACCGTGCGCGCACAGTGAGCACGCGGTGCGCTTCGCGCACCGCGCGCCCACTTTACGCAGTTAGTGCCGTGCACGCACGGTGGGCACGCGGTGCGATGACAAAGCAAGAAAGCACGTCAACAAATCTGTTTCTGCTTTCCTCCGTGACTATGGTATGGGTGCCATTTACCACAACAACTTGCGTTATGACATGCAAGACATTTATAGAGGAGATGGTGTGCACTTCAATGATGAAGGGAACAGAGTCTTCCTCTTGAACCTTAGACTCTGCATCGGTACTTACTTGTAGGTACCACTAAAAAATCATTTCATAAACACAACGGCTCTTTTTAGAGCCCCCTAATATCTAAACACTTAAATCTGATTTTCATTTTTTTTTTTTTTTTTTTTCTACCGTACGCTTACCGTAAGCTTACCGTACGCGTACCCCGTGATTTTTTTTAAAATCAATAAATGTTTTTTTTGTACTTTTCTGTCCTTCTTTGACCCCCTTACAAATGTTAGGGGGTCTGTAACTCTCCTCATTGCCCCCTTTCCTTGTTTTCACTCTTTTTTTTCAGAGTGAAATACACAAAATGGCGGCCGCCGCTTCCTGGTTTCGGCCGATTCGAATGTTTACTAAGATCTAAGAGCCAATCAGAATCGCGCTCGCGCACGCCACCGTACGCTTACCGTAAGCGTACGGTAAGCGTACCGTAAGCGGGCTCAGATATATATATTGATTTAAAGGCTATTTTCTCAGAATCTACTGAACAGATTTACACCAAACCTACAAAAGGCACTTCCTTGACCTAGGGACTACCTCTCTGCCAAATTTTGAGTAATTCTGTTCAGCCGTTCGGGCTGTAGCTCGTTCTAAAGGTCCTATGGAAAAATGCATGGGAAAAACGCGTTTTGGGACCCCCCTTTTATCTCAGCCCCCGCTTGACGGATCCCCCCGAGACTTTCAGGGTAGGAGCGGAGCGTAGCGCCCCACCTATTTTGAGAAATTCGCGAGGATTCGTCGACCGGCGCCAAAGTTATTCAAAATAGAATGTTGAGGTTTTCCTATGGAAACGTGGTCCTAACTATAACTACCTACTGGCGACCGCCAGTAGGTAATATATATATATATATATATATATATATATATATATATATATATATATATATATATATATATATATATATATATATATACTTTACACTTGATTGGGATGACCCACTGCCTTCAGATCAAAGGACGCGTCGACATTACAGACCTCCCAAACACTGTCCAAAATAATTTGCCACACTTCCAAAGCAGAAAGAGTTGACGCCGTGTCTGTGCGCAAAATTGATTTGATGTCAGCTGGTAATGCTAGACGCGTTTCACCTGTCCTGCAGGCTTGTTCACTAGCAAATCAATAAAGTTTCTCTGCGTTTTTAACAGTGAATGTGAACTTGTCACGTGTTGAACTACAAACAATAGAGTGAGATGACAGACTCGTAGTTTGTTTACAATAGCATACATTATTTACAGAATTTGTAGTAATGTGGGTAATTATTTGTGTTATTAATCAAGTTAATCAAACCCGCTTTGTGTATAAAATATACAATAACAGCGCCAAATGTTTTATTTAAATGACTTGCATTTCTCCCAAAGTGAGTAATATGCCTTACATGATAGACGCTTAACAGGAGTTCTGCCCTAGTGGGATAACTCATTACCTAAAAGGATCCCTTATAGCACAATCATTAATATGCTGATTCAGTCTTATACACTTGATAAACTGAATATCTAATGCGACAAAATTACAGTCATTTGGCATCGATCAACAAAATTCCAGATATTGCAATACCCACATACTGCCCAAATTGGCTAGTCCAAAATTGATCAAATCTAAACAATTTTATAATCCTATATGTAAACATATTCTGCCTCAGAATTCATTTCTTATTACTACAATATCTGCCTAAAGTGCTCGTGCAATACTAAAAAAGTTTAAACAAACAGTGAAGGTACAGGGGGAAACTATAAATGCGTATGTAGGTTTCCTTCCATATTGAGACCTTCTGGGGTCTTGGTGTTGAGTTTTATGATGTAGCTAGATTCGAGTCTTCGTAATCTCTTTTGGAGGTCACCGCCCCTCACACTCAGAGGGACAGCATCGATTACAAAATAGAAAAGACCTTCAGCATCTTTAGTGTGGTATTGCTCAAACGACGAGCCACGGGGTAAGATTTATCCCCATTTTTGATGGCTGGTAGGTGCTGTAGCAAGTGTTTGTGGACAGGAAGGATAGTGCTACCCATGTACTTCAGGCCACAAAGGTACTGAAGCACGTAGACAGCATAGTCCATTTTGCACAAAAACTGGCCCTTGATTTTTTGTTGGACATTTTGTGCAAAACCCAGAGAGTAACTGACAGTGGTCTTACCAAAAGTGCAAGCCTTGCACTTCATGCATCTAATGAAACCATCCGTTCTACTCAGCCACGATGAAGTGGGTCTCTTTCCAACTTTGCTCGGTAACATATTGTTGACCAATGCTTGTTTAAGGGATCTGGCCCTTCTGAAAGTAATCTGCGGTCTTCTTTGGGCAGACTTTCCCAAAATTGGGTGATTACGGATAATATGCCAGTGTTTGTAAATGATGTTTCTTAGCTCACTTTGCTGGTTATTATATGTGATAATTAATCTGCACTGGTTATTGCTCTCCTGAGATACTTTCTCTTTCTTGTTTTTAGTATTGAAAGTATTTCTTCCCTGGATTTATGCCTTGCCTTGCAGATGGCTTCATCGAGACATTCTTGGGAGTACCCTCTTGCCAAAAACCGTGACCTGAGGCATGCTAGTTCTATCTCTAGATCTTGGCCATTGCTGCAATTATGGATGGCCCTTAGGCATTCCCCATAGGGGATGCTTCTCACCAAATTGCCCGGATGGAAGCTCGTTGCATGTAATAACGTGTTCCCCTCGGTAGATTTCCGGTATAATTTGGTCTGCAGTTTACGATTATGCACATATACTGTTAGGTCCAAGAAGTTTACCTCAGAAGCACTAATAACACTTGTCAATTTCAAATTCAGATCGTTAATCTGGAGTTTTTTAACAAACTCCTTTGCACTCTTTTCAGTGCCCCTCTACACGACGAATAAATCGTCGATATACCGACTCCAGTGTATTACATTGTTCTGCCATTCTGTGTGCCATAGCGTCTGGGCCACCTGCTCCTCCCACCAGCCCATATGTAGATTAGCATAGCTGGGGGCGAAGCAGGTGC
This sequence comes from Triturus cristatus, assembly GCF_964204655.1. Taxonomy (NCBI): domain Eukaryota; kingdom Metazoa; phylum Chordata; class Amphibia; order Caudata; family Salamandridae; genus Triturus; species Triturus cristatus. The sequence continues at coordinate 843,773,704 of NC_140580.1, read as the reverse complement.
CCATCGCTGTCCCACACACTTGATGATAAAGCTCACAATTGAACAGAAAAAAATTGTTCTCAAGGCAAATAGTGATCATTTTGAGCAACATTTGTGTGTGGTGCCAGAATTTTGCTCGACGGCTACCCAAAAAATGTTTAGTGGCATTAATGCCATCCTTGTGTCGTATGCTGGTATATAAAGTAGTGACATCAATGGTTATTAAGAGAAAATCTGCCTCCCACAGAACATCATATACTTTGCGTGGGAAATCCCCTGTATCTAGAATAAACGAAGGGAGCTTTTTGACTAAAGGGCATAAAAATGAATCGACATATTTGGACATATTTTCAAAGGCACTCCCAATATATAGATATATATAGAAAGATATATATATAGATATATATATATATATATATATATATATATATACATATACATTGTATTGTATTGCAACATTTATATAGTGCTTACTACCACTATGTGGGGTGTTGAAGTGCTTGCATACATGCATGTTACACAGTGTAGGGTGTGTGGTTGAAAGAGTGCTGTCTTTGTTTTGATCCTATGTGGGATGTAGTTCCATGTTTTGCGTAATGACCTCTGATGTGCGGTTATCATGGTATGGGAAGCAGCGCTTAGAAGTGTGATGAATGAAGAACTGTGAGAGATAGGCATAGAGTTTATGATTTTCAGTAAGCTGGCAGCTTTAAGCAACTCCACGAGTCACGTTTTCAGCTTTGAACAACTCTGCAAGTCCCTTTTTGCCATTTCTTTTGTTCATAGTCCTTACAGCTGGTTTGGGTACCGTCAGGGCGAAACCAGTCATGGGTTGCTTGTAATTCGGTTCAGAGTGGACCTGGCTTGGCATTTCGGGCTGTACAGTTCCTATTGTAGCAGGGTCAAGACCAATTTGCATATGGCTGGGTCTAATCTGAGGTGGCATGGTGGGCAAAAGAACAATGGGTTGGAATGCTATCTCAAGCGATTGCCAGTGGTTATACTTATTGCAAGCCTCCTTCTATTATTTTTGTGTGTTTGAAGTACCACCCGAAGTGGACATGGGTATGCCCAGACATGGGTCCCGTGCTCACTGTGCCATTGGATCTAAGCTACACCTGATTCAAGAGGTCCAATTACGGTGAAACCAGTCTTGAGTTGCTTATGTTCAGGTTCAGAGAGAACCTGGCTTTGCAGTTCGGGTTGGACAGTTCATACTGGAGCAGCGTGAAGACTGATTTGCGTTTAGCTGGGTCTAATCTGACGTGGCATAGTGGGCAAATATCACTCTTCTTTTGTATTACTTCCTTAACCACCATCATCTGTTTCTTCCATTCTGAGCTCATTCATTTCTTCTCTCACACATTGCTCCCTTCTCATTTTTTTCCTTTTCTTCACATCTATGTTCTTCCTCGTTTTTTAAAAACATAAAGAACTATTGATGGACAGAATGTAGAACAATGTCATACATTCACCCCAGTACAGAGATCTGGGCCTAAATCCATTGTTTTTTTGCTCACCATGCCATTCTAGTTTGGACCCAGCCATATGCAAATCAGTCTTGACCCTGTGCCCTATGGGAACAGTCCAGCCCGAACCGCCAGGCCAGGTCCTCCCTGGACTGGAAACAAGCATCCAAGGACCGGTTTTGGGGTTTCACCCCTCTTCAGCCAGGATAGCTTGACTCCAGTGGCATGGTGAGCACAGGACTCACGTCTGAGCATACCCGTCCCACTCGGGGTGACAAATGCAAAAAGAACTATTGATGGACAGAATGCAGAACAATGTCATACATTCACCCCAGTACAGAGATCTGGGCCTAAATCCATTGTTTTTTCGCTCACCATGCCATTCCAGTTTGGACCCAGCCATATGCAGATCATTCTTGACCCTGTGTCCAATGGGAACAGTCCAGCTCGAACCGCCAGGCCAGGTCCTCCCTGGACTGGAAACAAGCATCCTAGGACTGGTTTCGGGGTTTCCCCCCCTCTTCAGCCAGATAGCTTGATTCCAGTTGCATGGAGAGCACGGGACTCACGTCTGAGCATACCCGTCCCACTTGGGGTGACAAATGCAAAAAGAACTATTAATGGACAGAATGGAGAACAATGTCATACATTCACCCCAGTACAGAGATCTGGGCCTAAATCCATCGTTTCTTTGCTCACCATGCCATTCCAGTTTGGACCCAGCCATATGCAAATCAGTCTTGACCCTGTGCCCTATGGGAGCAGTCCAGCCCAAACCACCGGGCCAGGTCCTCCCTGGACTGGAAACAAGCATCCTAGGACCAGTTTCCGGGTTTCACCCCTCTTCAGCCAGGATAGCTTGATTCCAGTGGCATGGAGAGCACGGGACTCACATCTGAGCATACCCGTCCCACTCGGGGTGACAAATGCAAAAAGAACTATTGATGGACAGAATGCAGAACAATGTCAAACATTCACCCCAATGTAAATCCATCGTTTTTTTGCATTTGTCACCCCAAGTGGGAAGGGTATGCCCAGACATGGGTCGCGTGCTCTCCATGCCACTGGAATCAAGCTATCTTGGCTGAAGACGGGTGAAACCCCGGAACCCGTCCTAGGATGCTTGTTTCCATTCCAGGGAGGACCTGGCTTGGCAGTTTGGGCTGGACTGTACCCATGAGGCACAGGGTCAAGACTGATTTGCATATGGCTGGGTTCAAACTGGAATGGCATGGTGAGCAAAAAAACTATGGATTTAGGCCCAGATTTCTGTACTAGGGTGAATGTATGACATTGTTCTGCATTCTGTCCATCACTGTTGTTTTTGCATTTGACACCTCGAGTGGGAAGGGTATGCCCAGAAGTGGGTCCTGTGCTCTCCGTGCCACTAGAATCAAGCTATCCTTGCTGAGGAGGGGTGAAACCCCGAAACCGGTCCTAGGATGCTTGTTTCCAGTCCAGGGAGGACCTGGCTTGGCAGTTCGGGCTGGACTGTACCCATGAGGCACAGGGTCAAGACTGATTTGCATATGGCTGGGTTCAAACTTGAACGGCATGGTGAGCAAAAAAACGATGGATTTAGGCCCAGATCTCTGTACTGGGGAGAATGTATGACATTGTTCTGCATTCTGTCCATTACTGTTGTTTTTGCACTTCCTCGTTTTTTAACCTCTGATCTTCTTTCCTTTAGTGTACTCTACTTTTCACCCTTGACCTCCCTGTCATCTTTGAAAGAGCCAGCCATGACTTACTGTTATCAGTTATTCCCACACTGTGCCACATGAACACAAAACCATCATGGTCGCCTCCAAAATCGATGCTGATAATATTCTGAAACGCGTTCCTCTAACTCCAAGACTGCCCTCTTATTGTAAATATCTGCTAACGGCCATGTTTGGTACCCTGTCTTCCTCTCTTAGCTATCAACCCACACGGTTATTTCCTTTCATGTACCATGTGATTGCTAGCAACACCCAAACCTTATTGTCCTGACTTTCAAAGTTACCCAAATTATGTGTAATTATGCAAAATGCAACTCCCTAATTTAGTGCTATATTTGAGCTCAAAATGAATTCACGTGTCACTTTTTGATGTAGACGCATTTTGTGTTGAAAAACAAATCGCGACAACCATAATTACAGTGAACAACCGCTCGTACTCTGTTAGTCTGTGCGGTTCATGTACTCCTGTGCTATAACTTTGCTTCAAACATGACCGTAATTAGGTGACATGCTGAAATGGTGTAATTTGGGGAATTTCCAGTAGCAAAAATAATGCAAAATTTCCAAAATTAGGTAAATTGCCTAAGCATAATTCAAATTTCGCCAGATTTAGCTGCATTGCTATACCCAGAGTAATAATAATCTTAGCCAGAAAAGTAACTATTCATCTGTGTTTCTCAGAATTCTCCCTCTCTTCCTTCCTTTTCATACCCGGACCAAAGCATCCTCCGCTTCCCCTGAGTTCAACAAGAGCAAAATCAGTTTACCTCCCGAAAGCAGGTGCTCTTCTCACTCCACTTACTGCCGCCCATGCAACATCCGCAGGCTCTGACCACACACACATCCCATTCACCCTACAGCCTGTCTAGTTGTCTACTTCTCAGAAAGCTTCTTACCCTTTGAGAAGGTACACAGCTTTGCTACGCTCACCTTGTTCAACCTTCACAGATCCACCCCTACAGCTTTTCTCAGACTCTTGCTAGACTGGTTAACAGTACACACAACGATTATGTAGAAACTTTCTACACTCCCTGTGTTTGGAATCCCTTGGAGACCTTTTCTTACTCAACCACCCCCATCCCATCCCATTGACATCATTACCCACAAACTCTGCACTCTCTTCTCCCAATGCCCGTAATAATAATAATTCCACATTTGTAAAGCGTAAACTTATCACCCTTAATGGTATCCAGGCGCTGGGGGTCTGTCGGGGAGATTAAGTGAGCTATTGCCCAGAGTCACATGACGCTGAGCTGAGCTGCCGACGGTGCCAGGATCGAATCTTGAGCTGCATACTCCGGTATCAGCCGCTCTGGCCGCTGCGTCACACCTCTCCCTTGAAGACCTTTCGCTCTCAGGCTACTAGAAACCCTTGTCCCCCAGCTTGAGTACTGCTACCTTCAGGCTGTCCTACAAACAAGTCTTCAAACTACAGTGCTCCTTGTAGACAACCATACCAGAATGCAGTGCCAGCTAAGCTTTACCTACTCCAGCAGCATAATTATCAGCTGATTAACATATAAGCTCTAATATGCTGACTTATCCCACTCTCCACTACTTGCTCTCTTCTTTCCCAAACTGGGGCACATCTTGTCAGCATCCCTGCAAGCTTTGATTTCTATAGGAATGCCTATAAATAGAATACAGGTCAAATATATTAGACATATCAGACAGAGCCTTACACTTTCTTACCACTAGTTGTCACTGTTACGCTAACTCCTACTTCTGAACTACCACAAGCCGCTGATGTGCCAAAAATACTGGACTGCATGTACACTGCCCAAATATGCCGGATATATACATTGAAAGACGTCGCTTTCATTGTGTTGCTATGGACAGTTTTGTGTCATCTCGTGTTCCCTGGCCTTCTTCTGTCAATATAAGTACTTTCCACTGCCTGTTTGGCTTCAGCCACATTGTCATACCCATGAGCAGTCAGTGTCCTGATCTGCTGTTTTTGCTGTGCTGCTGGATTAAGGATTTCCTGTTTATGGTGCTGAAATGAACTCCTTCTGCTCCACATCGAAAGCTAGACGAGGACGTTGTGTGCAGGAAAAGAAGGATTTTGTTAAAACCACAGCGCAGAATTTTGAGCTCTACACAGTGCAGGAAATTGGCACTGTCTGTGTTTAACACAAGTCATTGTAGGTCAAATCCACCCTAGGTTATCAGGATATCTACAAAAGATAAATATGTATATGACGCATATAAAAAGGGAATCGTTCACTAAGTAAGTGGCTACTTTGGAAACAGTGTAATTATAGGTAATAGCGCATAGGCGTTTTCTTTGTGTATGACATTTTGTGGTTGGTTTAGGCCTGATCACAGATAAGAAAATCAGGCATAACAATGTGTCAACACCTGTTTTAACCTAGTTCACATAAAGAGCAGACTACAACTTGTACTGATTTTAGACCTCATTACAAGTTAGGAAGAATAGCGAGCGATATTTACCATACCTGGTAAATACAATTTACTACATGTATTAAATACCTTCTTTGCTGAGGTTTTTAGTTGAAAATAAGGCACAGCATGGGGAATCAATATTTAACAGACCAATGTCTGCATATTATGCCTTGTTAGGTCGAACCTAGCGGCAGCACGCATGCGCTGCATCCTCTGCGAGGCATGCTGTATTAGGGTATGCACTGGAAGCCCCGCCCACTCTCCGTCCATGATTTGGCTTGTGTCATTGTCCTTAGAAAATGCTGCCTGCGGATTTGTACATAGGCTTGTTAGTTCCGCCATGGCACCGCCATGTCTGCATTTGTTACCGCCCATAACGACTGAACCTTTTACATGTCTCGTTACACGGTCTCCGTTATTTAGTGGGTGAGCACTATTTTCTTTAATGGTCTTTCCTTATTCCAGCGCGGTCCGCTTTCACTTTAGATGCTGCGCTACTTTATTTAATTAATTTGCAGCACGATCGGCATCAGTTCAGTGTAGCACATGCAAACAAGCATTTGCAATGCAACAGGTCTCGCATTTACGCAAATTTGAGCTATTGGCATTGTAAATGACAATGCCTTTTATTTATGTTTTGGTTTTTGAAACATAAATAAAATGCATTGTCATATACTATGCCAATAGCTTAAACGCGAGTAAATGCGAGACCTATTGCATTGCAAATGCTCGTTTACATTTCCCACCGATAAATTCCATCCAATTTGACTGTCAGAATCTATGGCCCTCATTAGAAATGTATCAGAAAAGAGTGGGGTATTTATCACATGTGATATAGACAATGATCATGCAACACATCAATCTAATCTCTGCGTGGGTCTGAATTAAGCCCTGCACTTTCAATGCCAGTGAGCACCTCTGTGTGTTATGTTGCACGATGGACTAGGTAATATGTGGTGGTAACAGTGCACAATGGATATTAATGGCAAACATTTCATCTGCGTGGCGTTGGCTGAAATGCAGGTCAGGGCAGAAGCGAGGATGTTATCATGTATAAAGAAAATGGAAACATAAAGGGCCCAGAGAAAAATGATTCGAAATTCTATGAGAACAGGAAAGCGATGAATCACCAGCTGCCTGTGGCAAGAGGCAGAAAAAAAATAAAAGGCAGATTCTGCCACCAGCAGTTTAAAGTATTCAGAAGTCTGGGGTTTGTGCCAGACCTATTTTTTGTTTCTCCTGAATAGAGACACCTACCCTTCTAAAGATTGCCTTATCGAGCTTGTTGTGATTCACCTTTATTTCCATTTTATCGTCCTTAACAGTACTTCCCTTTTAAGAAAGGTAAATGGCCGTCCATCCAATCATGTGGGTTTGTTTACAATGTTCACTGCAGCAAAATTCGCAGCACTTGAACCTTGCTTTGAACTGCCAGTGTGATCAACGCAATGTAAGTGCTTTCAGGCTGCGTCAGAGCAAGTGCCATAAACATGCACTTACTGAACACTTAGAACGATTTATCCCTGACCTGTGCTGGATCATGTTTAAAGTGAACACTCAGATTTTATTCTCTAAATATTATTTGGTCTTCAGTGGCAGTGTTTGAGGCATGCAGCCATGTCTATTTTTAAGCCCTGTCATCATTAACTCTCACAGTAAACCTATTTGCTTTAAATTTGTGATTTTGAGGACACCCAGGACCTCATTACAAGGTCCCCACTATCACCGATTTTTAGCTCCATCTTGCAGAGATGCCAATAACGGGGTTTATCGTTAATCTTGGGGGTGTTAATTGCCGTTACTGACCCCATCAGTAATGTGGTTCATTTATACTACTTTTGATGTTATTGTTGGTAATGCAACTGAACTGCACAATAAATAATCCAGCTATATTAGCTACAGAGCAGTGTAGTGCCTACATGACAAGGTTGTGTATCTTTTATGCTGTAAACAGCAGAGGCCGAAACTGATTGGGGGTGCGGGGGTGGGAGTACAGGGGGTGTAAAAATAGAAAAAAAACGTACCTGATTGCCACATCTCTCCTCTATCGTCCCTCCGTCATCTTTCCCGGCTAGAAGAGGAAGCAGGAAGCACCAAGCTCCACATAGCCAATCACAACGCTGCAATGCAGCTTTGTGATTGGTCTGAGCACCATGGTTCGGTGCTCAGACAGGCAGTAGGAGCCTGGGTATTTTCTCCACTCAAGCTGTAATGCAGCCTGGGGGAGAACATGTAAAGTGCACATGACAGTTTGGCATGCCCGAGACGGCCAGTCAAACTGTCATGTGCACATGGAGTGGGCAAACCACTCCTCCCCCTGCTCTTGTGTGAGCAGCCCCACCCGCCCCACTCCCCCCCCCCCGCAGCAGCAGGAAAACATAAAATAATAATAACATTGAGTTATTATCATTTTATGTTTCCTTTATTTTACTGCTGCAAAGTAGTGGGGTGCGTTGACCTAGCGGAGGAGCCGCCACTGGCTTCCAAAAAATCTATTTAATCTACATTTCCAATATAAATCTTTGCTCACGCTTAATCCAAACCACTTCTTTTTGATTGACCTTGTCTCAAGGCGGTTCAAACTGCTAGATCTCTTATGAAAGGTGATTGCGACCCCACATACCTGAAAACACCACACAAAGAGGATCTACTTGATCTTCCTTGACACAGTGTTAACTATAATTGATATGGAGGAATTACCAGGTTCCTTTTCTTCTGCCTGTGCAGGATATTTCAAATGTGGTAGAATTATGTCTGCTTAGTCAGTGAGCACATTCTAGCTTAACAAGGCATAGGGATGCTAATCCCCAACCCAGCCACCGGAGAGCCGCTGCAGAGTGCTACCTACATAAGATATATTTCTTGCTCCTTCGTCTTATTTAATTGAAAAAGCAAGACTTTGGGCCTGATTTAGATGTTGACGGGACTGTAGTGGAGTAAGCTTTTTGGGGGACTTCCCACAAGCCTACCTTGTGGCCCACCAGCCCGATTACGATGCTGGATTTCAATGGGAGGGAAGACTGCTGTGATCCCGCCGGCTCCTCCAGGACTTTGCTTCACGCCCCGATGGCTGGATGGGTTGCAGGTGGTGACAGCAGGAGTCCAGGCAGGATTTCTGCATACGGTATTAGGATATGGGCTGTTTCTATGGGAATTCCTATGGGAATCCCACCCACTTCGAGTCAGGGGAATGGGACGAAAAGGGGTGAAAACTCACCCTTTTCAGGGTACAGGATGTGGTTTTGTCCTCTTCTCCTTCGTCCAGAACCCCTCACCTTGACCGCAATGGGCCGGACCCCTGTTTTGACAGAATCAAAGGTAGGAGTCTGTGGTGTATGCCGGTATACATTGCATGGTGTGTGTATGTTGGTGGGGTTCGAGGCAGTATGTGCACATAACGTACACTACACATAGCCTACAAACACCTATGTACACAGACACAACATATATATGTTTTTCACTGGTGCAGTCTCCCCCCCCCCCTCCCCCGGTTAGTATTCTGTTGCCAGGACACCGCCAACCTGGTTTTTGTTACATACAGTCGAGTTATTTAATGTTTTTTCCCCCCTGTATGTTTAACTTAGATGGTGGTTACATCCATAACACTGTCCCGATGAAGATCCTAACAAATTAAATATTAAGGTGCTGAAACATGGACAAATTATATCATTTGGACTGCCCCAAAGAATGGTTCAATTTTCCTTTGGATGAATAAGGCACTAGACAACCATCCTTTAAACTACATTTGAGTTTACAAGCAGCCATTTGTCTGTTATGTGTATCTGAGTTGTTTGGCTCACTTTAATTTGCTCGCAACTCACCTGCACTTCGCCGTCACGTTTCACGTTTACCTTCAAGAGCAACTCCTGTAATGTTGTATGTATTCATAAAAAATGTATATCCTAATAGTTTTGTGATAAGGAGTAATATTGAATTACATTTAGGACTCTCTGCTGATCTTTTCATTGGAAAAAATACTTGGAGAGGTTGTACCAAAACTTTTCCCTTAAGCTTGTATATGTCATATCCTAATTTAATTTGTAAGAACCATTGTTTTTTACACTGATTGTCACACCCAGGTTCTGAGGAATACAGGGTTGCCCCATAGTCATAAGCTGTGTCTCACCTTATAATGGTGTGCAAGGCACCACGTCAAGTTATCTAATGTTGTACAGTTCTTAACACTGCACAGAATAATAGGTCTTTGCAGCTGAAAAAACTTTTTGGAGTCAGATCAAATCATAAATTCGCTTTAGAAATGTGCTGTGTAACAGGCAAACTAAGGGCCAGACTTAGATTTTTGAAGACAGGATACTCTATCAGAAACACAACAAAGTACTCTGTCTGCCAAAATCTCGGCCTATCTTTTTCATTTAGAGACTGTAAGATTTCCATCGACAGAGCCCCAGTTCACCAGCAATGGAAATCTTTCTCTGACAGCACGACGGTGTAGGGGCTGCTTGAGCAAACATATTACACCACTAGCCGTTATTAGAGTAGATAGCGTAATGTTCTTTTTTCTGTCCGTCACCACATGGTAAAGCCTGCCGGTGAGGGACATAAAAAACAATAATGACACCCACACCCTGGGAGAAAACTCTCAGCATGTGGGGGTTGTTTGTTATTTTCTTTTTTAGAAACAAACTCCCACTTTGGAAGTTTTTTTCTGAAAAATAAAAAAAAGTTTGATGAATGGCCTTTAAAATGGATGGCAGCCATCCTCCTAACTTGTTGTACCTTGAAAGGACCCCCATGATGGCAGTAGTACACAGATAACCACTGGGCTGTAGGGCATTTGACAGACCGAGCCCCATCAGGATGGTGGATGTAATGCCCTCCCCCATCCTGATGGACAGTACTCCATGCATCAAACTTAAAACCAGGCCCTACGGCATTCTCAACACAGACACAGCTCAGTAATGCCCATCCCAAACGGTTTCAATATGGAATTATGGATGAGTAACACTGAATTATGGGGATGTTTTTCACTGAGAGGTTCTCAGTGACATGAAATAAACAACAAGAGCAAAGCTCGAGTTGTCTATGATGTCACTCAAAGCCCAAACTATAATTTGATGTTATGTATGGCTCTCCCAAATCACCTGCCCGTGCTTTCGACTGCTACGCAGGGGCAGAGGAGTAATGGGGGGCAGGTGGGGTTGTGGGGGTCATACATAACAAGGCCTCTCCTCTCTTTCTCCAAATTTAACAATAATACCCGACCTCCGGTCACCCACCCCACCACTCTCTGTGCCTTCCCTTCCCTCTCTTTCAGAAGCCCTGATCCCTGCATTCCAGCCCTGCTCAGACAGCCTCAGCAGATCCCAGCCTGAGCAGTCCAGAGATCTGTAACCGACAGCTGCTACGTCACAGCAGTGAATTATCAGATTTAGAGTCTGACATTCATGCTACACAGAATACCTTAAGAGATACTATGCAGGAAAAATAGTATCATCCATGTAAAAATAGTATATCAAACTGGGCAGTGAACGGAAAATGTCCCTCAAGATGCAGTGCCAAGGTCCAATTCAGCACAAATTATTGTGCTCAGGTCTTGAGCACAGATTACGGAGCCTCATTATATGGCATCATATTGTGGTGAGGAAGAATTAGGTCATCACATTTAGATGCTCAAATAAATGCATTTGTATGATCCTATTTATATCACGAATCTGAATACGAAATTCTTGACGCCTGAAAGCATTTATAGTAATAATTGAATCTGACAGAGTCAAGAGAGTAATTGTATATTCTACTTGTTCGTTTTATCAATTCAGGTTCAGCTTAAATGGCTGATTTGGAGGCGAGAGACTTCATATGAAACTGTTTTTTTGGCTAAGTACTATGAAGGCAATGCACAAAGGCATTTCTCATCATTAAAGTAAGTTTACAGCCGCAACCTACCATTACACATGATAGCCCACCTGAAGTGTTATTTCCATTTCATTGTGCTATTTCTTATAAGTGATGTTAAATATGAAGTGTGATGGTTGTTCCAGGATGCAATGATACCTTTCACCTGCCGGCCCACCCCTGTCGTCATGTGGTAACAATGATGTGCAACTATGTACCGTGAAATGTAAAACTCCCAATTAAGAAATTTAAACAAAACCTAAAAAGTACGTTTACAGCCGGAAATGCTGGGGAATGTTAGTGCATTCCAAAAAGTAGTACACCTGCGTCCGTTTATAAGAATATTATATGGGTGCAGATTTAGTCCCCTCTTTAGGAATGACCTCTTATCCCTTTAATCTTGATAAAACCATAGTCACTAATACCTCTGGACTTTAAAATATCCAGGCTGGCCGGGGGGTCACTCACAGCAATGCTCTGGATCATACCAAAAAACAGAAAGATCTCTTGTTTGCTAACACCTGAGTCACTCAGAGCTCCGCTGTTGATAGCGCGCAGAATCGCTCAGAGTTTGGTATACACCAATATTTGCTCAGAGTTTGTTTGCTATATCACTGCTTAATTTGAGCCAGTGGTTTCCAGCGTTCGGCACTGGCACGTTATTGTCAACACTGAGACTTATGACAGTCTGCCAAATGGTGGCACTGTTTGTGCAATTTAGAGAGGGGCACAACAACAGCTGTTTATGAATTCAATGTACATATAAAATTACTAATAAATGCTGCCCAAGCCATTCTCATAGTTGTTGGGGCCCAGAATAGTCTGAACTGTCATACTTATGGGAGGGTGGTGACTAGTGACCCACTGACGCGATCCCTGGCACTTATGATTTTACAAATCAAGCACTGGCTTTAGTACCCAAAATTCATGCAGCACTGAGCTCATGGTACCACCCTGAATCCCTCACTCAAAGCTCTACTCTTTACAGCACTGAGGTTCATTCAAAGTTGTACAGTTGATTATAACTAGAGCTCCTCAAAGGTGAGTCATCGATAACACACAGAATCCTGCAGACCACACACCAGAGATTCAAGAGAAATCTTAACTTTCGGGTTAGCCCAGCACAGCCAGTAATTTTGACCATCACAAGGTGAAGCAGATGCCTGCCAACAGGTTTGTGGCGTCTCCCGTCATATTAGTTTGCGCCTGACCTTGTGTCCCCACTTTTGTTTTTTGGTTCCCCTCGGTTAAGGTTAGACCTTATGATTTCTCCCATTTAACCCCTTTTCTTCTGTTTGGTTTTTTTTCTTACTGCTTGACTTCTTAGCTTGTGAGCAGTTGGTATTCTGGTGTCCTGGGGTTCCCGCCTGGTATCCTGATCTGTCAGGGGCTCATTATTGTTCTGTCTGCCATTCAGAGTGGTGTGCCTGGTTCTATCCTTCCACATCTAACCTCATTGTTGCTTTCTGTTATTGAACTGTGTTCTATTACTTGCCTTATTGCTGATCCTGCAAGTCCCAGATACTTTATATTGGTGAATTCTGGGGGCAACAGGGGGATTTGATGGATCTGAACAGTCTGAAACTGACACTCTCCATTACAAAATCAAATCTTAGTGTTCAGTTTCTTTTTAGGTCTCGGCCTGACGTAAGCAGCGCATGCGCTGCTTACGTCTTACGAGGCTTCTTGGAATCGATACGATTCCAGAAGCCTTGTCCCAGCTCCGCCTTCAGTTTTGATTTGTGCGTGTCGTTTGGCGTCAGGAATTATGCCGAAGGCAGTGCAATGATTGCATGCAAGGCATGTCAATCGCTGCTTGTTGCCACCCTGTCTCCTTTTAGCCACGCCCAGCGGGATTGGATCTCTTACCGCTGCGTGACACAGGTTTCGTATTAGCTTGCCACACTTTCTTTTGTATGCTTGTTTTTGTTGGTCCTTATAGCACGCGCACACCACTCGCTGGGGGGGGACGCACAGAGGCAGGCCCTTTGCAAGGATTAACTATTCACTGCTCAGTTGCTGTATGTAAGCGTTTACCTCGTATTATTGAGCCAAAATGTTTACTTATTATTTTTTGTTTGTTTAGTTTTACGGAGTTTTATATAGCGCGAACTTGACCCAAAGATATCGGGTATCAGAGCGCTTTACATTGCACCAGTTGCATTACACGAGGACACATTCATTGTTGCTAGGCACTTAGATGGTATTAACCTGCGACAAAATAAGCAAATAATACTGCCAGAGAATGTGCCGTATTCTAGTACATAACGTGCCTCTTCTTGCTGCAGCATAATAATGCAAAATCTGGTACGCTTTGCCGCATAATAACCCTGCGCCTAATTATAAGTGGGTCGCAAAGAGCAGGGGTAAACACGGAAATGGAAGGGACGTTGCAGCCGACATTAGAGTGCTGACTTCAGAGGCTCTTTGTGTAAGCTGCAAGGAACGTTGCAGTCGACATTAGAGTGCTGACTTCAGAGGCTCTTTGTGTAAGCTGCGGTATGCTTGTTTTTGTTGGTCCTTATAGCGCGCGCACACCACTCGCAGGGGTGCCGTGCAGAGGCAGGCTCTTTACAAGGATTAACTATTCACTGCTCAGTTGCTGTATGTAAGCGTTAACCTTGTACTGTTGAGCCAAAATGTTTACCTATTATTATTTGTTTGTTTAATTTTACGGAGTTTTATATAGCGCAAACTTGACCCGAAGGTATCGGGTATCAGAGCGCTTTACATTGCACCAGTTGCATTACACGAGGACACATTCATTAATGTTAGGCACTCAGATGGTATTAATCTGCGACAAAATAAGCAAACAATACTGCCAGAGAATGTGCCGTATTCTAGTACATAACGTGCCTCTTCTTGCTGCAGCATAATGATGCAAAATCAGATACGCTTTGCCGCATAATAACCCTGCGCCTAATTATAAGTGGGTCGCAAAGAGCAGGGGGTAACACGGAAATGGAAGGGACGTTGCAGCCGACATTAGAGTGCTGACTTCAGAGGCTCTTTGTGTAAGCTGCGGTATACTTGTTTGTGTTGGTCCTTATAGCGCGCGCACATCCCTCGAGGGAGGGGGGGGCCGCACAGAGGCAGGCTCTTTGCAAGAATTAACTATTCACTGCTCAGTTGCTGTATGTAAGCGTTAACCTCGTATTGTTGAGCCAAAACGTTTACTTATTATTGCACAGAAGTTCCTTGATCTCTTATAGGCTATGTAGAATATATCCGGCCACCATGACAGTACACAAAGTATGGGCAGGACTCGTTGCTGCTGTTTATAGGGTCAAAGTAACAAAGTACTTACAAGAAATGACTGAACAGGAAACATGCCTATTGGAGCCATTGACAAGAAATTAAAACAAGCTCTAAAAATGCAATAGGTCTCGCCTTTTATTAAGTTAAAGCCATTTGCTTTGCTATACAATATCATTAGCAAAGCAAATGGCTTTAACTTAATCAAAGGCGAGACCTATTGCATTTTCAATGCTTGTTTATTTTGTGTACAGTATTCACCATTGAGCTATTGCAATTATTAATTTATGACATAATCGTTGCTCCCTAATACTTATGTGATTAAGCTGCTTCCTAAAGAGCAAGAGATTCTCAAACTTTCTTAACATGTATTTAAATTATAGAAACTAATTTATTTTATTTTTTTGTGAATCTTAAAAGTGTGCTCAGTTTAGTAAGCACCATATCTCAGTTTAGTAAGCACTGTATCCTCATATTATGAACTCACGTATTTCAAAGAAAGTAAAGAGACTTTTGTTGGTAGAGTGCATTAAATAAAGGTCAGTCAACCAGTCAATATATCTGAATGAGAAATCTATGAGCAGGCTCAGAACCAACTGTTGAGTACCAATTAATGGGTATCGCAAGCCTACTTTCCAACTTTCAACAGGACACGACCAAGACCAGCAGTTACATATGACAAACAAATACCCATTATATGGTATATTCAGAGCAAAAATGTCTGCGGCGCAATTTTACCCTGCTAAGATCTCTTGGTTTACAGCATTTAATTAAAACGTATTTTACTATATTTGCATACATTATCCAAACATTCTTTCTCCCAAATGCGCCTATCTTATTCCCCCAGGTCCAACAAAAAAGAAGGAAAGGGAGCAATCAATATGATAATTTACCTGGCTAGGGTAATGACCTTGTGTGATAAGGATATTATTCTGGTGCTATCATAGCTTCCAAGAATATGTGACTGGATATAATTAATATTTCAGACTAAATGATGCTGTGTGTTTTTTTATCTAAGCTTCACTTTTGAGATCAGAAATTTTAACCACTCTGGTATGAAAGTACGATATTTTAAAATATTTCTGTTTAGAGGAAACTAAGGGCCATATGTAGGAAGCCTAATACCGTTTGGTAACGGACGATTTTCGGTAAATATCCCGTTACCGACCGGTATTTAGGCTTTTGCTATGTAGGGGGCACATTTCAGGATTCGGTAATATACCGAACCGGTAAAATTACCCAATCGGTAATTTTACCGATTTGGTAAATACCGAATCCTGAAATGATATGTAGGTGACACTCAAATGAGTGATGTGTAGGGAAAATAATTTGGTATTTAGCACCAAATATATGTTGGTGCTAAATACCGAATACATTGCAAAAAGCAATATTTTGCTGGTCTAACAGTGCCATGTGGCAGACATACATGCCCTTAGGGCATGTATGTGCGCCACATGTGCACACATGCAGGAATCAGGGGTGCAACAGGGTGTCACTGTGACACCCTGCCACCCTTGATTGTGCTCCCCCCATTACCGAATCGGTATTTACCGATTCGGTAATGGTAACTTGCTTCCCATTGATTCCTATGGGCCTCCTGGCCCATAGGAATCAATGGGAAGGTATGCATCATTACCGAATTGGTAAATACCGATTCTAAATTACCGATCCATTCCGAATCGGTAAATATTACCGATAGATTACCTACATATCATTTACTGCTTCATAAATACCGAATCGGTAAAATTCGGTATTTATGAAGCGGTAAATGTTAGGCTACCTACATATGGCCCTAAATTAAGTTAATTAGAAAAAGCCTCCTGAATGCATCAATAACTCAATACATCCCTGACCTTCTTATAATTGCCAGACAAGCAGATTTTACTTCAAAAACTGTACATCAAATGCATGCCCTTTGCTACTCTAATAGAGGTTGATCTCTGTGCTTAAAGAAAGCAGCTGCTGTCATGGCGCCGCTGAAGGCATTATTGTTTTGCCGAGTAGGTTCATGATTAATGCACCTACCCTTCAAAGTTTTTTGCTTTTCAAAAGCTCCAAACACAAAAGTTTGTTACTGAAAAACAAAAAACAAACAGCCACAGGAGTTTTCTTCCAGAATATAGGGATTTTTCTTTGCTTTGCTCTTTGTCTGCCAAAGTCCTACAGTAAAAATGTACATTGTAACATTTGCCCAAAATATGGTGTATGATGTGACTTACATTGACTGATGGTATAGTGGCAAAGGTTTCCGCTGGTGGAGCAAGCGCAGGCTGTGCTGTTAGAATACCCAGCTCTAAAGGGCATTTGCCAAACTATAAATGAACCACTTTCTCTCTAAATCTGCACTCAAATGATAGACCACCTCCAACTTAATTCTATATTTCAAATCAATCAAGCATTCAGATAGAGTGGGCTTTATAAAGTATTTCCGCCTTGGGGGCGACCATAACCCTGACCACCAAAGGGCAAATTTACACAACATATTTACTATCCTATGATATAAAACCTAGATCTCAAGAGGTCCTTAACAAAGCAGCCTCAGGATCAGGCAAAGTCTCCTTTTCCATAATGGAGCACAAACCCTGGAATTCACTTTACCAAACAGATGCCTAGACCTATGCAAAGCCTCATGAGATGTTCCCATGCGCCGTATCCCACACCACAGAAACTGCATTGATTGTTCGCCCTAAGTGTACAATATGCAATCAGGGTGGATGTTATAAAGCCTAAACAATTGAAAATACTTGACGCACCACAACTGACCCCCTAGAGGAATAAAATGCATCAATTGACAAAGAGACACGTCCACTCCCACCTGCTAATTTCAAAATCCACATTTGCCTTCCGCTTAGCTAACACTTAATCATGCTCTGGGGCATCCTGTTGAGGTAACAATGCGTACATGTGAAAAATACTCAACCGAAGGGCAAAGGCTTTTGGCTATTGCCATAAAAAATTGAATTTTGAGGAAGTCAATATGAAGCCTCTTAATTGTCAAAACTTTAAAAAGCAATTCCTACATGGGAAATAAGAATAGTTTTGGGTTCCATCAAAAGATTGAAACTCTTTAAATTCATATTCCCTTTATTCTTAATGGCAGAGCCCATCCCTCCTTATGATCGATTGGATGGGGGAAACTCCCATTGGCTAGGTAGGTTTAGTGCCAGTTCCATGCTTGGGGAGGATGAGGGATTATGTAAGGGATGTAGCTTCTACCCGTGAAAACCCTCAATGTTTTTTGCTTTTGGAATTCTTGTTTTTGGACCTCTGCCGTGGCATGAAAACTTGTATTGAAACGTCACCCACTGTAAACCTCTTTTTAAAAAGGATTTGTGTTGAAATCACCATTGCTCACCTTTTAAAATAGGATCAGCTGCTTTGAACAGCTGGGATGAGAAGCTGTGAGTTTAATATGTGTGACACGTCACATTATTGTGCACATTAGCAAGGAAGACTGTTGTTCAACTCACCCTGGCATCTGTGAGCAGGTAACACTGTGACAAATGGGTTAATCGTCTGCATTGTTATCATTTAGTTAGGGACTGCAGGGAACTACACCATTCATTTGGGTAAATGTATAATAGATAGTTTGTTTTCTCTTTGTGCACTCCATTTGCTCAAACTATAACTTTGGGTTGGAACAAGATACAAGGATCAGACCCACCTTCTGGTATACATTTTCGTGACCTTGAAATTCAATCTAAGATTATTTATTACTGTATCCAATTACTCAATATAGGTATGTATGGGTATATGTTCTGAGTCACTTACTGAAATTCACCCTTTGTGCTGTGTGGGTCAATGGGTTTAATAATGTACTATATCACAGGCAGGTCAAAGCCCCAGTGGACAATAGAATTATGCGAGGGAGATTAAAGATCTGCTGCTGGAGGAAAGGGGTCTGTTAAATAAGGCAGGAGAGGCTCCCAGTGATGACAATGGAGACCATTGGGACTTCATTATCTGCTGCACCGCACATGTTCCTCTTGAAGATCTTGAAGGTCAAAGACTGTATTAAAGCCTATGAGACTTGAAGATTCACCAAAAAGCAATGGGGAGTATTACATGCCCATCCCATTATTGACAACACCATAACATCCAATCCCTTGATTACCTATAGAAAAGTTAACTCATCAAAAGCCATTTTGGTTCACAGTCATCTTGAAGAAAATCAGGACTTATGAATGGGAGGAAGGGGTTTGTCAATGTGGAAAATGCAAAGCTTGCTAATAGCTCAAAAACAAATCAAAGTCCAATAATACATCATCTGTACGATGGATCTTTTTGTATACATCCTTAAATGCCATTGCATTAAAAAAAATGTGTTAACAGTACCATCCTCTGTCTAAAAAGGAGACTTTTAGAACATCCGCGTGCTACCAGATATAAGGATAACTCCTACCCAGTAGAGATGAATTTTGTGAAATTTCCTGAAAACGACAGTGACCTTTTGGGATATTTTCATGTGGATAGGATACACAGAGGTGGTAAATTAGGCCTGGGCAGAATTTCAATTATGACGGAGTAATCAGAGTCATTTCGATAATTCCTGGTTCCTCTTTGAAGTGGAATTATAGATAATAACACAATTGCGCCCTTTTGCATAGTTAAAAGTAATTGAGGGGGGCATCCGACTGTGAGAGCACATTTAGCAAGTGTGAGCAGCTGCTTGTGCTGCTTTTTATGTTCTGTTGAATTCAGAGCAAAATGCATCCTTATATCCATTTTGGATGCAAGAGTGTAAATTATTTTGCAGGAAGAAACTAGCAGTAAATGCTGGGAGTAAGCTGGGAAAAAGTCCTACCCCAAGTGCACATTTATCATGCAGAAATGGCTGTTTACACTCGCCATTCATGTTCTGCTGCATTTAGCACTTTCTTAGTGCAAAATGCATCCCTGCGCCCGTTTTGGATGTAAGGTACTATTTTTGTGCTAAGAAAACAGCTCTAATTGCAGAATTACTCTTCTCATGTAATTCCAAGTAATCTTGTGGAATTTATGGGTGATTCCATGTGATTACGCTACAAGCAATTGCACTAGGTTCGCCCACTGCTAGTGGTAATCAAGAATTGATATTGCCGCTGCTTCAGTCTTGGTATAACCTGAATTGTGACTGTAAACATCCCAAATAGGCAAAACATAGTTGAGGAATTGAGCATACATATTCCTTGATAAGAATCTTCAACATATAAGAACAAGAAAAAACTGTTGACATTCACTAGCCCAGTTTAACTAGCCCAATGGGATAAGATAAATGGTTATATTATTTTGAGAAAAAATAAAGGTATTGAAAAATTAAAGAAACTAAGATAAGAAAAAGTTTTTCATATATACCAATATTAATATATAGCTATTTAATTTCATCTAACGTGGTGATTGGGTACATAGGGGTCTATTACGATGGCGGGCGGACTTTCATTTTGGCAAATGGGACCGCCTTCTATGTGTGCGGCATTCCCGCAAAGCCAATTAGGATGCTCCTGCCACACTGGCGGGTGTATCCCACATTTTTAACATTGTGGTGGGCGGTGCTTTCACCAGCACCTGCCGCAACTTAAAAAGGCGTTTGTGCATGTGCATGCACAACGTGCAGGCACCGCGTGGTGCCTGCCACGTTGTGCATGCAAATGCAGGGGAGTACCATAGGTACCCCCCATGTGCATGGAAAGGCACTTCGCCGCCTGCATCTGCAGACACCGCCACCATATCATTCCCCTTTTCCACCCGGTCTCCTGTTAGACCGGCGGAAAACCGGCAGACGGTCTTTCTGTCCGGCGGGGTCCCCCCTGCCATCCTAATATGGCGGGAGGAAATGGGAGGCGGGCGGTGAATAATGGCGGGCGGATCGCCACCGCCATACGGGCGGTGGCGATCCTCCCGCCTTTATAATAGACCCCTTTTATAATAGACCCGGTTGGGTTGTTTTATCTTAAATTTGAATTTGTATAACAGCATTGCTTGTCCCTATTGAATAGAAACAGCTATTAGATGCAGTGAATGCAAAGAGTATTTTTTTCATGTCCAAAGTTAGGGATGTGATTTTATACGTTGTTAAGTATTATCACAATATATTAGAGAATCTACAATGTATACTGTAATGAGTTCAGAATAAAGATTCTAAAATGTCTCTGTAGGAAGTCTTGCAGTCCTAGTTTTCTATTTACTGATCACTTTACAGCACGATCACAAACAGAAAAAGCTGTTTCCCAAAACAGGGAATATCATGCTTAAGTAATTATAACAATGATTTCTGATTGACATGAACTGAATGGATTTTACCATGATATCATTTAAAATAACGTAATCAATTTCCTTAATTACAACCCTGGGAAACAGACTGATAAACAAGTATTTTGCTTATTTTTACGACAATTACATCATTTTATGTATCTCCGATCACTTTGTTTGTCAGTTTTCACATGACCTGACAAAGACACCGGCAGGAGTCAGAACGTATGGGCAATTGCTACGAATAAAGGATTTAAAGTCATATCTATGAATACTGGCTATGTTTGTGCTTCATAACAACATAGTATTTTGAATCTGTAAATGGGTGGTTTTCGTGCCGCCATGCACTGATGAGTTGGGGGTTGTGACCATGAACACCAATACAATAGAAGAATAATCACACACATACACACACTGGGTAGTTATAGCTGGTATTGTGTTTTCATAGGACAAGCATTTTGCCATTTCTTAATAACTTTGGCGTAGTTTGACAAATCTTCACAAAACTTTCCAAAACAAATGTTCTTCTCAGCTCCAAACTCGAAAATGTTGGGGTGATCTGCCAAGCGGAGCTGATAAAAATTGGGAGGGGGGGTTCCAAGCACATTGGCGCCATTCATTTTTCATAGGAAATTTAGACACAGTTATAGCCCAAACGGCTGAACAGATTAACAACATATTTGGCAGACAGCTATATCATGGTCCATAAACCATGCTTTTGTAATTTGGTGTAATTCCATTCAGTAGTTTTTGAGTAATTAAGCCTAAAAAATGCTGTATATGTTATGCAGCTGAGGATCCATGGATGTCAAAATGAGATCAGATTGGGTCCCATAACATCAAAAACAATGGGGTGGCAGACATCTTTGTACTCAGACGAGAGTCGTAGAAAAACCATTAAAAAATCCATGAAAGCGCAGGAAAAGCTGATCATTTATCAATTGCTGCACCTGGAAGGAGCACCCAATAAGGCCCTGTGAGGGCCTTTTATTTTTATTTAGCTTGGTGATGCCCATAGAATAGAGAGGGGCACCACCAAGCCTTTTTTAATGTTGTAGGGGGGTGCAGGAGCACCTGAGCAAAACAGTAAGTAACCTGGGTTATTAAATCCATGACCGAGGGGAGCTTGCCATATTTTTTAAAGAATTCCTCGCTGGAGCTCTATGCTCTTCAGCTGGGATGCAAGGACGAATTGTAATTGTTTTTTTGATTGTATTTTGTGGGCTGAAAAATGTTAAAAGAAAGACTAAGAGACATTTTGGTTGAATTTTTTTTTTTAAATACGCAATATGTCTCTGACTCTTTCTTTTAAAATTTTTCACCCATAAAATATACTCAGAAAAACTATATCAAAAAAGACTCACAGACATGTTGCTTTTTTATAAAAACTTTATTAAGGGCTCGAGTTATGATTACTTGAGATAACTGTAACTGGTAAATTTTAGTGGTTTTGTTTGTTTAAAACGGTCTTGTGAGAAGGACTGGCGGAAGAAGAATCTAGGAGGCCGGATTGGTGGATCAATTTTGACAAGATTTTATTGAAGGGGCAGAAACCAAAATCCAAACATAAAGGCGGGGTCTTCTTTTCTTCTCTTCTCCTCTCTTTGTTCGTGGTCTTCCTCTGATAAGGTTCGTCTTTTTCTTGATTGGACACCCCAGGAGGCTCATTAAAGAGAAAAGCGAAGGTGGCGGTAAGTTTTACTGTCCACGCGGCTTACTTTCTGGACAGGGCCCTTCACCATCCCAGGAAGAGGGTGATACTCATGCAAAAAAGAGAGGAAGTGCCAAAAGGAATAAGAAGGAACACAAGATAACCGAAATATGCCAGTACTAAAGTTGTCTCATCCACTGTTTAGGCAGCCCCTTCTCTTCAGGGTGCTGAGGATGGACTTATGATCTGGCGCATTGGGGTTAATGAATGGAGGGTAGGGAAGGCAGAAGTCGGGATATCTCCCCTTTCTATCTACCAGCTCCCACGGGGGTTAAGTGCTTGAAAACGACATGTTTGGAGTGAGGGCAGGGCTCGTGTAGGAGGAGAGAACGTGATACACAGTGCAGGGCTCAGGTGACAATATTATAAAACGTTGTGCAGTCCATAGTTCCTCCCTTTCCCCCTGTTCCCTCCCGTCACTACCTCCCACCTCCCGATTCCCGAACTGCAATGGCGAGTTGTGTCGGCTTACAGGCGTCCTCCGCGGGTATCCACCACTCTTCAGACCCAGTCTCTGAACCTCTGTCTTCTTCCTGGTCTTGAGGTGTGGCGTTCTCTGGGTCCTCCTCCTTGTCGGATGGGTTGCTCTCTCTCTGCAGCGAGACAGGATGTCTTGTTACGGCGTCTTCTCCCCTCACAGAAGTCTGGCTTCTCTTCTCATCAGGAATCTCGCGCGCTTCCTTGTTCCCCGGGACCTCATCATGTGGCGTTGGCCCTGCCTTTCTTGGTTCCCATTGGCCCAGGTTTCCAGACGGGCGGACTCTCTCTGGACGGAAGAGGCGTCGGGGAAAATTAACCCTTGCTCCCCCGGCCTCTCAGGGATATCGTTCTTCATTACAGGACAAATAGGCGGTAAAGGAAGGAGGCGAACATTGGATATCGAGTCTGCCCCATCACAGGTATGTTTTAACTGACAATTTGACCTACCTATAGCATCCCTTTAAGCTTTATTTTTTTCAGTTAAGATATATGTATAAATTTAGAGTAGGTGTATGCATAATTCTTAATATGATACAAATTCTAGGAGAGAAGAAATATTTCTGGAAGGATCTATATGGAGTTACTCAAGTGCCAACTGTTAGAATCTATCCAGTCACTTTGGGGCATATTTATCAATGTTTTTTGTCACCCTTTCACCACGCAAGGAAGCGCAAGGGTGACGCAAAACCTAGAATGATATTTACCAAGCCACGCAAGGCAACCTTGCATGGCCTTCTGTGTCTTGGTAAATCTGGAGTAATGCAAGGCAAGTCGCTGCCTTGTGTTACTCTGCCCCAGAGAGGAGCTCCATGGGTGGGGCATCGGTGTTCCCTTGCAGCCACCCTTGGATTTTGGGGTGTTCCCAGATTTATCAAGACTGGTACACTTGGGAATGCATCAAAATGCTACGTCTTCCCAGAGAAGGCATAACAAGGAGTACTATCTTTCAATCTGTGAAATTGCCTTAGAGGATTATCTTTGTACAGGAGTGTCCCTTACTGCACAATAACAATCCTCTCTGCATCACAGGCACCCTTGCACCATGTTGCATGTGTGCCTCTATTGGCACTTGGCAGAAGATTGTGTGCCAGCACAGGCAGAGAGCAGGAATGCGCCATATCTATCAAGATATTGCGCATTCCTGCCTTCTTCCTTTCACACAGCGCAGCCGAGAAACTCACGCGCACGTGTGAATCTCTAAGGAGGCAAAGCAGTGCTAAGAGCATTCCAAACACCCTGGCTCATCTAACAGCTTTGACAAAGCCAATCATTTTGATCGTGTAAGCAACAAGGTTTAATCAAATGTCACTAACACTGCACGGGTACCGAACTGACAGCAGCAAGGTAAGCTTCCCTAATACACACACAATAGACATTACATGTGTATCAGTGGGTCAGGCTTTCTTCACATCTAGAACAGGTTCAGCAAGGGCAGCAGTGTGAACTTCATAATATAACCCCCTGGAACTCCCTCCCTCCGGCCCACAGACAGGGTACGGCAGGAGGAGCAACACTCATATCTATTCTCGTATTTCGGTGTTTTATAAAGTGCTGGTTTTCATCTTATATAATTTTACTTCAAAGCCCTTTATGGTACAGAAGAAAGAAAATGAGGGGGAAAATGTGTAAAAATATGCTATCAAAGTCCAACCAGATGAGGTGGCGACCCTATCTGACACATGACAGGTTCTAGAGGAAAGGCATCAAAATAAAGCTTTGATGATGAGTTTGGTTTTCTGAACCAGGGCTACCTTGTTCCATCGAGGAGTCTGGAATCAAAGTCCTTCACACAGTTTTGAGGCTGAGCTCCTTCACCTGAATGCAATTTGTATGTCATTTATGAGTGTAACGTCAGAAGTAATGCTAGGATGCTGGTCGAAGATTCCTGGTAGCGATGTATTGAAGGGCCTGGTTTTGCACATTTAAGGGACTAGGAGCCAGATGTACAATGAATGGATTCTGTAAAAGTGATTGTAAATTGCACACTGACTTTACAAATCCATTTTGTTTATATGAACCGTATAAATGTACTAATAGGTCGGTTCACTAAGGTCCGATTTGTAGTGGGTCACAAGTAGACCTACCTAATGAATATTAATTAGGTAGGTCGCAAATTGCAACCCACTGTGAATCACAGCCAATCCAAGGATGGTGGCCTGGTGATTTCAGCAGACCACCATGTCTGTATTTGCATTCAAATAAACATTTTTTTAATTATGCAAGCCATCCTTAAAATGTGATTTAGTTCGCAAAACATTAATACATCAAATTCTGAATCAGCATTTGGAAGGTATACCCTAAACACGCCTCTTCCAAATACAGATTCAGTGTGTAGTCGCAAACACAAACTGCAATTCAAAAACGTGTTATTGTGTTTGATACATACCAAAAAGCATTTTTGCAGTCGTAAATAGCAAGATCCTGCGAATAGGACATTTTGCAAATGCAAAAAAGCTTCGTACACATGGCCCAAAATTCCATTATGCCTTCTGTATGTTGTCTTGGAATACAAGGGAACCTCGTAGAGTGCTTCGAGCAGGTTTCACCTGGAAGCAATTTTGAAGGTTCAGGAACACCTTGACAGACTTGTTTGGGAGTCTGATGACCTAGTAGGTTAATGAGGAGGCCTGCATAGATCACACTGCAATAGCCTATCTGTGTAAACACGGTTGCATAGGGATCAGAATTTAGCCTTGATCTCCTAATGAGGGCCTGGATGTCTCATGAGAAGGCATCGAGTGAGCTCAACCTGATATGATGTCTGTGGAAAGAAGCCACTTTTTTTTCAAAGCATGGAGGGTTGCATTTGTAAATCCTTAACCACAGCACTGATTTGTGAGGTGAATAAGAGAATCAAATCAAAGATGTTCTCAAGATGTTTACTTTCTGCACAGTGAAGGAAGCAGGCCAAACATTGATGGGTACTTAAGAAGACACAAAGCAATGTGGAGCGCTCCCAGGACCTGGGTGTTATTTTTAGTTCCAAGCTTTCACTCAATCAATTTTGTATGTGCACTGAGCACTTGGTGGTGTTAGATGTATTCTGAGAGTCGTTTTACAGGAGGATGTAGTTTTGAGTACCATCAGCCAATATCTTATTTAGGTCTAGCACCTGTGATAATGGATGTACGCAGCAGTTAAACGGAGCTGGCAGAGAGTGGAGCCTTAGGGGATACCATACAATGATTCAAGACAAGAGGAATCCAAGGGATCCATACATACTTGTTGAGTGTGGTAATGGTGGAATGAGTTAATCCACTCTTGGATATCCCAAACCACCCTGTCATAGTCCACTGTGTTGTAACCAAGGAGAGATCAATTTGAAAGCAGATTATTGGTCTTTGCTAAGTGCGATGAGGAGCACTTATCTGATGCCAGAGAGTGCTGATCCTGTCCCAATAGCAAACTAGAAACCAGATTTAAGAGCATGAAGTAGATGCTTTCGTTCAGCTTATTCTTGTAGATGATCCACTACAGTTTTTTCCAGAATTTAACTTTGGAGCTGAAGGTTGAAGATCTGTCAGTAGAGGCTAAGTGTCTTCCTGTCCATCGACAGTGTGCATGGCCGACACAAATATGACAAAAGAAAGCTCTACTGGCTTGCACTCTGTTGCTATTCCCCCCAGCGTTGGGACTGTCCAGTAGTTCCTCTGACACTGAAGCTGGCACCCACTCTACTGTCTTGAGAAACATCGTCCCCGGTTCTGTAGAAGAGTTTAGGAATGCAAGAGGTGGCCTCATGAGACAATAGTCAGTTGTTGGTGCCTTAATAAACATACCCGTGTCTAAATGAGGAGCTTAGGGCCACATGTATGAAAGTTGGATTTTGCGATTACCAAATAGCGATTTTCACCAAATCGCCAATTGGTAATCTCAGAATGCAATTTATTAAGGAATCGGTCAACTTTTTGCAATTCCTTAATATTATCAAATAGCGATTCGCTAAATAGCGAATTGCTATTAGGTAATATGACTCCAATCGTTCCTATGGGCCGAAAGGCCCATGGGTGTGAATGGTTTTGCATTCGCTAATTTGCGATTAACTAATTGGTAATCGCAAATTAGCGACTGCAAAGCCAAGGTTGCCCAGAGGCCTAAGGCCCCCCTGAAGCACCCCCAAAATTTAAATTGTGCATGTGTACAGCGCACACATGCTGCAAAATAGCACTTTGAAAAATGAATTTTTGGGTATTTTTCAAAATTCTCTCATGGTTACCATTAACTTGAAGATGATGGTAATGCCTTTTCCTAAATGCACAGTTCGCATTTATGAAAGGCTTCTTACATGTGCATTAGGGAATCGCAAATTGCAATTTCCTATTTGTATTGGCAAATTAGGGAATCACTACAAATTGTGACTACCTAAATTGCGAATTCAGAAGCCTTTCGTGCATGAGGAAAGGCCATTTTGCATTTGCAAACGGACGAATTTGACAATTCACACCATTTGCAAACGCAAAATACTTTTTTACATCTGGCCCCTTGTTTCTTCTGTGAAGATGAGGGAAGGAGTGAGGAGAGAGAGAGAGAGCGAGAGAGAGAGAGAGAGAGAGGGAGAGAGAGAGAGAGAGGTTGTGTTCTGTTTGTGTGGTCTGGTGTGCTGTTGTGTGGAAGCAAGTTTGCTTATCTAAGCATGTAATAACTGTAAGACACTGTGGCGCAAGGTGGTATTTAAATTTAAAAGCGTGTGAAGGATATTTTAACTCATGACACTCACTGGGACATGTGGTTTTCCTTTGCCCACAACCTTAAATGGCATACGAAGGAACACATCTGGGCACTTGATGGATTCATCTCACATACTAGGGGAATACATAGGCACATGGCACTGGTTGACATAAACAAGCCTAGAATCATGTGCTGAGGTGCCCTACGTCAACTGGCATTGCTACGAAGTGATATGAATGCCAGGCTCTGTGCCTTAATTGTACCAAGAAAAAAACAGAATATGAAGCAAAACAGAAGGGAATGGCTTTAGCAGTGAAGAGGTGCTGTTCATTGCCTTCACTGAGCACTGCTTGCAGCTACTCACATGTTTTATTCTTCATTAGGAAATTTCCTAATTTCCCCTGTGGACTATCTGCATGCTTACAGTGCCTGAAAGAACTGTGTAACTGTTAAAAAACACCATGTAGGGCTATCTTAAATATTCAAAAAAAGGTTTGGTGGACGGCCATCAAAACTGATGGGAGCCATTCATCAAACTTGAAACACCTTTAGAGGAACCGCTTTGATGGTGGTTCTTCTGATGGGTCAGGGATCACTACTGGGCTGGTGATGATCCCTACTGGGTTGGTGATGATCCCTACTGGGCTGGTGATGATCCCTACTGGGCTGGTGATGATCCCTACTGGGCTGGTGATGATCCCTACTGGGCTGGTGATGATCCCTACTGGGCTGGTGATGATCCCTACTGGGCTGGTGATGATCCCTACTGGGCTGGTGATGATCCATACTGGGCTGGTGATGATCCCTACTAGGCTGGTGATTATCCCTACTGGGCTGGTGATGATCCCTACTAGGTTGGTGATGATCCCTACTGGGCTGGTGATGATCCCTACTGGGCTGGTGATTATCCCTACTGGGCTGGTGATGATCCCTACTGGGCTGGTGATGATCCCTACTGGGCTGGTGATTATCCCTACTGGGCTGGTGATGATCCCTACTGGGCTGGTGATGATCCCTACTAGGCTGGTGATGATCCCTACTGGGCTGGTGATTATCCCTACTGGGCTGGTGATTATTCCTACTGGGCTGGTGATGATCCCTACTGGGCTGGTGATGATCCCTACTGGGCTGGTGATGATCTCTAAGTCTGGCAGGGGGCCTTCTGCCCGCCAAACTCTAAATCAGGCCCAACGTTTGTCCCTTTCAAAGGTTGAAAGGGTTCTGCTCCAGTCACCACCTGTGATGGCTGTTCCTGTTCCAAGGGTGCTCTCACCTCTGACTCCTTAAGACTATGCCATGCCAGCTAAGGGTACAGAGTGGAATAATTTGTAGTGGGAAGATTCTGGTTTCTGAACTCTATTCACCCTCACCATTTTTCTCTTCCAACAGCTGTTTATTCTGTTGACTATCACTTAATGGGGTGCTTGAAAGGGGCAGCGTTTTGGGTTTTTTACGCATCTTTATTCTTATTCACACAATCCTTTAGTTCTTTGTTGCCGCTCATCTGAAACCACTCTCTCTGCCACTAGGAAGGTCCAGGAAACGCTGCCAACAGAGGACGCTTTGCTATTTGTTCCGCAAAGAAGGGTCGTGCCGCTGGTGGGAGCTTCTCCGCATTCGGCGGACAGCCTGCACGCTCCCAGCGTGCACTAGACTCCAGGGCTACCTGTTGCCTTTACCGGGGGACTGCGAGGACCAGCAGCCCCTACATCTAACAGCTGGTGCCTCTTCCCCCGGTGGCCACGCCCCCCTCAGCCGCCTACTTACATTTCGCGACACCTGCTTCGCGGGTGCCGCTCATCTGAAACCACTCTCTCTGCCACTAGGAAGGTCCAGGAAACGCTGCCAACAGAGGACGCTTTGCTATTTGTTCCGCAAAGAAGGGTCGTGCCGCTGGTGGGAGCTTCTCCGCATTCGGCGGACAGCCTGCACGCTCCCAGCGTGCACTAGACTCCAGGGCTACCTGTTGCCTTTACCGGGGGACTGCGAGGACCAGCAGCCCCTACATCTAACAGCTGGTGCCTCTTCCCCCGGTGGCCACGCCCCCTAACTGTCTTATTATAAATTGACCAGCTCCAAACGCAACGCGGGGCGCGCGCGGGGAGAAGCGCGGGCGAAGCCCGGGCCAAGGGCGGGCCCGTTTAAGCCCGTTCAAGACCGGGCAGGGCTGGACTGGGCCACCCTATTTACAGTTGGTGTTTTAATATTCTGCCATTGATATTTCACATTGATTTTATTATTACGGGCTTGAGAATATTTATTGTTCCTTAATATCGTGATAACTTTTTATGATACAATGTCTCCGAGAACCACTAGGAACACAGTTAAAAAACAGGCTCAATCTGCTAGTGAGGTCATTGGCCCAATAGACCAATTTATAACTAAAGCCAATGATGCTATTGAGCAGGGCATTATCTTGCTGGATCGAAGGATTTCACAGGACCTGACGATTGCCAGACGCTCTTCGATGGGCCTACTGGGCACTGCAAAAACTCCCTTACGTCCTGTTGATCTACCTCCTCCAGTGACAGTGCATGCAGAAACGCACACCGTTCCCTGCACAGTGGACCTTTCTGCATCTTTGGACCTGTCTGATTCCCATCTATCCCTGGAAAAATCTCCTGTTATTTTTGCTACCCAACCAGATAACACCCCCTCCTCCTCAACGGCTAGAGGTACACGAGAAGGAGCTATCCCTAAAAAATCAAAGAGGAAGACAACCACTAAGCTTCCTCGTTCCACTATTCCTTCCGTTACAACCATCTCTGTAACTCCTCTTGTCTCTAATTTTCCCCCGCAAAACCCTAACCTTTCATCCCTCCATCATTCTCCTTCACTGTCAAATGTTCAAAAAGAGGACTCTATTCCTGCTAATTTGAACATTAGCTCCACCAGCTCAAGTAGCATTTACAGTGGAGGAGATATGGTGCATGGCAATCTTATAACTAATGCATGTACCAACGATAGCCTCTTGCTCACCAGAATTGGTGATCTATTTAAATTTCACTTGGAACCCATAGAAAAGGCTTTACATATGGTTCAGTCTCAACTTACCCAACTGTCCTTTGTACTATCCCAAAGTACAGGTAACAAGAAGGATCCCAACTTGGTGAAAGGCAGGCCCACTACTTCAAACACTCCAAACGCCAAAGCATCAAAACCAGGAACCTTCGCGCAGAACCCCAATTCTAACAAACAGAAACTTCCCGAGAAGCCTACTCAAAATCATTCCCTAACATCTATAAACAAGCCACAACCACCTCCTAAATCATCTAATCCTTTACCACCCCGCCCCGTAACCAATCCTAAATCAACAGTACTTTCCCTATCAAACCCTCCTTCTTCCCTTTCCACCTCAATAGGCCCCACTCCCGCTCCTGTCCAATCCAATACTGCTACTGGATTCAACACCATTCCTAATAATCGCAATAGAAAGATTCCCCCCATCCATCTTCCACCCGAGGCCTCTCCATATGTAGTAATAATGACTGGGGTTCCGGAACTCCCCCCAAATCAGGACGAACCGATTTGGTCCCTAAAAAATAAAGTAATCTTCTGGTTGTCCAACAATAGACCGCTTCCAATCTCTATGGACAACAGAGTTACTACAGTGCGTAGAGTGCCTTGGTTAGGCAACCAACCAAAAAACATTCAGGGTGACTGTATAATAGTAAATTTTGAAAATCCTAATACAGTCGAGCATGTCTGCTCTTGGGGTGATCAAACCTCTACCGAAGGGATAGCTACCCATAACTTGTCGTACTTCTATCCCCCTAACACACGACGTAACGCAGGCCCTCCGTGGTCCTGGACGAGGGTAGGAAACTGGGGCGGAATCAGAGACCGAAACCAGTGGTCGGGGTATGGCTTTAGCAACCCACCACCAGGCCACTATAGTAACTGGAGAGGTCCACTACTATCCAATCGATATGATTGCCTGGATATGGTGGATTGACTACCATCTCTACCCATGATAGACAGCAGTTACAACAGCGTCTTTCCTAACCCAAAAGACCCCTGTAAGATCATTCGGGCGGCCGGCTCCTTCTCGTCATCTTCGTATGGTACCCAGTCTGAGTCTCCCCCTCCCCAGTATACCCGATCCACCAGCAGTTATCTTCTTCTCACCAGGTCACGTGTTACATCTTGTCAGCTACCCCCGCAGTCCCCCTCCCAAATCTACAATCTACTACCCCCCAACCCAGTGAGTTTAAACCCAACCCTCCTCTTTCTGCTATAACCACCCAGCCCCTGTCCCAACTTCCACATCCCTCTGCTGAACCTCAGCCTCCAAATTCTACTTTATTATCAACCCAGGACCTTCCAATTATATTCTGGAACGTAGCTGGCCTAAGATCGAAAATCCATCTTCAGTCCTGGGTGGAAGTAACCAACAAATTTAAGTTAATCTGCCTAGAAGAAACTTGGGCAATTGACCCTATTCATATTCAGGGTTTTAAAACATTTCACCTTCCTTCGTTACCGTCCACTCATGGGAGACCTAAGGGCGGCTTAGCCATCTATGTTTCCAATTTAATTCCTTTCACGATCACGGAAGTCCCGTTAGTTTCGTCCATTTTTCAAATCCTTAAAATAGTTCCAGACATTAACTCCTGTTATTATCTCATCAATATGTATAATAACTCTTCACCCAACGACTGTGTAAAATCTCTGTCGGAAATTACTTCGTATTTACAAGACCAAAAAGCTATGAGTCAAGAGTTAAATTGTCATATTGTATGGGGTGGGGATTTCAATGTGTATCTGTGTAATAATCATGGCAAAGGTATTTGTGGGCTTTTAGACGAGCATGATGTCCCCCTGGCCCACTTCACCCACAGTACAGTGGGTCATGCACTAAACACCTGTATCTTCGCACTAGAACTTGAATTTGCGAACATTTTAGTATGTCCTGCTGCAGAGTTCAAGACGACTTTTCATGGTAGAGGTGCTACATCAACCATCGACTTTATCCTATGCTCTCAACCCTTAAAAAACCGATTGAAGCATTTTATAACTGGCACCGACCCCTCAAGCGATCACTACTCAAATGGCATAACAATAGTATTAAATACTCCATCCCCAGCCTGCCCAAAATCAAGCCTTTTAGCGCAGCACTCTCTGGAGATGAACAAAACTAACGGTTATACTGTTAAGTGGACGATGACCAATCCCACAGAGATCACTAGTAAGATCATCCAAAAAACTCTTCCTTTTATCCACCATTGTTTGGAGACGTCATCTTCCCCCAAACTGATCCTCTCCAGCTTCATTAAGATTTTAGAAGTTATCAGACAAGAGCTCACCCGTCCCCACAGGACTCGTGACAATGATAAGGACTCAAGAGGGTGGTTCGATTTCCGTTGCCGTAAAGCGCAGCGTGCATTGAAAA
The DNA here is from genome assembly GCF_964204655.1 of Triturus cristatus. Lineage (NCBI taxonomy): Eukaryota > Metazoa > Chordata > Amphibia > Caudata > Salamandridae > Triturus > Triturus cristatus. Next base: position 843,740,542 of record NC_140580.1, on the reverse strand, counting down.
ATGCTCTACACAAACAGACTAGGGACCAGTCCCAAATTGCCTCCCTGAGGAAAAACTATAAGATGGCACGGCAATCCCGTAAACGGGAAATAAAAAAGAATCTCTGGGCCCAACTACACCAGAGTACTCTAACCAAGGACTCCACTATGTTTTGGAGAACAGTTAAGGCCCCTTTTCTAGTTGATGAAACTGCGATACAGCATCTAGATGTGGCAGTACCTGCTGATAAATGGGTAGCACACTACTCGCAGATCTTTGCGGATAACTCTTTGATAACGGAGGTTCCCAGACCAGATGTGGAAGCTCCTACTAGTAATAACATCTTCCCCATTGACCTCCACTTCGATCTAGAGGAGATAATCACAGCACTGACCGCTTCAAAGACCGGTAAGGCGCCCGGTCCAGACGGGGTCCCTTTAGACATATTTGTGAGCAATATAGATCTTTGGTCTCCAATTGTCACACAGGTCATGTCCGCAGTTACCCAGATCGGCCTTATTGATTCTTGGTCTACCTCTGTGCTCCTGCCCATTTTCAAAAAGGGAGATCGGGACAACCCAGCCTGTTACAGGCCCATCTCCCTTTTGGATTCCCTAGGCAAGGTAGCTGGCAGACTAATTCTGGAGCGATTAAGGGACTGGGCTACAGAGAATAAGATCTTAACTGACTTACAGTTTGGGTTTCAGGAGGGCCTGGGCACTGTGGAACAGGCCTTAAACCTGACTTTACTCATAGGCAAATACGTTGGGGCTAAAGGTGGTAAACTTCATCTAGTCTATGTGGATTTGAGTTCCGCATTCGATTGCGTAATCCATTCCAAGCTATGGGCGATTTTGAAAAATCTGGGCATAGATCTCGCACTTCTGAATTTTCTCCGAGAGCTATACTCGGATGCAAAAGCTTGTGTGAGATGCGGTACCAAAGGGGAGCTTACCGAACCCTTTAATATCGAAAAAGGCGTAAGGCAGGGATGCGTCCTTGCTCCATTCCTATTCAACATCTATACTAACGGACTGGAGCAAGCGATGTTGGTTGATAGTAAAGATCTACCCTGCATAAGCTCCCGCCCTATCCCTGCATTATTGTATGCAGACGATTCAGTTATCCTAGCAAGGACACCCAATCAACTTCAGATCCAACTAGAAAAATATTGCGAATTTATGTCTTCTCTTGGTCTCAAAGTCAATAAATCTAAGACTTTCGTAATGAATATCGGGAAGAGAGCCCAAAAATGTAAATCACTCTTTATTGAGAAGACCAGACTAGAAACTGCCACTACCTACCCCTATCTAGGTATCCTTATTGATAACCATCTGTCCTGGAAATCTGCTATATCCAGCAAAAAACTGCAGTTTCAACGCACCACTTCTGCACTGACTTCGTTCTCTAGGAAACTGGGTAAGCCCGCTCCTACTGTGCTTTTGCAGATCTACCAAGCTAAATGCATGAGTGTGGCTACATATGGTGCCGGAGTCTGGGGCTATGTGTCTACAGATGAGTTACAAATTATAGAAAACTTTTTCCTGAAATACATATTAGCCCTCCCCCGTAGTGCTCCTACATTCGGCACTCATGTGGAACTCGGTCGGGAGTATCTGACTGATATCATTAGATACCAGCCAATTCTACTATGGCACCGTATATGGACTCAGGAGCAATGTCATCTAACTAGGTCACTAATATCTGACTGTCTCACTTTGTCCCATTGGAAAAAGATCCCTTGGCTGCTATATGTCTCAAGATTTTTGACAGATTTGAATCACCCTGCTTATTTTACTGACCCTGAATCCTTATCGGATATATCTAGAAAATCTTTGAAAATGCTATGTGCTGACCACTTAAGCAATCTTCGTTTGTGTTCTGAACTCGTCAAAAAGTCAAATGCTCATTTAACGATGGTCCAATTTCCGCATGGCATTCAACTGTATTTGTCATTTTTTCTGTCAAATTATGAGAGGTATGTTTTAACCAGATTTCGGTTTGATGTATTTTATCGCCTTGTCTTACTGCCTGTGCCCTTAGACTGGTCACGGGAACCAACAAACTGTCCCTGTGACGGTCTTACTCGCCAGTCAACTCTGCATGTAACCTTTTTCTGCGGTTTCTATAAGTCCCCGCGGAAACGATGGCTGGTTCCATTGCTCCGACATTTAGGACTGAGAAGATGCAGACCGGCACTTTTGGCACTTCAATATCTAGATACCCCGTACGTTGCCAAAACCGTAGCCTGCTTTCTCAAAGCCTGCTTGAAAACTCATTCCCAACTATTGGCAACTGTTCCCTAAGATTTTAATGACTATTCTGTTATTATTCTTGTATATAGAGTGTTAGCGTTTACTTCTAAATGCCTGCTTTCCTTAACAGTTACTGAGCAAACCGAATTTCTACATTTTTTGACTACTGTGTTACTATTTTTGTACTCAGAGCGTTAGTGCTTATATGTAAAATGCCTGCCTTTCATAGCAGTCAATGAGCAAACCGATTTTTATAATGTTGTACTGTTTTAAATGTACTTTTTATGATTGTAAATTCAATCGAAATAAAGATATTTTAAGTAAGTAGTTCTTTGTTATTAATGCATTAATGGTGTGTTCTAGAATCTAAAACATATTCAAGCATTATTGGTCTCTTCTGAATGTATTAACAACTATTAATTTACCCTCCAGTAAATATGGGACCAAGCTGAAGGACAAGGTGTATAACAAGAGCTTAGAGCACTTCACAACTATTAACGGCTTCAGCAGAGAGCAATAACGCTACATTAATGCATCTCTCCATTTCAAACTCATTTCTCACATTCCCATCGTCCATGTCTGATTCTTCCCTCTATTTCACATTTTCGTTCACCTGCAGAAAGGTTTCAATGTAGGTAAACAACAAAATGCCCACAGTCGAAATGTTTTGATTGCCTAAAACAGCAGTGACATTAGGAGATTTGCCTCTATAGGAGCGGAGGGGAATCCTACTTTAGGCAAGTTTAAACCTTTTTCTTTAGAGGAGTTCCAAAGATCCTTAGATACGGCAAAATCTGGCTCTCTGTTGGACCTTTGTCCTCCTAAGGTCATGGCTCTACTCTCCAATCATATTGCCTCGGGTATTCGGATAAGTTTAATATAACAGTTGAAACCGGCCTTATCCCCTCTCAGTGAAAATCTACGCAAGTTCTATCTAGCCTAAAGAAAGCAAATTTGGACCCAAATATCTTATCCAACTATCTCCCTATAGCCTTACTACCCCTTTTGGGAAAACTTTTAGATGGCCTATTTTAACAAAAAATTAACAGTCGATCTCGAAGAGAATCAGATTCTGGACCTGTTGCAATCTGGATTCAGATCTAGCCATGGCACTGAGATGGCCCTTCTGGCTGTCATCGATTCTTTAAGACTCTCACTTGATGCTGGAGCTTCATCTATGTTAGTGCTGCTGGACTTGTCTGCTGCTTTTGATATGGTATTGCACTCAAAGCTGTTGCAGAGACTTCGAGAGATAGGTATCCAGGGGACAGCTCTCCAATGGATCCAACATTTTTTGGGAGATAGAATCCAAACTATTGCTCTTGGTCCCTTTACCTCCCGCAAGATTCGGCTGGACAAGGGTGTACCACAAGGCTCATGTTTAAGTGCTACTTTGTTCAACATATATGTGGCAGCCCTTGCTAAGATTGTAGATCCATTTGGCTTCAAAATATTATTTTATGCCAATGACACTCAGCTGATTTATACTTTTGACAAAGATCTGGCCAAAACCAAAGATCGTTTTGCTAAGGGAATGCTTGCCATCTCTAGATGGATGACAGCAAATTGTCTATAGCTGAATGTCGACAAGACCGAGATTATGATGTTTGGTAAGGCAATTACTTTTTAGTCCGATGAGTGGTGGCCTGCTAAATTGGGCGCAGTTCCACTTCCAGACAGTTTGTGAAAGATCTCAGTGTAAAAATTGACCAAGCTCTCTCCATGAAACAGCAGACTGTGGCTACTAACGGATTGTGCTTTCACACCATGCACCTAATACGAAGAGTCTTTCCCGATCTTATTTGCCAGAAGAACGTTAGTTATGGCCCTTGTAGTTAGTAGACTGGACTACAGTAACGCTCTACAGGCCGAGGCAAATGAGATGCTTATGGCTAAACTGAGAGTGGTGCAAAAAACTGTAGCCAGGCTTGTTCAGAGTTTACCGCCAGGAATGCCTTCGGCCCCTTCGTTGAAAGCCTTAAATAATTTGCCTGTAAGGCAGAGAAGTATCTTTAAAATCTGCTGCCTCAAATTTTATGCCTTAGGGGGAAAGGCTTTGAATATATCCAACAGAAACTCAAATACTACTACCTACTATAAGCCTAAGATCTCAGGATAAAGCGTTGTTGAGGGTACCGCGTATCCGTCTGTCCATATGCGGTGGCAGGGCATTTCCTACCTGGCTCGGCTTTACTGGAACAACGTACCTCTACACATTCAACTCTGTACTAATTACTGTCAAATTAGGAAATTGCTGAAAGCTTCCTTATTTTAAGTGGTTTTCTCCTGCGTATGCTTGCTTGTAGCTGTAGGCAGCGCTGAGATGCCCTTGGGTGAGTCATGCGCTATCCTAAATTCAATTAACATAACAAAGTTAGCTTTCCAAAGAGGGTATAAATATAACATTATTGCCTTTTTTCATGACCTTAGCAACAGTTTACACCTTCTGGTGATCCAGCTAATTGCTGTTAATGGACTGCCAAGTAATTATGGGTCGAAGCCAAAGGTCAGCATGCTTGATGAGAGCCAAAGGCAACTGCCAACTGTTAACACCTGTGCGCATTAATATGATCAGTCATTCCTCTAATATCACACACATGCCTACTGTCCCACTGAGCTACAGACCCTATATCCCATTATGATTCATATCCCAGCATTTCCCTCTCACTGCACTTCAAATACAAGCAAAACAGTAGGTCATGTCAGCATGTAAGCATTCTTATTGGCTGAGCATTCCATACATGCACTAATGGAATGTTATTGCCCACAACTGCAGCCAATAACTGTTCTTAATTATAGCTCCAGCAATTCGGCGAGGGCTCGTAAAGAGTTAGCGAGTTATTTACCCCTCCACACAACTGCTCCTGTTCACACCCTCCCAGTAACCCAACACAAATCCGGCCCCCTCCCTCCTCCTCTTGTGGGGTGCCCCACTGGTACAAGGCACAGCACCTGTAGTCCAGATGCCCCATCCCACTAACGCTCCATGCTCTGTATCCTGAACAACTGCTTCTGTCTTGGTGCAATGCCCACACAAAGGGCGTCCATTCTGCTCTCTCCATGGCCTAAGGTGCTGGGGGCCACTCCCCGGGCCTGCAGCCCGCGCTCCTCTGCGTGCAGCACAAATCGCAGAGCTGAGAGCTGCAACGCAGTTACAACGACTAGGTAAGAATGCAACGACGTGGAAGACAGAGTAGAGAGCTCTGCACTGGTATAGCATTCAGGGCATGAAGCAAGGGCGCAAAGCCCCGAGATAAAGATCTAGGGTGAGGAATCTGAGGGAGTAAATGACCGTTGTTATTGACCCTACAGCAAGCACTCTGATTGGCCGCCGAGAACCTAACGATCGACCTCGCGCGCTAATTAAGATTAACGATGAAAAGTATTCACCGCTTCAGATAGACCGCATCAAGCTAGCGCGACGAACGAACGTCACGCAGAGAGTTAGTGTGACCTTTCTATTGGTGTTATATTATACAATTAAACTGCCCCGTGTAGGATGAAATAATTCACACTGTACAAGAGCCTGAAATAACTCTGAGCCGAGGGCCTCGCAGTCTCCGCGGAGGACGCTCGGCTTCGAAGGCGCTCACCAGAGGGATTGTTTTACAGGACAGTGCGGATGGAATATTCTTTTTATAGCGCATTAAAAGCGCAGCGCTGACATCGCTGCTTCTAGAAGCGAGACATGCCTGGCAGGGCCTGTCCCGTGTTCTGACCCAGATCTGTGGGACTGCGGAGGTCTGGCAAACCGTGGAGACAGAAGGAAAGTCACTGCGTAAATTCAAAGAACCAGAAGAAGGCCAAGGGCTCTGTAGCAAAGCTCACACCCCAACAGGGGGGTGACAGAGCCAAGTGGCGACTTCCTCCTCACATACACCCCCGAAGCACTACAAGGCACACAGGGGCTGTCCTCCTTTTATTCAGAGCACATTTACCGGAGTCATAATCTAAAGGCAATATTCCCATGGGTTTTAGATTTGAGTGAAAAAGGGCCACACTCCTTGCTATGTCTCCACTCTACATATCTCTGGCCTCCACATCATAGGCTTACATCCTACCTCTAATGGCGGCTCGCCGAGGGAGTGCTGCGGGGTGGTGAGGCGGGGGAGGGGAGGGGCAGGGTGGTAACTTTGCGATGCTGAGAGCGCAATGCAAATTGTTTTATTTATTTAGTTACTTATCTTACTCCTGTCCGTCATATGTCCGACTCCCCTACCTCCCACCCTGCCCCTTCCCCGCTCTGCCCACCGCCCGCAGCAATCTCTTGGCGAGCCGCCGCTGCCTACCTCTCTTAAACACACACATGCACAACCTCTCTCTCTCTCTCTCGCTCTTTCTAGCGCTCTCTCTCGCTCTCTCTCTCTCACTCCACCCCCCACCCACTCAACTCCATGAAGTTACTGACATGCCATTTCCCACACTCTGCAACTGAGACCACCACATTCCATCTCACCTAGAGGCCTCCCGGGCATTCATTTATGAATTCTGTTTTTCTTCCATTTACTTTCCCATCTGTGATGGATTGATTATGGTGTGCAAGGTCTTTAGAATAGTGAGCATTGAAAGCTGAGGCTTGCACTTGCATGTTTTAATTGGACCATTGATGTTTACATAGTTCTCCGAAAAAGTGATGAAGTTGTTCAGAAGGGTGTCAGCATCGGACATGGACTTGGTAGGGTAAGAGATGAGTTCAAGCATTAGCCAGTCCTTGGAGAAGTCTTAGAAGGTGTGGGATGCTCTTTAGTGTTGACCTTGGTTTGTGCATATGACGTTGAACATGGATATAGGGGTGGCAAAGTGATTGGTCCACTCCAGGGGTATGGGCTGTTCGCATCGGGTTGTTGGTGATAACTAAATGACAAGGTTTAGATGCGGCCTTTAGAATTTTTTGGTTGTGTGACAGGCTATAGCACGGTGAATGAAATTATGAGATTGAAAAATTGTATCCTATGTTTTTTTGTCTTGTCTTCTCTGGGAGTGTTAAGTCACCCAAGAAGGTGGTGTTGGTATGCTGGAGGGATGAAATCGTGGGAAGCTCAGTGAATTCCCTATGACCTAATGATGATGAAGTCCATCCACACACCATGCAGTCAGATCGATTAATCAACCAAAGCCAAGTACTGTGCTAACACCACCAATGAAGTCACACACGGAAGCAGAATGCTTTTCAAGACAATCACGCACCTCATCACCAGGTGCAAGGCCCACCTACTTCTCAAGCCTCACACACAGAAAGGTACGATACCATCAAAATCTTTTTCAGTGAAAAAATACAAAAAATCCGAAGGTAAATTGACAACATTAAGCCTGCATAATCTCTTTTGCCCACCCTGTAGAATGCTTCAATAGTCAGCCCTAAAAGTCCTATTTTTCACAGATCTTACCGACATACTCAACTCCCTCAAGAACACTTCTTATGAAGGTGATGTCTTACCCTCGTCCTTCCTCAAAGCTTTCAGTGGGGGATGCTCTCTCACCCTTACTGATCAATGTGAATGCCTCCTTCTCTCAAGGTGTATTCCCAGAAACTCTCAAGAAAGACCAGATCCTCACTGTCCTAAAAAAACACCTACACTAGACCCTAATGGTCTAGCCTATCACTCACCTACCATTAATCAGCGAGATAATTGAAAAAGAAGCCTATGTTCAATTCCAAGATCACAACAACGCTAGCGATCTCCTGCATGACTACCAGTCTGGCTTCAGATCATGTTGCAGCACGGGGATCGTACCTTACACATCGATGATGCTCTCTTTACCAGCATTGAAGATAACCTCTGCCTCCTGATATTACTGGACTTCACATCTGCCTTTGACACAGATGACCATCTCACTCTCATACACGCCCGAGATTCTCAAAAGGGATTGACCCATGGTGTCCTTCACTGGTTTTCCTCCTCCCTTTACAACCAACATCAGTTTGTTCACATGGGTACCTCCATGACCAAAAAGATCCCTATTTCCTGTGGAGTCCCCCAGGGTTCCATACTATGTCCTGTCATCTTCATTTTCTACATGGAACCACTTGGTGCTCTACTGACAGTTAACAGCATCAATATTCACCAATATGCAGATTATACACAACTTGAAAGTCTCCTCTGTTTCAGACATCCAACGTCTCAAGCACTGCCTGCATATCATCCAGACCTGGAAGTCCAGCGCCTACCTGGCGCAGTGAGGACAGGACCCACTTCTGTATATACTAATCACACTTAAACTATCTCCCTTAGAAAAACAGGAATGCAAGGGGTAGAATATCTTAGAAATCTCCGTCACTTTAGGCTGCATCTCAGTTCAAATTGTTTCCCCCACTATTCCTCTCTAGACAGAGATCAGTCGTATGGAAATCCCCCCTGTGCCTGCTCCGAAAGGCAGAGTCCAGCTTGAACTACCAGTTTGGACACCCAGGAAGGCCACCAAGCTCTCATGTATGACTTTTCTCCAATGGTAATGTTTGTGATCCAGCATCTTTTGAGCTGTGGAGCCTGAAAGAAATCATGACTTGAGCTGGGGGCACCTACTACCCTTCTCAGTAGTCATTGTGCCTTTGCAGTCATAGGGACCACTAGAGGTAGACTGCCCCCTCCATAAATTAGGCAACAAAGACTGTCTAGCCACACATATCATCATCAGCTTTAGCCACTGTATGTCCAGCTGTGTGTCCATAGCTCACTGAGAGACAGGACTCAAGCTGCACTGCACTGATAAAACACAAAAAGTCTGAACCCTAACGGGGGGCTGAGAAGGTACTTGGCCTCACAGCTTGTGCTGTATTGTTCCTATTTGCACACACCAACCAAGCCTGATTTGGATACTGATGGTCCCTGTCTGTAGTTGTAATAAGAGCAAAAACACAGTAGACTGGAATGTAGCACATAGGAGTTAGGTGACTGAAAATAATTTAGGCAACCAACTAACACTTTTATTATTTTCAGATATTTATATAGACCACTTTCTCAAAGGAGGCTTTTTCTTAAAAATTGGGCTCAATCAGTCTACCCCCCCCCCCCCCCCCTTATCGCTCTGCTGAAATCCCTTTGGACTGTGGGGTGCCACAAGCATCCTCCATATCCCTTTTCTTGCTCAATCTTTACATCCACCCCCTTATACATTCCCTTCAGGAGTAACAGGTACACATTTATGATTATGCTGATGCCATGCAGCTGATTTTCACCATTGACAACACCACAGACTCCAAAGCATTTTTTTCAAAATGCTAAGCTGTATATTTGAGACTGGATGAACTTTCACCAGCTTAAGCTTAATTCATACAAAAAGGAAGTAGTGGTTATTAACAACAAACTGACCCACTGGAACCCCTCCTTTTGCCCCCTGAATTGGGCACCCCACCCTAACCTAAAAATGCGGTTAAAAGCCTTGGAATCTAATTGATGAGGATTTGTCCCTCAAGCTTCAGATTGGAGCTGTGTTATCCTCCCGTTTCTTCCACCTTCGGAGAAGAACGAAAATTAGGAGATACTTCATGGAGGAAGCTGTCGTCCAAATCCTTATTGCCATGGTGATTTTTCAGACTGACTATGCCAATACACTCTACCTGGGACTTCCTACTGGTCTCTACAGAAAGCTACAATTAGTCTAAAATCTTCTGTCAGCCTCGACACTGCCACATTAAGCCTCTAATGAAAAAGCTACCCTGGCTTCAGAGAACCATTTTTAAAACAGCCTGCACTATTTTCAAGGCTCTTCATGGTAAAAGTCCTTCCTTTATGTCCTTCAGAATCCAGCACTACACTCCGAATCGCTGTCTTAGATCGGCTCATCACAACTTAAGTTCGGTGCCAAGATATAAGAAAAAGAGGGCACTTCTATTTATTGTGACAAGTGGATCTGATCAAGCTAGGTTGAGCCAGGAAGGTTTTTATACCCATTGCCATGTAGACTTCATCCCAAAAGACAGTGCCAAATATCTATTGTAAAAAACATGAATGTCTTGTTGAACCTACTCATGTCTTGCTCTTTTGCCTTTCTACTAGCTGTGTGGATACACCTAATCATACTTCAAGCCACACACAAGCTGTCTAATTTCCACAAAAAAAGCTCCTCTACCTTGCCTGCTCAAAGAATTCTTTCCCAAAAACGATGTCTTGGTGTCTGCTCAATTCATTGCTAACTTTACGTATTTTACCTGCATATCACTTGATAAAGCATTCCTCATTTTTCCACCTTCTCCTGACTACCCTGTAGTGTTCTCTTCTGTACCATTGTGTTTTCAGTGGGAGCTTCATCAGGCATATCCCTCTACAATTAACTAGATGAGCTCTACATACCTGCCTGGTGCCCAATAATTCAACATAATATTCCCACCTCAAGGAAGATCTACTTACCACAACTACCAGTCCCCCCATGCCACTCTTCACCATGCTCAGATTTTATTCTCACTAAAAAGGCTTCAGACCCTTGGCTGTCTATTTCTTTACTGTACCAACTCCCCCTGCTCGACAAAGAAGGGTTTGGACAGAAATAACCTTCATCAATTTGACATTTCTTTCTCCTTATTCTTATGTTCATGTCTCCTAAATAGAACTATTTTCATATTTGTGTGCTGTACATTTACACTAAATGTCCTATTTTTCCATTTGGAACTGCCTACTGGTAAGCCCTTCTTTACATCAGTCTCTTTTGCTATTCAGCATACAGTTTTGCTTCATATTTGTTCTAAAAAACGTAGTCATTGAAAGGTTATTTTTCATTGTTATCCTCAACAAATATAATTTTATTGGAAACTTTTTTGCTCATCTCCAACTAATCTATCACAACCTCCATTGTCAGCCTTCTCTATCATGTCAGGAATTAAAATGGAATTAAAATTTCCTGTCGCATTACACATTCCTACAGCAATGCATCAACATCAAATCCTGAATCTTGGACTCTTATAAAAATTGTATTCATCTTTACAACTTCACTATCTTAGGTCTATTCCCTACAAGCTTTAAATTAGCTGTTAATGTTAATTGATTTTTATATAGCGCTAATCACCGATGGGTCTCTAAGCGCTTTTGAGAGAGTTGCCAGAGATCGTGAAACGGGTGCATGGCCACACAGTGAGGCATGTTTACGCAGTGTCCAGGGCCTCCCTGAACAGGAATGTTTTAAGTTGTTTCTGGAATGGGAGGAGAGCCGATTCCTTGAGGAAGTAGTCTGGCAATTGGTTCCAAATTTGCGGAAGCAGGACGGAAATGGCTCTGCCCCCTTTGGATGCGGTGTTGCATCCAGGGGTAGCCAGGTGGCAGGCTTCTGAAGACCGCAGATTACGGCCCGGAACATAGTTCTTCAGGCGTTCCTTAATGTAGGCCGGGGCTTTGCCGTAGATCGCTTTATGGGCAATGCAGAGACCCTTGAATTTAGCTCTTTGCTTGATGGGGAGCCAGTGCAATTTGCACAACAGAGGGGAAGCGCGGGACCGTCTTGGCAGCCCGAAGATCAATCTGGCTGCGTCGTTCAGAACCACCTATAATTTATTGATAAGCTTTTGAAGAAGGCCGATATATAAGGCATTGCCGTAATCCAGTCTGGAAACAATTGTTGCCGATACGATCGTTTGTAGAGAGGCAGTTGAGAAGGAGGGGAACAAGTTTCCATAGGTGTCTCATGATCCTTGTACAAGTACCGGCCACTGTGTTGACTTGGTTAGCCATGGAGAGCTCTGAGTCAATTTTAATGCCTAGGCTTTTCACGACGTGGGCTGGTGTGGGGGTAGCACCCAGCTCCTGGGGCAAAAAATTATGTCTCCAGGGGTTGTCTTTTGTAGGGATCACAAGAACCTCTGTTTTATCAGGGTTGATTTTTAATGCATTGGTGGTCATCCAATTTACTGTGAATCTAAGGATGTTTTGCACCACATCCTGGGCATAGGGGGAATTGTCGATCCGGAGGATGAGCTGGGTGTCATCCGCATAGTCGAAAACATGGCAGTCCATGCGAGCTAGGGCTGTCACCAGAGGCTGTAAATAGATGTTGAACAAGAGCGGGGACAATGCGGAGCCCTGAGGGGCCACGCAGGTAAGGACACCTCTGTCTGATACCCGCTCTCCTAACTGGATCCTCTGGGACCGCACCACCAGGAAGGATTCTAGCCACTGATGTGCCGTCCCATGAATACCCAGGTACGTTAATCGATGCAGCAGCCGGGAATGGTTGACCGTATCGAACGCTGCTGATAGGTCTAATAAAATCAGGGCGCTCTGTTTTTTATTGTCAGCCATCATTCTGAGGTCATCAAGAATGGAAAGCATCACCAGTTCTGTGCTATGATGGGTTCTAAATCCTGCTTGTCGTATCTGGAGGAGTCGGTGTTCCTCCAGGAAGGATGAAAGTGTTTTGAGAACATTTTGTTCTATCACTTTCGCCAGGAAGGGGAGCTGGACAATAGGCCTATTGTTCTTGAGACTAGCGGCATCTGCTTCTGGTTTCTTTAGAAGGGGGGTGACTCTGGCATCTTTCAGGTTGGAGGGTAGGTGGCCGGTCTCCAAGGAATTGTTCGGCAGTGCGAGGAGCTGCTTTTCCAGGCCACGAAGGGCCATTCGGAAGAACCTCGGAGGGCACGGATCTGCAGGAGAGCCAGATTTAATGCGATTCATCAGTTGTTTCAAAGACGTGGAGTCCAGTATAGGGAAGGTCGTGAGATGCTTGTCGGGGAGAAGAGGGGTCTGGTTTTGGGCTAGGGAGCTCTGAAGGATGGGGGTATTGTCAATCTCAGAGATAATGTCCCTGAACTTTTGAAAGATGAAGGATTGGAAGGTGTCACAATCTAGGGATACGGCTGCGGATTTCACCTCAGCTTTTTGGCTGAGTTCTTTCAGAATTCTGAAAGTCTCTTTCTGCTTGTTAGGCGCATCTGAAATTCTCGCCTCGTAGTATTCAGCTTTCCTGGCCGTAATGGATTTTTTATACGAGGTAAGTAAGGATTTATAATTTGCCAGCTCTGCTGGGTCATAGGCTTTCTACCACCGCCTCTCGGCGTAGCGGAGGCTTTGCTTCAGTTCTCTCAGAGTCTCATTAAACCAGGGGGCCCCTTTGTCTCTCACTATATCTCTTGCTCCAGTGCTACTATGTCTATAGCTCTGTGTAGAGTGTTGGTCAGGGCTTCACTCTCCTGGTCTACATTCTCTGATTTGAATTTAGAGGGGTTTCTACTAGGTTGTCAGCTTCAATTTTCTTCAAGTTTCGCACCTTTCTCCACTCTGGGGGTGCTGGTGATAGTTGGCTGTCCGTTGGGGCCCGGCAGCTAAGAAGCACATGGTCCAACCATGCACAGGGGTTGATGCCTATTAGACTGGCCCCTGGTTGCGAGGTCCAGATGAGATCCAGGATGTGTCCTTTTGAGTGGGTCGGGGCATCCCGTTGGTGGAGTCCCAACACGCACATTCCTGTCTCAAACTGGCTAGCGAGCGGCTCTTTCGGGTCTTTATCCCATTGATAGTTGAAGTCCCCAACCACTAACAATCGTTTGTACCGTGAGCAAAGGTCAGTGATAACTTCCGTAAAGAGGTCATTAAAGCTTGGGGTTGACAGTGCAGCCAGCAGAAATAGGCAGGATGAGTTAAATGAGATTTTGACCCCTAGTATTACTGCATGATCGATGCTCTCAGCCACCATTTTGGTGGCCATTATCTGTTTATTAAAAAGAATGGCTACTCCCCCTCCCTGCATTTTTCCTGGTCGATTATGCCAGAAGGGGTTGAAGTTCCCCGGAAGGGCAGCTATGATGTCTGGGACTGAATTGTCACCCAGCCAGGTTTCAGTGAGTGCTAAAATGTCTATGTCTCCATCCTGGAGAAGTGAAAAGACTTCCAGGTGGTGCTTCTGTAGTGAGCGCATATTGAGGACTGCCACCTTCTGGCCAGATGGGCTGCTAGGTGAAGTGATGTTATGGGGGACTAGACCTGGGGTAGTGAGGCTTCCCGCACCTTTGTTCCTCAGCAGCTTCTCAGCTCTCAGCTTCTCTACTACCCTTTTGCTGAGAGCGTGACTCCTTGAGGTTATCGTATGCAATTCTGCCCCTGTGTAAGTCCGAAGCTGACCAGGGGTACTGGCCCCTGGCCCCAGTTGGACACGGACGGGCGCAGCTGTAGTTATTTATCTTCCCAAAATGTCATCCTTAGAAACTTCAGGCCCTTTAACTATCATTTTATTTCCATTGTACCCTATTTTTTAAAGTTTCTGAAGAGAACTGTAAGTTGCTAAATTTCATCCTTTTTGCTGCAACAGAATTGTTTTTCTGTTGTTTGTCCAGGTCTATGTTGGGGTACTCAAACGTATCAGACGTTTTCAATACTGGTGATCACCCAATCCTTCTCCTCATTCTCTTAGTGGTTTTGGATCTACTCCTAATTGGACTTCTCCTTATCTGTGTATGTGTTCATGATCTATTTCATGAAAGTGTTCAAATTCTTGTTCGCTCCTAAGCAGGCGTCCCTAAGACATTCTTTGTTTGTGGCTTAATATTTCCATAGTACACACATACTCAGTCTTCTGTGAAATCGTCTTTTTCCACCTTTGGAGAGTCAATTCATGAGACGTTTTTGCCTGTATCTCTCCTGTTCAGCTGTGGAATGCTAATTATTGTCTTCACCTTAACCCCAAAATACAGAAATACTATAGATCTTTGCTTCTTCCTTGTCCTCACAACTATTTTCTCTTCTATTTTCTCATAAACTGTAGTGCCTATTCTTGTTACCTTGATTTTATTTGTAAGTTCTCAATGGCTTTTCGTCTTCTCGCACTTGTGTGATTCATCACTAAGCGTTATTTACAATCTCTTCGCCTTTCCTGTTATTCAAGTGTATGTTATTATTATCTTCACTATAGTGACCTATCCAAGTAAACTCTTTCACACTATGTTTTCTGTTTGTTGTACCTCCTTTCCTTTTCCTTATCCGGCCCATCTTCACTGGCTTGCTATCACAGCTAATCTTTAGTTTTGGTAGTTCTATATTGTCTTAGAGCGTTTCCATTTTCTTGCTTGGGAGTGATCAATTTTTCGTATCAAGCAAATTCCATTCCTAGGTCTGTCTCTCTTTTTGTCTTCTGTTGGTCCTCATCCTCCTTATGGATTGTTTCCTTCTGCCCTCAAGCATGACTTAACTATGGCCAGGGCCACTGGATTTATGTGGCAGGGAAGGGCCAAATTATGCGGCAGGGTAAGTAAATTATGCAGCGTAATGCGGCACATTTTGTGATAGTATAACTTCATTATTTTGTAATTTTTACACTTGTTAGCACTGCCTGGGTATGGGTTGCACCTCATTAGTACCAGTTTAACACCCAAATATAGCAATAAGCAACAGAAAGGTGACCAGTCAACCTTTGCAAAGGGGCTTCCTTCCACTGCACGCAAACATGTGTCACTGTGGTTTTAGTAACTTTTGAACTATTGAACGAAAACCACTTTTTTTTGGTTAATGCGGCAAATCTATAATTAGGAAAAAGACGCCACTGCCGCACAATCACATAATTCCAGTTCCCGTGACTATGGCCATTAAAGTAAAAATATTATATATCTAATGTTCTATTTTGCAAGTACCCTTTGTATTTTTGTCTGTGTTGAGCACTTTAGAGAAAAATGTTTTATAAATTAATAATTGGTAGACGAATAATATATGACACAAGTTCTAAGCTTGACTGGTTTGAATGCGGTTGCTATGTTTTAGGTGTCACAAAATGGATGCATCAGTCATTGCAAATGCGAACTAACGGTTTAATGGATTGTAATTCAAATGTGTGAATTTGCAAAATTGCTTGTAACTAGGTTCTACATATTATCACATACAATCTCTTCACAATGTTGAATAGAAAGCAAATAGGACTGGGACTGTGGCCAGGATTTCTACTTTCCATAAAATGATAATTTGAAAGTGTCAAAAATAATAACCTTACTGGTATTATGAAAATGTATTATCTTGTCATTGGAGTTTGAAGTGACCTACTTTCATAAGCAAACACAATGCTGCAGGACTGAGAGGGTTATTAAGATGTTGGCGATGCGGGACATCTGCCAAAAATAGGCAAATGTCCCATCCAATCAATTTAGAGTGTGCATTATACGTTGGGTGGTTATGACATGCACCTATTTTGGGCGGTTGGCTCAAATATGCCCAACTCTAAATATTTCCTTTAGTTTGTAATAGGAATTATTTTATCTTTTACTTTGGAAATCATGGTTGGGTGTTTTTTTTTTTTCTAGTTTGAATATACCACCGAGAATTTGACATTTTATGTGCACAGTAATTGATTTTTAAAAACAACAAAGAAGGACACCAATTATAGGAATTTAAATATTCTGTGTGAAACCAATTACAACATGCCTTCTGAGTCGATTACTCAACCAAATCATGCGATATGTCTTCACAAGGCAGGTTGGTGGGTCGTAAGCACTGGGGTGATGAAGACTGAATTGGAGGAACAAAATTACAGGTGAGTAATCAAAGCATTACTTACTTACCAACTTCCTTATCACAGACCTTCTACATCCATGAGGATCTACCTAGACTAGCAGCTTACTTCTTCTAATCTGCACAATGGAAAAAACACAAGAGATCAGTTTCATGAATAAATCTAACACCCACAATAGAAGGTACAGCTGCCATACTAAGAGCAGAATCCTGGAATCCAACGCAAAAGCTATGGTAGCACTGCCTGCCAGCTAGTCTAAGCACATCAGACCTACTTCAAGATGGCTTCCATGAGCCACGGCCCAAGATGTGGCCATGTCACTGATAGATCCAATCTGCACCCTACTGGAAGATCAGTGTGAGTGAGGACATTAGACACATCTACTGCGCATCAAATCAACCTGTCTAAGGTTCTCATGGATACGCTCAAATCCTACAAACAGGCTGTCACAGCCACAAAATAACCTACTGACTGTCACACCCACGAATCTTAAGAGATCTATGGTAAATCCTACACTGCAGCCCACCTCATATCCACAGTATGCAAAAACCGGGAGCAGAAGGTTTGGTAACAAAATGGAGAAACAATCTCCATGTGCCTTTGAAACAAGGGGAGTGAGCACCTTTGGTACAAAGCGAGGCCCATATTTGAACATTACAGGAAAAATCCTGAAGTAAAGAGTTCTATGCATCAAGAACAGAACCCTAAGTGGGTCAGCATCTGGCAGATGTCATAGCAGACCTCACCAGGATTCCCTCAATACTCAGAAGTCCATCCACCTATTCAAGCATAAAATTAGCCAGAATCAAATAGATGCCAACCTGTATGAATTGTAGAATTTAACAAACTTTACAGGTACGAGGATGAAAATGTCTATCATCACACAGCCCTCAGAAAAAAGCCTTGTAACAAATCTCTCACCATGACCTCTGAGAGTAGCCACTACGCCTCAGGATGGTATGCATGATGCCATTACCTTTGAAATATAACTTCCAGGCTGAGGGTGGCAGTCTATAAGATGCTAATCCTAACACAAGGGCTTGAGTGGACACAGAAAACCACACATTTACACTCTTCTGCAACAGCCTTCATTAGACGATGGCACCCAGACAATTTGCTCCATGGGGGTGGATGTCCTTCCACTTGTTCCAAAATTCTAACAATTAGGAGAAACACATCAAAGTATACTTCAGGGACGGCAAAGAACAGCATCCATAACAATGCCTCACCACCTAGAAGCATGAGGAGAAGGAGGGAAGGAGTCCCGAACTGTCTACACAAAAAGTCAAAGTTCTCTCTGGAAAGGGAGTACACTCAGAAAGTGGTAGGACCCTACTCTGGTGTTCAGCTCTCTAGTTGTTTTTTTAACTGCTCACAAAGGAGTAGATGCTCTTCGGCCCAGGTTCTACCTGAAATGCCAGATCACAGGAATCCTGCTCCCTGACTCAGGAAAACTGTGTGTGTGTGTGGGGGGGGGGGGGATCCTTCCTAGTAAACGTAAACCTTAAATGGAATTACCTCCAACAAGATTGAGTAAGAGTTATCAACTAATCCTGTTTCAGAAACTCATGTTTGTTTAGGTACTGTTCTGGGGAGAAATGCATAGTTGCCTCATGGGTTTGTGGCACTAAAGTAATATTGTTCGTAGATGTCTAGACCATATGAGAAAAATTGTGTACTAGCAAGATGATTAGATGTTTCTGCCTCTAGATTATAACTAAGATGTGCACCTAGCCACTCTGGTAAAGCTCTGCAGAGATCGGAGGATACCTGTGCAAGACCTATACGCCCACCAACCTTTGCCTTCAATGGTTAGTTGCATTTCTGACAAGCTCATCCAAGGTGCCTGCCAATACTAGAAATTCCACAGGAAAACATCTGTAACCGGCCGTCTGTCCCCCATAGAGGGGCCTCCAAAATAGGGAGAAACACACAAAAAAGTCTATTGCCAAGTACTAGGCATAAAAAAGAACGCAATAAGCCAGATTCAAAAAGGTAACTTTTTGGCTATTCACCAAATCCAAGTGTAAAGTAAATGTCTCCCCCAAACGGGAGAGCCTGTGTGTTATTTACAAACTGCAGGGGCTATTCACAAATGTAACCTCTGCTTTTGAGTAATTAAAACATGCGATCTGCTTATAAGGTTTTGAGTAATTTTAAACTCTGATTTTGTGAATAACAAAAAGCAATAAGGTTTGTTTTTCACAAGATCATTCTATCCCATTGCCCTTTAACTTATTTTTTCACAACAACAAATCATGACTATGAACGTTTTATAACGGTTCCATACTCTTATTATGTCAATATTTCTTTTTAGTTTTGAGGGGGGGGGGGGGGGGAGAGAGAGAGGGAGAAAGCTACAGTCCAGCATTAAAGATTGAAAGCCCATTAGGTCTTGCATTTACGCGAGTTTGAGCTATTGACATTGCAAATGACAATGCCTTTTATTTTTAAAACATAAATAAAAGGCAGTGTCATTTACAATGCCAATAGCTTAATCTCGCGTAAATGCGAGACCTATTGCATTGCAAATGCTTGTTATTAAGGGGGGGGGGGGGGCTGAAAGTCTCCCGCTCCAAATCTCTTTTCACATTTTTTCTCCTCTAAACTTTCCCTTTGCATTTAATGAAAAGCAGATGTGAGCTGGGAGCAGAGAAGGGGCAGAGGTAGGGGGTGCCCCCTTCTTAGAGGGGCGGGCACTGACTGCCAAGGGTGCACACATGTAAACTCCAGTGATACCGTGACATTGGGTACAGACAGTGAATATTAAACATCTGCGTTGCTGCTGGCGAACTAAAGCGAAAATATAATCATACAGATCGGGAAAGAAAAGAACAGCGGACCCCGCTCTGCAGTTGGGTTGTTAGATTGTGCAGAAAGTCTGGTGGAGTGACGGGGCGGATAAAATGAAATGGGGGACTTTTGTGGGTCTCGAAGAGGGACTGGCGGGGAACGCTTTGGTGACACAGGCTTGTTACAAAGCCTCTCTTCCAGAACAGATTAATTCCCCTCATAACTTGTACACACCATTTAACCTCTTCTCGAGCACACCGTATAGTTCAGTCCAGCTGTGGAAGTACTCACTAGATCGCGCCGTTAATGTGTCTGTCAGTGAAAACAAAAAAAACAGCCTTTTAACCCAATCCCGTGCCACCCTCAGAAACCATGAACAAATCATGTCCATTACTCGGTGGAGTCTGGCTACGTTTTAAGCCTAGCTGTGACGTCATTCACTAGATGCCTTCATTAAACTGTGTCTCTTGTGGCAAGAATGAACAAGCTGCAGTCTAATCATTTAGGAGGCGTGGGGTTGTTTAAACTGCATAGGCCACTCTAAGGGCAGTCTGGGATCCCCTTCGTGGAGGGCCGCCTTTCATGTTGAAGGGCAGAGGGCATACTCCAGCCTGAAAGGGTCAGGGAGAGCTGCTGATCTAACGGAAACGGCCCTAGGAGGGAGGAGAAAACGGAAGCGGAGCTACGGCCGCTCGTAACTGACCAAAGTAAAAAAAAAAAAAAAAAAACGCCACCTGCAGCCACGCTAACATCTAGTAGCAATAAGAGAACATATGCCCACATTTTACAAATTAGAACCAACCGGATTAAAGAATAGAATATCAAATGTATTTACATAAAACTATCCGCCCAGCCATGCCCCCTGCCAGAGGGGTTATCACAGGCGCAGCCTCTCAGAGCGCCGACATTTTACACATAGTCGACGGGCACACTGTCGGGCCACGCACATCCTCCCGCCAAGGTCCACGATGATGGGGGCTACTGCCGGCTGCCGTGAGGCACCAGGGGACATAGCAGGCACCGGTTGAATAGATAAGCTGTCTCTGGGCGGCCGGTGACTCAGCCATGCGGTAGGTAGCCGGTGCCAGCCCTAACACCAGGGCCTCATGCCGCCTTGTTTATTTTGTGCAGTCTAATCATTTAGCAGGCGTGGGGTTGTTTAAACTGCATAGGCCCCTCTAAGGGCAGTCTGTGGTCCCCTTCGTGGAGAACCGCCTTTCATGTTGAAGAGCAGAGGGCATACACCAGCCGGAAAGGGGTGGGGAGAGCTGTTGATCTAAATGAAACGGCCCTGGGAGGCAGGAGAAAAGGGAAGCTGAGCCACGTCCGCTCGTGACTGAGCAAAGTGAAAAAAAAAAAAAAAACGCCACCTGCAGCCACTAAAATAAATAAATAAACGGAGCACGGTGTCCCTAAAGTGGGCGCCGCGCTCCGATGTACAGTAAAAAAGTAATAAATAAACAGCATGCGCCGCGCTCCAGCCGGAAGAGAGTGGCACCCGGGTGCATTAATTAATACAAATACCATGAAACCGGGCACCCTAGTAGGGAGAGCGGAGCCAGAGTATGTTAATAACAAGATAAGAACAGCCTTGTTTACAATGGCGCTCTCGGAAGCGCGCGCGCTTGGCGGGGGCGGGGGAGCGGACCCTTTGAAGTGCTCCCAAAAAGCGGAGTGCATGGCGGCACGATGCGCGTGATTGTGCGCGAGCTAGCCATGCAATCCGCTTTTTGGGAGCACTTTGAAAAGCCCACAATAGTCTCGCTTTGCGATCGCTTACGCGATAGCAAGGCGAGACCTAAAAAAGGAAAATGGTCTTCCTCCTTAAAAGAGTGACCTCTTGCTGAGAGGACTATTCAGGTCTCCTTGATAATTCTAAATGCTAGATAGAGTGATACCCTTGTCTCCTATCAATGACTGAATTCTAAAGAAAATCCTATGCAGTTCCCTTATTAAGACCAACCTACATAGACAGATGACCAGTTAGTCCATTACACTCAAAAACAAAGGCTGATGCATACTCAGACCTTCCATTATATTATGGAGCTGGGGTGTTCTATGTATGACCAGAAGAGCCAGATTCATACAAGGTTTTAAGGATATCCTCATAAAATATATTTACATACAATAAAAATAAATGAATCAGACTTATATAGACAGTGATAATCCTGAAAAATTGCCAAGGAGTCAAACCTCCTTGGCCTATACTGGACACACCAAAACACTTGCTAAAGAGAGACAGAAACAGAGTTAAAAAAGTGAGGGAGAGAAAGAAGGGGGTGAGAGAGAAAGAGATAGAGAGAGTGTGGGTACGAGATCAAGAGAAAGAAAGAAAATAGAAATATTTGACGGTGGGGGAGATGAATAAAAAGTGAGAGTAATCATGGTTTCCTGTTATGAAGCTAATGTAATGTGCTTCCCAACAGAACTAATCACATACAGAATCAATATCTTCACCTGCACAGAGAAATTGCTGGGTGTGATATAAACATGTAGAACTCTCCAAGTGGATATGAACCCCTCCGATTAAGGATTGTAACCTTGTAGATGATCTTACACAAATAGCTTACACTCCATTGAGGATAATGACAAGATCTGCCTTTAAATATTTGTACCATATAGTGGAGGTAACATATCTCTCCCATTATGTTTGACCTCTATGGAGACAGCTATTCAGATCTCCTCTAGGAAGTGTTATTCTGATGGCCCAAGAGAGTCAGAACTCTATAAAACTGTACAACAACCCTCCCATTAGGTAACCCTGGGCGTAGTTTGCGTAGTAGCACTACGCGTAACTACGCGAAGTGCACTTTGCACTATCAAGCTACGCGAACCGCGTAGTGCACTGTGCAAAATGTTGTTTGCACTGATGGCACAGTGCCGAATGCATGTCCGCACTGTGCAATCATTGCAAACCGCATCTTGCACAGTGCAAGCGGTCGTTTTCTGCCGCTCGAGTAGATCTGTACTCAAGCGGCAGCTTTCTCAACATGGACTGGTAGTTTCTCATTGTGAGCGGTCGCGAGCATACGCGACCACTCGCAATGAGAAACCTGACCTCCCCGCGTTGAGAATCTCGCCGGGAGGTTTATTTTCCACGCTTGCGATCGGCAACTTGATGTAGCTGATCGCGAACGAGGAAAAAGTCTTGTCGGGATGTTATTTTGCTCACTCGCGGTCGCCAACTAGACGTTGAGGACCGCGAGCAAGCAAAAAATGCCCGCTACGCTACGCGTTTTTGCACTGTGCTACGTGCAATTCAACTAGCGTAGTTGCGCAAACTACGCGAGCGTAGCGTAGTCCTACGCCCAGGGTTACCATTAGGTACTGGAAATCTTGAGCAAACACGCAGGTCTTTGTTAAGAATTGAAACCATAAACACAATGCTTCAAAGTTTTCCCATTCAGGATTGGAAATCTGTGGGGAGAGAGCGAGAGAGAGAGAGAGAGAGAGAGAGAGTGTGATGAAGAGATGCAGATACCCCATGTACCCATGCAGAACTGCAACCCTAAAAAAAATGAGGCTATACAACCATCCTATCAACAAGTGGATCCCCACAGAACTGAATACCCAGGTCATCTGTTAAGTATTGGAACCTTACAGAAAGGGATACCCATAAAGAATTTGGACCCACTAGAAGGGGACACCAGGGGCCAGATGTACGGCCAAGAAAATAGCGCATCGCAAAGTGCGACTCTTTTGCGAGTTGCAATTTGCGACGCGCAATTTCCGATGTACAGCAGTGTATTTCACACTGTTTGCGATTCCCAATGGGGTCGCAAATTGTGAGGCTCATTAATATTAATGTGCCTTTCGCAATTTGCGATCCCATTGGGAATGACAGACCTCCCAGGGATGGTGGCCTGCTGGGTTCGGCAGACCTTCATGTCTGGGACTGCTTTTTAATAAAGCAGCTTTTTTTTTTTGAAATGCTGCCCATTTTTCTTAAAGGAAAATGGGATGCATTTAAAAAAGCAAAATGAAACTTTTCAGTTTAATTGTTTTAAGGTCAAGCAGTGGTCTCTGGGACCACTGCCTGCTCTTATTTTTTTTCCCCTAACATACTCACAAAGGGGACCCCTTCCCCTTTGCGAGTGGTTTACCACCTACTTGAAGTAGGTGGTAAACTGCGAGTGTTTTGCGGCCACAAATGCGGTCGCAAAACACTAGTACATAGCATGTTGACTCGCTATTAGGAAGGGACGCCCCTTCCTAATAGTGAGAGTCGAAAATGCTATTTTGCGAGTCAGGGACTCGCAAAATAGCATTTGTACATGCTATTACCCTTTTCTGCAGCCGCAAACGGGAGGTTCTCCCGTTTACGGCCGCAAAAAAGGGTCATACATCTGGCCCCAGGTGCCCTACTGAAAGAAGAAAACACATGAAACCCTACAGAGTGAGTAAGGATAGGGATCTCATATTAAAGATTTTATGCTGAAGAGTCCTGAGCAAAGGGCAGGGGGTTTAGTAGAGCTGAGATGATGGCCACTGCTAAGAGATTGGTGGTGACATTCCCCCACTCCAACTTATAAGACATTATGAAATGTTGTATTTACATAGCCTGTAAGCAAAGGGAAAGGCGGTGACCGTGAAGGATTATGGAGCTTGGTCTATTATTAATGTAAGTGGTTTAAGAAACCAAAACAGGCATATGTGAACCCAGTGAATCCCCTTGAGGCATCATCTACACAGGGAAGCAGTAATAGAATCACTTGCGGTGAGCAACAGGACAGGAACACTCAACCACAGATGAGCTTCAGAAATAGGAGAACAACAACGTGGGGCCAGATACTGAGCTTTATGACAGAGGCATGAAAGTGATTGCACAGAGAGTGTGTCTCCTCAACACAGACAGTAGGTTTCTTCTGTTCCTCACACTGCTCTGTCTGCCTCTCTTCTCCATCACTCACACACACACACACACACACACACGCAAATAAATCTTCTTTCAAGCACATATAGAGACTGCTTCTAAAGACACAGAAAGAAGAAGGCGGCACAGCAATTCGTGCAAATGGTGCTCCTTTATTTTTCTTATACAAAAGTGCAGGTATGACTGCCGCGTTTCGGCAACAGCCTTGCACAATACCTTTATCTATAGATATATTTATTACCCAGTGCCAGTCGCCATTGGGTATTTATCGTCTTTCAATAGGAAATGCATTTTTTGTGTTGGAACTAACTTTGGCCCCGTTTGACGAATCTCCACGAAAAGTTCCCAAAAAGTGCTACATTTTGACTAGTCTGCGCACGGAAAGTTTTGGGGTTGTCTGTCAAGTGGGGTCCTAGACAAACAGGGGTTCCAAAAGCAAGTTTCCCCCCATTCAATTTTCCATAGGAACTTTAGACACTGCTACAGCCCAAACTGCTGAAGGGATTTACACCAAATTTGGCAGAAAGTTAGATCTTGGTCCAGAAAGAGTTCTTTTTGTAATTTCGTGTAAATCCGTTCAGTAGTTTTTGAGCAATCACTGCTCAAAACCCTTGTATATCTAGGGATGCAGAGCCTCTGCAAATCCCACAGATCTCAAGCCGAGATCTGATTGCTTGCCACCACATCAAGAAGGAAGTGATTACAGCTTAGAACTCGTGAGTCAGTCCCTAAAAAACGAAACAAAGACATAAGCCTGGTGGTAAGATCCCACCCCGCCTGGGGACAAAAAGCACTTCTTTTTCAAAAAGTCCCATGGTGGGCCATGGAAATGACACATCTTTATTTTTCTTGGGGATGGGGGCGCATGTCTCTCCTCCTCAAGCCGTTTTAAGTTCTAGGGATCCCATCACATGTTGTCCGAAGTATTTTATAAGGGGAGGGGACGAGGTGTGTGTGGCCCCCTCTTCTCAGGGCGTTTTTGGCCCAGGGGATCCCATCCCCCCGGGCCCACTATAGTTTTTAGGTTGAGTCTAGCGGCAGCCCACATGCGCTGCTGGCTCTGCGAGGCATGCAGTAGTAGAGTATGCTGTGTAAGCCTCGCCCACTCTCCGCCCATAATTTTGATTGGCTGGTGTCATTGTCCTTGGTAAATGCTGGCTTCCGATTCATTATAAGGCTTCTTAGTCCCTCCTTGTTACTACCCTGCCTCCATTTGGTACCGCCCATGAGGACTCGATCTTTTACTGTGTCCTAACTCTGAAGCATTCATTACCAGTTCTGAAAACTATTTACTTCATTAAGGGACACAGAACGCATTCGCAATGACAGCAACCTCAAAATTCTAATTTGCATTTCGTTTTCTGCAATCTATAGTACGAAGCGCAGCACCCGCTTCAGGGACACAGCGCTCAGTTTATTATTATAATTTTTTTTAATTAATACCGAGTGCGGCGCCTGCTTAAGGGACACCGTGCTCAGTCAATTTTAATATTTAAAAAAATGTAATACTGAGCGTGGCACCCGCTTCAGGGACACTGCGCTCGGGTTAATTTAAAAAAAAAAAATTAACTTTAGTCATGAGCGTGGCGCCGGCTTCAGGGACAACGCGCTCTTTCTTTTTTTTAAATTTACTTCAATGAGCTTGGCGCACACTTTACAGCGAAACCGCACTCTGCAATGCAATAGGTGTTGCTTTTGGTATTGTAAATGACAATGCCTTTTGATTTGAGTTTCTCATTCTTTCTGTGGAGAGCTGCAGGTCCTGAGCGCCGCACGTGCTGCAGAGGCGTCACTGTGAAGCTGGGGATGGGATGGACGGGTGGAGCTGATTTCTATATATGAGCATTAGAGGAGGGAATGAGGGTATAGCGGGATCTCTCTCTCATCTGAGGGCGAGCCAGAATGCATCAGAGAGGGTCGGCCGGCTAAAGACCCCGGGGCGGCGCAGGAGCCACGCAGGGGAAGCCAGGGGCCCATTACATTATTCGCTGTTTGAAGCACCGTCTGCAGGGGTCAGTCGGGGGCACAGCAGGAGCTCCTCAGGGAGAACAGGAGAGCCGGATGCTGCAGGAGCAGGGTAGACACTGACATGCAGGCACCGCCCTTGGAAAGCACGCAGGGTAGATTATTCTGAACAGAACCTGCAGAAACTGCTGAGAGAGTGTGAGTGCAGGAGAGGCAGGGACAGAAAAGGCTGCAGTCTTTAAAATTTGAAGTATTATCTTACATTTAGTCCCTGGCTTGTTTTGGCACTCTATATGACTACCTATTTTTTAGGTCGAGCCTGGGCAGCGCATGTGCAGCTCTGCGAGGCATGCTGTTTTGGAGTATTGTACTTGAAGCCCCGCCCACTCTCCGCCTTTATTTGTAATTGGCTTGTTTCATTGTCCTTTGTAAATGCTGACTTCTGATTAATTAACTAGGCTTGTTAGTTCCTCCTTAGTACCAATTTGTCTTCATTTGTGACCTCCCATGAGGACTGCCCCTTTAACTTGGTTGTTACACAGTACCTCTTATTCAGTCTGTAAGCACTATTTTCTTTGAGCTTTTCCTACTGCAGGCACTACAGGCTTTCTTGCAACATTCAGCACGCCATGCGCGTTTTCACAGGGCGTTTGTACAAAAAAAGCATTTGGTTGTCAACTTGACAAACAAATGCTTTTTTGTTAAAAGCGCCCCATACCACACTTTCAATTTAATTGGACACGGCTGGTCTAAAGAAAGTCTGTGGCCTCTATTAACGGGAAAGCGCAGCATGTGGCGCTTGTAAACAACAAGCATTTGCAATGCAATAGGTTTCGCATTTTAGACACTTTGACATATTGATACTGTAAATGACAATGCCTTTTTTTATTGCAGGTTTTCTAAACACATAAATAAAAAGTATTGTCATTTACAATGCCAGTAGCTCAAAATCTTGCAATTGCGAGACCTATTGCATTGCAATAGCTCCTAAGTCTCTAAAAGGCCTTGGGGACCCCATTCTCCAGGGCCGCTACTATTAAAATTGGGCATTAGGCCATCCGTCTCTATCTCTCTCGCTCCGGGACTCAGCAGTTTCCAAGCCTGCATCAGCGTGGGCAGGGAAACTTGTGTTTGCTCCCATCTGGCAGGAGCATTTTCAAAACTCCTGCCAAATGGGGGAGCTTTAACAATGCTCCTGGCAGCAGACTTTTGATCTGTTTCCCTGCCCACACTGCTGCAGGCAGGGAAACTGATCAAGATATTGCTCCCGGTGGGTGGGAACGTTATAAATAGCTGCTCCCTGTAGATGATAGCAATGCTGGTTCCCACAGCATGCAGGGAGCAGGCTGGGGCTGCAAGGGCCTTAGGGTTCCCCCGCAGCTCCCAAAATGTGCTTTGTGGGTGTCCTTGGTGGACACCAGGGCACCCACCCTAAAATAATGCAGGCCCCAGGACATGGGACCTCAGGGCCGAATACGACTCTGTGAGATGGGTCACGCCACCCCACCCTCTCCTGTTATATTATATATATATATATATATATATATATATATATTGCTCCTCCGTTTGCTCAGGTGTGCCTACCGCCTCCAAACCAGGGGGCGCGTCGACGAACGGACCTCCCAACACGGTCCGATAATATTCAACAAAACTTCCTCGACACTTTCTCATCTCACGCGCCGGAGGTGCGTTGCAGGCCCGGTCCCCTGCCACAGCTGAACGGACAAAAAACGCGTACCCGCAGGATTTCCTGTATCTCCCTCCGGCCAAGCGGGGGTGACTGAGGCTGCGATCAACACCCAGACGAGGCGGTGAGAAGTGCGAAGTATCCCGACCAGAGCCTAGCTGAGAGAGCAAGATCCGAGGTATACAGAGGCCCACCAGGTTCCGAAGTTCCGAGTCCAGTCGAGTCCAGTCCGGTCCAGTTCAGTTCAGTTCCGAGGCCTTCCGTTCCGTGCTACCCGGTGAGTACCGTTGCTGGGGAGGCAGTTAGACGTGCACATTAATTTGTGCCGGTCCTGACGGGTTTGGGTACACAGATCCGGTCTGCACTGTATCTGTACTGTTTAGCAGTATATCCAGTATGTTCATGTATATAATTCAGTATTATCTAGTATTAGTATTATGTCAGTAACTAGTTTTCTTCTAAATTATCATTGTTCGTTAAAAGTTAAATGTTAAATGTTATACTGTGTTCAAAAATTGTGGTATGAATGAGTGTTCATTATTGTGTTTATCGTATTAATTGTGTTCAAGTCCAGTTCGAGTAAAAACCAAGTAGCAAGGTTTAAAGATGCCGTTCTTTTCAAAATTAAGACAGATCAAAACTAGAAAAGGAGTACTCGAAGAAGCTGTTCCCATTCCACCTAGGGACACTCCAGGGTATTTTATGTATTATAAACATGGCCTAGATGCCGTATTATATCTTGACTTATGGGTGGACTACACCAAGGATCTAGCAGAAAGTCAGATGTGGCCCGCAGCTGGGACATGGGATGCAGATTGCATCATGAGAGTAGAAGAAGAATTATGGAAAAAGAAAGCCAGACAGTCACAGAAAGATGCCATTGAACTATGGCGTAAAGAATCGCATAGGCGCACAGAGAAAGCGCTCAGACAGGAAGAGAAAGGTAGGGAGAACTCAAATAAAGCCCGAGAAAACGTATTGGTTGAGGAAGGTATTCGAGTAAAAACAGAACAAGTAGACAGACAACGAAACACTCTTATGAATGGTATGTATCCTCTTTTGGCCGAAGGTTTACCTAAGGCCACCCCGGAAATACCGAAAGATTTGCCACCCCCATTACTCCCGACTAAAGCACATCCCAAGACCGCAAAAGATATTTTCCTTTCCTCCTATTTAGACGATGTAGCTCCCGAATATGTTAATGATCCACCACACACGCCACCTGTCGATGGAGCTCAACACCGAGATCATCTGCCCCCACCTCCGCAACAACAAACTCCTCCGCACAATCCAACAGGTCCATCTGTTTCCACCGCTTTTCCTACATCCACGGTCTCTACCTTACATCCCACAAATCCTTTCGTGCCTAGCACCTCAGAAGGTGCGACAGCAATTTTTGCCACGCCACCATCACGAAGTAAATCGTCTCTTAGAGATTTAGCCAACCAACGTACACCCCAAATAGCAACGTCCGACATGTTTAAGGAACATCTTGTAGATTGTAGATATGATCCAGTGCCCGGTAAAAATGATAGAATGCTGCTATCATCACTACGTATACGACGAGCTTCACTATATTTAACGACGCTACCAGGAATGATTAAACATTTAGGGCCTCATGTAGGTAAATAAATTTTACCGGTTCTTAAATACCGAGCCGTACCGAATCGGTAAATTAGAATCGGTAAGTTACATGTAGGTAAAAATTCGGTAACAGTTACCGATTCGGTAACAGTCGGTAAATACGAATCGGAATTCACCGATTCGGTAAATACCGAGGTGATAATTACCGAATCGGAAAATACCGAGGTGGTATCTACCGAATCGGAAAATACCGAGGTGGTATCTACCGAATCGGAAAATACCGAATCGGTACGTACGGATTCGGTAAATAACATCACATGACTTGACGAAACAGCTAATCCTGTGCAACGACAGCCCACCCAACCAGGAACTGCCCACACCCAGGCAGGTGTACACAATTAGCCGAAGTGGCCACACCCAGGCAGGTGTACATAATTAGCCGACCCTGGAGAGGCTCGGAGTGCAGAGGAGAGGCAGGGAGCAGTTGCATGTGCGAGCGGGAAACGAACAGCATGTCCAGCCAGAGCACACAGAAAGACGGAGGGGAAAGGAGGAGGAAGCTCAAATTCAGCCCCAAGGAACTCCAGGTGCTGGTGGAGGAGGTGGTGAAGCAGCACCAGAAGCTGTTTGGGAGGCAATCCCTGCAAGTGCCTGAGGCCGAAAAGCGCAACATATGGCTGGCCATCCAGGCGCAGGTCAATGCTGTGGGAGTGACCCACAGGGAAATTGAGGTCCTCAAAAAGCGCTGGTATGACCTGAGGATTGTGACCAAGAGGAAGATGGGCGACATCCAGAAGGAGGCCAGCCAGACCGGAGGTGGAACCAACAGGGCACCTGCCCTCACCGAACTGGAGGAGCTGGTGGCGGCCACACTCGAGCAAGAGAGCGTCGTGGGTCTTGGGGACGCCGACAGCTCTGCCAGAGCCGCAACACACCAAGGTAAGACGAAAGCACAGCAATGTAGCCGCCCCTACCCCTATCCCACATCCCCCATTGTGACACGAGAATCACACTGCAGTCCACACGTGTCAGTGCAGACAGGCAATGCATTCCGGGAGATGTAGTCAGGGCAACACTAACCATGACGTAAATGTCACAGGGCAACAAGGCATGTCACGCACTCGAGGCACAAGGAGACAGAGGACAGATTGGAATGTGAAATGATTTATTGTGACGCTTGCAATGCAGCCCTTCGGGGACACTGAGCCAATGTTGTTTTTCTGTCCACAGATGTGACATCATGCAGTACAGGGCATGCTGCAGGGGAGACGGCACACCGGCCACAAAAATCACCTCTAGCCAGCACGAGTGCAGACCAGGGAGCAGGCCCACTTGCAGCCGCACCACCTACGCAGCCAGCCTCGCCGCACACAGAGCCAGCATCACCTCACCGAGAGCCAGCATCACCACCACCAGAGCCAGCATCGCCACTCATGTTCGATTCACCGGCCACATCTCCGCTTGCAGGTGTGAGAATGAGGAGGCGTCCAGCAGCCAGGCTACGAGCCTTAGACACCTCGTCAGACGACAGCATGGGCCCAGAAGACCGCACCGGGCCCCAGGAAGGGAGCCATCCCACTGTGCCCCAAACATCACAGGCAGCACAGACGGGAGCAAGAGGGCGCCGCAGGTCGCGTGTCCAGAGTCCACCAGCACCCACTGACGGCCATGGTGTCTTCTTGGGGCTCGAGGGCCAAATGTTGAAGCAACAGCGCCTGCAATCAAAGGCAGTAATGTCAGTCCAGAGGCACATGCGGGTGATGAGGACAAGCTTAGTCAACATGGACACAAACATTGGCGGCATGGCTGCGGGCATTCGGGACATGTCCCAGTCAATCCAGCAGTTGTGCAGCAAATTAGATGCTGACATCGAAGCACGGCGCCGGGAACGCCAGAGAAGGGACACTACCAGCAGGGCACTCAACCGTCTGGCAACTGCGACTTCCCTACTTTGCCGGCGCTCTGTGACGATGCAGGAGGGCCTAACACAGTGCTGCAGCGACCTGTCACGGGGGATGGTGCAGGTGACAAGTGCACTAGGGGTGCTATTGACAAGTCAGGCGTCGACAACTGCTGCAGGGGATGCTGCGGAGAGCATCGACACCAGCAGCAGCATCACACCCCCCGTCCCCGAAGCACGCAGGAGCAGCAGGCGGCTTGGGGTTGGCTCTAGTGAGGATGCACAGGCCGTGCAATCCACCACTGCAGCGCGTATGCGCAAACATTGATGTGGCCCTGCTTATCCACTTGCCATTGGGTGACGTAACCCTGGACATACTCATTGTATAGATGGCATATTGCCAGATTGGCCTGTTCATGTGTTCATGGCGTGGTGCCACATTAAACTACGTCATGACTTCTCACGACTCGCTGTGTCCCCTCACTTACTCAGAAATAGTTGCATGTGATCTCTGCCCGTCTCTCTCTCCCATCGATTGCAGTTGGCACTCTAGCTGCGCTGCCCTCTGGCTGGCCTGACTCATCCTCGTTGTCCTCAAAATATGTTAGTTCCACATCTGTACCTTTTTTCGTGGCAAGGTTGTGCAGCATTGCACAAGTGGCAATTATCTTGCAGCAGGTGATGGGTTTGTACTGGCGTGCGCCTCCGCTCTTGTGGAGGCAGCGGAACCTGCTCTTCAGCAGTCCAAACGTGCGCTCCACCACATTGCGTGTAGATTTGTGGGCCACGTTGTATCGTCTCTCACTCTGGGTTGCTGGGTGTAGGTAGGGAGTGAGGATGAATGAACGGCATGCATATGCACTGTCGCCTGGATGAGTAAAAGGGAACCATCAGTTACATGCCTCTATACACTCTGATTTGCAGGTTTCAAGGGGCGTCACTGTTACTTACCCAGCAGGTATCCCTCTCCGAATTCTCCGGCTCTCAGTCGTGTGTAGATCCCACTATTCTGGAAGATGTAAGAGTCGTGGGTGCTCCCAGGAAACTTTGCAACAATATCTGTGATGATGTTCCCTGCATCACAGATCACCTGCACATTGATGGAGTGGGTGGACTTCCTGTTCCTGTAGATGTGCTCTGTGTCAGCTGGAGGACAGATTGGGATGTGTGTACCATCAATACAGCCGATGACATGGGGGAACTGTGCCATGTGATAAAAGTCTGTTTTTGTTTTCTGCAGTGCAGCCTGTGTGTTTGGGAAGCTGATGTAGTGGTGCATTCTCTGCATCATGGCATCCAGGAACTTCCTGAAGAAACGTGACAGGCAACTCTGGGATACCCCACCCACCGCAGCTATCACCACCTGATAACTGCCGGATGCCAACAGATGTAGGCTGCAGAGCACCTGCACATGTGGGGGTATGGCGTGCGCCCT
Organism: Triturus cristatus; assembly: GCF_964204655.1. NCBI lineage: Eukaryota > Metazoa > Chordata > Amphibia > Caudata > Salamandridae > Triturus > Triturus cristatus. The sequence goes on along the minus strand of NC_140580.1, from coordinate 843,707,656 downwards.
TCTTATTGGCTGGTCCAGGAGTGGGTGAAGGTCCCTGATTAAGTCCATGATGGTTTCGGGGTGTAGCCTGTACCTCTCATGTATCTCTGCATCAGTCAGCTGGAATAGTGTGATGCGCTGTCTGTAGATTTGTTCCTCCCGTCGCCACACCCTCAGTCCTGCTGCCTGTAGACGTAGGCGCCTTGCAATGACGTACATGGCGGCCATGTTGTCCACGCTGTTGCATTTTGGGATTGCTTATGTGCATTGTTGATGGTTACCACCTGCTTTCCATCCGTGTTAATTACCGACTCTTATTTACCGATTTTCCTGGATTTCTTAATTACCGACTGCTCCTACATGTCATTTTCAATTTTTACCACTTCATATTTACCACTTCATATTTACCGATTCGTTAATAATGTATTCGGTAAATATGAATCGGTATTTTAGAATTCGGTAACTATGAATCGGTATTTACCGCCTCATATTTACCGAAAAGTGGTTTTTGGACTCCTACATCTCACTTGTCTGAATACCGGTCGGTAACGGCATATTTACCGAAAATCGGCCGTTACCGACCGGTATTTGGCTACCTACATGAGGCCCTTAGACAATATATATCGCTTTGTCCAAACAGGGCAAGGCCCTGAAAGTATTGACGAAGCCATGGAATACCAGAAAGCGGATATACAGAGACAACTGTTACGTTTCTTCATAAACTGCTTGATCAGAGACAGAGATAGGTCCGAGGTAGACCAGGATGAAATACAAGTACTTACCCGATGGGGTCAGAATATATCAGAGGGAAAACATGATAAACAGACGTGTATAGTAGTTATGTGCCGAAAGATCCGCAAAGAAGTAGAACGAATACATAAAGCCAGATTAGAGGCAGACAAAACTGAATCAGAGGGAGAGGAGGAGGAAGAATCAGAAATGCCCACAGGACAATTAGAAACGATAGCTTATGTAGGTAGGGGAAGACCTTGTAACAATACCAGATACTTTAATGACCCGATACGTCCGATACGTCCAGAATGTAACAGACACTTTCAAGCACTTATGCTAAATACGAAGTCCCCTGAACACTTATTCCAGGCTGCTGATAAATTACTCCGAGACCGAAGGGGGTATCATATGCTCGATTCTATGGATGAACAAGAATTAGCCAGGTCAGCAGTACAATGGGCTGACAGTTCTGAAAAATACAGTGATGATGCGTTGGCACACACGTTTTTGAATCTTACCGCAGACGAACAGCGTTTAGCTGGTATATACATGATACAGCACCTCGTTATATTATATAGAAGCCAACACTCCGATCCCGGTCCCCTGCCTGATATATTGATAGAATTACTCACGAACAAATGGAGAGGTTCAGGTACTGATTTAATTAAAGAAATTCTGGAATATCGACACCAGTACATTGTCTTCATATGCCCAGAACATGTTTCAGTTCCCCCCAAGGAAAGAAAAACGTATCACATAGACAGACAGAATCCCTTACGCGAAGTGCACCCAATCAGAGGTGAGGACAATATTTTTAAACGCGTGTTTGTGTACGCGCCCATAACTAAAATTGAATTATTAGAGATGAAGAAAGTAGTACCTAGCCATGACAAAGACCCAGCAGGTTTCCCCCGTGAGATAAAAGACATGTTACTCATGGGAGAGTATACTTACCCGGACATTATGAAAATATTAAAAGTCCTATTACCCGCCGGTATTTACGAGAAACTCAAAGAAAAGGAATGGGAGGTGGGAGACCAAAAGATAGATTGGACAGTATTAGAAAACGAAGAAAAGGCCCGAGCTGCAGGTTCAGGGCTTGGGGAAAGGACTACAGCATTACCAGGATTATTAGTGCAGGTACTACCACGTTTATTAACTACGAAAAAGGAAGACTGGGGTGCAATTTCAGCCTGTAAACAAAAACAAGATGAAGACACTAGTGATTTCTATTCCCGATTTGAAAAATGTTTTGGTATTAATAGTGGCATAAAAGCAAGTAGTGAGTCGTATCCACATCTGTTTGTGACAAAATTAGTTGAGAATTCCCTGCCACAAGTTAAGAGTAGAGTATTAAAATTCGAGAGTACTTGGCAAGGTAACACACCGTCACAGATGTTACAAATGTTACAATATCATCACAATAGAATCAGAGAAGAACAAGAACACGAACAAAGACGTATGAAAGACACGAAAATGAAAATGCTAGTGGCCCAGTCAGTTCCAGCTGACGGTCATAAAAAGGGTACGACACAGTCCAATGATTCAACGGGTCCCGTTAGAGGGACATGCAACTATTGTAAACAGCCAGGTCATTATATACACGATTGCGCAGTTTTAAAACATAATATCTCTACGGGTATAACGAAAGAGAGACCACGACCGCCTAGACAGGATCAGATCCAACCACAAGTACCTCAGAATATACAGCCTATGCCAGCTGTACAGCAGACCGTACCACAACAACAACAACAGCCACAGCCTATTGCTGCAACACAAAACACGACACAACAGATGTACCAGTATGCACAAAATGACTACCCAGAGTATCAGCGCTACACATGAAATAGCCTAGAGAGGGAAGTTGGCCTACCCCTTATCAAGGTTCCCGTAGATCAAGAGGGTCCTTATGTACAGAGTCAAGTATTAGGGAAAGACCGAAAGTTTCTACTCGATACAGGGGCAAGCAGAACAACTATCAGTCACAGAGAAGTCCCAGGGGCACCCCTCTCAGGCTCACAAAATATTTCCCTTGGTTTTTCAGGAAAGCCCACTATTAACGAAGTATCGCAACCACTTGCATTCACAGTGGGTCCATTGACACGGACTACAGATCTATTGCTTACGAAATCATGTCCAGAAAACTTGTTAGGTATAAAAACATTGAAAGCTCTAGGAGCTGTAATATGTTGTTCTCCGGAAGGAGTACGACTATTTTTGCGTGACTTTAAAGGTCACTACGTGTCTAGAGACATGGATCACCGGTTACAGAATCTACCTGCACATTTATGGGCACAAGGCCCCACTGATGTAGGTTGTATGCACATTACACCATATCGAGTCACAATCAAAACAGGAGTGGTACTACCACGAATACGACAATACAAGTTACCCCCAGATGCTGTAGTGGCTTTACTGCAAATCATTGACGAGCTCATTACACAAGGAGTGGTTGTGGAAACCGACTCCAATGTATGTAATTCCCCGATAATTCCGATTCTTAAACGAACTGATCCAAAAGCACCACCAGTATATCGATTAGTTATTGATCTGCGAGAATTAAATAAATGCATTATACCACAATACCCCGTGGTCCCAGATATCTCTTCATTGCTAACAGCCATAGATTCAGAAGCAACGTTCTTTACTGTAATTGATCTCAAGAATGCTTTCTTTAGCGTCCCAATCGATCCGGAAAGCCAATATTTGTTCGGATTCAGTTTAAATGGACGAAGTTTTAAATTCACACGCGCACCTCAAGGATTCACAGAAAGCACCAGCATCTATAGCCAAGCACTGAAAAGATAACTTGACAGTATCCACATGCCAGCTAACACTGCCCTGCTTCAATACGTCGATGATCTGCTGATCACCGCCCGAAGCGAACCTGAATGTGAAAAAGCATCACTGACGGTTTTACATTTCCTAGCCGACAAGGGGCACAAAGTGTCCCCTTCAAAGCTGCAATTCTGTGTCCAGCAAGTTGTGTACCTTGGGCACTTGCTGTCCAAGGGGGGAAGACAGCTTACACCCGACCGTATCCAGTTAATTGTTAACATGCCGCCACCTAAGACACAAAAGGAGGTACGGGCATTCATAGGCCTCACTTCGTACTGTAGGCAGTGGATCCCTCAATATGCATTTCTAGCGAAACCACTCATCCAGTTGACAACACAGGAGGCAGCGACATCGACTGTCCTCCCTTGGACTCAGGAACATACACAAGCTTTTGAAAGCTTAAAGAAAGCTTTATGCCAAGCACCTGTTTTAGCAACGCCATGTTACAGCAAACGTTTTACACTTTTCGTTACAGAACGTGAAGGTACTGCTTTGTCAGTACTCACGCAGGAACAAGCAGGATCACACAAGCCATGTGCTTATTTTTCTAGTACATTAGATCCCGTAGCTCAGGCTCTTCCTGCGTGCCTGAAATCAGTCGCAGCAACAGCTTTAGCAATCAGACAAAGCGATGCCATAGTATTAGGACATCAATTGACAGTACAAGTACCACACGCAGTAGAGGTTCTCTTGAACCGGACCCAAACACAACACTTGACTATAGCAAGACTGACGGGTTATGAATTGACATTGTTCCAGCCACACATAGAAATCAGACGTTGTAGTACATTAAATCCTGCCACACTTTTGCCATTAAATGGAACAGACCCATTGGCACATGATTGTATTGAAGTCATTACTATTACGACGAAACCCAGACAAGACTTGACAGATATTCCATTATCAGACCCAGACCTGACATTGTATGTAGATGGTTCATGCATGAGAACAAATACAGGAGAGTTAGTGGCCGCTTATGCAGTCACAACAGATACTGAAATTATTGAAACAAATTGTATCGATACCTTGTCAGCTCAAGCAGCAGAGCTCATCGCTCTGACACAAGCCTGTATTCAAGCCACAAATAAGAAAGTCAACATATACACAGATTCACGTTATGCATTCGGAGTCGTCCATGACTTCGGCGTGCTTTGGCGAGAGAGAGGTTATTTAACTTCTCACGGTGCCCACATCCAGCACGGTCCCCTTATTCAAGCTCTGTTAGATGCAATACATCTGCCTACTGCAATATCGATTATGAAGTGCAAGGCCCATACGAAAGTGACTGACATTATTTCTCAGGGTAACGACCTAGCTGACAGAACAGCTAAACAGACTGCTCAGAATCAGACTCGTCCAACTGACACGACAAAGACAATAGTTCCGACACCAACACACTGCATGACAGTTAAGGATCCCGCCCTTGATGTAATTGACATACAGACACATGCTACACCAGAAGAAATAAAGAGATGGACTGAATTAGGAGGGATCCAAACGGATCAAGGATGGATGACGAAGGGAAAATCTATATGGTTTCTCCCCGACTCAATGGTTCAGGTCATCATTAACACAATACATAGTCCAGCGCACCTAGGAGAGAAAGCTATGCTAGACAGTATTCAACACATTTGGTTCAATAAACACTTGCGAGCAGCAGCTAAACAGAAAGTACGTACCTGCATGATTTGTTGTCAGTTCAATCCAGGAAAAGGCGTACCTGTAGAACAGGGTGGATTTCAACCCCCCGATCACCCTTTTGAAGTCCTCCAGATGGATTATATCCAGATGGAACGATGTCGAGGATTCAAATATGTCCTCGTAGTTGTATGCGCTCTTTCCCGGTGGACAGAGGCGTATCCCGTCTCAGATTACACTGCCCCGACTACTGCCAAGCAGTTAGTTCGAGAATTCTTCCCACGGTATGGTTTGCCCCGTATCGTGTACTCAGATAATGGCCAGCCATTCTCATCCGAGCTAATGAAACATGTTTCACTTCTGTTAGGCTATCAATGGAAATTCCACTGTGTCCGACATCCCGAGGCACCAGGTCTCGTGGAGCGACATAATCAAACTCTGAAAATTAGACTGTCCAAAGTATGTAGAGAAAAAGGTGTCGACTGGATAGTAGCTTTACCGGTTGCGCTCTTTTACATGAGAATGGTAGCACACTCTCGAACAGGGCTATCCCCGTATGAGGTGATCTTCGGTAGACCACCAAATATGTGGGGGACGCCTATACCTCGTAAAATAACTGATGTTGATTGTAATATGCTGACAGATTACCTGGCTTCCTTGATGTCTGCACTACAATCTTGTCGTTCACAGGTAGCTGCAGCTTTTCCCGATAACACTGAGGTGAAGCCCCATGACGTGGTTCCAGGTGACCTGGTGCTTATAAGAAATTTCGACAGGAGGAACCCGCTGGAGCCTCGCTGGCAGTCGCCTAAACTCGTCTTATTGACCACAAGGACAGCTGTGAAGATTGAGGGACGTAAAGGGTGGTTGCACTCGAGCCATATAAAAAAATTTCATGGACTGCCAACTGAATCGAACTTTCAGCCCTGCATTCCCTCACAGACTGACTCAAAACTTCCCCTGGTTGATGAACCAGAAAAGGAGAATTATAAACTGAAACTAAGGTCTAGCAAGTCAGACAATTTGATTGTTTAAGTCCTCTCCAAGGTGAATCGGTTGAATTTGTCTCTGACATGTATCCTCTAGACCGAAATAGAGAGAGAAATAGACAGAAACATGCGCACTGTAAATCACTTCGTAGTCACTGCATAGTGACATTGTTAATTATGTTTTTTCTAAGTCTTCTGATTATCATTGCCAGTATATTATTACACATGTATTACCCTATTTCCAAGCGTGCTTCCAATGCTACTGCCGAACATTCTTTTAGCGAATTACCCCCGCATGAGTTGTCCTATAGATTTGCGCTGCGCAACAACACATTCATTAGTATGTTACATCATTCTCATCAGACCAGCAATGCTACAAATTGTTGGATATGTGGCCGACTCCCTCCCTATCAGAAATATAGGGGAGTTCTGCCCCTCTTTCCGTATCCATTCACACACAATGGCTCCTGTGGAGCATGGTTTAGTTTGATTAATTCCCTAGATTCAAATTCAGTAGTTTATCAAGACAACTGGGTTTGGGGAAACCTGAACCTAGTTTTACTTAAAGTCTGCTACCCTAACAAGGAGGGACTTCCCAAAAGAACAGGAACTGATCTAGAAAATGAAGTATATGGACTAGGTAACTTTACACTTAATCTCATGATCCTGAATGTTGAATCCGAAGCTACACCAATCTTGCCCGCTATGTCAGTATTTCCAGTTAGAGGCGAATTATGTGTAAGAAAGAATGGTTCAATACACATGGGCCATAGTAAATGTACCACTGTAATAGAATTCAGTGATAAAGGCAAGTCTACATTTAGAGCTTCTCGTCACTCCTACTTCATTTGTGGTCACACCGCATACATACGCCTACCGTTAGATTGGGATGGTACCTGTTACATTGCATTCCTTCTACCACCTGTTTTCCTAGCACCGCCTGATTACCATAGGAATACCCATTTAGTACACAATAGACAACAGAGAGATCTCCCGATTGTCGATTACACCGAAACAGCATGGGAGCAATACACAGATTTCAATAAAGGTTTCTTTCCCTACATAGGTACAGTCACTAATAGTAAGTTGATACGTAGATTAACTAGAACTCTTGAAGCAGTAGTGAATGAAACTACTTCCGCTTTAGGCAACTTAACAGAGGAGCAGTCTGCGATGCGGATTGTTGTTCTTCAAAATCGTCTTGTCCTTGACGTCATCCTGGCCGATAGGGGCGGAGCTTGTAAGGTCATCGGATCAAGTTGCTGTGTTTTCATACCAGAAAACGCACCGTCAGTATATAAAGCCATAACTCGACTTCATAAGATCGTAAGCCAGATACACCAGAATCCAGGCACCTGGACTTGGTCCGGTTGGTTCTGGAGCGTGTTGTAAGCCTGGGGATGGAGGATCCTATCCTTCCTAGGTATTGGCTTTCTCATACTATTCAGTTGCTGCTTGTGACTACAATGTGGGCCAGCAATTTGTGGTCTGTGTGCCACATCGTGTATCCCGCCTTCAAATTTTCATTCGAGATCCCGGAAGAAGAAAGAAGAACAAATGATGCTATATGAACAGATTGATGGATTGATGAAAATGGATATTTCATAAAGGGTCCGTAGGGGACAAGGAGGGAATGAGGAAATACGAATTTTATGATCAGTTATGTCCCCTATCTTAGACCCCAACGACTCCATGTACATGCTACAAGTACATGTATGTTCCCTCCAGTTCCAGCTATGAAGACGCAAATACATGTGCGTCCAACGCCAACATATCCTCTTTCAGATCCGCCATGAATGGGTCGAATATTCCATTCCTAAGTATGATTGGCCACCGACTTTATATGGTTCACTTTTCTAGTTTTACAGTTCAGGCGAGTAGGCCCTGAATTCTGTCATCAAGCCTTTGCCTGCTTCTGCCTCTGTAATGCTCCAGCCTGGACCTGCATCCGTGTCCATGAACTTTGTCTTACTCCCTGCGCGGCTAGCGGTGCCTGACGCGGCCTGTTGCCTGCCAAAAACTGTATTCAGCCTTCAAGTTATCTGCTCCGCTCCTCATCCAATGCATTCCTGTCTAAGTAGTTTAGGTAAACATCCTTCTAGCTACCGAGCAAAGGGCCCGGCCTCGCTGTCTTTATGCAAGTAATTCATAGGCCCTGTTACCATGGAAGATTCCTGCCCCCTCGCATCTCATGTAGACACATAGACGCTTGTACACGCACTAACAGTCAGTATAGAATAGGATCTGTCCGAGAAGACCTTTCCTTCCAGATAATATAGTTCCTTAAACACAAGATATTAGATATGATTTAGGACTAGGTTGTCCTGACACCCCAGACTTCTGTCTCCATATGTAGAGCTAAATGTCAATTCCCCTTCACTCTCTAGTTGCACGTCAATCACACGTCATGCGGCTGCGCGCGCATCTCTGCCAAATATTTCTGCTGACACTGCAGGATTCTCTTATGGATCCACCCACTTGTGACATCATTTTAAATGACGTTTCTAGTATACGCCTGTATTACGCCTATTTTCATTACGTATGTGTATTCTTATCTGTATTATCAGCTGTTACGCCTCCTGCATCTGTCTTAATGCAATGCTTTTCATATATATATTGTTACTTGTCAATAATGTATTGCTGATCCCTTCCTGAACCTTCGTGGTGATGGAATATGATTGCCTGGTTCGAACTATAATTCCTTTGTAAGGAATAAAGCCCTTTTCAGAACCTCTAATACCACGGATTCTGCCTCTTATTTTGACTGAGTTATTCTTACTAGACTTTACCGCATATAAAATAGTACAGGTAATTTAAATATTTACCACATAAATTGTTTCATCAAGTGTGCGGGACCGCGATGGGCACCTGCTTCGCCCCCAGCTATGCGAATTTGCATATGGGCTGGTGGGAGGAGCAGGTGGTCCAAGTTCGGTTCCCCAAGGAATGGCAGGACAATGTAGTGTTTTGGAGCCGGTACATTGACGACCTGTTTGTCGTATGGAAGGGCTCCCAAAACAGTGCACGTGATTTTGTGAATGGGTTACAGGATAACGATCTTAATTTAAAATTGACCTATGAATTAAGTACAGAAAGTGTCAATTTTTTAGATGTAACTGTTTACATTGCAGGAGACAAACTTGAAACAAAACTTTACCGCAAGGCCACAGATGGGAATACTCTACTACATGCGATTAGCTTCCATCCCAACAACTTAGTAAGGAGTATCCCCTATGGCGAGTGCCTTAGAGCTATGAGGAATTGTAGCAACAAGGAAGATCTTAGCACAGAATTAACATGTTTGAAAGCTCGATTTGCAGCTAGAGGTTACCCTAGTAAATGGGTAGATACAGCAATTTGGAAGGCCCACAACAAAACGAGAGAACAAATCTTGTTCAGTCACCAAAACAGACGTGAGATGCCAGACAATGACAGTGACAGCAAATGTAGATTGATCACTAGTTTTAATATACAAGAGGGCAGTCTACGAAAAATCCTGCAAAAACATTGGCACATCATTGCAAACGATCCCATTCTCAAAAAATCTGTGGGACGTAGGCCATTGATAACTTTTAGAAAGGCCAAGTCACTCAAGCAGTCTCTGGTTAGTAACATGCTTCCTACAACGAAAGGGAAAACCATTAAGAGCTGGCTTAGTAGAAAAGAGGGCTTCATAAAATGTGCTAAATGTAAGGCTTGTGTCCACGGTAAAAATACATCCAGCTATGTGGGAGGCCTTTCACCGGTTATAAATAAAATCAAGGGCCATTACTCTTGCAAATCGGACTTTGCTGTGTACGTCCTCCGTTGCCCATGTGGTTTACGGTATGTTGGGAGTACAATACTGCAAGTACACAAGCGTGTCTTACAACACTTGAGGGCCATTAAAAACGGGGATAAAACCTACCCCGTGGCAAGACACTTTGACCAATTCCACGACAGAAATACCAAAGGACTTGAGTATTTTGTAATTGATGCAGTCCCACTGAGTGAGAGAGGTGGGGATCGGGTCAAAAAATTGAGGAGGTTAGAATCCAACTATATTATTAGGCTTAATACTAAGATCCCTGAGGGCCTCAATATAGAAGAAGATTTTCATACACATCTATAAAGTTATAGTGAGCTTCACTCCCTCTCCTTTCAGCAATTTTTAAATTTTTAATTCATTTTTTGCAAGTAGGATTTCTTTAGAGTTTTGTAGTCTCACTGATATTTGTATACACTTAAGTTCAACAGACTTAGTTAAAACAGTAGTCTGCAATAAATGAATTTGGGTTTTAAAATATTGTTATTTGCCCACTTGGGCTCAACCTATTATGATCATGTACTGACAGTAATTATTAAAACGATTCTGTGTCCTGAATGTTGGCCCACTAGGGCATTACACACGTTGAGGAATAGTGTCTTTAATTATATAAGGCTATTCAGTGGAGGAGTTTTATTTTCTCTATAATTTGTATTATGCAAATATATGATAAAGAATTTTATCACAGAATTGTTTCAACTCGATAAGAATGGTCATACTAATATGAATTGTATGTATAATTAATTTCCCGAGTTCTGTAGCAACCTCGACATACATGGAACTACGAGTCTGTTGTTACTGTTTATGATTTAGTTCTTTACGCACAACGTGTGCACTGAGCACTTAAAATGGCGGCAAAACTTTATGTAAAATGTTGGTGAACAAGCTTGCGGGACAAGCGAAACGCATTCAACGTTTTAGCTGACCAAATAAAAGAAATATTGAAGCACAAGACACGGCGTCGGCTTTCCTACTTGCGAGGAAGTTTTGTTGAATATATATATATATATATATATATATATATATATATATATATATATATATATATATATATATATATATATATAACCTACTGGTGGTCGCCAGTAGGTAGTTATAGTTAGGACCCCTTTTCCATAGGAAATCCGCAACATTCTATTTTGAATAACTTTGGCGCCGGTCGATGAATCCTCGCGAATTTCTCAAAATAGGTGGGGCGCTACGCTCCGCTCCTACCCTGAAAGTCTTGGGGGGATTCGTCAAGCGGGGGCTGAGATAAAAGGGGGGTCCCAAAACGCGTTTTTCCCATGCATTTTTCCATAGGACCTTTAGACAGAGCTACAGCCCGAACGGCTGAACAGAATTACTAGAAATTTGGCAGAGAGGTAGTCCCTATGTCAAGGAAGTGCCTTTTGTAGGTTTGGTGTAAATCTGTTCAGTAGATTCTGAGAAAATAGCCTTTAAATCAATATATATATCTGAGCCCGCTTACGGTACGCTTACCGTACGCTTACCGTACGCGTACGGTGGCGTGCGCGAGCGCGATTCTGATTGGCTCTTAGATCTTAGTAAACATTCGAATCGGCCGAAACCAGGAAGCGGCGTCCGCCATTTTGTCTCTCGCACTGAGTGTTATTTATCAAACATGATGCCCAAAAACATGTTACGGGGCTGTTTTGACAACTCCCTCCCACATAGTCATGTTGAGGGAGTCCCCAAACATCCCCCAAGAGCAAAAACGGTTTTATTTTTTTTCGGCAATTTCGCCGAGTACGCTTACCGTACACTTACCGTAAGCGTACGGTAAAAAATAGAAATAAAAAAAACACTATCCACACTTACCCCACCCCCTGTGCTTTTGGTGGCCGTAGGCCACCAAATGTACAGGGCTTATTACATCAGTAAAAAAACTATATTTTGGCAACATGAAATTATAAAATCGAAATAAAAAAAACACTATCCACATTGACCCCACCCCCTGTGCTTTTGGTGGCCGAAGGCCACCAAATGTACAGGGCTTATTAAAGTTGATAAAAACCGTGCACGGAACGCACTGCGTTAAGTGGGCGCGCACGCCTCGAATGGCGTAAAGTAACTTAGCATTTAAAAAACCGTACAAAATTCACTGAAAAAACCATAGGTTTCACACACGTTATAGTTAGGAATTAGCATTTAAAAAACCTTGAAAATTCACTGAAAAAACCATAGGTTTCACACATGTTATAGTTAGCGGAAATTTTACTGATAAAAAACCAATGAAATTGCCCCGTTATAGTTAGTGCTGGCAACTATAACTCACGCGACCGCAATCTTCTGCTGATGACATATGTGTCTTTATAAAAAAAAATATTTGTAATATATGTATAGCTAAAAATGTATGGAAGAAGACATGGGCAAATAAGTGTCTAAATACAGTATTAGCATCAGCAGAGGATTGCGGTCGCGTGAGTTATAGTTGCCAGCACTAACTATAACGGGGCAATTTCATTGGTTTTTTATCAGTAAAATTTCCGCTAACTATAACATGCGTGAAACCTATGGTTTTTTCAGTGAATATATATATATATATATATATATATATATATATATATATATATATATATATATATATATATACACACATGTATATATACATATGTATATATATTTATACATAAGTATAAGTATGTATATATATATATTGTTTGTATTGTAAGACGGAGTGAAGTAACCCCGGTCCCGGAAGTCTGTTTTCTATGTTACCTATTGAGACATGATCCCATGTTTATTTAAACGAACACCAAATGTTACTACGGCACTCGTGAACAAGGGAGTCAGTCCCGAAACGCATAGAGTGGGCCGTTTCTGCACAATAAATGACTGCATTTAAAAGCCTGAAGAGTCCGTGGCTGCTGTTTTTTTCGTATTTTGGGAAGATACCAGCTTTGGTGCATATATATATATATGTATATATATATATATATACATATATATATACATATATATACAGTTACCTCCAAGAGGGTAGCCTCCGACCCCCTACAGGGCAGCTTCTGCAGAAAAGCGGGAACGGAGCAGCCCACCAATTTGTCATCGCCCAAGAAAAGAGATGCAGAAGCACAGCTCAGAACAAAAAACTGTTTTATTCTCTCATAGGGCAGCAACATTTGATCATCTCTGACGCGGTTCGGCTGGTGATCCTTAATCATAGAGCAGCACTAATTGGTATCAAATGTCCACAGCTGTTGCATATGAATTCATTTCCCACAATGCACCAAAAAAGAAATTCAAATACTTTCCTTTGAGAATTCAGTACACCAATATAATACTCAGAGTCCAATGCTTGTTAAAGCGTACTGAAGCTGTCATATTTCCTCTTTATAATGCATTCTCCATTTTGAGTCAAAGTTGCATCTTATTGGTGCTTAATGTTGCTGCTTCTTTAAAATAATATGCAGGCCCTCGTTGTGAGTCCGCAAGAGGTGGTTTTAATACTCCTCTCACTTCCTTTGCTCTTCGCCATATACATATATATATATGGCCCTGCGGGATAGGGTTCCACACAACCATAATAGGCTCGGGAGGGAGACCACTTGTCCTGACCTCCATTTAAAAAATTTTTAAAAACGCCCTGGGGATAGTTTCTCCAGGGCCTAAAGAGGCGTAAGGAGGGAGGCCAAATAGCCCCTCCCCTTTAAAAACATAAAGGCACTGGAGAATGGGTTACCCAGGACCATAATAGGCTCAGGGATGGATTTATATATATATTCACTAAAAATCCAAAGGTTAGAGGGACATTATATAGAGAGGTTCAGAATTTCACCACCACCCCCCCTCACCCTCCCCCCCCCCCCCCGGGACTACCATCTCCCCAGGGCTAAGTTCTACAGAGGAGGGCTGAGCACCATTAATGGCCCTGGGGACAACCGTCTCCCAGGGCCAACTCCTGCTACCTACCAAGGTGCCCACACTCAGGAGGTAGCTATTTGCTTTTGCTTGGTGACAGCTGAGAACTCCAACGAAGCAAAAGCAAACATAACTCCACTTTCTGCAAGCCAGAGCTGTCAAATAGCTCCGGCTTGAGGAAAGCAAAGTTTTCGTCTGTTTCTCTACATGCAAATATGCGTGCAGAGAAACAGATGAAAACGTTGCTACCACTAGCAGGAAGCTGCTATTTCAACAAGCTCCCTGCTTGCAGTAACAATGGCAGGGACAGCAGGGGCACTGAGGCTCCCTTCGCTCATTGGATACCCTGCGTGGGCTCCAAGGCACCCAAAGGAGTTAAAAAGGGAGAATAATAGTATGAAAAGAGCAGAAAGAGTCAAACAAAGGTTAGAGATAAGCAGAAACAGGCAGAATAAAGGTCAGTGACGAAAAGATAGAGGCACAATAAAGCTGAGCTATGAGTAGAAAGAGACAGAACTGTAACTGCTGAATTTCTATGGTTTTGTATTAGTGAAATCTGAACTAACTATAACGTCTCTGTAATCTTTGTTTTTTCAGTGAAGATCTACTTTAAAAAAAAATCTATTTCCTAACTATAACGTCCCAGTAACCTTTGGTTTTTTCAATATATATATATTACCTACTAGTGGTAGCTGCAATATAGTTATACTTAGGACAAAGCTTCCCTACACAGAGAAGTCTTTGTTTTGCTAATAACTTTAGCGCCATTTGACAAATCCTCACAAAATTTTCAAAACTAGTTTGCCACTCACTTCAGCTGCTTTCCGGAAAGTTTTGGGGTGATCCATCAAGCAGGAGCGAGAAATAAAAGGGGGGTCCCAAAACACATTTTCCCCATACCAAATACCCACAGGGATTTTAGACACGACTACACCCAGAACAAATTTGTCAGAAAGGCAGATCTTGGTCCAGAAAGATTGCTTTTGTAATTTGGTATAAATCTGTTCAGTAGTTTTGAAGTTATTAAAGAAAAAAGATTTATGTGTATCTAGAGACACGGACACACCGCGGATCCGTCACAGTGGATCCGTGGATCAGCGCGCCAAGAGCAATGCCATGATTGGCTGGTAGCAACCTGAGAGAAAAATTGTGGCCACCATTTTGTCAATCAGGACATGGTTCCCGGCGGGGGGAGGGAGATGAAGTTAGGGGTGAGCGGTGAACTCTGCTCCGCCAGCAGAGTTTGCGGAGTTTTGCCAACTCTGTGCTCCATTGGGAGTGCGTAGTTTGGCAAAAAACTCTGATTCCGCCTTGTGGCAGACTTTGCCAACGCCGCTAATTAGAGCATGAGAATGGCACACACTAAGACTTGCAGAGAGTGGTAGCAGTGGACAAACGGTGTATGGATTCAGTGACTGGTGTTGCGAGGAAAATGTCACAGATGCGAGTTTTTACATGCTTTGTGTAAGAGTAGAAACATCACACTCTAGAAATGTGCCCCATGCTTAAGATTCCGTGCACAGTCGGAGATTGTGGGAGTGAAATTGGCATAGCAATGCCAAGGGATGGCAGCCGTGCTAGTCAGGGCTGGCAGCAGTGGCCAAACTGGCTGCTTCCAGCCTCAGATGTAGAGGAACAAGGCATTGAAAGCACTGCTAATCTTCACTATCAGTGGGAGACTAGAGGGGAATAGGACACAGACAATAGCAGCCGCTTGTTGACAGGAGATGCCTTCCTCAGCCCTAGATACTCTGGCTGGCCAGATGCCAGGTGCTGCATTCTTTTCCTTGGCGAGAGCAGGAGCCTGTGGGGGAGGGACCATGGACCACGGGGATCGAGCCCAGCAGAGGGGGAAGAGACAGGGAAGGGCAGCTCACACCACAGCAGGGGTAGCGCAGACCCTCCCCAGAAGGGACCCTCCACCCGATCTCTCCCTCTGCATTCCCAGCACCTGCACCTGCACAAGCTCAGCAGTATCCACAGTCCCAGGAAGTGAGGAGAGCCTCCAGAAACACAGGAAATCTGAAATAAGGTCACTGAGGTGCATAGGACGAGTGAGACGTGACTGAACTCGGAGGTCTGAGCAAGCTCAGATTTTCACGGACCCTCAATACATCACAGGTTTTGCAACATGCTCCAAAACCACAGAAGCAGTCTGCAACTAACTGCCAATCACAGTCATTTTACTCAAGGTCCAAGGAATTAAAGGGGTGTGCCCAATTTCACACAAAAGCCTCACAAGTCCACGAGACTCACACCTCCCTCTTAATGGGAGGAGCATCTTGTGAAAGATGCCATCAATAAAGAATTATCAGCCAATTCAATATGCCTTGAAACATTGCCACAGTCCACAAGAAATAAGGAAACAAGATTCTCCTGTATTAACCCATGTGAAAAATTCCAGCAGTTGGAGTTTCTTAGATCGAATACTCTTACTCAGCATGGAAGGGAGCCCAGCTTCGGTGGCTCTCTCCACCCGAAATGTGCCAGCCCCAGTCCCCAACAGACCTCACACCTGCCTCCCTGGCCGTTCTCTGTACTTCTCGCACATGTCACTGTCCAGCACCGGCATGCAGAAGATGACTGACGAGCATTTTGCGCACCGTGCCATGCTTGCATGTGAGTGAATGTGTGCGGCTGTTGCTCCCGCCACTTGCACCGCATCTTGCACCGCACCCCCCGGCATCACCAGAAAGCCCCTCAGGGGGTAGTGGGAGCCCGATGTAATGCCACTACCTGTATCCATCTTCTTGGGCAGTGAGGCACCACTTTCAGCACAGATCACTGGGGAGAGGAGGCAGCTCTGAAAGTTGAGTGCAGGAAGCAGTGACGATCAGTGTTACCGCTAGGGCAGAGCAGAACCCTGCAGAATTTCACATAGTTTTATGCTGCTACGCGTAATTCGGCATAGGTGAACTCCGCCCACCTCTAAATAATATTGGATATATTGGATATAAATGGTCAGGATAGAGGTATCTTGACCCTGTGGAACTGATGGAGGGGTCTGTGAGAAATTTTCCAAAAACAGTTTTTAGGAGTACGCAAGGATCCGCAGATCTTCCATGACACCCAGCGTGGCGCCTTACGGATCCACGGAACCAGATCCCAATTAAAAATTAGACCCACTCATACACTCTCTTACACCCCCACACAACCACTCACACACCTACTCACACATCCATACACCCACTCACTCACCCATACAGTCACTAACACACCCTCTCACACACACAGACAGTCACTCACACATCCATTCACAGACCCAGAGAACCACTCACAGACCCACAGGCACTCTCACACACCCAATTACACAGCCACATACACACTGATACAGCCACATACACACCCACTCACAGTCCCACATAGCCACTTACACAGCGATTCATACACCCATACAGCAAAATCGCTGACACAGCCACACACTCATACAGCCACTCACACACCCCTCAGAGACCAACACAGTCACTTACACACCCAGCCATACACCCATCCATCACACACTCACATGCCCACTTACACACCCACACAACCACTCACACCCATTCAGCCACTCACACACCAACTCAGAGAGACCCAAAAAACCACTCACACACATATGCAGACACCCAAACACCCAGTCAATCACCCATACAGCCACTCACACACCCTCTCACACACCCATACAGTCACTGATACATCCACTCAGACACTCAGGGAACCACTCATACAGACTACAGACACACATAGGCACTCAGACACCCACTTACATACCCACACAACCAGTCCCACAGTATTAAATGTGTTGTTGTTTTGTATTGAATGTGTGCCTTTGGTTTTAGGCGGATCCTCCGTGGATTCGCTAGTAGCATTGCCAGAAGACCCCTTATTTGGCCAAGGATCCACGGTGGATCCATGGATCCAAGTGAGAAATTATTAAAAAGAATTTTTAAATGTTTTAAAACTGTGTTCGGGAAAAGGTTGGCTATGAAAAGAGACTGTGTGTTTATGATGTGTAGATGATAACTACATATAGAACGGGGGCAGTCTTTTAAGTTATTGAGGAACACCTTGTTGCCTGTGTCTGTGAAATGGCCTCAGTCTTTTCAATATATTCTGTCCATGTTGAAGTGTAAGTTTTCATGTTATATACAGCCCATGTTTTGGTCTTGGAGAAATGCAGAAACAGATTTATTGACATGTTTCCTGGATTTCTTTGTGGACAAAATTGGGTTTAAAATTGGGTTTAACACTACCATTTCTGTCTTTGGCAAATATTGGAGAACATCCAGGCAGTATGTGGGAACAGTGACATTAATTTAACAAAGGCATCCTTCATTAGTATTTCCAGGCCTACCTCAGTAATTGTGCCTAGGTCATTACCACCATAGTGCACAATCATGAGGTCTGAATGTTGGCAATTCACAATGCTTTCAACCAAAGGCGGCGATTGATTCCTCTTTAACCCTCTCGGGCCAACCCAAATAATGTCTTTATTAGGTAAACCTAAGTCCCTATCAATGCCACTTTTCTAGCACTTTCTCTGGCCCAAAACACAAAACTATGGCCCTCAATCCAGACTCTGACCATTTTGGAAACAAGCAGAAGTAGTACACTGGAAAAGGCTGCAACAGAATGAGGCAGTTTTGAAGTAGAAAGACAGCTAAAAGGGAGAACAGCAAGTAAAATATAAAAGAACATATTTGATTGCATGGTGAAGATGTACAGGGAATTAAAATGATGTAGTGTCTTTAACAAAAAAGTAACTACCTCAGTGATTGGCTTTGGGAAAATGAAAAAAAGTTATGTTATTTGGGATATGCTTTGAATTGCAAACAGTCAACCACACCTGCTACAGTTAATGTGAAATTAGTATGATGTTAAGAGACAGGCTTGTGAATGTTTCACCTACTGGTAGGCAGATACTACTGGGTACATGGTTGCTATGCAAACGGAGGTAAAAGAATGTGGGGAAGGGAACAAATAGACTACAATGTGTAATAGAAAAGCACACTGCTGTACATAAATTGCTCAGTAGGGAGTGCATGTCTTGTAATTGACATTATTTTACTAAATGAACCATAAATGAAAAGCGTTAACAGCAGATAGTTCAATGCTTTTAAGGGCTTCCGTGTGGCCGCAGATTCACATGGGGGCCATGTTGAACACTGTGGTGGATCCCCCAACAACCTACCAAACTGGGCTTCTTTACACGAAAAATTGAATGGGTTAAAAAAAAGTGACCATTTAGTGATATAAGAAAAATGTAGGATGAAAGGAAGACCATGATTTTCCGAGTATGAGTAAGAGCACATGGGGAAGGGTAGCCATTTTAGGTACTTTTCTACTGAGAGTGGAGGAGGATTGCCATAGACTTGAGATTTGCAGTGGAAAACAGATGTTAACAGATACCACACTAAAAGTTGTACAACAGCAAAGAGATTTTATAGGTATGTTAATTAGGTTGTACTATAAAAATGTTTATTTAAGAAAAAATTATGTTAGTATATAAGCTGAAAGAAAGTGTGTAGCTTCTAGACAGTACAGTAAAAGCCAAAATAGAAGGGAGCTTAGATGAGAAGATTAACTGAAAATATAGTAAGCAGTGAAAGAGGAAGAGGAATTGCTATACTGAAAATATAGTTATTTTATCAAGCCAGTATGATTTAACGTGTTAGAAGTTAGATGTGGTGCATGTTTATAATATGTAATTTAATAGTATGTAATTTGCACCCAGTCACACATTCATTCAGGCACTTACACTTACGCACCCATTTACACTCACACAAAAGCTCTTATGTACCCACCGCTTATATAGCCAGACATTGACTGACACCCTCAGTCGCACACCCATAAAATCATTTACATACCCATTTACTCACCTATTCATCCACTTACATCGTCATTCATACACTCATATAGGCAGTCACACCCAATTACACACCTATACAGCCATTCGTGTACCCAGAACTCAGTTACATACACACTTACACATCCATACACCCAGTTATACATTCAGTCACCCACCCATACAGCTACTCACATACCTATTTGCAAAACCATACAGTCACTCACACACCCAGACAGTGACAGAGGCACTTACACATACATTTGCACACCCACACAGCACTTATATATCCACAACTAATAGAGCCACCTGCACACACAGTTACACACCCAAATGTTCACTGACACAGTCAGTTAACAATCCATACAGCCATTTACATACCCATTTAGACACCCATACAGGCACTATAACACCCAGTCACATACCAACACTGCTACTTACGCATCCAGTGCTGACGTGAGAACTTCATTGTCTGAGGAGCTCCACAGAAAGCAGAGTAAGCAGAGTAAGCGGAGTGGACCACCGAAGTAGAACTGGTGAGAGTGCCGTGGGGAGTCCAGTGGGAGCACTTCTGAGTGTGAGTGTGCTGCTGCACCTTTACACAGTTGCATTTGGGCTAGAGAGAATGTTGAGAGTGTGGAGTAAGGAGTACCGCGGTTTGAGTGTGACTCCTGATCCTCTGTTCCCCCGCTCTTCTGGCCCCCTGTTCACACAGTTTGTGCGGTTCACTCACTGACATATCCACTCAACCACTCACACACCCTCACACATCCTTTCACCCACCTGTAAAGCCACTCATATACCCATACTCAGACACTTTGCCTCTTACACACTGACATAACAACTTATGTAGCTACTCACTTGCTTATAGTATGTAATCTAATAGTATGTAGTATCAAGTTAAATGTATTCTATATTTGCTTTTCAGATATTTATTTGTGTTTAAAGAGTAATGGAAGGTGGAAAGATGAGGTCAAAAAAATATTAAGAATGATGCTTCTTGACAGTATCCATAAACTGGGAAACAGATGATATATTTAGTTCAACTGGCATATGGCATTTGGCACAATGAGTGACAATGTCTTGCAGTTTTGGTGAAACAGCAGGGATGCTAAGTTTCTGGTCCGGTGGTAAGCGTTCTACAGATGGTCCAACCGCTGATGATTTTGCACCACCTTTCCTCTCTCTTATTATCCTCTGATATGTCCTTGTAAGTATGGTTTTACAGGGTTTCGAAACAGACGATATGCCATGTGAACACTTCTTCAGATTAGCTCTTGTCAGTTTATTGCTGCATAGATTCCATTGGACAATTTTTGTGAGAATTTTCTTTTCACCTGAAGGGATGGAGAAATATTTCCAAATGTCAGAGGAATTCTTTGGAGGTGGTAAGTCTTCTTCTTTGTCCTGCTCTTTCCATTCTCTTCTATCTTCAACAGAAGAGATCTTAACTTTGAAACTCTCTTGTTTTCAAGGGAAGGGAAAAATTATGATTGTGCTGTGCTGCAGAGACTGTCTCCAGAGAGATGTGAACTAAAATAGTTGATTTAATTTATGGTTTTCAACATGGGTGGGTGGCCAGATTTGTGGTGGCATTGCAGCAGATCTGCGGATCCATAAAATGAATGGAAAAAAAGTAAAACTTTGTGTTTGTATTTGTAAAAAGTGTAATAAGTTATATTATGTTCATTTGTTTAATATAGTGTAATAATAAATGTGTTAATAAAATGTATTTATGAACTTGAAAAAATGTATATTACTAAATTGAACTTATAGGTGAAATTGTAGTGCAATTTATATTTTAAAAAACTTCAAAATTCACTGAAAGACCAAAGGTTACAGTGGCGTTACAATTTGGAAATAGCATTAAAACCGTAGAAACTCACAGAAAAAACAAAAGTTACATGGACGTTATAATTAAGTTCAGATTTTACATACACAAAACCATAGAAATTCAGCAGTTATAGTTAACTAAGCTAACTATAGCTTTAAGCCCCTACAATACAATGCTTATGACCTCACATATTACATCACCCACGACTTAGTCAGAGTCATCACTCATGACATCTCAAATGACACTGCTCATGATGCTACCTAGAGGATTACCTCTAGTTAGACGATTTGCAAGCATCCATCCCATCACCTTTTGGGTGTTTGATTGTCAGAAGTGTGCCTAGAAAATTGAGACTGGTGCAGCTTTCCAAACCTACTATGATAATGATGATTGCATTTTATAACGCACACAACTATTCCAAGGAGTGTTCCGGAGCGAAAACAACTAAATCCGAAAAAGGGAGGCTTACATTTGGACAAAGAGCCATGTTTTAAGTTTCTTCTTAAATAGTATTGGATCGCTCATAGAGCACAGTTCCAAAGGGAACCGGATCCAAGCTGCCAACACCAGGTACATCAGGGACCTTCTATCTGCGTTTACACGCAGAATCTTGGGGACCTCGCCAAAAATGTGTTGGCTGATTTTAGCTGTCTTGTGGGGTTGTAAAAACTAAATCTGGCACTAAGATACACAGGGCCTGATTGATATAAGGCATCATGCAATAGACTAAAAGTCTTAAATGTAACTCTTTCCTTCATGGGCAACCAGTTAAGTGAACACAGATGCGGCAAAATTCGTGTTCTCATAGGAACATTTAATAGAAGTCAAGCCGTCATGTTCTGAATCACCTGCAGTTTGGCCATCAGGTATTCTGGTAGACCAAAGTACAAAGCATTGCCATAATCAATTCTAGATGTGATCAGTGCCTGGATGACCATTTTCTTAAATGAAAAGGACAGGAGAGGCAAAAATGTCATTAAGGGCCTCATAATCCCGAAACATGTCTCAACTAACCCCTTTACTTGAGGCCTGAAAGACAACTCGTCATCAAACTTAATACCCTGATTTTTCACTACATCTTTCTGGGGTACAGGTGGAGATGCATCATCTGGCCAAAAAGTTTGCCAAAGTTCTGATGGAGTCTTCTCAAAGAAGTGAATTTATGTTTTCTCTTCATTACATTTAAGTTGAGCAGTTGCTAACTACTGAAAAACAGCCATCAGGCAGGTTTTAAACAGGTCATTCTCCGACTCAACTCCCCTATCCCAGGCAAATAGCAGTTGTGTATCATCCACATTGGAGATGGCTTTTGCTGCCAGAGCTTGTGCAAATTGAACCAGAGGGGCAATATATACATTGAAAATGGTAGGACTCAGGACAGAGCCATGAGGAACTCCCACTATCACATCCTGTGGAGTGACAGCATAAGGAGGAACCCAAACTTGTTGACTCCTCTTAGCTAAGACTGACATTAGCCAGTCCAGAGCCTGTCCTGTTACTCCAATAGCTTGCCAATGTTTGTGAATTCCAAAAAGTAATACATTTGCCCCCATTCAAGGAGCACTTCTATAGGTACAGATTTGCTACTTTATTTGTAAGCCAGTCACTATACATATAGTTAAGATCATGATCCAGAAAATGAACAAGTTAAAACCTCTTAGTTAAATAAGAATGAGAAATAATGACACAGACATAGCAGGCCTGACACAGAGCCCCCAGAACCTACTACCAAACCAAGAATGTATTTGAGTGTTGCCACATCCAAAACGCATGAAGCTATGCCCCTGCCGATCACACCTGGGAGTGGTAGATCTCCCTGGGAACTCATAACTACATATCACAGTATTTCCACATCTCTGCTATAAGAAGCCTTGATGGTAGAGCTGTCAAATCAGTGATTCTGAGCAGGGCTCCTAGATTTTAGTCTTCACATTTTCCAAATCTTTGTACCACGTGACTCACAGGGCCACGTACTAAGCCCAAGTTGCAAATAGAGAAGGGCGCATAGGCAAATTAATAGGGCAGGCCAAGCCAGAGCTGAGTCATGGGTCTGGCTTGGCTTGTAGAGTCCGTGGATGGGCTGAGCCATAGAAATGTTTTCCATGTATATTGTACAACTAACATAATGTAAACATATCATCCAACCTCTTCAAAATTCAAAAAGGAGTATATCTTTAACACATGGAAGTGTTTCATCTTAGTACATTAGATTTTAACACTGCATAGACAGACATTTCTTAAAAGTGATTGTTTTTACAACAATTCATGGTTCGCCCCCCCCCCCCCCCAACGACAATTACATTAGTCAACTAACAAACAAGTCAGTGGTCATGTAAACCTAAACATGGCCTAGATTTTTTATTATAGATGGAACAACATGAATGTCTATTAAATCACATTTAAAAGGTGCTTGTACCGCACACATCCTGAACTCAAGTATTTAAAGTGCGCTCACATGTGATTATAAAGAAAAAAGAGTTTCTCTGAAATAAAATATACTTGTCTAGGATCATACAAGAAGGATAATCATCAGAAGCAGAGAAGCTAGTATTAATTCCAGGTTATCTGCTAGGGCATTTTGTAATCCAGCCACCAGATGTCTCTCTCTTTATCGCTCCCTCTCTCTTTTCTCTCTCTCTCGCTCTCTCTCTCTTTTTCCCATTCACACAAAAGGTTACTGTTTTGTCTTTCACTCTTTGCTCAACATAAGAAAAACTGACACAGAGATACCCGACCCGACTCATTGTCCCCAGACTCAACTACCAACTCAAGAATGCCTTCATTTTGGGATTGTCATACCCTAAACATCCCCGCTGAAGCTACGCCCCTGACAATATGAAAAACAAAGTTTTAAACAAAATAACTTCTAAAGATAACCTTTCCTCATATGTTTCTACTTTTCAGGTTTTTTCCAACTAGCTTTGTAATGTGTAGTCATCAAGGTCACTTCAATTCAGAACACTGTCAGAAGCTCTTCTCACTCCTCACGTACCCTCTCTACATCTATGGATCTCCTTATCAACAGTCCCTCTACAAAAGAACAGCATTTTTGTCAAGATGGCTGGCATAATATACTCCGGAAATTCTCCACAAAATGTATCCAGTAGTTTTCAACTACTGCTTTCGGTGTCAGCAATTAGGCAAAGGGGGATGGCTCCATACGTTTTTACATGTCCACACCTCCCCAATTTTTGGCGGCAAGTGTTTCAGGATATATGTCAGGCCATAGGATGTATAGTTCTACCAGATCCTAATTTGGCTTTATTTGGCGTCTCTAAAAGGAGCCATCAATTAACAGAGGATCAACAATATTATATTTTTATAGCATTGTTGATTGCACGTTCCTTGATCCTTCAGAATTGGCGAACCAGTAAGACTCCTACAAAGTTGCACTGGAAAGACAAAATGACTCGTACCATGAAGTTTGAAGAGGCCTATGCAAAGCGAGTAGGGGGACTTAAAAGAAATAAGGCCACTTGGCAATTTTGGAAGTAAGGTGCTGAAGTAAACAATGAACAGGTTACACAGTGCTAGATGAATTGCTGGTTCTTTTTCATAATGTTAAAAAACCATGAGAACATTGGCTTTTTAGAGTTATGTCACGTGGGACTTGACCAGAATCAATTAGACAACATCTCTACTGACCCATTGCCTCCTTGAATCTCTCCTGTCCTTTACTTCCAGTCCCTATGGGAATCCTCCAGACAGGACTATTACGTCCCCTTTAAGTGCGAGCACTTCCTGGAATCCCCGACCCAGCTGACTCCATCACGTGGTCCAATCGAGACTTGCTATTCTGAAGAAATGGCTCCTTTAAAAGATATTGTTGGTGCATCCCCAGAACCTTGGGGTATGTCCCCCGGGCACGGAGTATTGACTCCTATATAAGGTTTCACTGTTATAATTCAATGTTGTATGAAAAAGTTCTTGAGTTCATTTCAATGAAAACTTTATTAGAGTTGAAAACTTCATTTCCCAGAATCCATTGTGGAAAACATGTAATTCAGGGTAATCATGGTGTGGTACAATCCCAATGCATTTCGGCAATAATGCCTTCGTCAGGGGTTGTTCTGAAAATAGTAATGATAATGATAAATATACTGTGTGTAATACACAGGAACTTCTCCTCACCCAGATCTTATGGGGTGTGTTAATGTGAATTAGTGGGTGCTATATGATGGAATGGTAGAGACTAGATGCTATTAGTAAGGTAAATAACGAGGAGTGGATGAATGTACCATATAACAATTGAACATGCCAGACGGCCTGGTTTATTAACTAAACATTACCTAAATGTTAGAAGAAAAAGAAAAAGGAGGGACCACGCAAAGTTGTTAGTTAATGGCGTCTAGTGTTTTTTATTCGCAATGTGACACGAAGGTATAGCGTTAATCAAGTTAACGTGACTAGCTCTAAAGACGT
This sequence comes from Triturus cristatus, assembly GCF_964204655.1. Lineage (NCBI taxonomy): Eukaryota > Metazoa > Chordata > Amphibia > Caudata > Salamandridae > Triturus > Triturus cristatus. The sequence goes on along the minus strand of NC_140580.1, from coordinate 843,681,731 downwards.
ATTGCGAGCTATAGGGGAGTGTTGAAAAAATTACATAACACCATACGTGTTTAAACATGTGTGGTTAACGTTTTACTTAATAAAAAAGATGGTGAATCGGTACGAAACGATGTACACGTTATAACGCTTACCGGATGTTAGTTGGTAAAGACTCTGACGCTGTCAGCTGTGTGCGGAACTAATTCTCGCGGTGCTTTAGATGACCATATTGACGTGCTCGGGTGAAATATAACGGAGGTGAAAGTGAGGGTAGTGAACATAAAGGAAAGACTCTAGAGCGTGCACTAAAGGAATGGGAATGGTAGATAGACTACGGTTGGGAGTATGGAATATATAGTAAAATGCTGAAACGGGTCGCTATAACATTTTATGTGAATGGCACCAAGGAACAGAGGCATTATGAACATGGGATAAACGATTAGAGCGGTTTCATAAAAAAGATAACAAATAATGCAAAGTGTTAATTAAATCAAAGGTACAATTAATGAATAAATTTTGGCATGAGAGAAAAAAGTAAGAAGAAACAAATGTATAGATACAATAATATCACTATGAAATATGTTAGAGGTAGCATCAAAATTCCATTCGATCGTTCATGCAAAATGGTTTCATGGAATTGAGAAGATAAATCCAATAATTTTCTCGCTGTAATAAGAAGTTGTGGTTGTCTCTTCCTTCTTTTTTAGCTATAATTTCGAGGATGCAGAATTTTAATTGGCTGATGTTATGTCCAGCTTCCAAGAAATGTTGAGTCACTGTAGATTTCATTTGCTAGGTTCTGATGTTGGATTTATGTTCATTCAATCTGATTTTTCTTTTTCTTTCGGTTTGCCCTACATACATTTTCCCACAAGGGCATTTGAGCATATAGATGACGTTGGTGGTATCACATGTCGCTGTTAGTTTGATTTTAATTGTATGTCCTTTCATAGGGTGTGTGATGTATTCGCCTCTGATGATACTATTACAGTTGTTGCAATTCAGGCATGGTATGGTGCCTTTGAATGTAGAAGATATGAGTGGTTGTTCAGTGTGTTTTAGAATTTCGCCAATATTTCTATTTCTGGTGTAAGCAAAAATTGGTTCTTGATCAAAGATGTGATTGAAGTCGTGTTCCAGTCTTAGCAGTTACCAGTGCTTCTTAATAATGCGCTTATAGGAGGCACTCATGGTGGAATATTTTGAAACAACCGTAAGTTGGTTCTTGGTGGGTTTTGTTTGGATGCTGAGTAGTTCGTTTCTACTTTTGGATGCTGAGCGCTCTTTCGCTTGTTGTAGTACCTGGTCAGGGTATCCACGAGACCTGAATCTCTGTGTGAGAATATCAAGTTGGTCGGTTACTTTATTTGGATTGGAGACTATCCTTTTAACTCTAAGCATTTGTGAATACAGGAGATGTTGCTTGAGAGGTTGTGGATGTAAACTTTGATAGTGGAGGGTATTGTTTCTGTCCGTAGCCTTTCTATACAAATCTGTTTCAAATCCTGTTCGATTTTTGGTGATTTTTACATCCAGAAAGGTAATAGAATTTGAATGGATGTTGAAGGTAAACTGTATGCGCTGATCTATTTGATTGAGTTTGGCAAGTTGGTTTAGAAGAATATTGACTGGGCCCTTCCATAGGATGAAGATGTCATCTATAAACCTGAGGTAAAGTTTCGGATGACTTGTCCATGGTTGTACTGTCAAAATGTTATCTTCTTCGAAGCGATTCATAAAAATATTCGCGTACGCTGGAGCGGCACAGTTTCCCATGGAAGTACCTGTGAGTTGTTGGAACCATTCATCATTACATTTGAAATAGCTGTGTAGTAAGGTGAACTGCATGAGCTTCATTAGAAAGACTTGTAAGTTGTGTTCATAATCAGTGTGTAGTGGAGCTTGTTCAATAGCCTCCAATCCTAGTTGATGTGGGATAGACGTGTATAGTGAATTGACAACCACTGTGCATAAAGTAATCTCTTCTTCTTCTGTGATGATGATTTGGTTGAGTTTAAGAAGAAAATCAGTAGTGTCCTTTATGAAAGATCTCATGGTATTGACGGTTGGTTGTAAATACCGATCCAGGAATTTTCCTACTGGTTCGTGTAAGCTTCCACATGTAGTTACAATTGGTCGACATGGTGGCTGGATGGGGTTCTTATGTATTTTTGGTACCATGAACAATGAGGGACTTTTGGGGTTGGGTTGTATTAGAAATTTCTTAACCTTCTCGTTAATGATGCCTTTTTCGACAGCTGTTTGAACAATGGTTTGCAAGATTTCTATATATTGGGCCGCAGGGTTGGATGTTAGTTTCATGTATGTGTTTGAATCCTGTAGGTGTGCTGATACTTGAGTGTTGTAGTAGTTGGTGTTCAAAATAACTAATGCCCCTCCTTTGTCAGCTTTGGTGCATATGATGTTTGTTCTTTGTGCAATGGTTTTCAATGTGCCTAGTTCTTTGGCTGAAAGGTTACTGTGTTTAGATGTAAAAATCACCAAAAATCGAACAGGATTTGAAACAGATTTGTATAGAAAGGCTACGGACAGAAACAATACCCTCCACTATCAAAGTTTCCATCCACAACCTCTCAAACAACATCTCCCGTATTCACAAATGCTTAGAGTTAAAAGGATAGTCTCCAACCCAAATAAAGTAACCGACCAACTTGATATTCTCACACAGAGATTCAGGTCTCGTGGATACCCTGACCAGGTACTACAACAAGCGAAAGAGCGCTCAGCATCCAAAAGTAGAAACGAACTACTCAGCATCCAAACAAAACCCACCAAGAACCAACTTACGGTTGTTTCAAAATATTCCACCATGAGTGCCTCCTATAAGCGCATTATTAAGAAGCACTGGCAACTGCTAAGACTGGAACACGACTTCAATCACATCTTTGATCAAGAACCAATTGTTGCTTACACCAGAAATAGAAATATTGGCGAAATTCTAAAACACACTGAACAACCACTCATATCTTCTACATTCAAAGGCACCATACCATGCCTGAATTACAACAACTGTAATAGTATCATCAGAGGCGAATACATCACACACCCTATGAAAGGACATAAAATTAAAATCAAACTAACAGCGACATGTGATACCACCAACGTCATCTATATGCTCAAATGCCCTTGTGGGAAAATGTATGTAGGGCAAACCGAAAGAAAAAGAAAAATCAGATTGAATGAACATAAATCCAACATCAGAACCAAGCAAATTAAATCTACAGTGACTCAACATTTCTTGGAAGCTGGACATAACATCAGCCAATTAAAATTCTGCATCCTCGAAATTATAGCTAAAAAAGAAGGAAGAGACAACCACAACTTCTTACTACAGTGAGAAAATTATTGGATTTATCTTCTCAATTCCATGAAACCATTTGGCATGAACGATCGAATGGAATTTTTATGCTACCTCTAACATATTTCATAGTGATATTATTGTATCTATACATTTGTTTCTTCTTACTTTTTTCTCTCATGCCAAAACTTATTCATTAATTGTACCTTTGATTTAATTAACACTTTGCATTATTTGTTATCTTTTTTATGAAACCGCTCTAATTGTTTATCCCATGTTCATTATGCCTCTGTTCCTTGGTGCCATTCACATAAAATGTTATAGCGACCCGTTTCAGAATTTTACTATATATTCCATACTCCCAACCGTAGTCTATCTACCATTCCCATTCCTTTAGTGCACGCTCTAGAGTCTTTCCTTTATGTTCACTACCCTCACTTTCACCTCCGTTATATTTCACCCGAGCACGTCAATATGGTCATCTAAAGCACCGCGAGAATTCGTTCCGCACACAGCTGACAGCGTCAGAGTCTTTACCAACTAACATCCGGTAAGCGTTATAATGTGTACATCGTTTCGTACCGATTCACCATCTTTTTTATTAAGTAAAACGTTAACCACACATGTTTAAACACGTATGGTGTTATGTAATTTTTTCAACACTCCCCTATAGCTCGCAATACGTCTTTAGAGCTAGTCACGTTAACTTGATTAACGCTATACCTTTGTGTCACATTGCGGGATAAAAAACACTAGACGCCATTAACTAACAACTTTGCGTGGTCCCTCCTTTTTCTTTTTCTTCTAACATTTAGGTAATGTTTAGTTAATAAACCACGCCGTCTGGCATGTTCAATTGTTATATGGTACATTCATCCACTCCTCGGTATTTACCTTACTAATAGCATCTAGTCTTTACCATTCCATCATATAGCACCCACTAATTCACATTAACACACCCCATAAGATCTGGGTGAGGAGAAGTTCCCGTGTATTACACACAGTATATTTATCATTATCATTACTATTTTCAGAACAACCCCTGACGAAGGCATTATTGCCGAAAGGCATTGGGATTGTACCACACCATGATTACCCTGAATTACATGTTTTCCGCAATGGATTCTGGGAAATGAAGTTTTCAACTCTAATAAAGTTTTCATTGAAATGAACTCAAGAAATTTTTCATACAACATTGAATTATAACAGTGAAACCTTATATAGGACTCAATACTCAGTGCCCGGGGGACATACCCCAAGGTTCTGGGGATGCACCAACAATTCATATTCTACGCTCTAATTCGGTGAGTGATACCCCGGAGCACAAGAGAACTATTTCAACATAATCCACAAACACAGGTAGTGCGCGCACTATACCCCCCTGCTTACAGTACTGTTGATTCCTTTAAAAGATACACAGGAAGAAAGCCTCAAAGTCATCCCAGACCGCAGAAGCGTCGACCCGACAGGAAATCCAAGAGAGTCCTGGAAGGCGTTCCGAGAGAGAGGAAAAGTGCTCGTCGACCCTACAGACGCCGAAGAAGCAAGGGTGCCGGAAATACGACCGAGGACTTCCGAAGAGACTGCACGGGAGCCGGACCCCATCCGGTACCGCGGACAAACCAGCCACACTCCGGGAGGAGTGTGGCTTACAGAGGTACGTGCCAGCATACGTGGGTGGCTCTCAAAGGGGGACGTGGCGGATAACAAGCCACTATGCATGAGTAGGGAGGAGGGGGGATCGTAGTGGTAACTGACTCGATCCGAGGCTCCCGACTGGGGCTTAAAATCACATGGTGACGGTTGAGGTGTTTTCCCCACACTCCTTTCCCTAAGCACTATTAAAAGAAACAGAGTGTATGGTGACACTCGCTTTCTTTTCTTTATTTCTATTGGCCGCATATGACCCTCCATCAACCGGACCTCACAGAGAGAGAGAGAGGAACACAGAACGTGGGAGGAAGTAAAGGAGGATCCCATTTTGGCCATTCCCTACATCTCATACCGACAAGAGTGTAAGAGACTTTCAATATCAAGTAAAATCTGTCGATTCACAGAGTGCCTATAAATAAAAATCCTTATTTCACTACTCTAGCGTATGGATCTATTTATGATTATCCACATGTGGTGTCAGAAGTGGGATAATTCCATTGTACTGCTGTAATGGAGAACCTCATCCAAAAGCTCATACAAGGACAAGAGAAGCTAGAGTGGGCTGTGGAAAGGCATATGTCATCGGCCCAAGCTGATCGGGAACTATTCAGCACGACTATCAACCAACAATTAGAAAACTTGTATAGAGGGTCTGACAAACAAGACAATTTAGAAAAACTGGTCCCTAACAAACAAGGAACCCAGTCCGCCTTTCCTGCCATACCCCTACAGAAGTATATTGCAGGAGAGGACCCGGACGCTTTTCTGCTTAATTTTGAACGGGCTGCCCGAGCGTCAGGATGGCCCAAACAGAAATGGCCCTTCTTTCTAGCTCCCCTGTTTACGGGAGAGGCTCAGGCTGCGTACCAGGCAGCCGATCTTACCAGTACCACCCCTTATAGTACAATAGAAGACATCATTTTATACCATCTTGGTCTGGATGCAGAAGCATATAGAGTCCGCTTTCGCAAACAGAGAAAGGGAGCCCTGGAGACACCCCGAAGATACTGTTCCACAAATTAAAAACGGCGGCCGATAAGTGGCTAAAACCTTAAGTACGAACAAAAGAAGAGATAATGTCCTCAATTTATCTCGAACAGTTCTTGGAGGCCCTACCCTCCCCTACTCAGAGATAGCTCAAACAACATACTCACATCTCTGTAGAAGAAGCCGTAGAAATGGCCACTACCTATTCCAGAGCCCAACCCAAACCGTCTCTTTGGGAGATAGAGAGAAATCAATGCTCTGGACCTGGGAAAACAGAAAAGAAATTTAGCAGGATCCAGACGGAGAGCACAAAGAGCCGCCCATCAAAACCTGAGCCCTTACTGACAAAAGGACCTCAATGCTTTGACTGTGGTAGCTGGGGTCACATTGCTCGCTTTTGCCCCCAGAAAAGGAACACTGAAGAACCAATGGACGTCAGTTCCCTCCCAAGACATGTCCTATATACTGAGGAAATGGGTACAGCATTTTATGTAAGTCTAGTTATCGACGGGGTTTGTATAAAAACACTACTGGATTCGGGGTGTAGGCAATCGGTGATTCAGAGCTCCCTAGTTAGACCAGAAAATATAATAGAGCACCGACAAATACCCATCAGATGCGTACACGGAGATGTTAAGACCTATCCAGCCGCCCACGTGAATGTTCAACTCCCGGACGGAAGGGTCCTACAAATTACCGTAGGGGTATTACCCAATCTACCCGAGAAACTCATACTAGGTACTGATAATCCTGAATTCATGAGACTCCTTTGAAAAAAAATAAAGGAGAGACTAAACACTTCTACCGCCTTTTTAACACAGGCCCCGTGGGAGGGGGATAAAAACTTCCGGTATGCCCAGAGAAATGACCCTACCCTTCAAGGAGCTTGGCAACAGGCATCAGTCCCTTCCACCACCTATCCCTCCTTCCTAGTCGAGCAGGACCTACTCATTAGGAAAGGAACATCAACATCTCCCTAACAGCTACTTGTCCCCCACAGCTTCAGAGAACAGGGCATGTTCTTTGCTCACAGCCATTTACTAGCAGGCCATGTTGGGTCCCAAAAAACCAGCCAGAACATTTTAGACCATTTCTATTGACCAGGTATACATGCACAAATCGCAAAATACTGTAAAGAGTCCGAAATATGTCAAAAGAAGAATCCATATCATCCCCCGGCTGTACCGTTACAACCCCTACCCATCATAGGGAAACCATTGTAGGTATGGACCATATAGGACCCCTGCTAAGATCACGGAAAGGCCATCAGTACGCCCTTGTCCTTATCGATTATGCCACAAGGTATCCAGAAAGCTTTTCCCCTACGGACCCCTAATACCTCTGCCATCTGTGAGAAGTTAAAAGAACTCTTCTCGCGTGTGGGGTTCCCCCATGAGATTTTCACAGATCAGGGTACACCGTTCGTGTCACGTCTAATGGGACAGGTATACAAAACTTTGGACATTACCCAAATAAAAACATCAGTGTACCACCCCCAAACAGATGGATTGTGCGAGCGCTATAATGGCACGATCAATCTAACCCTCAAAAAAATGATAGCAGCAGAGGGAAAAGACTGGGATGCGTTACTCCCCCTGGCCTTGTTTGTTATACGCCGTCAAATACAGAGTAGTCTCAGGTGTTCACCATTCAAATTCTTGTACGGAAGACAGCCCCGTAGTCTCTTGGCTGTCCAAATTGCAAGAGTTTGCCCGTGACAACCTTGACAAGGCTCAGCGACGACAGCAAATCTTTTACAATAAGGGCAAGAGGTGGCGACATCTTCAGGTGCATGATTGGGTGTTAGTCCTTTTACCATCTTCCCTCCCTAAAACCAGAGCCGAATGGAAAGGAACCTATGCGATCATCGAAAAGATGGGACTGACGACCTACCGTCTCCGCCTTAGCAAAAACAAAACCCAGATATTTCATATTAATCGACTAGGACCACCACCAAAAAACACCCTGATGGTAAACCCAGGTCCCAAAGAAGCAAAATACACTCTTTCCCAGCTGGACATAAATGACACTATCCAAAATACAAAGAGCAGAACTGGATGCCCTGCTCTCCTCTTTCTCCCCTATCTTTTCTGATAGTCCAGGATGGACTCATCTGATAGAACACACCATCCCTTCGATACCAGGCAAAGGCATAAGACAACGGCCGTATCATATTCCCGCAGCCCGTTGAAAAGCCATCGAGGACTAAATACTAAGTATGCTCGCCTCTGGTATCATACGACCCTCTAAAAGCAACTGGTCCTCACCTGTGGTCCTCCTACCTAAACTTGATGGGTCTGTGAGCTTCTGTATAGATGTCAGAGCCGTGAATTCTATTACGCAGTTTGATTCCTATCCTGTACCTAGGGTAGACGAATTAATTGAACAACTTGGGGAAGCTCAGTTTATAACCACATTGGATTAAACATAGGGATAGTGGCAAGTTCCCCTTTCCCCACAAGACCAACACAAAACTGCCTTTTCCACTCCTTCTGGCCTGTATGAATTCATCGTTCTTCCCTTCAGGCTTCATGGGGCACCGGCCACTTTTCAACGTCTTATGGATGTGGTATTGCGAGATCATCGAGGGTTTGCATCTGCGTACCTCGATGACATCATAATATACAGTCCAGACTGAGAACAACATCTCTCCCATTGCAAGAAGGTATTTAAAGCCTTACAAGAAGCCGGCTTACATGTCAATTCCAAGAAGTCCAGAGTGGCCTATCATAAAGTCCGGTATTTTGGGTTTCTCTTGGGAAACGGCTTAATAGAACCACAACAGGAAAAGATAAGAGCCATTGCCAATACTCCATTTCCTACAACCAAGAAAGAAGTCAGGGATCTCCTGGGGTTACTTGGGTACTATTGCCGCTTTATTTCTCATTACTCCCAGATTGCTTCACCCCTGACCGATCTCCTAAAAAAGGAGGTTAGGGAAAGAGACCTCCTATCACCCCCCTTGTCAGCCGTCCAGGCCTTTCGAGACCTAAAACAGGCTATTACATCCAGTCCTGTTTTAATATCTCCTGATTTTAAAAAACCTTTCATCCTCCAAACCGATGCCTCTGACACAGGTTTGGGGGCTGTTCTTTCCCAAATAACTGACAACGGTGTTGAACAGCCCGTAGCCTTTATTAGTCGCAAACTATTCCCACGTGAGAAGAACTACCCTGTCATTGAGAAGGAGTGTCTGGCGGTTAAATGGGTGGTAGAGAAGATGCGATATTACCTTGAGGTGTTCCGAGAGAGAGGAAAAGTGCTCGTCGACCCTACAGACGCCGAAGAAGCAAGGGTGCCGGAAACACGACCGAGGACTTCCGAAGATCCTACACGGGAGCCGGACCCCATCCGGTACTGCGGACAAACCAGCCACACTCCGGGAGGAGTGTGGCTTACAGAGGTACGTGCCCCCGCATACGTGGGTGGCTCTCAAAGGGGGACGTGGTGGATAACAAGCCACTCCGCATGCGTAGGGAGGAGGGGGGATCGTAGGGGTAACTGACTCGCTCCGAGGCTCCCGACTGGGGCTTAAACTCACATGGTGACGGTCGAGGTGTTTTCCCCACACTCCTTTCCCTGAGCACTATTAAAAGAAACAGAATGTATGGTGACACTCGCTTGCTTTTCTTTGTTTCTATCGGCCGCATATGACCCTCCATCAACCGGACCTCACAGAGAGAGAGAGAGGAAGGCAGAAGGTGGGAGGTGGGAGGAAGAAAAAGAGGATCACAATTTTGGCCGTTCCCTACATCTGATACCGACAAGAGTGAAAGAGACTTTCAATATCAAGTAAAATCTGTTGATTCAAGGAGTGCCTATATATAAAAATCCTTATTTCACTACTCTAGCGTACTGATCTATTTATGATTATCCACAAGTTACTTCTGATATAGCAATTTTGTTGTACCGACGTTTCAGTGCACCCAGGGATGTATTATTCGCTAGAAGCACTAACGCACTTTATTCTGGAACATTGTATTTATATTGGAGTATATTATTCTTAACACCACTTTACCCGTTTTTCTTTACTGAATTGTTAAATGAACAGAATGATAAAGTGACAAAATGCTGATGTCAATATAATAGTACTCTTGCTTTTTACAAATGCGAGATCAGGATTGATTACACGGATTAGAGCAGAGGTGGTGGAGAAGTGGATACGTAGATTTTAGAAGCAGTATCATTTTATTGGTATGCACTTCTTTGCCTCTCCTAAGTAATGAAATAATATGCAGTAGAAATGAGCATTTACAATATATATAATGAAGGGAATTATTTGCAGATGTTTTACTGTGTATTTTAGATGATTTGTTTAGATCAAGGCACGATGCTATGTTTTGTATGGTTCTTTTTAATTGTACTATTTATCATTCATGAATTGTGATTTAGCTGCTGTCTGCTGAATAATTTTTTTTTAAAAACAGTCCCTCTACATTTCTCAAACTGGTTGGATTTTGAGCAAATTCCATTTTGATTCCTGGTAGTTTGAGTGTCTTCTTTAGAACTTGTCATATAGGGTACTCCTTCAACATGTGACAGACGTTATGTCTGCCATATTTGAAGATGCAGTCACTATATTGCACTTGTAATATGGTGGAAGGGACATCCGCCACATTTTCAGGTCTCGCCTGACCCAGCGCATGCGCTGGTCTGGCGAGACATTTTGTGAGGGCTCCAAAAAGTGCTACCAGGCCAGCCTAGAGCTACAATGCATGTGCGCGGGCACGCACGCCGCGCTTGACTGAGGTTACTTTCACATTCGCGGCCGCACGGCCGCTTTGATGTTTGATCGCGATCACTTTCGCGGCCGCACGGCCGCTTGGCATAGCCAATAGGTCTCGCTTTTGGGACCTTATAAGTATTTAGTTATGCAACTGTTGCATGGCTAAACACTTATAAGGTCCCAAAGGCGAGACCTATTGGCTATGCCAATGCTTGTTAATATAGTACCTTGCCCGTCAAACTCTAAATAAGGGTCTTAGGCCAGATTTATTAAGGAGTTGTGTTGTCCTTGCGTCATGGAAGGTGGCACAAGGCAGCCCAATTTCTTCATTCAGATTTATTAAGCCAACCAAGAGACGATTTTCGCCACCTTGCATGGCTTCGTAAAGAAATGTTATGCAATACAGCTGTTTGCACAGTGTTAAGTTACATTTCGAGCTGGGAGGTGTTCCAACCTTGGAGCATGGGCGTTCCTGTGAATCTACCCATGGATTTGATGCAATACCAGATTTACAAAAGTTTGTAGACCTGGACTTGTGTCAAATCGGTATGCCTTCTAGATGATGGCATAATGAGGAGAAAGGTCTTTTTTCTCCTCATTATTCTGCAACATACATAGAAAGGGGAAAATGCTTCTTTGGATTGTTTTTGTGCAGGAAGGTATTCTTTCCTGCACAAAACAATCCTATCCATAACGCAAGCACCGACTGCTAGTTTCAATCAAACAATTTACTTGGAAATGGTGCAAAATTGCCTTTTTTTTAACTTAACTTATAGAGGTTCAAATAATTTGGCTCAAATTTAGATGAGGTCCAATTTATTTTTGTTTATTTATTGTCACCCTTCATTTCAAAATGAATCCTAACATTAACAGTTCCTCAATATAATCTATATCTATATCGTGACCCAGAATTTAAACCTAGTCCTAATCTTAACTCTATCTATCACCTTAAAACTAAAGCTAAAACAATCTATAAACCTAAACCTAACTGTATCCCTTACCTTAACCCTACATTTGCTGTCATACTAACTAACTAAAAACCTAGCAAACACTGTATCTATACTCTTATCCTCTACCCCAATACTATCCCTTATTCTAAATCTAACTCTAACTTTCATTTAAACCCTAAATCTACTGCTCAATCTATTCCTTATTCTAACACTATCTGCTTTTATTTTATTTATGCTTATCTTCCTTCCCACTCTTTGCTATCTAACAAACTGTTTTTCAATCCATTTGGTTAGACGTACATGTAATTTACGATAACTGAGTCAGATATGTCATTGATTATCCATAAAATCCTTCTTCAAGCCAGGAGTACCACTACGAAAGCCTTGCAGCTGCTTGTGGTTTCTTCATTGTATAATATCTACCTCCAATTAATGATATTCCTCTTGTACCTATAAAATATCTCCCCAGCTCATAACACTTCTTACCCAAGGCACTCCTCACCAGACTGCAACATCTATCACCAGCTCATGGTACCACTGACCAGCTCGAGACAGCCCTAGCGACTTGCTCACAAACACATGACATTCCTCTTCAGCCCACAATATCCCACAACGGGTTAAAGCCAATCCTCTCCTACAGCTGGTCTCCCTTGCCATCTCATCTTCCACCTAGCTGGGTCATGAAAACCCTTGCCAGCTTGTCACATACTAATCTTACACTAACAAGATGTTCACTTGCCCCTGACAGGCCCAATTTATACATTTGTACAGCTCATGACACAATTCTTACCTGCCAGCTCATGAAATCCCTCACCAACTCCCAAAACATACCCAGCAGTTCAGCAACCAAGCAGCTCACCTAATCAAGCAGCTCAATACATCCAGAAACGTAATGCTTTCACTACAACTACTACTACTACTATGACGACTACTACTATGACTGCCACTACTACCAACACTACTGCTACTACTAAGAATACTGCTACTACTACTAGTGCCACTACTTCTACTGCCACTACTAACAATAATGCTACTACTACTATGACTACTGCTACTACTACTTCTACCACTACTTCTACTGCAACTTCTAATAATACTACTGCCACTACTAGGACAAGCACTACTACTACTACTACTAATAATAATAATAACAAAGGTAATAATGAGAAAGATAATAATATTAACTTGCTTCCATACCACACCCTAACTTCCCTTTAGACATCTGCCAAACACTCATAGCATATCCGTTATCATATAGCGCCTGTCATACATTTTTCATTTTCTATAACTTCCTCACCTGCTCATGATATCTCCCAGTGGGTCAAAGCTCCCACTACCAGGTGAATGTACCCACCAAAAACACTTTAAATCAGCCAGCAGACCATGGCAGCAGGCAGCAGATAATAATAATACAGAAGCTCACAACATTGACTGCTCATGGCATCTTTCAAACTCATGACGCCCTAGATGGGTAATAAAAACCATTTTTCCTTTTTTTCTGACCAACTCAGGACACCACTCATCAATAAAAACTCCAAAGCAACCCACAACAACCTCTGAGCAGCATATCATCACAACAAGCATGGCAGATCAAGGACACTCCAAGAGGTCACTGCCAAAGCAAGAATTCGTCAGACATCCCCCGCAAACTCAGGACCACTCAATGCAATCATGAAATCCCCTTTCCGTTCATGGAATAGAATGCTCCCTCCATTCACGACATATCTCACCATAACATGACTTTCCTCATCAGCAAAAGACACTACATGACAGGTAACAACTTTCCTCACTGTCTCTTAACACCAAGCACCAGGTCATGGAATGGGCACTATCTCGAGAAAGTCATTTATCGTTTAGGAGTCCCTCAAGTATCTCATGATAGCTCTTACCAGCTAAGGACGTTTCTCACCGGTAGAAGGAATCACACTTCAGCACATAAATCACGTCCCATGAAAACTCATCACATGTTTTGTCAGCTCATGGTATCCCTTGGCTGAAAATGGCATTGCAAATCCATGCATGACATTCATCACAACTCCATGCCACCACTCTCCAGCTCATGACCTCCCACGCTAGTTTATGAAATCTCTCAAAAGCCCATGACACGTCTCTGCAGTTTGCACTATAACGCCACTTCTCATAAAAATCCTCGCGAGCTTCGGATGTCCACTGCCAACTATTCCTTTCTGGCTCAGCTCAAAACAAAACTTACCAGCTCACAACAAACATCCATTACTCTTGGGATAAAACACCATATTGTAGAAGCACCTCAACATATGAAACTCTTTGCAATCCCAAGGCAACCCCTGGCACCTAACAACATACTTCCCAAGCTCAGAACAACATTGCAAATCCTTGAGATCACCTCCAAACTCCTCACAGCCATTGTTAGACCATGAGATCCTTTCACATGACATCCATCAGCAACCTATGACGTTCTTTTCAGATCATGCTATTTTTCACTATCTCATGACATCCTATGCAAACTCATGACGTTCACTTCCAGATCATGACAAGTGTTGCTAGCTCATGGGATTTGTTGCTACCTCATGATGCCCGTACACACTTTTGGAATAGCATACCAGCTCATTGCACACTTGTAGGCATTTTATGTATCTAACCCATTCAGGAGATTTTTGGCAAGATCATTACATTCCTTAAAACTTTATTACATCCATTTTCAGCACATCACATCTTTCTTTAACTTTGAAAACTCAGAGCATCTATCTTCAGCTCCTGATATTCAACATTGTAGTGACAGCTCTAGTAAACCCATAAAACCTCTTACCAGCTGATGACATTCCTCAACATTTTATGTAATTCAAGACATGACGCCCTCCCTCTCAGTTGACCCTCTATCATACCAGTCAGTTCACTAAATCTCTTGCCAGCTCATGACACCCATGGTCAGCTCCTGCATTCTTTTTAGCCCCATGACAGCCCTTACCCAGTGCTTTAAATGGGCCGTTACTGTCCAGTACGGAGTACCAGCACTTTTTTGTTTTGGGAGGGAGAGCACTGGCACTTCTCAAGAGAAATACTATGCTTTTAATTGGAGAGTACCGGCACTTCTCAGAAACAAACAGGTACTCTGCTACAGAGTACCTGCACTTCTATTTGTCCATTTCGAGCACTGCCCTTACCAACCCCAATTATATCTCATATACTCATGACAACTCGGACCAGGAAATGAGAGAACAGCTAGCTCCTGACATTCTTCACCAGTGGAGAACATCTCTCTCCAGCTCATTGTATCTCACAGCCATTCGTGATGTTTCTCATAAGATCTTAGCATCTTTCACCAGCTCGCGATATCTCTCCTCATCTCACTGTATCACAACGCAGCTTGTAACTTTTCTCATAAAATCTTGACCTCTTTCACCAACTCACGACACCACTCACCAGCCCATAACATTTCTTGCCATCTCATGGCGTGCTTTTCCAGCTCATAGCTTCTTGCATCAATCTGTGGTACCACCACGAAACCATAACATCCCTCACCAGCTTCAGGCATTCTTCTCCCCCCCCCCCACCACCCCCCCACCCCATCACATCCTTGAACATCAAACAATATCCTAATCTTTAACAACTTCCAGTGACAGTTCATGACATCTCTATCTAGACTTCTCCTATTTAAGAAAACCATACTCACTCAGCTCATGACGTCCCTTGGCAGTTTACAACATGCTTTACCGTCTCTCATGGCCTCTCAGAATCTCAAGAAAGTTCCCTGAGTGCCTGATGTGCCCAGCAGCTGATGCCACCCACAGAACCTGCACGTCACTCGAAGAGCTCACGAAAGTCCCCGGCACCACCTGCCAAGGTCAAAAGATGTCTATACCTACCACCTCACCCGACAGAGTTGTATATCCTCGAAAAGGCTCAACACTTATAAGGCACATACAACAAGACACAGACACGTTCCTATACCGTAACACTTTCAAATAAACAGCGTGCTTTGCCAGAAAGGTTACTAATTCCCAGACACACAAATGTCAACGGTACATCATCCCTGGGACGCAGCGGAGACGCCTCACTCACCGGTGATGGAAAGATTCACGCGAGGCTGTGCGACTGCCGCTGTCCAACCCCTCCTTCCACAGTGCCCCGAGGATAGGACAGCAGAGTGCGAGCCGACACTGTGGACTGGAAAGCGAAGATGAAAACCGCCCCTTCCACTGAAGGTGGGGTGCTTCAGTCTTCGTCCTGCCGCCCCCGTGTCTTCTTGTTTCTTCTCAGTGAGCAACACGTTTATTCCTGCTATTTCATACCTTCTATTGGCCCATATCATTTCTCACTTCCCGGGCCCCTCCCCGCCTCCCCCTTCCACCATGACCTTCGTCCTATTCCACTTTAGCTCTCCTCGGATTTATCAGTGTGTTCAATGCGTCCCGTTGCCCTGCGTCCGCACCACGGACCGAGAAGTTCTGCTGGACTCCGGGACTGTGGCTGGGGCGCCGCCGCGGTGACTGTGGGGGAGACGCAGGCAGCGGAGACAGATGGATCAGATAAAGTGAGGCACGTGACCCCTCCAGCGCACCGTCCTCCCAGCCCCGCGCCTTTATTGCGGCGCTGCCTTTCTGCGCATCAGCTCTCGCAGACAGCTCGAGGGAGCAGCGCAGAGGAATTCACCCTTGACCTTGGCGCGAGGTCAGCGGGCTCTGACCATCTCACTCCAACCACGTGACGTCAGCAGTTTCCTTATCACCCTCTGGATTGCCAAACAAATACAAAATACAGACAGACTATAGACGGACGGAACTCTAAGTACCCCCGCCCTCCTGCCTCACACATCTGGAGATGTCCTAGACCCCATGCACCAGACGAGCCGGGAATTTTTTTGTCATGTAAATCTTGCAAAAGACATCATCTAAAAATGTGATAAAAGTCTCGTCAAAATTTAACAGAGTAAATTTCTTTAGAATGTATGTGTTTCAGCTTAGTACATCAAGTTATATCACTGCATTAAGAGGCGCCTATTATTACTGATAGTTTTTCCCTGAAGACAATGTAATCAGTGAACTAAAAGCAGGCCAGTTGTCATGTTCATTCTATAAGTGGTCTCGAATATTATTAAAGGAGACAACACTATTAAATGAAACACAAAGTTGTTTTTTGTGTAGCACACTTCGTTAACTCCCATATTTGTAGGTCTTCTCAAATGTGAAAATAAAGAAAAAGGAGGCTTCATGAAACAAAATATTTGCCTAGGATCACAAAATTTGATTATGTGAGAAAGTCAGAATTTGTGTAAGGTTGTATGCTTTCGGCTGTAATTCAACCACTAAATGGGTATCTCATTCACCGTACGTTTTAAATTAAATGCTAATAATTTGGCCCTTCTTCCAATGTCGGGCGGAAGGCCACCCGACAGCTCGTCTGTGGCGGTCCGCCCGACATCTGCTGCTGCGGTCCGACTGCCACTATACAATCCGTGCGGTCGGAGGCAGCAGGCAGAGGGACCGTCCAATGCTCAAGGAGCCCGTCGGACTGTCGGGCAGACAGTAATCCTTACAATAGGCCTGATCAGATACCACTCAGATACCGCAATAGGGATTACAATGTGCCTTTCCACCTGCCTGTGTATGGCAGTCAGACCGCCATAGAAAGTAGACAGATAGGGACTTTGGATGCCCCTAGAAGGGCCCCCGTCTCACCTGGACCTCCACTTTGGGCCCCGGAGGGCCCTTGTGGTGTCCCCCAAACATCCCTGCATAGTGTGGCAGGCACAGCATGGTGCCTGCCACACGGCGCAGGGATGTTTAAAAAGTGCATATTGCCTATTATGGCTTGTGCTGCAGCCGCATTAGGAAGTAGGCACTTTCCGACCGACGTGAAAGCGGTCGCATCATTATCAGGGAAGCTGGACCTCCAACTCCTTGTCGGGAGGTCCCGTTTCCGACACGATGCCGGTTGGAGGCACGTCTGACCGGCATCGTAATGAAGCCCTTTGTCTTTATTTCTTGGCAAGGTTAGATTGAGGATGGCAGATAGAAGTCTCGGCTCGTTTTGGGCTTGAGGTTCAAAAGGTCCTGGAGCTGAGTCAAAGCTTGGTATCTGGCTTGAACTTAGCTCAGGCTTTCAGCGATCACCCACCTCTATATGCCACACACATAGCATCCCACTATGAGCCTCAGCTCCCCCTTGACTTTCCCTGGCTCCGTAGCTATCATATGTACCAAGGTTCCAAGATATGCGGGTGATTCTCAGTTTTAAGGCAATAAAAAAATCAGAATTTAGCATTGAATGCTTCCTTTACTTGAATGCAAGTTAATGAGAAAACATGATTCCCTCATTTTTATTTGTTGCCAGATGTTTTTTCCCACTATACCAGACTCATATTACCTCTATCCTTCTGCATTGGACTTCTACTATCTCAATCTTCGCACTCAGTGGTCGAAGTGCACAAAAAACTATGGGTCTGTGATCCAGAGTACAATGGTGGCTGGGTCAGTGAGTTTGTTGATGTGGGATCAGAGACATAGCTAAAAAGAAAAAAATATGCCTAACTACTTTGTTGACTTTCCAACACAGGTAACATAATATAAAATATAATGCACACACCTTAAATGAAAAATACATGTAGGTTGAATTAAACTGTGGGAAATGCATTGATCTGATTGTAAAGCTCAGCTGGTTACTACATTCACTGCACATGTCATCATGCTTAATCAGAGGGTCATTAATATGAATCCTGGTTGGTGCACTGGGGACTAGTGACGTGTGTGTTTATAGTGCTATGAAGTCCCAACCAATGACCGAAAGCACTGTGAATATGTAAGTCATTGTTTAAAAATGTATTACACATAGTATAGGATAATGTGCCACACAATGTGTAAATGATTCAGTGTTTAAGTGCTTACAATGCTTTTAAAATGTATGCATTTATATTTTCAGTAATGCACAATCCATTAAAAGGACAAATTGCAATACTAGTAAAACCTTTATAGCACCCCTCAATAAAAAATACTTTGCTAGCAAGAAGCTTCAAATTATTCTATCAATTGAAGTATAACTGGATCACAGGCAACTTGCTTCTAGATTTGTTCATTAACCAATTGCACACATTTACATTTCTTTCAGGTAGCAGGCACCCTATTGGGAAGACGTGTTTCTCCTTTAGCTGTCTGTCCCTCCTCTCCACTGTAGGGGGGAACGGTTCCTTCCCTTTCAAACTGAGGCAACTCAATGTCGGCATTAAGGTTCGGGTTGAACGGTTGTTTTTTTAAGAAACAGTATAGGAACAGTTTTGGTAGAAGTAAAAATGTTTGGGGAAATTGTTCCCAATTGATCCTGCCCACTTAGACCTCTGTCCAAACTCCACAAATTCCACTATCCTCCTCCCATTACACTTCTGCTGCATCCATTAACATGATTTTCACTACCCTCACACCTCTCCCATCCCCGCTGTCTCCATTCCAACTGAACTCCCACTGTTTTTAATACTAACATCCTTTATCTCCCACACTCTCCATTCTACAGATCTTTCACTATCTCTAATGATACCCCAATGTTTTCAGACTATCACTGCCCCTCCTTTACACTGGACTCTCACTAGCTCCACACATCCCACAAACCTCCACTATTTCCTTTCCCACCGCACTAGTTAACTAGATTTCTACATTTGCCCAGTCTCCAGTTTTCCCTATCCCCACCCTACTCGACTAACCTTAGCCCCATATTCCTCCACACCCTTGAACTACCTCCTCCTATCCTACTGGACACTTTCTGCATCCCTTTTCCCACTGACTCCACCCAACTCCACCCCCACATCTCTGGCCTACCATTACTTATATCCTTCCCTAACAACCCGGATGTCCCTTTAAGACTGTCCTCAAACCACTGAGCCTCCCACTGTCTCCTCCCCCTGCTTACACCTCACTCCCATTATCTCCATCCTCTGCCATTGTACCTCCCTCAGGCTCCATCCCTGCATTTGGATTGGTTCTGTCTCCTCATGCCCCATGCATGAAGCCCGCGCCACATCAACCCTCCCACAGACTCCAGCTATTTTATCCCCCTCTCGGCTCCCACTGTCAACATACCCACCACACTAAACACTGTGTCTTTGCATATAGTATTCCATCTATTACCATACCACGACTACGGGCTCCGCTATCTCCAGGCACACACATTATCCTGAACCCACCATCTCCTTCCTATCGTTAAAGCACTCTTACCATGTATATCACCATTCTCAAAATATTTCACTCCATCCTAACTCCCATTGCCTCCATCTCCACCTTACTGTACTTTCACTGTCACCCTTCTTTCCTTCCCAAACAATCATCTCAGTCCCTGTTGCCACCACCGGCAACTACTATCCTTAGCTGTATATTCACTACACTTGTATTGCCGCTGTCACCAACCACATCAATATCTAATTGTCTCTGTTTCCTCCTCATCTGATTCCTTCTGTCTCCTTCCAATAACAACCCTGTTATGTCCTTACCCTCTGCTACTCGAGTCCCACAATCTCTAACCTACATGACCCGCACTATATTCATATCTCCTTCCAGAGATGTCCTCTTTCTCCATCCCTCCCATTGGACCTGCTCTGTCACCATCGCGGGCATGAACTCCACTATGTCCACAATCCTCTCACGGATTCTAACTTTCCCCATGCCCATCGAACTCCTCTTGTTTGCATACCCACCACACTGGACTCCATGTGCTACCCTACCCATGATTATCTCTATTTTACTACCCCCCTACTCCATAGATGTCTTTATATCATTCTAACAGGGTTTCCACTATCTCATTCACACACACCGAAGGCGCCTAATAACTTCCTTCCCTTCTTCAAGATAGTCCCTCCCTTCATAATTGACTCAGAATATCTTCTCCTCGACCCTTCTCAACTCCTACTATATCCATTCATTTCCACCCCAGATAACCATAATCTCAGCTCCCAGCCCCCACTGCTCCCACGACCTCCATCTGGAGAACTTGATGCTCAGACACAGGTCCCTTCTTCCACTGCTGGAGTTGGGCGTACATGGAGGTGGAACACTTCAGGTGTACCTGAAAGAAACAGTTTACATAGGCATCAGAAATCAGAGGCAGAGAACCTTGTAAAAAACACAGAAATTTACATTTTGAGTCACTGGGATTCACAAAGCAGTAAGAAAAAACAATGTAAAATCAAAAAGAATGGAGACTGTGGAGGGCAGGACATAGGACTGTAGCCAGCAGCTGCTGGTGCCAGAGGTGTTAGGCAGGACTTTCAGATTAGATTAATATCAGAACCAATTAGAGCAAGGTAAGAGGGAAGGTGTGGGCTTCTAGGGGTACTTAGGAAGCAGCAGTGGAGGCTGGCAGTCACTTTGCAACTGCTAAATTTGTATGGATCCTCAATCTATAGATCGACCACCGGATTTCCTTTCCTGCATCTTTGTTGTTTTTAACTACCCTCCCCTGTTACCCCCCTCTTGCAGTTACCACCATGTTTGTGCTCACCTGAATTCCCTGGCAGAGTTGGATTTTTCGTATTCTAGACTGCGCTGCTTTCTAAATGACTACCCACATACATACATTCCATACCCATACCGAACCCAACTTAGGGCCTGAGTACGATCTGGCTAGGAAAGCCCTCCATACGACTCGTATCCGGAGGACTTTCCTAGCGAGCTGTGCTCTGCGAATCTGAGCGACCAAGTATGATGCACCCGTATGGTGACGGACTCGGTTTGCTCGGACTCCCATTGAACTCTATGGGAGCCTGTATACTGAACGCTTACACAGACTCCTATAACAAAAATAGGTGGGTGGGGAAAAGTGTACACCCTGTGGTGGACACCACACACTGTGCATGCATGGAAAGGGGGGACCCATGGGTACCACCACGGGACCGATTCAGAGGGGCCTGCTACAGCCCCCTAACGTCCAATTCCCACAGCCGTTTCGTCTCGCTGAGACCGAGTCGATATGGCTGTCCAAATCGTGCATCGTGCTCGCTCATTCGGAAGCAGGCTCCATTGCGTGGCACGATGTGGCTGTGAGCGAGTCGGACTGACAGGATCGGGTTCGGAAATGATTCGTTCGACGCGGACGAGATCTTCGCAACGTACTGGGTCGTTTGGAACGGTGGACGATTTGGTCAGAAACATAGGCTCTGAATCGGATTTGCTCGTCCCGGAACCCGTCTAGAGGCCTTCCTAGCGAGATTGTACTCAGGCCCTAATTTTAAAAGGATGGATAATTTAAACTAATGTGTTGTAACTGGTTTTGTGTTTTATGTAATGAGGTTTTTTCAATTGATGTAATGACTTATAGACTGTGATAAAATTTACAAATACGATTAATTAATTTGTGCTAAATTGTGAAATCTGTGTGGGACAACTATTTGTAGGCTTAATTCTGTATATTTTAACTGTTATAAAAAATAAAATAAAAATTATATATGAAGAGTAATGAACATTTTTTGACTAAGAATAGGAGACAGATATGAACCAATAACATATATTATTGGTTCACAATAAGACACATCTTTCAGTGCAGACTTATTGGATGATAAGTGTCTTTCATAGCACAAAAGGGAACCTGTGTTTTTAGATTGTTCGATCTACCCTATCCATTTTGGCAAAAGAGGGTGACTCTCTTAAATTTGGAGGTATCACTCAGCTCATACACAAGACAGACCAGGGCCTGGGCTAATTTGTGGAGTACTGTCTGTTGCATTGGTACAGACCAGGCCAAAGGTAAAATTGAAAGGTCAAGTCTATCGTAGAACAGAAGAATGAAATCTGGTGCTAACTTTGAATGGGTATTATTGTCCATCACTGAGCATCGGTGCCAACTAAGGACTGAAATGAAATATACAGTTGCTCAGCATTCGCGCAGACCCCCAGCTTGAGCTGAGAATGTAGATCTTCTTTATCACACAACACCAGTGCTGACCCCCACTTAACTGAAACTGAGGGGGTCCTGTATCGATGCCCAGGTGTTTTGTCCCTTTTGTGTTGAGCTTGAGGGACGTCTTTAGGATGAAACCTACCAGACAGTGCAGCTGTCTGGTTTGCTAACGACATCTTGGGGACATTCGTAAGGCTTCCCCAGGAATGCACTCTGCTTACCATTGGCATTGTGGTTTGTAACTCTGCACCACTGTGATCTACGCCACTCAACTCTGCACCACTCTACTCTATGCCACTGCACTCTACACCAATGCTCTCTACGCCACTATTCTATACACCACTGCTCTCTACAACAGTCTGCTCTGCAACACTTCACCATCTGCCACTGAACTCTATGCCATTGTAGTCTATGCCCCTGTACCACTCTACTCTATGCCCCACTATGCCAATTCAATCTACACCACTGCAATACTACACTATATGCCACTGCACTCTACCCTGCACTACTCCACTCTACTCTGCACCACTCCACTCTATGCCACTTGTACTCTGCAACAATGCACTCTCTGCCGCTGAGCTCTATGCCACTCTACTGTGCACCACTGTAGTCTATGCCATTGCACTTTACTCTATTGCACTGTACGACAATGGACTGTATGCCACTACACTCTGCACCACTCTGCTCTGCATCACTCCACTCTACACCACTGGACACTATGCCAATTTATCTAAGCCACTCTAATCTACCCTGCACAACTGCACTCCTCGACACTTCACTCTTCAACACTCTACTCCGTGTCATGGCAATCTACGCACCTTTACTCTACTCAAAGCAATCTACTCTACTCCACTGCACTCTAAGCCACTCTATTATACTTCGCATCATTCACCTCTATGCCACACGACACTATGGTCCTGCAATCTACCCTGCACCTATCCATTCCACTTTGGACCACCCAACTCTATGCCACTGCACTCTATGCCACCGCACTCTACGCCAATGCATTCTACATGCATTTCATTAAAACCAATACACTCTATGCCACTGCACTCTATGCCAATCTACTCTTCACCAATGCACTATCCACCACTATACTCTACCATGCAACACTCTTTTCTATGCCACTTCACTCTACGTCACTGAACTCTACACCCCTCTAGTCTACTCTGCACCACTGTACTCTGTGCCATTGCTCTCTATGCCACTTTATTCTGCACCACTATGTACCACTGCACTCTACACTAATGCACTGTACGCCACTCTACTCTATACCACTACATTCTATGACAGGCTACTCTGCAACACTGCACTCTCCTCTACTGAACTATACACCACTCTAGTCTGTGCCACTCTTCTTTGGGCCAAGGCACTGTGCTTTGCGCTACTCTACTCTACGCCACTCTACTGCACTCTATTCCACTACACTCTATGCCTCTGCACTCTATGCCAATATACTCTATGCCAAAGCACTCTACTCTACAACACTCCACTCTATGACATATTTATTCTGCAGAACTCCACTCTCTGCTACTGAACTCTACTGAACCACTGCACTATATGCCATTGCACTCTATGCCATTGCACTCTACTCTGCACCACTCAACTCTACGCCCCTCAACTGCACTCTATGCCAATGCACTGTACGGCACTCTACTCTGCATCTCTCCACTTTATGCCACTGCAGTGTACTTGCCTCTACTCTATGCTACTCTAGCTGCCCCACTCCACTCCAAATGCCATTCTAGCCTTCATCACTCCACTCTATGCCACTTTACTCTACTCTGATATAATCTAGTCTATCCCACTACACTCTAATCCACGGCACTCTACTCTGTGCCATCCCACTCTATGCCATTGCACTCTACAACACTCAAATTTACGCTGCGCCACTCCACTGTACTCGACAATGCGCCACTCCACTCTACATCACTGCAATCTATGCCACTTCACTCTACCCTGCACCACTCCACTCTACACCACTTCACTCTATTCTGAAACAATCTACTTGATGCCACTACAAACTACTCCACTGCACTCCACTCTGCACAACTCCTTTCTCTGCCATTGCACTCTATGTCACTACAACCGATGCTGCACCACTCCACTCTACTCTACTCTGCATCACTCCACTCTACGCCACTCTACTCTATGTCAATGCAGTTTACGCGAGTGCAGTCTATACCACTTTACTCAAAGCCAATGTACTCTATGCCACTGTAGTCTACACTGCTAGGTCACCCTACTCCAATTTAGAACACTCCACTCTGCAACACACCACTCCACGATGCTCCACTCTCTGACGCTCTGCTCTATTAAACTCTACTCCACTGTGACGCTCTACTCCACTACACTCTACAGCACTCTACTCCACAACACTACTCCACTTGTTAGAATTGAAAACGTACTTGCTTTATTGCCCATGTTTCATTCTGTGTTAAGTTAGCATTCATAGCACCATTTTATTAGAAGCCACCATCATGTTCAATGATTGAAGCTGGGTCTCTGTCACACATTGCTTGCCTCAGCAGAAAAGCTGCTTCGATGTCTCCTTAGCTGATAACAACCCAAGGCCGAGTTTCGCTGCACTAATGAATGTACACTCTATTATGACATACCTTCACTGTTAGGTACGCTCGTTCCCACCTTCTATAATGGCAGGTGTGGGCGAAGCAACCTTGAGGTGAAGATAACGGGTACCCGGTCTCAGGACCATGGCTTATCCTTCTGTGCCTCCTTTGTTCACTGTTGCCCGGACCAGAATTTTCCAGCCTGGGTGTGTTCTTGGTGAATTGGAAATGTATAATATCTAATGAAATGTTGGGGGAAGCCAGTCCCTCGGCAGTCATCTTAGTTGGCTGGTCAGACTGGGTTCCACGGCAACGCAGAACTAATAAATAACTTGGCATGTATTCTCTACTCTCTGACCGACTCTTCATTTGTGTGGCAGGCTGAGAGGTGGTCATGAGTGACCCGGGTCGTCCTAATCGGGTCACTTCCTTCAGTTGGTGCCCGAACATGGACTCCATCGGATGACCCATCCTTGCCTGCGGATGGGTGAGGAGGACGGAGAGGTGGATCGGGGATCCCTGCACGAGAGAGCCTAGTACTTGCAGCTGCCCCGCCAGTCTGATCAGGCGGTGCCTCACCCAGTGGTCGTCCCGGCTGGGGCCCTGAAAGGCGAAACCCTTAGATTAGACCATTTGGTTCGGAGAGTTGGCATTGGAGAATAAATTTGTTCGGCCTGTGTGCACCAGGTGAGTTTGCTTTGGTTCTTTGTTCATGTGGCGCCCTTTTGAATAATATTTGATATGGTCTAAGGACCATTTGCTTTGCACTTGGCAGGTCTACGGACCGCTTTGGGTACAGAGTGTCTGCAGACACTTTGCCAGGCAACATTATGGATTTGGCTTACTTTTGAAAATGCCTGGGACTTGGCTGATTTTTTTATTTTTGTTGTATTAACTTTGGTTTGTCAAATTCAAAATTCAAATAATCTTTATTCGGATATTAAAAATAACCATAAAAGATACATGTTATATTCGGACCATCTTCCATTCAAAAATTCAACCCAATGTACACATATCTCATTAAAACAATAATAATAAAAAGCCCAACAATATAAACGTTAAAAACCGGGACAATTCAATTCATAGTTCTGTTCATTTAGCCATGTAGGGTTTCCCCCATCACATGGAAGGAGAAATCATAAAATACACCAGTCTCACTGCAAACTTTGCTGTGCCAATCATTTATGTATCTTTCAGTCCTTCCACCCTTTGTTTAGACCATCATGATTAATCCTCTCCTCTGGTCTTTCTTAATTTGACTGCCAATCGTAAAAAATGTACTGTGCTAAATAGGGTGAAAGGGTCAGAGGCGAGTTTAAGAAATAAAAGGGCCGCTTTAGCCTGTCTTATATTAGAACGTATTAAAATTGTTTTTAAAAACAGAGACCTTGGGTAAGCATAGAAAGGGCAAATTAGGACGAAATGAAGGGTGTCTTGCGGAGATCTAAGATCGCAGCCGCAACACCCTTTTAGGCTTACATCATGTGCAAAACCCGCTGGAACCGACAGGATATGATGGAAAAGATTTAGTCTAAATCTCGACATTAAAAATCTATCCTGTCTGTTGTACATGTTAGAGAGATAAAATTCCATACTCGGTGTTGCTTTAGTAAGCTGATATAACCTTACTGTAATTTTCCGCCCTTCTCTGTCCTCTCTAGCCCTAGCTAGGTGCTGCATAAAAACTGTCTTTATAACACCCTTTGGTTTGTCTCTTTGGTGCAGTCTGAGGAATGGCTTTTGGGTTGTCTTTGTTTGACACGGTCTAGGGACCGATCTTTCGGAAGATAGTTGTGGATTGTTCATCTGGTACGAATAGTAAACTTGTTTCCTTGAGCAAGTTGTGTTGTTTTGGTGCCGCTGTTGTTCCGCTGATGCTCGATTGGAAGAGAGGCTGCCTGCGCCTCCGGAAGGCACCCCCAACTTTGACATGTATGTGAAGCACGGCCTTGCCCCTATTATTTTTAGTACACTATGGCACAAATATACGAGGGGCAATGCCAAGTTGTAGTGGCCGCTGACAGGTATCTTTGATGAACAGAATTTGAATTTCCTGCAGGATAAATTATTTGCAAGACGAAGTAGGCAGTCGATGTTTTATTAGCTCCAGGTATGGCAAAAGGAAGCTAAACAAAGACGAACGAGAAAAGAAAAAGAGACTCGAAGAGGAAAGATGCAGACAGTAACTCAGAAGGCAGTAGCGTATGATAGATCCAAAGTTTAGGTTGCAGTGTGACAATTACTATGTTGCTCGAAAAGAAGGTGTTACATTTGTAGAGGATCTGTTAGATACCTGAGCCCCACCTCCATATGCTCCGCAGAGAATATACCCTGCTGTCCCACAGCCCCAGTCTTCTGTATCTCTTGCCCCTACCTCTGGTTCTCCTGCTATTGACCTGGCTGCTTCGGCTACAGCACCTCAGGTTTCTATTTCGGCTTTGCCAATCACGTCTGCAGTAACTGGAGGTCTCCCTGTTACGTCTCTTACTCCAACTGCTTCTCTCTCTCCATCACTTACACCCATGACACATTCGTTAGTAACTTTGGTACCGACCCCTTCGACTGTTGTCCCCTGTCCACATCTCCTCTCCCCGACATTATTGAATATTGGAACGCCGGTGCTTGGACTGGATGACGGAGATTGAGCGACTGCAAAGGAGCGAATGGGGCGGATGCTGATTCGGTTTGATGTGGGAAATGCAGAGAAGCAGATGGTTGCTAACCAGGCTGCCCAGTGGACCCAAAGTCCGATTTATAGTGTGGAAGATGTGTAGAGCATACTGAAAGAGTATGAGCTGTTTGTACAGCAGCATGCCCTCAAGCATTTGCCGGCTACTTTGATTGGATTGTGGGAACAGTGCTTTAATAGTGTTGGGCCACAAATTATTTATGACATCCGGGACCACTTGTATGCAACTGACATGGCCCCTAATGAAGTCTTTAGTAATGTCGCAACGTTGATTAAATACCGAGGCAGGTTACACCAGAAGAACCCGACAACAGTGTCTCAGTTTCTGATGAGGGAAGTACATCCCATCTTCCACCCTAAGATACTGGAGTTGCAAGATCAGAGGGATGCTGTCATCAGACAGTGAGTAGAGGCTCATTTCCAAGAGCAGTGGCTTTACACTCCTTGGAAGAGCCAGTTACTTAACCCTAGGAAAAATCCAACGGCATACTATAAAGAATTAACAGAGGCTGTGTCGTCAACGGTTATGACGTTGGCTGATATTGAAATGTTTTTCAGTTTATTGGTGCCAGTTGATATCTGGCGGCAGGTGCATATGCAGGACCATGTTGTGGATTTGGGTGGCACTTGGGATGAGATCAGGGTATGGGATAAAGAGGGGAAGCCTGGTGACATGCCTAAAGCTGAGATACTAGCTTTGCCAGGTCGAATTATTTCTTACATGCACTCTCTGATCACACCTAGAAGAGTGGATTAGGATAAGTTAACAGCATGTCGTCAGAAGAAAGATGAAAGTGTATCAGATTTCTTTACTAGATTTGAAGGTGTGTTTTGGGATTTCAGTGGGCAGGACTTGTCGATGGAGGGAGGTGTCCGATTGTTTGTTAAAAGATTTGTTACGAACCTGCTTCCTGAGATCCCGACTCGGTTGCAAGCTTCGGAGAGCACTTGGCCTACCGCCTCCCCATCAGTGATATTGAGTACGGCACTGTATTATGGGCATAGAGAGAATGACGAGAAGGAGAAGGTAGAGAAGAAAAATAAGGAGTTGAAGACGAAGGTGTTGAGGCAGCAGGTGTCCAGGGGGAACGGTAGAAGACGAGGCATTGGTCGGGGCTGACAGCTGCCCCGCACTGGAAAAAATGCCGCGCCTGTAGGGCCGAACCAGTGTGCATATTGGAAGAAGGAGAGACATTGGCAAAGTGAGTGTCTGACATTGTTACAAAAGGTTGCAGGCTCCTAGAGGATGGGGTTCTTGTAGACGGGGTCGTGGGATCAGTTCAGATACCTGTAGATAAGCGCGGACCTTATGTTACGGCCGATTTGCAGGGATCAGCTAAAACATTCTTAGTGGATACAGACGCAATGAATAGCTCCGTTTCTTGTTCACTAGTCCCCTTGGCAGCCCTGTCCAGCCAAAACAATGTTTCGGTAGGCTTTTGAGCAGGCCTGGGCGTAGTTTGCAGAGTTTTGCTACGCGGAACTCAGCGAAGTTACAAAAATACTCTGTGAAGTTCCGCGAGTGGTGGAGTGCAGTGCGAACTGCAGTATGTGCTGGTATTCCTGCTGCTCGGGTAGAAATTCTACCTGAGCGGCAGCTCACGCTCGCGAACTTACCGTTTGCGATCGCGAGCGGGGAAAAAACTCTGCTGCACATCGCGAAGCGGAGTTTTCTGCACTCCGCGAGCTCCGCGGAGTGCGGAGTGCAGAGTGCGGAATGCAGAAAACTCTGCAAACTCCACCCATGCCTACTTTTGCGGTATACCTGTTGTGAGCCCCATTTCTGAGCCACTTGCCTTGACTATTGGTCCTTTCACTGTACATTCGCACATTCTGTTGACATCTAAATTGCATGCAACAATTTCTTGCTCCCTGGATGGTGTCTGTATGACAGTAGGACCTAATGTAGTGAGCTCTGGGCAATGTTTGTCAAAAGATAAGCTCCTTCCCGCTGAGTTTAAGGACGTGCCAACCACTTTATGGGCCACAGGTGATACGGTCGTAGGGCTGTTGCAGATACCTCCAGTTTCTATCAGGATCAAGGACAATGCTGTTCTTCCTTGTATCTCTCAGTACAAAATACCACAAGCAGGGGAGCGTGCGCTATTGCAGATTATACAGGATTTGATTAGGTCAGGGGTTGTTGAAGAAACGACTGCGAATGTGTGTAACAACCCTATTCTTCCCATTCTTAAGAGGGCACCATCGGGTTCGTCTGATGATCATCTGGATGTTCATCGGTTTGTGATTGATCTGTGTGAGGTTAATAAGATCGTGGTCCATCGGTTCCCCGTTGTTCCAGATATCACTGCCCTTCTGACTATGATTCCTTCCTCTGCCAAATTCTTTTCTGTCATTGATTTGAAGAATGCATTCTTTAGCATTCCAATACATCCAGATAGTAGGTATCTGTTTGGATTTACCCTTGCTGGCAGAAGCTTTAAATTCTGTCGAGCTCCTCAGGGCTATACTGAGAGCCCTAGTATCTTTAGTCAAGCGTTGAAAGGCCAATTGGATTCCCTCACACTTCCACCAGATAATGCCTTACTGCAGTATGTGGACGATCTTTTGATCGCTTTTGACGCTGAAGACGGTTGTAAAGACACAACGGTTAAATTGCTGCTACATTTGGCACATCATGGACATAAAGTGTCCCTTTCTAAATTCCAATATTGTCGACAGGAGTTCACCTATTTAGGTCACCTGCTGTCAAAGGAGGGAATGAGACTAACACCTAACACCTGACGAGTTAGTGCTATTGTTAAAATGCCCATCCCTGCGACTCAATGGGATGTGCGTGCTTTCATAGGCATTACTTCGTATTGTCGGCACTGGATTCCTAACTTTTCCTTACTAACAAAGCTGCAGCTAACCACTAAAGATGTGCATGAACCCCTGCCCTGGGTACCTGAATGTCAACAAGCTTTTGAGCAACTAAAGGTCGCACTTTGCTCTGCGCCTGTGCTTTTCACGCCTGACTGCCAGAAGCCGTTCGTGTTGTATGTACACAAGACGGCTGGCTGCACACTCTCTGTCTTAACACAGGCCTTTGAAGGTAAGCAGAGGCCGTGTGCTTATTATTCTGCACTTCTGGATAACGTCGCAAGAGCCCTCCCGAGCTGTTTAAGAGCGGTCGCAGCCGTGGCTGTCTCTATCCGACAATCGGCAGGGATCATTCTTGATACCGATCTCACATTCATGGTAACGCAGCTGTGGATACACTTTTGAACAGAACAAAGACGCAGCACCTTACCAGTGCACATCTGACTGGCTATGAGCTGACCCTGTTCGCACCACACATCACCATCAAAAGATGTGCCACCCTGAACCCAGCCACGTTACTACCCCTCCCTTCTGAGAGTGAGGAAATTCACATTCATGATTGTCTTTTTTGTACTGAAGAGACGAAAGGATGGGTAGACCTGACTGATGTTCTCCTATCAGTCCCCCATGGGGAGCTATATGTCGATGGCTCTTGTTTCAAATTACCAGATGGCACCACAACTGCGGCAAATGCAATCACTACCTCACACACAGTAGTCGAGACATCACGAGTTCCTTTATTAATCGGCCCAAGCTGAAGAATTAGTTGCCCTTCTTCGAGCTTGTGAGCTAAGTGAGGGACTGACGGTCAATATTTATACTGACAGTCAGTATGCCTTTGGAGTGGCCCATAACTTTGGAAGGCTCTGGGCAGAGAGAGGATTCCTAACTTCACATGGATTAAAGATTCAGAATGGCCCATTGATACATAGGCTTTTGTCAGCGCTGACACTTCCCAAGAAGTTGGCGATAGTGAAGTGCAGTGACCACAAGGCAATTACTGATGATGTGGGAAGGGGAAATGCATTTGTAGACTTAAACAGCTAAGGAGACAGCTCGGACGAAAATTAAAAGAATGTTTGTGGCAGGCCCTGCTAGATCAGTACCCGATGTTACTATGTTTGAGGATACACTGGATAATGTCAAGGAAATCCAAAGTGAAGCAACGATTGAGGAGCTAGCAGTATGGCAGGAAAGCACAGTACGTTTAGACGAAGATGGGTGTTGGACGGATAAGTCAGGAAAGCAAAGGTGAATGTTACAAGATGCCTATGTCCGCCCTGTAGTCACTATGGTGCATGGCCCAGCTCACATCAGCACCAGGGGCATATGCAAGCTATTGGACCCTGTGTGGCATAATAAAAACATCCCGAAAGTAGCTGCCCATTTGGTCAAGTATTGTATGGTATGCATGATGTACAACCCTGGGAAGGGCACTCCTACACCTCCTGGCAATTTCGCACCCCTTTCGTTCCCTTTCAAGGTCCTACAGATGAACTATATCAAAATGGAATGGGTTAACAACTTGAAATATGTGTTGGTGGTTGTTTGTGCATTCAGTAAATGGGTTGAGGCTTATATCACTAAGGAGACTACAGCTTTGGCGACAGTGAAAGCCCTCCTGAAGGAGTTCTTTCCCCGTTTTGGTTTGCCTCGTTTGATTTGGAGTGAGAATGGTAGTCACTTTAATTCAAAAGTTATTCAGTTGGTGTGTGATGGGCTACACATTAGACAGGAGTTTCACGCTGCACGCCACCCCCAATCAGCAGCCTTAGTTGAGAAGTACAATGGTACTCTCAAACTAAAATTGGCAACTCCTCTTTTGTCAACAAGAGATACAGCGCACACTAGAAGAGGACTATCACCATATGAGGTAGAGTTCGGATGCCCAGAAATGTTTGGGGCGTCCCTCGTCCTAGATGCTTCTCCGATATTGAATACCCACTGTTAATAGATTATCTTTTTGAGTTGACTAAAAATGTGCGTTCTATTTATCAACAGATCCACGAGACGCTTCCACCGCCAACACAGGGGCCCGAACACACCATCCGACCTGGGGATTTTATCATTGCCCGGCACTTCCAGAGGCGAGGGGGCCTGGATCCTTGGTGGAAGGGGCCCCTGCAGGTGCTCTTTGTGGCCAGGAGTGCCGTCAAGGTGACCGGTTGAAAGAACCGGCTTCACCTCAGCCACTGCTGCCAGGTGCCATTGCCTCTCCCCTATGACCAATGGGTGATCGATGGCATTTGTTGTAAATTGGCAGCGATTGGGTTAGCATTAGCGGAATCCATCTTGTATTTAGAGGCTATCTTGTCCATTTTGTGGAATCCATTTTGTATTTCTGGCTGCCATTTTGCTTGCCATGTGCTGCCACGTGCTCACCATGTGCTCTGTCCTCCCTCAGTGTTGACTGCTGTTGTAATCTGCCTTGAAACGAACTATATTTAGCTTCTTCCACCTTCGCACATGCCCAGTTGAGTATGCAGCTGTCCTTGCAGCTGTTAGTAGTATGTAACTGTCAGGATGTGTTTACTAGCATTGGCAAACTGTTAACTCCTCCTACTTGTCGACTGTGCATTTCTATATGACCTTATATGTACATAAAACCTTCTCCTGTACTTGTACCGCCCTCTTTTGAGCCCCTGTGTGGGTATAAAAGGACCATGTTCCTTCTGTTCGGTGTGCTACTTCATTCAATACCGAAGGGTGCTGTGTGAATGTAGTTCCACCTCATCAGGTTTATTAAACTTTGTTTTTTCTATTCCAGTTTCTGTGCCAACCTCTTCCTATTGGTCTGAGGACTCTGTGCAGAGAAGGGCGAACCCCTAGCACTGGTAGGCCTAGCTGAGGTCCACTTCTACAAATTGGCACCCGACAAGTGGGGCTCATCGGCGACTCGGATGCCCAAAGGATTGGTCGCGACAAAGGATTGGAATCTCGCTCTGGACGCGATTGCTGCCCGATGAGACCCGAGTCTTGGCAACCACGGCGTTTTGCTTACTTTCTGCTCTGACCATCTAGGTGGTGCCGGTCCTCGACTGAGATCTCTTCTGTTGATTTGCCGTGCAGTGACCATTTGGTCGATTTTAGAACTTGGTAGTTGGAACCTGGACACCAAGTGATTGGTAAGAGTCGTTCTGCGGCGCTTGCTAATGGCTTTTATGCCTGAGAATGGTAAGGTAGTTTAGTAACACTTACTGCGGCTTTTGTATTTTGGAATTTGTGTTGGCCAACTTAGATTTCTATGTGATTCATATATAAATTGCAATTTATATAGGCAGGTAATGAGGAGAATTTTCTCTATCTAAATTGATTTGAACGGCACATCGTACTAAAGGCACCTTAAGTGCTACTTTAATTATAATACTGCATATTCTGCACTATTTTTGGCATGCCTGTTTTTAGCACACTTCGTAGGATGTGTTGCTTTGTAGTGGTACCAATTTGAGACTCGATAAAGCACAACCGGCCCCCCCCCCCGGAGGGGACACCTAATAGGGATATGTATATTAAGTATGGTCTTTCTTCTATAATGTACAGCACATTATGGAATAAATACACTCGTAAGGATCCTGAGTTGCGTTGGCCTATGCATGGGTCATTTGATTTATGAAAGATTGAGTATGTGGAACAATGTATGTTTAAGCGAAAGACTAGGCAAGATATGTTTGACTGTGTACGAATGTGGGAGAAAGAAGTGCGTGAACGAATGAAGTGTGAGCAAGCCTTGATTGAAAAAGAACAGCGAAAGAACATTTATGCGAAAGCATTAGAGTTGAAAAACAAAGAAATAAAAGAGTTGAAAGAGAGAGAAGATAGGGAGCGCAATTTACAGGTAACTGGCCAATACGCTGTTCGGCGGCCCCTTTATCCTATACTTAATAAACCACAAGATGATTTCTTATTATTAGATCGTCCTCCACCTCCGTATACTGTTCCTTCTGCCCCTCATGAGTCAGATGAGGACTCCGGTTCGGTGGAACACAAGGCACGAGAAACTCGTTCTATGTTGACCGCTGAGCGTGCGTCCCAGTTTAGATCTGCTGCTCGTAAAGCAGTTCATGGCACTGCCCCCGCCTCTGAACTTCTAGATAGTATGAAAGGGTGGCAGGAAAGGGAGCAGCTGTATTTTACTGAGGTGTTAGCCGCAGAGGTCCTTGAGCTGTTTAGGAAATATTCTGAGGAGTTAGAGCCCGAAGATGTAGCAGATAATTGTAAGCAAATGCGTGATGGTCTTTTTGTTTTCTCCCAGGTGACTGATACAATCAGGCGTTTGCTTAAACTGCGTGTTGATGCAGTCCGTTTGCGAGAGGAGAAAAAGGTTGCAGACGTAGCTGCAGAGACATCTCAGACCGGCATGGCACAAGCTTCTATCTTCGGAACAGATAAGACTATGATAGTTCATGCAAAACCTATGCGGGAGGCCGCACCTTTGTATGTTCCTCCTAAAGGACAGGGTACAAGTGATGATAAGGCTTCTATTGATGCAAAGGGTTATTTTATTTATAATTGGGTTTACACTCCTTGGAATAGGACGGATGTCATGGCACTTAAAACTGCATTGCCTGATCCGTGGAAAAATCCAGCCGCTTTTTATGAGGAAGTTGAGGGTGCTATTAGCTCTTGTACCATGACTTTGCCTGATATTGCTTTATTTTTCGGATTGATATTACCGCCTGATATGTGGAGAACTGTTCGTAAAATTGATGATCGTGCAGCTTTTGGGGCATTATGGAAAGACTTAGAACAAATGGATGTAGAAAGGGAACCCGCACAGAAGCCATGTCGGTTAATTTTAGATCTTCCCGCAGCTATATTAGTTAAGGTAAAAACGATTATTCCCCCTAAAAAGATAGGTTGGACTGTTTTAGCGTCTTGTAAGCAAAAGGCAGATGAATCGGTCTCTGATTTCTTTACACGCTTTGAAGAAGCATTCCACGATTATAGTGGCCAGTCATTGACAGATGACACGGGTAGACATCTGTTTGTCGATAAATATGTCGCAAACCTGTTGCCAGGAATAGCTAGTCACCTAAAAGAAAGTGAGAGTTCATGGACTACCTCTTCTCCGGTTTCTCTCTTGACTATGGCTCAGTATTATGAACGCCAGGAATTAGAAGCAAAGGGTAATGAGGATAAGAAGACTGAAGAATTAAAAACGAAGGTTATGTTGGCTCAGGCTTATGGTCCGCCTTTTAGAGGTAGTGATAGAGGTGGACGTGGATCTTATGGTTCGACTTTCCCTTCTTATACTCGTTTGAATTTGTCTGTTGGCCAGTGCGCGTACTGTAAGAAATTTGGGCATTGGGCTTCCGATTGTCCAGCACTGCATGCTCAGCAGTGTCCACGTGGTCGGGGACAAATGAGAAATCGTTCAGGATATTCAGGGCCTAGAGGAAGCACAGGTGATCGTGCTAGGTTTGATGCGAATATACGTGGGCAGGATGGGTTTAACACTTTTGATAGAAGGAACCAATATCAAATGTCTGACTATGTGCCGTCTAATTTTCAAGATTCTGCTTATGCATAGGATTGCCTAGGATGGGGTAAGGAATCAGTTGAAGTTCCAGTAGATCAGAGGGGTCCCTATGTTACAGCACATGTTTTGGGTTCTATTGATCAGTTTCTGGTTGATACAGGAGCTACTCATAGCGCCTTGTCTAAACAAATGGTTCCAAGGGCTCCCCTGTCTGGCTTTAACCATTACATCGATAGGTTTCGATGGAACCCCTTCCCTTAGCCCACTGTCACAACCACTTGCATTCCATTTGGATAAATTTACTGCTCCATGTCCATTTTTGCTTTCCCCGAATACACCAGACAATATTGTGGGTCTTGATATGCTCAAGTATTTCAGGGCTACGATACGATGTTCTCCAGAAGGTGTTTGTGTTATCTTGAATGACAACCATCCTGTGACGGAGAGAGATTGTCTTGTTAAAGAGGATATTGCATTAGCTTCACTCCCTAGTACTTTGTGGGCTACTTCAGACACTGATGTAGGGCAAATGGCTATACCACCAGTACATATTAGTGTCAAGGAGGGCGCTGTGCTACCATGTTTGCCTCAATACAAAATTTCACAGGAAGGCGAAGAAGCACTCACACGTATTGTCCATGATCTCATTGAAGGGGGGGTTGTTGAGGAAGTTCCTTACAATGTTTGTAACAGTCCGATTCTTCCTATTCTGAAAAAAGATACTGACACTAGGATTTACCGATTCATTATTGATTTGCGAGAAGTTAACAAGATTGTAGTACCACAATACCCTGTGGTTTCTGACATAACAACACTTCTTACTTTGGTTCCTCCGACAGCAACTACATTCTCTGTTATAGACTTGAAGAATGCTTTCTTTTCGAACCCTATTCATCCTGATAGCCGATATTTGTTCGGTTTCACTTTGAATAACCGATCGTATAGATTTTGTAGAGTTCCTCAAGGCCATACTGAGAGTCCTAGTATTTACAGTCAAGCATTAAAAAGACAACTTGATTCTTTCATTTTGCCCGAAGGTGTGGCTCTCATACAATATGCCGATGACATCTTGTTGGCAGCCGATACCCCTGAACAGTGTGAAAAATGTACTTTGTCCTTGCTTTCTTTTCTTGCTTCCCATCATCACAAAGTGTCACAAAAGAAATTGCAATATTGTAGACCGAAGGTAACCTACTTAGGTCACCTTCTGTCTAAGGAGGGACGTGCACTCACACCAGATCGTATTCAAGCTATTTTAGACACACCAGTGCCCCGTACTCAGAAAGATGTCCGTGCATTCATTGGTCTTACTTCTTTTTGTAGGCAATGGATATTAGGGTTTTCACACATTGTTAAACCCTTGCTAGCACTTTTGACTAAAGATACTCCTATGCCCCTCCCATGGACAGATGAATGTGAGACTGCTTTCCGACAGTTACCGCAAGCTCTTTGTTCAGCACGAGTGTTAGGTACTGCAGATTATACGAAGCCTTTTATACTCTATGTACATGAGAAAGATAGATGCGCATTGTCAGTTTTAGTGCAGACACACGGTGACAAACAGCGTCCCTGTGCATATTTTTCAACAGTACTTGATTCTGTTGCTCGTGCGTTACCTGGATGCTTCCGTTCAGTTGCAGCAACAGCTGTGTCAATATGTCAGAGTGAAGGGATAGTTTTGTCACATAAGCTGTTGGTGCTAGTCCCCATACGGTTGATGCCCTTTTAAATCAGACGAAGACGCAGCATTTAACTAGCGCTCGTCTGACAGGATACAAATTGACATTGTTGGCCCCTCACATTACATTGAAGAGATGTGCGACACTAAACCCAGTCACTTTGTTGCCATACCTGATGACTCAGTCTCAGTCACAGGAGTCTCATGATTGTATATTCCTTACTGAGGAACAGACAAAGGGTTGTGTCGATTTGCAAGACACGCCCCTTTCAAGTGTTGATGGAGAACTATGGGTTGATGGGTCCTGTTTGAAGTTACCAGATGGTACGTCATCTGCATATGTAATTACAACACTTCAGACGGTAGTTGAGACAGCTCGGATTCCACAGAAGTCAGCTCAGACAGCTGAGCTAATAGCTTTGACACGAGCGTATGAACCTAGTACTGACTTATCTGTGAACTTTTATACAGATAGCCGCTATGCTTTCGGAGTGGCTCATGATTTTGGGCTACTCTGGAAGGAGAGGGGCTTTCTTACATCCCACGGGATGCAAATAATGCATGGAGAATTAGTACATAATCTCTTGACTGCTTTAACATACTCGAAGAGAATAGCAATTGTTAAATGTAGCGCACATAAGAAAGTAATTGATAAGATAGGACAAGGCAATGCTTTTGCAGACCAAACAGCCCGTGAAACTGCCATGCAGCGAAGCACCACGTATATGTACGTAGTGAAGTCACAGGCTGAACGCTGGCATGATACAAGACAGGAAGTGCTAGATATGCAGAGATCTGCTTCTGCAGAAGAAATTGAGCAATGGTCTAAGGAGGGAACATTGGACGATGAGGGCTGTTGGAGGAATAAAGAGATGAGCAAGTGGAGATTGCCTACAGCCTATTTACAACCTATGATTCATATGGCACATGGGCCGGCACATGTTGGAACCTCCTCGATAACGAAATTGCTCACGCAAGTTTGGGAGCATCCAGAAATTGCCGGCACAGCTAAGAAGATGGGGCAGTCTTGTCTGATTTGTCTTCAACATAATCCTGGTAAAGGGACACGAACTCCTACAGGAGGGTTTGCTACACCAACCGCACCTTTTTGAAGTTTTGCAAATGGATTACATCCAGCTTGAGCGCTGTAACAACTTAAAGTATGTATTGGTAGTGGTATGTGCCTTCAGTAAATGGATAGAGGCATACCCTACGAAGGACAATACAGCTCTCACTACAGCAAAGGTACTTTTGAAGGAATTCTTCCCTAGATTTGGTGTTTGTAAACTTTTATGGAGTGATAACAGACCCCATTTTATTGGGCAAGTTGTCGAGTATGTCCTGAAGGGATTAGGGATAAAGCAGAAATGTCATGCTGCTTTCCATCCACAATCAGCAGGGTTAGTGGAAAGGTATAACACCACACTTAAATTGAAACTGGCTAAAATACTGTCTTCCACATCCTTGAATTGGCCAGACGCATTACCTTTGGCGTTGTTGTCCATTAGATCAGTGCCACATTCGCGATCTGGTCTTACACCATATGAGGTGGTGTTTGGAAGCCCTATGAACATTTGGGGAATACCTAAACCACGTCCCATACATGATGTACCATGTGTGTTGATGAGTGACTACCTATCACAATTGACTGACAGTTTGATTTCTATTCATCAACAGGTTCGAGAAGCTCTTCCTGATAGGTCTGCAGGTGTAGGCCATGGACTTCAACCTGGAGACCAGGTGATGATCCGATCATTCCAGAGGTCGAGCAGCTTGGAACCGAGGTGGCGCGGCCCGGAGCAGGTGCTCCTTTCAACGAGAACTGCGGTCCGAGTGATGAACAGGAGGAACTGGGTGCACTCCACCCACTGCAAGAAAGTGCAATCTACCTTGGTGGATCCTGCTGCCTTGATCGACCATCTGGACATCCTGGATACAGAGAGAGGCCAAGCCATATCACCTGACGAACCTGAGGAAGTCTTCCCGAACCACACGATTCCTGGAGTATCCCGATACCAACTGAGACAACGGAAAGAGCCTGCATCGCCGAAATAGACTGGTTGAGCAACCGCCCTGGGTTAGTGAAATGGAATGCCGATGTGGCAAGGGGGGGATCAGTCTTGTATAGTGTAGCGACACCCGTCTTGACCCTCGGTGATGAAACCAACGGCTGCCCAGGGATAAGAGCTCCAACTATTGTTTTCAACGACAAACTGATCATGTCCACAATGATATCAACTGTTGCTAAGAGAAAGATCATTTGTGCTATAGGGTTTGTTGTTGCTATGGTGGCTGTAGCAATAATAACCTGGTTTGTTGAGAAAGTGGCTCCTGCTCGAGAGCTTTTGCTCGCCACTACTCCAGTATCAGTTGAACACTACTACTTTACGCTTCCCTACCATGAGCAGAAGCATCGACAATCCTACTTAAATAATACCTTTATCCAGATGTTGCATCATACTCATAATGCCACAAATACTACCAACTGTTGGGTGTGTGGAATGATACCTGCACATCACAAGAAAGGAGGAACACCTTTTATTCCTCTTCCCTTTTCTCATAATGGTTCTTGTCAAGCTTGGTATGCGCTTTTGTTTGCATCTGGAAGACGTACAGTAGGCGGGCTTCTTTTTCGCCTTAATAAAGTATGCTACCAAGATAAAGATGGTTATCCTCAAGCCAACGGGACCAAATGGGAATGGGAAGAGT
The DNA here is from genome assembly GCF_964204655.1 of Triturus cristatus. Lineage (NCBI taxonomy): Eukaryota > Metazoa > Chordata > Amphibia > Caudata > Salamandridae > Triturus > Triturus cristatus. The sequence continues at coordinate 843,641,315 of NC_140580.1, read as the reverse complement.
ATCAACCGGACAATATTTCAACACAATATGTCTTCACAAATATGAGAACTTTTACCAGTAATGAACAATTTGTGATTTCTGTTACTAGAGCTAAAGCAGATCTATGTATAAGCAGTATTGGGAGAATTTTGACTATTGAAGGTGTAAATAACAGTAGTTTTATAGCCTCAGATAATACTTACTTTATCTGTGGTAGCCACGGATATTATCAACTATTATCAACTACCTGCTGGGTGGTCAGGTATGTGCTATGTGTCCTTTCTATTGCCCCCTGTGTTTCTGGCACCTGCATCATACCACCGGGACCTTAAATTATTCAACGATATCTCTAGAAATAGATACAAAAGGACAATAAGTGCTGATGAAGTAGACCAAACTGATACCACTCTGCAACAATATGTCAATTTTAATTTAGGTTTGTTCTTCTTTGTGGGTGCTGCATTAAACAGTAGGAAAATAAGACGCTTGACTAGAGTTGTGGAAGCTGTTACCAATCAGACAGCTATGGCACTTGGGAACATTACGGAGGAGCTGCAAATTGCAAGGATTGTAGCTCTCCAGAACCGAATGGTTCTAGATGTGGTTCTGGCTGATCGAGGTGGTGCATGTCGCATCATCGGTAGCAGCTGTTGCGTATTCATACCGGATCACTCACCTTCAGTATATGACACAATATCAAAACTGCATAAGATTGCTGCAGAAATTCATCCAGAAACTGGTACTTGGACTTTTGCTGGATGGTTTTGAACTATTGTTTCTGCTTGGGGCTGGAAGCTACTGACTATCCTGTGTGTAATGATTACGATACTTTTTACATGCTTTGTATGTATCCAATGTGGTCCAATGCTTTGCTCCATTTGCATCTCTGTCTGTATACCTGTCTAAAGGAATGTTGCAGAAACAAAGGCCCAACAAATGTTGAATAAAGAGGTGGCCGAAATAATGCTAATAGATGTACGGGATGCATATTTAGATTACCCCAGAGGAACAAATGTCTTCAGCTAATGTTAAAAGGGTCATCTGTTGTAAATTGGCAGCGATTGGGTTAGCATTAGCGGAATCCATCTTGTATTTAGAGGCTATCTTGTCCATTTTGTGAAATCCATTTTTTATTTCTAGCAGCTATTTTGTTTGCCATGTGCTGCCACGTGCTCACCATGTGCTCTGTCCTCCTTCAGTGTTGACTACTCTTGTAATCTGCCTAGAAACGAACTATATTTAGCATCTTCCACCTTCGCACATGCCCAGTTGAGTTTGCAGCTGTCCTTACAGCTGTTAGTAGTATGTTACTGTCAGGATGTGTTTACTAGCATTGGCAAACTGTTATCTCCTCCTACTTGTCGACTGTGCATTTCTATATGACCTTATATGTACATGAAACCTTCTCCTGTACTTGTACCACCCTCTTTTGAGCCCCTGTGTGGGTATAAAAAGACCATGTTCCTTCTGTTCGGTGTGCTACTTCATTTAATACTGAAGGGTGCTGTGTGAATGTAGTTCCACCTCATGAGGTTTATTAAACTTTGTATTTTCTATTCCAGTTTCTGTGCCAACTTCTTCCCATTGGTCTGAGGACTCTGTGCAGAGAAGGGCGAACCCCTTGCACTGGTAGGCCTAGCTGAGGTCCACTTCTACACATTGGTGACAACGAGACGGAGAAAATGCCACGTTTCGTCCCCTTTTCGGATACTCGACTGACGTGTGTACAAACAGAGGAGGAGAATGATGCTGCATTGAATGAGGCAGTTCCCCCAGAAATAAGGGCTGCCCAGGATTCCTCTCCACCTAACCCACAAGTGCTTGAGTCTCAGTCCTTTGGCCCCTCTGAATTTGAGCCCCTGTTTACTGATCACTCCGTGCACGGAGTGGCTAGGTACAATTTGCGTCCTTGACGGAGGGACAGTGCACTGAAGGAAAAGTCAGATTAGTAGCGATGGACTACATGGATGAAGAATAGGATGTATATACTCTGCCCGCAGTACCGACAGTAGTTTAGGGAAAGGGAGTTTGGTGCATTGTCCGAGACATTGGACAGGATAAGCTGAGGGTGTTTCCCCAGAAGAGGGGGGGTGCCCTATCCTGGACGGCATGGGATTTTTTCAACAGGCTGCGATCGCGCAACCCCACCGCTGTGCTCAGTAGCACCACCATGAAGGAACAGTAGGAGTCTCCCAGCGAGACTTAGAAGGACGCTGGAACATTGTTGCCCATCCTCTTGCTCACTTGTCAAAAGATCCCTTGCACTGTCTTTTCCTCTTTGACCACCATGTATCCTTTTGGCCGCCCAATTGTTGAAGAGGAACAGCCTTTTACAGCACCACGTTTGGAGGAGAATGGGGTTGGTTGGCCCAGTTGGTTGAGAAAAAGCAATATTGTGTTGTTGTCAATAGTCCTTATCTCTCTTGTAGCAATCTTGGCATAATGTGGTTCCTCAAAGAGAAAAATCCTGTGCATTCCTTGATTTGTACAACGCCTGCTGCCCTTGAACATATGTTTGTAACTTTGGAACCTCACAAGGGCCAACACCGAAAGACGTATGTAGATAATGTGTTCCTCCAAATGTTACACCAAGTTCATGGTACGTCCAACGTTACCAATTGCTGGATCTGTGGCCTCCTCCCTTCTGTGGCACACAAAAATGATGTATTGTTGTCAATGCCTTTCTCTTACCTCGGGAGTTGCGAGGGCTGGTTTCACCTCTTCACTATGGTATACACTCATTATCACTCCGATACTATGAATATGACATTAGCTGACTATGAAACAGTCTTAGAGTATATACGTGTTCATCAAAGATTTACCCCAGGGGAACAAGGGACACCAGACACCTTGTCTCCGACAGCTTGCATGAATGTTTACAAAAGATAACAAAATGTCACATGGCTTCAAAATGAGATGTCTGATTTTTGGGATTTTAATGTCACTGAATACTTTATGTCCTTCCAGATGCGAAACATTACTCATGCTGTGGCAATGCTAGTGCCAGTGGTAAACATAACAGCAAGTTTCTGTGTCAGGGGAAAGGGGGAAGTAGGGGTAGGGGTGAGTAATTGCAACTACACCTATGTACTGAGCACTGCCAATAGCCCACCTTTGCTACCCCCTCACAACGTTTACTTTGTCTGCGTGTCTCAGGCCTATGTTTGGCCTCCACGAGGGTGGTCTGGGATATGCTATGTCTCTTTTCTCCTCCCCCCAGTGTATATAGCACCATCCAACTATCATAAGGGCCACCGTCTGCAACACAGGAGTGTCCATCTGACACGTGTTAGACGAGGTATAGACACTGGAGACATTGATCAGACAGATACCACATTGCAGCAGTTCACCGATGCCATGAAAGGTTTTGTCCCCTCCTGGGGCCCCATGTCCAATAGCCTAAATATTCGCAGACTCACTAACGTGGTGGAAGGAGTGATAAATAGAACTGCTGGTATTCTGACTAACATTACAGCTGAGCTTCAGGCTACAAGACTTGTTGCTCTTCAAAACCGGATGGTGTTAGATGTCATCCTCGCTGACAGGGGTGAGGCCTGTCGCGTCATCGAAAGTAGTTGCTGTGTGTAAATACCAAATCATGCTCCGAATGTATATGCTGCTATGCAGAAACTCCATAGGCTTGCCTCAGACATACACCAGGAGAATATCAAATGGTCTCTCAGGGGATGGTTTTGGGGCCTATTCGCATCCTTGGTTTGGAAAATTATAATTTTCCAGGTTGCCATAGTTGGTATCATTCTGACATGTTGTCTGTGCATACATTGTCTTCCTGCCTCTTGTGCCTGCTGAGTAAAAATATTGACATTTCGTCCAAAGCCTTTGGAATATGATTCCACTAATAAATCTATGATTAGGCAGGATATTCAGGATATGATGTGTATAGACGAGGGCTATTTTTAATGTTAATGCTATATGCCTAGGCTTATAGAGTTTTTGGTTGTTGCTGGTAGCCACATAAAGTAGAAAAGTTGCCTCAGACCGAATTTTCTTCCTATTTTTTAGAACTGTAAAGACCTTTACCTGATGGCAATAATAAAATTTAGCTATAAATGCTAAAAGGAGGGTCTGTTAGAATTGAAAACGTACTTGCTTTATTGTCCATATTTTGTTCTGTGTTAAGTTAGCATTCATAGCACCATTTTATTAGAAGCCACCATTATGTTCCATGATTTAAGCTGGGTCTCTGTCACACATTGCTTGCCTCAACAGAAAAGCTGTTTTGATGTCTCCTAAGCTGATATCTTCCCAAGGCTGAGTTTTGCTGCACTAATGAATGTACTCTCTATCATGACATACCTTCGCTGTTTGATACGCTCGTTTCCATCTTCTATAATGGCGGGCACGGTGGAAGCAACCTTGCGGTGGAGATAACTTATACCCAGTCTCAGGACCATGGCTCACCCTTCTGTGTCTCCTTTGTTCACTGTTGCCCAGACCAGAATTTTCCAGCCTGGGCGTGTTCTTGGTGAATTGGAAATGTATAATATCGAATGAAATGTTGGGGGAACCCAGCCTCTCAGCAGTCATCTTAGGAGGCTGGTCAGACTGGGCTCTGCTGCAGTGCAATACTAATAAATAACTTGGTTTGTATTCTCTACTGTCTCACGACTCTTCATTTGTGTGGAAGGCTGAGAGGTGGTCACAAGTGACCTGGGTGGCCCTAATTGGGTCACTTACTTCACACTCAATGATGCTCTACAGACCTCCCTGTACACCATTCATTGCCACTTTACTCCACTCTATTCTACAACACACTACTCCACTCTACCCCACTCCATCATTCCACTCAATGTCACTCCACTCCACCCTATGCCACTCCACTCTACTCCACTCTAAGCCACTCTCTTCCACTTTGTGTCATTTCACTCTACTACATTACTCCACTCTAAGCCACGCCACTCTACGACAATCTCCACTACTCTATGCCACTCTACTCTACACCTCTCTCCTCCACTCTATGAAACACTCTCTACACCACTCCACTCTACTCTAAGTCACTCCACAACACTATGCAACTCCACTCTACTCCACTCTATGCCACACGATGACACTTGACTCCACTCATCTCCACGACATTCCACTCCTCGACACTCTACTCCACTCTACTGTACAACACTCTACGACACTCTATGCCACTCAACTCTATGACACTCTTCTAAACTATATGCCCTTCTACTCTATGACACTCTACTCCCTCCACAGCACTCTATGCTACTCAATGCCACTTCATGACACTCCACTCCATGACTCACTACGCCACTCCATAACATCCCAGTCTACTCCACTCCACTCAACTCCATGAAACTGTTCTTTACGCCATTAACTTTTACCCCATGCTGAATAGCAGCCATGCTGGTGTTCCAGATGGCTAAAACATATTGGCAAAGCTCATAGTTTTTGTATAGGCGAGACATTTAGGCTTTGCCAATGCTTCTTTTAACTGGAAAGATTCCAGCATGATCTTTACCTAATAGCACTGCAGGAAACACCGCTTCAAGGAAAGCTAAGTGATCCTGTCATCAAGCACTGGAACAGACTCCACTTCAACGTCAAGCCAAGGGTTTAGGTCACTGTATGGAGGTGTTGCCCCTTCTGAGCTGAGTTTCAGGTTCCAGTTTATCAAAATGAACCGAACAGGCCCCACGTTGTGCTTTATCAGATGGAACTGGAGCAGACCCCGGATCCCCCCATATCGAATCTAGATGGTCGCTTCATGTGCACCAGTGTAGACCCTACGGAGGTTGTGGGGTCTTCTGTATCACAAAGAACCAAACAGACCCCAGCCAGAGCTGACAGTGCAGACGATCCCTTTCAAACATCCCTGTTATAGATGTTAGACTGGTACAGACCCCAGCCAGAGCCGACAGTGTACATGGTAACTTTCACACATCCCTGCTACAGATGTAGGACAGGTGCAGACAGTCCCTTTCACACATCTCTGTTACAGATGTAGGACTGGTGTAAACCCGGGTCCCTTTCACACACCTCTATTACAGATGTAGGACTGGTGCAGGCGGTCCCTTTCACACATCTCTGTTATAGATGTAGAACTGGTGCAAACCAGGGTCCCTTTCACACACCTCTGTTACAGATGTAGGACTGGGGCAGACGGTCCCTTTCACACATCATGGTTGCAGATGTAGGACTGGTGCAAACCTGGGTCCCTTTCACACACCTCTGTTACACATGTAGGACTGGTGCAGATGGTCCCTTTCACACATCACTGTTACAGATAAAGTACAGGTGCAGAGGGTCCATTTCACACATCCCTGTTACAGATGTAGTTCAGGTGCAGACGGTCCCTTTCACACATCACTGTAACAGATGTAGTACAGGTGCAGAGGGTCCCTTTCACACATCCCTGTTACAGATGTAGTACAGGTGCAGATGGTCCCTTTCACACATCCCTGTTACAGATGTAGTACAGGTGCAGACGGTCCCTTTCACACATCCCTGTTACAGATGTCACACATCCCTGTTACAGATGTAGTACAGGTGCAGACAGTCCCTTTCACATATCACTGTTACAGATGTGGCACAGGTGCAGACCGTCCCTTTCACACATCCCTGTTACAGATGTCACACATCCCTGTTACAGATGTAGTACAGGTGCAGACGGTCCCTTTCACACATCCCTGTTATAGATGTAGTACAGGTGCAGACCGTCCCTTTCACACATCCCTGTTACAGATGTAGTACAGGTGCAGATGGTCCCTTTCACACATCCCTGTTACAGATGTCACACATCCCTGTTACAGATGTAGTACATGTGCAGACGGTCCCTTTCACACATCACTGTTACAGATGTGGTACAGGTGCAGATGGTCCCTTTCACACATCACTGTTACAGATGTGGCACAGGTGCAGACTGTCCCTTTCACACATCCCTGTTACAGATGCCACACATCCCTGTTACAGATGTAGTACAGGTGCAGACGGTCCCTTTCACACATCCCTGTTATAGATGTAGTACAGGTGCAGACGGTCCCTTTCACACATCCCTGTTATAGATGTAGTACAGGTGCAGACGTTCCCTTTCACACATCCCTGTTACAGATGTAGTACAGGTGCAGACGGTCCCTATCACACATCCCTGTTACAGATGTAGTACAGGTGCAGACGGTCCCTTTCACACATCCCTGTTACAGATGTTGCACATCCCTGTTAAAGATGTAGTACAGGTGCAGACGGTCCCTTTCACACATCACTGTTACAGATGTGGTACAGGTGCAGAGGGTCCCTTTCACACATCACTGTTACAGATGTGGCACAGGTGCAGACGGTCCCTTTCACACATCCCTGTTACAGATGTCACACATCCCTGTTACAGATGTAGTACAGGTGCAGACGGTCCCTTTCACACATCCCTGTTTTAGATGTAGTACAGGTGCAGACGGTCCCTTTCACACATTCCTGTTATAGATGTAGTACAGGTGCAGTCATTCCCTTTCACACATCCCTGTTACAGATGTAGTACAGGTGCAGACGGTCCCTATCACACATCCCTGTTACAGATGTAGTACAGGTACAGACGGTCCCTTTCACACATCCCTGTTACAGATGTCACACATCCCTGTTACAGATATAGTACAGGTGCAGACGGTCCCTTTCACACATCACTGTTACAGATGTGGTACAGGTGCAGATGGTCCCTATCACACATCCATGTTACAGATGTAGTACAGGTGCAGACGGTTCATTTCACACATCCCTGTTACAGATGTAGTTCAGGTGCAGACGGTCCCTTTCACACATCCCTGTTACAGATGTAGTACAGGTGCAGACGGTCCCTTTCACACATGCCTGTTACACATGTAGTACAGGTGCATACAGATGTAGTACAGGTGCAGACGGTCCCTTTCACCCATCCCTGTTACAGATGTAGTACAGGTGCAGACGGTCCCTTTCACACATCCCTGTTACAGATGTGTACAGATGCTGACAGTCCCGTTCACACATCCCTGTTACAGATGTCACACATCCCTGTTACAGATGTAGTAAAGGTGCAGATGGTCTTTTCCCACATACCTGTTACAGATGTAGTACAGGTGCAGACGGTCCCTTTCACACATCCCTGTTACAGATGTAGTTCAGGTGCAGACGGTCCCTTTCACACATCCCTGTTACAGATGTAGTACAGGTGCAGACGGTCCCTTTCACACGCGCGCAGATGCAACAGAGGCACGCTGATCTGCTGAGCAGTGAATTGTAATTAAGATACTGTATATTTTAAACTGCACTTGGAAGCTGTTTTAAAATTTGTATTTTCACCACCAATATAGCGCTGATACCACTTGTTACTCTTACCTTTGGCTGTTTAGTTGCTCCTCCCCGGTCCACCATGGGTGTAGTCCCGATTGTGTGGAGGGAGAAGAAGGCAACTTCCGGTTCTAGGGGTTAGCGCTCTAGCTTTCGCGCTACTCACCCCTTAAAACCGGATGCTTTGGCAAACGCGCAACGGACACGCGCAGATGCAACAGAGGCACGCTGATCTGCTGAGCATTGAATTGTAATTAAGATACTGTATATTTTAAACTGCACTTGGAAGCTGTTTTAAAATTTGAATTTTCACCACCAATATAGCGCTGATACCACTTGTTACTCTTACCTTTGGCTGTTTAGTTGCTCCTCCCTGGTCCACCACGGGTGTAGTTCCGATTGTGTGGAGGGAGAAGAAGGCAACTTCTGGTTTTAGGGGTTAGCGCTCTAGCTTTCGCGCTACTCACCCATTAAAACCGGATGGTTTGGCAAACGCGCAACGGACACGCGCAGATGCAACAGAGGCACGCTGATCTGCTGAGCAGTGAATTGTAATTAAGATACTGTATATTTTAAACTGCACTTGGAAGCTGTTTTAAAATTTGAATTTTCACCACCAATATAGCGCTGATACCACTTGTTACTCTTACCTTTGGCTGTTTAGTTGCTCCTCCCTGGTCCACCACGCGTGTAGTCCCGATTGTGTGGAGGGAGAAGAAGTCAACCTCCGGTTTTAGGGGTTCGTGCTCTAGCTTTCGCGCTACTCACCCCTTGAAACCGGATGCTTTGGCAAACGCGCAGCGGACGCGCGCAGCGGGCGCGCCAAAGGCAAGCCCGTCTGCGCCCGTCCGCGCCGGAACGGGCCCAAGGGCCACAAACGCTGGCGAAATCAGCATGAAATTCATCACTTATAGCTCCCACCTACTTCACTCACTACGCACTCACAATCCAGATAAGTGCAGGCACTCTATGAATGCCTTGAGTGAAGAAACTCAGTGCTCTCATTGTGACTTCATCTTCTCGCCGATCTGTAAAGTTCCTGAAAGCCCTGATACCCCTTTCTTTTTAAACATGTTTTTACTGAATTGTAGATCTGTCTCTAAACACACTTCTGAATTTGCTATGCTGCTGGAAGACCTAAAGCCTGATGTTCTCTTCCTTACGGATTCAAAAACAACAAAGTCAGTGTCATGTAAACAAGGCAACTTTGCATCAAAAGGGCATGGGTCTACAGGCTCAGAACAAACATGTATGTTGTTAAGAGGAACACAGACCTACAAAGATAATACAGGTTATGTATAAAGCCCTCACTCGCCAACCTGGTTGGTGACATGCTTCATCATCGGGCTCCACTGGGTATGGCCGAATGCCATCCCAGTGTGCTGCAACGCCAGGTTACTGCGGAGCGGGGTTCATGTGAGGTGACAGTGAATTTAAAAACTTCCAATTGAGTCAAAAAAGTAAATTTATTAGTTTTGCTAATTGGAAATATTAAAAAGAGTGAAGGTCAAAAAATAAAAGACCGGTTTCACTCAGTGGCGGTCAACATGTTTCTGCCTAAATGAGTGTTCAACAGGCTTTCGTCAGGACCAGAGTGGGGGTGCAGAGTCCCGGTGGTGTGAGCGCGCTAAGGTTCACCCTACCGTGGACTACTGTGTGAAAAATATATACAGTGAAAAAGTCCGCCAAGTATTATCGTGGTGGAGAGAAACGAGTTTATTCTGGAATTAGGAAGACACACAAACAAAAGACAAAACAAGAAAGAGTTGTAAATGTTGATGGTCAGCTCGCAATCAAACGCTGTAGAATCAAGCGGAAAACTTTGTGCTCAAATGAAGAAGTGCCATTAACGTGTACCTCAGGTGCAGTAATAGTGAAAACAGTGCACCTAAGACTATCCAGATATCGGTGTCAGGTAAGTAAAATACGACTTATCCTGAATAGCGTGTCTAATAAAGTATATCGGAACACACGTGGAATTTAAACTCTGTGTGAGATTCTCGAATCACATATGGGCTGAGGCACGACAAAGCGTGCCCCTGTGTAAGTCATCGTAGACTTATAATACTAAGAGAATGGAGAACCAATCTTACTAAGAGGCATATCCATTTGAAGCCTCAGGGATCCCGGGAGGGGGGTGGGAGCAATATGGCACACCCTGCAGGAGAAAAAGAAGAGGATGACGACCTCGAGCAAAGGAACTCTAGGACCGCTTACCGGGACTCTGCACCCCCACTCTGGTCCTGACGAAAGCCTGTTGAACACTCATTTAGGCAGAAACATGTTGACCGCCACTGAGTGAAACCGGTCTTTTATTTTTTGACCTTCACTCTTTTACATTTTTTTTTTTTTGTTGAAACATTTTTATTGTTTTCCAAATCAACAATCCAATGTGCTGTCCAACTTCCCCATCCCCCCCCAGGAGTACTGTTCATTACTCAGCAAATCCCCGTGTCCAAGAGGAGTGCCGTCCCTCCCAACCCCAACTCGTTCCCTCCCCTCCCCACCCCCATATCACTGCGCCCCCATCTCCTTCCGCTCTCCCGATGTGCCCCACCTTCCAAGTAAATGATGTACGGGTGCTCAACCCCTCCCTGAGCAGACCTTCCCTCCTGACCAGGCCTCTTGTATGCACCCAGGGACCACCTCCGTTCCCATCTCACTCCCCAGTCCCCCCCGCTTCTTACCTATCCGACGTGCTCCCTCCTTCCCCTACCTCAGATATCAGCCCCTGGAGTTCCACCACCAACGCTTCCCATGCCCTACCCTAGCCGTCGCTAGCGCTTTCTCATCATCTCTCCGAAGAGCCAACTGCACCCGGAGCGTACCCTCCGCCCCCGCCCATCTCACTAACGCTGCCCTCCACCGCAAAAAGCTAGGCCCCCCCCGGGACTTCCAGTGCATGGTCAATTCTCTCTTGGCCAGTATCAACCCCAAATCATAGAACTTGCTAGTGACCTTCGTGCGACGGGTGTGGGGAAACCAAAGCAACAAGCAAGCCCCCATCTCCGGGGCAATAGAGCGGTCCGTCACCTGATTCAAGCAGTCCACTACCTCAGCCCAATAATCACTCAACTTTGAACAGGCCCAAAACATGTGGCTAAAATCTGCCCCCTCTCCCCCACACCGCGGACACGGAGAGTGTGCCCCTCCGAAATATTGCAAGACCTTGGCCGGCGTCAGATACGCCCTATGTAATGTGAAAAACTGGACTAACTGAAACCGTGCGTTCCTCGTTCCCTTCCAGGCCCTCCGCACCAGCGTGGACCACGTGGTCTCAGGGATCGCCTTCCCGAGGTCCGCTTCCCACTTTTCCCTCAGGGCGGCCAGAGGGTGTAAGCCCTCCGTTGACAATCGCCGATATAGGCAAGTAATGCCTTGGTCGTCCCCGCCGCCATCACTACATATTGACAGCCCGCTGCGGTCGGCGGTTCCGACAGCCCCATACTCCAATGTTTCTGGAGGCTCACCACCAGGGCTGCATGAAGCAGGAAGTCCCCCCGCGGGAGCCCATAAGCATCTTGCAAGTCCTGAAAGGGCAACAGCACCCCTTCACGGAATAGGTCCCCTACCATCTGCACTCCCAGCTCCTCCCAAATCGCGAGCCCGGACCAATCACCCCCATGCGGGAGTGCCGTACACATCCCTAGAGGGATCTCCGGAGCGTACGGGCGGACTATGGCTGCCCTCCTCTGACACCTATTCCAGCACTGCCGAAGGGTACGCTCCTCCAGGGTTAGCTGAGTCAGGTCTAGTCGCTGCTGGAGGACTATAAAGGCCAGCACATGCTGTGGGATCAACCTGCCCTGCGGGCCCTCCGGGCCTCTATACTCCCGGGCCACCGCCTGCGTGAGCCACTGAAGCTGGGCCGCCAAATAGTACCATTCAAAATCGGGGGCTGCCAGGCCCCCCTCCGCTCTTGGCCGCCGCAACGTGGTTAGCGCCACCCGCCTCCGTCCCGAACCCCAAATGAAGCCCGTCGAAAGTGCTCGTAGCTGCGCGAAATACAACGCCGGGATCCATATAGGAAGCGTGCGGAAAAAATAAAGGAGGCGTGGCAACGCCACCATTTTCAGCAACGCCACCCTCCCGGCACACGAGAGCGGGAGTGTGCTCCAAAACCCCATACTACCCCGCAAACCACGAAGGGCCCTGCCAACATTCCCCTCCAAGAAATCGGCCTGGGTATGATAAATGTTAACCCCCAGGTAACGCAAACAGCTTCCTTCCCACCGGATCCGTCCCCCCGCCTGCGGTGTCCTGCCGCCCTGTGACAACGGGAACAAACATGTCTTACCCCAATTGACCTTCAGCCCGGACAGGCGACCGAACTCCTCCAACAGGGCGACCGCTCCGCCCAACGCGTCCGTCGCGTCCCTCAAAAACATCAGCAGGTCGTCTGCATACAGGGATATATAGTGGGCGTCCCCCCTCAGGGAGACTCCGGTATAGGCACATCCCCGTCGGGCGTGAGCCGCCAGTGGCTCAACCGCCAGAGCGAACAACAAGGGAGAGAGGGAGCAGCCCTGCCTCGTCCCCCTCCGCACGCGGTAGGGGGCCGATATAGTAGCCCCCATCTTCACCCGGTCGTGGCACCGCTATATAGCAAGGTGGTCCAAAGTACAAAGTCCTCCCCCAAGCCAAACTCCCGCAGCACTTGGTACAGATATGGCCATTCCACACTATCAAAGGCCTTTTCTATGTCGACCGACAGTGTGCAGGCCTCCGGGTATTCATCCCGGTCCAGCTCCATCACCCGTAGCAGCCGCCGAATAGAGGTGGCCATGCTACGCCGAGGAATAAAGCCCGCCTGATCCGGGTGAATTAAGGCGGTCATATGGGTCAAGAGGCGCGACGCCAATATTCTACTCAGAATTTTGTAGTCCACCGTCAGCATAGAGAGCGGGCGGTATGCTGTACGCGCACTTGTCTCCCCACCGGGCTTCAGCAGGGGTACCACGATCGCCTCCCGAGCGGAGGCGGGCAACTGCCCCAGTCTCCATGCCTCGCTATACAGGACCTGCAGCTGCTGTGCCAGCAGTTCTGGGTAGGCCGCATAAAACTCGACGGGCAAACCATCCGCCCCCGGGGTCTTCCGAATGGCCATATGCCTAATTGCCACTCGGATCTCACTCAGCGATATAGCGCCCCCCAGGCCTTTCCCGGTCTCCGGGTCTAGTCGAGGCAGTCGGGCCTCCAACAAAAAGTCAGCAAGGCCTTCAGGTTCCCGCTCCATAGTACTAGCATACAACCCAGCATAATAACTGGCGAACCGCTTATTGATCCCCATCTGGGAATAGACCGACACCCCCCCTTCTTCTACCAGGGAGAGTATTGGGTCACCGCGCGCCGCCGGGTTCGCCAACCACGCCAGGAGGGATCCCACCTTATCCCTTTCCGCGTGCGCTCGCACAAGATAACTTTTATGGTCATAACAACGAAGCTGCTCCATTCGGACCGCCACGCTCTCCCGCGCCTCTACAACCACAGCTACCTCGCCGTCCCCTTCCTGATGCGCACGCTCCACCCTCCGCAACTGAGCCTCCGCTCCGTCCACCTCCTTTAACAAGGTCTTCCGCAGCCCGGCCGTGGACGATATGCAAACCCCCCGGACAACCGCCTTAAACGTGTCCCATTCCGTCGCCCGGCTCGCCGCTGTCCCCGAATTATGCCCAAAGTACTGTTCTATGCAGGCACTAATCTCAGCCCGGAATACCGGGTCCTCTAGCAGCAAGGGGTTAAGGCGCCAAGTAGGAATCGCCTGCCTCTACCTGGACCATTGCAGCATCCCCACACAGGGGTTATGGTCCGAGATGGTCTTGGCTAAATATTCACTATGCCGCATCAAAGGCTGAACATCCGGTGAACATAATATGCTATCCAATCAGACGTGCAACTCGTGAGGGGCCGAGTAGAATGAATAATCCCTGTCTAGCGGGTGATGGGTACGCCATGTGTCCACCAGGCCCCAAGTATCCTGCCAGGTCCGTCTACTCTTAGCCACCCGACAAACCACCGACTGTGCAAGGGGCGGGTGGGACCTGTCCAACTCAACATCCATTACTGAATTGAAATCCCCACCCAACACCACCGCCCCCGTCAGATACGCCGCCAGCTGACCCGACAGTCTGGAAAAGAACGCGGCCTGGTCCACATTAGGGGCATATACACTACACAAAGCCATATCCCTCCCGTCCAACCGCCCCTGCACCGCTACAAACCTGCCCTCCGGGTCCACTAACGTCATCAAAGGCTGGAAAGGGACCCCCGCCCTTACCCAAATCAGGGCACCCCGGGCAAACTTCGAGAAGGTTGTGTAGTACAATTGACCCCGCCAGCGCCTCTGCAACGCCTTCCCCTCTTCTCTGTCTAAGTGGGTTTCTTGGAGGAAGGCCACCTGGACCCCTCTTCGCACTAAGTACGCATGGACTTTATATCTCTTCACCATAGAGGTGAGCCCCCTCACATTCCAAGTCATAAATCGCAATTCTGGTGGGGTCCCCATCCCATCGCTGTACCAACCACCCGTTTCGGGCCCTCCGAGGCACACTGACAAGCCCCATAAACCCCGCAACTACCCAACTCCCCGATCTCCCTCCCCTCCCCAGAACAGGCGCTAAACCACAGTTACCCATCCAAATACTACCCCAAACAACAACCAAACTCTCTGGTAGCCACCAGAGTCTCACTATGTCCGTGAGGTTGAGGTGGTGGCTCTCCGCCAGACGGGCTTGACGATAGTCCTCAGCAAAGCATCTATGCCCAGTCACAACCAGTCCACCCCCAGCGCTCTGCTCCCTGTAGGCCCCCCCACTCTCCCCTCCAGGCCCCTCATGACCAGCTGCAGAGCCCCATCCTGTAACCGCCCCTCCCCGGACCCCGCAAAGGCCCAGCCCGGCCTCACTTTCAAAACACACCAGTTCCATACTGCCCGTGCCCTCCGGACCATGGTCCGAGAGCACCCCAAACCTTCAAGCGTCCAGCAGCTCATCAGCAGTCCCAGGGGTAACATCAGGTAGCAACTCCGCCTCCTCTTCAGCGCCATCAGAGTGGGAGTCCTCAGTGCCTTTCCGGGAGCCCGAATCGTCACTGGGCTGGGAGGCCGCTCCCGAGATCTCAGAAACCGCTCGCAGAGCAGCCCGCCGCTCCAACACCGTCTGGGATGCACCAGGTGATCGGACCCCCGCCTGCCGTGCTTTATTACGTCTGCTGCAACGGGGCTTTGCCAGCACTCCCGGCGGTCTCTCTCCATCCGCGTGCGCCGCCGCGCGGGTCCGGGCCGACTCCAGCCAACTCCAGGCCGCCGCGGGGTCAGTAAAGAAAGATGTCGCACCGTCCAGTACCACTCGGAGGCGGGCCGGGAACAACAAGGAGTACTGCAGCCCCTCATCCCGTAGCGCCTTCTTCACTGCCTGGAAGGAGGAGCGCCTGCGTTGGACCTCATTGGGGTAGTCCGGGTAAATGGAAACCGGAACGTTCTGCACCTGGTAGGGGCCCAGCGTCCGAGCCCTCTGAAGAATGATGTCTCGGTCCCTGTAGTGCAGCAGTCGGGCCACCACTGGCCGGGGCTGACGGCCCAGATCCGGGGGGCGAGCAGGCACCCTATGCGCCCTCTCCAAGGTGTAAAACCGCGTGAGCCCCTCGGGCGCCACCACCTCTTGCAGCCAGGTCTCCCGAAAGGTCAGCATGTCCCCCCCTTCAATCTTTTCAGGCAGCCCCACCACTCGAATGTTATTGCGGCGGTTACACCCTTCAGCGTCCTCGGCCCTCTTTTCCAGAACCAATACCCTCCGTAGGAGATCTGCCGTCTGGCCCTCCGTCACCTTCTGGGCTGGGGCTACCAAGTCCAACCTGTCCTCCGTGTGCTTGACCCTATCCATCAGCTTCCTGTGGTCCGCCCGAAGCAGCCCCAGATCCGTGGACACTTGGGCAATGTCAGCCTGCAATGCCGATTTCGTGTCCGCTATGGCCTGCAGGATTTGATCCAGCTGCCGTTGCTGGAGGCCCACCGCGGTGTCCGCACTCGTTCCGCCATCCCGGCCAGCGACCGCGTCCCCCGCCGGATCCGCTGGGTTCCCCCCCAGCTTGGGACGCGGTTTGCCCATACTTCGGAGCCTGACGCTCGCAGTCCGCCTCAAGGCCTACTCCCCGGCGCAGCGGCCAGCACCCGGGCCCAACGTGCCCCTCGTCCGCCGCAGGGACCCTCTCCGCTCTGTCTCTGGGCAATTTCGTCGCCGGGGTGTCCCCGCCGCCCTCTGTGGGGCACCGCGAAGTGCCAGGCCCCCACCGCACACCAGTGGCCGACGTCTCTGCCGGTTCGGGGATCCGTCCTGAAATCGGCCCCTTAGGCCTGCCGCCCCAGGTCAGTCAGCTCCGTACCACAATATCTCCCGCAGGACCAGCCGTCTCCCTCGTGGCCCCGTCCGCCTACCAGCTACGCCGGGTCCGCTGTCTCCGCTCCGGCGCCAGGGCCGTCGCCCCCACCGCAAGCCTAGCTCCCTCCTCCTGAGCGCCGCTCCACCGCTGTACAGTCTCCGCTGCTAGTTCCGGCTAGGGACCCTCAGCGCCGATCCTCCCGCCGCGGGTAGTCTCCGCCTCACTCCGTTGTCCAACAGTGCACGACCGGCACTTCCGGAATCGTTAGCCGGGTTCCCCGCACTTCCGGGCGGCCTCCAGCGCACTGTGGGCCGCGGCTGCCCGTCCACTCACAGGCCGCTCAAGATGGCCGGCAGCCACCCGCTTCTGCCGCGGCGCCAACCCTCGGCGCCGCGATCCTGGCTATCGGTCCGCTCCAGGGGCATAGACCAGGCGGGGGAAGCCCTCCAGGAGCTCCGGAGCGCCGGGGCACCACGTTTCTCAGGATTCTGGCTGGGCTGGATGCGGAGCTCGTCGCTCACGCGTCCATGCCCGTCGGCTGCCAAGCCACGCCCCACCTTCACTCTTTTTAATATTTCCAATTAGCGAAACTAATAAATTTACTTTTTTGACTCAATTGGAAGTTTTTAAATTCACTGTCACCTCACATGAACCCCGCTCCGCAGTAACCTGGCGTTGCAGCACACTGGGATGGCATTCGGCCATACCCAGTGGAGCCCGATGATGAAGCATGTCACCAACCAGGTTGGCGAGTGAGGGCTTTATACATAACCTGTATTATCTTTGTAGGTCTGTGTTCCTCTTAACAACATACATGTTTGTTCTGAGCCTGTAGACCCATGCCCTTTTGATGCAAAGTTGCCTTGTTTACATGACACTGACTTTGTTGTTTTTGAATTCATTCCCTTGAGGGGAGTAGTCGTGTTGTTCCCTTCCTCTCTCGTTGTTTACATATAGTTTCAGCAGCGCACAGCTGTGAGAGCTTACCTGCCTTTCCTCATACTAAGGGGGTTCCCTTTTCTTTCCACTTC
The DNA here is from genome assembly GCF_964204655.1 of Triturus cristatus. Classification (NCBI taxonomy): domain Eukaryota; kingdom Metazoa; phylum Chordata; class Amphibia; order Caudata; family Salamandridae; genus Triturus; species Triturus cristatus. The sequence continues at coordinate 843,623,649 of NC_140580.1, read as the reverse complement.
TTCCCTCCCGGTGACTTACAATATGACCACTCTCGGACTTACTTTCTCAGACTCTGAGGTCGATGCTATCCTAGCACGTCCTTCATTATTCGCAGACCCCACTATCTCGCAGACGGTTACGTATGCCAGTGAATGGGAACAACTTTCAGAATTGAAGAAAAATCGTATACGTACGATACTCCACGGAACGATCCTAACTGAATATCTAAGGACCAATACAGCCCCTAGGGGCCTATTAGTTACCAATGCTCCCCGTATCTTCCTGGAGGATGCCACCTTCAGAAAAGAATGGGCTATGATCGCATGGCATTGCACCCGAGACTGGTTAGTCTTGATCATAAAAACAGCCGTCCGACTATCAGAAGCAATCATGATAGAAATCACCCAAACAGAGACACAATTCAAGACCACTCTAACGGGTTTCAAGAAGCGGCTTGATGAACTTAACAAAGATATTAATGAATACAAAGAAAATCTAACTCAAAGTAAGGTGAACCAATTTCAGAAAGACCTTAAGAAGTTTGAGTTCAACAAAATCTATCCTTACGCAGACCCTACCTTTGTTGCTTCACGCAGAGCTGAGACTAACACCTATGGCACAGACGATGACTCGTCCAACAGCAGTGGCTCTAGCAATAACAGTTTCAGACAGGCAAGGAGAGGGAAACAAAGGGGAAGAACACGCCCCCCTTTCAATCAACCATCATGGTTCAATTTCCCTCCACAACAGGGTGGTTTGGGCACTCATCCGATACAGTTCCATTACCCATACAACCCACAAATGGGCTGGAATCCTGGCTACGCGACCCCAATTTATCCACCTAATCATTTCACACAGAACTCTTTTTTAGAGAGAGGCCAAAGGGGCAAAGGACGGCGGAGAGGGCCCCACCAGAGGGTCCAGTGGGCACAAGACGACCCAGTGGGCAACCACACTCGGAGCAAACAACAACAGGACCAAATGACCGCAGGGATAAGCACTTCGACAGTTTGATAGTCAATTTATCAAATAAGACATTAACAACCCATGAGACGACAATACTAGAAAAGGGATTGGGTTTTGTCCCATCAGCGCGTCCTGATAAATTCCGTCTTCACTGTGAACTCTCTGCATTTTTTAGAAAGTTGAAACTCAAGGCTTTTTTTGAAGAATGCACCTTAGAGCAAGCAGAATCTGACGAAGGGGACACATCTCTACGACCGAAATCTACGTTCACCCCTCCTCCACATACCACACCAGTGGAAATTACTACTTTTAAACGTGCAGTTTTTGCAGAGATAGAGAATTTGGACATCCCCTCCAATTTTAAAAATCTCAGTGCTGAGGAATTCAGAGCCATCAACTCCCTGCGCCAGGATTCCAAGCTCACCATAAAACCAGCAGACAAAGGTGGTGCAGTGGTATTACTGAATACTGTCGATTACGATCAGGAGTGCCTCAGACTTCTCAGTGATCGTAAGAATTATACGCCACTCCCCAGCGATCCCTCTAATGATCTGAGAAATCAGATCAAGAGTTTAGTTGAAGAAGCACTGACACAAGGCATTATCACCAGCCCAGAAGCACGATTTCTAACCGAAAGTCAGGGAAGCATCCCGTACTTCTATACACTTCCAAAAATTCATAAGGATAGACTACCTCCCCCTGGACGCCCCATAGTCTCGGGGATTGGCTCTCTTTTGGAACCCCTATCAAGGTTCTGTGATCATTTCCTGAAACCACTGGTCCAACAATCATCTACATATCTTAAAGATACAAAGGACCTTTTGAAGCTATTGAACAACATTACATGCTCAGAGGACACCATCCTGGTCACGATGGACATCGAAAGCCTATACACGAGCATCCCCCAGGACGAGACCATCAGGGTCCTAGAGGAGTCCCTCAACTCCCACCCATGGGAATACAGAACTACTAAGGAATTCATCATTCAATGTGCCACTTTGGCCTTGAAAAAGAACTTTTTCGAATACCAGGGACATCTATATCTACAATCTACAGGTACTTCCATGGGGAGTACCTTCGCTCCCAGTGTGGCAGGATTGTATGTGTACGATTTCGAACAAAAATTCATCCTCCCTGAAACTAATCCACATCTATCCTCCATAGGCTTATGGAGACGATATATAGATGATGTGCTGCTAATTTGGCAAGGCAACATTAACGCCCTCCATACTTTTTTCGTTTGGGTTAACACCTTGGATCCCAACTTGAGATTCACCCATACTTACGACCGTTCTGAAGTAGTATTCCTTGACGTCGTAATTACAAAGAAACAAGGAGCACTTCACACCAAGACGTACTACAAACCCACCTCCAGAAATAACCTTCTGGATTTTACGAGCTTTCATCCTCGTACACTGAGGGAGAATTTACCATATGGACAATTTCTCCGTCTTCGGAGGAACTGCACCTCTCTGGGTGATTTCAAAAACCAATCCGATGATTTGACCTCCAAACTGACAGCCAGAGGGTATCCCCTTCCTCTACTCTCCAGAGGCTACAAACGTGCCAGAAACCAACCCAGGGAAGTGCTGTTGGTGGATTATGCAAAAGAGGTCACACCCATACCACTAACATGTGTCACCACTTACAGTACGCTATCCAACAAAATGAAGAAAGCCATCACTAAACACTGGTGTATTATTAACATCAATAATCGCAAATGGGAGAAACCTCTGTTCTCTTTTAAACGAGCTCAGAGCTTGCGCAACAGCCTGGTACATACACGCCCCCCCGCACGACCTGATACAATTCAAAGGTCTATCACAGAAGCTTGGGGCCTACCAAAGATAACTGGGCATTTTCCTTGCTCCGATTGTAGCATATGTCATCTGACCTCACATACAAACACTCTGAATCTCGAACCAGGCAGGATCTGGACCCAAAGAGGGCACACCAACTGTAATACGCCCAATGTAATCTACCTAATCACTTGCCCGTGTGGTCTACGATACGTAGGGATGACCACTAGGAAAGTCAAACTCCGAATATGTGAACACCGGAGTAATATTAGGTGCAAGCGCGTCACTACCAAACTGAGTGAGCATTTCCTGTCTGTCAACCATACCACAAATGACTTAAAATGGACTGTCATTGAGGAGATCACAGCACGAAAAGCCATTCCAAAAATCCTTTTTGAAAAGGAACAAAGATGGATTTACCGCTTGGGAACCAACCTTCGTGGCCTGAATGATAACATACCCTGGACCACCATACTATAACTCCCTTTCGCTAGCTTGTCAGCCATACAGAGTACTTAGTACTTATTATTCTTCTGACTCTCCATGTGCCATGACTGGCTCTACATTTTAAAAAAAATATTAAAATATTTTTTACACCTGCATGTCCGAAGTACCATACGTGCCTAACCCCACTTGTGTTCCGATATACTTTATTAGACACGCTATTCAGGATAAGTCGTATTTTACTTACCTGACACCGATATCCGGATAGTCTTAGGTGCACTGTTTTCACTATTACTGCACCTGAGGTACACGTTAATGGCACTTCTTCATTTGAGCACAAAGTTTTTCGCTTGATTCTACAGCGTTTGATTACGAGCTGACCATCAACATTTGCAACTCTTTCTTGTTTTGTCTTTTGTTTGTGTGTCTTCCTAATTCCAGAATAAACTCGTTTCTCTCCACCACGATAATACTTGGCGGACTTTTTCACTGTATATATTTTTCACACAGTAGTCCACGGTAGGGTGAACCTTAGCGCGCTCACACCACCGGGACTCTGCACCCCCACTCTGGTCCTGACGAAAGCCTGTTGAACACTCATTTAGGCAGAAACATGTTGACCGCCACTGAGTGAAACCGGTCTTTTATTTTTTGACCTTCACTCTTTTTAATATTTCCAATTAGCGAAACTAATAAATTTACTTTTTTGACTCAATTGGAAGTTTTTAAATTCACTGTCACCTCACATGAACCCCGCTCCGCAGTAACCTGGCGTTGCAGCACACTGGGATGGCATTCGGCCATACCCAGTGGAGCCCGATGATGAAGCATGTCACCAACCAGGTTGGCGAGTGAGGGCTTTATACATAACCTGTATTATCTTTGTAGGTCGGTGTTCCTCTTAACAACATACATGTTTGTTCTGAGCCTGTAGACCCATGCCCTTTTGATGCAAAGTTGCCTTGTTTACATGACACTGACTTTGTTGTTTTTGAATTCATTCCCTTGAGGGGAGTAGTCGTGTTGTTCCCTTCCTCTCTCGTTTTTTACATATACTCTTCCTTCGGAGACATGGCTCCACACGGAGTCTGACCCTACCCTTGTACAAACTATTCCTCCTGACTACTCTATACATAGGACTGACCGGAAATCTGGGAGAGGAGGGAGTATAGCCATTATATTTAAAAACACTTTTGAATGTTATACTACCGAAGGTCCGCTGTCTGACTCTGAGAGTATGACCTTCTCTCTGGAGGTCTCCCCCACAAGTACTTTTTCGGGCATCTTGGCCTACCGCCCTCCAGGCAATGCAAATAAATGTATTAGTGCATTACCGACCGTAGTAGCAGAATTAGCTATGAGGCCTGCAAATTTTACTCTCTTGGGTGATCTCAATCTTCACATAGATAATCTTTCGAACAAATCTGCGCTGGAACTGACAGAGTCTATCAGCCCTTCAGCTCAGGGAGAAGGTGATGAAGCCAACACACTCTAAGGGTCATCTTTTGGATCCAGTTTTTAGTATCTGTGATGAGCTTAAGACAGAACCCCAGTCCCTCTTCCTTGGACTGACCACTTTCTGATCCCCATAATATGGGAAATTATCAGACCTAAGACATCTGCTAACAGAACAATAGTATGCAGACGCAACTGGCCTAGACTCCCATTTGACCAGTGGAAGTCGGTCCTGGAAGACAACAGACCGCTCTGGGAGGACAACTGTAACGTGGGGAAAGCTAATGAGGAGTTTAACTCCTGGATTCAGGGCACACTGGATATGATACTTTCAAAAAAATCTGCCCCCATATCAAACAGGCCGAAAACTGCTCCCTGGTTTACTGACAACCTAAGGGTACTTAAACGACATAGCAGACGGCTTGAAAGGAAATGGAGGCTAGACTACTCTGACCTCAGTAAAACAGAATACAGGGAATCCGTTAAACAATATAAAGCTGCAATTAAAGCTACACAAGCCACCTTCTAAGAGCAAAAAAGTGCGCTAGCCGCAAACTCCCCTAAAGAAATCTTTAAAATTGCCAGGACTCTCACCAAACTTCCCCAGAAATCCCCCAGATTACATGACCCCACTGCACACTGCAACACTCTGGCAGACTTTTTTTTACAAAAAGGTTCAAACGATCTATCAGACCTTTTCACCTTCTCAAGCCACGAGCACCGTAGCTACCTCAGCGGAACCCATGGTAAAACCTCTTACCCTCTTAGAACAATCCCCCTCTCGATCTATCTCTATTAAGGCCCATTATGGCCCATATAAAATCGGGCTCTCCTATCGACCCTGCTCCTCCCCAGGCACTTACTCTGATGGCGGATACTATCGGCCCAATACTGTTGGACCTGGTCAATTCCTCCATCTCCACTGGTACAGTTCCATCAGCATGGAAAGGTGCTATGGTAAAAGCCGTGCTGAAAAAACCTAACCTGGATCGGGACAATTTGGCTAATTATCGTCCCATCTCACTACTGCCGTGGGTAAGTAAGATTCTGGAAAGCAGGAAAGGCATGTGAACAACACTCTGGTAGCCTTTCTAGAAGCCAACGGTCTACTTCACACCTCTCAGACTGGGTTCCGCCCTCAAATGGGTACTGAGACGGCTCTTCTAGCGGTGACTGAGGAATCAAGAAGGATCCTAGACCTGGGGGGAACTGCAGCTATTATCCTTCTTGACCTCAGCGCTGCATTTGATACTGTCAATCATTCCACACTGTGCACCAGACTGATGAATTTGGGAGTGTCTGGTATGGCAGTACAGTGGCTGCGATCTTTTCTTACTGGTCGCTCCTTTAGGGTCTTTGAGGGAGACGCCGTCTCCAATCAGTACCCCCTTCACTGCGGGGTACCTTAAGGCTCCGCCTTGAGCCCCACCCTATTCAACATATATTTGAAACCCCTGGTAGAAATTGTTCATTCATTTGGCATAAAAATTGTATCATATGCAGATGATACACAGCTCGTGGTAGCTCTTAACTACCTAGAAGGACCATCTAACACCCTAGCTTGCTGTCTAGAAGAGGTCACCAAGTGGATGGAACAATCATGCCGTAAATTGAATGGGAGCTCATGCTGTTGGGCAGCTTTCCTGTCTTCGACTTGACCTCCCTTTGGCCAGTCTGCCTAGGCCCGGCTCCTATGCCCAAAGATCAAATCAAGAGCCTAGGCATCTGGATTGATCATTCACTCTCATTCAGTCACCAGGCAACTAAACTTTCGTCTATTTGCTTTGGACTTCTGAGGATGCTTCATAAGGTCCTTCCCCTCCTGCCCTTCCACGCCAGAAGAATCATGGTTCAGGCACTGATCCTTTCCCGCCTGGATTATGGTAATGCTTTATACCTGGGAGCACCTCAATATACCATCAATAAGCTCCAGGTAATACAGAACTGTGCGCCTCGCAGTTTACTTCAGATTCCACGTCGGAATTCTGTAAAACAAGCATTAGAAAGCCTGCACTGGCTGCCGATCAGGCAAAGGATCCAGTTTAAGGCTATGTGTCTGTCCCATAAGGCCTTCTGGAGGAAGGGCCCCGTCATTCTTCAGTAATTTATTACCCCCTACCACCCGAAGAAAGATCTTCGGTCTTCCGGATCCTTCCTTGCCTCCCAACCTAGAATAAGAAGGTCCAGATGTGGTGGTCGCTCCTTCTCTTATAATGGTGTTATGGGCTGGAATGCCCTCCCTCTCCAACTACGTAAGGAACCCAATCTTCTATCCTTCCGCAAGCTATTGAAAACCTGGCTGTTCTAAGTCGTTCTCTTGCCTTTGTTCTTCTGTTTTCTGTCCGCAGCGCTGGGAGGCCTACGGGTAGCCATCGCGCTTTATAAATCTCATTTCAATTCAATTCTATTCAATCCCTGTTACAGATGTAGTACAGGTGCATACAGATGTAGTATAGGTGCAGACGGTCCCTTTCACACATCCCTGTTACAGATGTAGTACAGGTGCAGACGGTCCCTTTCACACATCCCTGTTACAGATGTAGTACAGGTACAGACGGTCCCTTTCACACATCCCTGTTACAGATGTCACACATCCCTGTTACAGATGTAGTACAGGTGCAGACGTTCCATTTCACACATCACTGTTACAGATGTGGTACAGGTGCAGACGGTCCCTTTCACACATCCCTCTTACAGATGTCACACATCCCTGTTACAGATGTAATACAGGTGCAGACGGTCCCTTTCACACATCCCTGTTACAGATGTAGTACAGGTGCAGATGGTCCCTTTCACACATCCCGTTTACAGATGTAGTACAGGTGCAGACGGTCCCTTTCACACATCCCTGTTACAGATGTAGTATAGGTGCAGACCGTCCCTTTCACACATCACTGTTACAGATGTAGTACAGGTGCAGACGGTCCCTATCACACATCCCTGTTACAGATGTAGTACAGGTGTAGACCGTCCATTTCACACATCCCTGTTACAGATGTAGTTTAGGTGCAGACGGTCCCTTTCACACATCCCTGTTACAGATGTAGTACAGGTGCAGATGGTCCCTTTCACACATCCCTGTTACAGATGTAGTACAGGTGCATACAGATGTAGTACAGGTGCAGACAGTCCCTTTCACCCATCCCTGTTACAGATGTAGTACAGGTGCAGATGGTCCCTTTCACACATCCCTGTTACAGATGTAGTACAGATGCTGACAGTCCCTTTCACACTTCCTTGTTACAGATGTCACACATCCCTGTTACAGATATAGTACAGGTGGAGACGGTGCCTTTCACACATCACTGTTACAGATGTGGTACAGGTGCAGATGGTCCCTTTCACACATCCCTGTTACAGATGTCACACATCCCTGTTACAGATGTAGTAGAGGTGCAGATGGTCCCTTTCACACATCCCTGTTACAGATGTAGTACAGGTGCAGACGGTTCCTTTCACATATCCCTGTTACAGATGTAGTTCAGGTGCAGATGGTCCCTTTCACACATCCCTGTTACAGATGTAGTACAGGTGCAGACGGTCCCTTTCACACATCCCTGTTACATATGTAGTACAGGTGCATACAAATGTAGTACAGATGCAGACGGTCCCTTTCACACATCCCTGTTACAGATGTAGTACAGGTGCAGACGGTCCCTTTCACACATCCCTGTTACAGATGGAGTACAGGTGCAGATGGTCCCTTTCACACATCCCTGTTACAGATGTCACACATCACTGTTACAGATGTAGTACAGGTGCAGACGGTCCCTTTCACACATCACTGTTACAGATGTGGTTCAGGTGCAGACGGTCCCTTTCACACATATCTGTTACAGATGTCACACATCCCTGTTACAGATGTAGTACCGGTGCAGACGGTCCCTTTCACACATCCCTTTTACAGATGTAGTACAGGTGCAGCCTGTTCCTTTCACACATCCCTGTTACACATGTAGTACAGGTGCAGACGGTCCCTTTCACACATCCCTGTTATAGATGTAGTACAGGTGCAGACGGTCCCTATCACACATCCCTGTTACAGATGTAGTACTGGTGCAGACAGTCCCTTTCACACATCCCTGTTACAGATGTCGCACATCCCTGTTACATATGTAGCACAGGTGCAGATGGCCCCTTTCACACATCACTGTTACAGATGTGGTACAGGTGCAGACGGTTCCTTTCACACATCACTGTACAGATGTACTACAGACGCAGACAGTCCCTTTCACACATCCCTGTTACAGATGTAGTACAGGTGCAGACTGTCCCTTTCACACTTCACTGTTACAGATGTAGTACAGGTGCAGACGGTCCCTTTTACACATCTCTGTTAGAGATGTAGTACAGGTGCAGACGGTCCCGATCACACATCCCTGTTACAGATGTAGTGCAGGTGCAGACGGTCCCTTTCACACATCCCTGTTGCAGATGTAGTACAGGTGCATACAGATGTAGTACAGGTGCAGACGGTCCCTTTCACACATCCCTGTTACAGATGTAGTACAGGTGCAGACAGTCCCTTTCACACATCACTGTTACAGATGTAATACAGGTGCAGACGGTCCCTTTCACACATCCCTGTTACAGATGTAGTATAGGTGCAGACTGTCCCTTTCACACTTCACTGTTACAGATGTAGTACAGGTGCAGACGGTCCCTTTTACACAGCTCTGTTACAGATGTAATACAGGTGCAGACGGTCCCTTTCACAAATCCCTGTTACAGATGTAGTACAGGTGCAGACGGTCCATTTCACACATCCCTGTTACAGATGTAGTACAGGTGCATACAGATGTAGTACAGGTGCAGACGGTCCCTTTCACACATCCCTGTTACAGATGTAGTACAGGTGGATACAGATGTAGTACAGGTGCAGACGGTCCCTTTCACACATCCCTGTTACAGATGTAGTACAGATGCAGATGGTCCCTTTCACACATCCCTGTTACAGATGTAGTACAGGTGCAGACGGTCCCTTTCACACATCCCTGTTACAGATGTCACACATTCTGTTACAGATGTAGTACAGGTGCAGACGGTCCCTTTCACACATGACTGTTACAGATGTGGTACAGGTGCAGACGGTCCCTTTCACACATCCCTGTTACAGATGTCACACATCCCTGTTACAGATGAAGTACAGGTGCAGACGGTTCCTTTCACACATCCCTGTTACAGATGTAGTACAGGTGCAGACGGTCCCTTTTACACATCCCTGTTACGGATGTAGTACAGGTGCAGACGGTCCCTTTCACACATCCCTGTTACAGATGTAGTACAGGTGCAGACGGTCCCTGTCACACATCCCTGTTAAAGATGTAGTACAGGTGCAGATGGTCCCTTTCCCACATCCCTGTTACAGATGCCGCACATTCCTGTTACAGATGTAGTACAGGTGCAGGCGGTCCCTTTCACACATCACTGTTACAGATGTGGTACAGGTGCAGACAGTCCCTTTCACACATCACTGTTACAGATGTTCTACAGGTGCAGACAGTCCCTTTCACACATCCCTGTTACAGATGTAGTACAGGTGCAGACTGTCCCTTTCACACTTCAGTATTACAGATGTAGTACAGGTGCAGACGGTCCCTTTTACACATCTCTGTTACCGATGTAGTACAGATGCAGACGGTCCCTATCACACATCACTGTTACAGATGTAGTACAGGTGCAGACGGTCCCTTTCACACATCACTGTTACAGATGTAGTACAGGTGCAGACGGTCCCTATCACACATCCCTGTTACAGATGTAGTACAGGTGCAGACGGTCCCTTTCACATATCCCTGTTACAGTTGTCGCATATCCCTGTTACAGATGTAGTACAGGTGCAGACGGTCCCTTTCACACATCACTGTTACAGATGTAGTACAGGTCCAGACGGTCCCTTTCACACATCACTGTTACAGATGTAGTACAGGTGCAGACGGTCCCTTTCACACATCCTTTTTACAGATGTAGTACAGGTGCAGATGGTCCCTTTCACACATCCCTGTTACACATGTAGTACAGGTGCAGACGGTCCCTTTCACACATCCCTGTTATAGATGTAGTACAGGTGCAGACGGTCCCTATCACACATCCCTGTTACAGATGTAGTACTGGTGCAGACAGTCCCTTTCACACATCTCTGTTACAGATGTCGCACATCCCTGTTACATATGTAGTACAGGTGCAGATGGCCCCTTTCACACATCACTCTTACAGATGTGGTACAGGTGCAGACGGTTCCTTTCACACATCACTGTACAGATGTACTACAGACGCAGACGGTCCCTTTCACACATCCCTGTTACAGATGTAGTACAGGTGCAGACTGTCCCTTTCACACTTCACTGTTACAGATGTAGTACAGGTGCAGACGGTCCCTTTTACACATCTCTGTTACAGATGTTGTACAGGTGCAGATGGTCCCTATCACACATCCCTGTTACAGATGTAGTTCAGGTGCAGACGGTCCCTTTCACACATCCCTGTTACAGATGTAGTACAGGTGCATACAGATGTATTACAGGTGCAGACGGTCCCTTTCACACATCCCTGTTACAGATGTAGTACAGGTGCAGACTGTCCCTTTCACACTTCACTGTTACAGATGTAGTACAGGTGCAGACGGTCCCTTTTACACAGCTCTGTTACAGATGTAGTACAGGTGCAGACGGTCCCTTTCACACATCCCTGTTACAGATGTAGTACAAGTGCAGACGGTACCTTTCACACATCCCTGTTACAAATGTAGTACAGGTGCATACAGATGTAGTACAGGTGCAGACGGTCCCTTTCACACATCACTGTTACAGATGTAGTACAGGTGGATACAGATGTAGTACAGGTGCAGACAGTCCCTTTCACACATCCCTGTTACAGATGTAGTACAGATGCAGATGGTCCCTTTCACACATCCCTGTTACAGATGTAGTACAGGTGCAGATGGTCCCTTTCACACATCCCTGTTACAGATGTCACACATTCTGTTACAGATGTAGTACAGGTGCAGACGGTCCCTTTCACACATGACTGTTACAGATGTGGTACAGGTGCAGACGGTCCCTTTCACACATCCCTGTTACAGATGTCACACATCCCTGTTACAGATGTAGTACAGGTGCAGACGGTCCCTTTCACACATCCCTGTTACAGATGTAGTACAGGTGCAGACGGTCCCTTTTACACATCCCTGTTACAGATGTAGTACAGGTGCAGACGGTCCCTTTCACATATCCCTTTTACAGATGTAGTACAGGTGCAGACGGTCCCTGTCACACATCCCTGTTACAGATGTTGCACATCCCTGTTACAGATGTAGTACAGGTGCAGACGGTCCCTTTCACACATCACTGTTACAGATGTGGTACAGGTGCAGACAGTCCCTTTCACACATCACTGTTACAGATGTACTACAGGTGCAGACAGTCCCTTTCACACATCCCTGTTACAGATGTAGTACAGGTGCAGACTGTTCCTTTCACACTTCACTATTACAGATGTAGTACAGGTGCAGACGGTCCCTTTTACACATCTCTGTTACCGATGTAGTACAGGTGCAGACGGTCCCTATCACACATCACTCATCACTGTTATAGATGTAGTACAGGTGCAGACGGTCCCTTTCACACATCACTGTTACAGATGTAGTACAGGTGCAGGCGTCCCTATCACACATCCCTGTTACAGATGTTGTACAGGTGCAGACAGTCCCTTTCACACATCCCTGTTACAGTTGTCGCACATCCCTGTTACAGATGTAGTACAGGTGCAGACGGTCCCTTTCACACATCACTGTTACAGATGTAGTACAGGCCCAGACGGTCCCTTTCACACATCACTGTTACAGATGTAGTACAGGTGCAGACGGTCCCTGTCACACATCCCTGTTACAGATGTTGCACATCCCTGTTACAGATGTAGTACAGGTGCAGACGGTCCCTTTTACACATCTCTGTTACCGATGTAGTACAGGTGCAGACGGTCCCTATCACACATCACTGTTACAGATGTAGTACATTTCCAGACGGTCCCTTTCACACATCTCTGTTACAGATGCAGGACTGGTGCAAACCCGGGTCCCTTTCACACACTTCTGTTACAGATGTAGGACTGGTGCAGACCCCAGCCAGGGCTGATATTGGCTGGTCCCATTACACTCCTCTGCTACCGACCCCAAGCCTCAGCAGACATTGAAGAGGTCTGGCGAACATCAGTAATACCACACAGCCTAGCTCAGCTGAGACTGAGGTGGTCCCATCCCCACCCGCAGGTGTGTCCACCGCTTCTGAACAGACACCGAGATGCCCTTTTAAGAACAAAGAGCCGAACAGACATCTGCCTGAGGCCTACCCGGAGCCTCCATTGAATGGCCCAGGGGCGTCGCCTGGGACTGGCTCGTGTGCCTCTCCAGGAGTGAACGCAGGAGTCGTGTCTGCCGGTCCAGACTTCATGTGCTCAGAGATGTGTGAGGGAGATAGGAGATGACAGGAGAGACACTCGGCTCCGAGGAGAGGAGGGAGGGCCGGGCTTCGGAGCACGAGTGATGACCGGAGGTGATGTGAGGCTGTCATAAAGGAGGAAGGTGGTCCCTAGGGACACAGAGACGACCAAACTACACCTGCTAAGTACACGCTGAGGCTGCAGGGTAGGTCCTGGCAGCGGGCACCGTTATTATGGCTAAGAATGGAGAGTGGGGGTGCTCTTGGAGAGGAGAGGGAGCCAGGGGTCCAAAGGATAGTCTAGAAAAGAGGGAGGTCGCTGATCTGGGAAGAGAGAAGTGGTGAGGTGCAGATGGAAGGAAAGGAGAGGGCTGCTGTAGGAGGGGTGGAGGGGCGTATTCAGACAGCTGGCTGAGGGAGGGTGGGGGTCGGGCATGGCGAAGTAAAGATTATAGACCACAGTAGTTCCTCCAAGAAATGAAGAGGTGGGGGGGGGGGTGATCGGTGGGGTTTGGGAAATGATGAGGTGGGTTCAAAAGTAGAGCTGGTCGAGAGGAGCTGGAGGGAGGAGGACGCTGAAAGGAATGAGGGAGTTATTTTTGAAGGCGAGGGGTGACTGGAAGAAGAGAAGGATTGGGTTTAGACCAGTGCTCGCAAGGTTTTTGAGAAGGGGGGCTCGTGTGTGACAGGTGCAGGGGGAGGAGGGAAGAGGATGCTCTGAGGGCGCAGGAAGGGAGATGGGAAGAGAGCGAGAGAAAGGGGCGAGTTATATTATGTTGATTTGTATAGCGCACTAACCACCCCAGAGGGTATCCAGGCGCTTGGGTAGAGATAGAGCGTATGGAGGGCAGTTTGTCTGGGAGGAATGGACATGAAGGGTGGAATAATGCTGCTCTGAAGGGGGTCTCGGGAAGGGCACAGGAGGCCTGGGATAGGAACAAGGAATAGGGCAGAGCGCCGCTGAGGCTGCAGGGCAGATATGGAAAGGGCGGGCTGGTCTGAGAGGGATGCGGAGAGGGGAATGCAAGACCCGTCTGAATAAAAGAGGGAGGAAGGGGTTGAGTGAAAGAGACGAAGAGAAGAAAGGGGGGGAGGGATGTTTCTGCTACATGGACAAGCGGGAGCAAAGCAGTTGCGTCTGGGAAATGAAATGAAGCTGAAGGAAACTGGCCTAGACGAGAGGAGGCGATGTGAGTGTGATGCTGAGCCCTGGTGCAGGAGAGGGGATGCTAGAGAGGGGGGTTTGGACTTGGAGGTCCAGGATGAAGGGAGGGGAGGGACCTCGTCTGGGAGGTTTGTGATGGCGGGGGTAAACACTGTTCGAGAAGAGGAAGGCTGTACTTGAAGACATGAGAGAGGCATAGCTCTCCTGATAGTAGCCTTTCACTTTACCATGTCTAGCCGCTGTGCGTAATCGGATATTCTATATAAATATTTCATATTTCCACATGCTTACCCAGAATGCCGTGCGCACAGGATGCAAGAGCTCAAGGTCCCAAAGACAGAGATGTATGGATGTAGCACGGTGGATAAACACTATCGCAGCACATATCATTGTCATTGGCTTAGATGGGCTTTTTCTCCAGTGATGTTTTTTTTATTAACACTGTGTTTATTTTGGGTTTATTGTGCTAATGAAAGTAGATCGATTAAAACTACTGCAGTGAGAAGTCTTACAGCGAGGCCTCCCCCGAGACCCTCCCTTACAGTGAGAACACAGAGAGCAGCAGTGGAGGCATCGTCCATGCACACAGGCAAGAAAAAAGCCCAATTTTTTTTTGAACAAAATTATATAGGAAACAACTTATAAAAGAGCAAGATAATGTACAGACAATTGAACACTTCTTATGTGTACCCCCATCAATCAATTATGACTAATAAAAGACCTTTCTTTCAATAAATCTCTTTATTTGTTATTTTGTATATTCATTTTAACAGTAGAGGGTCATTTCATCTTCCTTATTTCTTTATAGCCCTTCTTTCTGAATGTTTAATATCGTCAACATTATATTATTTCATGTCCATTCAGACGAATGCATTTATATTCCACATTTTAGATACAAAAGAAAGGAAACAAAAAAAGGACAGAGGGTAATCATTAATTATGAATTATGGCTAATATTAGGTCTACGTGCGTTTCGGCGTTCAGCCTTCCTCAGGTGGCCATATTTTTGATAACTCCTATAATAAGAGAAACACAAACTGTAATTGCCTGTACATATCGGCTCAATTGAGTGTACATTTACAATTCTAAAAACGCTTTCTTTATATACATTTATCTACAAACATATATACATCCTAATCTTATATATATTCATGTACATATTATTTACAAAAAGTCAAACAATCAATCTTATCCATTTCCAATTTACACTGACAGGTCTACAAAATCCTGCATGGCCAAAGACTGAGACTATTCAAAACAATCCTAGAGAAGCCGTAATTTATATCTAGGTGACTATGGCCTGCACGATAAAGAGTTATATCCCATCTACTATTTATCCTATTAATCTTGTATTTTTGTAATCTGAATACGTAGATTTTGACTAAAGCTCTATAACATAATGTTCACTATGATGCAGAATCATTTTGTTTCTTGGAACCTAATTTTGGTTCTAACCAGGTAACTATCCACAGACAATGGGTTAATTCATTTTATATTCCCTTGCTCTGCATATATAATCGCATTAGCGTATTATCCTTGTTACCTTGGTTTTTATATGTATATCAGTTTACAGATTTCCGATGTGGATGGGTTTAAAAAGTCCTCCCTTCTTGTTTAAGGATATCTTGTTATTTCAGAGACCTGTGGGCCGTGCTAGTAGCTCCGATTCTGAAACACATAGAAACAGAAATGGCACAAATGTTTTACGGGTGGCGCCTTCTATATACTTCGGGCCTATAAAGAATATTCAAATAAATGTAACACTTGCTGACTTACTTCCAGATGCTCACGTAAGTCTAATGTTTGCTGGTTAATCGTTTCCGCCAAACTGAAGGCGTGTCAGTGAATGCTCACTTTCCGGGTTATGCTACCTCGCCATCTAGAAAAAACGTGCATTAACACTATTGTTTTGAATTAACGTCTCGTCATAGAGATATCACTCACTATTGCCATGGACTTGATGTTTTTATCGAATACTTACTGGAGAGTGTTAGCGTATTACGGGCGGACAGCAATTAGGTTATCCCACCAGAATCACAGCGTTTGGTTGAACCGCTCATTCTCTTACAGATGCAGTACCGCCATCTAAAAGTAAGCACGCATCATTATAACTACCTGTCACAACCGCAATGTTCAAAAGAGAGGTTTCCCTATATTCGCTTAGGAACATATTCAGGCCGCACTCACCAGGTCATCGTCATTTTCATTTCGTCTGGGTTCAGAAAGCCGCGTCGACGTAAAGCCAATGCCGTTAGTCGACGAGTTTAATATATGGCCTAAACCTTTCTGCTATTGGTCAAATGGTTATTTGGTTTGGCCAATAGCATGTCTTCAATAGTCAATGTCCATTTACAAGTTAAAGGCATATATACGCGTTACTGCAGCCACAGAAATCAGCAGCACCGCCAAAAAATATGTAGGGGTGGGGTCAATGCCCAACCGCACGCTGCAGACACATAAACGCGCCCCTATTTTGCATGTGATTGCAGTCACAAAAACGACAGAATCAAACAAATTATATGAACAAGGGGAACAATGGCCTACAATGCCTCAACACCCCGGAGGCATGTCCAATGCCCTGGGCTAGGATATAGAACCGTATACTCATTGTTGTTTCAATCATGCGTATTACGCGGCATCTATACTTTTTAACACTTGCCCAGAGTGCTGCCCCTATCATATTTAAAATCCCTGTATAGTTACTTGCATATTGACACAAATGTCCCATCATCACATAAGGTATGTAGCAACTTGTCATACCGATTCCTTTCAATTCAAAGCAAACCTCAAAACACACCAAGGACACGTCAAGTGTTGTAACGAATCGCTTGACTCCAAGGAATCTCGTTGTTTAAACCCCTTTTGTATGTGTCCAGAGAGAATATCCAATATACTTCCCTTCTCTTACGGATCTCCATTCCTTGGGGTCCACTGATGTTAACTTTCTCCAAGATTAACCATCGGATGTCCTCAATGGTATGATTAAAATCAATGAAGTGCTGTACCAGTGGTGCTTGTAATTTTTTCCTCCTGATGGCTGATCTATGTTCAGTTAGGCGGGTCGCCATAGATCTAGATGTTTCACCCACATAGGTCTTATTACAGGGACATAGAACTGCATAGATTACATTGGTAGTTTTACAATTCGTTAGACCTTGTAATTCTATTGTAACTCCGTTAATGGAGTATTGTTTTACCTCTAATGCAGAGTTGCAAGCAATGCATGACATGCATTTGTAGTTTCCTTTGATGACCGGCAGCCCTCCAATCGTAGTTTGTATGGAGGTAGATGTGCGCTTTGGCATCCGGGACCTTGTTATTAGATCTTTAAGGTTTTTATTTTTCCGATATGCAAACATGGGTTTTGGTAGGGGATTTAATTAGTTTCTTGTTGCATTGAGAATGTGCCAGTTCGAATTGACAATCTGCCGTACAGACTCATTCATAGTCGAGTGCCTCATTACCATTACCAAACGGTTTTGTTCTTTGGGTGTCTTCTTATTTAACAAACATTGGCGATCATAATAGCGTGCTCGTTTAAAGGAGTCGCGTATCAATGTTTTAGGATGGCCTCTAGCTATAAATTTAGCCTTCATGATCTCTGACTGTTTATCAAAATCCACAAGATTGGTACAATTCCTCCGAAGACGGAGGAATTGTCCAAAGGGGATAGTTGTTTTTTGTGTTCTAGGATGGTAACTAGAAAAATGCAAGAGTGTGTTCCTTGCCGTTGGTTTGGTGAACAGATCCACCCATAATTGCTGCCCATTAGATTTAATAGTCACGTCAAGAAATTCGACATTATTTTTATTACTGACAGCTACAAAGCGGATATTCGTGTCACAAAGGTTTAACCAAGAGACAAATTCCGCTAAATCATCTTCTGCCCCATTCCAAATGTAAAAGACATCGTCTATGAATCTAGACCAACTAGTGATAGATTCGCTGAATGGTGCCACATCGTTGTAGATAAATTTATGTTCGTAATGCGCCATGAAGATGTTTGCTACCGTTGGGGCACATGAAGCCCCCATGCTTACTCCCTGGGTTTGCTGATATAAGGACCCATTAAATTCACAGGTGTTTTCTTGGAGTATGATTTCAAGACATCCCAGTATGAATTCAGCCGGGCAATTAATTTCATAGGTCTCAATGAACCATCTCACTGCTTCAAGTGCTGCTGCTTGCGGGATATTGCTATAGAGGGCCTCTATGTCCATCGTGACCAAGAGTTGTGCCGCCTGATTAAAATTGATTTGTTCAATTTTATTGATGATATCAGACGTATCCCTAATATAGGATTTTATTTTGGGGACATGAGGGCGTAATATAGCATCAACATATTTGGATAGTGCCTCTGTGGCTGATCCAATGGTGGTTACAATGGGCCTATACGGAGGGTTTATGACACTTTTATGGATCTTAGGGATCCCATATATCGAGGCCATCTTTGGTTTGGCCACATTCAGAAAAATCCATTCTTGTTCACAAATATCCCCATTGTCCAGGGCATTTTTGGTCAAATCCTCTATCAATTTAGATACCCTTTTGGTGGGATCAATACTGATGGGGGCATAGTGGTTTCGGTTGGATAACATGGTTGTCATATTAATGACATATTGGTCTGTATCCATCACCACTATGCCCCCACCCTTATCACAGCCCTTAATCGTAATATCCTTGTTGTTTTTCAAGATGTCTAACGCTTGATGTTCCTCCCGAGGTATATTATATTTGGGCGCTGTGATAAATTTGGTGGCTGCTGTGATTTTATTGAACACCACATGTTCAAAAACAGCAACCCCAGGCCCCACCGGTTCAAGTGTTGGAACAAATGTGGATGAAGGTGCTAGCCCAGATCTATTGGGTGTAGACGACACTTGACTAGGTCGTTCCTCAAAAAAAGCCCGTAGTCTGATCTTTCGAAAGAAGGAGATTAAATCCTGGAATAGTTCAAATTTATTTGTTTTTGTATGGGGGATGAAAGATAGCCCTTTGGTTAACATAGATTCTGTCTGACTATCAATGTTAATGGTACTTAAATTAAAAATAGGAATTTGGTTCACTCGCGCCAATAGTGAGCATGTCTCGTCGTCAGTACTTGGGGGTCGTCCTGATGGAAATTTTGTGCCTGCGGGTAATTGTATGTCTGTTGGTAGTTGCCCCGTTGTCGCCGCTGGTATCTGGGTCGCCATCTGGTTCTCCGCGCCCCTCGCCGGGCTAAACAAACCAGATCTATCTAGAGAGGGGGGTTTGGACTTGGAGGTCAAGGATGAAGGGAGGGGAGGGACCTCGTCTGGGAGGTATGTGATGGCGGGGGTAAACACTGTTCGAGAAGAGGAAGGCTGTTCTGGAAGACATGAGAGAGGCATAGCTCTCCTGATAGTAGCCCTTCACTTTACCATGTCTAGCCGCTGTGCGTAATTGGATATTCTATATAAATATTTCATATTTCCACATGCTTACCCAGAATGCCGTGCGCACAGGATGCAAGAGCTCAAGGTCCCAAAGACAGAGATGTATGGATGTAGCACGGTGGATAAACACTATCGCAGCACATATCATTGTCATTGGCTTAGATGGGCTTTTTCTCCAGTGATATTTTTTTATTAACACTGTGTTTATTTTGGGTTTATGGTGCTAATGAAAGTAGATCGATTAAAACTACTGCAGTGAGAAGTCTTACAGGGAGGCCTCCCCCGAGACCCTCCCTTACAGTGAGAACACAGAGAGCAGCAGTGCAGGCATCGTCCATGCACACAGGCAAGAAAAAAGCCCAAGCAATCCCAGTGCAGGCTTTCCTTGTGCCTAACTGGTGCAGCAAAGACAGCAGCAATTTATCTCCCCAACAACCCTCGCAGAGCACCAGTAGCAATAGTGCAAGCTTCCTTCATATGTATAGAAATAGTATAGCGCAATCAGCAGTAGTGCAAGCTTCTTCCGTGCTCTCAGATCAAGTATAATGCAAGGAGCAGTAGTGCAAGCTTCCTCCGTATGCACAGAATCATTACAGCGCAACCAGCAGAAGAGCAAGCTTCACCTGTACACACAGAACCACGAATGCACAAATAGGAACAGCACAAGCTTCCCTGTATGCACAAAACCACTATAGCACAAGCAGCAACCAGGAGGAGTATAGCAAAAGGAGAGTCAGTGCATTCTTCCTCTTTACACACAGAACAAGTATAGCACAAGCAGCAGCAGTGCAAGCTTCTCTTACATGGAATAAGAACAGCAAAAGCCGATATCAGCAAGGCACACATCGATCTGATATAATGTTGTCAGCAGCGGTCCAGATTTACTTACAAATAACAAGCACTACACAGGGCAATACCAGCAAAATCTTTCCTCAGACGCAGAATCAGTGCAAGCTTCAGTCACGAACAAAGCAGTGCACGCTTTCTTTATATGAACAATACTATTAGACATGTAAGCTTCCCTTCCAGCAGAGTAGATGTAGTATAGATATCGGCAGCATATGCCTCTGTGACATACTCAACAGTTGTAATGCATCTGCTTAAGTGATGCTTGATGAAACACTGACATATCCATATGATTCCTTATAATAAGTGTACCAATGGTGACTTAATGATACCAGCAGCATGGTGAGGGTCACCAGATCAGAGAGAGACACCATTCTTTCTCTCGAGTCGCCTGTTAACTTTTTTCCTGCATTATAATGTGCAGATATTCAAAAGCAATAACAATACTGAGAGCAAAAGTGAATTAAGTACGGAATAAAATATCCACGGCTGTAAATTATAAGGATATTGCAAGTTGTCGAGGAGTTTCGATACCATATAGAGAAATGAGACCAAAGGCCAAATTCTTTTATAAGATTATAGAACTCTGAAGTGACTTGCAATAGCCTTATAATGTACATGAAAGGGGTTCTTGATGCCATATATTACATTGTCACACCGTAACCCTTCCCACAACCTCCTACAGGCATCTTATATCTGTGATGTGGTGCTCATTCACATGAAAGAGGATGTTTGTTACTATGTAAATACAGCAAAATACATTAAAGTTTCTGTGACAAGCAATCATTACCACCGCCCTGCTTCATCTGTCCAAGGAATTAAGGCATTAGCTAATCCCAAATTGTGCCACAGACCCCTCTTAAATCATAACTTCCTGAGCATACTGTATAGTATAAGGCTCAGGTTTTTAGGTCTTGCCTAAGACAGGTCACATGCGATGTCTCTCGCTAGACTTTTTCCCTGGAGCCCACCAATTGCTTTCCATTCATTGGCTTCATTGTAACTCTTTCTACTGCTGCCTAATGTGCCGGTGCATGCCGATTTCTCTTCCTATTCTTTCGCATGGAGCATAGGCCAAGTACTGATTGCTACATTTTGATTAGTGACCTTCCGCAGCTTGCGTTATGATTGAGGTGCTATCAGCTTGCATTATGATTGAGGTGCTATTTTTATTTCTTCTTTCCCTGTTGTTTGTTGTTGTCTGTGTTGCTTCTTCCATGTTTCTTCTTCCCTCCCACATCCCTTTGTCTGTGTAGCGTCTTCCCTCCCACTTCCTCCTGTCTGTGTTGCTTCTTCCCTCCACCTCCCACCCTTCCATTGTCGATGAAGCTTCTTTCCTCTTACCTCCCACCCTCCAGTTGTCCGTGTTGGTTCTTTCTTTCCTCCCACCCTCTTATTGTCTGTGTTGCCCTACCATAAGAAAACCAAATGTGCTATGATGCGTCCAGCGCTTGCTGCCTCATAGCGCTTCTTTTTACCCTCTGATTGCCAATGCTGCTTCTTCCCTTCCGTCCTCCTTCCCATTGTCCATGTTGCCCACCCCCCACCTGCCATAACAATAAAAGTGGTATGATGCCTCCAGCACTGGCCATGTCACAGTGACTTTTTTCTAATTTTTAGCCATGCTGCATAGCACCTAAACTAAAAGACATCTGACAAAGCCAATAGCTCTTGCACATCCGAGACCTTTGGCTCGTTTAGAATTGGGATCTCTAATACTTCTTTAAAGGCTACAGGAACCAGCCCCAGGACAGACAGCTGTTCAAGATTTTTACATAACGGAGCCAAAATGGCAGCCGAGCTGCTTAAGTAAGTGCGCTGATCAGGGATCAAGCTGAGAGTCTGACATGTCTAGATAACGAGGCAATGGCTGAGCCTAAGCAGCAGCAAATAAACTTGGAAAGGAAAGGGCAAGCCAATGCCATTTACTGCACTAATTTATTTCATAAAATATATCTTTCACATACATAACTCTCTGTTATGCAGATTAATTTTCCAAACCCCCAAATACCGAATTATGAGACATTTGCAAATTTTTCCTGTGAAAAATCGTAGAATTTGCTTGAGTCAATCCAGCATGCACGGTGAGAAGACCGCGCCCTCGCAATGCTGGTGAGTAGAATTCTTCTTTATTTGTTTAACTAGTTTAGAGTGCTCAGGAGGGAGCTGCCAGCTAGCATGCTTCTAACTGCCTAGTTTCTACCCAACAGAAACCTCCCCATATTCTAAAAGAATCTGCACACGTCACATTGACGCCCTGTGGAGAACACCCAGATATAACACATCTACCTCCATATATCAAACAACTCTACTAACACTAAATAGATGAATAGTCAAATACAATAACCTTGAAAAATATAATAACAATTGGTTTTTATTTCCTGAAATACAGGATCCGAAATACATGGGAGTAGCTCAGTGCCACAAAACGAAAAGGGCTCATCCCAATACATATTCTCCATGCCAGGCAGGCGGACGCCTGGTCCTCTCACGACATGGATTATGTTTTTCTTGCACCCCACTTTCTTCAAACTGAGCCTCTTCCCTTCCTTCAGCAAACAGTCAGCAACTTTCACCATCTTCTTGTAGTTCCACACATTGATTGCCATCACTGAATAACACCGTATAGGGTTCACCTATAGATGTTCCAAAAATCTTGCCAACCTCTTTTCTTCTCTCCACCCCTTTCGTACACCCACCTGCTCTCCTTCCACAATTTCCTCCTGAAACTCGCCGATTTTTCCACTAAGTTTCTTTTTTTCCACTCAACCCAATAGCTTTCCATCCTTGCATAACTTCAAATGGTACTTTCCCAGTGGCACTGTTAGGCATAGTGTGATATACCCACAAAACAGCTCTCCTCCACTGATTGACTTTACACAATGGCAACTGTAAGCCCTCCTTTAAAGTCCTATTCCATCTCTCAAACAGCCCATTGCTCTGGGAGAAATATACAGAAGAGCTTATGTGCTCCATTCCATTGATTTTCAAGAATTCCTTCATCTCCTGGGACACAAATTGTACACTAATGTCAGTAACCATGTACTCAGGTATCTCCTCTCTTTCTCATACTTCTTCCAGAAATTTGATAACATCTAGCAGAGACACACAATCAGTAAATTAAAATTCTGGCCATCTTAAAAAATAATCAATGGCTACTAAGGCAACTTTGGGATAAGAACCTAGAACCACATGGACAAGAAATAGCAAAACCAATTTTCCTCCATGAGGAATCCATTTTTTCATTCACTACTGGTGGACACTCCCCAGTCTTTTTTGATTTGTCACTCCAAGCCCACGGCGCACATTCTTTTATTGTTATCTCTATATCTCTATCCAACCCTGGCCACCAATACTCCATCCTCACTCCATGCTTAGTTGCACTCATGCCTGTCTGCCCATCATGCACCAACCTCAAGATGTGTCTTCTCAATACTTCGAGCACCACCAAGAGTACATCTCTAAGTATCACCTCGCCTACTACAGATAACTCTGTACTCACATTCCTGAAGGATACCGCTTCATCAGAGGCTTTCGCTGGCCAACCCTTGTCAAATATGTGATCAACTCTTGTAATGTTCCATTATCCTTTAATGCTTGGACCCACTCCTCAATGGATGTGCGCCCCTCCGTGAGTGCACAGACATTCGCCACAAGCCACTCCTCATCCCCCTCAGCCACTTCTTCCATACTATTAACTGGTAACTGCGACAAACAATCAGTCACCACATTTTTCTTGCCTAGCACATATTTCATCCTGAAGGTGAACTCCATCAACTTTAAAACCCATCTTGTGATCGTAGATGAAACCTGACAGGTACCTTTATTAGTGAAAACATCCACCAAAGGGCGATGATCAGTTCAAATCACAAAGCCCATTCCCCAAATACATTTCCAGAAGTGATTCATGCTCCACCAAAATGCCAATATTTTTCTCTCAATTGTGGAATACGACAATTCTGCTCTCCTCAAAGGTTGTAAGGCATATGCAATGGTTACCTAGCTGCCATCCCTGTACTGAATTAAGACTGCCTTCAAGCCCACACTGCTCGCATCCGTACAATTATTGTTACACGTGTCAAAAGGTTTTAAAACTGGGGCCCATGCTATACTCTTGTTTAATTGTACCAACTGATTCTCACATTCCCCATTCCACTCAAACTTGACATTCTTTGCCATCAGCTTCCTCATACACTAAAATGTATCCGCAAACATCAGAATAAATCAGGTATAATACTCCGACAACCCTAAGAATGAACGTAGTTGGTCTTTACTCTGTGGTAATGGTGCATCCTCTATGGCCTTCACCAACTTCAGCTTAGGCGCCACGCCCATCCAACCAGTGACTTTAGTACTCCACCCCTTTCATTCCAATTGTACACTTGTTGTTCCTAATGGTCAGCAAATAATCCTGCAAAATTCCCAACACAATATGCAAAACCTTGCTGTGCTCTTCCACACTTTCTCCAAACACAAATATGTCATCCTGGAAATGTGTCACATGTTCTTCTTTTTTGAAAAGCTTATGCCTAGCTCTTTGAAACACTGCTGCGGCCAATACCAGCCCAAAAAGCCATGCGTTTGAATCGGTAAGCCCCTTCTGTTGTAATGAATGATGTAAGTGGTCTAGACTCTGAGTGTAAGGAGATTTGAGGATACGCTGAGGACTTATCTAATGTGGAGAGAAACGTACCTTCCTTGATTGTAGCGAGCATATCACCAATGTTGGGAAGAGGGTGACGGTCCACCCAAATGGCCTTGTTGAGCTCACAAAGATCCACACAAAGGCCTAGGTCTCCATTGCCTTGTGTTGGCAAAACAACCGGGGTTAACCGTTCGGAGCCTTTAATTAACTCAAAAATGCCCTCCTCACATAATCTTTGTAGCTCCCTTTGCAAAGGCTCCCTCAATACACATGCACTCTTAGACACACCCCATCCTTTAAAATGATTTATGCACAAACCCTTTTAGTAATCCCAGTTCTTTCTTAAAGACTCCTGAAAATTTTTCCTCCAACTTCATGTCGTCCATCGCATTCACACTCGCCTGCGCTCCTAGAAATTGGTCAGAATGGTGAAGATCAAGTTTAATTCATAAATCTCTCTGCTGTGGGCACCCCAGCAGCCATGAACCATCTTTGGCAACATATATTTTGGAACGTGTTTCAACACCTTGAAATTCTAGTGAGCCAACAAAATAGCCTACCAAATCAATTGGTTTATTCCCATATGCCCAAAGCTTAATATCTGGAACACACCATTGCGCTCTCCTCCTGGGATAAGGTCTGAAGTTCTCCTCATCACCAGTAATAAGACCCCGCTTATGAAATGCTGGTAAGTAGAAGTCTTCTTTATTTGTTTAACAAGTTGAGTGTCCTCAGGAGAGAGTCACCAGCTGGCACACTTCCAACTGTCTATCTTCTTCCCAGCAGGAACTTCCCCAAATTCTAAAAGATCCCCACATTCTAAAAGAATCTCCACACACTACATTGGCGCCCTATGAAGAACACCCCAGCATAACACACGGGAATGTGAATAATTTTGCTTGGAAAAATGTGCGTGTTTATTGATGTTGAAGATTGGCAAGGGTTCCTTTCCCCCTCATTATCATTGTCTGCTAGTATCAGAAACCTAGGCATGAATCTGTCTAGACTCTCATTCAAGCAGATTTGTTAAAGCTTTTTGCTAGTATCATAGAGTGGCACATCATCTATACCTATGCGTTTTATGCGCCTTTATCTTTCAGGAAAGAGAAGAGCAATATTGCATGTGCTGGCTTAGTTGGATGTATGTGCAAACAACTGCAGTAAAGCAGCCTTGAAACAGCAGTGAAGCAAGAAAGTCAGAATATTTTGTGTGGCCTGGTGCCAATAAATTTGTGGGACTGCTTTTCGGTTTTCGCTCCAGAGAGCATGAGGCTGGGACAAAATAATCCAGCCGCCACCCCCTTGTGACGATACTGCAGGAGAGTGAACTCAAATCCTTTAATGCTGCCCGGCCCATCGGTCAGTGCACACTTCAAACTAGCTAAGTCATTCCAAATGGTTAGGGTGGATGAAGCTCACAGCTCACGTTCCCTCTTCAGTGCAAACCCGAATCCAAAAATGCTGTATATTTAAAAACTCAATACTCACAATGAAGATTGAGGGCGTGAGTAACCTAGTAATGGACAGTTGCATTTCATCATTACTAGCATCACTGAAGTAGAAGATCATCAACCAGGTTAAGACCTCGACTTAAAAATAAAGTTAAACCTAAAATAAAGAGGGATTATTGTAAAAAAGGAAAGACTTAAATCATTGCATAATCATTGGCTAAAGAGAATGGAAGTTACAGTTATAATAATGATCAAGGAACTAGAGAGAGGGGAAGAATCTATCAGTCCTGTTGTATGATATTTACATAGCAGTCCTCAATCAAGCACTGGCCAGCGTAACATTCTTACCACCTCTTAGAGGTCCAACATGTTGCCCTGCAAAATTTAGATTATACCATCCTCGTTGACAGAACACGAGCCAGCCTGAAAAAGATATTGACTGAAAAATCAAAAATATTTGTTTTTGGATGGAAAACAGTCACTTGGTTTTTATACCGGAAGGAGTTTGACCATATGGCTGTCGACAAATATGTAGGGCTGTGACTACATGAAAAGGGCTGGCACTTGCAACATCTTTCTTATTTAAAATTGAAGGTCCTTCAATTTTGCCTTATGTCAGTTTTCCAAAGGACTTAAAATGCCCTCTTTGGCCACTATATTGAGAATTATAAAGGGAAAACTCATGCCCACTTTGACTTGTGGGAACAAGGCTTATCCAAGTAGGGTCTACCGGTGGGTATGATCCGGCTCCCTGTTGCACCTTTACAATCCTATTTGGCCTACCTAATACTACAACCCCAGATCAAACCAGATTAGAATGTGGCTTAAGCAAACCAACTCGCTTAATGGAAGCTAGTTTCTTAAACGCCTGACTTAAAATATGTTCATTTCCGAGCCACACTTTATGATCTTTCATATGGAAAGAGATGGCTCTTCAAGTCATCTATAGGCTCTGCTTTTTCATAATGCCTGGAAATCCTCTGGGATCTAGCATAAGTGAAACTAATTTTAAAGCTTAAAAACAAATTAGCTGAGCTAGCAAAGCTAAGCCTTTCGAAGAGAATTTCCTAATTTTTTAACAGAGATTCTTGGTTTGTTCTTCATTCTTAATGTCCTAGTACTGTATAACCTTATGTTAACCCAACTAAATTGTTGGCAGTGAGAATCCAAGTAATTAGGTTTTAATTCCCTATTGCTCTCCAGGGGGATTTTTGGTGAGTCTGCAAATTGTGCTCCATCTAATATTGGATTTAGACCTTGCGATTTCAAGAAGGAATCATTATTACTGTTTGTGCTGCTGCCTAAATCTCAGCAAAGTACATAGGCTGTTTTTGAAACTGGTGTTCAATAAGCTGTTGTGTCTGTAGCCATGTCATGATGCGCTCTAAACCTATATGCAGGCGCGGTGCGTCCATTGGGGCGTGGGGGCGTAGCCCCCCCGCCCCCGCACCTGCCCGCGCCCGCAGCTCCCTCCTCGTGAATGTCAGTGAGCATGACGTCGGACCGTGGGCGGTCCGGCGTCATGTTGACTGACATGCATTGTCAGACGCCAGGGAAAGGCAGCACAAGTGCGCATGAGTGGGCATGGAGCTTAATTTTTTAACCCTTGCCCAGTCATGCGTACTTGTGTTTTTACTGCCTTGCGCATGCCCATTAGGAGCCCCTCGGTCTCCTAATGGGCAGGCGGCGGGCGAGGAGTAGGCTGTGCCCTCAGCCAATCCTGGCACTGCAGCAGCGCCAGGATTGGCTGAGGGCCGGGTTGCCAGTCACTTGCGTCACGTGGTGTTCCGGACCGGTTTGAAGGGGCAGAGAGGCGCCAACGCGGACCAGGAGAAGAGGCGGTCAGGTAAGTGTCTTTTAATTTTAGTTTTAGGGTGGTTTGGCTGGGTTGGGGTTGGGAAGGTTTGGCTGGATTTGATTTTGATTTGTTTGGGTTGGTGTTGGGAAGGTTTTCCAGTGGTTTGGCAAAATTCGATCGAGATTTGGCTGATTTTGGGGTGTTTTTGTGGGTTTGCGGGGGGCACGTGTTTGATCGAAAAGTCGTACCCCTTCCACTGGATGGATTTGTGTGATTCTTGGTGAGATTCTTCGTAATCGCTGGAACTACTGTCTCAGTGAGTTTCAAGAGGATACAAAGTAGATTCAAAACATTTATGGACACAGCCTTAAATTTAGAAAAGAAATTATCTGCTGAATTTTGATCTGTGTCCGAATCACTGATTTTATTGCAATGAGTTGGCACTTCCTTGTGATTATTGCTTTTCTAGCATTTGTTAGTAAGGCCAGATCAAATGTAATGCTGTTTCTGTACTTTCTTTCTATTAATCGTGCAAATAACAGGTATCTATTTATTGATAGATTGATTGATTGATAAACAGAGAGAGTACTGCAATCTAAGCATTGTTTGCCCTCACTCCAATCGAATCTCTGAGTACGATAGCTCTGAACCTAAAATGTGTGTTGCAGACTATACATTTTTTATGTGGTGCTTCTCTTCTGCGCCAAAATATGCTCATCCCACAGACATCAGAAATGTCTTTTCCTAATCTCAATTTTGAAGGTCCAGGTCTGCTCCCGCTCGCCGGTTGATACAACTATGATTTTTGTTTTTTGTTGTTCTTTGGCTTTCCTGTGTGGCGCTTGCTTTTAATCATACACTGACACATTAAATGTCAAATAAAGCAAGTTACATAAAACACTTGAAAAGACCTGAAGTTTACTTGCTTCTCTTATAAACGAGATTAAAGACTATGGGGCAGATTTATGTTTCCTGGCGCATCCCTGCAAATCAGCAGGGATGCGCCAGGAAAGATGCGTCATGCAAGTTTACCCTTGCGCCACCACAGATGCGCCGCATTTACAATGCAGCGCATCGTGGCGCAAGGACAAACAGATGCGTGACGCATCTGATGGCGTAAGGGCGGCGCATTGCTGGAGTCGTGTCGCTAGCACGACGCAACTCCAGCAATGTTTAGGGGCTGCCCATACCTAACATGCTGCGTCATGCCTTACGCCTGCTTCAAGCAGGCGCAAGGTTTTGACGCAGCAACGTCGGAAAAGTGACTGAGTGAAATCTTGTAGATTTCACTGCGTCACTTTTCCGAGGCTTTTTCCGATGGAACGCCCACCCTACATACATTAAACCTGACGCAGGTTTAATGTGGCGCAGGGCTTTACAACGTGACGCATCTCCATAGATGCGTCACGATGTAAATGGGGCGCAACGTGGCGCAGGGTTTACGCCGCCGCTGCATCACAAAAGTGACGCAACGGCGGCGTAAAAGTGGCGCAAGTCTAACATAAATCTGCCCCAAAGAGCAGGAGTGAACGACGCTTTTATTGTGGCACAGTCAGTGCCACAATACAAGAAACAAACAGCCTATGTACATAAAAGCGGAGACTGGTTTCTCATATATTAGTAGAAACATGAATTGCACAACTTCTGTCGAGGTGATCCCAAATAGGACACGGCTGGCAGATGCCGGAGGAACCAATCGGCAAGGGACATCAACTGAAGAAGACAAAAATAGACAGCAACAGAAAAGAAAAGAAGAGAAAAGAGACCATGAGCAAATTCCAGCACTAGAAATACCAATGTTACAGATGTCTAACAACATAAAGGAAAAGCATATTCGTATGCGATGTATGTCAGCTAAAAAAGATGCAAATAAGTAGCAGGGAACAAAGAACAGAGAACACTCACCCAAAAATGTCGGGGATAGCCTGCAATAGTCTAATGGGGCACTGTAGGATGCACAACACAGTAAACTAGCCGTTCTTATATAAAATTGTGTAAATCTTCAGTATTGTTAAGCCCTGTGGGTGCTTTGTTATCGAACTCAAGGATGTACCTTGTTTCAAGCTGTCTGAGGAGCTTTTCTCTGATACCCCCTCTGCGTTGTGCAGGAATGTTGTCAATAACAAAATATTTGAGGCAACTTAGATCATTGTTGTGGCATTTCTTGAAATGCCTTGCTACAGGGTAGCTGGAATCGTTGTTCACGATTGCTCTTAAATGTTGAAGAATTCTAACATGAGCTTGTAGTTTGGTGCTACCTATGTAGTTTAACTCGCATGTGCAATTGAGGACATATATCACAAAGTCAGACCTGCAAGTGTAATGACCCTTGATTTGCCTGGTGTTAGGGCTAAATGGAACAGAATACTCGGTATTGTTCTGACCAAATTTGCATGTCCTGCAACTGGCACATTTGAAAAATCCATTCTTAGGTTTCAGCCATGTGCCACTGGAAGAACTATGAGTGCTGGACCTGGTCAGTTCTCCCTTCCTAGTTTTAGCCCTTCTGAAAGTGAGAACAGGTTTAGATGGTAACGTGGGTGCCAGAACACCATCAGTAAGCAAGATGGTCCAATTTTTATATATTTATATATATATATTTATCCAAGACTTACCCCCGCAACCAGGAATCCCACTTATCCCACTTTCTCGCATAGCTCTTTCTAGGATATATATATATATATATATATATATATATATATATATATATATATATATTACCTACTGGCGGTCGCCAGTAGGTAGTTATAGTTAGGACCCTGTTTCCATAGGAAATCCGCAACATTCTATTTTGAATAACTTTGGCGCCGGTCGACGAATCCTCGCGAATTTCTCAAAATAGGTGGGGCGCTACGCTCCGCTCCTACCCTGAAAGTCTCGGGGAGATTCGTCAAGCGGGGGCTGAGATAAAAGGGGGGTCCCAAAACGCGTTTTTCCCATGCATTTTTCCATAGGACCTTTAGACAGGGCTACAGCCCGAACGGCTGAACAGAATTACTAGAAATTTGGCAGAGAGGTAGTCCTCAGGTCAAGGAAGTGCCTTTTGTAGGTTTGGTGTAAATCTGTTCAGTAGATTCTGAGAAAATAGCCTTTAAATCAATATATATATCTGAGCCAGCTTACGGTACGCTTACCGTAAGCTTACCGTACGCGTACGGTGGCGTGCGCGAGCGCGATTCTGATTGGCTGTTACATCTAAGTAAACATTCGAATCGGTCGAAACCAGGAAGCGGCGGCCGCCATTTTGTCTCTCGCACTCTGGGGGGGGGCTGTAAACAAAGGCAAAAAACATATAAAGGGGCTGTTTAGACAGCGCCCATGCGCATAGCCATGTTAGTTGAGTCCTCAAAGATCCCCCAAGGCCAAAAACGGTAAATTTTTATTTTTTGAAAATTTCGCCGATTACGCTTACCGTACGCGTACGGTGCGCTTACGCTAAAAATTTTAATAAAAAAAAAAAAACACTCTCTGTGCATGGCATATTATTGTCATCACTTACAAATTAAATTTAACAGATTACCTATCACAAGGAAGCGCATAATATGTCCTCCATGTGCGCACGGTGCGTAACGTGGGCACGCGGTGCGCGTAGCGCACTGCGTGCCCACCTTGCGTGTACGGCACTAACTGCGTAAAGTGGGCGCGCGGTGCGCGAAGCGCACCGCGTGCTCACTGTGCGCGCACGGTGCGCGAAGCGCACCGTGCGCGCACGGAACGAACTGCGTTAAGTGGGCGTGCACGCCACGAATGGCGTAAAGTAACTTAGCATTTAAAAAACCGTACAAATTCACTGAAAAAACCATAGGTTTCACACACGTTATAGTTAGGAATTAGCATTTAAAAAACCTTGCAAATTCACTGAAAAAACCATAGGTTTCAGACATGTTATAGTTAGCCGAAATTTTACTGATAAAAAACCAATGAAATTCCCCCGTTATAGTTAGTGCAGGCAACTATAACTCACGCGACCGCAATCTTCTGCTGATGACATGTGTCTTTATGAAAAAAAAATATTTGTAATATATGTATAGCTAAAAATTTATGGAAGAAGACATGGGCAAATAAGTGTCTAAATACAGTATTAGCATCAGCAGAGGATTGCGGTCGCGTGAGTTATAGTTGCCTGCACTAACTATAACGGGGGAATTTCATTGGTTTTTTATCAGTAAAATTTCCGCTAACTATAACATGTCTGAAACCTATGGTTTTTTCAGTGAATTTGCAAGGTTTTTTAAATGCTAATTCCTAACTATAACGTGTGTGAAACCTATGGTTTTTTCAGTGAATATATATATATATATATTACCTACTGGCGGTCGCCAGTAGGTAGTTATAGTTAGGACCACGTTTCCATAGGAAAATCTCAACATTCTATTTTGAATAACTTTGGCGCCG
Source organism: Triturus cristatus (assembly GCF_964204655.1). NCBI lineage: Eukaryota > Metazoa > Chordata > Amphibia > Caudata > Salamandridae > Triturus > Triturus cristatus. The sequence goes on along the minus strand of NC_140580.1, from coordinate 843,590,853 downwards.
GTTGACGAATCCTCGCGAATTTCTCAAAATAGGTGGGGCGCTACGCTCCGCTCCTACCCTGAAAGTCTCGGGGGGATCCGTCAAGCGGGGGCTGAGATAAAAGGGGGGTCCCAAAACGCGTTTTTCCCATGCATTTTTCCATAGGACCTTTAGAACGAGCTACAGCCCGAACGGCTGAACAGAATTACTCAAAATTTGGCAGAGAGGTAGTCCCTAGGTCAAGGAAGTGCCTTTTGTAGGTTTGGTGTAAATCTGTTCAGTAGATTCTGAGAAAATAGCCTTTAAATCAATATATATATCTGAGCCCGCTTACGGTACGCTTACCGTACGCTTACGGTAAGCGTACGGTGGCGTGCGCGAGCGCGATTCTGATTGGCTCTTAGATCTTAGTAAACATTCGAATCGGTCGAAACCAGGAAGCGGCGGCCGCCATTTTGTGTATTTCACTCTGAAAAAAAAGAGTGAAAACAAGGAAAGGGGGCAATGAGGAGAGTTACAGACCCCCTAACATTTGTAAGGGGGTCAAAGAAGGACAGAAAAGTACAAAAAAAACATTTATTGATTTTAAAAAAAATCACGGGGTACGCGTACGGTAAGCTTACGGTAAGCGTACGGTAAAAAAATAAAAATAAATAAATGAAAAGCAGATTTGAGAGTTTAGAAATTAGGGAGCTCTAAAAAGAGCTGTTGTGTTTATGAAGTCATTTTTTTAGTGGTACCTACAAGTAAGTACCGATGCAGAGTCTAAGGTTCAAGAGGAAGACTCTGTTCCCTTCATCATTGAAGTGCACACCATCTCCTCTATAAATGTCTTGCATGTCATAACGCAAGTTGTTGTGGTAAATGGCACCCATACCATAGTCACGGAGGAAAGCAGAAACAGATTTGTTGACGTGCTTTCTTGCTTTGTCAATCTGTGGACAGAAATGATTGGACCAGTTCCATTTTTGCCTTTGGCATATGTTGGAAAACACAAAGGCAGTTTTAGGGAAAAGTGTAAACAGTTGTGCAAAGGTGTCCTTCATAAGCATTTCCAGACCTACCCCAGTCAAAGTGCCTAGGTCATTGCCACCACAGTGCACTATTATGAGGTCAGGGTGTTGGATTTGAATGAAGGATTTCACCAATGGCATCAATTGGTGCCACTTTAACCCTCTCTGACCAATCCATTTAATGTCTACATTTGGCAAAGCAAGGTCTCTCACCATACCTGTTTTCTCTGCAAACTTTTCACTCCAGAAGACATAGCTGTGCCCTACAATCCACACTGTGAACATCTTCAAAGGAGAACTGGATGCACTCAGGAGGTGTCTTTCAGTAGAATGGCAATATGAAAAGAAAGACAGTTTGGAAATGGAGGCATACATATTTTTTTCAAAACAAAAATAACTGATTGGCTGTTTCATACCATTCTAGAATAAAAACTAGGCTGTATGTGTAAATTAATAGAAGCATGTTTTATATTGGTAAAAAAAAATGTGTAACCAAAGAACAGTACTATGGATTTGCTGTTAGGTTTGAAAAGTCAAGCACTCTTGCTCTGTGGAATTGAAACATTGTTTGGCGAACTTCTGACCTAACTCAACACAGCAGTGTTCCATGAGCTGTTGCTATGGTAGCAGGCAGAAGTCAAGTTGGGGGAAGGGTACTAGGCAGAAGTCAAGTTGGGGGAAGGGTACTTTTGGCAAAGGGTTGGTTTTCAACCAATAGAAATGTGTGATTACATTTGAAAAAAAGGGGGAAGCACTGAGATTTGAAACTTACAAGTATATGTGTGGAAAAATAGAGGGAAAGTTTGCCATTATCTGGTTCTGCTGAGAGGAGAGAGGTGAACACAACAGAGATCCTGGCTCTGATAATCTGCTGTTTGAGTGTCACATTTCTTTCACAACTAACTAATTTTAAAGGTGAGTTTACAGTTTGAGAGGGGATGTATGTGGTAACTTAAGAAATGAATAATAGAAATGGAAATTGTTTTTGTTGTAGTTACACATGGTGGTTTCATAATGTGTCAGTCTGTAAAAGTGATTTTCACTTGCCCCGAAAAAAAAAAGAGCAGTAAGTGTGCTTTCAAATTGGCAAAGAAATTTCGTTTTGGGACTAATGTGAAAACATGACTCTGTGTGCAGAGAGGAATTATAGGCAGAGATTTATTGCGTCTTGCTCTGGTGATTTCACAGTTGCATTAGATGGAAAGGGGGAGCGAATTTTTGGGGGAAGAAGCAGAGTCTTAGCACACACCCATGTGCTTGCCATGTATAGTCATGCACAGTATTTACAACCGAGTGGGGTTTTCAGGTTTCAGTCTGTAATGCAAATACATTCAGCATCACTAAGGCTGGTTGCCCTTGCTGTAGTGTAGCAGTCTGGACATGGGCTTTTTAAAAAATCTGAAAAGTGGTTTCATAATGTGACAGTTTGTAAAAGTGATTTTCACTTGCCCAAAAAAAAGAGCAGTTAGTGTGCATTCAAATTGGCATAGAAATTTCGTTTTGTGACTATTGTGAAAAGAAATGTAGTAATATATTTAAATACAATAAAGGAATTGTTACAGAGAATCGGTGAGATCTGTACAAATAAAACTTTAGAATTTTATTGGATTACCATTGGAAATTTAATCAAAAAAGAATTTTAAAATTACTATTTGGTCTAAAGGAAATGAAATCAGATGTATTTTGGAGTTATTTGAGATATAATATTGTGATTATACTTCTGAAACAAACATATCAGACGGTATTTTAAAGAAATAGGTATTGGTATTAGATGATATATTTTTAGAATATTATGCATTTCTATAATGTTAAGGTTAAGTAAAAAAAGAATCAGGGCTTTTTTAATACAATCTTTGTGATTGTTATTTTTTTTTGCCCGCTGTAAAATGATGAATGCAATTGCTTTCACAATTTATAGTGAAATGCAATATATTCTGAAAACAGCAAAAATAAGGCAAAAATATTTTATGGAAAAAAATGTAAATATGTGTACTGTATTATAAAATGTTTTAAAAATATTAATACTTTTTTCTTTTTTTCCAGATAGATATAGAAAATTTTCGAAAACTACAAACATTTTTAAAACTATTTTTAAAAAAAACAAATGAATAAATATTTTTTCAGTGAGTATGGTAAGTCAATAATAATAATTGTAGTCTCTCAAGGACCTTGTAATGTGTTTATTGATTTTTAGTGTTTTTTAAAAAAAAAAAAAAAAAAAGTACGCGCACCGTACGCGTACGGTAAAAAAAAATAAAAAAAGTTTTTAAAAACATATGTAAAAAAAAGATGAAAGATAAGGTTGGCTCTTAAAAGAACCGTTGTGTTCATGCAGGGACAGAGGAAAGGAAGCATGGGAAAATTATTCAAAGCGACAAATGTGTTGATCTATTTTGTTGTTCACTAGGGAAACACTGGTCTCCCTATAGCAAATTAGATCTTGACAAAATGTGCATCGAATATCAACCTTCCGAAATCGAGGGTTGATTTCCAGAGGGCCAGCAAAAGGAGATTCTCCCCCCACAGATGAAGGGCTCACCTGACCTGCAGAAGAAGGAGTCAGCCCTGCAGATGATGGTTCAGGCTGAGCTGCTGTGGATGTACTGGCTTGTCTTTCTGAAGAGTTACCTCCAAAAAGATGACCATGTGTCCTTCTGTGTACATCCTGGAGGTGTCTCTTCATGGTGTGATTCCCAAAGGAATACTTCCTGTTAGGATTACCTCTAGAAAGTACACGCTTACACAGCTTACAAGTCACTAAGGGTGCATTTACATTTTGCTGGCCTTCAGGAAAAGTAAAATAATCCCATACATAAGAGGGCTTTTGTTTCCTCGATCTCTGCCTCAAGACAGTGCTGCTAGTGCTAGCCTCACTCTCAGAAGAGCTCTGCTGTTCTGCCATCGTATCCCAAAGACAAACCAGCTCCTTCTCCCAAGGGATCACAAGCAGAAATGAGGGGAATGGGTGTGGTGTAGGAGAGTTCTAGAACTGAAAGTAGTTTCAACCAATCAAAAGTTGTGTTTCATGATCACATGACCTACCGTACGCTTACGGTACGCTTACGGTACGCTTACGGCAAAAGTGCGCATGCGCGTAAAAAAGACACGCGCTTGCGCGCATGCGCATAACAGTCACTACCCGACACTTCCGCGTAACGTGCGCGTGTAGCGTACACGCGTACGCGTCCCACGCGGAGGACGCACGGCTACGCAAATTGCGTAACTATACGCAAACAGCGTAGGAAAATTACGGACGTTGCGTAAACCGTACGCTTACCGTGAGCTTACGGTACGCGTACTAAAAAAATAAAAAAAAAAATAGAAAAAAAGTACTGCAAATAAATTTTACATGTTTATTTTAAAAAATATATAAAAAAAAACATATTTAAGAATTTTAAAAATTTAATCATAGTCTTTATAAAAGGTAAGAAATTAAAATAAAAATATGTTAGAAAAAATAGAAGAAAAAAAAAAATTAGCATTTAAAAAACCTTGCAAATTCACTGAAAAAACCATGGGTTTCACACACGTTATAGTTAGGAATTAGCATTTAAAAAACCTTGCAAATTCACTGAAAAAACCATGGGTTTCACACACGTTATAGTTAGGAATTAGCATTTAAAAAACCTTAGAAATTCAGTGAAAAAAACATAGGTTTCACACACGTTATAGTTAGGAATTAGCATTTAAAAAACCTTAGAAATTCAGTGAAAAAACCATAGGTTTCACACATGTTATAGTTAGCTGGACATTTTACTCGTAAAAAACCAATGAAATTCCCCCGTTATAGTTAGTTCAGCTAACTATAACTCGCGCGCCCGCAATGAACTGCTGATGACGTCACATATTACATCACTCATGACATGGTCAGTGACATCACTCATGACATCACTGATGACATCTCAAATGACATCACTGATGACCTCACTGATGACATCATCCTTGTGATAGAGTGGCAGACCTCCTCTTCCCCTAATAAAACCTTTGATACACACATTCAAAAATAGAGACTAAAATTTACAAAACAATGGACATACCAATAACAGTTACAACAACCTCTTCAGTAATTCTAAGATCCACATACACATCCACTCATTCACCAACAGTCCAATACAGTCACTCATACATGTACTCACTTATCATATGTACTCATACACCTATACATCCTGTAACACAATGCCACTCATCCATAGAGCTACTCACACACATAGTCACTCATGCTAATAAAGAATCAAACATACATTTACTTGCATATACAGTTATACACACACCACCACACTTACTTCTACGGAAACTTACACATACTTAGTCTTTTAAACAATCACTTATGGAAATACATACTTATTCATACAGGAACTCTTTCAATCTCTCACTCTCACATATACTCACATATATAAACCAATAGTCACATATACTAGTTTTAAACATATGTAGTTACTCATAAAGACACTATTGAGACAGTCATTCACTCACTAACACACCCATACACACACTCATCCACCCATGCAGTCCTGCACACATGCTCTGTTCAACACATACAAACAGTGAGTCACTCATTCATGCACCTATGCACTACGTCATACCCCCCACCGAACCATGCAGACACTCAGACTGATACTCAAAAAACCAACTAATAACCTATATAGACACCCATGTAGCTACTCACCAACCCATGCAGCCACTTATACACAAAGTGAAAAAATGATACAGATATTTATATATTTAAACATTACTCACTAAGCCATGTATTCACTATGATACACTTAATCAGTCAAGTACATAATCAATTTTTCAAAAAGAAATCATCCATTTAGACAGTAATATACCCATTTATTCTTCCATCAACCTTGAGATATACATATATAAAACATATTTAATTTTCAGAAAAACACACATTCACTGGATGATGTCATCAGTGAGGTCATCAGTGATGTCATTTGAGATGTCATCAGTGATGTCATGAGTGATGTCACTGACCATGTCATGAGTGATGTAATATGTGACGTCATCAGCAGTTCATTGCGGGCGCGCGAGTTATAGTTAGCTGAACTAACTATAACGGGGGAATTTCATTGGTTTTTTACGAGTAAAATGTCCAGCTAACTATAACATGTGTGAAACCTATGGTTTTTTCACTGAATTTCTAAGGTTTTTTAAATGCTAATTCCTAACTATAACGTGTGTGAAACCTATGGTTTTTTCACTGAATTTCTAAGGTTTTTTAAATGCTAATTCCTAACTATAACGTGTGTGAAACCCATGGTTTTTTCAGTGAATATATATATATATATACATCCTAGAAAGAGCTATGCGAGAAAGTGGGATAAGTGGGATTCCTGGTTGCGGGGGTAAGTCTTGGATGATGTCATCATGTCTTCAAGTGCTCGGTAACTCACCGCAGGCTTACATTTCACATATAGCGGTGCATGAACAGGCAGACTCTGCTTCTTTGACATCTGTATTTTGCATGCGTGATCTCACATTTACCCCATTTACTGGGTTTATCATATCTCAGGTCATTTTTGTTTTCCTTACTTTGACCCGCATAACTTTCTCTTGCGCGAGTACTGGTTCAAGAAGAAGATGTCGTATGCAAACCTCATGTGTGCTGCATTCCCGTGTGCTGTGCAAGCAACTTCTGCAACACCATCTAAAGAACCCGGATGGACATACCCTGGAAAGTTACTAATGTGATAGTTACTTCTGACGAGGTGGTGAAAAGGCAATCTAGTAATGAAAAGGCTTTGCAAAGTATTGATTCTCATACTGAATAGAGAACCATAATGGACATACTATGGTGGGTGGTAAAGCTAATTTTCTTCTCTGAGCAGACGGCGAACAAGCATTGGCAAAGCCAATAGGTGACGCCTACGCAAAATCTATTCGTTTCTTCAATGTTTATTTTAGCCATGTTGTCTAGCAAGGATGACCCGGTCAACTCTAGCCACATCAGATCGCTTTTTTAAAAACTTTCAGCCAAACTGCGCAGCCGTGCTGCTGTAGAACATGGCTAAGAAAACATTGACAAAGCCAATGGGTATCACATAGGCGAAAACCTATTTCCTTTGTCAATGCTTGTTCTTTTGTGCAGGTGGTGGGGTGCGGGACGGACAGGGCAAGCAACAACGTTAGGTGTTGGGAGTCAAGGTGTGGTGTCGTGAGCCGTAGGCCCACATGCTAATGAAATGAAGACACTGACACCAGATGGAAGTGTGCATGACTGGGCCCTGGCCACCAGCGCACAACCTCCTTTATTGACAGGATCATCTGATTGGTGACGTCTGTGATGGATGGGTGTGGGGTGTGTGTAAGTACAGCATCGAGGAATGGGGTACCTCATCAAGTGTCCATCAGGACATTATATTGGGCTAGCAACAACAGGGAGGAGGGAGGAACAGCGGCAGGAACAGTCTATTCTGTCTCAGATCAGATACTGTGTTATCCATGCACCACACATAAACTGGAAAATGCATTCATATTGAAAACTATGTCTGTATCAGTGAAAGATGCAAATCTCTCCGGTTTTGATTTGAAGTGGTGTTATTTGATATGGTTGAAATGGTTAATATGGATAACCCAAGAGCAGCAATCTCACGGTTTCTATTCACTAGATCTAGCTACATCTTGGCTACAGTACTTTAGGAGAATTCACTTTAAAGTTTATGTATATGTCATTCCATATGGTCGCATTGCATATGTGCCAACTGCATATTCAGGAGGGACTACTCCAGTTTAAGTAAAAATATTCATTGCATTCTTGCTCTAATGCAAATCAATGTGCCCCTACATACCTCTCTCTGTAGCGTGCCTGCACTTTAACACAAGTGTGGGATACTGCATGCCACCCCATCCCCCGTAGGCCCTAATTACGAGTGTAGGTGATATTAGCGCATCTGATTAATAACAATACCACAGGTATGTTATTTATCGGGTGCGATAAATAGCACCTATTACAAGTTTGTGGTAAATAGTAAGGGCCTTATTTGTATGGCCATGCGTCACTTTTACACCGCCGGTGCGTCACTTTTTGTGACTCAGCAGCTGCGTAAAAAATATGTCATGCTTTGCCCTATTTACAAAGTCATGCATCTAGGCACATGCGTCACTTTGTGAACCTCTGCGCCACATTATACCTGCGCCAGGTATAATGTATGCAGGGTGGGCGTTCCCCCACAAAAACCCTAGTAGAAGTGGGGCATTGAAATCTATGAGATTTCAGTGCATCACTTCTAGGACGCCATTGCATTAATATTTTACGCCTGCCTCACAGCAGGCGTAAGACTGACGCAGGCCCTTTCACATGGGGCTTGCCCCATGTGAAAGGACACATTGCTGAAGTTGCATCTGTTTTCAGACACAACCCAGCAATGCGTCACTTTTGCGCCTACAGATACGTCAGAAATACTGTAACTCCTTGCGACATGATGCGTCATACAGTAAATATGACGCATCCATCATGTCGCAAAGAGGGCGCACTGAAAAGTGACGCATCGCTGGTTTCACGCAGCAATGCGTCACTTCCCATAAATAAGGCCCTAAGTGTATTTTGGTGCTTAACGCACCTAAATTCGGATTGTACGATAAATAACATACATATTTTCCCTGTTAAATTTCAGCAGGTTTCACCTGCCAAAATGTAATGAAGCTTGAGGTATTTAGCATCTGATAATTATTGGGTACCATAAATACCTTTTAATTCATACTTCCGACCCATGTGCAAATAGGGGTTCACTTGATGGTTGGAATGAACCAATCCATTCGTAATCAAGGTGCATGTTTTTTCTCGTGAGAATTTAACTTGCTATAAATGCATAACAAATACCCCTCTCTCTCCCTCGCACAATATGCCACAGAGAACATCATGCATTCAACCTTGTTGCTGAAGGCTGTAAATTCTCTTCAAAGAAGAGAAGAAACCGGAATGTCAGAGGCAGTATCTCTGTGTTTTTTAAACAACGACGTGCTGTTTGTGGAGCTTGCGGTGGTATCTTTCTTTGGTTAGATCTATTTGGAGCTGTGGACCAGGTAAACTGTGCGAAAGAAGGGTGATTTGGTTCGAAGGAGTGCTGCATAGTAAAGGGGAAAAGTAAACCTTCCTTGGCACTCGCAGCAAGAGCCTGCCACAGCTGACAGTAAATGTGCCAAGAGGTTTGAGTTCTATTTTGGAAGAATTTTTCCACAACTTGATCTATCCCTTGCCTGCACGCATGCATATTCCTCACAAACTATACTTTTACTCTGTCCTACCGGTTACGGTCCACCTGGACCCTGTGGTTTGCTCTCTAGGAGAGATGCCCACACCTTGTCCATGCTCGATGATATTGTTGTTACCTGTATACATGTCGCTTGAGCATCGTAAAGTGCTCTGATACCCTGCAAGGGTCATGTTCGCACTATAAATAAATAAATAATAAAGAGGGGGGTGGAGGCCATGGAGTGGTCAGTGTGAGAAGTGGGGTAAGCACTGACGACAAAGGAGCAAAGATGACAGGGGATGCCAAAATTCCAATGCCCAATGCTTAATTTTAGTCAGTGGTTTCCGATGCTCTACTCTGGCACTTAATCGTCAACAACTGCAGTTATGTAGTGTGCCACATGGTGGCACACTTTGTCTGATTTAGAGACCAGCACAACAACAGTTGTTAATTCAAGATACCTCAAAAATGACTAACACCTGCCTCTGAAGCTACTCTTATAGCTATGGGGGCCTGGAATAGTTTGAATTGAAGCCTAGTACAAGTGGCGCATTGAAATCTATGAGATTTCAGTGCATCACTTCTAGGACGCCATTGCATTAATATCTTACGCCTGCCACACAGCAGGCGTAAGACTGACGCAGGCCCTTACACATGGGGCTTCCCCCATGTGAAAGGACAGATTGCTGTAGTTGCATCTGTTTTCAGACACAACCCAGCAATGCGTCACTTTTGCACCTACAGATACGTCAGATTTTCGGCTAGCTCACAGTACCACATCCAACCCGTAAACTAACCTGGGTACAGACATTGTTGGCAGCCTCGAACATGACACTCTGATTCTCAAGGAATCAAGGAAACAGATCTAGCCCTTTTGTTTGGTAACTCGTGCATGCCCAAGGTAAACACAAAAAAGATAAGACAATCCATTTTCAAACATTTATTCAAAAGATTGAATTCTTGCAAATAAAGCATGAGCTGCAATTATTAAGAAGATGAGACATGTCACTGTAATCAGCATTATTAGACTCGTAAACAATATGAACAATTCAAACCTGTTAATTGTTGCTAAAGTGTGATTACTCCTATCTATATCTTACCACTATACTAGAGAGAGCATAGCGGGGGCACCCTCTACCAGATACAAGCATAGACAAATACCCATATCTCGGTCTTAGATGTCAGGAAGCTGGGTGCAGGGCACAGTTTATCTTCCTTAGCGAATGGAGGTCAGAGTCAGCAGGGCTGCATCCCAGTCACAGTTCGCAGAGGTTTCGTTATAATCCCAAGCATGGAAATGCTCCTCTTACTTAATGTTAGTACAGAAATTGTTTTTATAATAAAGCACTGCTCTTATCAAACTGTATATAAGGCATAGAGCGGCTCATCAGGTTCATCTAGCTAAAATAAAGTGTCTCTTAATGAGCACAGAGAGAAAAGGAAAACAGTGACATTGTGTTCTAAATGTACAACCCTGGAACTAACTGTACAGACTACAGGGGGTCAATGCCTATCAGAAATGCACATACAGCACATTCACACATTTGCAGAAAAGTATGGCAAAAGTTAACACGAGAAATAGATGTCAACTTAAAGAGTTGATTCTAACATGGAGACTACACATGGGCCACGCAACAACGTCACTCCACTCTTCACCACTCTACTCCCGTTTTCGCAGCTCTACTCCACTCTGAACCACTCTACTCTTCGCTACTCCACTCTGTGTCCCTCAACTCTACATGACTCCACTCTGACACCTACATTACTCCACTCTATGACACTTCCGCTCTATACCACTCCACTCTATGGCACTGTACTCCACTTTACTCCACTACACTCTTCTCCACTCTATACCACTACATGCCTCTCCACTCTAGGTCACTCTGCTCCACTCCACTCTACGCCACTCCACGCTACTCCAGAGTGAAGCAGAGTAGAATGGCATAGAGTGGAGTAGAGTGGCCTATTGTGGAGGGGCGTAGAGTTTGTCACACGGCACTTCACTCTATGACGCTACTCCACTTTATGACACACCAATCGATGACACTCTACTCTACACCACTCTACGCTATGCCACTATATGAGACACTCCACTCTATGCCCCTCCACTCTACACCTCTCCACTCTACTCCACTCTGCAACACTCCAGTCCACTCTACTCCATGGAACGTCACTCCACGCTTGGCCACTCTGCTCCCCTCTTTGCCACTCTTCACCCTCTTCCCCACTCTACTCCAGTCCTGGCCACTACACTCGGTTACACTCCACTTTACGCCACTAACTTTTAGCCATGTTGTACAGCAGTCAAGCTGGTGTACAACATGGCTAAAACATATTGGCAAAGCCAATAGTTTTTGCACAGTCCAGACCTATTGGTTTTGCCAATGCTTGTTTAGATATGTAATTCACTAATGGGGAACGCTTTTATTTAGGTGTCCAGGCTTATTTTTTGTCTCAGTCCACCCTGTATGTATCACCTGTTAAATCCAAAATTTGAAGGTAAAACTCCAAAAAGACAGCAGACCCGCTCAAAAAGCCTCTCGGTTATAGGGCTCCTTCCAGACTTTACCATAAAAGACATAAATGGTCAAATTAGAGGTTTGGGAGAATTTTGTTCAGCATGTCGCTTCATCAAGATTATAAAAGTAATGGGCATTATGTAAGTTGCTAAGTTGAACAGGCAAATTAACTTAGAGGACCCGCGAGTGCTGTGACACCGATTTCACCTAATTTGAGAAAAAATTATTTACGGGATCAGTCGCTTGAATCTTTTATTGACTGCCCAAGCAACAACAATACTGCCCAAAGCAATTTTCCATAATTTGAGTCATTCTACTTAACGCTCATTACTTACCCTAGAAACATAGGGGCAGATTTACAAGCCCCTTGCGCCACTTTTGCGTCATTTTTAACATGGGAAAAGTGACGCAAAAGTGGCGCAAGGGGCTTGTAAATCCGCCCCATAGATTTTTTCAATCTATTTAAGTTCAGACATGCTTAACACAATGATCGTGAATCACGTGTTGGCTAGCAGTTGGAATACTTGATTGTAACTTGGATTTTCTTTGCAAATAAACATTTTTATTCTTCCATTTGCAAACAAATTCTCTGAAAGCTTCTAATTTTTGTATGTATTCAGCACCTGTTGTGCCTTAGGAGTGAAGCATGTTGATCTCTTTGAGACTATTTCAATTGAAATGACAATTGATATTGTTGAGATGGTGTACAGCAGTGAGATACCTGACAAGCCTGCGAAATTCACGAAATTTTCTTTGCTGAAATACGTGAAATGCCCAAAAAGTTATGTGAATTTATGTGTTATTATGGAAAATGATGATCTGATATTTTGTGCGATTTTTTAAGTGTGCACTGCGTCCTCGCCTCCAATTTTCACTTGAGGATGCATTGAGCACAAAATCACGTGTGGCATTAACAACAGTCACTTGTACTCAGTTCATTTGTATTATTCCCATGCCAGTTTGGACTGGCCTACCAGCAGTCAGGCGGTTCCAGAGGGACTGTCTGACTGATCAGACTGTGGGCCTGTTTTATGGTCTGCTGGGCTTGTTTTTACTGACAATTTTCCAAATATTAAAACAAACATTGCATGCAGCATGCTAAAATCCATGCAGTCTTCTATACCTTGCAAAACACTTATACACCCTGGGCCGTATTGACAACAAAATGATGCAAGCCATTTTGCTGCGCCGAACTGCTTCATTTTAAAAGCACAGGGATGCATCATATTGATAACAATATGACGCATACCTGTGCTTTCCACTGTGCTGGCGGCCTGGGGCACAATTGGCTGTCAAGCGCCAACGTAGGCACCCTTGCACTATGGTGAAACGTCGGCGAATTTAGTGCATCAAAAAAAGTGATGCACCAATGTTGCAAGGGACTTGTAAATAAGCCCCTGTGTCTTTAAAAGTTCAAAACTGTCCCAATTTGCAACAAAGGGACACTTTTTAAGCTATCTAATTCACTAATGGGGGCCACTTTTATTTTTTATTTTGCTGCCCAGACCTATATTCTGTGCCAATGCCCACATGATTGGATTTACATACTAGATCTCAATTACATGACGTGCCTTTTGCGTAACAATTGTAATGCGAAATGGCAGAAACTACCTGAAATTACACTGGCATAAATGACATTTTGCCCAGGCCTAGTACCTAAAGGAAGACCAGGAGCAAGGTGAGTGAATGAACGAGGCCCCCTTAGGGAACCTTACAGGGAGCCCCCCCTAAGGTTCTGTCACGCCACTAAGTAGCAAATTTCCTCATCATCAGGAACAGCTCTGGTAGAGGGCATATTAACAGATGATGGCCTTGTTTTACTGTCCCATGTGCCTCTGTTGATCTTAACATCTTCTCGTTTACCCATTTCTATTCATCAGAAACTTTCAATGAATTCCATTCACATTTTTAATTTGTAGAAAGATCTGATCCATGGTCGGGTCGTTCCCCGAAAAGGAGATTAATAGATGGATAGATGAGAAAAGGATGAGAAGAGCAGAATATACTGCAGGTGCTTGAGAAGACTTTCAACATTTTCCTTTAAGCAGGAGAAGATGGCATCAGCTTGACTGCCCATAAGACTTTGGTAGACTCTTCTCGAAGAAAGCTAGCGGAGGAAAGCACTGAGCATGGCCTCCCTCAGGTTGTTGACTAGTCATGGTGTAGTGACTGCCTTCTAGGCTTCTCTACGCCTGCAGGCTAGGCCATCTTCAGGTGTCTAGCGAAGGACAACTCAGAGACCTTTGCACTATCAGCCGGTCTTTTTTATACTTCTAAACCTTTCATGATATGGTGCAGCACAGGAGATTCGGAGACGTAGGCTTTGAAATGATGCCTGAGTAGGCCCCATTATTAACAGAATAAGACTTATTTTGAGTTAGAAGATCACTAACATTGTGGACGGTCAAGGCGGAAAATCTTACAACCATAACCGCAGCCTTCCAATAATGACCCAATCACCTTAATGAAAAATTCACCTCATCTAAGAAGGCTGCCAACAGAATGAATAGACTTTTTTTTTATTTCTAGCACACTGTAGTGAAATAGCAACCTTCGTTTTTAACATGTCTCACAGTGCTTCAGGGATGTCATTGGGCGGGTTAGTTTTAGGAATAGAGTCTTTCTCCACTGTTAGTTATTTAGGATCAGGTATGCTTAAGGCATGCATGGAAAATATGCATCTAGTGCATGGCCGTAGTGAAACCTCATAAAATAGAGCACTGATGCGCGGAAGCCGTTTGCGAAGATCGAGGTAGCAAAGGCCACTGTTACACCAGTGGGAGAGATGGTGGAGTCATCATGAGTCTTATTGGCCACTGGTCAGCTCACAACACATAATTGTAGCCATCCATGATGAGTAGATGCCAACTAGGCCAAAACTGGCAGACTCAGCAGAGTGCAGCCACAGACCCGGATTGAGGTTCACATCTGAGGCAGACAAGGAGCATCAGTGGGACGCCTACAAGACAAAATAGTGAAAGACGTGATAAACTGGTCTCATTACAAAGGGACAGGCATACATCTTCCACTTTAGGGGATCTTAAATGCTCATTCCTTGTCAATCACACCTCATTTCATACCCTTCACTTCCCACTGCTCTCTTATTAACCATCATTCCTCACCCTTCATTTATCATCCATCACTTCTCATTCTTCACTCCTCGTCCGTCAGTTGTCACTCCTCATCTCTCTGGTCTTATCTGTCACTCCCCATTCCTCACTTTTGATCTCTCACCATTCTCTCCCCAACCCCAATCCCTTCCCTGATCAGCCCAGCCCTTCACTGTCTTAGCCACAGCAGCACACAGACAGGTAGAGAACTGGTACAAAACAACCGGGTTCTGCAGAGATGGAGCTGGTTATGCTCATTTCCAACTCCATCAGTTTGAATCTGATTCATTCACATTTAAACTTAAGCCAGGGAGTTCCCCTGATGGAGTAGAACTGCTGTATCTCCAGACCTTGCATTCCCATTCTTTGTGGTCAATTGTTCATTATTTATTTCCTTCTTTCTTGTAAATTTCCATTCACAGGAGCGCGTGTAGTGTCTTCTAGTGAGTTCTTCCTATTTAGTTCCACTAGGAACCCATGTTTTCATGCCCAGGGGCAGTTGTGCAACATAAAGAATAATGTTGTCTGCATTGTGTTATTGATACTGCATTTCGGTGTAAAAGGGTGAGATCAGTTCACATGGCCACCTGACTCATTCTTGGGGCACAGTTGCAGGAACTAGCCTTTTCAGTCACAGTTATGGTGTGAGTGTAAGGTTCAGTAGTAGTGTTGTCACAGTTGGCATGCAGGCACCCTGTTCAGTTCTCATAGGTTGCTGCAGGGTGATCCCCCATAAACCAAGGAAGTTCTTCCGGAGGGAGCCCTCCACGACTTTGTAAAGTGGTAGTAACAAGAGGGCATCCTAAAATCATTCAATGCCCATGGATGCCCTTTCTACACAACAACAATGCATTTTGTTAGAATTTAAGATGTTATTATTTAATTTTCAGAAACTTTTCAGTAATAGAAGTTGCACACTTTCTTACCACATTTTAATAACAAAGAATTATAAATCAGCAATGCTCGATAATCACATTTCTTAACTAGTAAACAATTCTAAAACAAAATTCAAAACACTGCTTAATGTCTTACCCATCATCCATTACCTGCATAAATGAGGCCCTCCCTTTTCATACAAAGATTTGACACTCTTGAAGCTTAGGCTCACACGTAAGGTAGGGTAGGGTAGGCGTAATGCGCAGCCTACCAGCCAATTGGAGAACACCACCTCAGTGACAAATCACATCTTATAAATAACTGAGCATCAGCTACTAACTCTAGAATCACCTGAACTTGGTGGCCATTTCTCGCATTATTTGGTGCCCCATGCCTGTGCCAATAAAATGAATTGTCAAAGGTGACCAGACATTGTCTTCAGTCACTCAAAGTGAAAACGAATGAGTTACAGGACTTGTGGCAATAGCAACTTCTGTGACGAATGGACTGACGGAGTGTAAATAATATATACACAGGTTACGACTTTCTCCAGGTGACTATAACTGGCACCTAGGCCTCCATCCTTTGCCAGTACGACTAGTCTGGATGTGAGCCGTATGATGGAGGAAATTTAATTGAAAGACTCTCGGGTGGATTCAGGATTCCCCCCAAAATGGAAGCATTTGCACTTACCAACAAATAGTGGTTTTATGTCAGAATCTCAATAATGAAAGTTCAGCGGATGCCAACATATCAGCAGTGAACTGGTCAGCATGAGCAACTGGCTTAGTTCCAATGGTCTTACAGATACATTCAATATCTTTCCAATCAATATTTTTTAATACTGTGATCTTCATTTTATTAAAAAAAATGCAAAGCCAGACGCTGAGAGCATCCCTCAAGATAGATTTCTGGGTGAGTAGTACGTTGCATCCAGCCTTCTTAATTTGTTTGATCAAATTCGAGATATATGCTTTCTCTTCACGCAATCCTATGTCCATTTGTGCATTGTCTGAGGCTACAATCTGATTTTCCAAATCAGTCTTTGGAGCAGACAAGCAGAACTGAATGAGACCAATCTTTACCTTCACCACACAAGATACTCCAGTACTGGCCAACTTCTGAATCAACACCAACCATTCAAACAGTTTGCAATCATCAATAGTTCCACCTAGCTTCTTGAAAATGTTCAAATCTCGAAGATCCACACGAGTAGCTGTAGCTGGGTCAAGCACGTCCATCACTGCATCCACACTCATTGGAGAAAGCAGACTAGAGTATTGAGAAACCACCTTTGAGTTCAAAGAAGTAGTTGCACTGTTTAGAAACGTTTCTCTGTCATTCAACAGAACTGGTTGAGACATGTTGGTCAAGACTTCAATCCCCTTGTCAACAGCCTTCTGGAATGATTCAGAGATAATAGTAGGATGGATTCCTTTTTGAAGAAGCTTTGAGCAGGCATCCAAGAGGGCACCAGCAACAATAACAGCAGATGTTGTGCCATCACTAGCCTCACTGTCTTGAGCTTTGGACAATTCTACCAACATTTTGGCTTCTGGATGGAAGACCTGCATCTGCTTCAGAATAGTAGCTCCATCATTTGTTATAGTCGCATCAGGCATTAATGTTAGAAAGGTTGGAATTTCCAATATCTTGAAAGAGTTAGCCGTTCAGCCTTTATTGGTATCAATCCGTTCTTTAACACCTGCTACTGAAGCTGTCCTCAGTATTCTGAAGAACGGTGATGTGGTGTACACTAGATAGATCAGGGCACTAACAAAATTCTGGCATTGAAAAGATAAAAAATTCTATTGTGTTTTTGGAACTGATGACCGCTCTGGACCCTTTCCAAATAAAACATTTCTGCTTATTGCAAATAAATTTAATAAGTCTTTAGTTTAAAAAAAAAAGAATTGCAATAATGAAAATGTCATCTGACTTAAATATTGTGGACTAAAAACCGTTCAGAAAAAATATTGCTCAATTGGGTGTAAATTATATTTTTGGATGCCAAACAGGTTTGGATATTCTAGTACCTTGCACAGATTCTAAATCAAGACCAAAAGGCACTACTGAATGCCATTTAGAAAAACCCCAAAATAGGGATTATGAAGTCTCCAAGTGGCACTTAGCCAATAAAAATACATAATGGTCTAGGTTTGGGCTAGGATCCCACTAAATAATTAGCTCCATTTTCATGAAAGTTCTACTTGGTGACTTTCCAATCCCTATTTTGGCGATGTTAGGCTTTGCTTAAAGGGGACATAGTTTTGGAGCAGACTGGTCAGTGCAGAATTGTTACCAATCCATGCTGACAGGTGGATATGTTATTTGGCGCGAGTATCAAAAAAGCCTGAATTTTTCACCTTGAACTGGAATGTGAAGCCTTCTGCTCCTTACATACTGGCATAAGCATTCTTCCTTTATGTCCTACAGGAAGGGATGTTATTGAAGAGGGGAAGAGGAGAAAAGAGTGAATAGGAAGTGTGACTTGGGGCAAGTGCGCGGAGGGTCGATGGGCAAGGGATAACAGAATAGGGAGAGATGAGGTTGGTGGGGTCCATGCAACATCACAGACGACAGTGACAACTGGAAACAATTTCAAAATTAGAGTCAGGGGAAACGTTATCGCAAAAGGAACAAATGATGGACGGAATGCTGAACAATGCAATGCAAACATTCACCCCCAGTCACAAAGATCTGTCCATCAATTGTTCTTTTAGAAGGAGAAAAGTAATAGGTCTCTACAAATTAAATGACTTGATTAACAATGTAAGGTGGATTCAGATCAAAGAGTTTAATGATGCTTTCACTTTATAACTGGCTTTTATCTGCTAAGACTGTCTTATACAACTTGGTACGTACGTAAAAGAGGTAAAAGAGCATTACATTTGTAGATTGAAGAGCAATAATTTATTTTTCATCTGGTGCATAATCATAGCCAGCACATTATACTGTACCTTGCACCGTTCTGTGCTCATAAAAGAGTGCAGACCTACCATAATATTTTTCACCAATCTCACAGTGTATGTCGCTTTTATAATGTTTATTTAAACAAAAGAATAGCATTCATATGTAATGTTTTTATAGCCTTGAAGAAGCCCAGGTATATGCACCAAAAGCAGCGAAACATGTTGGCTGTCTGGATGACTGTGATTATATGCCCTAGGAAAAATAAATGATTGTACTTCAATCTAAAATGTAATGCTCTTTTGTATACATACCAACTTTGTAGATCACAGACTTAACAAAGAATAACAAGTTAGAGAGAGGCAACATTGTTAGTTTAATTGTATTCGGTTCCAGGCTGACCCAACTCCTCCCGAATGAATTTCGTCCTCACCCTAAACCTATGAATAAGCCTAATTAAGGGAATAGAATAGTGCACCGGAGCTGCGGGGCCTCTTCGTGTAGAATAAACAATTTAATGAGGCTGTCATGGAGAGTGATCTACATTTTGGGAGATTGCCCAGTTTCATTGCACACAAGTCCACGCCCCGTCAAACCCTAACAAGAGGCATATCAGCAGTGGTGCTGGAACAGTTTTCAGAGTGTGGGTGCTGCTATGACTGCTATGTCACTGAAGCCAAGGGAATTAAAGCGTCACACTAAGAACAAGTGTAGCAAACGAGCCACACCCATTTAGCAGGAGAGTGGCATGGGTGTGGTATTAAACCAGTGGTGTGTTTTGGATCACACTGTCGCATATATAACACTAAATTATGGTGTGCTCGGACACTGTCATTTACAGACAGCACATTTTCACTGCAATGGCCTCTAAACTTGCACAGATACACTGTCTGTCTGATTAAACTATAGCACACAAACGATAATGTGCGGAAATCAGGTTTCACAAATATTTCACATTTGTGCATCACCAAGTAAAGTGTCTTGATGTGTCTTGATGGTAATACAATCTTTTGCTATCATACTTCTGAATTACAATAAAACAGTGTTTCATTTGTGCTTTTCAAACTGCTGATATATTTCAAATGATTTGTACAGTTTATCTACAGATGTATACATTTTGTTGTGTGTTATAAAAAATTGACATCCTACAGCCTTTCCTTCCACACTCCCTGTACCCAAGCAAAATTGCCCCATAGTTCACTTCACAAAATCATCTCATTTTGCAGTCAGAGAAATAACAGTAAACACCAATCCCAATGTTAAAACAATAAGCAGAAATTTGACAGACAACATAGCCTGGCATTTAGCCTCTGGCTTTGAACCGTAGCAAATGTGACAAGATAAAAACAAAATGTAAAGGCATCTTATTTGCTCATTCACCTTCTGAACTCAAGCATGGGTATTGTGAGGGTGCTGCAGCACACCCCACCCAACCCTACTTCAATTGCCTCTACCTATTAATTGCTTTATTCTACCTCACTATTGAACTGTTGATCATTACAATGCTGGGGATGAGAAGGAGATGGGACGAGGGTGGTTGAGGGAGTGTTGAACACCAGTGCATGCGGCATGTAGAAATAACTGATGGAAAGCAGTTAAATTGAATGACTGGAACAAGGTCGAAGGTCGACTGCTATATGCTTGACCTTATTGCAGGCAGCTTGGTGCACCCCTCTGAAGGCTGGTGCCCTGGTATGGTCTAGCTCTTCCATGACAAAGGCTGGCCTGCTAATAACCTGACAAAAAGTTGTACAAAAACAGTAAGGTTTGCAAGGCGGTGAGTCCAAAGCTGGCCACTGATAGAGCTTTCAACCTGCTGTTGTTTTTGCTGGTGCTTTGGGTGGTTGTGATAATAAGCAGGAAGATGGCCGTGGAGAGGGGTTGAGGGAGTTAGATGGTTTAGAGATGGTTGAGAGAGAGTGAATGGGGCAAGTGTGGGAGAAAAGGACAGGGCACATATAAAGAGGCATATGCATATAGCGGTAAATGAAGTGTGAAGGGTCTGTGGCCCACAAACCTGCGCACCCAGGGGCAGATTTATGTTCCCTGGCGCATCCCTGCAAATCAGCAGGGATGCGCCAGGGAAGATGCATCACGCAAGTTTGCCCTTGCGCCACCGCAGATGCGCCGCATTTACAATGCGGTGCATCGTGGCGCAAGGACAAGCAGATGTGTGACGCATCTGCCGGCGTAAGCTGGGCGCAGTGCTGAAGTTGTGTCGCAAGTGCAATGCAACTCCAGCACTGTTCCAACCTGCCCTATCCCTAACATGGTGCGTCACGCCTTACGCCAGGCGACGGATTTGACGCACCAGCGTCGGAAAAGTGACTGTGTGAAATCTTGTAGATTTCACTGCATCACTTTTCCGAGGCTTTTTCCTACGTAACGCCCACCCTGCATACATTAAACCTGACGCAGGTTTAATGTGGCGCAGGGCTTTACAACGTGACGCATGTCCCTAGATGCGTCACGTTGTGAACCTGTCGCAGCATGGCGCTAGCTTTGCGCCGCCGCTGCGTCACAAAAGTGACGCAACGGCGGCGCAAAAGTGGCGCACGGGGCTAGTAAATCTTCCCCCCAGTGAGGCTGCTGTCTTTTCTGGGTCTGGAGTTATTGCTTCTGTAGAACAGACCGTGACAGAGCCCGGGTCAGAGTTCAGCCTTGGTTCCGGGGTGGTAGAACATAAAATGCCTTAAGCATTAGCAACGCAAATCGGCCCTGCCTGAGTAAGCTGGTGCAATGGTTTATTTTTATTTTATGTCAAACAAACACCCCAGAAACAAGAAGAAAACACTCAGCTGCTTAAATGTGAAGTCCATATGCTTGCAATACAAATTTTACTTTGGAAAAATAACCATGTCTAGCAGAAGTGGGGAATAGAAACCCTTTTCTTCTTATTGAGCATCACAATAAAATACGATTCTTAGTGACAAAAAGAAAAGGCAGCATTGGATTTTGATCGCTGTAACGTGAATACATTATTTTACCAATCCTAGTAGAATAAAAAAAGACAAACGATAACCTGGGTGCTGAAATACACATCTTTGCAGGTGGATGTGCACGTGACTAGACCCAGTGCTGTCACTCAGAGGGTGAAAGGCAAAGGTTTAAGCGGGCTCGAGGACTGCACCGTGCTGTATGCTGTGGTGGGAGAAATGTGAATGACTTGTGAAGAGACCAGTGGATAAAGAAAGCTGGCTGAAATCCCCTCTATGCAAGTATATACACATGCATTTTTCCTTTATGATTTTCTTTATTACATGACACTGGTGAGACAACTAATGATGTATCTAGGCCAGACCCAAAAAAAACTACTGTACCCCAACACTATTATTTTTGTGGTCCTCTAAAGCGGAAAAAATATCACATGTGAATTAGAGAGCTCTTTAAAAATTTCTCTTCTGTTACCCACTCGCTAATGAGATATGATGCCCCAGTAGATCTACGTTATATCTCACCAGGAAGTATCCATATTGTTAAGTGAGCACACACTTTATCTCAGGACTTTAATGTTCATTCTAACCCCGGAGCAGTGACAAACCACAAAATGATTTTAGTCACCGGCAGAATGTGATCGGGCCCTTGAGTCTCCCATATCTCACAGATATTCATTGGTCATGGTCTGAATGTTGCTCCCTGAAGGGTTGGGGGTTCCCTGCGCCTCTGCTCTAAAGTGCACCCCTACTTCCACAGGTACTTCCACAGTCTTTGACCTCAGAATGGAACATTTAAACGCTAGATCCCTCATTGGACATCTACCGTAATGATTAATATTACCCTGGAGCTAGTTGACCTTACACTTGGTGGTAGCAGGGCCCACCACCCTGACATTGCATCCCACCCCACCTCTATGTTACATCCATATAACCTAACCAGACCCATGTCAGACCTTAGAATGGAATATCAGCCACACCCAGGGTCCCCACAGCCTCTTAAGTAAACAATCCTATTATCCCATTGGTCCAAGACCGATGCACCAGACATTTGAAGGATTATTCAGTACCACCCTCGGCCCCCTCGAAACTGACACTCGGAGAGTGGCTCAAGCACGCAACCTCCTCAGAGGTCTTCATCCGTCCTGCCTTAAGCAGGGACAGTGAGAAGACAATATAGAATATGACCAGCCGTCCTTCGAGCTGCAAATGCTAGGTTTGGACAATGTTTGTTGTCCTTTGCCATGTTTGACGAGAAAGGACTCCTATCCCACCACACGCTTTGCATTTGTGGTATTGCCTTGACAGAAAGATGGATGCAAGAACAAAACACAAGACTGCAGCAATTGTAGCCCATAATATCCCAGTGCCAGACTAAGACTTAACTTCTTCTGCACTTGCATCTGAAGCGACGGGTGATGGAAAGTACATGGAGATGAGACATCTGAAACTATCAGCAAATACATAATACCCATCTGGAACTGATGGTTTGAAGTGGGCTGAGCAAAAAAAAATACCTCATTCAATGAGTGCCAGAAAGCTAAGATTGGTTTAGAAGAGTAGAGCGTGCGGGTCCTGCCCTTGCTTCTTGTACAGCTCCCCTGAGAACTCTCCAAACACCAATTACTAACACTGCATCAGGCTGTGCGCTAGCAAAATATCTATCTGCAGTATTTTCAAAGGCGCTCAATAATGGCCGCCGCGAACCCAGGCTTTGTTCCAGCCTCCTGCTCTCCTGGAGAAAGGGAACCTAATTATCTCACAGAGACTTTCTGCTACTAATCTGTCTGCTCAGCCGAGGGCTCATTCTTGTTACCTGACCCCCTGCCGGGCAAAGAGTCCTCAAGCTCACTGGGACTTCCTGTGACGCATTTTTGTCTACCGGAAGGCCAAGACTCTGCTTAGAAAGCGGTAAACAACTAGGCCCGCGCACAGCGAGAGTCAAGGTTTGTAATGTTCAATAGGAAATACACATGTCTGGTGTAGGCTGGAGGTTGTAAATGAGCAAAGTCCTCCTGCTGTTCCAACCAAAGCAGTCCAGCAGGGCTCATTATAGGTAGAGAAGTTGAAGTGAAAGCTGTAGTGTCGGTGAATTGGCATGAGTCAGACATACATGCAGAGGGCCCATAACCAGCTTCTCTCGCTCACACCCCAGGGCCAGCAATTATTTACTGTGCGAGCGGACAGGCAGCCAAACAAGTTATATGCCACGTGCATGACACAACACAAGTGGATTTCAAGCAGAAAGACATTGCTTTCCATATGTGAAACCCATATATGTAGGATCTGGAGAAACAAGTTGGAAATCCTTGAAAAGACAACAGCCAAATACCCCAACTATCTCCCATAGTTGTCACAACACGATCATCTCACAAAATACGCCCAAATGTATTCTAGTGGCAACATCGCGGCAGATCTGAACAATCTCCAAGTACTGTAAAAGCTTAGCTGCTCGCCCAGATATCCCCAAGTAAAACCTCATCCAAGCTTCTGCAGTGTGCCATCATCACTACCATCTCGACACGTGTCGACTTATATAATTATCTACTCTGGTTTATACTCCATACCATCCCCATGTCATGTTACGTACAATTTGTACACTGATGTAAGCCATTTCTGCTCAAAATGTCAGGCTACTTATGTTACCTATATAAATACATAAAAAAGCAGTCGCAAGTGTGATCCTTAGCTGTGAAATTTGTTAGAAAATAAAAATACTCACATAGAGTCCCTGCTTGTAAGAGAGAATCTTTAAGTCTAGGTTGAACATGAATCTGGATATGGAGCTTCCAATTTAGAAGACCGATATGAATTTGTGTGCTACCATTGGTCGCAAATTCTATCAGAGCATGAGACAGTATCGCTGAAAAGCTCAAATCAACAGGAGGGCTGCTCCCTAAAAGTCTCTCTCTACGAACTAAATGGTTATAATAGTGTGAATGAGTAACAATGTATGCTTATGATTACAAGTACTCCACACCCAACTGTAATTGTGTATTAATGCATTGTAATAATGTAAAATGTCAATAAGCAATAAGAAATGTAAAATCCCAATAAACTAATTTAAACAACAAAATTAATTTGTGTGCTACATCCTGCCTCGACCTGTGAATGGCTAAGTGGTTATAAAGTCAATAGTCTAACTCTCACTTCACATCAAGCCGTTGACATAGCTTACCAGAAGGTGCATCTAGTTGATGCCAGTCTATAAAGATTGTATGAATAAACAGCCATCTGATCCAGACAATCCATTTGATCAATATTGATCACTTGTTGACTGGCACATTATATACTTCACCCGGCCCAAGATGTCTGCCATGTTCTGTGACAGTTCACCAATCACAGGACTCTCGTAGTACTTCTGGATGTTTGTCCAAATTTAGGAGTGAACTTACAAATACAATGGACTGAAGCACACGAGTACCTCACAGACCTCACTCTCACAATAGAGCTGAACACCTCGGTGTAGGCCATGTTAGAAATCTGAAGTACAAGTCCACTTGGAGGGAAAACCCATATATGACATCAGCATTTTGGTTTGTGCTTACAGATGTCTACACAGGATTTTGGAAGCAAAGAGTTGAAACCAGTGGCACTTACCTAAAGCAGGAGCAGGTCCTGACAAGCAGTTTCTTGGTTTCCATTCTTGAACACATAACCAGATACATATATTCGATTGATGGGTCCTGACAAGCAGTTTCTTGGTTTCCATTCTTGAACACATAACCACATACATATATTCGATTGATGGGCCCATGGCAGGTGTAAAGGATGCTGATGATTAGTGATAAAGGGCTCTTGGAACCCTTACTAGTCACCCTAATACCAATTAAGAAATATTAACCAAATTAATTACAACAAACAACTGAATATATTAGTTGATGTTAGATACTTTTCAAATTCACATGGGTAAAGCCCCATCCCCACACAGTATTGACTTTTTTTTTTAATCCTTTATTTATGAGTTCGAGTGAACCAACATTGCCACAATAAACCTTTGTCACATCATGCAGCGTATCATGAAGAGAACAGAATCACATCAATATATGCATCAACAACTGTCTGCACAGGAGCAGTACATCAAGCTATGCAGAACAAAAGCATCTAACTAACGCGATCATCTGGCACCCCTCCACCTCATCCCAAGGCCACTCGGACCTTTAGTTTCCCACGTCAGTAGATTCATTGCTCGATGAATTGTCTCCACTAGCCAGAATCCTGTCTCCCAGGGCTCTCTATGTTAGTACATCATCCTCTACTTTCGCATCTCTCCTACTTAGTTTCAGGTGAATCTCTTCTGCTATTGACCATTCCTCAACGTCCCTGTGCCAGCTCTCAGTCTCCAGGGCACGCTGAACCATCCATGTTATGGCCACTCTGTGGCGGGCAAGGACCAACGCAAGCTGGCAGTATTTATATGCCATCATATGCCCCTTTATGTCGGCTTATATTGCCTAAAAGGCAAGACTGTGGGGTGATTGAGAACTGCAATGAGGTGGTGTGAACTAGTTTCTCAACTACCTGCACCCAAAAGTCTTGCACTGTCCGACACCCCCAAGTCAAGTGTAAAAAGTCAGCCCCTGGACTCCCGCATTGCGGACAGGCATCTGATTGGGTCTAGGATATTTGATGCAACGTCAGGGGTGTCATGTAAGTGCGATGCAGGAAATTATAGTGGGCCAGCTTGAATCGATCATTGCTAGTCACTGTTTTGGTAAATGTGAATATGTGCATCCAGTCCATGTCTGCAAAACAGCACCCACAATTCATTATCCCAGGTCGTCTAACCCGCAATGGGGATCCCACAGCATCAGCCACCATTGTTTTGTACAATAAGGGCACCAAGTGCCAACCAGAGGTGCATGTTAATAGGACTCCCAGCATGCAGGAATGTGTCGTCGCCACCGGGAAGGTAGTCCAGGACTCCCTGGCCAGTTTGGCCAGGCCAGCATATTGTAGGAAGTGCCCCAGGCCCAACCAAACTGTTCGATGGGATACAAGCCCCCGACTGCTTCACAACCACTCTCTTTGCACGCTTGAAAGGTCATATTGTCAGCCATGTGCCTGACCGGCGCAAGTATCCACACTGGTAGCTCCCTATGAAAAGGGGCCAAACGAACTACAACCCTCACTAGTTTCTGCCATAATTGTGCAGTCTGCTGGACCACGTAAGGCAAGTTGAGAGACACACCATCTCCCTCCATCAACAGTGCCAGGAGATCGACGACCTCCACCACTTTTGTCAACATATATTTCTCATTGCTATCGCCACTCTCTAGCACTTGAGCCGAGTGTTGCATTTGCGCAGCATCATAAAAAAGCTCTACTTCCAGTCCCCCTCCACATAACTGCAAGTCAGGGTGGACAACGCCACCCTGCTACGCCTGCCAGCCCAGAGAAGCTAAGTCAAAATGGAGTCCAGCTTCCTAAACACCCTAGCGGTTAGCTGACAAAGGTAAATCTGCACCACATATAGACAATTCAGGAGCAGCACCATTTTTGAGACCGCCACCCTGCACATCATTGACAGTGTGTTGCAGAATGCTATTGATGTGCACAACGAGTTGATTACCCTGCCTACATCAAGATGAAGTTGCTTGTCCCTACAGTGCGCCGCCATAATACCCAGGTAGCAAAAATGGTCCAATTCCCACCGTAAGCCAATGTCGGACAGCTGACCCACTGTGGTCCCCATCAGGGCAGCAAGAGGGAACAATAGAGACAGAGACTTATTGTGGTTAATTTGTAGCCCGGAAATTGCCTCAAAATCAAACCGGAGCATAATCCCTAAGGAGTCTGGGGGGGGGGGGGGGGGGGGGCCCGGAGATAAAATAGCAAATCTTTGGCATAGAGGGATAAGACATGCTGCGTCTCACCCATTTTTATTTATTTATTTATTTATTCAGTGTTTTCTATAGCGCGAACAAGACCCAAGAAATTGAGTTTCAGAGCGCTTTACATCAAGACCCCTTTAAAATCAGAGGATATACATTTCTTTACATATAAGCGTGAAAACGTGTTCAATAGTATGTCAGATGTTAACCAATGTCCAATCTGTCACGTATTGAAGAATAAGGAAACCATTCGGTAAAAGTAAAACATGTTATACACATTCTTCTGAACAAAAATAGGTTCATTCCTGATATCCTAACTGTCTACGATGGTTATAATATTGCTACTATGAAACAGATAAATATTGTTCGAGGTATATTTTTCAGAATAGTCTTATTGTAGCCTAGAATTAGTTATGGGAAAAATTTACCAATCAGAAAGGCCTTGGTCTCTTTTTTGAATCGTGGACCATACGTGATTCTCCTAATATTCGGTGGTAGTGAATTCCAGATCCTTAGTGCAGCTCCAGTGAACGCTCTGTTGTATGATCTCTTCTTACGGAAGAATGCTGTTTTTTAGCAAAAAATCTTTAGATCCTCTGGAGGGTCTACTGCCTTCCGATAACGTGATTTTCTGGGCCAGGTAACATGGAGTTTTTTGGTGTATTGCCTTGTGAGTGATACATGCAATAATGAATTGTATTCTTGCCTCGTACGGTAGTCAATTGAGCGCTTTTAGGTGTGGAGATATGTGGTCAAATGTTTTTGATCCAGTTATAAGTCTGGCTGCTGTATTGAGACATGCTTTAAGGGGGGCTGTAGAGATCTTACGGAGCACTGAGAGGGTCGCGCATCCATACTCAATTCTTGATATGACTAGAGCCTCGACTGCCATTTTGAGATCATCTGATTCGATGAACGGCTTCAATTTTTTGAGGTAGCTCAAATGGAAACAAGCAGATTTGGCCATAGCGTTGATGTGGGTTTGCGTGTTTAGTTCTTTATCCAGAGTGATTCCAAGAGATCTGGTAGAGTCTACTAGAATTGGGGAGCCGTTACGCTCAGTGATCATCTTGGTTCATTCCTTAGTCCTGGTTGCGTTTTTAGGCGGGGAGATCAAGAGGAATCCTGTTTTCTTTGCGTTGAGCTTCAGATGGTTGTCACCTAGCCATTCAACAGTTCTAATTAGTGGTTGGTTCATTATGACGATCTCTTCTGGTGATGTGAGCTTCATATACAGTTGGGTGTCGTCTGCGTACATGTGGAAGGAGATGTTAGCCTGCTGTAGTACATCTGTTAGTGGTTCAATGTACAGTTTGAATAGTGAAGGGGATAGAGATGACCCTTGTGGGACCCCAATCTGATTTGGGGATGGAAGGGAAAGCTCCTTGTTCACTAGGAATCTTTGCGATCTGTTCTCTAGGAAGGACTAGAACCATTTCAAGACTGTTCCTGATAAGCCCATGCTATTTTCGAGACGGTCTAATAGTTTGAGATGGTTTACGGTGTCAAATGTGGATGATAAGTCAAGAAGGGCCAAGAGACAGGTTTTATTACGGTCTAGAGCAAGCAGAGCGTCATCCACTATTTGTAGGATTGCTGTTTCCGTACTGTTGTGTGATCTGAACCCTGATTGGTAGTCATTCAGTAGCTTAAATTCGGTAATGTGTTGATTCAGTTGTTGTTGAGCACATTTTTCTAGAACTTTGGCTAGGAAGGGGATGGTTGTCACCGGCCTATAGTTGTTTGGATACAAAGGGTTCTCCGTAGGTTTTTTTAAAAGAGGGATGACCTGACCTATTTTTAGACAATTCGGGAAAGATCCTTGGGCTAGTGATTCATTAATTATCTAGGTCCAGTAGGGGATGACCATGTGGTTGAATGAGGACCAGCATTTAGCAGTAAGAGGGTTATTGTAGTGGTTATTGGGTTTCAGGGATAGTAAGGTTTTGGTAATGTTATGTTGGTTGTATAGTTTGAAATCTGAACAGTGAGCATTGTTTTTGGGTGTTGCTTGTGCAGGTGTGTCTGTATTCTCCCATTGAATATTCCTTATACTCAAGGCTTTGTCAGCGGTATTCTTGAGCTCTATCTCCAGTGAGCTGGCATTGTTGGTAAAGAAAGTTTGAAGTCTTCACAGTTCAAATCCGATTTAGCTGTTAGTAGTGAGGATTTGGCTAATTTGTTCGATTGATCTTTTAGTACCCCGAAGAGTTTTCTCGGCCTGTTTTTTGCGTTATCAAGCTCATTTCTAAGAAATTATTTTTTCGATTTAAGTACGCTTTTATTGTAGTTTTTTCGGGACTTTCTTAATTGTGTGAGGTGGAGGGATGATGGGTTTTGTCTCCAAATCCGTTCCGTAAGTCTGAGTTTTCATCTTTTCCTCATTCAGTGCACTATTGAACCATGGATTATTATCCTTGACTTGAATTCTTTTCAATCTCTTTTCCCCTGCTGTGCAGTTCATGTTGAGCCTACAACGCAAGAGGCTCTATTGCAAAAGCGAACAAAAGTGGGGTGAGGTGGCATCACTGCAGCATCCCTCTACCGAAACCCAACTATCGGACCGGCAATGGGCCACTTGAACCCTGGCCCTTGGCTCGGTATAAAGCAGTTTAACCCAATCCCGAAACTGAGGCACAAACCCCATAGCCTGCAGACCCTCCCACAAGTAACCCCAATAGACTGGATTGAAAGTTTCCTCCAGATCTATTGAAATAAAGGCCATTTCCTCGTCACAGCCTTCAACCTAATGAATAAGATGTGTCAAACGTCTAAGATTCAACCACATGCTGCCGCCGGGTATGAACACGCATTGCTTCTCATGTACCGATCCCGTCATCACCGGGTTCAATCGGTTAGCCAAAAGATTACACAGGACCTCGACATCTGAATGAATCATGGTGAGGGGTCTGTACGCCGCTGTATCACTCCTATCCCTGCCCGGCTTAAGCAGCATGAAGATCTCCCCTTACTGCATGGAGGGCAGCAGTACCCCCGTCCCTGTCGCTTCTATGAAAACCTCCAAGAGGCCCTGTGTAATTACTGCCGAAAATTCCTGGTAGAACTCCACCGGGAACCCGTCCCTGCCTGGAGCCTTAGACCGCAGGAGCATGCGCAGGGTTCTGCACAGCTCTTCAAGGTCAAGCCCAGCATTCAGCTCTCCCACTGCCACCTCCCTGATCCCAGGGAGCATCAAGTCTGCCAAAAACACCTGATAGCATGCCTGGGTGACCCTCGGGTCCTCTCTATACACCCCCTCCAGATGGCCACGTTATCAAAGTGAGAAGTTGCCACAGGTCAAGCAGGGGTCACCAAATGTGTGACCGGAGGGGTCACAACCTCTCTACACAGGCTCCAGGCCAGGAGCCTTCCCGGTTTATCCCCCTCCCTGTGCAGCCATTGCCTATTTGGCCACAGGGTGTACCTGTCCAGCCTGTCCTATGCGTCTGCTTTTCATGGTCGCACGTCTGCCTCCTCCCCTCTTACACCTGGACCAGCCAGATCACCTCCCTGTACTCTGCCAGCTCTGATTCAGATGCCAACAGGTCCACCTGCAACTGTCTCCGCACCCTGCATGTCAGCCCTAGGCACATCCTGCGCATTACCACCTTCATTGCATCCCTTTCCGTGGCGCTAGTCACTGTAGAGCCCCCAATTTGTCCCCATGTATTCAGTCAGCGCCTGCAACAAGGCCTCCCGCCCTATCGCATCAGTCAAAACCTCTGCAGGGAATGTCCACAAAGGTGCCTGTTCCGCATGGGCATCCCACCGCAGTGTGCAAGATACGGGGGAAATCTAGCTAGATGTGTTACTGTAATGCCCTCTGCCACAGAGACCCCCCACCAGTATCCTATCCAGCGTACTATGAGTATTGTGTGTCGGGGAATAGCACATGTACATCCTCTGCTGCGGGTGAAGTGCCCTCCACATGTCAACCAGCCCCAGATTGTCCATCACCTCCCGGACGGCTTAGTTATTTGAGTTGAGGCTTAGTGCCCTCTCTAGGTGGGAATCTATCTAGGGCGCCATCAGAGACACACTGAAAATATCCCAGCCAGAGCAGGGGCGTGTCCGTCTCCTCTGCCACCAAGTCTTGAAACGCATGAAAGAAGCGAGGACCATCCACATTCAGGGCATATGTATTAAGCACGGAAGTCTCCGTGCCATCCTCTTTACCCTGTAGGAGGACAACCCTACCCTCCACATCTGCCTCTACATATGTAAGAGAGGATGGCGTGCCCGGGGCTACCCAAATCAAGACCCCCCAGCGTCTGTGGAGTAGGAAACAGGATAGAGCCTGCCCTTCCACTTCTGAGACAGCTGCGCAGCCCTGGAATCCTCCAAGTGTGTCTGTCTATTGTGGGCAGGGTATGCAAATTTTATGGCGCTTCAAATAGGAAAGTACCCTAACCTCTTTATATAGGTCCCCTGCCCTCGAACTTTCCAGGTCATGACGTGATAACTACCCCTCCATCATCTTGTTCCAGATTCCCCCCTTCCATCATCCGTGCAGTATGACGACACCTCCTTGCTTCGTAAACATGTTTAACAACCGACAATAAAAAACATCAAACATCCCCCCACCCATGGACATGTAAGCCCACCGTATTCAAGTGCAGGACCCGCACTTCATCCCACCTCGTCCAACAGGGACAGGCCCCGCTCATCCCACCTCCCAGCCCATTCACAAGTTTTATTCACCTAATGGATTTGTAAAGTCAGTATCCTTCACACATCTCAAATATCTGGGGTGAGCCCCACAGTCCTATCCGCCCCCCCCCCCACCATATCTAGCATCCACTGCGGAACCTCCTTGCGCCTCCACCCATCCGGCAGGCAACATTACTCACATCTCTTCATCTCACAGCATGCCACCGGGCCTCTGAATCAACATATGCACAGAGCACAAACATAAAGATAGGCCAGAATAGATAGCAAGTTTAGTTTAACAATGTGTCCATGCCGAACGTATTCAGGACATAATCCTCAGCAGGGCCTTGTTCTGCAATTTCCAATCCAGTCTCAGGTGGGGACACCGGACTCCCTGTATTCCAGGACTTCCGCAATCTGCTTAGTAACATCGTCCTGGATTGTTACTGGGTGAGGTTTTGAGGATTTGATGGGTGAGCCACTATGGGCCCATCTGAGGACCGCTCACGCCGGGTTCCAGTCGTGGCCCAGCACCAGGGCCCGCCCCAGACTTCCCCACAGGGCGAAGCAGGGCTGCCTTTTCCCACATTTCCAGCCACTCTCAGACCTCTTTGGGGTACTCAAAAAATTGTGCCCAACCCTAGAAAATGACCTTTAGTTTAGAAGGATATAGGCGCATGTATTTCAGTTGCATGGCTGACTGCCAGAAAAGATTTTCGCTGCTCCTGCACTTTCTTAGTGTAGTCCGGGTAGATAGCAATTTTACAGTTTTCAAAAATGGGCATCGGATGTTCTATAGCTAATCTCAAAATACTGTCTCTGTCTCTTTAGTTCTATATCCTTGCAATGATGTCTCCCAGTGGGGCACCAATGCTCTATGCGCCCGTTCCACAACAAAGAACAAAGAACAAAGAACAAAGAGCGACCCTTGATCCTGCTCCAGGTAGGTCACTCCCAAGTCGCAACAGCACCACCTGTTGTGCCTGTGCTCCCTGCTCGCTGCTGCTGCCACTGCCGCGAGTTCGAGGCCCTCCTCCACCCGCAGGCTTCCACCTGCGCCTCATCCCTGGTGACCAGTGGCTGGCCGTAGGTCTGCTTGCGCTGTATTGCTCTGTTTTATTGCTTCATTGTCTCGTTTTTTCCCTCCTTCTGTTTTATTGTTTAATTCTGTGCCCATTGCCTTCTTTGCCCTCTGTCTCCTCGCCGCTCTTTCCCTCGTCTCTCCCGCCGCTGCGTCCCCTGCGGCCCCGCCGTCTGCTTTGTACTGTATAGCTTCTGTCCTTATTGTTTAATTTGTTCGTTTTCCCTCCTTCCCCTCTGTGTTCTGTGCCCTCTTTTGCCTTCTGTTCCCTCTGCATTTTGTGCCCTCTTTTGCTTTCTGTTCCCTCGCCGTTCCTGACCCGTTTTTCCCGCCGCTGCATCCACTGCAGACCCGCCCCCCTGCTCGCCCATTCGTCCACTCCCTCCTCCCAGCTGCTCCTCCCTCCCACCTCCCCTTCTTATGGTGGCCGCTGCGCGGTGAGGAGAGCGACCCTTGACCCTGCTCCAGGTAGGTCACTCCCCACGCCGACACAGCACCGCCTATTGTGCCTGTGCTCCCTGCTCACTGCTGCTGCTACTGCCGCGAGTTCGGGGCCCTCCTCCACCCACAGGCTACCACCAGCGCCTCATCCCTGGTGGCCAGTGGCTGGCCGTAGGTCTGCTTGCGCGGAATTGCTCTGTTTTATTGCTTAATTGTCTCGTTTTTTCCCTCCTTCTGTTTCATTGTTTAATTCTGTACCCTTTGAGTTCTTTGCCCTCTGTCCCCTCGCTGCTCCTTCCCCCGTCTCTCCCGCCGCTGCGTCCCGCCCCCCTGCTTTGTACTGTATTGCTTCTGTCCTTATTGTTTAATTTGTTCGTTTTCCCTCCTTCCCCTCTGCCTTCTGTGCCCTCTTTTGCCTTCTGTTCCTCTACATTTTGTGCCCTCTTTTGCCTTCAGTTCCCTCGCCATTCCTGACCTGTTTTTCCCGCCGATGCGTCCCCTGCGGCCCGCCCCCCCGCTCACCCATTCATCCACTCCCTCCTCCCAGCTGCTCCTTCCTCCCAACTCCCCTTCTTATGGTAGCCGCTGTGCGGCCGCGTAGCGGGTGCGCCGCTGGCAAGCCGAAGGCGCACCTAAGGCAAGCACGTCTGCGCCCATCCGCGCCTGGACCACGCCCAGCGCCAGAAACCCTGGCCCTCGAGACCCCCACGACACCCGACACCGCAACGAGGCCAGCACCCTCCACGCACTCAACACCGGACGATCACACACCTGCTTCCGGGCCGCCCCAAAGCACACCCAAGGACCCTTCTCCTGCCGGAACTGCAGCTTCACCAGCATCCGACTCGCCAACCCACCGACCAGGAAAGAACCCAACTACCTCAGATGCATTCTTCTCAACACCCGCTCCGCCCGCAAACATGCCATTGAACTCTGGGACCTACTCGACTCTAACTCCCCAGACGTCGCCTTCCTGGCAGAGACCTGGCTGAACCCCTCCTCAGCACCCGACATCGCCATAGCCATCCTGGACGGCTACAAGATCTCCCACAGGGACCGCACCAACGGAGTAGGAGGAGGAATCACCATCGTCCACAGGAACACGCTCAGAGTCTCGACCAGCACCGATGACACACTCAGCACCGCCGTACACCTGCACTTCCAGATCCACACCGATCCCAACACAACCCTCAGAGGAACCCTCATCTACAGACCCCCCGGACCCCGACCACAGCTCAGCGACTCCATCGCCGACTTCGTCAGCACACACGCCCTCACCTCCACAGACTACATCTTCCTCGGGGACCTGAACTTCCACCTCGAGAACAAAGACACCAACTCCACCACCCTGATCGCCAACCTCGCCAACCTTGGACTCAGACAACTCGTCACAACACCGACCCACTCCGCCAGCTACACGCTTGACCCCATCTTCTCCGCAAGCTCCCACTTCTCCTTCAACCACAGCACCGAACTCCACTGGACCGACCATCGCTGCATCCACTTCACCTTCCGGAAACCCACCACACACCACCACACCCAACAGATCCCCCACCGCTGCTGGAGAAAAGTCACCGAAGACCAGCTAACCACCACCCTCGCCCAGAGCCCACCCACCAACCCCGACACCGCCGCCCGCAACCTCAGACAGTGGATCGATGACTGCGCCAACACCCTCGCCCCAATCAAGAAACCCTCCAACAGTCACAGCAGCAAGAAAGCCAGCCGGTTCACTGAAGACCTCCAGGCCTCCAAGCAAACCTGACGAAAGCTTGAGAAAAAATGGCACCGTGAACGGACACTGGACAGCTACGCAGCCCACAAGAACGCCACCCACAGACACCATCACCTCATCAGATCTGCCGAAAGGGCCTCCTTCAAAGACCGCCTAGACAACAATGTACACAACAGCAAAGACCTCTTCAACATCGTGAAGGAACTCTCCAACCCCAGCTCCAACACCAACGACATCCCACCCTCGCAAGACCTGTGCGACTCCCTTGCCACCTTCTTCCATCGCAAGATCGCAGACATCCACGACAGCTTCAACGCCACGACCGCCCCAACAACCACTGAGACCTCCGTCCCCACGGCCACCATCCGCAACGACCTCCTGCTCTCCTGGACCAACATTAACGACGACAACACCATCAAAATCATGAACACCATCCACTGCGGATCTCCGGCAGACCCTTGCCCACATCACATCTTCAACAAAGCCAGCACCAGAGGAGCCTAGCGCGCAACCAAGATGGCCGCGTAGGTGCGAGGCTCCCGAGGACCTCCGCAACCTCCTACGTTTATCCTGTCTTCATCCTGCATCGGTTGAGGGGACTGTGTCGGTGAGCCTGAGCCGAGGTGGTACCCGTTTCCCGTTTTCGAATCGGACCTCGGGTGCCGGAGTGAGCACCGATTGAAGTTTGCGGCCCACTTCTCTCCTGACCCCGGATTCGCGTTTGGGGGCGACCCAGTGGCAAAGTGAACAACAACGGCGGGCTGGGCCTGGCGAGTCGCGTACCCCACACTTTCACTTTCACTTTCGCGCCCCCTTGCCGTTTTCGCAAGTGGGATCACGGCGCTCTTTGTGTTGGGGTGGCCTCGCTGGGAGACCCTGCCTGCCTGCCTGCTGCGGCCCGCTCTGCCGTCCTGGGGTGGCCCCCCGGAGCTCGTGCCTTGATTGCTTGCTCTCCACTGCGTGGCTGGTGCGGGTGTGAGACCCGCGACGATGGCCACGAAGCAGGATGGGGATCGGTTAAAGGCCAAGTCAACCCGGCGTGGCGCCGCACATCAGGCCAACATCATGGACCGCTACACCCTCCCGAAGGGGTCTCCCGGCGGATCGCACAAGTCCTCTGAGTGCCCCACGGATGCCCCGGATTTGCCCACGGATCTGTCTCTGCAAGACGTCATGAGCGCCATTGCTGAAATGAAGGCCTCGGTGGGCCAGCAGTTCGACACTTTAGCGCACAAAATCGACGCGGTCCTCATTGATGTCAACCTTGTGAGAGCTGATCTCTCCAAGACTAACGACCGGGTCGATTCTTTGGCCCACACCGCGTCGGGCCTCACGACTGAGGTGGCGGCCCTTCAAACGGAGGTGCACCGGCTCCGTCAGGCGAGTGCGCTCATGGATCGGCGCCTGGAGGACTCCGAGAGCCGGGCCCGGAGGAATAATATCCGCATCATCGGAGTGCCCGAGGGACAGGAGGAGTCGGCGGCGGATCTCTTTGTGGAGGACCTGATCACTACCCATCTCCAGCCTCGAGGACTGAGTAAATTCTTTGCCGTGGAGAGGGCCCATAGAGTTCCCGGGGGCAGACCGAAGGTTGGAGCCCCTCCGCGGCCTCTTATTGCCCGTATCTTTAACTTTCGGGACAGGGATGCGATTCTGCAAGCTTCCAGACTGCAAGGGCCGATTAAGCTGGAGAACATGGAGGTGAACTTTTATCCTGACTTCACCCAAGCGGTCCAGAAGCAGAGACTGAGTTTCCTGGGCGTCAAGCGGCGGCTTCGGGGCATGAACTTAAAATACGCCATGCTCTTCCCGGCCAGGCTGCGGGTGGAGGTGGATGGTCGCACTCACTTTTTTGACCGTCCTGAAACGGCCGGGGACTGGCTGGACACTTTGTCTGGGGGTCATGATCGGGAGGGCGGGGGGGGGCTGCGGGAGGAGACGGCCCACCGGACCGGGTCTGAGGTACTGAGGCCGGGGCTCACTCCGGATGATGCTGCCACTTTCGGCCAAGCTTAGGGTCTTTTGTTTGTTGTACTCGTCTTCCCTCCTTTGGAGGCGGTGCGGGGTCTTGAGGGGGTACTCTTTCCTCCTCTAGGGGGTCTAACTAGTTCCAATTATATAGGGGCGACAGGCACACTGCAAGTTGGGGGGGCTGTTTGGGCTCATGCAGGGGTGCAGGGAGGGGGGAGTTTTGTTGGGGCGGTTGGGTTGGGGTGGGGTTTTGTTCATTTGTACCACAAGGCAAAAGTATTGTTGTGCTAATCCTAAAGTGCTCTCGGGGGGACGATTGATCGCTTTCGGCTATGATGGGGGGTAGGGGACTGAGTCTATTGTCCTGGAATGTTAATGGACTGGGGGACAGGATAAAACGGGGTGTGGTCCTGCAGTTCCTGAAACGAATTTCACCCGATATAGTTTTTCTGCAGGAGACACACCTCATTGGCAACTCCTTTCGTGCTATGAATCGATGGGGCTACCGCCTTCTGGCCCATTCGGGCTTCACGTCTGGTTCAAGGGGTGTGGGCATTATGGCTAAAACCTCGCTCCCGTTGGAAGTTGATGAGGTGCTCCATGATGACAGGGGACGTTACACGGTTCTGGTGGGTAGAATGGAGGGCAGAGTGATTGTTTTTGTTTCTGTCTATGTCCCGCCAGGGCTGCAAACGACTACTTTTGCGGATCTGGGGCGCCTCCTCCTTGGCCTTCCGGAGGGGATTCTAGTGGTTGGGGGGGATTTTAACGCTGTGGTTTCCGGAATTGAGGACCGTCACCCCCCTAGGGATCTCCCCCGTGCCCAAGCGTGGTTGTCTGGCCTCTTGGATACCTTGGGGATGGTGGGTTGTTGGCGTATGAAACACCCTACACAGAAACAGTACACCTTTCATTCCGGGGCCCATGGCAGTCTCTCAAGGCTAGATTATGTCCTGGTGCCGGCGGCGCATGCGGGGAGGATCGGGGAGGTGCGCCATTTGGCGCGGGGTATTTCGGACCACTCCCCGCTCCTGTTGCACTTCGACATTCTCCCGAGGGGGGAGGGTAGGGTGGTCCCGATTAATCCCTGGTACCTGCGTGACCCCACCATTCGCGCAGAGTTGGTTAAATCCCTTACGCGATATTTTGACGATAATGTGGGGTCTATCTCATCGGCGGTCTCTCTGTGGGAGGCGTTCAAGACGGTACTCCGGGGGGAGGCCCTGTCCCTTATTTCCCATTCCCGGAAGCACGAGCGGGAGGAGCTGACCCGTGTTGAAACTGAGATAACCGAGTTGGAGGGTGACCTAGAATGGGGGGTGACGGATGACAAGTTACATGTTCTCCGACTCAAGCAGGCGGCCTATAAGGCCCTCGTCACGGAGGCGGCCAGGGGCCTCAGTAGAGAGCAACAGGGGAGACTGTATGATGTGGGTGATAAGGCTGGGAAATTGATTGCGTGGCTGGATAAAAAGGAGAGAGCGAGTCGAGTTGTCCCGTCGATTGAGAAACTGGATGGTGTGTGTGTCACTGAACCGGGAGAAATTGTTGATTGCTTCGCTGAATATTTCCGTGGGGTGTATTCCCCGGTGTCCTCCCGCTCGGAAGAGGATTCCCATGCCCTGCTCAGGGATATCGCGCTGCCTTCCCTTTCGGAGGAGGACAGAGTGTCGTTGGACGCCGCCCCAACATCTGAGGAAATTGCCCTCGCCATACGTTCGGTCGCTTCCGGCAAGGCCATGGGTCCTAATGGTCTTCCTATCGAATTGTAGAAGCTGCGACCGGATACGCTGGCGCCGCATCTCCGTGCTATGTTCCTCGCGGCCCGTTCGGCGGGTTCCCTCCCGCTAGACCAGCGTCTGGCTACTATCGTGGTTATTCACAAGGAGGGGAGGCCGCGGGACCGGGTCACGTCCTACAGGCCCATTTCGCTGCTGAATGCGGAACCCAAAATTCTCGCCAAGGTGTTGGCCAATCGGCTGGTTGGCGTGGTGTGCGATCTGATTCACCAGGATCAGTCCGGTTTTATCCCTCATCGCAACACTGCGCTCAACCTGCGGCGCTTGCATGGGGTGCTCGCACGTGTCCCGTTCATACGGGAGCAGGCCATTTTGGCGTCCCTGGACGCCACTATGGCGTTTGACACACTTGAGTGGCCATATATTTGGGCGACGCTGGCGAAGTTTGGGTTTGGCCCGGGATTCATCGGTTGGGTGAAATTGTTGTATTCCGGACCGCTGGCGCAGGTGGCTGTAAACGGTAGAGTGTCGGCTCCGTTTGAGCTGGGCAGGGGCACGCGGCAGGGCTGCCTGTTATCGCCGCTCCTCTTCGCGCTTGCCTTGGAGCCCCTGGCGGAGTGGCTGCGGTGGCATCCTTCTATCCGTGGTCTCCGATGGACCCCCGAGTATGAGGACCGCGTATCTCTTTACGCTGATGATATTCTTTTGTACCTGGCTTCCCCGCGTAAATCGCTGATAGTGCTGGTTGATGTATTGCACTCATTTGGCCTCAACTCCGGCCTAGCCATCAATTGGGCTAAATCTTGTGTGTATGTCCTCTCTGGGGAGGCTCCTATCCTTCCGCGGGGTTGTCCTATCCAGATTGCCCCGCGGGGATTTAGGTACCTGGGTATCTTCATTACCCTGGACGCGGAGGCCCGGTATAAACAGAACTTGCTTCCCCCCCTCCAGCGCCTGAAGGATGATGTCGCGCGTTGGAGGCGCTTGCCGCTCTCGCCGCTCGGCCGGGCGGCATTGTTTAAGATGATGTCGCTGCCACGTTTCCTGTACGCCTTACAGAACACAATGGACGTTGTCCCGGCGCGCTACTTTCGCGAGGTGGAGAGTTTGCAGCGCCGTCTGTTCTGGGAGGGTAGACCGCGTATCGCCCTGGCGAAGCTGACGCTCCCGTGGTACGACGGGGGGGTTGCCCTCCCAGACATCAAGCGATATTACTGGGCCTCCCAGCTGGCTGCGATAAATCACGGCCTTTACGGGCCCGCTCTAAACCCGGCCTTTGAGATGGATAAAATGTTACTGCCGGGCGGCGACTATAATCGGGCGCTTTATTCTAGCTCGCTCGACGCACGTCTGACGGGCCCCACGCGGGTCATGGTGCGAGTGTGGCACGCGGCTAACTTGGCGATGGGGTGGAAGGATCGTTTGACCCGGGCGACGCAACTATACGCATCTGAGCGGCTGGGCTCCCTGTGGACCTCGAAGGGCTTTGAGAAGTGGGACAGATAGGCATCAGCAGGGTGGGCGATCTCTGGACGAGGGGGGGATTCAAAACGTTCGATGTGCTGCAGACGGAATTCCAGTTGCAGGACAGGGAGTACTTTCGATATATGCAGATCCGTCATGCGTTGTGCTCCGTATTCCCGGACGTTGCCTCCATCCCGGAGAACTCCCCTCTGGAGGATAGAGTGCTAGATGGGCATGTACCGGACGCCACGATTTCATTAATTTACAAAAAACTCATCAATGATCGCTCGGGACTGCTGACTGGCCTTCGTGAGGCGTGGGGGGCTGATGGGTTGGAGCTGGATGACGAGGACTGGGTGTCTGCGGTGGCCTCCCCGAAAGAGGTGGCCATACCGGCTCGCCTTCGCTTCGTCCAGCTCAAGATACTCCATAGGATCTATGTTACGGGTCCGAGTCTGATGCGTATGGGCTATGCTGTGGACGGGTTGTGTAAGCGTGGGTGTGGTTCTTTGGGGACCTTTCTCCATATATTGTGGGAATGCCCGGAGGTGGCGCGATTCTGGCGTGGTGTGCACGAAGTCTTGCAGGCAGTTACGCATGTGCCGCTGCTGCCCGAGGCGAGGAGATGTCTCCTGAATGTGTGGGAGCCAACCGACTACTCAGTGCCGCAGACGTGGTGGGTGACTCTGGGATATATGGTGGCCAAGCGTGATATTGCGCAATTGTGGGGTTCCCAGAGGTCACCGACTGTCTCGGCGTGGAAGGACAACATGGATTGGTGTATGTTTCGGGAAAGGTGGTGTATGTTGCGAGAGGTAAGCCTGGGAAATGGGTGAAAGTGTGGGGCCCCTGGAACGCCTACCGTGGGGGAATCTGTACCCCGCCGCTGATGCCTGATCCGTCACCGGCCCCGTCTCCTTAGCCTGCTTGTCTTCCTGGTTCTGGGCATTGAGTTCACTTTGTCTCCGTCCCGACCTATCCCCCCCCTTGATATTCCTGTGGATCGGTAGGGTCCCCCCCAGGGAAGCACATGCTATTGTTTCCGATTGTGGGTTGCCTTGTGGATTTGTTTCTTCGTTATTTATATAAAAATGAAACCGTTGTGTGGGGTCCGGATGGTGTGGCTGCCAACGCTTCTTTCAACTCCTGTGATCTCTCTTCTGCCGCAGCGTGTGTTCTACTGTTTGTATTATATGCTCTTTCTGTCTGCTAGCGGCCGGCCTGAAGGTTGTAGGCCCATCTTTGTATATCTTTTGGATTCTGTAATAAACGGTTTAAAAAAAAAAAAAAAAGCCAGCACCGCCATCGCTCCTCATCTCCTGAAAGCCATCAACAACTCCTTTGAGACAGCGACCTTCCCAGAGAGATGGAAACACGCCAAGATCAACGCCTTACTCAAAAAACCCAAGGCTGACCCCAAGGACCTCAAGAATTTCCGGCCCTTCTCCCTGCTCCCGTTCCCGGCGAAGGTTATCGAAAAGACCGTCAACAGACAACTGACCCCCTTCCTCGAGGAAAACAACATCCTGGACCCATCCCAGTCTGGGTTCCGCAGCAAACACAGCACCGAAACTGCCCTCATCGCCGCCACCGATGACATCAGAGCCCTGCTAGACAACAGGGAAACCGCGGCCCTCATCCTCCTGGACCTGTCAGCTGCCTTCGACACGGTCTGCCACCGCACCCTACGCACACGCCTCCATGACGCTGGGATCCAAGAGAAGGCCCTGGACTGGACCACCTCCTTCCTCTCCGGCAGAACCCAGAGCATCCGCCTCCCCCCTTTCCACTCCGAAGCCACCGAGATCATCTGCGGCGTACACCAAGGCTCATCCCTCAGCCCAACACTGTTCAACATATACATGGCACCACTCACCCACGTCGCCCGACTGCACGAGCTCAACATCATCTCCTACGCCGACAACACCCAGATGATCCTCTCCCTCACCAAGGACCCCCACACCACCAAAACCAACCTCCATGAAGGAATGAAAGCCATCGCCGAGTGGATGAAGACCAGCCGATTGAAGGTAAACTCAGACAAGACGGAAGTACTCATCCTCGGACCTACCCCCTCGGCCTGGGACGACTCCTGGTAGCCGACCGCACTGGGAACAGCTCCAACACCCACCGACCACGGACGCAACCTAAGGTTCATCCTCCACTCTACACTCTCCATGACAAAGAAGGTCAACACCGTCTCGTCCTCCTGCTTCAACACCCTCCGTATGCTCCGAAAGATCTACAGGTGGATCCCTACCGAAACAAAAAGAACAGTCACAAGGCCCTCATCAGCAGCAGGTTGGACTACGGAAACGCCCTCTACGCAGGAGCCTCGGCCAAACTCCTGAAACGACTTCAACGCATCCTGAACACCTCTGCACGCCTGATCTTTGACATCCCTCGCCACAGCCACATCACAACCCACCTGAGAGACCTGCACTGGCTCCCCATCAACAAGAGGATCACCTTCAAGCTCCTCATCCATGCACACAAGGCTCTCCTCAACAGACGACTAAGCTTCTACACCCCCAACCGCCAGCTCCACTCCACCGACCTCGCCCTCGCCAGAGTCCCCCGCATCTGAAGAGCGACCTCTGGCGGCAGATCATTCTCCCACCTCGCCGCCAAGACCTGGAACACCCTCCCCATCCTCCTACGGCAGACCCAGGACCTGCTAACCTTCAGAAGACTCCTCAAAACCTGGCTAGTCGAGCAGTAGCAGCAACCCTACCCCCCCCAGCGCCTTGAGACCCCCACGGGTAAGCAGAGCGCTTTACAAATGTTCTGATTGATTGATTGATTGAAGAACTTCAGCAGGTCCCTCGGACGGAGCTGTCGCCTCACCCAGTCCTCCCAGAATGTCTTTGCCGAGGCCCACTTCACTCTCTCAGAGAACCCTAGCACTCAA
The DNA here is from genome assembly GCF_964204655.1 of Triturus cristatus. Lineage (NCBI taxonomy): Eukaryota > Metazoa > Chordata > Amphibia > Caudata > Salamandridae > Triturus > Triturus cristatus. The sequence goes on along the minus strand of NC_140580.1, from coordinate 843,547,492 downwards.
ACATTGCTGTGTGGTGCGTGCCCCCCCGCCCTCCACCATATGCTCCAGTACGCTGGTGACTGTGTTGATCTTGGCTATCTGTCACTTGAGGCTGGCGACCTCCCCCTGAAGATTCGCTATGTTACTCTCAGTAGTAATTACCTTGTCTGCCACCTTCCTTAAATTTGCCTGCAACAGATTACCATCTGTTGACACAGTCTCTATTTTCTATTTGAGTGCTGTGCGAGAACCTTGAATGGCCACCAACAACTCACCCTAGGGGGCTTAGGGTCACCCCCGGGAGGCCCACTGGCTGACTCCATCCTGCCCTGTCACGTCACCTGCAGAGACGGCTGTTCCTGTGTGGTATATTGCATGATTGTATCGTAGAATGTGGCCTGACTGCCATTTCCTTCCTCATGGCACCACAGGGCTTTTGCGCCGCTGAGTGACCTGGCCCACCACCAGTTCCGTGACGAGGCTGCCCCTGTGACTATGTACTAAGTCACAAATCCTTGCTAGTCACATGTGGCTCACCAGACCCCGCAGCCCCTTATGCACCCCAGTCCTCCGGGATGTGCTCTGCGCCAACCGCCACATGTTACTGTCATCAGGATGGCCCTGCTCTCGCCACCGACTGCGTACAGGCGGCTAGAGAACTTCCCTCTGCCAGCGGAGTGTGCAGAGTTTTGCCTACTCCGCGCTCCACTGAGAACGCGGAGTTTAGGCAAACGTCCGACTCCGCAGTGGAGCGGAGTTAGCCAGCCCTCCCTGAGGGACTTAGCTCTACTGTGGCGTCTCTGGGCTGCCCTCCTCCTCCTCACCATGGTCTCTCTCCTGCAAACCCCTACGTCAGATGTACATCTTGGTAGGACAGCGCATGCGTCTACCAAGACGTGCGTCCGACATAGGGGTTTGCGGGAGAAAGACCATAGCGAGGAGGAAGATGGCAGCCCGGAGACGCCACAGCAGAGGGGTTTTTTCTTTTTTAATTTTTTTATTTATATTTTTTATTAGGGGGGTGGAGGTGGGAAGCGGAGTGGCGTTCCACTAACTTTTTTCCCAACTCCTTGGAACTCAGCGTAGCAGCACTACGCCAGCTCTACCCCGGGGTTACTACAGCCCTCACCTTGTCCACGATCACAGTTCCACATTCCTCCGAGGCTTCCATTGTGGCCTGCTCCTGGCACAACACCTCACCGGTCCCATGAGTCCGCAATACAGTGTGCACCGGGCTCAAGGGATCCTCACACTAGCCCAGGGTTTGGCGGCGCAGTTGCAGCCCCAGTGCCTGCCAGGAGTCCCCATCACGACAAGGCTAGCTGTTGGGCCCCCTTGTGCACCTCCCAGGAGCAAGCAGGGCCCAACTTCAACCACCAATATCTAGTGGTTTCCGTGGGGTAGGGCCCCCCTGGCCCTCTCCCAGACTGCCTGCAGACGCTGAGGGATAAAGCCCTGTAGCCCCGGATGGGCCTCGCAGGCCGTGCGTGCTCCTGTCCTCACCCTGGTGGGCGCGTCAGGCCTCCTTCACTGCTTCGCTCCTTTTCCGCCACCCTCAGATGGGGTCAGCGCTGTCCGGGAGGGGGGAGGGGGTTGGGGGATGGGGAGGATGGCGGCAGCAGCCGGTTGTCTCACTGCAGCCCTGCCAGGAATCTTGGGCCACTCTGCCGCAGACTGCAGCCACACCCCACCAGGGCAAGCAATGGCCTCCTCCCAGCCAGCCTCCACAAGCCAAAAAGACAGCTCCCTCAGCGCCCTCTTCAGCAGGCCCTGCAGCCTCTTCTGGCACTTCTTTTTGGGGCCCCCATCTGCAGAATGGGTCAGCCACCTCGAGAGGGATTAATGAGCGCAATACATGCGCTGGAAGGCACAGGATTATTTAGGATTATGGCTCGGACCGGGAGATATGGGAAACTACATCCTGATGGCCATCTTACTTGTTCGAGAACCCATTATTGACTATTTGTGACATTGAGCAGCTGAACGCCATCCTCACAAATTGACCTATACCAGGCTTAAATCATTACAGCATTACGCAGAATTCCTTAATACAAACATATGGTAAAGAAGAAAGGGATAATCTGGTGATAGTGTGAGTAACTTCTTTGATCTTCTGTTTCATACTTGAAGTAATGCTAGAGAGTACAGGCAACAAGTTTCACCCCTTTGGCATGTAGGCCTGGGGCTTTCTCAAGGCTGCAAATTAATGCATGTAAATATACATTAGAGCTATATCAGGCATGCATATGAAAAGTGCCTAAAAAGCTCATGCATGTGTTTGATACCAAAACTATGTTAAACCTGGGGTGAGGCACACAGGTGAAGCGTGCACACTTATATTGTCAAACCAAAATTTGTAAGGAGTGTCAGTGTGAATTATCTAGTGGAAGAGAGGAATATCACATGCAAGTTCTCCAGAGGTGCAAAAACAATATAGCTAGCTGAGAGAGGCTATGCAGTAAGGATTAGAAGAGGAAACATTAGTAGATAAATATTTTCCAAAGAAGTGAAAACAGCAGAATTGAAAAGTAGTAGTATTTTTAGGTCTGTCTAAAAAAAAGTGTATGTATCACTGTAAGTGAACAACAGTACAAGAGTTGCAAAAAAGGTGAATGATGTAGGGGTGGGTGGTAAACTCCGCTCCTCCAGTGGAGTTTGCAGAGTTTTGCCCACTCTGTGAAGCGCTGGGAGCGCAGAGTTCCGGAAAAGCTCTGCCAACTGCTGTGTGGCAGAGATTTTTCTTGTGTGCTGCTCGCCCAATGTTAAGTTGACAAGCTAAAAAACTCAAGGGCTGAACCTCATCCAGGTGAGATTTCGCAACGTGGGTGGTCGTGGCAGGTCACTACCACTCGAAAGAGAAAGCTGCCGCCCACATTGAGGAAACTGCTGGTCGAGTTGAAAATCTACTCAGGTGGCAGCAGAAAGAAGCTGCCCCCTCTGGCACACCATGTGGTGCCATTTGTGCTAAATTTACAGCGTGGGACAAGCTCCTGGTGCTGAAAATCAGCACAAGCAGCGTGACATACCGACCATGCAATTGCAAACTCACTTTAGTGTACAAAACCCATTTTGCAAATCGGATTTTTTTTAGGACTTGTAAAATGAGTTATGCAACCCACATCAAATAACAATTCGGAAGGAACTTGAAATGGCGATCCTTCTAAATTGCGATTCAGTAACTAATCTAGCAATTGTTTGCGACCTGAATTCCGTTCACAAACCATTGACCAGTTACCGACTCCTCAAAGGGGGTGCTACTGATTTGCAAAGGGGAGAGGTACCCATGGAACCCCCTTTGGAGATTGGGGTGGCAGCTTCAGAGTAGTAAGTAGGTAGTGGTCCCAAGGACTACTGCCTGATATCCCTGTAGTTTTACGAAACAGAACATTTTTAAAGCAGCACCAGTTCCTTTAAGAAACACAGGTGCTTAATAAAAAAAAAGTTTTCTGTTTTGGAATTTAATCCAAAGGATGGTGGTCTTCTGTCCCTTGCAATCCACCAACCCCGTGACTGCAATCAACCACATGGTGTTGCATATTGTGACCTGCCTGATTAATCAAGTTGTTCAGCGATCTCCTGAGATTAGTTTTTTTTGGACAACCTGCTAGTAGACAGGTTGGTTTGTAAACTCAGATTCCATTCGCAAATGTCCATGCACTTTTTGCAACCACTTTTTGTGAATGGAATTTTTTGTATGTCTGGTCTTATGTTCTTACCATATTCAGAATAAGGCCTGGGTGAAATTTCATTTATGCCAGTATACTGAACAACAGTGATATAAAATGACTACGATTGTGCCATTACCCCACATCGCATAATTCAAAATGTGCTTGTTGGACATGGCCCTTTCTGCAGGGTCATCCCTGAACTTTTTGCCATCCTCCTGGTATTTTTTCTGACCTGGTGTTGGTGGTTTTAGTACTCTGGGCACGTTATCACTGCTGTCCAGTGTAAAGTGCATGTGCTCTCTATGGTAAACGTGGTAAGATTGGTCTACACCTGTTTAGCATATGCAATTTACCTTGTAAAGTCCCTTGTAAAGTGGTATCCTTGATACCCAGGGCCAGTAAATTAAATGCTACTGGTGGGCTTGCAGCGCTGCTTGCGCCACCCACCAAAGTAGCCTTTCGCACCTGTCTCAGGCCTCTTCCATTGCAGGGCCTGCGTGTGCAGTTTACTGCCGCTGTGACGTGGCACATAAAGTGGTTGCCACGTCTGTGACTCCCTTTTTACTCCATATCAGTGACTCCTAAGTTAGGTGCTAGCTAGCCCTATGGGCAGGGTGCGCTGTAGTTAAAAGGAAGGACATGTGCCCTAACTGTATGGCATGTCCTGGTCATGACAAACAGCCATTTTGGTTTCTCACTGCTGTGAGGCTGCCCTCTCATAATAGTGCATTGGGGATTCCCTGATATGAGTTTCAGTGGTAATTCCGGATCTGGGAGGAGTAGCGTGATTAAGTATGGCATGTTTGGAATAGTGGTGATAAATGCTCCATGGTGGTGTGCGCAGATTTATTGTAACTTTTTTAGAAATGCCACTTTTAGAAGTGGGCATTTCTGTGTGTTATGTGTCTTCGTGCCTGCCTGATGTGTATTGCATGTCTGGCTCTGGGGTGACAGCGGCTGGGGAGGTGCAGTGGCTCTAGAGGAGCTGCGTGAGTCAGCGCTAGGCTGAATAGGCCTTATCTGCCTTTGGAGTACTGGGAGGAGTAGCCCCTGACCCTGAATAGGTCTGTGCCTGCCTTACACAATGCTGGCTCCTCCCCCTGTGGTGTGTCTGGGGCCAGAGCCTACACTTACAATGGGGACCGTCAAGCACTTGTTAAGTGTCCCCCAGACCTGGTTTGGACTGGGTCCCAAGCCCTGTGCCAGGGCAGGGCAAAGAAGACCTGTAGCATAAATATTGGGGCTGTGACCCCAGGAAGGAGAGGAACGTTTGGGTTACCTGCTGGAAGCCTGGTGGACTTCTTGGCGAGGAGGAACCGCTATGGGACCCAGCTGCTGGGTCCTGGGGGTCCCTACCTGCTGGAATGCCTGTGTCCAGCCCTGTTCAGGATGGCCTGAAGCCTGGAGTGTTTGTGCCACTGGAGTGTGAGGAGCACATTTATGTGGTTGTGTTTCCCCCAGTGCTGTCACTCATCTGAAGCGCGTGGTCGGTGCTTTCCTGGCATTGTCTGAGAGGGGGCCGCAGAATCGGCGGAGACTTTGCTTCGAGATCGGCGAAACCGGAAGTCAGGCAGGTAGAGCATGACCTGGGGCGTGACCGGCCAAAGAAAACAGCATCCGAGCCGGAAGTCAGGCAAGCCTGTGCCTGAGTGTGGGCGGGGCTCCCGTTTTATAGAAGAGAGCCCCACGTGCTGCCTAAGCCTGCTTGATCCCAAAGAGAGAGGAGATCTGCCCTTTCGGTTTGCCGGAGCCACGAGGGATCATGAGGATCCATGGCACCCGCTTGTGAGCCACGCAAGCGCGGTGGGCATGCCAGGTGTTGCCTAGCACCCAGCTGAAGCAGTGCTGGAACCGGAAGACAGGCAAGCTTGCTCCTGACTGTGGGCAGGGCTCCCCATACGGAGGAGGAGAGCCCGCGTGACTGCCCCAACTAAGACGGAGCCTTGCAGGCTCGTCGGATCGCTAGGGAGGACTGGAGCATCGCGGGCTCCCTGCTGACGCATCCCATCTAAATCCTGAGACAAAGAGAAGCCCCGGTGAGTGGGGATGGAAAGGCACCCTGTTGGTGCCCGCTTGTCCATATTTCCCCACAAAGAAAAACCCCAGTTAGTGGGGCTTATAAGGCACACTGTTGGTGCCTGTCAGTTTGCACAGCTGCACCGCCAGATCGCGGGCAGCTGCAACCTGGGGGCACTCCAGCCTTGAGTGTAGGGTGAGTTGCACCCTGCCCCACTGATCGCTTTGTGGGCATTGTTTCGGCTGCATCTGCAGCCAGGTGGGGGCTAGTGGAAGCCGTGTGCCCGGAAGGAATGGACACACAGAGCTAGGAGAACCCTGTGTGGTGGTGGGTGATACCAGGAGGATATCCCTGGGATGTGTACAATTTACAAGTATCTATGCACTGCATTTCTGCTGATTATACTCTGCATCCCATGCTAAGTACTGCTAGGCTGTTTGTGCATAATATGTTGATGCTAAGTGTATCTTGCCAGTAGTTACTGGCTGCTTCCCTACTTGTGTGTTCCAATGGTTATGACAGTGGCCCGATTGACCTTGTCCTGTATATAATTCTTGTAAAGTGATACCTAGTGCCAGGTGGCACAGTGTATATATGTGATTATGCTCTCATGTGTTTTATTAGTAATACAAAGGCTATTTTTATATAACCATGTGTGGAGTTTCTTTTGTGGTGTGCCTAGTGTGTCGCTGCTGTGTGTGTGTCTTGAGCAAACGCTTTACACATTGCCTCTGGGATAAGCCTGATTACTTGTGCCAAGCTACCAAGGGGGTGAGCAGAGGTTATCTTCAGTGTGTAACTCCCTTGCCCTGACTAGAGGGGTGGTTTCTGCCTGGCTTAGGCGCATGCCTTAGCCAATCAGAAATCCCATTTCTAACAGTGCTCTTTTAAAAGTCCTGTCGGGGGAGCATGGGAAGAATGGGAACCAATCAAACGTGATTTACTGTTGTTTGTGTCATATGCCACTTTTCACCATTTTAGTGCAAAAATGTTTCCTTGTGCCAAAAATAGAAGAGAGGACGCATTTTGTGCCTCAAAATTGTGCCAAATTGTCAAAGCCAGCATTTTACACAATAACACATAGTTTTGTGTAAGTTTTGGGGCATTTAGAGTAATTTTTGCCTTTCTCACATTCATTATGATAGGTGACTGTGAAGGAGAAATGTTACTTATAATTCAGTCAAGTATACAGGAAAGGAAAAGTTCACTGTGATTGAAGACTATGTGTGAATTGTATTGCATTGCTGCATTTGTACAGCGCTTCATACCTCTGACAAGGCTGAAAAGCACTCAGATTTCGATAGGTACCTCGGCACCCTACGAAAGGCATTAAATGTAGCAAGGCTTAAGTGGGAAAGGCTAGGTGTGGTAAAAGAGGTTGAAAAATATACTCCAAACATAATGTGGCAGTATGAGAATATATGCCATGGTAGTACTATTTATGACAAAAATCATTTCCTACCAGGTGGAAATCTCCACCTCTGCAATTTTCCCTACGTGGAGATCATCACATATGTAAGTATTTTACTTAGAAGTACATATGGGAGGGGCAAGGAGCAGTAGATAGAAAATGGGGATATCATTTACTACTAAATAGGAAGGGGTTTAGAGAGGAGTAAGGAGTGGCTTAGGGAGGGCAAAGGAGTGGATTAGGAAAAGACAAACAAACTCCCACAAAAGACTAAGCTCATTACTATTCACAAACTGGACTTCTAAGGTAACTAAAGCCAAAAGGAACCAAACCAGTAGTAAATGTACTCCAGCTCAAACCTAGAGTAAGTCCAGTACCACATATAGCCAACCACTGGTATTGCAGTACCCTTCCATAGAAAATAATATAAGTAGGAGCTCAAAATAGAAATCCTTTGGAAATAATGTTAAAATAAATTAATGTATTACAACTTAAAAAAACATGCACATTTAATTTAATGTAAAAAAATTATATATAAATAAAAATGATTATTTTTGATACAATATTTTATTAACTTTCTTATTTAAATATAAATGTAACTTTAAAAGTAAACAATCTAAATTAATTCTGTTCATAATGTTTTGTAATTTCTTATATAAAAATAAATATAAACATTTTACTTTAGGGGAATGTATTTTCCATACAATTTTGATTAATTAATTTAACAAAATTAAATATTCAGTTCAAAATTAAGTTGAAAGTACTGTACCAGATTTTTTATTTTGTTCTACATTGAAAAGACATATGCATAATTAATTAAAATTAATATTTAACATAAAATATATATATTTTTTAGGTTTAATACACTTTTAAATTTTTCCCCCTACTTCACCATAGGAAAACTTCCATCTCGGAAGTATAGATATTCGCTGTACACTAGTAAATTGACTACTATAAACTCTGAAATGGTGAATAACCCAAAAAAGTAATATGTTTACTACAAAGTGCGTGGGTAAAATCTACATGTGTAGATTTAGTCACATATAAATTTACTTTTTGTGACAATGCACCATTTTGATTATAGTGATGGGAAGAGGCATGCTTTGAATGTTTTTCTTGTTTATTCTTCGTATACCAGGCCCGTTGAGCTAAAGCATTTGGCTGACTGGACAGAAGGAGAGGTTTCACAAGTTCATGCCTTTTTATAGGGAAACCCTGTAAATTACGTGGTGAGTTCTGATGATAAATGTTGAATTTTTGTTGAAGGAAGAGAGGTCCTACATCATGGATTGCTTGATGGGCTAAGCACATCGATTTTTAATATTGAGATGTTAGCTGCTGGAGCCAGTGTGACATAGTTTTTCTTCGGTGGTCTGAGAAGCTGACTGGTAGCTGTAATTTAGATTCTCTGTAGTTTTCAAAGTGTTAACACAAGTGTTTCAGTGCATAGACCATTGGTTCAGTCCGGATGGGAGAATGCTAATGCAATGATAGCATTGATCGTTCGCAGAAACCCAAGATAAGGGAAAATTAATCGAAGGGATCTCATCCTGTGGAAGCTTTTTTTGGCCATTTTAGTTACTGTGAAAGAAGGGACAGCTATGTTTCTCCCTTCTGCTGAGTATAGTGGTGGGTGCCTTGGTTCCAGACGCCATATGTTCGAAGGGTGATGCTTCATTTAGTTAGCACATTCAAGAGTCTCCATTTTCAGGTGTTGAGCTAAGATGGCTAACAAACATTCAGTTATCAATTGCCTGTAAGTATTTTTTCATGATACAGGAGTCAAGAACAGGTATCATCATTATTACAACTGAGAATGAAGAAGGAAATGAGCTCAGATGTTGGACTGAGGTAGATGTTAAAGGTGCTCTGTGTTGGTTGGGGATACGGTATGCCAGCTGCTGTTCAGAGAAGAAGAGGAAAGCACTACGGAGAGAAACTCATAAACAGTGTATGGTGTAATCCATTTCAGAATAGTTCATTTAATGTCTACCTCATGAAGTTCCTTTTGGAGTGAGGGATCTTGAACTGAGTCAAATGCGAAAAGAGGTTAAGCAGGAGATCGCTTTGACTGCTGGGTCAATAGCTGTTTTGATTCCATCTCATGTAGATGTCAGTAAATTCTCAATGCCCTGATCAGGACAAAATCCATTTTGTAAATTCGAGAGAAGGTTATCATTAATGTATCCCAATATTTGACGAAATACAGATCTTGTGACCAATTTGCCTAATCAAGCATTTGCTCTTGGCCAGTAGTTGATAGATTCCAGGAGCCACATCACATTTTTTCTTTAACACAGGTTTAAAATCTGTAATTTTGTGCTTCCTCGGAAAGGTTCCCATTGCTAAAGAATGAATTGCTTTGGCTCTGGTCGGTATGATCCTAGAGTTTGTGAGGAGGTGTCTGACACCACTTGAGGGGGACCAGGGGCAAGCAGGGGCTAGGTGACCACAGCCTTGCAGACTGGGGTCATTTGCCTCGGATGTCCTGGGGTCCGTCCTACTATGGTTTCATAAATTTGGCTAAGTACAATGTCTCAGCACTTGCACGGAAGCGCCGCTTCATTGGTGAGACAGCAGAGCGGCATGACCTGTTCACAAGCTCACATCCGGGGAGGAGGAGGCAGGCCCACAACACCTGAGTGTTTTTAATATGGCTGGCAACGTGAGGTGCGGGACCCCTGCATTGGTGAGACAGCAGGGCAGGGTGGACTGCATTTGCCGCAAGGCAACAGCTGGGAAGAAGGAGGAGGGGTCGCAACACCTGAGTGTTTTCAATTCTGCTGGTAACCCACAGTGCAGGACGCACTCGGGCACATCCCCAGGCCAAGACCTGTCTGCACCCGTCCGCAGCCTACCAAGGCTTGTCTTGGTCATCGCACTTGCCTCTTCTTTGGCAATCCCTCCAAGAAGTCATGGAAGTTTAAAGGGAAATAAAGTTAATGTTATCTTGCCTTTAACTGATCTGTTCTGTTGCCTCAGTAGGATGCTGGAAGAGGCAATCTGACAAGCTCTTGTATGCGCCCCCGTAGCTGGATCAATCGATGGGGCACTTATTTTCTGTATCCTTGTCCTTCGATTTTCCCTGCTTCTTCTTTTACTTTTCACTTGGGATTCTATGACGATGAGCATGGGGAAGAGGAAAGTCTCAAGTATGAGAGCAGCCACGGAAACCAATAGCCTCACCATGGACATGTCCCCGGCGAGGACCATCGGAGTCATCAGTAAGGAAATTGACTTGGCAAAAAGGCGTCTCTCTTTAGACATTGGTGGTTTACCTTATCCTTCTACCACAACAGATGCTCGCTCAGCTCTGAAGCAGGTGTCAGTGGTTAACATGGTTAACACAGGCCTAGTAAGTGACATCACATCTTACGTCCAGGAACAACTGTGTCAGCGAAGGCAGGGGCTTGGCAACCCAGTGGCTAAACACAAAAGGAAGGTAAAGTGTATCATCCCTCGATCTGAGTATTACTCCATAAACAATTTAGGATCATTGCCTGACTTGGACCCGAAGTGACTAGGTAATTGTGACGATCCAACTTGTGCCCCTTTTTTGCATAAGCTTACAGCTCTATTCAACAAATGTCTTCCACCCTGGCCTTAATTGAGAAAATTGTGCATTTGGAAATAGAGATTGCAAAAATCTCCAAACTTCATCTGCAAATGACTATTCCCACTTCCTTGGAGGCTCCACTGTCTTCTGCCTCAGTATAGCCACTGCCTCTAGAGATGGAGCATAATACATCTTTAGATATTACTTCTCTATCTACTATTAATACTTGGAAAAACTTATCTAGACTGGGCCAAAGGAATCCATCAAGACGCACCTCCGGCACTGTGCCTCATGACCCCAGCCTCCTTAAATCCATTTCTTCCCATACCCTGACCACCAGACAATTTCCATTGCACCAATATCTTCCCTCTGAAAGCTGTCCATTTTGTTGTTGTTATGACCAATGTACCGAAGCTAGCTGAACAAACAACTGAATCAACCATCCAGCTTCAAAATGAGGTCTGCCACTGGCCTACAAAACATACAGAATTCAGCTTCTGGGATTATAAAAACATCCTTTTTGTGTGGAGAGTTGACCGGGCTGACCCTACAGTGAAGTCATTTCATGTTGACTGTGTAGGCATCCAGCTCTAGTACGACCTCTACTTTCTCATCACCCAGCGGGTGTTGATCTGGAGGAGAATGTCAGTCCTTTGCCCCTAGGACTTTATATAGATATTTAAAACCAGGACAACTGCCATCCGGCCACCTTGGGGCCCAGCATCTCTTGTAATAATCGTTTTCAGCCGTTAATGGATCTCACTGAAATGGACTGATGAGAATGGACACTGGGGCCCCTCAAAGGGGCCCCTTGCCCGATGCACTGACAAACGTCACACCTCAATCTCAATGTCTGGCCAGTGCTCCCATGGTTTCCCTGCTAAATACCTTGCGTTCACCCATGGGGTGTCACAGTCAGCCAACAACTTATTACAGTACAATGCTAGCTTTTATCTTGTATGCCTTTACCACACAAGCTTTATTTTCCAACATATGCATATACTAAACATCTGTCTTTACCACGAAGGTAAGTATAAATAAGGTAAATGAAATTATATATATTCACACACACACATATATAAATATAATATCTATATTTAAAAAATGTTTTTTTTGCAGGGAAGACCCCACAACCCCCCATTTAACAAAAAAAAGTGTGATTTGTTTTGTTGGTGTTAATCCCCCAAACCACCCCTTTACGAATTACCCTTAGCAACCTATTCCCCTGCCCATGCCAAATTCCTAAACTACCCTTACCACCCAATACCCTTACCCACCTGTTAACCCTAAAAGTACCCTTTCCTCCCAATACCCTTACACACCCCTAAACCATAAAACAATCCAACACCCTTACCACCCCTAAACCCTAAAATAGCCTTACAACCCAATGCCCTTATCCACACGTAAACACTAAAAACACCCTTGCCACCCAATACCCTTATCCACCCTAAACCCTAAAAATACCTTTACCACCCAATACCTTTACCTTGCCATAAATCCGAAAAATACTCATATCACCCTAAATCCATACCCACGCCCAAAAATAGCTTTATCATTCTATGCCCATACTCACCCCTAAAACCTAAAATACCATTACCACCAGCAAACCCTAAAGATACCCTTTCCACCAAAACCCTTACCCACCCCTAAACCGTAAAATATATTTTCCACCCAATATCCAATACCCTTACCTTTACCCATCTCTAAACCCTAAAGACACTCCTACAACTCAATACCCTTACCTGCCCCTAAACACTAAAGACACTCTTACAACTCAATACTCTTACCCACCCCTAAACCCTAAAGCCGATTCAGAGTGTCGGTGGTGTTGTAGGGTGTTCTTTACAGGAGCTGCTCTCCACCTAAACAGCTACCCAGATTTCTCTGCTTCTTTTTTGCATAATTTATACAGCATTCTATGCTTAAAAGGGTATTGTTTTGACGTACTGGGTTCTCCTTTGTGTCTGGATAAAGCTAAACAGGGTTGCTTTTATCCTTTCAGTTCGGCTTGGGTGATATTTTACCAATCCAAAGATGTAATGCTGCCTCTGGAATGGTAAAAGGCGTTTGTCATTTTACATTGTGGCGGGGATGGCACTGTGCTAATCCTATGCTTAAAGGCTTTGCTGTAGAAAATGGCAAAACACTTTGTCCCTTTGTATCTCAGCGTGGATGGCATTGTGCTAATCCTATGCTTACAACCGTTGCTAGAAAAACAGACATTTAAGGTGAGCGGATGCAGGGTGTCGCTGGTTTTGTACGGTGCTCCATACAGGAGCTACTCTCCACCTAAACTTGGGAACTACCCAGAGTCCTCTCCTTCTTTTTTTGCTTATTATAGATATGTGGTAAATGTGTGCATTGTAAAAGCAGCAAAAAAAAGAAAGTGTGGTAAATGCATGAGTGGTTATAACTGCGTTGGAAAGGCTGTTTACCCTTATTACTAATACTGTCTCAAGTTGTATGGCTGACAGCAGCATGGGACTCTCACTAATGTTGGTTAGTTGAAACATTTGAGGCCTAATATCAAAACTGGGTGATGAAGGATGGCTTCACTTATGTACAAAAATTTGTTTTTATTTTGTATCAAGAAACCTGGTCCCTAGATTACATCATATGGATGGTTTTCCGAGTTTTTATGTTCTGACCAGTATGTCAGAAGTGGGAAGTGCTAGAGAAGTCTAACTCTTGTTCGAGATTAATGTGGTCATTCCGGGACCTACGACCCACCCTGGCACATACATTTGTTGGGTGGTTTGTTCTGTTAAAACCAATTATTTTTTTGTCATCAACTTTTGCAATGCAGTTGGTCCAGTCAATAAGATGTGTAATGCGGATGCTTTGTTTTCTGTAATACAATGTCTCTCCCCTAGAATTCTGACGGAAAGGCGGAAAGGCTATTTAAGTATCTGGCAAATTATGGACTATTTAACCCATTAGAATTGCTAGGTGACATCAATACTCCGACATTCACCGGATGGAGACAGGTTACCACCATTGATTACATCGTTGTCTTGTTCTTAATGGGTTCACTAGTACAGTCAACCTCTAGCTCGCCAAGTGCATATAGTGGCCATAACACCATCAATCTTGCACTTACCCTTCCAGTCACAGCTAATATTCCTTTAGTCAACAGACCTAAGATTATAACCTCAGCTGACAGTGGTTTTAGGGTCCGATGGCGAGATACTGATCTTCCGGCACTATTGTTGGCAGTGATTCGCGCCAATTTAGCACTGATCTTTAACTATTGTCCATCTCCACCTCAGTCCGGCGACTTGATCATTGATGCCTATGTTACACTGAATGATAGCAGCATAATTTGTATCCAGCACCATGTTCCAGTGCATAATGAAACAACCCTGGCTGGTTTTATAAGGAATGTAGAGCAGCCAATAAATGAATGGGAGAGGATATCACAAATGTCCCCCAAGGGGCAGGTCACTAATAAAAGCACAAAGAGCTAAAAATGTGGCAGCCAGTACATCTAGAAAACTAGCAGCAAAAAAGAGAGGTGAGATAAGCTTGTAGATGCAACCACAGCTAAGGATACCCGTGGCTTCTGGAAAATGATCAACCAGCCAATGCCGTGTGAAGGGCCATACTGATGGGCTAGGGACTAACATCAGCACAAATCAATGGACTGAGCATTTTAGATCTATTCATTCACATATGTGTACCACAGCTGCTAATCTCCTTGACTCTCAACCGGTGGTGGCTGGCTGAGGGAGTGCTGTGGGGTGGTGGGGCGGGGGAGTGGCAGGGTGGGGGGATAGAAGACTCTGACATACGGCGGAAAAGAGTAAGGTAAGTAAATACATAAATAAAACAATTTACCTTGCGCTCGCTACATCGCCGAGTTGGCGATGCAGCGCGTGCAAGGTAAATTGTTTTATTTATTTAATTACTGACCTTACTCCGTTCCACCGTATGTCGGAGTCCACTACCCCCCCCTCACCCTGCCCATCCCCCGCCCCGCCTCGCAGCACTCCCTCAGCCAGCCGCCACTGCTACTGGCTGCCTCATTTGCCTCATTGAGAGTCTCAACCAACCTTCCTGCTGAAAATTTGTTTAGTCTCGAAGAGGAGATTCTGGCGATTACTGCAAGTCCTTCACAAAGCCTCCTGGGGCAGACGGTGTCGCTATGGATCTTTATAGAGAGAATTTAGAGTTCTGTGCACCTATATTTACTAACATATTAAATAGTGCCTTTAGTAGCAGGCTCAAAAACTCTTGGCAGCTGCTGTGATTATCCCTGTATTTAAAAAGGGCTGCAGGTAAAATCTGCGATGCCATCTGATTATAGATTTATGGTTAAGATTATCAGATAAATCGTTCCTGGTGGGAACTACCAGTCCCAGGGTGCAGCCTGTTTTGCCCGGGGACGCGAGCGAGGGGGAGGTGCTCATTCAAGTCTTGCGCATAAAATGCTGCCTCAACCCCCGCCGCACGTCCTTGTATAGATTGTAGGGCTGTGGTCCTTGGCTTATTTATTTATATATTTGCTCATTGCCAAACTGTGATAAAGGTTGTATCTTATATGCAGCAAGTTTTGTTAACATTTACTATATAAATACAGCTAGTTAGGAATTGTAAACCTAAGAGTTGTCTCAAGTTTTCCCCCTCAGTTTACCCCATAACGTGCTCAATACTTAACCATTAAAAATGGGGAAAAGAAAGTATGCAGCAACAGTTGGGAAAAAGGGTACCCCAAAGAAATCTTAAAATACGCTTTTAAAGTACATTACAGGGGCCATGGGGCCGATCGAAAAGCAAATTTCAATGGTTGACGAGGCACTCCATATAAATAATGACTGTGTCCCCACCCTGAGACCCTCAGCCCATGAGCATCATGATCCCAAAATATTCGACTACATGTCAGAGAATCACATAAGCCGTGCTGTCAATACTAATAAAGAGACTGGCCCTAGAAAAGAATGTAAAACACACAGTGAAACCAGGGCAAATGGCTGTATCCAACATCAGCTGAAACAATTTCTCCATTAAAGTAGAACCATCGCGAGCACACGTCCGGCGTCCTACAGGCTCCATACGTGGACGTATCCTGCATACACCCGGTAAGCGTTAAACCAATCTTTAGATCCTGGTATCTTTGGTAGTAACTGGATAACCCACTAACACACTGGTTTAGACCCGTATGTTTTTATCTGTTGACAACCGTATCGCGTTTCACTCACAGCATCAGCTTCCACTAACCGCATCACACCGTAACGTTATAAGTCCGTCCGGACAGCTATACCACGGAACCAGCACCAACCCTACTAAAACTGTATCACGCCGCATCAACCACACCGACTACCTATTAATAGCACCAATACCGCATCATCACCGGCCATATCTTTTTTACTGTACCTTTCACAACACACCCCACTCTTCTCCACCGCATCACAATGCATGGGTGGAAATAACTTCCCGCATACCACACTATACTCATTACTATATTTATCATTTCCAGATTTCCCCTGACGAAGGCATGAGTGCCGAAATGCATTGGGAAAGTACATAAAGTCAGTTACCCAGATGTGTATGTTTTTCACAATGGATTGAAAAATGAAGCCTTCAATTCCTTTGAAAAGTTTAAAGCTTCAATAAAGTTTTTTTTAAAAACTTGGAACAATTGTTTTGCAATATTGGAAACCTCTTTCAGGACTTTATCCAGTGCCTGGGGGACACACCCCAAGTTCTGGGGGTGCATCCACATTTCATATTTACACTCTATTTCGGAGAGTGATACCCCGGAGCACGACAAAACCATTATACCTACTTCACAAACCTTCAGGAAGTGCGCGCACTACACCCTTTTCCCACCCTGAGACCCTCAGCCCATGAGCATCATGATCCCAAAATATTCGACTACATGTCAGAGAATCACATAAGCCGTGCTGTCGATACTAATAAAGAGACTGGCCCTAGAAAAGAATGTAAAACACACAGTAAAACCAGGGCAAATGGCTGTATCCAACATCAGCTGAAACAATTTCTCCATCAAAGTCTAATTCTCCCCCCTGAAACGGGTCACAAAGGCACAGATTAACCCCACTAGGACTCGCACAGCACCAGAGAAAGCAATCAAAGCAAGTCACTACCCACCCACTGGTCACAGAACATCCAGCCCCGGTACAATCAAATCTAGAATCAGGGAGGCTAATAATTGAAAAATTAGATAACTTAGCTGAAACCATTAAAACATTTGATCATCATGTCAATGATATCTTGGGTTCCATCCAATCTCAGCTAGTGAAGGTTGAAACAAGAACTAACTCGTGCCTAGAACTCTTGAATATTGTTGCGACCGCCAACGTTCCTAAAACTCGGGAGAAGGTATCAGTCACATTTAGGGCCATATGTACGACGAAGTGGCAGAGAGTGTCGTTAGCCTCCTGGGCTTAACAACACTCTCCGCCACTTAGGAAATGCAAGCCTGCACCATATTGACAAGGATGTGGTGCAGCCTTCCGTTTCCTCCTGCGATGGCACTACGTTTTACAACTTAGGGGCCGATTCTGATCTCGCTCGGAAGGGCTCCGAACGTGATCTGGCCAGAAAAAGTACGAGCCGTACACATGTTTTCTGTCCGACTCGTACAGCTGTACGAGCGAGCAAGTACGATGCGAGCAACGCGAAATTCGCCTACCGAATTGTTTCTGGGTCCGAACCGCTCCGTACGTCTCGTCCGTAAGCAAACCGTGCAATGGAGGCGATTTACGACCGAGCCAGTACGATGCACGATTCGGACAGCCGTATAGAGTCAGAGCCTCCGACACATAAAAGCTCCGGGAAGCGGTCGTCGGGGGTCCGCGCCGGACCCCCCTTCACCCGTAACCTTACGAGTCGATCACAGGGGGGGGACCCAATGGGCCCCCCTACACATGAATGTATGGTGCGGATGGCACCAACATGTACACACTACAGGGGGCGCCCTTGTTCGCAACGTACCCATTCAGTCAATGGCAGCCCGTGTACGCATCGTACAACCGTCTCCCGTTGACTTCAATGGGAGTCCAAGCGACCGAGACGGTCAGCATACGGCTGCAACGTACTCGCTCAGTCGGACTCCAGGGGCACGACTCGGTCAGAAAACCCTCCGGATCCGACTCGGAAGGAGGGCTTTCCCAACGAGATCGGATTCGGCCCCTAAGCGCCAACGCAGGCATCCTTGCATCAGAGTGCAGGGGAGGATTGGTTATGTGTAGGAAGGTGTCCCTTCCTGCCCATAACCAATCCTAAAATGCCATTTTGTAACTTTCATGTGTGCTGCTTCATGCAGCACACATGAAAGTTACAAAATGGCATTTTTAAAAAGGTTTGTTTATGTACAGGAAGGGACACCTTCCTGTACATAAGGCAAGGCCTCTATCGCCACGGGAACGTCACAAAAAGTGACGTTCCCGTGGCAATAGGGGCTTGTACATATGCTTCTTAGTTTTACACGATAACTCAATGCAAACTGATTGAGACCCAAGTAACACACTGGCAAATGGACCTGGTTCACAACCTTTTAACCTCCAAGGCACATACACTAATAGAAAAATGGGCAAGGTGACCACAACTGCACAAGTGCTCCAATTGGAAGATAGAGGAGGACATAAAAGTGGCATTGCAGGCACATCTAGAGTTTTAAATTAGCATAAAACAGATCATGCGGTACATACATTGGACCGGTTAGATTTACCAACCGAGGCTACACTGTATGTGGTAGTATTATTGAACATCTCCCCTCCCTAAAGATAGCAGAGAAAATTGGGTTTCACTAAGAAATAAATCACTAAACTGGCTGAGTGCCAAGACAGGTTTCACCAACCATTTATTTAGTGAATTCAAAATGGAAAGAAAGGTTAAATTGGTAGGGAGTAGGGAAAAAACATTTCCTGGTGACTGTATCGTTTTAACTTTTATGACACCGCTGCTAGTTGAAACCATTCTGAACCGAACAAGAACTATTAACATACACTTAGATAGGATAGCACCCGTCCCGCTAGGATATTTTTACCAACCGAAACCCGACATATATGATGATAGACCTATGCCAATAACTGTTGAGAGACCAGGGATGGATCCTGTTCAAACCTCCAATCATTTTTATTGCCTATCATCCTTAGATGGTTTAGACTGACTTGATGACCATTTCTCGCTGGGTAACACAAATAGAACAGCAAAATGTAATTCAATGGGCAAAGTTACTGAGGGAAAATCCTTTATTTTGGCAAAGCAAGGAAGCTGGACCATCTAAAGAAGGTACGATAGATTTAGCTAGCAATATAAAACATAGAGAGGATAACTGTGGACTATTAGGATTCCTAAGCTGGAATGTGGCTGGTTTGAAGAGGAATATAATTAACTCAGAATGGATAGAGTTTGTGACAGCTTACCAAATCATTTCCTTGCAGGAGACGTGGTTCACCAAGCCTCTCCACATTAACGGCTTTGGGACATATTTTACCTCGGCCATTCGCTCAACTCAAGGGCGGGCAAAGGGGGGACTGTGCACCTTTGTGTCAAATAGTGTTCGATTTACTAGCATAATCCATTCTATCAATTAGTGTTGTGTGAGTCACAAAGGGCAACAAGATTGGCTTTAATCAACTTTTACAACAATGCCACAACAAGGGAAATTATAGATACCTTGAACAGTTTGAGTATGGCAATGGAACACATTATATCAGGCAGTATCACCCAAATCATTACTTATTGGGGGGCCGACTTTAATATGCAACAATTCCATATTCAGATAGATAAAATCTGTGGTCTGGTAGACCAAGAGGGTGACGATCAGTCCCATTTTAGCCATGGGTGTTATGGGAACACGCTTAATGAACAATGTCTAAAACTTGATTTGTTTTTTGCTAACGAAATTGCCTCCCTGTTTGTGGCTCACAAAACAACTTTTCATGGCAGGAACAGTCAGAGTATTATCGATCACATCTTGATCTCTCACAGGTGTGTAGGCTACCTTTTTAACTTCACCAAGCACTCAATGCCACTTAGTGACCATTTCCCATTGAGTATACACATCAAAATGACACTATATTTTAAGCAAGGACGTAGCAGTATATAGAAATAGATAAGTGAGGTTGAGCTTGCAAGGACCAATGGCTATTCCTTGCGCTGGACTCCGATTAATCAGGACAGCATTCTCTCCAAGTTGATTAATAATAAGAGGAGAGACTTTGAGTGCTGCCTAGATGACTCAAGCTCAAACATCGAAATTATTACTGCTTACCTATCGATAACAGAAGGCATTAAAGAAGGTCCATTTGTTGCAGGTGAAAAGGCTAAACCTAAGGAACACAGTTGGTTTGACTCAGCGTGTTCTAAAACTCTAAAAAAACTAAAAGAGGAATTACACAAAACACCTAGAAACCCTATAGAAGTACGTAAACGTAGATTTGAATACAAGCAGGTAGCACAATTACAGAAATTAAGTCTAAGAGAGAAGGCATGCGAACAACTGCAGGAAGCAAGCACCAGTAATGATACAAGAGCTTTCTAGAGAGTTATTAACTCCACTCCTATTGCAAACACCGACGCTCCAAGGGTGGTGTTTGCCATATTAGATGGAGAATGGATTAGCCATTTTTCCGAAATTTATGCACTCCCTGATACACCACCAATAAGAGGGCTTGTCTATAATTATGTTGAAAATGTCACCCCACTTCAAATTTCTCCCATTACACCCTTCACTCTGGAAGAAGCAAAAAACGCTATTTCAGAGAGTAAGAGTTGCAAGGCTCCAGGATCGGATGCAATACCGGTCGACTTGTATAAGGAAAATATTGATTTATGGGGGCTCATGTTAACCCTGGTATTGAGAGCTTGCTGCTCAGAAGGGAAGCTGCCTACATAGGGAGAATCTATCATCGTCCCGATATATTAAAAGGGGACAGACTCAACCCAGCCAGCTATAGACCCATTTCACTCCTTGACTCTCTTGTTAAGACAGCAGGGCGAGTAATCTTAAAATCGATGCAGGATTGGGCAGAATCAAATAACATATTGTCAGATCTACAATATGGCTTCTGCCCAGGGATAAGCATGATTGAGCAGAGCCTTAACTTAAATATGTTAATCGGAAAGTACGTTCACATTAAGAAAGGCAATTTATATCTAGCCTTTGTCGATTTAACATCGGCTTTTGATTGTGTCATTCATTTAAAGTTGTGGCAAAAACTAACGGATCTGGGAGTGGAGGCACAAATTATTATCTTATTGAGGGACATTTACTTGGACTGCAGGGCCAGGGTTAGATATGGTGACGGGGAAGAATGCACTAAAGCTTTCAGCGTCAATAGAGGCGTGGGGCAGAGATGCAATCTAGCCCCCTTCCTGTTTTCATTATATATCAACAGTGTAGGGGAGGTACTTGCAAAGTCTACCAAAGACTTACCACAAATAGGAACACACCCAGTCCCAGCCCTCTTATACGCTGATGACGCTGTTCTTATGGCTCGCACCCTCTTAGGTCTACAGTCCTTGCTGTCTAATTTTCCACATTATATGAAAGATCTTGGCCTCTCAATTAATACAGGGAAAACATATATTATGGAACGCAGGAGGGCAATGAAAAAGTTTAGAGAGATTAGAATTGAGGTTACTACAATTAGCTTTACTAAGACATTTTCCTACCTGAGAGTCTTATTCAACCAAGATTGTTTATGGAATAAAGCTATTGGCAATAGAAAGCTACTTTTTAGTAAAGCCTGTATGGCACTCAGATGCTTTGCAAAACGTTTGGGTACTAACCCCCCAGAAGTAATGATGAAAATATACAAAGCCAAGTGCCTGAGTATAGCGACATATGGGGCAATCTCGTGGGGATACAAAAATTGTATTGACTTACAAACGGTGGAAAATGATTTTTTTAGATATTTGCGCGCCATTCCTAAAAACACTTCTGCTTATGTCATACACGCGGAATTGGGAGCACATGTTCCAAACGTGATAAAGTTGCTCCCAATACTCCTCCGGCACATAATCCGGACTTCGGAGTACACAGAACTGAACCAAGCAATCATTAGAGACTGCCTGAAATTGAGTCAGCATAACAAAATTTTATGGTTAGCATATGTTCAACGTATGTTCAAAGACATGGGATGTAGTGAATACTGTGAGAGACCTGAAACCCTACGCACCATCAGCAAAAAAAGCCTGAGAGAGAAAGGCTTGAGGCACTTAGAGACCCTAAGACGGACACTCGAAGTAACAAAATCGAGTGTACTAAGGAACCAATTAATTATAACTACGTTTAATATGCAGCCTTATCTTAAATCTGTCTTGCATGCTAGCTATATATTTGTTTTAACCCGTCTGAGACTGGATATTTTCCATCGATTAGTCACCTTTCCAAAGACGAATGACTGGGCAGTAAATTTGATCCACTGCCCTTGTGATAATCAGCTGTCCCAGGATACATTGCATGTGGTTTTTCTTTGCAAGTTTTAAACTAGTCCACGGAAAAGATACATCATCCCAATATTAAAACAGCATGGTTTTACTCAATGCCGGCCGCTTACTTATTCCTGCAAACTCTACCTTCTTTAGAAATATGCTGTAGAATGATGTCATTTTTATGGGCGGCTTTTTATATCAGAAAGAACATGGTCTAAACAATATGATCAGATCGTGCTGTGTCAAATTTTAAATGTTTTTATATGAATTTTTGGTGGCATTTAGGGTTGTGAAATATAACATTTTTATAGTCATAATTTTAATTCCTTTTCAGCACATAGGCACTTTATAATATATAGCCAGGCATGTCTCTCATTAAACCCGTACACAGAGCGGATTAAGATTTGTACATAATTATAAAAGGACATTATAAATGGTATTTTATTTTTTTGGTGCATTTTTAACTGATTATAGTACGTCATGTATACCCTTGGATACATACTTCATAATATTGTTTTAATGTTTGTTATGCTTTTATAGATGTGTTTTTATGCATTCGAATAAAGATTACTACTACTACGACTTGGTACGTTAGAAAAATGCCTTAACCTTTACCTGATCATTCACAAATATACGACTGCAAAAAGGGGGGTATTATATCTTTCCTTTTTGGGCCAGAGCAGTGCCTTTAACAGGTAAATCATAGTAAACTATGGAATATCCTGTTAGATTTGGAGCTACACCATGATTTGGTAGATTTTTTGAGGGCCCTGCACTGTGGGGTTAGTGCCTCAGTAAGGTATGGACTGCTGTTGAATGCTCTGACCCTTTGGACTTAGAGCGAGGTGTGTGTCAAGGTTGCGTCCTGGCACCTAAATTGTTTTTACAGGGGAACTCACCAGAGACCAGCGCTTGGCCACGATAGTTGCTATATATAAACCTGGAAAGGCGCCACAAGACTGCATATCCTACAGACCGATATCCCTCATAAATGCTGAAGCAAAGATACTGGCAAAAGCGCTAGCATTACGATTACACCCATATTTGGGAACAGTGATTCACCCAGAATTTTTGGTGGCATTTAGGGTTGTGAAATATAACATTTTTATAGTCATAATTTTAATTCCTTTTGAGCACATAGGCACTTTATAATATATAGCCAGGCATGTCTCTCATTAAACCCGTACACAGAGCGGATTAGGATTTGTACATAATTATAAAAGGACAATATAAATGGTATTTTATTTTTTTGGTGCATTTTTAACTGATTATAGTCCGTCATGTATACCCTTGGATACATACTTCATAATGTTGCTTTAATGTTTGTTATGCTTTTATAGATGTGTTTTTATGCATTCGAATAAAGATTACTACAACTACGACTTGGTACGTTAGAAAAATGCCTTAACCTTTACCTGATCATTAACAAATATACGACTGCAAAAAGGGGGGTATTATATCTTTCCTTTTTGGGCCAGAGCAGTGCCTTTAACAGGTAAATCATAGTAAACTATGGAATATCCTGTTAGATTTGGAGCTACACCATGATTTGGTAGATTTTTTGAGGGCCCTGCACTGTGGGGTTAGTGCCTCAGTAAGGTATGGACTGCTGTTGAATGCTCTGACCCTTTGGACTTAGAGCGAGGTGTGTGTCAAGGTTGCGTCCTGGCACCTAAATTGTTTTTACAGGGGAACTCACCAGAGACCAGCGCTTGGCCACGATAGTTGCTATATATAAACCTGGAAAGGCGCCACAAGACTGCATATCCTACAGACCGATATCCCTCATAAATGCTGAAGCAAAGATACTGGCAAAAGCGCTAGCATTACGATTACACCCATATTTGGGAACAGTGATTCACCCAGACCAATCGGGCTTTATGCCTAATCGCAATACGGCCTTAAACTTGAAGAGGCTCCATGGGGTGAGGGTCCGGAAATCCACTATAGACGAAGAAGTTATAAATATGTCCCTAGATGCACGGATGGCGTTCAACATGGTCGAATGGCCGTTTCTTTTTGCAGTCCTTCATCACCTAGGGTTTGGCCCCAAGTTCTGCTAATGGGTGCAGTTGCTATATACTAAACCCATGGCGCAGGTGGTGGCAAACGGGCGAATCTCGGCTGAATTCCCCTTGGGTAAAGGAACGAGACAGGGATGCCCCCTGTCACCTCTCCTGTTCGCCATGGTATTGGAACCATTGGTGGCATGGATACGACAAGACCCAGTAATCCGCGGATTCAAATTGGCCTTGGGATGGGAAGATCGTATTTCGCTCTATGCAAACGATGTGTTGCTATATCTAACTTCACCGGCACGATCAATTAATAGTCTTTTAGACATCTGTGCATCATATATGTGTAACCCGGGTATCGGGTTACACAATAAACTGGGCGAAGTTGCTCATTTTCATGCTACACGGTCCTCCCCCAAGACTCCTGTGTAACTGTGATATACGGATAGTGGGCAATGGGTTTAAGTACTTGGGAATTTATATAACGGACCAAGATAAGCTCTTCACAGAAGAGAATCTTACGAAACCCCTGGTACGTTTTCTCAGGGATGTTAGTCACTGGCGATCCTTACCACTCACATTGCTGGGTAGGGCGGCCCTCTTTAAGATGATGGCGCTCCCCAGATTCCTATATGCCTTACATAACACACCATTCCCGGTCCCTCCGGCTTATTTTGTAGCAATAAATTTCGGAGGTAACTAAATTACTATGGGATGGTAGAGCAACCCGTATAGCCACACATAAGCTGGTAAAGAGGTGGTACGGCGGGGGAATCGCACTAGCTAATATACGAGCATACTACTGGGAATCTCAACTTACGGTCATAAATCAATGGTTGCACACGCCACAAGAGGAACCGGCCTATCGCATGGACAGACACCCCTTGGGAGTGGACGAAATGATGGGGGCACTTTATAATAAGACCAAGAAAACGACCCTGACAGGGCCCACAGCGCATACGGTTAAGATATGGCATGAGGCACTCGGGCAATGGGATGGGAGGGAGTCACGACACAGGCAACACCACTATGGGACCCAAAAAAGTTGGGGAAGCTGCGTTACATCAAAGGATTCAAGCAATGGGACCTGATCGGCATCTCAAGGGTGGGTGACTTATGGAGAAAGGATGGGATTATTCCGTTCACACAATTACAAATGACCTATGGACTGGCGAGGACAGAAACGTTCAGGTACATACAGATTACGCATGCACTCAAGGCCCTGATCCTGTCAGGCTCACAAGTACCAGCATCTTCGCCCCTGGAAGACCGACTACTCACAGATCATATGACAAAAAAAGCCATCTCACAAACATATAGGAAAATAATTAATAACCAGCCAGACCCCACAACGACTCTTAAAGAAAGATGGGAGGAAGACATAGGAGAATTAGATGAGGAGGAATGGCAAAAAGCAAAAGCATCCCCTAAAGTAGCAGCAATCCCTTCCAGGTTGAAACTAATACAATTGAAGGTGCTACACCGCACCTACTACACGAGAACACTGCTACACAAACTGGGCAAGTGAGATACCCCTCTCTACCTACGACAGTGTGGCGCGCTGGGCACGTTCTGGCATACAATCTGGCAGTGCAAAGAAATTGAGACGTACTGGGTAGCAATCATGGGTACGATGTCGGAGGTGACGGCGGTAACGATACAGCCGGAACCTAGGAGATGTCTGCTTAATATTTGGGAACCTACGGACCTTAACCATGCAGCTAGAGATTGGGTGATGTTGGGAACAGCAATAGCAAAAAGAAAAATAGCGCAGCTCTGGGGATCCAGACTGACCCGACCCTCGGACGATGGTCCCAAGACATGGACGGTGTAATGATGACTGAAAAATCAGTATACATACTTAGGAAATGCCCGAAAAAATGGTCCCGGGTGTGGGGAGGATGGAATAGGTACCGGGGCAATATATGCGAACCCCCAAGGGAGAAATCACTGTCTGAGGAAAGGGAATGATTAACTCCGAAGAATATATATGTCACAAGAGAGGCTGAATACTGACGTATGTGAGGAAATGGGTGCAAAAGAAAAACCCTGGTAGATGTACTGTCTGAATCAATCGAAGAGATACCGAAATGTGGTGGTCTTGTAATATGTGGTGTGCATATTGAGTATGTAGAATTAATGCATCGTAATGCAATGATAATATTGTTAGAATAAAAAGATTTTTTTAAAAATACATCAATTGATTGAATACTTGTCTGCAATTTTCTGGGAAGGATATGATAATGAATAAATCTACTGCAGTCCCGGCATTACTTTATGCAGATGATGCTGTTTTGCTTTTATGTAACTCTTCAGTGAATAATTTTGTGCAATTTATGGACAACTTAGATCTCAAACTGAATATGTGAAAAACTAGGGCCCTCATGTATGGCATTTTGGCGTAAGGCAGCACAACCTTTTAGTACATTCTGGACCTGTGGATACTCCGCTACAAAGGAGGACTTCTGTGCTGCTGAAAGGAATGTGACTCTGCTGCTCTGAAGGGCGGTTACCCAGATGTGCTGACCTGCTGCCTACTGCCCTCTTACCTGGGTGAGAAGGACTGGACCTGCATCTCTGGAATCCAGAACCCCAGAGTGATCTAAGAGCTGGTTGACTGACCTCAGGAATACAACAGCCTTTCAGCAACCTTCCATCTGCACCTTGACTCCGCCATCTGTGAATCTACCCTGCCAAAGGGTCCAACCCCAACCCTGGACCCGTGGAAATGGGTCTAAGGTGCTCTGTGGACCCAGCAGAACTTACGGATCTCCTCAGTTGAGCAGTGCAACCCCAAGCAGAACCGACACATCACTGCTGTTGCATGGATTGGACCCATCGCAAAGCCTGCATCACAGTCAGTGACGTCTTCGAAACCAGCATTGCGTGACGCATCCTCAGCCCAGGCCTTCACAGGAGCGGACTGGGAAGCCAAAGCAGCCCTAAAAAACGTTTGTCAGACCCGCCAACCCGCTCGCTGCATAGCGAGCGAGCTAGCTTAACCACTACAAGGAGGGTTTGGGGGTTCTCCCCAAGGAAATTTGGGGGAAAATGGCAAAAATTATGTATTATACAACACATTTTTTATTATACATTCAATTGTATTAGCTTTTAAAGCATAGTAAATAATGGGCTTACAGTGCACCAGGCAACCACATTCTTATTTGGGGTCCTTCAAGCATCTTTCCCACAGCCACAAAGGAAGTGCAGGCAGAAATGGGAGACGCAACCAGGTGGGAGGACCCAGGTTTATTGACAGTCTTAGATGATTCATTTTGGAAAATCCCACAATGTATTGCAAGGGGTTGGGCCAGCTTGTAGGTTGCTCCCAGGAAATGTCAGTCGGGGGTAGGGGAGTGATGTGGCATCTTTGGATTGCCTTGTGATGCCCACAATATATATTACCCTCATTTAAACGCCTGCATACTTTCAGAGACTTTGAGAAGAATGAAACCGCTGAAGAGAAAAGATGGACTAGCTCTTAAATGCTAAGAGGAAGTAGCAGTGTCCAGGGGCCATAAAAAGCATTGTTCAAAAGCAATCAGAAAAACATGTAAAAATATAAAGGCTTGTAATTTCTAAACACACACTGCACTGCTGGTGGTTGGAGCATGATACCTGTACTGAGACAAAAAAAAATATTGTGTAAAAAGACCAATCTGAGCCAGACATATCCCAGTTTGATCAAGCTGCTCACATGCGCTTCTTTCAATTGCTGCAGCAATAAGTTGAGGATTGAGGGCATCAATGTGTGTGGGATGATTCCAGGTCAGAGCTCATGATTTATTCGGTCCCCCAGTGAGCCAGCCATCCATTTAGCACAGTTGTGGTTTACTCGATTCTCTACCATTAGAGGTGGGGGGCACCCAGTGCTGAGTCGGGGCGGGCAAGCACTGATCTCTAGCAGGCTTACATGCTGGCTGCTTGCTCCACCAACACATTAAGACTGGGGCATGTGTGAGTAGGAAAGAAGAGTAGAGTGGCAGCTCTCCCACTAGTGCCATGAGAGGAAGTGCTGGGTGGGGAGCTGAATGAGCTGGTGTGGATACTAGGGAATCAAACCTGCACCCGCTCTGCCAGGTAAATGTGCCCTACAAGATCAGGGGCTTTTTTTTTTGCATTACAAAGGCCAGCAAGCACTTTAAAAAGGAAAACAGAACAAAGGAAATTACAAAAAAATAGATATTTATGAGCTGCATTAGTGCTGAGTTCAAAATAATAGCTTTAGGGCGGTAATATGCTGCTTAAGCCCTTGTGTCTAGTTTTAATATTTGCATATTTCAAACTGTTTTGCCAAGGAGGGCAGGATATAACCAGAATAACATGCTTTGGCGCCTGCCAGAAGAGGGTCCCCCACAAGGAGCATCACCACTTTTAAGTATTTTCACTCTAAGGGGCTGATTACGATGTCATCGGAAAGTTGCCAAACGGGATTCGGATTTTCCTAACCCGTGTCGGAACCTATGCTTCCGACCGACTTGCAAACATTTCTGACTGACCGATTCCGACAGGAAGGTAAACGCTCAGTCATTCCGACTCGGTTTCGACTGGCATTTGGAGACTCCGAGTCGGTCGGAGCCAAATCGTACAGGTCTATGGACCGCGTTTCCGACCGTCGTATTACGATGTTGATTCGGAGAGCCTGTCCGAATCGGTCCATCTGACATGAAACGGCTGTCGGAAAATGACTTTGGGGGCCTCTAGCAGGCCGGACTCCCCGAACCCGAGTCGGTCAGAAGCGATTCCGACAAGGAGTCGGTCGGAAAATAATGAGGCCCTAAGTCTTTTGGAGCCTACAAGGAGTGACACTCAGCAGCTTCATCACTGTGTTTAGCACTCTTGGAGGTGGAGTTTTATGTTCAGCGCTTTGGGTGTGTGGAATTTTATTTTCAAATTCTCTGTGTTCAGTATGCAACTTTGTGTAATGACAAACGTAAGACTCCCAATGAATGTACACTGCTTTGCATTGTTTCTTCTTGCAGGATTAGCAAAAGGATGGTGATGTTTGAGATTAGTGTCTATTCAGGGTACCATCTAAAATGATTTTAAATTGCTGGAATCTTTTATTATTGTAGTGCTTATGTACTGCCAATTAATTGTATAATGACTAAGCCAGTAGGCCTGACATTTTATTAATGCACTAATGTTTTTTTGTGTTAGGTACCCTTGTTAGACAGTGTGATTTAGGTGTTAGGGATTAGGGCATGCTGGTCTGCAAACTATTAAAGGTACTTCTGACATGGCTAGACTGGGCTACATTCGGAGGGTTATTACAGGTATCTGTGATTTTTGCATGCTGTGCACCCTTTGTAGATTCATGCAAAGCTCTAGGTTCACCACCCACTCACATTGATTCAAAATGGCCCTTAAACTGCAACTGCTGGCATCAACTGAAACCATTCATTTATTGCCCACAATAAAAGGCATCAAGCAAGCTGCATGCACCATTTCTTTTGTGCACAGCTCAAAAGCTTATTTCTGTTCAAAACCTCAAATGAATTTAGTATTATTCTTAAGTAACAATTTCCATTTTTTCTTCTTTAGAGGAAAAAACTTCAGCAAGTTGGGCTTAAAATTATGTAAGTGCTTAAAAGCAAACCCAGTCAAAATCTGTGTTAATGCAGAGTATTCTTGTGTAATTTTGCTTACTCTTGTTACATGAAATTCCCAAAATTACGCTATTGCTCCACTTCGTGCAATTACACGACATTCATTCTAAAACATTTTGCATGACAACTGGAACAATGCGAACAGCTGTTGTTCGCCGTGCTTGCATTTTCTGCATTTTATTTTTAGTGTGAAATGTTTCCTCACATCCAAATTGGACCAGAGGATGCATTTTGCCCTAAAATGTAGCACCAAATGCCGATGTTGGGGAACTTTTCTAAAACTTCATGTAATTAGGCAAAAGCAAATTACATGAAGTTTGCACACGCTTACTAAGAACAACATCAGTTCGTCCTTGGAACGATTAGGAGCTTCCCAAACTGACTTGATACCACATAGGTACGCCTGGGTGAAAATTGTGTAAGTTACTTTGCTGTAATTTGATGGAATGCCCAAAAATTGCTGTAAAATTACATGAAATTCCATGACATACTGGTCCAGCACTGTGCCCTATTTTCTAATACAAAATGTGTTCTTGCATCCGTTCTGGGTGGAACAACACAATTCACTCCCAAAAACACATCAATGATCTTGCTTGATGTCAACAACAGTTGCTTGCAGAAAGTTGGTTTGAATGCAGTATCGCAGAACGGTGTAATCCCTGCATTCAGTGTAACAATCCGAGCTTAATTTGAGCCTGTGGTTTCCGGTGCTCGGCACCAGCACTTATTTGTCAGCATCGGAGCTTGTGACAAAAGGTGGTGCTGTCTAGCTAATCTAGAGATGACCACAACAACAGTTAATTATTAATGCTATCTTCATTCAAAATTACTATTACCTGCCGTCTAAGCCATTCGTCTAGCTTTGGGGCATGCAAAGCCAAATGGATTCTGACATCTTTTGTGACCCCAGAAGCATGTTCTATTAAAATGATAGTAGGCACTTGCTTGGTCCAGAACTGAAAACACATTTGGATAGGCTAATGTGGATATCTTCTCACAAGCATTCTAGAGTGCATGGAAGTCTGTCCAGATTGTGTTGTTTACCCTGTATAGATCAATACTTAGACACAAATCACCTGAGCTCTTAAGAGCATTGATTACAGGGGCAGCCCAAGTAGATGATACACTAGGTTCTGTATTGATTTCGAGCAAAGATCTTTGAGTAGCTCCTTTGTAAGTCAAAGAAACATTCTTCACCTAAGGGCTTACAGGAATTGCCTCCTCCTTTAACCAAGAACATTCCTCTTCTTTTCAATTTACTTCTAAAAAATCACTAAATGTGCCTTTAAAATTCTCTGCATGGATGTCAATCCACTCTCACGACACTCTTACACTCTCCACTTCAGCAACAATTCCCTCACCTGAATCAATTACATACAAAGGGAAATCAATCTAATTTCCATTTCGCCCCGAATGTAGTTCCTCTTTTCTGCCACATAAACTTATCATAGGTTCTGCATCCCTTGAACTCCATGTTACCCTAAAAGTACCCAAGGAGGCTGATGTTGTGATCAGTGTAACCAGCTGGTTGAATATCATTGGGTAACAGGTTTCTCATGTTCCATAACTTTTGAACAGGAGTTGTACCTAGAGTAGTAAACCATGTTCAAGAGGCATCCTTGGCTTGAACCTGCCTACCATCAATCAGAATGGTATAGAAATGTGGATTTCTTTTCTGTTCCAACACTCAAAACTACATTGGGATTTGACAGTAAGGCATCTTTGGCCTTCTCAGCAGAAACCATATTCATCCTTCCACCCGGATATTCCCTTCTGATTTTGCCTATCTTCATGTCTTTGTTGCAGACTTTGCCAGCAGTGGGGCATTTTTTAATATTAGCAATATGGTTATTACGGCTACATTTGTAACATATCACAGAAGAAATTCTCTCAGGCTTATTTCATTCCTTTTCTTAGGTGGCGTCTTCTGTCCTTCCTACTAATGGTATTAACTACAGCATTGCGTGGGCCCTAATCTGTTTTACAGATTTCACAGATTGCTCAATAATTTTCACAATGGCATTGGTAGCCTTTAGGGTGAGATCTAAGTGGACCCATACCCTCTCCTGCACCCTCTAGCAGTAGGTTACCTTTAGTATCTGGGCTTGAATTAGAAAGAGATGGGTAATAATATTCAAATTTGCTTTGTACTGGGGCCCTCAAATGTGTCCTGTTGGGTGGCCCACAAAATCCTTAAAATTACAGTGCACTGGACCACACCTTCTCAAGTCCTGGCCAGACTACAGGAATTACAAATACTGCCATGGGCTGTATCAATTGCAAATGCCCAATAGGTTAATAATGTAATGTGTATTTTTATGGGACAGAGGACTCCAGCGTCTTTGTCAAAGCTGTTGTAGTCCATAACGGGTAAGGTGAATTTCTTCATTTTCAATATACTGCTTTTATAAGCGTGTGCACACCATGACATCACCCACCTCTTAACATGCTTAGACATGTCACTCCTTCTTGTGTTTAGCTGTGCCCTTTAAACGGCAACTAAGGCACATTATAAATGCCAAAGTAACACAGCAGAACACATACGACAACACGCAGCTTCCCTAATATACCACAGTATTGACATGCAGCACACCTTGGGGTGAAATGCTGTGGTACTGGGAAGTGGAATCAAATTTTCAATTAACCATATCAGGCAATTGACCAGTTAGTAGCTGTTTTGAAGACTCTCTGGTCAGATTTCGGGAGCTGTGTTTGATCTAGGGATGTGTCACTGCATTTCCCAGTCCCTGAGATTACCTCAGCAGACAACAACAAATGGCACTTTATAAAGCACATAGCTCCTTCACCAGAAGTGTCCCAGTGCTCTAGCAGACAGTGTAAGATGGGCCAAAGTGACAGGAGGCAAAACGGAGTAAAATAGCTAGGTTTTGAGTTGCCTTTTATAGGTTGTAAAAGACTCAACCCAACACAGATTAGAAGGAAGACTGTTCCATACATTTGCCATGCAAACAGGAAAGCAGCAGCCACCACAACAAGACTTTAAGAATTTTGCAATTTGAAGGAGGCAGCTATTGTTCGATCTGAGTACCCTCACTTGAATATATGGGACAATGTATTCAACAGATAATGTGGGGCCTCAGGATGGACAGCTCTGAAAGCCAGCATCAGAGCTTTAAATGTAATACGCTGTTCAACCGGGAGCCAGTGAAGGTGTCTCAGATGTGGAGAGATATGATGGTGCCTCTGGATTCTCCCAATTAGTCTTGACTCTGCAGTCCAGATCAACTGAAGTCTGCATATCAAATACACAGGGCATCATCAAGGAGTTCACCCAACCCACCAGCGAGTCTACTGACATCCCTCCCTCACAAGACCTCTGCAACAAATTCAGCACATTCTTCCACCTAAAAGTCAAGAAAATTTACGACAAGTTTGACGAAGGCAACCAACACACTGAACCCTCACCAGCCACCCCCTACACCCTGAAGCCAACGATTGACAACTGGACAGCCCTCACCACTGAAGACACACTGAAGACAATGAAGTTAATCCACTCCAGGGACCCCAAGGACCCCTGCCCCCACCACATCTTCAACAGAGCTGCCGACACCATCGCACCCATGCTTCGCCACACCATCAACCGCTCCCTGACGAACGCCTCAATCCCCGATGACTGGAAACACGCCGAGATCAACTCCCTCCTGAAGAAGCCCTCGGCGGACCCCACCGACCTCAAGATCTACAGACCCATCTCCCTGCTCCCGTTCCCGTTTATCAGTAGTGCTTCACACTCCCTGGGCTGGTATGACAAAATTGCCAGGGCTGCTTTGGGTTCCCAGTCCGGCCCTGGCCACCTCTTTGGCTGTCTCCTTGATAAAGCCTGTCCAAAAGCACGGTTAAGAATCATGGAAAATATAATTGGCCTCCACAAAAGTTTACAGCTGTTGATTTGCCAACTTCTCCAAATGTTTTGAGGGAGCTTGGAGGAGATGGATGGGCCCATATTTACACAGTATGCTTGTGTTTGCATTAGACTTTTTAGCAACAGCAGAATAAATCCCTGTTTCCAACACGTAGGGAAAATTCCAAACATCAATGGGGCATTCTATATTTCATTGAGCAGGGGGTTAAAGTGCTGAGCTATAAGTCTGAAGCTATATGGGGGCAAACATCATCCAGAGAACCAGACTTGAATTTTAACAGCTAATTCAAGGAGCATTGTTCAGAAATAGAAGCAAATTCATTAAAGACTGACTTATGACAGGAAGAAACACAAGAAAAGGTTTCCATATTTTTCACATCAACTGAACTAATGACTAAGGCCTCCGACGGGGACATAGGAAAGGAAGAGTATCTTCCGATTAAAAAAGACCGATAGCTTTTCGTAGAGTTCGGCGGAAAGGGTGATGGCCATTTTTGAATCTTCAGGCGAGACAAAAGGCATTCAATATTTTAAAAACTTACTTTAGCAATTTCATCACTGCTTTGATATGGTGTGTAAAATTTTCTTTCGTAGCAATATGAGTTTTTTTGCGAAAGCTCCTAAGTGCAGTTGTGTAGAGAGTCTTAGCATTGGAGTAGTACAATTTTCTCAAATTGCGTTAGGAGTGGAGATAAGCAGGTTGGGAAGGCCTCAATCTTTTTTAAGAGAACAAGGTGGTCTAGCGAGTTAGAAATCTAACAATCAAACAGCAAGAAGTTGGATTCAACTCATCCTTCTAAACTTGGAAGAGAGGAACGAACCAAGGGCCTGATCCAGGTCAAGCATGTGGCCTGCCCGATGAGTAGGGGCTTCGACTTGTTGGATTAGATTAAAACCTGCCAAAGTTTGAACAAGCTGAGTGGCAAAGTTGAAGTGGGGTCATTGGCATGGATATTAAAATCACCCAAACTGGTCAAATTGGCATATTTGGGCAAATACTGTGTTATAAGGTCAAACGGAGCAGAAAAACAGTTGGGAGTTCTGTTCAACAACATGCCCCAAAAATAAAAAGAGGGGATGATTTAAAGCTAAAACAAGACCCTCCGTGATTACGCATTGGCTTAGTGAAGTAGTAAATGCTTCGAAAGAGTACTTGAAGACAATAGCCACTCCCCCAGCTGCCTTGTTCCCGCCTTGGTTTTCTGCCAAGATCCAATATCCAGGTGCCATTCCAAGGGCAGCACGTTTTAATACAAGAATGCTTGTAAAGCAGGACAGAAGACAAATTCATTTGCTGATTTGTGGTTTATACTAATTTATATCAATTCCTTCCCACAATTTCCAATGTAAATGAACGGTGGTCAGTTTGATTTAAGGTGTGGTAAGTGTATTTGTTGAACTCTATGTTTTAATATCGACTGACTGAGCACAAAGCACCGACATTTAGTGCTCAATTGAAGAGAGAACGTACAGTCCCTGAATTGCACACTATGCAATCAGGAATCCTGTCTTCGCCACTTGACCAAATTGCGCAAATCACAACCATCACTTTACTTCACTATGTATCATTTTCCTTACACCAGCCAGTTTGAGAACACATTGAAGTAACTTAGTAGAGACTCTAAGCTCTAGAAAGACCTCATTCATATTTGGGCTAATATAAAAAATCGTATTTCATATTCCTTAACAATGTAGACTATTCTAATAGAGCGCATAACAAAGTGACCCATTTTGAGTCACTCATGGCTAAGTCGTTAGGGCTTGGTAGTATTTGTAAACTCGTGGGCTCTAGATCCACATGGCAATGAAAGAACGACACAGGCAACAGTAGATGTGATGACTCCAACTGGCCTCGAACACTGGTGCCTGGACTCTTTTATTAGCAGGGTCACCTGACTGGTGATGCCTGTGTTGGACGGGTGTGGGTTGGGTATTAGGCCGGCCCACAGGGAGGGAGCTGCTGCATGACGTGTCCAGCAGGACACTACAGTATACTTGAAAAGTAAGTTAATGAAATTGTTTTACTAAATGGCACTCTATTCAGTATACAATCTTTACACACTGGGAATTGTTGAAAACGTATATTTTTTTCATTTTAAATTACTTATACTTTTCTTCCTAATTTACATCTTTTGATGGCTCAAGGTGTGGTTTAGCTGTTAGAGACAAGCCAGACCCTTGGCTCAGCTCTCCCCAAGGCTGACCATATGTCCCCCCCAGAAATGTAGTACGCTCTTGGTGGCAGTGTACCTCAATCCTCACCTCAGCAGCAACTGTTCCTATGAGATCATTGTTATGCCCACACACAGCTCTGGCAATGCACCTCTCTCCTGGTATACACCTCCCCAGCTGTCTCAATACAAAGTCCCAAATACAGCTCCTGAAATTCACCTCAAGCTCGACCTGCTGTGTAAGAACTGAGTTCCACACACACTGCGCTGGCACATCCGCCCAGTGCATCCGCCCATGGCTGCTCCCTCGAGGCCACCCCTTCCTTTTTCACCTCCTTTTAACAGTATATGAAGAGAGAGTGCAGTGGACGGCGGAGGACAATAGGCAGGAGGGAGGTAGAGAAAGTTGTAGGAGATAAAGGGCTCTCACATCCCCTCCCAAATGGCCTGTTAAATGCGCATGAAAAGAGGTCAGCTGGATAAATATAAACAGGCAGCACTGGTGCCTTCACAGCATCTGTCAGTAATGGGATGTCCTCTGGGGACCCTGGGCTGCAGCTCAAAACCACTTAAAAGCACCACAGGGTAAAAAGAGTGGAGTGACTGCGGACACCCCCGCTGCAGAAGCCCCCCCTCCCCCCTTACCGCTCTCAACCATTGCCTGATACTGAGCCAGAGAGAACGCCGTAGCTCAGTCCTCCCAGTGAGCGGCTCGTGAGCTCCTGGTAGTTCTCCAGCTACCAGTAAGACGCTCCCCTGTGTGCAGCCCAGCCTACTAAATAAGAAGGTTTTGCTTCCTTGGATTAATGGATGTATGTCAAAATTGTGTATTCAAGACAAAAATATGTGTATTTTAAGGACTCATGATCTGATGTTTGCAGAAAACGGCTGAATTTCCAAAATGTATTTAATGCTGATTTTGAGTGATAGCTCATGTAGGTCTTGAGGAGACAGGAGACTTGTTACTAGAGGTGGGCGAGCCAACAAATTAACAGGGAGAGCCGAACAAAGGGCCTGGCTTGGATATTAGAGCCCGCGCACGAGCCAAGCCCTGAAACTGATTGCTATGTAAATCATAGAGCAAACATCACGTAAAATATGATAAAGTCTCTTCAAAATTCTAAAAAGATTATTTCTTTAGCATGTGGAAGCTTTGACATTATTGCAACACATTATAGTACTGCACTTGAGAAATAAATACTTTATTAAATTGATCATTTTCAAACATGAACCTTTAATTGACTAAGAGGTAAGGAAATTGTCATGTAAATCCTACACTGGCCCGTATTATTATAGAGTAACATTCGTTATGTAAGGCTTTGTTTTTACCTCTCTGTGCACCTTTCGGCTGTTTTCATTGGAGTGCTTTACATAGGCACCCATTATATTTAACAAGGTCACCATGCATTTTTTATGGGGATTGGGAAAAGAAGTGATTGGCCCAGAATTACAGAATGTTGAACCAATGCTGAAACTTGAACCGGGTTCCTCAGGTCCAAAGTCATCAGTTCTGACCCTAACACCACATCCAGGGTATGGGGACGGAGGTAGTCAGAAGCCACATGAAAGCTCAGCACTTTTAGGGCTCAAGTTTCCAACATGACTTCGAGCAGAGCCAGGCTTCAGGCTCGGGCCTGACTAAAGCTTTCAGGGGCTATCCCACCTCTACATATTATTAATATTAATACCTCGGTGGCAGGGTCATTGCAGCTATGGCTGTTTTGAGTTAACCATGCAGATGAATTTTAAATTGATATAGCTTTTTTACATTACTGCTGGCAACGATGCACTAAGGTGATTATTACTAGTAATGTTGCATAGGGTGGCCTCTAATGTATTCTTGTCTGATGTGGTCACTATTATAACACTAATACCATTAGTAGCTCGCAATGATGCTTATTGAACCTAAGTAGCTCTTATTACACAAAAGGTTGGAGATCCCTGCTGTGGCTGGTAAAGCCAGTAGTGCAATGGCGTATAACGGTGGGTGAGTCAACACATTAACAGGGAGTGTAGAGCAAAGGTCTGGTTTGGCTTTAGGAGCCCACACACTAGCCGAGCCGTGAAAATAGTTAGCATGTCAACCGTGCTGCAAACATCATGTAAAAATGTGAGAATTGCCAAAAGTTTATTTCTTAAGCATGCGGATACGGTTCACCATAGTGCATCAGATAATATAACTGAATTAAGAAATATTAATACCCAGTATAATTAACAGTAATAGTTTTTAAACATGAACTTGAAAACATTGCTGCCCCTCCGAGCACTGAAAACAATGCTATTATTATTCTATAAAATCAGATATGAGAGACTATTGTACAGTGTACAATCTGAACTAATGTACTTCTTAAGTTTGAGAAAGTTTTATTAATGAATATAAAGGTGTCAACAAAGAGTACATAATAGTGGCCTCATAACAAAATATCCAAAGTAAACATATTTGCGAATATACGAATCAGACTTATACATGACAATATATGAGATGCAAATAATACACATGAAATCCGATTATCAATAAATTATAGAAGAAAGTAGGAACAGTTAGGGGATCAGGGAGGTTTAAGAACTTCTTGTTGTGATGGTTGTGGCCGAGAAAACTTTTTAGCACTTGCATCAAGAAATATTGTAACTGGTGACCATAAATCCAAACGCTTCGTTGCCAGATTGTTAGGTTAAACAAAAGCAGTATCTAACCTATGGTTGTGGCAGACAGCGTACCACCAGGCTCTATAAGAAAGTTTTGTGAAATCTTTCCAATTTATAGTGATTTGTTGAAAAGCAACAGCTAATAACAGGTCGAGAATTTTGACATTAAACGTCATGTTTTCCCAAACAGGTGAGAGGCTTCCTAGGAAAACATTGGTGAAGGAGAAGGGAAGCTTAGTGTCAAAAATTAAGTTGACTTGAGTCCAAACTTGTTTCCAGAAGCTACATACAGATTCACAGGAGAACAACATGTGGAATAAATCGGCGTTAGGAGATAAACATGTCCAGCAAACATCTGATACAGTTGAAAAGCTTTTGTTTAAAACATGCGGTGATAATAAAAGTTTATTATATACGAAAAACAGTGTTTGCGTTGTGTTTGGAGCCCTGGATGATTTGCGTAATTTAATCCATTGACTCTTCCATAAAGAGAGTGGCCAAGAGGTCTGAAAATCGTGTTCCCATGCTACCTCTATTTTAGACTTCTACCTAATAGTATCTGTACCTTGTGTAAAACCATAAATAGTGGAAGCTTTAGGTGTGGTTTTTAACATAGTATGCAATTGTGAAGGGGAGTCAGTATCGTTAGGAATATTGGGCATGTTGGATATTTGGGTGTAAGTAGTCATCACTGCTTCCTTTAAGATATTATATTTAGGGAGAAATGAAGTAGGTAGGTTAAACAAGTGACTAAGGGAGGAAAAGGTTGAACCAAGAAAGGAATCCATAGTGTGTTGTTGAGGAGGAGATGACGGTTGGAGAAGTTTAGAGGTCAATTTAATTATGGGGGTAGAAAGAGTCTGCAGTTTGTGTGAGAAGGAAAGATACTCCTGAAAGGAAAAGGGGGATAAAAAAAGACGTTCAATTAATGTCCACAAAGGGCAATCATCTATAGACTCAAGTAACCAAAAAGATGCCTGACGGAGAAGAAATGCTTTCTGATACGTCCGAAAGTCCGGGAAGTTAACTCCACCTGCATCCTTGGAACAAATTAATCTCTTCAGAGACATTCTGGGTTTTTTGTTGTTCCATAAAAAGGAAGAGAGGATTGAATTGACCTTATTAAAAAATTTCACAGGGATTGGAAGGTGTATATTAGATATAGTGTATAAGACAATGGGTGACAACATCATCTTAATGGTGTCCAAACGTCCATGATAAGTAGAGGGGATGCCATTTTGTGGTTAGATCTTTGAGCTTTTGAATGCATTTATTCATACATAATGCTACCGTATCTGAAATGTGAGGCGTAATAAAAATACCTAGATATTTAATGTGATTAGGACTCCATGTAAAATTCGAGGCACTAAAATCTGGTTTAAAAGTATATTTGGTTAAGGGCAAAATTTCTCATTTATCATTGTTTAGCTTATAACCAGAGATAAGGGAATATGATTGGACTTCATCTGTAAAGGCAGAAATTGATTCGCTTGGGTTAGATATAAAAAGCAAGATATCATCAGCATAAGCTGCGAGTTTAATATGGTAATCAGTCGTTTGGAAGCCACGTATATTTGGGTTGTGGCGTAATTTAGGAAAGGTTCCAGAACTAGATTAAACAAAAAGGGAGATAAAGGGCAACCCTGCCGAACTCCTCTACCTAAGTCAAAAAAGGAGGAAACCAAGCCATTGGCGCATACTGCAGCTCGGGGATTGGAATAAAGAAGAGAAACCAAAGATATAAATTTAGGGCCAAAGCCACTCAACCCTGTCAAACGCTTTTTCTGCGTCCAATGCGACCGCTGCCAGGGAGTGCTTTAGACGGGAAGATTTGGACAAGAAGCCGGGTATTATCTGTAATAAAACGTCCCTTAACAAAGCCACACTGTTCCTTTCCCAATACATTTGGTAGGTAGGAATCCAATCTAATAGCTAATGCTTTGGAAAAGATTTTGTAATCAATATTGACCAAGGAGATGGGTCTATAATTCTTACAAAATCTTGAATCTTTGCCTTCCTTAGGAATAAGGCAAATATGTGCCACGGAAAAGGATCCAGAAGATTTATTTAGAGAACTGAATAAATGTATTAAAGAGTGCAGTTTAGGTAGAAGAAGTTTGGAAAAATGTAAGTAAAATTCAATGGTAAAACCGTCCGGACCCGGAGCTTTATCTTTTTTAAGATGTGGAAGTGCAGATAACAGTTCCTCTTGTGTAATGTTTGACTCCAAGGAAGACAAGTCCAGACACGGAAGGTGGGGTTTTGGTATATTAGAAAAAAACTGTGATAGGGAATGTTCAGTGGGTTGTGTTTCAGATGAGTATAGAGATTTGTAAAAGAGGGAGAATTCACTTAGAATTTCAGCATCCTTAAATTTTAAGTTTGAGTCAGTGTCATATATCGATTCTATGTTTAACTTATTGTGTCTTATCTTTAAGTAGTTAGCCAGTATTCTTCCAGCTTTGTTTTTACCTCCATAAAACTTTGCACTAGATTTTAACAAATACAATGAAGCATCATCAGTCGATTTTTTGTTAAATTGCAATTTAGCATTTATAAGAGCTGTTAGGCAATCCTTTGAGTGTGAAGTGTAGTAAGAATGCTCTAAACTCTTGATATCTTGGAGGAGGGTTTTAGTGTGGAGGCGAGCAGTTCTACGCTGTGTGGCAACACAACTAATAATAAAATCTCTAGCCGAGGCTTTATAAGCATCCCCTATGGTTGAAAACGGCATATGTTCAGTGGAATTTAAATCAAAATACTCTTTACAAAAATTAGTGAAAAAACAGTAAATTCTGGATTTAAAAGAAGAGCGTTATTAAAACGCCACCTCTTGGGAATGGAGGATTTGGGTAAAATATCAATGCCAATCGAAACAGGGGAATGGTCTGAGATTAAAATGGGGCCAATCTCTGCATGCGTAAGTGTTTGAGATATGTTGTGGGAGACAAAAATATAATCTATTCTAGATTGGGCATGGTGAGTGGGGGAGTAGAAAGTATATTCTCTGGTAGTTGGATTACACAAACGCCAAGCATCCAGAAGTTTGTGTTGAGAAATGGTGTGTACAAAGGATTTATGTGGTTTATTAGGGACAAAGGGAAAACTAGAATTTCTGTCAACAAAAGGATCAAGAACCTGGTTACAGTCGCCAGCTAGTATAAGATTATCCTCCATGGAATGCGTAATTTGCTCGGCCAATGTGGACCAAAAAGAGGGTTCACCACATGTGGGGGCATAAAAATTAAGAAGGGAAACAGGAACATCTTTTAACAACAGTTTGACAATCAGCCATCTACCATCGTTATCAGACTCTTGCGACAAAAATGAAAATGAAAGTGACTTACGACAAAGTATCATTACTCCATTGCGTTTCCCATCACCTGGAGATGAGAAAACATCCCCCACCCACCCTCTTTTCAATTTTGATGATTCAATATCAGTTGGATGAGTTTCCTGCAAAAACACCAAGTCAGCATTAATTGTAGCTAGATGAGTGAGAACTCTCTGTCTTTTGATAGGAGAGTTTAGACCCCTAACGTTCCAAGAAATGAATTTCAATGACATGAATAATCAAAAACAGAATAGATCACAACTTTGAGGCAAAAATCTAATTCGTAATAACAACCTTGTATAGTAATAAGAAGTAGAGAAAGTGGAATAAAGATAAGAGGATAGAGAAAAGAGAAATATAAAATACGAAAAACGTAGGCCATGTATACAAAACGAAGTTAGCAAAAGAGCCAAGAATAGGAGTGATGTTAATATGATGAGGAGATAAGGAGCAAGAGATAGTGAATAGTAGAGTAAGGAGTAATATTATATAAAAGAGAGAAAAAGACTGAATGAGATTTTAGAAGACACCTAAAGCAAGAAAGGAGAACAATTGTAAGACAAAACAAAAAAAGAAAGACAAAACGGAAGACATACCTACAATAAGGGAAGCAGAAGGTGAGGGGAGGTGGAACCACGTGGAGCAGACGAAACATCCAATGAGGATCGTACCGGACTGTGAAGGGAATAC
Organism: Triturus cristatus; assembly: GCF_964204655.1. Classification (NCBI taxonomy): domain Eukaryota; kingdom Metazoa; phylum Chordata; class Amphibia; order Caudata; family Salamandridae; genus Triturus; species Triturus cristatus. The sequence goes on along the minus strand of NC_140580.1, from coordinate 843,505,107 downwards.
GCCCTCACATAAACGTAACTGTGAAGGTAAGAAGAAGTGAAATAACAAAATCAACTCTGGCTTATATACTAAACGCAAACAAAGGAGAAACAAGCACTTGTAATGTTAATTAGCAACACCTAAGATATAACTAGCATGAAGAATCGATAAAAACATATAAGAGCATGGATGTTTAAAGTCATTAAGAAAATAACAACTTAAGTAAGGGATCCAAATAGATCAAGTTCCATGTGAGGAAGACGGTCTTGAAGAATCCATGTGATCTGCCGTGTGAGCATTGATGAAGCTTTGCAAACATACTGGATCATCATATGAAGTAGTTTTGTTATTATAGGTGACTTCAAACAAACATGGATGGAATAAACCATATCTGGCACCCATGGATCGAAGAGCTGGTCTCATGTCAAGGAAGGCTTTACGTCTTTACGCAGTAGCTCTAGAGGAATCCTGTGCAAAGAATAATATAGCACCAGACCAAGAGACCTTCTGAAGAGCTTTGGCAGCAGTTGGAGTTTTTAACAGGTCTGTATACTCCAAAAAGTATAAGATGACTCCTCTCAGTCTCTGTGGAGATGACGTAGTGCTATTAATACGGCCTAGCCTGTGAGCACGCTGTATGTTCAGTATGGTATCTTCTGGTAAGTGAAGAATCTTAGGAAGAAAAGACTTAAAAAAGGCAATAGGATCCGTACCTTCGACCCCCTCTGCCAGGTTGTAAATACGCATGTTGTTCCTCCTATTTCAATTTTCAAGGTCTTCAACTTGTTTTTGCAGGGTTAATACTTGAGAATGTAAGGAGGTAACGCACTTGGTGGTTTCCTGAAAGGATGGAACAATCTGTTCTACATTTGTAAGTCTGGCATCCAACTGCGACCAATTGTCAGAGAGAATTTGTGTTTGGTGTTTGTTTGCTCCACAAATGGTCTGAGGGCCCTAATTTCCTGTAACAATAATTCCATTGAGACTGGAGAAGTTGATTTGGGTGGCGAAGGGGGGTCTTTCTTTAAGTGTTTCACATTCGATTTTCCTGCTGGTATCTGTGTAGGTTCCATATCTGCGTCACACTGGTCTGGTGCAAGGAGTCCCAAACTGTCCAATTTAGAAAATTCAGAAAAAACTTTAGAGTTTTTGATGAAGACGTGTTTAGGTTTTGAAGTAGCAGAGAGGGTGCCTTTTGTTCTTCCCATGAAACTATAGTAGAAAAAGTCCAAAAGGCATACACAGACTTCAAAAATAAAAATAGGCTAGGAGGGAGAAATATAGCTGAAGAGGTATGCAATGAGACAAAACACCGCCTCAAAAATAAATTAAGGGAAGTAGACCAAAGGGTGACAGGTATTTGTATAAGGTAAGAGTCTGTTCAGTCACCACCACAGAATAAGCCGTTAAATTGCTGGAAGAAGCACTGTGAAGCATTTTAAAACAAATCCGTGGAGTGGAAGAGTGTCCCGCTAAGGAAGAACAATTCCAACAAAACTTCTCAAAGTAGTGTAATTAAGTTAGTGTGTCATTTGTTCGTGCTGAAATAATGTCACCAAGAGGCTTAATATTGAGGGCGGAAACTAAAGGCGACTGCAACCACATCATCCCAGCCTTTATATAGAGGTGAAGTGAGACTGGGCTACTACACCGCCATATAGCACTTACAAAAAGAAAAAGGGATGCAGCTGTGATACAGAGGATCAAATAAGTACAAAAATATGGACTTTCAATGGAGGTACAAATGTGTTAACGCTACTTTTGAAAGTAGGTGAAAGTAAGGTAAAATTATGAGAGGGCAGTCGTTATATTGCTGCTTCATTTACGCGGTAGTCACAACAAGAAGAAAAGCTGCTAGAGAGGAATAAAATCCTTCAAGTGTATGTTAAGTTGAGCATACAGCAATTGCACCTTAACAGAACTTGCAGACCGCAGCGCACAGGGTGTCAATGTGATCCTCAAGATGGCGGGCAGGAGTGCATTCCCTCAAAACAAGCAGGCATTCAAGGTAATGAGGTAATGGTGCTCAAGTAAACTAAGAGGCATACAAAGGCGGGCAGTTTGAATATTAAGTAGCATGAGAGACATAAGCACAAATCCGAGGTCGGTTCTGCCGAGAATTGCAGCGGTAGGCGTCACTTGTGGCAAACTCCGGGGAGGTAAAATGGCGGCCGTCGTTACACAGAACTGAAAGAGACATTACCTTCAAGAGAAACTGGAAAATATTGTTGCGGGAGGTAGCGAAGTGCCTCCCGTCCGCTTGAGGATTAGTTCATGAGGCCACTCAGTCCAGATATTTCCCGCTTGAAAGGAAAGCGCGCTTCCCCCGCGCCAGACCGGGAGCGTCACGGAAGCCGCGCCATGCTCATTAGGCATCAAGCCACGCCCCTCTGAACTAATGTACTTCTAGGTTTTCTCCTAAGCAATAATAATGAATAAGCATTGACAAAGCTAATACGTCTCGTCTATAAGACCTATTAACTTTAGCAATTATTTTTAGCCACTCTATATGGCAGTATAGGTGAAATAATATAAAAAGATTCTCTGTGACGCAGCCATCATGTCATTTTGTAGTAAATAAAACGTTTTGTGATAAGCACTTTTTTGATATAGTGCTTGTGCGCTTTTCTGCTATAGTGCAAATGTACTTTTTTGATTAAAAAAGCAAATGGGGAACTGGTTTGGGGATAGGAAGAGGGTAGGCAACAAGGCATCATGGAGGGATAAGAGGCAAGAGGATGCAGGTACAGGAAAGAAAGACAACTGAGAGACAATAGTTAGGAAGTACACATACAACGGAGGCTAGGGATGGGGAAGTATTACAACCAAGGAGGGTGGGAAAGCAAGAACCGCAACTGAAGGTGGGTGGGTGGTGAGGAAGCACGAATGGCAACTGAGAGAGGGTGAGGGGAAAAACACAAGCAAAAAAGAGGAACATGAAGTACGCGATGGAGAGAGCTGGAAAACACTTGCACTCTCGTAGAGTACTTAGCCAAAAAGAAAAATGTAAATCCTTAAAAGGAAGCAGTGCTCCAGGAAAGGGACAAACACGAGAACAGGAAGGAAAGCCCACTGCAGCAGACGAATAAACAAACAAATAAGAGTGACAATAAAGCTAACCAATGGTAAGCATAAGGCTGCTTCTAGCTCACTGTGAGTTAGCAATATGTCTTGCAACAGATAGTACATGTGCGGTCTCAGTCGATACTTAAAAAGGAGGTTCTGTGGATTAAAGTATTTGCCTAGGCTCGCACAATTTGATCAAGCAGGCAAGGTGGATTGATAGCCAGTTTTGTGGTTTCTCAGTGCCCAATTCAGCCCTAGATGGGTATCTCTTTCTACATCAAAGGTTAACACGTTCCTTTAATTCTAGGTCCATGAGCTTGGGTGACAGCAGGAGCCACATTTGTAGTTGTTTTTCGAGGTGCAATCCTGGCCCCAAGCAGAAAGCTTCAACACAGAACCAGACTACTTACTGCACACTTTTTTCATGTGTCTATCCTAGGCAATGGAACATTAAAGTGATTATCCCCGATTCACAGGATATTGAGCTAGGACCAGGATTCGAACCTGGCTCATAATGTTCTAAAGGCAGCACCTGTAACCACATGTCCTCCGATGAAAGCTTAGCTTATTTTGGCATCGAGCTTCCAATAGGACCTTGAACCCAGCCAGAGCCTGTTACCTGGCTCGTGCCTGGCTCAAGTTTGCAGGGGTATCCGCCCTCTAAGGGCGTCAAATGCCCCCCACCTCATGTGCACAACCATAATTCGATGCATCAGGCCCTTAAGAGTCTGGGCATTGGTGCCACTGCACCTGCTGCACCATTATAGCTACGCCGCTGCGCAGCAGCGTCATTCATCTAGAATAAGGGAAAAGCTTCAGCTCCGAAAGGTAGATACTGTCTCAGACTGCAGACCCCCGGGAATAAAGAGAACACAGTGCACATAAAGGCTTCATTTACCAGGAGAGAACAGCCGGTAACCACTGAGTCTAGAAGGGCGTCATTTTACAATATACACATTCTCCACGATTAAACCATCAATTTCCCGATAAAAAACAATAGCCCATCAATAAAGGGTTCATCTTCCATCAGGGAACACATCCAGCTATCGAAGGTTCATTTTCCAACATAAAAAATGCTTGAGAAACAGAGAGGGAAGCTTCGGTAGAAGAGTCCCCGCCCAGCACTGAGCAGCCCGGATAATACAGGATTCATCTTCCAGCTGAGTCCCTAACTACAAAAGATTCAAGCTGCAGTAAAAACATCATTGGGAGGAAAGAATCTGTCTGCGGAATGAGCAGCGGAGAGCAGCCCTGCGAACAAAGGGTTCATCTCCCACTAGAAAAGCCTCCGGCACCAAAGCATTTCCACGATTCGTCTCCAAAGAGTGTGCAGGTTTGGCAGCCAAAGATTACTACCTTCTCTTCCACTTCCTTGTTGCAGTCACTAGTTCACGAGGAGTTTATCTCCTCCCACCCACTCACCCTTTTGTCTAATCTTTATTTTTGTTAAAAGTGAAGTCAAAAGCCCCGTCCCTTGAAGGACCTTCCACGAGCATAAGTTCCTATTTTGTTTGTCTGCCTTAAACTCTTTCCTAAGAGTCATGGATCTCAGATAAATTCTATTATTATTTGTTTTTTCATATTTTTTGTTTATTTTACAGGACGTTCAATCCAGTGGGGAGCACAGATTGCTTCACTTTCTGTACATACTCCTCACCTCCCTCTGTGGTGCTTGAGTCAGTAGGAAGGGTTTGCTTCAGAGAAGTGTCAGACTTTGCGTGGTAGCAGGGTGGTGCCTCCATCTTTATGGCAGCAGCCATGTAGAGAGAGCATCAGGGAAAGAACACAGCCTCAGTGGTGCAGAATGCAGCGGGCACTGCGGAGCAGGCTGGCACATGCTGCACACGCCATCCAGGGGCTCTGTGTCGGTGCAAGCGCAGAAATTTAATAACAATTTTACAACTAGCTCCACCTTTAGACTTACTGGGTTAAACTCCAATTTCCATGCGCATTTCTCCTTTGGGACATCACATCTTTGCCACCGTGTTAGAAGGGAGCACAGCCTGAATACATAGCTAAAATAATCATCAACTTGATGGAGTTTTAAAGTTTTATTTCCATTAAAGAGATTACTTTGTACTTTTGTTCAGGTTAGTGAAATACATTTGTTTACAGAAATAGTAATTTAAAAAAAAATTAATACTTTGAAATCAAATGGTGTGAGGCAAAAATAAATACATTTCGCAGCAAACAGCACATTTTGAGAATATGTCAAATTCTGCAGTTCAATTCTGTTAGGTCAGTATTTAAAGAAAACCATTTATTATTAGTAAAAGGACAGTAAATAATTAGAGTATATTTTAGGCAGAGTAAAGAAAGAACGATAGCAATGAGAGCTTTTTGCTAAAAAAATTAACAGCATTTTCTATGTGGCATGTTTAATAAAAATATATTTTTTGCTAACCTCTAAATGGAGACATGATTCATGTATATATGTAAAAGCACATTTCGATATTATTATGAGGCTAAATTTACGTTCACATTTTGACTTCCAAATTGGCGTGTTGCAGGGATTCTGCTCATGCACAGAACTATGCGCAGGAAACCAGGACCTCAGTGAATTGTGGTGTACCAAAAACTCACCTCAGTACCCAGAACCCCTATCTGACTAGCATCAGTGTCTCATTCGTTCTCCATATCATCTCGAAGCTACCAATGATTAGACAACCCAGAACAAGCGACTTAGAGAACTCTCAGGAATGGTGGGAATCAGAAACACCTTTTCATTATTATTCTCATATCAATCCACAACAAGAGTAATCGGAGACACAGTAAAGTTTAAAATGCTTATTTTTAACTACGTGCCCTAAGGTGCAGTACTTTGGCTAACATAAGCAGGCAAATGATTAAAAACAACTCCATCAGCATTGGTACAATACCATAGAAAATGAAGGGAGAAATCATATAACAAATGATAGTGGAATATAGCCACCCTCCCTTCGAAGTAAGCTAGTTTTATTAAACTAATAGAAGGTCTCTAGGCTTGAATGGGGAACCCCGTACCGTAAATATCAGCTTAGGTGAATCACATCATGGAATCAGCTCTGCTCTGTGTCTGGAAAAGGTTGTCTCCAAAGTGTCTGAATCATGCATGCAAATGCAATATTAAAGGCACCCGAGTTTCAGATATTTGCAGCTGTGTGCATGTTATGGCTAGAGCGTGGGCCGATCAACATGAATTCAAAAGCAAACATTGTTATTTGACCTTGACGGCTTCTGCACAGTGTTCAGACTAAGGTCGCGGTGCACGTCTAGGGATGTGAACAACAGACCGTTCTCATGTGAAGAAAAAACAAGCAAGCAGTTTTTCTTGTAATAACAGCTACCTGCAGTGTTGTGTGCAAAAAGCAGCCAAGTGGCAAGATGGCGTCTTATTTCTAAATCGCTTATGCTAACATAGCAATGTGTGGACCTGGAACTCCGTCTCCACTACACCCTCCCTTGATCGGACCACAAACAAAATAAGGAAGCAAAGTAGGACGCAGAGTTCAAGTTCGATTGAGACAGAACCAAGGTCTTGCATTGCCAATCCATATAATTGGTAGTGACAGTTCGAAAGCGTGTTCGAAAAAGCAAAAAATTAAAAACATCTCGCAGAGGCTTGACAGAGCCTAATGGGGAGTAAAAAGAAAAAATGTAAAAAACTTGGGTTTGGACTTGCGGAACTTCCAATTTAATCCTTCAACGTGTAGGCACAATAAGTAGCAAATGCCTCCAAGAGGAAGTCATTATAATGTTCTGTAAAAGATTCCGCCATCCAGTCCAGTAAAGTAAACGAACATACATGGTCTTCGATAACCGGAGCCTCTAGCACAATCAGAGGACAATTTGCGTGTTCTTCAAGATAACTTCTCGCCAAGAAGTCATAAGCTGCCGTATAAATATGCCAATTCCCTAGGATTCCATGTGCCGCTCCACAGGCCATAAACCCTATGCCAGAACAGTCCAACTCATGAGCCACCAAGGGACTCATTAGTCGATCATAATCCAGGGCAGGAGACGCCGAGTTTGACAGGCACAAATCCAGAGCCCATTCAATTGGACAATCTAGGCAATGGAAAATAGGTTGCACGCAAGTAAAGTAGGAGAACCGGAAGGATAATCCATAGGCTACGCTTAAAGTGGCCAGTGGTAATGCTCCATAGTATTCTAGCATACGGTTACGCAGTTGAAGCAGCCTGGGTAGGCTGTCGTGTGAAACAAATCGTGCAGCTATTGCGCAGCAAGCAGACCAACAGGAGCACACCAGCAGTCAGGGCGAGATTCAACGGAAGACCGCCGAAGACGCTGGAAAAAATAGAATGAAAAAATGCCGGTATCACACCAAATATTGTTTGGTAGGAGGTCACGAGGCCGGAGCCCACAATTTTGAAAAAATGCACTAAGCCAGTTGTTGAAGAGGAATTGAATATAGTATGAATCAGAGCACAGAAATGAAGGGGGAGATTAGTATTTAAAAGCGCATGCACCTCGGTTCGGGTGTTTGCCACATGAAGGACGAATGTTTCACGAGAGGAAGTCAGAGCCACTTCTTTTTGAGACAATAGAGCCCTTATTCTGTTCATCTTGTTGAACTCTGCTTTCAAGTTTGGGATGGAAGGCCAGATGGATACATCTAGTCTCCCATGCGGGGGCGGGAAAAGGACATTTTTACAGCAGACTACGCGTTGTGAGAGTTACAATGTACGGAATTCCCACTAGCATTCCGCAGCATGCCTCATTATTTAAAAGCAAATAGCTACCGTTAGCTAACAAAGTACAAGTGGGTGTAATTGCTGGCAAATGATTGCCCTTCAGAATGCACGCTAAATTCGGTGCCTGAACTTTGCAGGTGCCATGCAGTTGGATGTGCCTACAGACTACGGAGTGATCAGGAGTGGAAGTGCATTCCTCTCCTTTTAAATAAACGTCTTTACCCTCTCTCATGCACCTGTATGTAAATGGGAGTGACCAAACTTCATGCAAGAAAGCAGTACCCAATGGTTCATATCTGCCTAGGGCATAATGTTTCATACATAAACTGAACTTAAACAATGGAAACGGCAAGGTGATCAAACCGTGGATAAGCCACACAGCTGAGTTCGATTCGGCCACAGAGAAAGGTAAAGGTTCCAACTTTTCAATATGCAATAATGAGTATGTTGCATCTTTCATTGACATGAACTGTTGTTTTGCAGTCGGATTAAACAGCAGGAATAAAGATGATGTATTCATGTAGTCCCAGGGAACTTTCCCAGCCTTCAATGTTTGCAAAGTCCATGCAAACTGCATTATAGACCGTAATTGATTTTGACCATGGTAAAAACAGACATATCATCCTGTACAATATCCACAACAGATGAAACAATATTATCTAATGTGTAAATTCTGGAAGAAAGGGTGTTAATGCTATTATCGATGACAGCTAGCACTTTTTCAACATTTGCTTGATCAAAAGCTCTTAATCTGGAAGCAGCTTCAATTTGAGATAATTTCCAAACTTCGTTATAAATAGCATGCACCCATCTTTTGGACCTGCCACCCACAGGACCGTTAACAAAATCATTCAAATCCACTTTGTCATTTAATTTTGATAAATGAAGTTTAACAGATGCCAAGGTGGAATGTTGTAGCCAGTTCTGACATAACTTCCCGACAGAATAGATAGTAACAGAATGGGAAGATTCAAATCGGGGGTCCACTCTAACCTGTGTATAGCCAGGGAATAGACCCAGAAAACGATGTTGACAGGAGTCTGAGCTCTTCTGCCACATTAACCACCCTTCATGGTCTAGGTTGGAAATGTTGAAGGATGTATTGGTAATGAATGACTGCAACGTATCAAGGGACAGATCTGTGTGATTACTCCATTTTGGATAAGCACCCAGATCAAATGTGGTTTGGGATAAGGCAAGCATGATGCAGAGCTTCCGTACCTTGTACCTGCCACGCTTTAGAACCCCAAACAGATTTAAGATCAATGGTATCTTTCCACAGCTCATAGCCCGCTATAGCCAATTCATCCATAAAGGACTTGGAATACAATAATTTAGTGTGGGTCAGTCTAACTTTGGAAGCTGACTCAGCAGCCATTTTACAATAAAAGGCCTCAGGTTCAGATACACTGAAATCAGTAAAATATGTGAATTTGCTCACTAGAGTTTTGGAGCTGCCTTCAATGGGCACTGGGCAATGTTCCCATTGCGTATAATTGACAAAATTCCTAAATGTATTCACTTTATGCAGGAAATGATTGCCATAATGTTGGTAGCAAAACAACTCACCATAATTAGCTATGTCTTAAATACAAATCTTCAGCATCAAAAGCAGCATAATATTTCAAATCAGAAAACAGAGCCTCTACGGCTTGGACATCCCAATCATCAGAGCATATGTTTTGTTTCACAACATCCCCCATAGAAACACGAAGTACATTGGGGACATTAATCACTTCTGTGGGACCATGAATTTGAAATTTAACAGCATCCCATACAATCCCATCTAACACAGGCCAGGCAATAATATTCACAAAAGTCTGGTCCCTCTTCATGATGTGTGACGAGGAGTGGGGTGCCAAAGTTCCATCAATTAATCTAATTGTAGGTCTTTCGATGAGATAGTGTCCATTTACTAGACAAAAAAATACAACCACAAATCCAACTGACATAAACAAAAAAAAACTTACAAGCACCAGCCAAATGTAAGTCCAAGGGACAATTAAAAAATGTCTTTTAAACCATGCAGCAAAAATAGAAATTTTCAATGGGGCATTGGAAGTCATAGAGTTAGTGTCAAATGAAAAACAAGACTGGTCAACTGCACTTGAATGTAAACCAGGCCACGACACATCTGTGGGATAAGTATACTCAGTATCTTTAATAGGACCACCAGCCGGTGGAGGCGATAAAGGATTAGTAACTGTATGCATCTCGATGGCAATGTCAGGCCTGTTGGTAGTTGCCGAAGCCAGAACAGAATTTCTCAGCATTGCTGGACAAGAGACCGCTGGAGTCATACTAAGAAGAATTGGCCACTCGCTGTAGTTTGACATTGTCAATGGAGATGTACCTGTTATCCTTGCGACCAGGAAGTGGAGGTAAAATGACTGTTCTTGTACCCTGCACGCCAAGCACTGGTACTGGAGCACGATAAGAGGGGCCAAACTCCTTCTTGTTCTCCTCCTTCTCACGGACCAAGTCAACAACTCGAGGTAGCCAGCCAACTACCGGAATCTGAAGCGCAGCATCAGTTGTGGAGGGCAAGTGTTCCTTTGCAAGAATTTCTCTGGTCTCTTGTAGATTCTGTAATGCAGCACAGTGATCATCTACGTCAAAGGGTGCGGCTGACGCCACCATGTCTAGACCATCAAGGTCCGGAACAAACATCTTTATGCCAAAGAGCATTTCGTACAGGTTCCGCCCAACCAGAGACCTTCTAGGGAGATTATTAAGTGCACATTGAACGCTATACAGATGGGCCAACCAGTTTCTGCCAGTAACTAAAACCCTAGCTGTCAGGGATTGCTTTAAGTCACGGTTCATTCGTTCCACAACACTATTGCCCTCAGGCCGGTATGGAGACGAAAATTTGACTTGGACCCCCACAATTCTCATGGCTTCTTTGTACGCCTTAGAGGCGAACACAGGACCTTGGTCAGAATGCAGGGTACCACATGCGAAAATTCACACAAAGACACGCAAATCCCTGATGACAGTTCGAGCATCAGCACTCCGTTGTTGCCAGACCCAAAGAAAACGTGTGCACGAATCCACTGCAACTAAGATGTACTTATACGCAGTATCAGAGGAGAAAGGACTGGCGACGCGGGACGAGACCCTTGTTTCTGTTGCTGCCTTCCTTGTTTTTTAGCTTTCCAATTCTGTTTTGGAAATGCTGGACGTTCGTACTTAGAAGATGTCCCAGTCTTAGTTTGAGGTTGTGTCATCGTTGTCTGAACAAAAGGCTTAACCCCTAAACTATTGCGGCCAATGGTCTTATACGCTTCCGCAATAATCTTTGGTAACTGTCGGGGTTTATCGATGTCGTCGACGTGGCGCAGTGCATTTGACACTTGAAAGTTAACCGCCTCTCCCTTTACGTTAGCAAGGATGAGCGTGGCAACTACGTCGAACACACCGACAAGCCTCATTCCTAACTCGACCGCCACCTCCGGACCGTGTTGATCCTGAACACGTTTGATCACGGAGGGCAGTACAGCCATAGACAGGGTGCCGAAGCACTTTGAGTAGACCGCTGCAAACACTTTACCCCATTTATCATAATCAGCTACCTCTGGGACCAAGTCTTTCTGCAAACTAATGATGAGAATCCTGTGTTTTTCCACAGGAGTAGAATTTGGAAAAACAGCTTCCAGCTGGTCAAAATTCTCAGCAAGCCAATAAGGCATATCGTTCTTATTTTGGGGGCGCTTGCCCATTACCGAATTAACCATGACGGGACTAATAGTAATCCTGGCCGGGCCAGCTGGTTGCCCCGCAACTACGGGTGCCCCTACCTGGACATTGCGTGAAACGTATTGCACCAAAGCCCGATGTACCGCAATCAGGGCGGTATGGAGTTGACGTAACTCATCCACTGTGGCATGCAAATAACGTGAATGTGGTGTAAACCCGGGCAATACTGGCCAAGTGGCCCCTGGAATGGACAAGGGACCCAAACAAACCAGTGTAACCGTGTGGGGGAGGGCGCCATTGCACCAAATACGATGCTGCCAAGCGGATATTGGAATTTCCTGCATCCTATATGACGTGTAATTTGCCAGGACTGCCGTAGGAGTGTATGAGTGAAACGTACCGTCGTCTGCATTCACCTCCAGGAAAGTAACCCAAGAGTAAAACAGCTCATAGGGATGCGATGCATCAGCACTCACTACAAAGATAATAGACATCCCATCTTCAGGCACCCCGAACTGCGTCAAATGACGCCGGAGAGGCGCGCGACTATGCGCCGCAATATCGACTTCAGCCATGAGGACACAGAGAAGAAAAACAATCTATATGAACAGTAGCACAAAAAGGGTATAAGATAAAATAAAACCTTTTTAATTGTCAAGCTTGAGAGAACCTATATATTAACTATGTAGGTAGGTTGAAACCGTCACTCCCGCTAACCGGAAACAAGAGTGAGGGTATTGTGGACTAATATAAGCACTACTAAGGCGTCTCAATCATAAGACCAAACGTTAGGTGCGCCATGTTGCAGGGATTCTGCTCATGCACAGAACTATGCGCACGAAACCAGGACCTCAGTGAATTGTGGTGTACCAAAAACTAACCTCAGTACCCAGAACCCCTATCCGACTAGCATCAGTGTCTCATTCGTTCTCCGTATCATCTCGAAGCTACCAATGATTAGAGAACCCAGAACAGGCGACTTAGAGTACTCTCAGGAATGGTGGGAATCAGAAACACCTTTTTGTTATTATTCTCATATCAGTCCACAACAAGAGTAATCGGAGACACGGTAAAGTTTAAAATGTTTATTTTTAACTACGTGCCCTAAGGTGCAGTACTTTGGCTAACATAAGCAGGCAAATGATTAAAAACAACACCATCAGCATTGTTACAATACCATAGAAAATGAAAGGAGAAATCATATTACAAATGATAGTGGAATATAGCCACCCTCCCTTCGCTAGTAAGCTAGTTTTATGAAACTAATAGAAGGTCTCTAGGCTTGAATGGGGAACCCCATACCGTAAATATCAGCTTAGGTGAATCACATCACGGGATCAGCTCTGCTCTGTGTCTGGAAAAGGTTGTCTCCAAAGTATCTGAATTGTGCATGCAAATGCAATATTAAAGGCACCCGAGTTTCAGATATTTGCAGCTGTGTGCGTGTTATGGCTAGAGCGTGGGCCGATCAACATGAATTCAAAAGCATACATTGTTATTTGACCTTGACAGCTTCTGCACACAGTGTTCAGACTAAGGTCGCGGTGCACGTCTAGGGATGTGAACGACAGACCGTTCTCATGTGAAGAAAAAGCAAGAAAGCAGTTTTTCTTGTAATAACAGCTACCTGCAGGGTTGGGTGCAAAAAGCAGAAAAGTGGCAAGATGGCGTCTTATTTCTACAGCGCTTATGCTAACATAGAAATGTGTGTACCTGGAACTCCGTCTCCACTACAGGCCATGGTGTGGCTGGGGTGTGGAGGTTGGCCCTATGCTTTCAGGTTATGGGGGGAAGTCTGGAGAAGTGGCACCAGGAGTATAGCATTACCATCCCTGGCCATGAGCGGATGTGTGGACACTTGAGAACTCACAATACCAATAGCATGCAAGTGACAAAACAAATGACCCTGCCAACTTTTTGTGGATAAAATATGTCACAGGTTTATTGATTACTCAAATTGTGTTAGCCGTAATTCATTGAACAAATGACACCCATCCTTAGATAGCTAGAGCTGTTCTGTTGGGATATCACCACCAATGTGCTTAGATTCTTTACAGCTCATTCACTTAAAGTGGTGTGCTACCCTACTCTTTCCTTCGGCGCTATGCTCCTAACAAGTCACAGCGAAACCCTGACCAGTCTCTACAGTGCTCAGGATTTCAATTGTCCCTTTAGTGATTAAGGAGTGCTGTAATGTCATCCCAGGCCCCGCTGCAATGACTCCCAATGACCTGAGGAATTTCCATTTGGCTCAAATATCCACAATCAGGAGCTCTTGTAGTTTGTTAAAACCTTCAGGTACACCCTGTAACTCCACCTTGAGATGCTGAAATAAACTTACTTCTCCCTTTACCTAGCACATACTTAGGAAGGGTGGGTGACCACAATGAATGAATGTAAAAACATTTATTAAGCGCATAGCTACATGAGGGCATCCCAGCACTGATAGCGGCACAAACAGTAAAAACTACTATGAAGCATTAAGGAAAAACCATGTTTTGAGAGATTTACGGAATGCCAAATGATTAGGCTCAAGACGAATCCTGGCAGCATTATAGGAAAACAAACGGCCACCGCTTCTCGCCTTTTTTATTCAAGGAACTAAGGCGAGACGGAGGTTGTCCGAGCGCAGGTCCCTATTCGAACGGTAGGGCAAAATAATGGACCAATTACTAGGCGGTTCCTTCCCTGCTAGTGTCTTGTGAACAATACAGACAGCCTTAAATTTAATTCTCTCCTGTATGGGAAGCCAGTGAAGGGTATTGAGTGCCGGTTTTGCGGATTGGCAGTTCGGAATCCGAAGGAGCATACACGTTGCGCAGTTCGGAATCCGAAGGAGCATACGCGTTGCGCAGTTTTGCACAGTCTGCTTTGCGATGGTGGCACAAGGAGCTCCTAAATAAAGAGCATTCCCGTAGTCGAGAAAGGAAAGAATTAAAGCCTGGACCATAAGTCTCCTTGCAAGGAAAGGTAGAAGAGGAAGAACTTTCCGAACCATCCTAAGGATTCCATAACAAGTGGCCGCCAATTTTAAGGCCTGATACTTCAAGTTTAGATCACGATCGAGCCAAATGCACAGACTTTTGATCTGGTTTTTGGAGTGGGAGTGGGGCCTAGACAAACTGGCCACAGCACTCCTGCATTAAAAATAGGGGAATTACCTAGGAGCATCAGCTGAGGCCCAGCTCTACCTGATGACCCAGTATAAGAACTCTGTAAGGCCCCTGTCCTTCCCTTGTGACATCACAGGGAAGCAGAGGAGAGCCCCTCTTCACCTATGGTGGCCCTTAGAGACAAAACTGCCTTTCTAGCAGGGAAGCAATACTAGGATGCTGTCCCCTCTATGTCCCCATGCAAGAAACATGGGCAGCTGCAGAGGTTGAGGCATCTTGCTTGACCCAGGTAGGAGAACAACATACAAGTGAGGAGCTACTAGGTCTTCTATTTGAATATTTTAATTACAAGAGAAGAGTATTTAAAAAAAAAAGGGGGGAATAGAGGGTGTACCTTTCGGAAATGTTTCAAGCAGGAAAGACGAGTTAGAGATAGCCTTTTGATGGGTTTGTGGTTTTTGCCATTGGGGTATTGTATGGGTAAGTGACACATGAACATGTGTAGGATATTTAATTAAAGATTTTTTTTCATGGTGTTAGTGGGTGAAGCACCATGGAGTCAAGAAGATTTGTATGAAGTGGGGATTTCCTCAGGTTAATCTTTTTGCCAGCAGTTAAAATTCTTTACCGCAGTAGTTTGTTTCCAGAAGGACGGAGAGAGGAGCCTGGTTGATAGATGCTTTTCACTGCTGGCAGAAAGATCGACCTGAGGAAACCCCCACTTCGTACAAATCTTTGAACACTATGGGGTTCAGACAAAGAGCATGAGGAAAAGGGAGAAGGTACTAAGCCTGCACACTACTACAGTGTATTTACTCTTTGTACACACAGAAGAAAGGGACAGATGTGACTCCACCCAGTAAAAAAACAATTCTATTGTCCTGGGTAATGGCATAGGGTGAGTTTTCCATTTTCTTTGCAAGAGTTTCTAGATAATCATGTGAGAGTGGCTCTTCACCCGGTGGCTGTATGATGAGTGATAAAACTGTGGGCCAGATTCACAATCGTGGTGGAGGCTGTGCAGCTGTGGCGGAATCTCCTCACTCATGGAAGAATCTTCGCACTACAGTTCTCATGGCAAAGATTCCGCCACAAGTTCGTAGACTCCACCACGATGCAGGAGCCTCTGGCATGACTATGGAAACTCTTTGTGGGGCAATCCCTGCGTGTTAAGAGGACTAATTCTCCCATGATTCTTTCTTTTTTTAGTAGACACCAATGGGCTTTATGGATGTACGATTCGCTACAGGATCTTTGTAAATATACTTTGCAGGTAATCCAAACTGTACTTTTCCTCTGTTCCCCTGGGTGCAGCATACTCATTTCAGTTAGCCCTCACTCTTTGTTTTTTTTTCTCCTCCTCATATTTTAGGTCAAGACTACCTGTATGGTTGCAAAAGACCTGCTTACGAAGAAGTTGCCTGCCCATTGCTTACCATTGGTTGCCTTTCTTGTCACACTCATTTGCATGTATTTTATTCAATGGCTTTCTTTTCCCAGCTTGTCCTTTCTGTGTTTGTTCCTCCCCTGAAGCAGAGCCTCTTTCCTCCTTTTTTGTGCTAAAGCACTCTTTTATTTTTTTTATTTTTTTTATTTTTTTTTAAACCGTTTATTACAAAACTCAAAAAATATACAAAGATGGGCCTACAACCTTCCGGCCGGCCGCTAGTAAACAAAAGGAGCATATGATACACATTGTAGAGCGCGCGTTGCGGCTAAGGAAGATGCACAGGAGTTAGCAGCGTTGATAGCCACACCATCCGGACCCCACTGTACGGTTTCATTTTAAACTGAAATAACAACCAGAAAAAACAAAAACCACAAGGCAATCTACAATCAGAAATAGCAGCATGTGCTCCCCTGAGAGGGGGACCCTACCAATCCATAGGAGTATCAAGAAGGGGAAGAGATCAGGATTAGGGCTGGGTAAAACTCAATGTCCGGAACGGGGAAGATGGGTCGGCTACGGGGATGGGGCAGGCGACGGATCGGGCAATAACGGTGGAGTACAGATTCCCCCGCGGTAGGCGTTCCAGGGGCCCCAGACTTTCACCCATGTCCCAGGCTTACCTCTCGCAACATACACCACCTTTTCCCGAAACATGCACCAATCCATATGTTCCTTCCAGGCCGAGACAGTCGGGGACCTCTGAGATCCCCACAGTTGAGCAATATCACGCTTAGCCACCATATATCCCAGAGTCACCCACCACGTCTGTGGCGCCGAGTAGTCGGTAGGTTCCCACACATAAAGCACTCTTTTAGAGTGCATGTTTCCAGGCTCTTCACCCTGTGCTCCCCCCTGCCAAATACCTGCCCTCTGCGCTTTGTGTTCCTGTCCCCTCTCATTGCAAATTCTCTGCCTCCCATACACTCTGTGTTGCTTTCTCACTCATACTACTTTTTTTTACATTTATTTCCTTACTGATCCATCTCAGATTGGTAAATAAAGAAGAGGTTCCTGCAACACTTTGTAGGCATGATGAGGGATGTGCACGCGCACGCATGTGCCTACAATACGATGCGACTGATGTTGACACGTCATCATGCTTTTAATTCCTTTTTTGCCTCTTTTGGCCATGCTGTACAAAATCTAGCTGATGCTGTGTAGCATCACCAAAAATCAATGGCAAAGCAAATAATACCCAAAGGTGTGACCTACTGACTTGTTTTCTACTGCTCCCTTTCTCATCCACGTGTGTCTCTTTTGCTCACCTTCTCCTCTATATTTCCCCTTTCTCCACATCTTTTATGCCGCCTGCCTCGTTCTTCTCCCTGCTGCATCTGTACAAAGTTTGAATCTACAGAATACTCCCCAATTTATTGATTAGCATTTGTTTCCCTTTTGTGTCTTTTCCTTCATTGTCAATTATTTTCCTTAAATAGAAGCGAAGTTGCCTTGCTATTCCTTTAATTCCTTGATAAGTTTATAGTACCTTTAATAAAAAAAGAACTTTTGACTGTGGACGCAAGATTCAGTACTTCAGTAGTCCATCAGCCTTATTTCTTGGAAAAACGTCATGAGCAAAAGCTTTGGTGATTCACTATATTAGAGATATGCCTCTCTAGGATTCCTATTTCAGCTGTTCTTTTGGCTTCTGTGGACCCCCACTGAATCACTACTTGAAGTCAAGGGCCACCACCTAAGACATTTCTATAAATTGAACCTCAAAATCATATTAAAAAATACAGACACAAGTAGGCATCAAATACACTAATTATAAACTATAAAAAAAAAACATTGAAAATGTAATGGGAAGGTTGAACTTTTTCAAAATGTAGTTTTATTTGTTGCAAAAGAACAGACTATACGATTTCACTTTGTCTTTTTCGCACCTAATGCATGTTTTATTTTTTTCCGTACACTAAGGTATGCATAAAAGTGATGGCTGGAATGTTTGAATTAATCTCAGGTACTGGTAATCAATCTGGCCGCATTCCAGTCCATTGTTATTTTGATCACCATGCCACCTCAGTTTGGGCTCAGTCTTGACCCTGCTCTAATTGCAACAGTCAAGCCCGAACTGCCAGAACAGGTCCTCCCTGAACTGAATGAAATACAAGCAACCCAGAACCGGTTTTGCCCTAGTTGCGGCCCGGGTAATTAATTACCAGTGGCTGAGATCAATTCAAGCATTCCATCCATCACTTTTTAGGTCTCGGCTAGCGTGGCTGCTCACATGCGCAGCTTGCTCGGCGAGATTGAATGATTCTGAGGGAATTCTGTAAAGGGTGTCAAGCCCCGCCCCTCTTTCCCATTGGCTGGCATCACCGTTTATGCTAAACGGTGGCCAGCCATTGGGAAAGAGCACTTTGTGACGTAGACTTTTCCATTTTTAAGACGGCCCACTTGGACGGGCTTGTCTGACTTCCTCCCGTCGCCAAAGGTTTCTTATTTTTATGGGCCATGTGTTTCAAACACATGGCCCCATAAAGACAAGCTCCGCCGCGTGTTTATTTTTGCATCTTGCTAAACTGTGGCTGCCTGGCGAGCTCGCACTCCAGCCATCATAACCCCTCTCCTCCACTACCCGACACCCCCCCATGACCTCCCCCGTCTCGGACAACGCAACCGACGATAGTAAATTTTGCTGCTGCAAAACCAGGATCGCAGGCAACTCCACCACTAATAATAATATCCACATTTGTAAAGTGCGAACAATCACCCGTAAGGGTCTCTAGGTGCTGGGGGCCGTCAGGAAGATTAATCAAGCTATTGCCCAGAGTCACATGGTGCTGGGCTAATCTGCCGCCGGCACCGGGGATAGAACCGTGATCCCTAGATTCCAGAGTCAGTCGCCCTGGCCGTGGCGCCACACCTCTTCCCAATGCACCTCACTCCACTGCTACAGTTATACCAATATTTCTCACACTGAGTGTGGCTCTCTCTTGCAATGTTCACTAGTGTTTTCTACTATTTATATAATGTGTAACGTAACTGGTGCTCATGTAAAGCGCTCTGCCTGGCGAGCGCTTGTTTCCCACAGTCCCCGATCAGTGCACCGGGGCTGGGGGGGGGGGGGTGAGAACTCTGCCCCAGAATCCCACTGGGCTCACTGCTAGGAGCAGGGCGAGCCTGAGAATCCTAGCGCCCCCTCTGCACGGACTGTAAACACGTGTGACGGGGGAGTTACAGGCCCGACCACCACCCCTGTGCGGGGCAGCGACGTTCAGGATGAGCTCGAGAGAGAGGCAGGCAGCTGTCTCCCAACACTCCAGCCATCATAACCCCTCTCCTCCACTACCCGACACGCCCCCCCGCGACCTCTCCCGTCTCGGACAACGCAACCGACGATAGTACATTTTGCTGCTGCAAAACCGGGATCGCAGGCAGCTCCGTCAATTCACCTCACTCCACTGCGTATTGCTACAGTTATACCAATATTTCTCACACGGAGTGTGGCTCTCTCATGCAATGTTCACTAGTGTTTTCTACTATTTATATAATGTGTATTGTAACTGGTGCTCATGTAAAGCGCTCCAATACCTTCGAGTTTGCGCTATATAAAAATGCAAAAAATAAAAAAAAAATACAAAAAGTGGTCATCCTAACACTGCTTTGTCAATGCACGTCACATAAATAATGCCTCGTTTCACTATAAGCATCACATAGGGCATAAAAAGGTCTTCTCGGGCGCTTCACTTCAGTAACTTCGTTTATATGTATAATCAGTTCCCTCAGAGCTCTCCCAAAGCACCTCAGTTTACAACCTCAAAATTCTACCGTATAGAGAACACTCAGCTCCGCAAATGCGCCTCACTGTAATGCCTTCTGCTGTTAATATACTGTGACCACACACTGGTCATAGAAAGACCTTCACGTTAGTGCATACACTCTACGCTCTGTAAGGTCTGGGACTTCCATTCTGGCTCCGGATAATCTATACTGCACTATAAGGATGAAACACTCCTGGTGCACCACCCCTCACCGCTGATCATTATGGCCGATCACACTTTATATGGGTACAGATGGGTGGATACATCCGTGAAGAATTCCTTCTCTAAATTTGTGATCCAACCAAACTAACGCCTCTTTTACACTCTCGATGTGATGTTGACGTGGGAATCTGCACTTAAAATTTCTTTTGGGGGTAGTGGTTTAGCGGCGACACCCTTCATACTCGCTCTTAACTTCATGTGCGAGGGGGCTTTTCATCAGCCTATCAAGCAGCATGAGGGGGTTCTCTTCTTTCTACCCCGCAAGGCAGTTTACGTGTGTGGTGTTTTACAATACGTGTGCCCTTTCGGTCATCTTGAGGCGAGCACGGGTACCTTCTTCTTCCCAATTTAAAGCAGTGATTGGGCGTGATACTCCCAAAACGTAGACCGTGTAAAAGGCTTCCTTGGCGGGATACTCAAACATCTTGTGATTCTGGGTAAATCACATAATTTCCCCGGGCCCGATTCACAGAAATAACTTAAGACAAAATCCTAAACTTACTGCCATTTTGGTATTCACAGAAGGCACTTACTCATTTTGGTATTCACAGAAGGCACTTACTCATTTCGGTATTCACAGAATTTAGGAGTCCTAACTTTAGGACTCCTAAATGCCTTCTGTGAATACCGAAAGTCTTAAAATTAGGATTTTTCTCTGTTTAGTAGTAGTAAAGTTAGGAGTCCTAACTTTAGGACTCCTAAATGCCTTCTGTGAATACCGAAAGTCTTAAAATTAGGATTTTTCTCTGTTTAGTAGTAGTAAAGTTAGGAGTCCTAACTTTAGGACTACTAAATGCCTTCTGTGAATACCGAAAGTCTTAAAATTAGGATTTTTCACAGTTTAGTAGTAATAAAGTTAGGAGTCCTAACTTTAGGACTCCTAAATGCCATCTGTGAATACCGAAAGTCTTAAAATTAGGATTTGTCTCAGTTTAGTAGTAGTAAAGTAAGGAGTCCTAACTTTAGGACTCCTAAACTAAGAAAAATCCTAATTTTAAGACTTTCGGTATTCACAGAAAGCATTTAGGTGTCCTAAAGTTAGGAGTCCTAACTTTAGGACTACTAAACTGAGAAAAATCCTAATTTTAAGACTTTCGGTATTCACAGAAGGCATTTAGGCATTCAGCCTTTCATGATGGGACTACGGTCCCCCCAGGATCTGGTCCACCCACCGCAGCTGAATTGTCCTGTTGCAGGGAAAGTGAAGCTGGCATTGGGCGTCCGTCTGTGGTGCCGCCTGAGTGTGAGAGCACTTCTTGACTCACTCAAGTTTACCGGTGACCGCCAGCAGCACGGGATGGTTTTCCTCCCTTCCCCCATGGCTGGGGAATCGCGGTCTCGCAGTTGGCACCTCCACTCTACTAAAAGACCGAAGGGAGGAGAGCTTCCAAAATCACGCTCTCCCCTCCAGCTGACCCAAGCACCAGGGACAGTACAGTACTCACCAAGCGCCGGACCCAAAAAGGAAACAAGTTAGTTGCCATCCCTGCACCGGGCACTAAAAATAGTGGAAAATGAAGCGCTCCTCACATGCTTTGCTTCCCAATAAGTACAAATAAAAAGGGGTGATGGACACAGCCCTCACCACACGCTGAGCTGGAAACCCCAAGCACTCCTTAGTACTGTTATCTTGAACACAGGATGTAGAACAGTCCAGTCCTTTCCCTGCAGGTTTCCTTTTCATGAAGTCTTTTGTAATCCTGAGACTTCTAACAGGAGGCCAGCACATACAAGCCATTGGAGATTCCCTACACAAGCAGGATGCCACAACAGGGCCAAAAGAGTCAGTCCTTTTCCTCCATCAAAGACAAAAGCAGCACCTGCATGCCAACCCCACACACCACACAGCAAAGGGGCGGTACTGCTCCTTACAGCTCTCCAGCTCTTCTCCTTTGCAGGCTACTCTTGTTCCTTGGTTTTAGGTGTAATACTTATACCCGAAAATGTATTTGTTCTCTTTGTGGCAAGGTTCTCTGAACGCAGTCCAAACCAGTTCTGCCCTCACTGGTGCAGCAGGACCACAGGGGGCGGAGACAGCATTGTGCAAAAGGAGACACAGCTGATTCAGCTGTAAGCAACACTCCTCCCGCCACTCTAAATGCAGTTCTGTGATGAGTCACCCAGGAAAGACAGGGCACACCTCAACCCCCCTCAGTGACTGTTTAGAGTGAATGCACATCTCAGCTCCTGTCACTCACACAGCATACACTGAATCCACGAACAGCCAGAGGCACACAGAATGGTGAAGTAAGAAAATGTCCACTTTCTAAAAGTGGCATTTTCAAACACAGGATTTAAAAATCAGCCTTACCAAAAGGTGTGTTAATATGTTAATAAATTCTGAGTTCAGAGAGTCTAAACTTCATTTTCCCATCTTGTCCCTATTGCAAGTTACACAGGTAAAAAATGTTACAGTGCAACCCCAATGAAAAGCCTATAGGAGAGATAGCCTTTCAACAGTGAAACAATGAAATACACAGTATTTCACTATCAGGACATGTCGCACACACCAGTACATGTCCTAACTTTCACATACACGGCACCCTGCCCATGGGGGTACCTTGGGCCTACCTTAGGAGTGTCTTACATGTAAGGTTTGGGCCTGGCAAGTGTGTGCACTTGTCAGGACAACATGGCAGTTTACAACTGCATGCGCAGACACTCCAGTGGTAGGTCTCAGATACATTTACAGGGCTACTCATGTGGGTGGCACAACCAGTGCTGAAAGCCCACTTGTAGCATTTGATTTACAGGCCCTGGCACATACCGTGCACTTTACTATGAACTTACCAGTACATCAAATATGCCAATCATGGATAGCCAATCATTGTCACAACTTACTTAGTGAGCATAAGCACCCTAGCACTGATCAGCAGTGGTAAAGTGCCCAGAATCCTATAGCCACCGTAAACAGGGCCCAAAAGATAGGAGGCAAAAGTCAAAACCTTTGTGGATAAACCTGTCAAAAGGGCCAGGTCTAACACAAGGTGTGCAAAAAAGCAATGGATTGGGATGGGGGATTAATTGAAGCATTTTATCCATCACTATTGTGTTTTCTTTTTGTTGGCACATACCACTGCTGCTTCAATTGAGTACACCAATTGTTCAAACTAGATTCCATTTGCTCTACTTTTGCTGCTGTCACATATTAGGATAAGGATGCCAATTTCCTTTTTAGCTTCCAGTTTCACACTACTTCACTTTTGCAGCAGGTTTCAAAATTGAAAATTTCAAATCTTTTGGGTTTGCTCCTTATTTACTGTAGTAGTTTGCTAATATTTTATTTCAGTAGCCCCTGCGCACCCCCAGGTATCCGGGGTCACAGGTTAAGAACCACTGTCTTTTCTCCAATGGGCCTAGGAGTCTCAGCACACCTATGTAGTTAGTTATAAAGCCAGGACCGACTCAAAGTGACCCATATCTATTATGACCAATTGACAGCTGTGCGTGCACTTATACTCCATTATGCACAATGTATAAGTTGCATTTACTAATTATATCAGTAGTTTGCTCTGAGAACAGGTGGTTTGTATTTATATTTGTGCATGTTATGAAAGCGAGGAGAAGGTGTGCTGTCTGATGAGAAGCAGCAGATTGTTTCACTCATCACAGAATCTGCCCATCATATCCGAAGGGAAACAAACCAGAATTTATTCCAATAACAATTAATGGAGTGTCTGCATTGATGATTACATCCCACATCAGATAAGCTGCTCCTAAAATTCTCCTGTCCACATGATGAAATTAGTTCATAACAGAGGATTCTTGTGACATCACACTCGTGCCTCAAATTGACGTCATTGTAGGTCTGGTGATTTCCCATTTCATGGCTGTGGCCAGTGTTAATGCCAAAGCTGAACCACCTTATCTTATTTGAATACATGTTCGATAGAAGAGATATTCCCCATTGCCTTACAATTAATGGCTTTCCCAATAAAATGCTTGACTTACAGCTGGTGGTAAGGCGCCATCATTCGATTTGTGGTGGAAGGGATCAGTTCTCTATTTCTAAATTTCTCTGTCAGTGGAGACTCTTCAACTTGAGTAATAACCTTCATGCTATGATAGAGGTCCTTCCGCCACAGGATTTAGAATCCTCTGAGAATCCTCCAATGGAAGATTCACGACTTCCTAAAAAAATCTGAGAGCTTCCTGCTACTACCCAGCTGTAAATCCTGCTCAGAATGTCTTGTTCTTAGTTAATTCTGATTGTAAAATCTGCACATATTCTTGTTTTCATAAAAACTTCATCCACAGATAGTCTACCCTACCACAGCCCCTTCTCCATTCCACCAGCTGCCTGCTGCAGATATTCTGACCCGGTTGCTACTCCTTAATAAAATCTCATCTGTGCATCAGCACTTCAACATAGCTGACTCTGCAATCAGTTCCTAATCAGGTGCAACTGACCCCTTTCCCTAAAAGTGAATGTATCCGCCCATCTTACAAACTATGGCTGACGTCTCCATTCTTACCAACACCCACTCAACCTGATTGTACTACTGAATATTGAACATAGAAATATCTTGCTATTAGAATATCGTGGACTAAATATCGAGGACCAAAGTATTGAAAGGTAAGTTCATATACAAGCAGTATCGATTTACAATTCAATAACTGCACATCTACACACCATAAAGATATATGTCGTCAAAGTGCATATATGTGGAGTTAGGAATCAAAAATCTATACATATTTACCTTTCAATATTTTGGTTTCGATATTTTGTCCTCAATATTTCCCTACCAAGATATTCTGTCTTCTCTGTACAGGGGGCACACCACCCAACCCCAGTCATTCTTCATCATTAAATTCTAGAGTGGCCGGCCTTCAATAAAGCGGCCCTTTACCTCTTTAGTGACTTCAGCTCACAATACTCTGTTTCTGTAGGCTTCACTCTATGCATAGCACCCTCACCCATGTTTTCAGCATCTTCACTTGTGTTCGGCTCAACCACAACTACTATTATGATCTTAGGCTCATCCTTAGCATTCACCACTCCTACCGGTGTCACACTCGAGTGATTTATACCTAATCTACATATCTCTGTCAAGAAACCCTCTTGGATTACTGCTTTCCTCGCTTATTGCCCCATTCGATATTTTAACTGCACTGCACCCAGGTCTTTTCCTGGGGTTCCTCATTCTTTGCCTGTTTACCACTGTACGTGGTGACATCATCTTGTCTGGATCCTTGTTCTAGCTCGTTGCCTCTTGTATTCCCCTCCATCATGATCCATCTTAGGCCAAGGTACCTGACTGCACCACTGCCATTCGCCTTGAATGGCTTGCTCTGCAGTCACATAACTCAGCAAAATCTGAATTATATATTTTCCATCTTCCATTGCTCCAAATGTCCTTGCCCTCTGTCATCAGCTTTTCTCCTGATGTCCTCATCCACTCACCCTCAGTCACAAAACAATGGGTCTAATTTGATTGCACAATGAAGATGTTCACTTTAATCGCCAATACTGAGCCTGCCACAGGAATCCACCTTCTCAACTTCTGCAGGAGCTCACCCCACCTCCCACCTCTCTTGATCGCATGTCTTAGTTCTAGTCTCTTTATAGATTGACAAGAACCAAAACCAGGATGGGTGTCTCCCTGTCCAAAAGTTTTGTTGTTATGTGGTGTTATAGGTAGAAACAAACATTACTTCCCTGGTATTCAGAGTATAAAAGAATTACTGTTAAAATACCAAGTTGAAATCGTTTTTCTGAAGTCGGCAAAGTTAAGTTGTGCATGGGGGAGTCCCACAATTTATCTGCTGCAAGGGAGAAGTTCTCCATGGCTTAGGGCATTGCCCACGAGTACTGGTTGGAGGAACATAGAGACCTATTGGGGTGATAGGATGTAAATTTGTATGTGTGGAAAGTAGAACTGTGTCAATATAGTATTTGTTGCACAATTGTAAGTGGTTTGAAGACTACCGCTGCTGACATTTTAATATTTGCGAGATCTCGTCGGGTCTTGAACTGCCCCTCACCCAAACCTTCTGAATCAATGACCCATAATCCACTCTGTTTCCAATCCCTCCTCCACCTGGTCATCTGCAAGTCCCCATTTGCTACATCAAGATACAGATCCTTTGCTCTTTTTAGGTCTCGGCTAGCGAAGGCTGCGCTTGCGCAGTCTCGCTAGCGAGATTTAATGATTTGGAGAAGAGGGGCTTGAACCCGCCTCTCTTCTCTCCTCTTCTCCATTGGCTGGCCTCTTAAATGCTGGTCAGCCATTGGAGAAGAGGTTTGTCTCTCCAAACAAGCCCCGTCGTTTTCGGATTCGGGGGCGTGTTTTTTCGATTCTTTCTCTCCTCTGGAATGTAAACATTCCAGCCAATGGCAAGAGGAGAGAAAGAAAAAACACGCCCCCGAATCCGAAAACGCCGCTGCCTTTCTCCGAGGCATTTCTGCTTGACCTCGGAGAAAGGCGGACCCTCCAAGTTTTCCTCTCTGCTCAGCGTGTTCCCGTCCCCATCTCCGAGTAGGGAAACGATATCAACCAACTCCCGCAACCGCTAGTAAAATCGGCTAACCTGACTACCCTGTGCTACTACTTAACACACCTTGTTCAGCCGAACACCTCCTCCGACATCTAAAACGATCTATTTTTCTTTGATCAGTAATTTTAAGGTGTATTTTTTCACTTTGAAACCGGCCGAAGCGCCTAGAGGCATTCAGCTCTGCACAAATGCAAAATTGGAATATTCGATCTAATTCAGTTTTATCAGATCCAACCTTAGAATAGGGGAAGAAAGGACATAAGACTTGTAAGGCACAAAAATCTATAAAAAGTCCTGCGCGCGAGAGCCTCCCGCGGAGGGGTGGGCTGTGTGCAAGGCATGCACTTACCTTCCGGTCATGCTTGTACGTCGGCCGCCTAATGGGTGTGTGGAAATAAAGTGCGGCTGCAGGGCACTCCGGAACCTCCCCGGGCAGTTTTCTTTCCATTAAGTTTTTTCCCCCGCAGCCGCCCCCTCTCACTCTCTCGCGGCACTCTGGATTGGGTTCTTCCTGGACCACCCCCCGTTTGTCACACGTTTTCGCGTTGTCAGGATAATGCTGAGAGGTAGCCGAAGGCAGTCCGCTGCCAGTACCATGTGCATCTTATATGTACCCCATAAACCACCTCGCCTGAGTTTAGCCTCCCAAGTGCCACCTTGCCTGCTTCTTTATGAAAGAAGAAAACCGGCCACGACGAAAAGCGTGTGTATTGTGGTTAAGATGGAAAGGAAAAAGCAAAACACACAAAGAAACCAACAACCTCAGAGGCCGCCCCTCTAAATTACCGAGTGCGTGCAGGAATGAGAAAAGAGCAGTCAGCAACTATTATTACATTTTTTTAAATCCAAAACGTTCTATAATAGGTTTAAATCCGGTGGCCTAGGCGACGTGACATCAGTAAAAGGCCGACCCGGCAGCAGGGGGCTTAGCCGGGGCCTCGCCACCTTCTACCGGCCGGACAAACTGACCTTGCTCAGCCAGCATGACATCTGCCTCAGCGAGGCATTGCTGGCGGAGCCCATGCACGCCGCGCTGCGGGAGAAGCTGTCGGACTACGGAGCGGCCAAGGAGCAGCTGCTACAGAAGGACACTGCCTTACAGGTGAGCGAGGGGTGGGCCTACTGTTGCATCTCTGTGACCGCAGCCTTCCCTGTGTTTCACCTGCATTTATATAGCGCTTACTACCAAAGACGAGGCGTTGGGCGTATTATTGGTACCAACTGGGCCTCGGGCACTCTGCCCTGACATTATGTGTTGTTGATTGGGGGTGTTGTCAAGTGACCAATGTGAATAATTGGAACTTAAAGACTTGTTCTCATCTCTGCGCCACTTGCCTTCTGGCATCATCACAAGTGTTCATATGCCTGTGAACGTGGTTGCGAAACTGGACAAACCGAACCAGTTTGTGGGCCTTTGGGCATGACATCATTGTGAAACGTGTTGCCGTCTCCCCTGTCGTGACCCATCCCAATGTTTGCCTGTTTATAAACCGAAGCTGTGCTATAAATACCAATATGTTTGGTAGTCCCAAATAACATAAGCAACTGATGCAAATGACCAGAGCATGGGAGCAGAGGACAGCAACCAGTAACAGTGGAGCAGGAAAGGGACGGGTCAAACTATTGTGTGGACATGCCTCAATTACTAACCGCTAAATGCAGAGATTTAAGTGGGCCGGGCCCTGCCGGTGCTCATTACCGGCAGTTCTGAAAAGCAGGTGGTGAGAAGAGTCCCTATCGTGCTCTCCATATTTGCTCTCACCCTCGGGGTGAAAACAAATCTTACCTCTGCAGTAGTACCATCCTTCATTGCCGTTAATGTAACTTCAACCAGACCCGTTATAGATCTTTAACAATTTCATCATGTCAGACCGGAACCATTTTCAATGTTATATACAGGGCCACTGGACCTATGCGGCAGCAGAGGGCCTAATTATGTGGCAGGGTTGAGTAAATTATGTGCCAAGAAAAATCAAATTATGCGGCATATTTTGTAATGGTATTTTGTTATTACACTTGTTAGTTACTGTCTGTGCATTGGTTGCACATCATTAGTATCAATTTAATAATCAATTACAGCAATAAGCAACAGAAAGGTGACCAGTCCCGCTTTGCAATGGGCCTTCTGACATGTGTCCACTGCACCTTTTAGTAGCTTTTGAACCGTTTCAGCAAGAAACAATAAAAAAAATCTGCAGATTTTACAGTAGTTGATTATGTGGCAAAAAGCTGCAGACCCATAATGCGAAAATCGCCACAGCCGCACAATCTCATAATTCCAGTGGCCCTGATTATTTACAGTGAAGCCGTAGTTGTTGCTTATTTATCTCCTGCAACTAAGAACCATTGACAAAGCCAACCGTGAGACTTCTTGTAGGTGTAATGTTACTTGTTGTATTATATCTGGATGCAATGACAGAAGCAGCTTAATACCAGTCGGGCGACACACTATGCTAACCACAGATTTTTAGCTTACATGTTTTTAAGCCACATCCTTAATTACATCGTCCATGCACCTTTGAGAGACCCCTCAGGTTTTTCATCTCACTTAAAGCCTTGGCTAAATGTATTATTCTGTCTTGCTCCCATCTATTACAGAATGAGGCAAGTATGCCTCCATAGACACAATCCCAGCATAGTTTGGCATAATAAAGTCACCCCCTTATCTTGTCCTGTTAATACCAAGGCATAAGATGCCACTTTGCCAGTTGCCCCAGAATGGACTGGGTGGGAGGAAGGGAAATGGATGAAAGTGAGGAAGCAGGGCTCGGAGTAAATAAATTACCAGTAAGTAATTGAGGTATTACCACCTCGTGCTTCCCTCCATGACAAAATGAGATATAGGAAAGCAAGAATCCAGGAAGCTTAAGGTTGTATGTTGAAATTCTTTATTATCTATACAAATCATGACTGGGTGAACAACTTTATTGATTCAGTTGTTTAAAATCGTTACACTTATTGGATGCCACACAATAAAAATAAGACTGTCCTTAATACTTGGTAAAGGCAAGAACATTGGGACCAAAAACATCTTTAAGTTCCAAATCCTGTATTATCCTGTAAATGTTAATAAAGCTACATGGCGTATACCAGGTGGCTGCCCTGCATATTTCTGCAATTGATACCCTCTGGACTTCTTTCATATAAGGAGACATCCCCATGTGGAGCTACCTTGCACCCCAAAAGCCTCCTCGTAAATCGTTGCCCTGTATGCTAATGATAGTAGATATCTTTTTTTTGTATTCTTTTTATTGAAGAGCTTGCAATATTAGCACAAAGAGCCCCATAACTGGCTCTGTGTGTGTGGGTGGGAGGCTCTGTGTGTGTGGGTGGGAGGCTCTGTGTGTGTGTGTGTGTGTGTGTGGGTGGCTCTGTGTGGGTGGCTCTGTGTGGGTGGCTCTGTGAGGGGGTAACTCTGTGTGTAGGTTGCTCTATGTGAGTGGTGGGGTAACTCTGTGTGTAGGTTGCTCTATGTGAGTGGCTCTGTGTGTGTAGGTGGCTCTGTGTGTGTGAGTGGCTCTGTGTGTGTAGGTGGCTCTGTGTGTGTAGGTGGCTCTGTGTGCGTGGGTGGCTCTGTGTGTGTGGGTGGCTCTGTATGTGTGGCTCTGTGTGTGGGTGCAAATGCAATAGGTCTCGCATTGGAGAGTGATTAAGCTATTGACATTGTAAATAGCAATGCCGTTTCTTTAAATGTTTTAAAAACAAAAACATACAAGAATGTCATGAGCAATGCCAACAGCTCTAACTTTAACAATGCCGAGACCATTGCATTGTAAATGCTTGTTGCACTAAGAGTTTGTGAAGTTGCAAAGGTTGTGACCTTGACAAAGATCCATATGGAAGGCTTTGAAACCTCACAGAGCTTGCAAAGATTTTTTGCTTTGGGACATCAGAGGGAAAATCATGATGCGTGTGCAAATGTATGTTGCCTATATGCCTGCTCAAAGCTAAATAAGAATCTGATGTAATCTGCATTCCTTGACTCCAAATGGCCAGTTTACGTAGAACATTTTTGCAAAATGAAGCCTTGTAGCACAAAATCCAGCATTTTTTTTCTAGCTCTGCATTGTGTTGTAAATTTGAAAGCGGTGTGAATCGCACTCTGCGGGTCGTATTTGGAGTTCTGTTAAAATAAAAATGGTCCCCATGCAGAATAAAAACTTCACATAGGACGAGGTAAAAGAAAACCAAAAAACTTTGAAATGTTCACCAAAGGTGAAACCCATGAACTTCACTATTTCTCCAAACTTTGTGGACTTTGTGTTTGTCTAATCAGCAAATATGGGTTATATAACCACATATTCAGGTGAATAATTTCGATAGCCACATATATCGACTACAGAATGCTGCCAGCCACCATATCATTAAGGTAAAGCAAGTATATGGAAGTATAGACGTGCCTTTCTTAACTACAAATCGTCTTACAGTGGTGATATTTTGGTAGTCGATTTTGCAATCAAAATAAGAGCAGTTCAATATTAAAAACTCAATATTTTGGTAGAATACCCAAATCAACCCCAAAACGCCTTCAAAGTAAGGGTGATTTCTTTCATGCCCTCCATCTACAGGGCCCAGAAGGACAATTGCTGCTTTGAACACACAACACATTGCCTCCTTCACCTCTTGCCACTCGGCTGCTCAGCAACAGTGAGCGATGTGGCAAAAAACCAAGGGGCAGATTTACAAGCCCCTTGCGCTGCCAGTACGTCACTTTTTGTGACGCACTGCCAGCGCATTTCTTTGCCCCATATTTAAAAGGACAGGAAAAGCCACCCTGCATGGCTTTTCCTATCCTTCTAAATATGGCTCATTTACACGCAGCACTTTGCGTGAAAGGGGCGTTGCATGGGGCAGATTTACAAGCACCTTGCGCTGCCAGTACGTCACTTTTTGTGATGCACTGGCATTTCTCTGCCCCCATATTTACAAGGACAGGAACAGCCACCCTGCGTGACTTTTCCTGTCCTTGTAAATACGGGCCCTTTACACAGAGCACTTTGCGTGAAAGGGGTGTTCCATGGGTGTTGCGGTGGGTGTTCCCACGCAACACGCATGTAACCCAACACATTTCCAGATTTACGAGGATTCGTAAAGCTGGAAATGTGTCAGTATGCTACGCCACCCTAGGGGAAGCGTAGCGAGGCGCAACGAGGAGAAAGGTTTTCATTTCTCCTTGTTTTTTTCCTCTTTCAATGCATGCTGCATTCTACAGTACGCATTGAAACAGGAAAATGCCTGTAGTGATTGTTTTTGTGCAGAAAGGTGCCCCTTCCTGCACAAAAACAATCTCCCCATGACGCAGGCATCCTGCACCATGGTGCAAGGGGGCCTGCGCCAGCGCATGGCAGCTGTTTGTGCGCCAGCGCAGGGAAGAGCACAGGAATGCGACATATCATTGTAAATAGGTTGCATTCCTGTGCTCTGAAAGTGGTGCAGCGTGGCGCAGCCAAAGGGCTTGCGGTGCCACACTGCGGCAGCTTCTTGTAAATCTGCCCCCAAGATTTCAGGCATCAAGCATAACACTGGACAGCAATTTATTTGCAATCTAGTATTGCTTTTTTTTGTTTATGACCTATTATTTTATACTGTTCTGTTCTGTTCTTCGCGCGTTGCTTAGTGTGCATCATTTATCTGTTGTAATTCTCTAGTACTGTGTGTTTTAACCACCATTCAGGGTAACTTGTTGAGATGTTTGTGCAATCAAGTACAAACAAATCTGTACGTATTTTAAGGTACAGTTCTGGCTTCACATACGTATTTCTGGAATTCATCAGTGACCTGAGAAAATCATCGTATAATCTCCATACAAATACACCTGCTATTTTTTTCTTTTTTAAACTCACGAGGAAAATATTTTTCCCCACGGGGAAACCGAATTAAATCGCTGTCAATGTTGGGGTGGGGTTGTTGCCCGGCCCACTCCCACCCTAGAAATGGATTTACATTGGACCCTGTCGGGAATAAATCTCTGTTTCCAGGATGGGTAGGAATAGGTCGAGAAATAGTTTGTGAAACCCCACACACTCTAAAGTTTGTGGGTGTCCACAAACATCCCCTGGTCAAGAATTCCCTGCACAGGAGTGCAGATAGACTTCCACCATCCTGGTACATCCATACGAGTAAATGAATTTCCAAGTGTAAACTCATATGTTGTGAATCCATGACTGTGCACTTGTGAATCAGCACATTTGCAGATGAAACCTAAACCTACATTGTGAATCGAGCCCACAGACCTCGACTCAATTCTTGACATCATGAAGTATCCACGAGGCCATATAGAATATCTGCATTGGCTGGGACCCTGCCATCGAGACACCCATTGAATTCTGAATTGTGATCAGCAGTATAAAATGTGCATTTTATGCATTTTAATTAAGTATTGTGGCACGCGAAATGATTCTGTGTGATCTTCTGTTCTCTTCCCTTTCTTGCTAATGTGTCAAAGACATAAAAAGAATTTGACACGCACTGCGATGTGGTTATTTAAAGAGTTTGATAGAAGTTGTAGTGTGCCACGGAGGTTTCACTCTCTGATCTCTTTCGTTTTTAGTATTTTCACACAGTGGCGTAGCTAGAGCTTGTGGCGCCCGGGGCTATCCCTCAGATTGCCGCTCCCCCCCCTGGGGGGGGGCTGAGGGCATGCACTTCAAAGAGGTCCGAGAGACACGTAGTATCGCCGCTAATAGTTACCTTGATCATGCAAGTTACATGCACATACATGACACGGTCCAAGGCTACACAGTTGAATACACCGGTGACAGGCAGTACAAAAGAGAACACAGACTGCATGATCTATCTGGGGACTCAGAAAAACCGCATGTGACATCCATCAGAGAGCTGCGTGAACAATTACCTGGTAATCCCCTCAACACAATGCAAACATGCACATACATGACACTGTTCTTGTAACCTTCATCTACAGCTGACATTAAATGACCATACATCATGGTCCCCCCCCCCATTAAAGCAGTGGGGACCTGCACAAACGTGATGTGCTCTGTGGACCCAAAACCAACTTAACAGTGTTGAAGCCTGTGATTCTTTATCTTTCAAAAACAGCAAATTAATTATTCACAGGGAATGACTCATTGTGTGCCCTTAAAACTAAACGCAGCACAAAGGGGTCAGTCAGCTCCACCTTGCCAACACAGACCGGATACAAAGCCCACTCTGGTGGCCCAAAGGCAACAACCAGGGGTCGCTCCCTGTCATTACTTCCAAGCAGCAGCAACCAACTCCCTGGGAATGAAAAGACATGTGCTCTTGGTACCCAAAACCAGCTTGCAATAGTGCATCTCTCCTTCACAGCAGCCTGAGCACACACATGGTGCACAGCCTGCCTGGGGGCCCAAAGCTAAAATACAGGGAGGGGCGACACATTATGATCACAATCCTTAAACACAGTTGTGGGGGCCATGGGAACTTGTTCAACTCTATCCAAGACCCGGGACAAACTGTTCCGGCGCTGCGGCACTCCTTGAATATTCAGAAGAAACAAGAAAAATAGGACCAGTAAAACTCACTCTTTTCCAAATCTCTTTCTAAATATTATCACTTTCCATGTAATGTTCCTTTGATGGGAAGAGGAGGTTTCTGAGGTGGGAGTATCAGGCAAGTGATACTACTCAGGCTCCATCTGTTCGAGCCTTCATGGAGGATCCCTCTTCATTACTACCTCCACCTGACCCCGGACTCTGCAACGCACTCCCTTACAGGCTCCCTCTGTGCAAGCCTTCAGGGAGAATACCTCTTCATTACTACCTCCACCTGACCCCGGACTCTGCAACGCACTCCCTTACAGGCTCCCTCTGTGCGAGCCTTCAGGGAGAATCCCTCTTCATTACTACCTCCACCTGACCCCGGACTCGGCAACGCTCTCCCTTACAGGCTCCCTCTGTGCAAGCCTTCAGGGAGAATACCTCTTCATTACTACCTCCACTTGACCCCGGACTCGGCAACGCTCTCCCTTACAGGCTTGATTATCCACTACTCCTCTCTCCAGTGCACTTTATCTCACAGCTGACCTTGGGCCCCAGCCCCATATCAGGCACCATCGGGCTCCACTTTGCTTTTTCCCGGTAAAAACATTAGTAAAATCACCTTCAAACTTAAAACATTGAATATAGCAGTAAATATAATTACATGCACTTTAAAGTATGTTCCACAGTAGCCCTTATGACCCGACTGCTAATTAAATAAACAAAAACAGAAAGGCCATGACAGGGCTTTAGCGCTGATGCGAAAGTCTTTTTTGGTGCCACACTAATAACCTCTTTCTCCGTAAATACCTTTACTACCACCTTCCAACAGTGCCCCTCATCCCTCCATGGCCCCCCTAGTGACCTCCTCCTCAGACTCCCTCACTGCCACCCTCCACCAGTGCCCCTCATCGCTCCGTAGCCCCTCTCTCATATGCATTTGTTGTTTAGCGCTACTCATATCAGTGTAATGTGTCAGCACTTTACATCACGAACACATTATACAGGGACAATGAATCATACAAGTATGTAA
Source organism: Triturus cristatus (assembly GCF_964204655.1). Lineage (NCBI taxonomy): Eukaryota > Metazoa > Chordata > Amphibia > Caudata > Salamandridae > Triturus > Triturus cristatus. Next base: position 843,470,108 of record NC_140580.1, on the reverse strand, counting down.
ATCAGTCTACAGGGAATGTCACATAAGCCAATGAGGATTACAAGGTGTAGGAATCGCATGTCATCCATACTGGTGGGCAGTATATTTTGAGAGGGTTTGGTCTGGGGAAATACAACCTTAGGATTTAAAAGAGTATTCCATGAGGGTCAGCTTTACTGATAAAAACGTATCTCTGCCCAAACAAACATACTCATTTTAGCAACATTAGAATGATGAAAGACTGAGGAAGTTCTAACTATATCACAAAACAAAAAAACTATACCATTCATGTTTGTATTGTATGCAGCTCTTTGGTGACACCTGCTTGCCTGCCAACCTGCGCTGGGCCCCTGGCTGCAGAGAGACATAAAGGCGTCGTGCCAGCGCTATGCAAATCATGAAAATAAAATGAAAACATATACAAAAGCTTTTTTTTAATTCATTAATATGCGTGAAACTTTGCATACATTGAATATATTGATGTGACTCACATCCATTTATAACTGAACAACACCTCTTTGCCAAGCAGTCCTTTCATTATGCTCTGAAGGTAGGGCCATGCTGACGTGTTACAAAGCCAGCAAAACAAAAAACAGCACGCCACAACAACGACGCGGTTTGTCTCAACCGGATGCCTGTGCCAGTCTCATCGCCTCCAGCATGGCTTGGCGCGGCATAAACGATATACTGGATTGCATTTGCATTGCATGCAATTTAAACGGCTGGCGTCCAGTCATAATTAAACAGACTCACCTGCGGGCCTCTCTTTCCCAGTCCTGTCTCTGGCCTCTGAGATGCCTGCCAGTGCCTTCTCGACCTCGCCTCGGAGTCACGCGCACTTTTTAATGCGCAGGTCATGATGAGAGTAACCAGGCAGCAGAGACCCCACCCTAAGGTAAAACTAACTGTAAAACCCCGGCGCGCAGACGCGGAGGCGGAGACATCTGCGCGCTGCGCGCCTCTACGAACGTCATCATGGTCAGGTCAGGTGGTTTTTAATAAATTGTAATGTGTGTCACTCAGGCCCTGCTGCCTAAATGAAATTGAAATCGGCGGGTCAGCACTGCTCCGAGCGGCCGCCCTAAATATAGTGCCGCCTGGGGCGGTCCGCCCCCACCGCCCCCGCCCAGCTACGCGCCTGTTTTCACACCCCGAATACAAACCTTTTTACTAAGCACGGAAACGTCTCTATCATTCTTGAACACGCCATGTTCAAAGCTATCACTTGAAAATCAAGCACTTAAATGAGGTTCTATCTTAATAACACTGAACTTGTTTCAATCCATTATTTGATAGCAATCAGACTCAGAATTGCTTATTTAATAATTTAGCACTTTACTCATGTTGATGTGCATTCTTTTGCTTAACAATCTGTAACACCGATTTTTTCAAAAGGTTGTGGACCCTCGTAAAATATATGTATGTTTTCATTTATTTTTTTTTGTTTTGATTTCCCCTGATGAAGGACTCAATAAGAGTCCGAAATGCATTGGGATGTTTGAAATAATTATAGTCAAACATGAAAACTGAGAATATAAAACTGCGAATTGATTGAAATGAATACGATTTCATCGCCACATGAATGAATAAATGATCATTTGAACTCCACGTACAAAGTTTTGAAGATTTTTTTACACCGTTAACTATCACGTGATAATCACATTTGAGTGATCCTTCTTAAATTGCGCCCAGAGGGAGATTCTCTAAATCTAGAGAACGCTTCCAACACAATGTGTCAAAGACGTCATCATCAGGTTTTCATCAAGTGACAAAGGGCTGATATTGGCAATAATAAATGGGTCAGTTGTCCTGCTAGGGACATGTCTAAATTAATCAAGTCCTCTCTGCTGCCGCGGAGCAGTGATTAATGGCTGCCGTCTGCAGATCTTGCTCCTAGCACACATATTGGCAGATATATCTACTGGCGTGTCAGCCTTAGCTCCAGGAAATGAAGCAACTTACTGAGAATTTTCCTAGCGAGCACAGAAAATAAAATAAGGTTTTATCAAATACCAAATGGGGGCATGTCATGTGCCTAAGTGAATTTCCATTGCCTATGGAGAGTTGTAATTCAGAATATCTTTAAAGAAATATTATTCTCCAAAAATATTGTATTAAGAATGTCGACTATCACAAGATCTTGGGAATAAATATATACATGTCCTACATACATATATGTGTAGTTAATAGTAAATCTCTACTTACCTATTTATACCTACCTTTCTGAAATAGGGGTTGTCAACATTATGGATATGATGTTTTTGTTGGATGATAATTAAAACTCGATATTCTGGTAGTCAACCCCCTAAAGTTGGATTAAAAAACCAGGAACAACTTGGATTATTTGGAAAGTTGCAAACAGATGATGTTTGTGCAGGGATTTTCCAGGGGCTGTGCAATGGACATGACCACCAGAGGACCATCTAGCCAAGTGGTTGCTGGCAACAGCACACAGAGGGAATCAGTGGACTAGTGAAAGCATAGTGTGTACTGACTTTCTTGTATGTGCTTGAAGGGACATAGGACATGTGAACACTGCTGGATTGACAGCATTAAAAGCTGAAGACTCTTACAGCTCTAAAAGCTTCCTCAGCCGACAAACAACAACTCTGTCCAGGAAGCAAGGCGGGTAGATTGTTGTGTTGGTTACATACATGGCCAAGATTCAAAATCATTGAACAAGGTTGTGAATTACTCAGAAGTCTGTTAATTGGATAAGGCAGTTTGTGTCATCTTTCTTGTATTCACTAAGGGGCTCATTAGCAATTGTTGAGACTGGAACCTAAAGGATCTATATGCTACACCATAAGGAGAATGGATATGCTGCTCCTAGAAGTCACAGTTTGTTCAGGGACAGACTACAATGGGTGAGTGAACAAAGGAATATGATGAGAATGATGGCTTGGAGAAATTCCTAAATTTGATAAAGCCCACAGAAATGCCACTATCCCTGGATGGATCGGAACCAAAACCAAACATATCTGTTGGATTTGATAGACATGCAAGGGGAGACCTGAAGCAAGAGAAAGACTTGAGAAAGTCCCGCAGACGTGGGAAAAAATATGCAGCCGAAACATAGGAAGCAACGAGGGATAAGACCCGATATCCACTTGAAAAATAATTTTTAAGTTGGCTGGTGACTTATTAAGGACACCAGCGTAATGTATGGAAAAGACGCTTTTATCCACAGTAATGTGTAAAATGTGATATGATATATGGCACGAAGTGAAGGTGAATAGGATGCTTCATCACTGCATTTGGCTGTGATAACATAATTCTGGCAGAACAGCTCTTAATGATGGATCTCTCTATCCAATCATTACACTCATAAATTGTATCAAACTCTGTGGTATAGGCTTAAATATTGGTCGGGCATGGTGCCGAAAATTGGTCAAGGCCTCCAGAGAAAATTGGGAGGGGATCACAGATGCCTGACATTGCACACATCAACTGCGCATGTTCTACAACCCAATATAAGATGAATGCCGATAGGAGGGTGCATTGAGTCACCCTCCAATCTGTTATCCACATTAAGAGGGGTGGGGTAAGGGTTCCAGAGTTCTAAGTTATGTGCATGCCAGGTGCCCACCAAGCAAAAGGTAGGCACTGCAGTAATTCACAGGGGATTCATACAATTACCCCAGCCAGGGATACTCACTGTCGCCCCTCCTGCATAACCCTTAAAACAATGGCAGCATAATGAACACATTTTCATACTACATAACAGCTCGAATATCTGGGAAGGACATTTTCCAAGTGAAATAGGAGGGACTATGCAGAGTATCAGTGCCTTGCAACATACTTTGTACCCTGTCACCTGGAAGTGAGTATAGCAACTGTATATTTACTGGGAGGGACACAGATGTGTCCCTGGTCTAACCACATAGCTTGTCATCTTTAGTATACCCTCTATATACCCTCTAAAGACCCGATCTTTGGTACTGGGATAATGCCCGTTATACCCCTAGTAGTGGTATCTCTCAACGTGAATGGACTGACTCCTATATAACATGAAAAGCGACCCTAACGATTCTCAGATAAATATATGACATAGCCCTAAAAGAGGCGATATATTTGTCTGATGTGGAGAGTAAAACGTTAAAACATGATTAGGTCAGGAAAGTTATTTATTAAGGCACACCAGGGTGAAGGAAGGACACAGTACACACTCGGCTGGATCACAGAAAGAAAGGAGTGGTGGATACACACAACATTGCCAGCCAGGGTATTGACTCCATGGGCGGATGTTGATGGTCGTTTTTTGTTTGTAAAAACTGAAAATATGTGAGACAACTCTGGTATTTGTTTCGCTCTATGCCCTGGTGGGAGGAAAGACAGACTTCTTCCCTACTCTATCTAGATTGATGCATGCTTCTGGGAAAACAGAGACACTGAAAGGAGAAGATTGGAACATTGTACTTGGCCCAACCCTAGATCCGTCAGGTAGACTTGATACTCACCATGATGGGAACAGATTAATATCACAAGGCGTGATGACGGGCCATGCGTTAACAGAACCATGGAGACTAATGCACCCACGAGAAAGAGACTAGACCTTCCTGTGCAGCCTCAGCGGTTTACCTGTTACAAACAAACAGAAAACCACTGTCATGGGTGCATATCGACTAAAAACATTAAAATTCCACAGGAGACCTGACAGTATTCTATATAAGCCATACACAAACAATGGAGGTGATACTATACCCTACACAACAGGTCTGGATCAGGGCACACAAACTACGTGTAGCTAAGGCATATTGAATTTTAAGGTACCCTTATAGAAAACGAAGCAATACAGACTGGGGAAGTAGAGACTGGATGTTCAGCCTGGAGGCTAGAATTATAGGAACGTTATATGATTTCTAATGAAAGGTGAGATGAAAGCATTTCATGTGCTATAACAGGACTATGGGCTGAAGCAACCACAATACCGGTGATCTGTCCCACAGTCCCACTGGTTGATACAAAATATGGAGAAACATGCCATAAATCTACCAAAACTCCCCCATTACCATTACTTACATTTGTGGAAGTGCCACAGAGAAAAAAACAATTAGGGTGTCATGCAACTTTGATCAGAAACATCTGTATGGAAAACTCAAATGAACTGTGACATTGGTGGGAGGGGATATTGACAAAACAATTCTTTGACGAAGAGTGGGATGAGGTAATGACAAATCATGACAAAATATTATGAGAAGCACAGCTAAAATTCAACTGCTTTAAAATTTAGAACTAGTGGCACTGGTCGCCAAACGAACTGCAACCAGCAAAAATGTTTTAGGAATTCCACTTCTGGAGATGTGATGTATTAGATAGTGATATAGTTCATATTCTATACTCTAATGAGACACTAGCACTCAATTTGGAAAGGATGTGGAAGGGACATTTATTCCACTATAGAAATAACACCCAAAATAGCACTTCGACATGACATATCCGATCTCCCAACATTGCCTTTTCATGTGAGAAAATGGATAGCTACAGCTCTGGTGGAGGCAAAAGTAGGAATCTTACATCATTGGAAAATAGCGGTAATGCCATCGTATAAATAAAGGTTAGAAGATATGCACAACGTGGCATCCTATGAACGAATAATTTGCACACTGAATACCATGTATGTGGTAAATCTCTGCAGAACGGAGGATCTTGAGAGACAAAAGGGCGGACATGATTGTATCAAGGGAGTTTTTGACTTTCAATGTGGAAGGGTTGCGTCAGGAGGATAGATACTATTGATTAGAAAGTTGAGAGATTATTAAATTACCTCAATTAATGGAAGGGGGGTACTTCAAAGTAGAAAGTAGGTAGACAATACCCATTTATTCAGCATCTGGACCTTGATGTGGTTAATGTAATTGGTTGTTAAGATATGCCTTGATGACCTTATGTTGAAACGATGTATGGCGTATATGTTGAAAACCTAATAAAGAATTGAACTATAAACGACATCACTCAACTCAACATAAAACCAACACCCCACAAATTGCCAACAATTTCTTAATCCACTAAAAACCTATGTGAATTCTTTCTAGCCCCTCCAATCAATAAAGGGTACTTCAAACACTTATACCATAATTCACTGACTATGCCGCAGGAGCAGTGCATTGGAAGACCCGTTTGACTAATTTGAAGATTATATTATATTATTAGAAACACTGATTGTTGCTTCTTATGCGCACATGCTTCAGATATAGTCCCTTCAGCAATGAGTGACTCACAACTGAAACTGTAGTGGGACTTCTGTGTCTATGATGCTTGAGAGGAGCATTCAGCAGTTCTCTCTACATTGCTTCTACTATTCATGCATTTAATTCACTTTAAAATCTGAGGTGGGGCAAATGATGTCAGTAACATTTCAGTGGAACAATGGGATCCCGATTGGCTATCAGGGTTTTGATGCAGACATATTAAGCACCACACACAATATGCATGGTCCCAGTGTTGTATATCTCATGCCTATCTAGTGAAGGAGCCCTGGGTAATGTTGTAATTGTATAAATCAGTCAGAATAGATTTTAGTTTTAGTTCCAGGGGAATGTCCTTGTATGAGGTATTGGCTATACATACTGTCAGGCCCAGGTGATTTTTGGCTTTTATTTATTTTCGTGAGGGGCGTGAATTTTTATGAGACCGTCTTTCACTTTATGTTTTTCTATTGCACCTGTAAGATTTATACAATGATTTGCTGGTGAAAATGCATTTCTCGAAGAGATAGGTTTCAATAAATCTTCAAAGAGGAAAGTGTAGTTGCAGAAACATGCCTGAGTGATTTTCGGTCCTTCATAACGATATTTCCATCTTTATGTCGAATTCTGTGAAGAAGTTTCTTGGTTGTTAATCTGCTGAGTTTGTAGGAAAATAGTTTGTTGTTTAACACTAAATTAAGGAAATCTATCTTTTTGAGTAAATACTGGTGGTCTTGTATTTCATTTAACATTTCTCAGATAATTTCCTTCGGTATTTGTTTTTTGGCAATGCTGAGCTCAAGTGCTTCCATGTTCATCTCCTGTCTTTTGAATATTTCTAATTTGCTTTCTTTCTTTGAATGAGAAAAATCGCCCCAAAAAAGACTAATACTATCATAAACTATGTTAACACATTGCATGTTATTGAGATTTCTTACAGCAAGCGCTCTATTTTAGTTTTTTACATTTTCTGTCAATTGTTTGTCTTTTAATGTAAGGGGACTCTGTGGTAGCTGATGTTTAAAACTAAGGCAGAGTGTTAAAATAATATATGGCAGAATGTGGTCAGCATATGTGTGTGCCCCCCTTTGTGCCGAAGGCCTTATTGTGGTTGGTCCTGTGCACATCAGAAACATGTATTCTTAAAAATGATTCGTGGGCTTCAGAAAAAAAAGTGTCATCCTTCCTCTAATGTTTTTATTTGTCCCCTGTCTATACGGCCATGAGGGTGAATGCAATTAAACATGATCTATTGCAATGATCTCCTACTAGAACAGTACAAAATGTGTCGAGAAGCTGATCTAGATGATATTAAAATCCCTTCCATCTCTATGTAATCTGAAAGTATAAGGATGAACTCCCTGCGCCTAGACTCAGCCCTTGGTCTTAAGTCAATAGCGTGAGTACCGTTAATTATGTAATAGCAACACTCATTGTTCACAACACCATGGACCTGCTGGACTGTGGAAGATGAAAACGTCACAATTAAAATCGCTCTCCAAAATGTACACACTTAAAAGATGAGCAGCTTAGTGGGATTTTGAACACTTTGAAAAATATAGTAGGATAGGGGTGGGTTAAAGAACCTGCTGCATAGCACCATCATGGCAAAGGTCCCCCCCACAAAGCTTGAATGCCCACAAATAAAACACACCACACAAGTTTATACTTGGGAAGAAACTGCTGCAGGTTTATTACATACAACGTTATGTAATCTGGTGGGTTAATTTACGGGCGATCCAAGGACAGGCAGCCTTCTCGCCACCTGCCCGCCTGATGGCCTAGCAGCACCGTGGCGAACCACATAGTACTGCACCTTCTGGTGATCCCCTTCCCGGATCACCTGACCACCCTAGGTCCATTATACTCACGCCCATTCTGGGCGGAGCGTAGCTAGGCAAGCCCCTGGTTGCTCAGGCCCACAACCGCCCGAAGGACTAACGGGGAGCCGACATAGAATCCGTGAACCTCCCATGAGGCTCCTGGGGTTCGGCTCTGGCACCCCTGTGTACCGCGCAGAGGTACCGTTCTGTACCCGTATGCTTCCAGATCGCCCTGTAACTCCGCCACTGCCCTGGAGGCGGCCAACCGTCGCCGCCAGGGCCCCCCACCAACTGCTCTAGTCTATTACCTGCAACCCTTATGTGCTAGCACCTCCTCCAAGTCTAACAAGACCAAGTCCATCCCCACTGGAGTGAGGTGTACCCCGTTCGACTCGAAGTATCCTTTGACCCTTTCCTGAATCATTTTGTGTCTAATAAATCCCAGGCGCCTCTGCTGAGTGAACTTGTGCATGGAGCTGTTCTCCCGTCTCCTGGACCGCTCCACCGCCTCGCCAGACTTAGCACCCTGCCAGACCCTCCGTGGCACAATCTCTGACCACCAGAACTCGCACTGACCTAAGCGCTTGCTCAGTTCCCCCAAGGCAGTCTTCATAGCATGCAGGAGCAAGGTCCTCTCAGAGGCGGTCAAGTCATTGCCCCCCAGGTGGATCACCAAAAAATTAGGCGGGGCACCCAGCGTTGCTAGCGAGTGCTCCAGTCTGTTCATGAGGCTGCTCCATCTCATCCCTGGAAAACCCAACCACTCAAACTTTGTCTGCGAGAATCGACGCATCCAGTTCCTCATCTATGCCCAACGGGCCAACCGGGAGATGGCCCAATGACCCACATTTGTGACCCTGATGAAACAAAGGACACATTTCAACTCAAAAAGTTTATTACCATATACAATATGTCATTGCACTTACAACCATAAAACATGTGGCACACAACACTGCACGTTATACTCCTATTTACACTAAGCCGGACCCATCAGGGGCGGATATATCGCTTATACCACTGTGACTCCCAGCGCCCTACTTTCTTAACCTGTGCAGGTTCCAAACCTGCTGTGAATGCAGTGGATTTCTGCCCCAATCTTGAAAGAGTGGCTCGAATATTTTTTATCAGCCTGGAGAAGGCCGGCCTTGGACAGGCAAGCACTCATTACGCGCTCCACCTGGAAGATGGTTAGGGGAACTAAGTCTGTGTGAATCAATAAGTACCCAGGTGCTGCAGGGTGAAGAGAGATGTATTCCCGAACCCTGGCAACCGGGCAGTATCTGGGGTCTCCTAAAAGCAATAATTCCACCTCCACCCCCTTCCCTTTCTGGTCCGTCTTTGACCTCCTGAGGTGGATTGTCAACTCACCCTCCAACTGAATATATCCACTATGCCCAGGGCGTCTCTTGACCTATCTGATTTGGACCGTGCCACTAACTCGCTGATACGGAACGCTCCAAAAAATGCTAAGAAAAGGCGACGGAAAAGAGGGACGCCTCGTAGGGCGAGTGGGTGACTCCTCCCAGGACGTCCAGCATGGCCTGCAGAATGGGGAAGGTGATGGGGGACCTGTTGTCTGGAACCCGGGGCTCATCCCTGGCCCACCCCTTCAGTGCTGCCCTGATAACAAACGAGTTGGTAGGGTCCTGTCCTCCCCTAAGCTTGACATCGTGGCTGACCGCCGCTAGATGACCACAGACCCACGAGTGGCTCTTCCCCTGCTTTTTGGCCCAAACCATAAACGCCTGTACATTGCCCTCCATGGGTACCCCGGACAGGCTCAAGGCATCAGCCACATTGTTGAAGGAGGTCAAGTGTGCCAGGTACCGTTTCCTGGTACCGGGGGCCAAGGCCCATTCCCTCATGGCTCTCAACTGTTGTTCCACTCCAAGATCCTCCAGAGGGTTGCCAAGAAGGGGGTCATCTCCGCTCTTGCCTGCGGCAAGGCCTCCCGGAAATGGAGCCACTGAAAACGAGAGAGAGCGTCAGCCGCCACATTCTTGACCCCCTCAATGTGTCTAGCCCTACACTCAAAGTTGCAGCGCAGGCTCCTTCTGGTGAGCTCCCTGAGCAAGCAAGCAGAGCACCAGCAGACACTTGGCAGTCTGCCTGTTGATGGCCTGCACGACCGCCATGTTATCCAACCAGAAAAGGACCTTTCTGTCCGGCAAGATCGCGGGCCACAGGTGGAGGGATATGACAATGGGGAAAAGTTCCCAAACTGTAATTTTGGAAGTGATGCCGTGCTTGCGCCAGGTGTTGGGCCATTCCTGTGCACACAATTCCTCGCCCAGGATTGCCCCAAAGCCCTCGCTCCCAGATGCGTCCATGAACAAGCTGAGCTCGGGACTGTCTGCCCAGGGGGCCCTCCAGATAACCGTCCCATTGAAGTGCGACAGGAACTCCCCCCACATGACCAAGTCCTTTTTCAAGCCTGCCCCCAACTTGACCAGGTGGTGTGTCAGATGAGTGGTTGGAGCAGTCAGACATTTTTTGCCTATCCGTGATTGATAAAGTGAGCGGGCAACAGAAGCACCCTTTCTGTACTGAATCATGACTCTTACGGTATGCTCTATACGAAAGACACTTTACTGGTCCTCCTGGGCATCATGCTAGCTCCAAGATAGAGAAAGTCCGGCAATACAGCCTAGCAGATATCTCTGCGTAGCCGGGAAGTCTCTGTTCATATTTAATTTGTTTGAGTCAGGTCTTAATATTTATTTCTGAGGTCGATAATTGCCTTACGGGGCTATACCCACATTATCCGGGGCATTGGAGAACGTTACGTGTTAAAGCATGATCTGAGTGCAGTGGGGCCATATGATCTGAAACACGCCATTACTTCTTCAGACAGGGAGATGCTTGCACATTGGTCTCAGTGCTGGCAAAAGTAATGTCCTGTACATTTCTGCAACCCGTCGGTTCAAGCCCCCACATAACGCAAAGAATGAGAGAAATAATTACAATGAGAATCTAAAGTGCATAGACTCTAACAACCCTTTTCCAAGTGTAGGTTGGTGGGAGAAGCAGGGGCGCAATGAGTCATTTTGTGAACAAACAGAACACCAGGCACATCACGTCAATCTGCTCCCTAGTGTCTTATGAACTACTTTACAGTACATTTGTGGAAACAGTGTGTAAATGCTTTCATCAGAAATTTATTTTTACCAGCTGCAACTCAGGATCCTCTAAAAAAAAAAAACATAAACAGCAAAGGGCCGACCTTATGGCTCCCTGCAGGTACTAGGAGCAAACTTCAAACACACGAGGTGTGAGCCTAGGGGCTCTCTTCATGCATGTTTGGTAAGGGGGCAGCCAAACTGCACTATTATCATGTACGTCTCCAAGCTAGACTGCGTGGCATAAAAAAGAAGCTGAACGATGATAAAGGGTCAGGAACCTCCACACAATGTAAGAATGCAATGAATTAACAACTTCCCTTCCTGTGTGTGGATGGCCACCACCCACAGCAGTGCTTGAAAGAGGGAGCACGAGGGGATTCGAGAAAAACACTAGGGAGACAGCTGGAAAACATGTGCACCCTTGAGGAGTGCTAAAGATAAAAGAAAGGTAGTTAACTAAAATAGAGGAAAGGAAGGACCCGGGTAAGAAGGCTATGCGCCAGGGAGGGACACACACTAGGTGGACAAGTGTAGGAGATGTTTAGTTGCCTGTGTCATGACCGTTGTTGATGCCTCAGATTAATTTCATACTGATGAAAGAGAACGGGTTGAGTGCTGTGAACAGGATGTGACTTTATGCAAAGTTAAGGATTTTATTGTGAAAGATTGGCCAAGGGACAGGTTATTGGCTCCAAAATGTATTCACAATTGTCTAGAGAACTATTGCTAGTCAATTGCATAGTTTTAAGACAAGACTGTTGTATACCACCTTATGGGCTACGTCAAAAGATCATCTCTTTGGCCCATAAAGCAAAACTGGGCATGTCGGCCACAGTTCACAGAATAAAACAGCATTACTGGTGGCTGGGTATTTACTTCTCAAGTTAGAATGTTTGTTGAGAAGTGTAAGGAATGTTTAGGTTGTGATAAGAATGAGAAGGTTAGGGTTCCATCTTTGACTTCTATGCCTTGACCTGAAGAACTTTCAGTGAAAATAGGTTTAGACTTTGCTGGTCCTTATAATTTGTTGAAGAGTGATTTGAAGTATCTGATTGTGGCAGTGGATTCTTTTTTGACGTGGCTGTATTATGCATTTGTAAGAACATCCCATCCACAAAATGTAAACTTGTTTTTCAAAAGATTATTTGAATTGAAGGTGCACCTAAATCAATTGTAATATATCTCATTTTATTTCGTTTGACATGTTGCAGTTATTCAACAAACATGCTATACAGCAACATGTATATATGTGATCAAGACAGTGTTTCACTGTCGCAACGCGTAATGCTGAAATAATGAAATGCTGAATATGCTGCTAATTTGACTGAAATAAACTGCACCTTAGAAACTACGACGAACACGCTGTGGTCCATACCTGTTTCTTGGGGGATCCCAGGCATGACAGGATCTTGATACTTTATATATATATATATATATATATATATATATATATATATATATATATAGATCCCACACTTGCAGTCTCGAAAAAATCCGTGTCAACGGAAAATAGAAACCACGCAGATCCAAAGTGAGGCACAATTGTTGTTAATTTATTTCAAAGCCGAGTCTTCACAAAATCTGACGCGTTTCGGGCATCCGCCCTTGCTCACAGACAATCAGTTAAATAAAATGAGCCCATTTTATACATTGAGGCTTTCAATTGGCTGCATTTTTTTCACCATTTTTTTACACCATGTGACATTTAGAAAGTGAAGACACATTACTCAAAGTTAGATAGTCTGTTTTCCAAACAATTTCATATTAGACCACGTTGTGCATACTTTATAGATAAATAACAGGTTAAAATCCAAAGCCATCAAGTCAAATATTCAGTTTGTATATATTCTAACAAAATAATTACGCAAAACATATGTAAATATGCATAGTTATTTAACATATAATGCATATACTCCATAGTCAGTGTTTCAATAGTATCCAATCTTAATTGACTGTGCAAATAACGCAATAAAGTGCAAACATTATAGATTAAAATTCATTATATCATTGATTTATAAAAACTAATACAAAAAATGTGCAAATTACGTAATGATGTAAACACAAAAAATTGTGCAAATAATGCAATATTGTCAATAATTCAATGTTTTTTGGATATAGATACCAAACCATGGAGGTCAAAATGAGATACGCCTAAAAGCATATAATGCAATTAGCATGTTTAAGTAATAATTATGTTTAGCTGAAACGCCTGAATGTTTAAATTCTAAAATGTTATAAAACATTGTGAGTGAACTCACTATTATTCATTTTATGGTCTGAACAGACGTATCAAAGAGTCTATGTCAAATAAGTGAAGTGAAAAAAAACACATTTATATATCCCTGAATCATGTAATTAAACACACAGGGAATAATAAAATGTGAATATAAAGAAAAAATGGGATCAAAGGTGGAAATTCATAATATATATGCGTGGAAGCAGGCAGGGCAATACACTCTAAAGAAATTTTAACCATACATAATACATAATGCGATGTTAAAGAAACACATGTAAATCCTCAGTTGTATTAAGCCCATTCGGGAATCTGCTGTCTAGTTTTAAAATAAATTCAGATTCTAATCTTCTAAGCATTTTATCACGGTCACCACCTCTCTTGATTTTTGGAACCGAGGCAATTACAAAATAATTGAGGCATTGTAGATTGTTGTTGTGACAAACCTTAAAATGCCTCGCCACCGGATACGATGCATCATTATTTACAATGGCACGTAAATGCTGAAGAATTCTAACATGTACTGGTTGCCGGGTGCTCCCGACATATCTGAGATCACATGTACAAGTTAGTACATAGATAGCAAATTCAGTTTTGCAAGTAAAAGATCCACGTATATCAAATGGATCTGGGCTGAAAGGTGTGCAATATTGGTTGGTGTTTTTAGCAAATTTGCACGCTCTACATGTGGAGCAGCGCTTGAACCCCGGCCGGGATTTCAACCACTCTTCTTGTTTTCTGAGCTCAGGAAAATCATGGCAGACATGGGTCCTTAAAGAGGGTCCCTTCCGGTATGTAATTGTTGGTCCATCCGGTAATCTTGGTTTTAAGACCAAATCAGTTTTTAATATCGGCCATCGTTCTTGAATAATGGACCTGATTTGGCTCGCCTGTTTACTATAGGCTATAATAAGGCTGGGGGTCTGGCTGTTATTTGCAGAATCACTATCAACAGAATTAAGAACTGCATCCCTCAAGATTGATTCCCTGTAGCCCCTTTATATATATATATATATATATATATATATATATATATATATATATATATATATATATATATATATATATATATATATATATATATATATAAATTTACTTAAGAAACCATAGGTTTCACACATGATATAGTTAGGTGGATATTTCACTCGTAAAAAACCAATGAAGTTCCACCGTTATAGTTAGTTCAGATAACTATAACTCGCGCGCATTCACAGCAGAGACGTCCCTGGGAGTGGTTGTGAATCTCATTTACTGAAAACTACTTGATACCATTTTCTGAGTTTCATTTTGGCTGGAGTGAACACATTACAACAAGGCAAACCATTGAATAAGGAGCAAGGAAATGAAAGTGACAGTAAAATCAACCAATGGTAAGCAATAGGTGGGGTGCAATCCTCTTAATGCTCTTTATAAGCCCACAATAAGTCTTGCACTGTCTGGTATGGTGGACAGTGGTGGCTGGTAGGGAGCGGGTGGGGGAGACAGGGAGGGGTTGAAAAATATATTTTTTAAACCCACCTACCATTTCCGTCACCTCTCCTCCATCTCAGCTTCTCTTCTCTTCCTGACTCCAGTCCGGAAGAAGCTGCAGGAAGCACCCAGGCACACAGGCTCCCCTGACCTAATCACAACACTGAAATGCAGCGTTGTGATTGGTCTGAGTGTCGTGGATCGGCATTCAGATGGAAACAGGGAGCCTGTGCATATTCCCCACCAGGCTGTGCATTACAGCCTGGTGGGGAATATGCAAAGTGCGCATGACTGTTTGGCTGGGCCAAGGCGGCCGGCCAAGCAGTCATGCGCACTTAAGTGTGCACAAACCACTTCCTCCTTCCTGAGCCACAAGCCTGCCCCCCCTAACATAGCCCCGTGGTAACACAACAATATGATTATAATGTTGTTATTTTCATTTTATTTTTCCCTTTGTTAACTACTCTAAGAGCAGTGGGGTGAATCTTCACTGCCTTAGCGGAGGAGCCACCACTGATGCTCGGCCCAAAAAGGTATAAACTACAATAATTACTAGTGTTTGTATGTAATAAAGCTACTGAATGCTAGAATGCAATAGCATAAAATGACTAATTAGGAAGGCGTAGCTAGCCATGGAGCAAGCTGGTGCCTCTGTAATATGGTTCCACCCCCGGGGACTCAGAGGGGGGAGATCTTGTTTCATACTGAGATGAAGGAGCTGATGACACTGGAGTCGGGGCAGCACAAAGTGAGCACCCACGAGATGATGGAAGAGGGGTTCTCTAAACACACCAGCAGTGATGCAACTGACCCTTGAATATCACACTCCCCTCCACCACGGCCGAGGGCTGATTGGCTCCAGTTGGCCTACACCCCGTGACGCTGCACATAACTTCCTGGAACCACTGACTCCTGCTACAGCAATCCGACATGGTAGGCATCCTCCGTAATCTCTCCAACCTAAGCAGCTCGGCCCCTCTGACAACTTTCCTGCCTTGGAGCCAAGGTCCATTACTGCGGTATGGGTCCGCTGGAAGTGACCTGCCACCCTGATGGCCTGAGGTCATCTGTACTCACAGCGTTGTGCCCAGGAGCTCAGGAACTTACTGGAGCAGGAGCACCCCATGTGCCTTCTCAGCCTGCAGGTTGGCACAGCGCACCACGGGGCACAGGATCGAGAAGCCTTCCAGATCCAGGAAACTGGCCAGCTCCTTGGAAAGGGCCAGATACTGGCTTGATGGCCTACAGCACATGTGAGCTGGGCACCAGGGGCCTTATGATTCACCACCATTGGTGCTCCCCTCCTGCATGGATCCATATGCTCACCACCTGGGAAGTCCTTACAGGCACAGTTAACAAGCAGTGGCCCTTTATGGCCTGATCTGCATCCCGCCATCGGAGTGCATGTGAGGCCTGTATACCAAGTGACTAGCCACCTTCAGCATTTCCACCTGCCTACGCCTCCAAACACAGAGAGGTAATGGTGGACCTTTACTCAGGGCCACACCCGGAACTATTAGTATTATCCTCCACATCCAGGCAAAAGCTATGGTCGACTTCTGCACCCTGGGACTCGGGGGGCCTTTCTTCACAAACTATAAGGATCTGAGGTTGCTGCACAGGGGCTCCCCTGACCACGTCGGCAGCGGTTCCTGCTCCCCTCTGAAGCCCAACAATCGCTACTGTCTTGCCCTGCCAGGCATTGACCCTGGATGAGCAAAATCGTGGGCTCAAAACCTTTGTGCCAAATCTCCCTTTAGGAGGGGCTAGTAAGTACAAAGTCTAGGGCTACCTTGAAACACAATATGGAATTGGACTCCATACTCAAGGAAACCATGGGGCTCGGATCCAAACTCTCCGCCGTTGATGCCATGATGAATGGCCTTCCTGCAGTAATCAAATCACTCCAAAGCAACTTCACGACTGTGCACAAATGCCTTGATATAGTGGATGAGTGCCTTGAGGAATTAGATTGGCAAGGGACAGAATGACCCGACTAGTGTGCAGAGCTTTGGCACCTCCAACAGAAAGCCACAGATTTGGAAGACAGCTTCCGGCAGAACAACATACGTATCCTCGGAGTGCAGGAGGAGGCAGAGGGGAGTGACTTGGTGAACTTTCTACAGACTGTAAGGAAACGGACCATTAGTTGTGTAGCCTGCACAAGCAATGGGTCCATATTCACCCTCCAATAGGAACCAAACACCCCATTGAAGCGCTTGAATCTCTAAGGGTAGCGAAGCAGAGCAGTCCTAGGCCTACTCAAGGGAGGTGGTGTTGGCTAATTATCATCATGCTCTGTCACGCAATAAAAACACTCAATACATAAATGTCTATGTGCTTTTCTTTAGAAAAGCAAAAGTACATTTATTACAGACACACACACACAAACTACTCAACACTACTCGGTAATTTACAAATATGCATAAGGCTGGTGGGAATACCTTTTGCAACATTATATTTGACCCCTAAAGGGTCATTAACACACAATTTACAGTACACCCCCATTCGTGTACAATATGACACATAACTGTATATGGGAGTGTCAGTTTACATTAGGTCAATGTTGTCACATTTCAAGACTAGAAAAACATGTTATGGTAATACTTCAGTCTATCTCTGACTTCAGAAACCATAATCTCTCTGCATTTATGCAAGAGATACCGCATTATCAGTAGTAAAGCATGACATCCTCTTCTGCACTTATAAGTAATCAGGCATTGCAATAAAGTGCTCACATCATCATTAATAAAACATTTTAGCCTCTCAGGAATATGAATTTACTGTCAGCATTAACAACCCTTTAAATAAAGAATTGCCATTGAAATCTTTGAGTAAAGGATTGCTTAAACTCATGGTGAATACAACTTTAGAAAGAAAGCATTACCAAACCATTGTGAAGAACATTTATGGTTATCTTGGGTGATTTGTCAAAGGATATGGCACTCATTAGACTTGTGTAACATTATTTGAATACCCCATAGTCTGCTGCTGTGCTACGAGGAAGGGAGATCACCCCCCTCCCCAATACGTGACCTCGGTCAACAGATAAATACTTTTTACCCTCCAGCACATGCTAGGATCAACATATAGTAATTAACATTAATGTTTCAAGATTCCACAGATTCTTTTGGGAGTGTGTTCTTTATTTTACTATATGTTGATACTAACGTGTGCTGGAGGGTAAAAAGTATTTATCCATTGTGAAGAACACTTTTATATAAAGCATTTTTTTAAATCCTTAGGTCAACCGTCCTTAAATAAAGCATTTTCCAACATCCACCATGACTGTGTCTTCTTTGACCCTCTTTAGGCCACATAACCTTCAGCAATAAACTAAGCCTCCAGAAAGCGCTGGACTCCCTGCAGTAGAGTTCAGTCTGGCGAGTGACTGGAAAAAAGGAGAATCCGAGGGTGGTCCTAGTTTCTTTGACCCTTCATACTTGGTGTCCGTGCTTTGTGGACTTTTCCTTAGGGAAGCTGCTGCACTCCTGGAGCCCCCTCATACTTGCTTGTGATCAGTGATGGTGCCCTTGCACTCCTGGGGCCACCACAGTTCAAAATACATCCGGCTGAGCAGAGTCCCACAGGGCATTATTACACCAGACTCTTTTCCTTGATGTGCTATGTGGCCTTGTGCCACATGACTGGCCTTTTTCATTTTTTATGTTTTTTTATCTCAAGGGTTCTGGTCCCACCCAGGCACCCTGCCAGCCATAAAGCATAGGAGGCAACCCAAGGAGCCCACCCCTGGCTGCCCTGCCAACTTCTGCATGGAAGCCCCTCTCTCGCTACTGCAGGAGCCAGCAGCTCTGCTCTCCCCTGCCCGCTCCTGTGGGCAGGGTTCAAGTTTCAAGTTTCTTTATTTTTGCATAGTTAACTAAAACCATTGCAATATTAACACTTAAAGGAATTAAAGATTTAGCCAAACATTCAGTATAATTTAATCCACCTTTGCTACCTTTTTAGGCGCTGTAAAAGAAAAATCTTCAAGTAAAAACCAGTTAAAACCCAGAGGTAGAGAAGGTTCCTTACTATTTAAAATCAGAATTAATAATAATGGCATTGATGAATGTGCTTAGTTCACTGAGTACTGTAGGATGAACTAAGGACATTCTGTGGGCAGGGGGTTTGTGATGGTGGTGACCCCTGCTCCCGACAGACACGGGCATGGGTAGTGGGGAAGGTCCACCATGGATGGGGAGAGTGTGGTGGCACTCCCCAGTCCTTCTTTAGGCTGCTGGGGGCCTGGACCTAGGATTCTGGGCCCCACCTCTCTCTCTTTCTTTCAGGGGAGTGTGACAGCGCTCCCCTGTCCTCGTTAAGCATAGGTGGCCACTCCATGCGCCAGCCTGGGATTGGGGTCCCCAGCCTGCCTGCCCTCTTAGGAAGGGGCCACAGGCATGCCCCCTTCCAGGATAAAAAAACAATTGTGCAGGCTGCTTGTGGAGACCCCCAAGCCCTGGCCCACAAAGGTGGTATTGAGTAACTTTGCAGCAAAACTCCACATGCTGAATGACCGTGCCGAGTGTCAAAGGTCAAATCCTTCTCCTGCTCATATCGCAGGCCTTGTTGCATACTTATTGAATCATTTAGTTCCTGGTGTGCAAGCCCTAGCCACCTGGAGCACTTTCCTGAGGCCACCTGGCCTCCAAGCTGGCAAATTTTGATGGGAGCTGGTTTGACTGGCTCCCTGCACCAGCCTTTCTGCTCTTTCCCCTCTGGTGCTTCGCTTCTCCTTGGCACAGACGTCCAGTTCTTTTCAGTGCTTAGGGGACATAAAGAGATCAGCTTCCCTTGTCCTGGGAGAGCCCCACTAGTCATGGTGTCAGCTGAAGACAGAGTTCTTAGTTCAGATAGTTATCAGGGGATTCTTCCTTCCACTTGTCCATGGCAGCTCCCTTCAGTCTCAGTGTCCAGCAAAAAGCACAAACAAGAGAGAGCTCTCTCCCTGGTGCAAGACCTTTTAAGTGGGGATGGAAAGTTCAAGAAGCCAGGCACTACTGGCCAATCCTAGGGTGCCACATCACCTCTCCGCCCCTGTCCCAACCCTCCTGCAGAGCATGCTGTTACAATTCAAAATGGCGTCACCCAAGAGTCACTGATCACATTTTCTCTGGGGGCCTCAGCTCCACCCCTTGCTGACATCACTGCCAGGGCCTTTCCTACTGAAACTTCAAAGCAAAGCCCCCTCCTTTCTTGGCTCCAAAGGTGTGGGCTCCCTCCTTTCTTCAGTGGGCTTGTGCTGGCCTATCCCTCGTACAGTGTGACAGCTAATTGAAAGATGCAGGTCCTTCATTCCAACCCCTTTCCTTCTCAGGAGTAAGGGTGGGCGAAACTTGCAGAGTTTCTGTCTGTGTAATTCTGCAGAGTTACATGAAAACTCCACGAGATTCCGCGGAGTACCGCGAACAGGCAGAAATCGACACATTGCACTGCTCATGCTGATTTTTGGTGTCGGAAGCTTGCTCCACGCTGCAAAGTCAGCATGAACGGCACCGTGCGGTGCACCAGAAGGTGCTGCATCTTTTCTGCCACTCGAGTAGATTTTCTACTCTAGTAGCAGTTTTCTCACCACAAACAGTTGCGACTATACACGAAGGAGAAATCACACTAGGAGGGCTCAAGAGGATGCCAATTCTTGCTCGCCAAACTTACAGTTGGCGAGCCGCGTGCAAGAAAAAACTCTGCCATGTGGAGGTTGGTGGAGTTTTGCTTGAACTCCCTGTTACAAGTGTAACGTGGAGTGGACAAAACATCGCAAACTCAGACGGCAGAGCGGAATTTATCACCCACCCCTACTCAGGAGCCGAGTGAACCACTGTTAATGGATCCCATTGTGTGGGGTGACCTATGTTTCTGGTGCTGGAGAGAAATCTAATTAACTTGGCACAGCAGAGTGACAGAAGCCTAGACTCTGATCCTGGGGTGAACCAGAGAATTATGACAATCCTGGATTACCCATAAGCTGCAGGTATATCTTTTTGGAACTCTCAGATTTGGGTTTTGCATATGTGTTCCACCCCATTTAGATATGTCACTGGAGTCTGTAGGCCAAAGGGAAGCAAAACTGCACTCAAAGACAATCTTCCAATAGGTGTATAATGGAGTGTTACTGCAGACAAGACAATAGACCACAATGACTGAGTGTCCACTAACATTAAGAGGCCTACCCCAGATCAATATCCAATCCTGCAGAGTCCCGTCTGCGCCAGGCTACCTGTGCGTAGTAACTGGACTGCACAATACAGGAGTCTCATGTGGCTGGCCCTCCCATGCGTGCACATAGGTGTGGACACATGTTTGTGTGTAACCAGCCAAGTACTTCTTACTCTTGCTGCGTTGCGGCAGCCTTAACTTAAAAGGCAGACACTGGTGGTAAGCACCCACAGTCCTTTACTGTGTGTTTATCGTAGGTGAGTCACCAATTGTGAGGCTCACTGTTGGGCTTGGCCCTTTTTGCAGGGTCATCCCTAAACTTTTTGCCTTTCTCCTAGCCTTTTTTCTGACATGGTGTTGGTGGTTTTAGGACTTTGGGCACTTTAGCACTGCTGTCCAGTGTAAAGTGCGTGTGTTCTCTGTGATAAATATGCTAAGATTGGGCTACACCTGTTAGGCCTATTTAATTTACCTGTCAGTCCCTTGTAAAGTGGTATCTCATATACCCAGGGCTGGTGAATGAAATGCTACTGGTGGGCTTGCTGCGCTGATTGTGCCACCCACCAAAGTAGCCTTTCAAACCTATCCCAGGCCTCTGCCATTGCAGGGCCTGTGCACGCAGTGTTACTGCCGCTGTGATGTGGCTCCGAAAGTGTGTGCCATGTCCGTGACCCCCCTTTTACTGCATGTCAGCCACCCCTAAGGTAGGCCCTAGCTAGCCCTATGGGCAGGGTGCATTGTAGGTAAAAGATAGGACATGTACCTTAAGTGTGTGACGTGTCCTGATAGTGACAAACAGCCATTTTGGTTTCTCAATACTGTGGGGCTGCCCTCCCGTAGGAATGCATTGGGGATTCCCCGATAAGTGTTTCAGTGGTAATTTCTGATATGAGAGGAGCAGCGTGGTCAAGTTTGGTATGGTTGGAATAGGACTAATAAATGCTGCGCAATCATGTGTGTGCATTTATTATAACTATTTTAGAAATGCCATTTTTAGAAGTTGGCATTTCTGTGTGCTATGTGTCTGCCAGCCTGATGTGAATTGCATGTCTGGCTTTTGAGTGACAGGGGCTGGTGAGGTGTGTGTGGCTCCAGGAGGGGCAGGGTGAGTCAGTACTAGGCTGAATTGGACATCTGCATTTGGAGTAGTGGGAGGAGAAGTCCCTGGTCCCTGAATAGGTCTGTGCCTAGCCTGTACAATGCTGGCTCTGCCCCCCTGTGGTGTGTCTGATGACGAGCCCCCACCTGACAAAGGGAAAGAGGAGCCTTGTACACAAAGTGCTCCAATTCCCCCCTGAAATTGTTTAGGCTGGTTCCCCCAAGCCCTGTGCCGGGGCAGACAAAGCCAAGAGGTAATATAAATATAGGGGCTGTAACCCTATGAAAGTTGAGCAGTGCTTGTGCATACTTGGGCTGGGGGGGACACTCTGCCAGGAGGAACCGCCGTGGGACCCAGCTGCAGCTTCTTGGGGGTCCCTGCGTGCTGGTCTGCCTGGCTGCGCCCTACTGGGGTGTCCCAAGCCCCAAGGACTTGTTATTCCTGTCTGCTGGATTCCTTGAGGGACCTAGCGCCTTGTGGAGCGCGTCTGTTTCTAATTTGCAGCACTGGGCTGCAACCTGTAGATTCCTCTACACAGCGTGGGGAGCTGGTGCCCACCCCGCGTTATTGGGGGTGGAGCGGGAGCCTACCATGCGTTTTGCCAGAGTAGCGGCAGCCCACCCCGCAGTTTTGTGGTTATCGGCAGGAGCACAACCCGCATTTGCGTAATTACTGGCAGGAGCCAACCCCGCGGTTTTCATACCAAGTTCGGGGGAGCCCACCCCCCATCGATGCCCTTCTAGTGGGAGCCTACCCTGCATTGTGATGTCTCCCAACGAAGCGGGCTCTCGCCGAGACCAGCAGCGACCTGGAAGCCAAGCGCCTGCCGCCTGACTCGGGGCGGGGCCAACTGAGGTGCGGCTGAGGTGGAGCCGGCAGAAGGAAGCAAGGCCGGAAGCCACAGGAAGTCAGGCAACTTGAGCGGGAAGGAGAGCCCAGCGTGTCACCAGCACAAAGGAAACCTCGCTCCAGAGGTCAGACGTCAGGCCAACCAAGCCTGGTTGTGGGTGGGAGACCCCCGCAGTGGGAGCAAGCATTGAGGACCTTCCTGGAGACCGGAGCAGGAGACCAGCCGAGTCCCGAGAGAGCCCCGGTGAGAGGGGCTGGCACATGAGCTGTTTCCTCAGGCACCAGTGGGGCCCGCGCTGATTTCTTTTATGGGGCTGAGGCGTATTGGTGCCAAGAGATGGCACAAGGGGAAGCCCTGTGAAACGGGGCTCCAGAGGTACTGAGAGTGCCAGCGCTGTTCCTCACAGCTGCACCGCCATTGCGGGCAGCTGCCACGTAGGCAATATTGTTTTGAGAGTCCTGGAGAGGGACTCAGGAGGCCCAGTGGTACTAGTGCATGATTCACTTCCCAGCTGCACCGCAGGTCGCGGGCGGCTGCAACGTTTGGAGGCATCTTTGTTAGGGATGAGGAAGGGGTGAGTTGTACCCCACGCCCCATCGCACTTGCGCACTTGTGTAAGCTGCATTGGCAGCCAGAGTGCCACCTGGAGGGTCCTAGAGTTACGCCGTGACATATTTGGGACATAGGGCATTTGAGCCAGTTGACGAAAGGCCAGTTGACCTGGCGACAGTTTTGTGATTGGTAGGGCGCAAGGCTCTAATGTGATGCCCCTTACACAATGTGTTTATACTGATGATTTATGCCCCATGTGTTGATACCTAATATTATGCACCGCGATTTACGCATAATGTGTTTATGCTAGTGAGGCCTATTGCGTAATGTGTTTATGCGTATGAGGTTATTGCATAATGTGTTTCTGTTGGTGAGGCCTATTGTGTAATGTATGTATGCTAATGAGGTGTGGGCCTAATATGTTTTATGCCTCATGTGATTTATGCTTAATATGATTTATGCGTAATGTTATGCCTAATGTCATGCTATGACATTTTAGGATGGTGTCTAATGCTAATGTGATAATGCTTAGGTCATTATGGTACTAGTAGTTACTGGTTGTGTTTTATACTTACTACCTGCATTCGGATGGTTCTGACCGTGGCCCGGCTACATGGTCCTGTATATAATCCCCTGTGAATATTGCCTATTGCCAGTTGGCACAGTGTAAATGTGTGATTATGTTTCTAATGTGGTTATGATAATACAAAGGCTATTTTTTATATAACCTTGTGTGGAGTTTCTTTTGCGGTGTGCCTAGTGTGTTGCTGCTGTGTGAGTGTGTTGCGAAAACGCTTTACACATTGCCTCTGGGATAAGCCTGACTGCTTGTGCTAAGCTACTGAGGGCGTGAGCAGGGGTTATCTTCAGCGTGTAACTCCCTTGCCCTGACTAGAGTGGTGGTTTCTGCCTGGCTTTGGTGCAAGACTTAGCCAACCAGAAATCCCATTTCTAAAACTCACACATAGTAAAAAGGTCAAAAACCAGGTGATCAAAAAGGGACACATCCAGGTGGATTAGATGAGCAGAACCCATTGCCCTACACAGACACTGTTGCCTGAACTACTGGGCATAGGAACCAATTTAATTTCAAATGGCACACAGACTCCACTCCCGCAGCTCCCATGTATCCTCCCAGCCCAGGTCCATCATAGCATGCCTCCTCTGACATGTCCAGGTGTAGGCGATCCTGCAGGTGGCCAGAAATCATGAGAGCCCATTCCTCCTGGAGGGCCAATGGGTCCCCATAACAGCGATCTTCACACATGAGCTGCAGTAAAGCGCTAAAGGTTTCTGGCCTTCCACCACCATGGCATCAAGTACAGCTGACTCAACCCAGCTGTGATGCTTATCACCTTTAACAACAGCACTCTGAAATTCACCAAACTGGAAGCCCTGGAAGATTTCCTAGATGCAAAAGTCTTCACTCCATTGGAGACAGAGTGACCCATGAGTTTGCACCAGGGCATGGACCCTCAGAACAGAGTTCCAGAATTGCCTGCTTTCAATTAAACTCTACCACAACAGGCAGCGTGATCCACCCCACAGGAACTCAAACAGGGAAGGGCTCAATAGAGTGAATGAAGCAATAGCCATGGACCACAACAAATAACTCTCCCCACTTTAGGACCGGCACACTGAAGATACGTCGGTTGCTCCTCTGCTCATGTCAGCTTCCCCAGCTCTGTCACAGGAGAGCCACTTGAGTGTCAAATATTGCACGATGGATCGCCAACAGCGGGCTTTCTGGAAATACCCCCTGCACTATACTTCAGCCAACTGCGGCCCGCATGCAGGAACATCGACGGTCACCAGTAACATCCTCATCAACACGTAAATCCACCCTTCTCAGATTGACTCTTGTGTGGTCTTCTGGCTGGCACCATGACATTTTAGGCTGCCCCACTTCCTGCCCATCTCCTGGATCTTACTTCTCACATTCCCACTATGGTGAGGTGGAGATGGCACCTCCATATTTGTCCCTGTGGGGCAACCTGCCCAGATTGGTCCACACACACATGGGTGAGTGGTGTGCACTCCCTTTTAGTGCCTACTCTGGGGCTGTTATCCCTGTACTCACCCTAGATCGATGCTTCCTCTTACATTGAGTCTACACCCTCTTCCTAGAATCCCCGAGGGTGATAGGTGGTGAAGTTTGGATTGCAGACTAAAGTAAAGGTTCGAACTGCCCCCTTCTCCCCTTTCCTGCAGGCACTGCTCCTGATCTATAGACTCTTCCTTCATTTGATCCAGGGCCACCGAAATGGCTTTGCACCCATTCACATCATACACTCTGTCTCAGCTGCCTCCCTACTGACACCTACTCTTGCAACCTAATACATGGTCTGACCATGCCTTCATCTATACCCACTCGAGCCCCGGTAAACATGCTTTCCCTCAATATGAATGAGCTGTATAGTTACATCAAACATCATAAAGCAGTGGCTTACCTGAAACATAAACCCACAGACATAGTGCTGCTCCAGGAAACCCACTTCTACCCATCAGAGGTGGATAAATTGAAGAGGGACTGGGTGGGATGAGTTGTCCACAGTTACCGAACAGTCCCGGGGGATGTCATTGCCGCTATGCCCCCGCAGCCAACACCACAAAGAAGTGCGTGGTTGCCATCCTCATTAGCAAAGCTTTTCCGCACACTATACTCCCCACTTGGACAGACCCAGAAGCAGGTTTGTCTTCACCAAACCCAAATCACTAGGTCACACACTCATAGTAGGCTCATTCTACGCACCCATGCTGAGCACATCCTGCTTCTTGACACATGTCTCACGGCTTCTCACAGAATTCAGGAGACACACAGTTTGTGCTGGATGGAGACTGGAAAATCAGTATTGACTCTATTCTGAACCGCAGGGCCCCCAGACAATACTGTGGACAGGGCCATACGGACAGATGTTCTTGCTGACCACAACCTCACTGATGTGTGATGCATCTCCCATCCAATGACAGAGATCACTCGCACTACTCGAAGGTCTATGGTACACCCACCTCACACACCGCACTATGCATTCCAAGCAAGTATCATCCCTTTGGGGATTTTGATCATTGTTCGATTGAGCTTGCTATCCATTTGGGGAATAAACCTCCCTATGAGAGGGGCTGGCAGATGAACCTGGTCAACTATATGACACCTGATGACAAACGATTACTGATCTCACGTCCATGTGTACCATTCTGAAAATGCCCACTCGGTCGACTGCCTCCTGATCCTCTGGGCAGCGGGCAAGGCCACCTGTTGGGGGCTCCTGAGGGATACTGCTATTTAGTGCAACAAAGCCGGGGTCAAGAGGAGGCAGTTGGATGACACTGTCGCCCGATCCACGACTTACTATAATGCATTCCCCTCTGTTACGAATCGCTACAGACTACAGGCCGCAAATTACCCTTAACCAGCACTATACTTTAGCTGCTGAAAAATCACTACAGAAACTCATGTCGCCACACTACAAACATGGGGAGAAATCTGAGCAGCTGGTGGCCTTCCAACTTGGAAAACGGGAGGCCCAAATGGTGATACCAGTTATCCGTAACACATAGGGGACCCTTCAAACACACCCAGAAAACATAGCACAGGCTCATATCTCCTATTGCCAAACCCTATACGTTGCTTCTGCCACACCTAATCGTAAAGAGGAGGGTGATTTCCTGTGTTCCCTCCCCATACCTACTCTGTGACGAAGTTCTGCACTCCCAGAGGGTGAGATCACGCCAGAGGAGATCAATGAGGCCATAACTAATCTCCCCACCTGCAAATCGCCTGTCGAGGATGGGTTTCCAGGAGAATTTTATAACACCTGCAAACCTATGGTTACACAGATGCTGCATGGTGCCTTTAAGGAGCCAGAGACCACCAATTCCTTAGTTGCAATCTCTAGCAAAGCCATCATCACCCTTTTGCCAAAGGATGGCAAAGACCCCAGGATTGTGGGATATTAGTGACCAGGTTTGGTAAGCTTATCCATTCCATTATACATTACTCACAAGTAGGGTTTGTTCTGGGATGCTTGTCCAGGAACCATCCATGAACCTTAGAACACCTGTTATGGGTCTCTACTCCCTTGGCCAGAAGACTTTGGCGATCTCCTTTGATGCAGAGAAAGGCTTTGATCATGTGGAATAGCTCTATCTATTCAAAGTCCTTCAAAAGTTTGGCCTGAGGAAGCAATTTTCTATAAAGCAGGGGAATGGCTCTACTAAAAGCCAGAGGCTGGACTCAACGGTGGAGGTTTTCTGTCTCTCAGCATCCCAATCAACCGTGGGACATGGCAGGGATGCCCTGTCTCAACGCTAATATTCTAATGGCCTTGTAACCCTTGGCTCTAGCAATCAGAATCTCGCATCAGATACACGTGTGGTGCTCTGATTTGTTACAGTAAAATGCTCTCTTATATGCTGATGACATCCTTATTACAGTGACCGGACCGG
This sequence comes from Triturus cristatus, assembly GCF_964204655.1. Lineage (NCBI taxonomy): Eukaryota > Metazoa > Chordata > Amphibia > Caudata > Salamandridae > Triturus > Triturus cristatus. Next base: position 843,442,187 of record NC_140580.1, on the reverse strand, counting down.
GTGCTCTCTCCCAGCCCTCACTCGTCTAATTAATGTCTTCTCCAAATTTTCAGGGTACAAGATTAACTGGGACACTGGCAAGGTGATGCCCATGTCCTGGGCCTCCACCAAAGCCTGTGCTGAGGGCTTCAACTTTCAATGGGTATCCAAGAAAAGGAAGTATCTTGGCATATGACTAAAAAGGTCCTATCCCACAAGGTAGAGGACAACATACTTCCCTTGATTGCTAAGATCAGGAATAATGTTGCAAGCTGGTCAGTCCTCCAGCTCTCCCTCTGGGATTGAGTTCAGGCTGTGAAAATGGTCATTGCCCCCTGCTTTGATTATGTGTTCGGAATGCTTCGATCCTGATACCCAAGATCCTGCTGATAATAAATTGATACCACCATCATATCCTTTATTTGGGGTGGAACGCGACCAAGTTTGAAACTGGACAAACTCTATGCCCATGCAGAGTCTGGCAGTCTCTGCCTCACATTTCTTCATACTGCACGGTGCATGTCATCTCCCAGCTCACCTGTTGGCTGACTCAGACCACAGACCCGCCCATGTGGGTCACTATTGAGAAAAGCCTTTTTAGCTGCAGAAGATCCCTTGACACTCTCTATGAACATAAGGCTACTGCACTGGAGCCAGAAAACCAGATGATCAGGGCAAAGCTGACCCTGTTGCAGACCTCACAGACCCTACTATCGACAAATCCATGGCTGCATGCCTCTGTTCCCATCTGGAATAATCATGGGATATACATCAGCAACCACACTGCCTCTAGGCCTTCCTGGAAAATGGTAGGAAAAGTGAGGGTTGACCAGTTAGTTGATGAACTAGACCTTTCAGCAGAGGCGGCTCCTCCACTAGGGTGGAGGAGCGTCACCCCACTGCTTTCTCGCAGTGAGAGAAGCAGAAGTTCTTGGTTGCGTGCGGGTGGGTGGGCGGGGCTGCTCTAGGAGCAGGGCTGGGCAGGGGATGAGTGGTGTGCCCACTCCTGAGTGAGCATGACTGGTTTGGTCGGCCCTCTGGGGCCGTCCAAACCAGTCTTGTGCTCTCTGCCCTTTCTCCATGCAGGCTGCAATGCAGCCTACATGGAGAAAATGGCCCCCCCATAGGCACCTGGCTGGGCGCAGTCCCGACCAATCACAACTCTGTCATTGCAGTGTTGTGATTGGCTTAGGGGAGGGGAGGGAGGCTGCCTGCTTCCTGTTCTTGTTAGAGGCAGGAGAACAGAAGCAGGAGCCGAGAAACCGCTGGACCCGGCGGGCTGACGGACAGGTACATTTTTAAAATGTATTTTTTTACCACCCCTCTCCCCATGCAACCCACCCAGCCCCCACCCGCGATTAATGCCGACTGCACCTGCCTTTCAGCATTTCCCTAACTCCGATCGGAATTTGGCCTCCCCGCGTCTCAACCATGGTCCTATGTCCAATCATGCCACTGTTTCAGAGGATTATAAACACACAACGGAGTTTAGTAGGAGCATTACCCCACCAAAAAGGATGTACTGCTCCAATATCGATTCTGGCACACACTATGTATGTGGGTGGATGTGGAAAGAAAGATCAGACAGAGCAAAGAGAGACAGCACTGTGTTGTTAGGACGAGAACTCTCACTCACCCGAAGATGACATGCTTTGTCATTGGGATCCCTTCTCACAGTGGGACCTGAAGGAACCCAGCGTGGGCTACAAGTCCCCAAAGAAAACAAAGGGTAGAAGTGGAGCCCTCTCTCCCCACTCCTTCGGAATAGTGTGCAGAGACTGTGAACGTTTGATCTACAAACTTAATAATCAAAGGGGAGTGTTTGAGGCACTCTCGAAACCCTTTAAACACCCCCCCTTAGGACGGTACCACTTGTGCATTTGCGGGGGAATAAATGCATAGAGGTTACATCCCTCCTCCCTCCATGTTTTCTGGTCCCTCTTAATTGACTGGAGGGGTCCTGATCCGCCCCTCACTGGGCACTGTGAAAGCAGTGAAACCACCCTGGCCCCATGCTCATACATGGACGGGCCCATAGTGGACCTTGAGAGGACCAGCTGCGGTTGTTCACAGTGCAAGTATTACAACCTCATTTTTGCATGACCGCCCGGACCACTCTAGTTAAAGGTCATAGTAGGTACACAGCACTGACACCCCTTGTTAATTGGTTGTGCATTGCTTTACCCAGTTGCTCATTTACGATGTTTAGCAGGGCACAAGTCCTATAAAAAGAAGTGGGGGGACTGACAATATGCAAATGACCTCATGATGTCACGTGCTGAACGTGTCCCAGTGTCTGAAAATTACACTGGGACAAATTCAGCATATATCTGTGGGGCCCAGCTTCTTGGCAGGGGGGACGGCGTCCACCCTGTGAAAAGAGTGGGGGGACGCTGTGTACTTGCGTGTACCCCCCGACTCGAGCACTGATGTTTAGCCTGCATTTCACCTGCTTGGTTCATTCCTATATTATGTTTAACTGCATCTTCCATGTGGATTTTGTACGTGAAATGAAAATGTAAATAAAGATTTTTTTTATTTTATCACTAATTAGTCTATGTTACGGTAATCATATATTTTACAAAAAAGAACTATTGAGTACTTTTAACATATAACAGTTCAAATAATCAGAAGTTAAACCTTTATATCTGTAATTTAAAGAGCAGTGAGATTCCTCAATGTGTTAACAAAACTGTTGACGAGTTAAACGATAGCAGGAATTCCCTATTGGGAATCTTGCTAATGGGTAACCACTGAACTCAAGAATCAGTAACTATTCATTCTTTAGATTACAGTTGCAAAACATTCGTATTAACACATCCAAAATATTGACACATCTCATATGATTCGATCTTTGGAATGAACACACCCCTTGCGAATAACGAATCAGTGTGTGATTTATACATGGAAAAGGCGTATTTTGCAGTCGCACAATCTGAGCTGGTGTGTTTTCCGACCACCGAACGCGACTTCCTGTTTTCCCTTTCATCATTTCACTATGTGGCCAAGTACATTGTTCCACATCTTTAGATATTGGAACATTGAATTTGTTTCCCTGGAATCTAAAAGATATTGCTCTTCTTGATTAGGTTGCCTGATTAATTCTTTTTTGTTTAAATGTCATTCCAAATGTTCATTAAAATCTTACCAGGTAGCAGAATAACAGTTGTTGTTTTGTGCCATATGCATGAAAATTCAGTTTTGTCAAAACCAAAGTTTGATTCTTTTCTTACTTGTTACGATATTTTGCAGGTCAAAGCAAGCTGTCAGATCAATTTGATGCCCTACTTAACAAATTTGCTTCAATCAGCAAATTCACATTTTTTGTAGAAGATGTGGCCTAATGGCTAGAGCCAGCGACCTCGAAGCTTGGGAACCGGATTCGAGTCTCGGCAGGGACACTCAACATCCTGTGATACTGCGCAAATCATTAATCTCCTCATGCCTACCAAAATGAAGGTGTTCATGCAAAGCGCTCTGATACCTGCGGGTCGAGTTTGCGCTATATAAAACTCCCAAAAAACAAAGACACATCTTTCACATACATAACCGTCTTCAGTACTTCCTCTTACATTTTGTTTAATTTGACATCCACTTGCATCCAATTCTCCTTTCTTCAATTATAGCTAACATCTGGCATTTCAGCCCATCCATTTATTACCACTACAAATATTTGTAGTTCATGCATGGAAAACATTGGCTGTCTCCACTCCACAAAAACTCTCTAATACATTTGTTGCTATTTAAAAAGAATGTAGTGGAAAGTAATGTGACTTGTAACTAGAAAACATATAGAAATCTATGTAGTATGTTCATTCATACAATATTTATTTTCCCCTAACTTCCTAGATTCAAAGTCTGCCATCTATGTAGACTACCTCTGGATTAATCAATTAACAGGTTACGGTTGACTTCAACAGTATCTCTCACTTTTCTCTGGATGTGCTTTTCCCCAGAAGCAGTTGAATTTTGTGTAACTTCCAATCCCCAGCTATCACTAGCTGGTGCGATTAACTCCTCTAAATAAGGGGGGGAAGAGTTGTGAGCTGACGACCTACAAGCCAGGCAAGAAGAAAAGAAACCGAAGGCCAGATGTACAACTGTTTTTTGCGGTTGCAAAAGGGAAATCGGTCTGTTTGCGACCGCAAAATTTGGTCTGCCCTATTTACAAACCCTATTTTGCGAGTCAGTAACCTATTACCAACACGCAAAATATGGTTTGTGTCTTGCTATTAGGAAGGGGCATGCCCAGTGCGTCCCTTCCTTATAGCGACTCGCAATTCAATGTAAGATTATTTTGTGGCCGGAATCGTGCCCGCAAAACACTCGCAGATTACCACCCATTTCAACTGGGTGGTAACCCACTCGCAAACGGGAAGAGGTTGACCCTTTCCGCTTTGTGATTGGCATTTTAAATATTTTTTAAGAGCAAAAAAATGAAATTGTAACGTTTTATTGTCAGTAGCAGCCGGCATGACTCGTCACAGATCACGCGTGGGTTCGCGGGGGAGGCGGGATGGGTTTAATTAAAAAAATTAATTAATTACCTTCCCGGTCCCGCGCCGCCTCAGCCTCCCTCCCCTAAGCCAATCACAACACTGCAATGGCAGCGTTGTGATTGGTGGGGACAGCGCCCAGCCGGGCGCCTATAGCGAGGCCATTTTCTCTATGTAGGCTGCTTGCATCCTACATAGAGAAAAGGGTAAGTGGACATGACTGGTTTGGTCGGCCCCTGAGGGCCGACCGAACAGTCAAGGCCCATAGCATTGGGCAAGCCACGCCTCCCCTGCTTTCGATGCATCCCGTTTTCCTTTAAGGAAGACGGGCTGCATTTTTTTTTTTAACTGGTTTTTTTTAAAAGTGGTCACAGACATGGTAGTCTGTTGACCCCAGCAGGTCACCATCCCTGGGAGTACTAGCCATTCCTAATGAGGTCGCAAATTGCACCTGCCTCATGAATATTAATGAGGCAGGCAATTCGCGACCCCCTTTAGGAATCGCAAACAGTGTCTAAGACACTGTTATACATTCGTATTTGCGAGTCGCAAATTGCAAGTTGCAAAACTACGCAATTTGCGACTCGCAATATGGTAGGGCATACATCTGGCCCCAAGACAGAATCAAGGTTTCAAAGCTAAACAACAGAATCAATTGCATGTACTTTATTTTGATAGCTGCACCTTCTTGGGCGGTACCAGAAGAATAGGTTAAAGAAAAATGCTGGAGAAAACATTAGGTAAAAGAAAAATGCACAATAGCACGAAGTTACTGGGCAACAGTAAAGAGGAAACGTGTTTGGAGAAAATAAAAGGCAGTTGAAAAGGAGTGCATTTGAGTTTTAATAAACACCGAATTCAGAGAGTCTGAGAGTAACCAACACTGGACTGATGGCAAGGTGTTTGAGATGCTGTTCTACAGCTGATGAAAACAGAAAGCAAGGCACTTGAAGATTTAATAATCACACCAGGAATGGAACATGAGAAACCGAACGAAGAAATGATGCAAGCGGCAGGTGCAGTGTATATTGAGAAAAGGAGTGGGCCAAGGACAGGGCCATGAGGAATCACGCACGTGAGGAGAGGGACAAGATGACTGACTGGCCAGCGACTGAGAAAGAGAGAGAGAGACAGAGAGATAGAGAAAGAAACAGAGCAATTAAGAGGAAAGCCCATTCAGAGATGACCCAGGGATCACACAGAGTAGAAGAATAGTGAGTAGTTTATCGAATGGACCCGATAAGCAGCGGAAAGCTGCGAATGTCGGGCTGTAGTGAGATGGTTAATGATAGAACAACATGTTCCAAAGCTGGCGAGGCATGGTGCGGTTTGACCCCTCTCCAGCCTTATCAGTGCCTGACTGGCATTGGGCATTTTCCTCGTGGGCTGGGTCAGAGGGCCGGTTTTTGAAGGCAAAGAGCACCGCGCACACCTCTGCTACTTTTTTCAGCTCCCCCAGGTTAATCGCAGCTGGCACAGCTTTAGGGGAGAGAGGGAGAGAGAGAGGGAGAGAGAGAGAGAGAGAGAGAGCACAAAAGGAGAAAGAAACAAGAGAGGAAGAAGGGAGTGGGACAGTTCTGATTTTTTTTGCCCGGGTTGGTTTTGACTCCCAGTCCAGCCGTGATCCTCCTAACATCTGTGCGCTCGAACCACGATTCAGTGACTGGAGGACAATTTCACAGTAACGTTCTCACGTAGCCTCAAATACGTAACCGCTATCCTTCACGCACACGCACGCAAAACACGCTTTTACAGACACGCTGGAAGGCACAGCTATACACCCACACGTAAAGAAAGACACAATCACGTATGCAGACTCACGCTCGCCCATACGCGCGGGCACATACAGACACACGCACGACGCGGGGATCAATTATACATCTGTTGCAGACAACCTTTAAAGATCATCTGCAAAGGATTTATATTTTCTCCTTCCGCGTGATTTGAAGCCCCTGCTGCTTCTTGCATCAGGATTATTGGATTACATGTCTGCAGCCCAGTCGCGCTTTAAAATGCTTTTTTCGGGGGATGGAGGAATATGATGTTACAGATAATGTCGATGAAGGAAATGTCACATGCTCTGGCACATCCTGTGAGGACCTCGGCGGGCCTAGGGGGTGCCTTTGAGATGTCCTTCTCTCACTGGCCGACAACAACCTCACTCGGTTGGCACTGCAATGCCGAAATATGCATTCATTGCAGCATACAGCACAGCTCCGAGTGAAGCAACGTTTATAGGCAGTCAGAGCTGTCTCATTTATGGATGCAAAACAATCACTTGAAATGCAACTGTGAGAAAACGGAAATTCTCCTCTTTGGAAAATCTAATCTCTTTTCTCCAACACACTGGTGGCCAAATTTAGTTCCCCTTTCCTAGAGACGGTTAAAGTCGCCAAGAATTTGGGGGTTACATTTGACAGAGAACTATCCTTGCAACCCCAAGCGGTGGCAGTAGCCGAGATGTGTTTCAACTTGATCAAATCCCTTAAGAAATGACTTTATTTTCACCCCCTGAATGCCAGAAAGACTGTAGCTTTTGCACTTATCAAGTCAAGAAGATTGGATTATTTTAACAGCTTGTATGTTGGATGTGCAAAACAGCGAATATATAAGCCTCAGATGGTCCAACATGCAGCAGCCAGAAAGGTGCTACAGCTCCCTAAACGGAGCTCGGCATAAGCCGCATTAAAAAGGCTTCAGTGGCTAACAAAACATAAAAGAATCTTGTTTAAGATACTGCGGCTAGTCTATAGGGCCTTGAAGGCCAAAGGAATGAATTATCTCACATACAGATTCAGACATTACAAGACCCTGAGAACACTGAGATCCTCAAACACAAATCTGCCAAAGCCCCCCCCCCCCCTCCCCTTTTAGATTAAAAACTTGAGGTGGAAAATCCCTCATGGTAAAAAGCTCCAAGACATGTAATCAATTGCCAAACATCTGTGATTTATAAACATAGAAGATGATTTTAAAAAGACACTGAAGACGTGGTTGTTTCAAGCCTCTGATGAGCTCTGTCACTCCCTCATTTAAACCACACCTTTTAGGCTAGGGTAAAGGCTATACCCATTCATTCATTCACTCTTGCTTTCTTCAGTCTCAGGAATAGACCAAGGGAAGATACCGAAAGGTTGCGTTGATTCATTTGGTACCGGACACAAGATATCAGTGCCTCAAATGATAAACTTTCAAGCCAGGGAGCTGTTCTGTGTGTTCTATGAGTACCAAGTGGTTGGCTCAGAGCACCACCTGAAAAGAATAAGAATAAGCATTGGCAAAGCCAGCAGGTCTCGTCTATGCAAGAGCTATTGCCTTTGCCAATGTGTTTTAGCCATGTTGTACACCAGTGTGGCTACTGTTCAGCATGGATAAAAGTTAGTGGCATATAGATTAGTGGCATGGAGTGGAGTGGCATAAAGAGGAGAAAAGTGGCATGGCATGGAGTGATGTAGAATGGAATGGAGTAGTGTAGAGTGGAGTAGTGTAGAGTAGAGTGGTGTAGAGTAGAGTGGGTTAGAATTTCATACAGTGTCATGAGTAGAGTAGACTAGAGTAGAGTGATGTAGAGTGGAGAAATGTAGAGTGGAGGGGCATAGAGTGGAGAGGCGTAGGGTGGAGGGGAATAGAGTGGAGTAAAGTGTTGTAGAGGGCAGTGGAGGGGCATAGAGAGGTGGGGCATAGAGTGAAGGTGAGCAGAGTGGCGGGGCAAAGAGTGGAGGGGCATGAACTGGAGTAGAGAGGTGTGGCACAGAGTGAAGGAGAGTGAAGTGGTATAGAGTGGAGTGTTTTAAAGCGTCGTAGAGGGGTGTTGCAGAGTGGAGTGGTATAAAGTGGCATAGAGTGTTGTGGCATAGAGTTGAGTGACGTAGAGTAATGTGCAGAGTGGAGTGGCGTGTCAAAGAGCGGAGGGTCATAGACAAGAGTGTCTTAGATTGTGGTGTCATAAACTGGAGTGTCATAGAGTGTCATGGAGTGCCGTAGAGTGGCATAGAGTGGAGCGGCGTACAGTGTCATTAAGTGTCATAGAGTGTCATAGAGTGGAATGTTGCAGAGTAAAGTGCTTTAGAGTGGAGTGTTGTGTAGTGTAATAGAGTGACGTGGAGGGTTGTAGAGTGGAGTGTCATAGAGCAGAATGCCATAGAATGGAGCGCCATTGAGTGGAGGGCCATGGAGTTGCGTAGAGTGGAGTTGAGTGTCGAAAAGTGGAGTAGAGCAGCATAAATTGTAGTGGTGTAGAGTGGCATAGAGTGATGTGTAGAAGAGTCTCAAAGAGTGTAGTGGCATAGAGAGGCGTAGAGTAGAGGGGCGTGGAGTGTAAGAGCGTAGAGTGAAGGTAATTAGAGTACAGGGGCGTAGAGGGGTGGAGCGTAAAGTGAAGTAGAGTGGAGTAAGTGTCATAAAGTTGAGTGACATAGAATAGAGTGGTGGGCCATAGAGTGGAGTGGTGTAGCATAGAGTGGAGTAAAGTGTCCTATATTGGAGTAGAGTGTAGTAAAGTGGAGTAGAGTGGAGTGCTGAAGAGTGGAGTGGAGTACCATAGAGTGGAGTGGTTTAGCATAGAGTGGAGTGGAGTAAATTGTCATGGAGTGGCATGGGGTAGAGTGAAGTAAAGTGAAGTACAGTGTCATAGAATGGGGTGGCATAGAGTGACATAGAGTGTCATAGAATGCCAAAGAGTGTTGTAGAGTGTAGTGTCATAGAATGGAGTGTCGTGGAGTGTGAAAGAGTGGAGTGGCTTGGGATGCAGTGTCATAAAGTGCAGTAGAGTGGCCTAGAGTGAAGTGGCATGGAGTGTTGTAGAGTGTCATTGAGTGGAGTGGTGTTGAGGCTTGTGGGTGGCAAAGAGTGGTGTGGAGTAGCATAGAGCGGTGTGGAGTGGTCTAGAGGGGCATAGAGTGTCTTAGAATCATGGAGTACAGGTTGTAGATTGGAGTGGAATGAAGTGTCACAGAGTGGAGTTGTGTAAAGTGGAGGATGAATTATGTGGTAGCACACAGCCATTTCAGACAACACATTTTCAATTGAAATGACCATCACGTGTGCACAGGCACACAGTTTTATTGGTAAAGCATACAAACAATAATGCTATACAGCATACAAACAATAATGTGGGGAAATGACATCCCCTGATTTGTTTCCACCACACTTCAGAATTACAAACACTGCACATCATTAGTGCTTTCCTAATTCATGTATATTCTGAAATATTTGCACAGTTCATTTACGGCATTTAAATGTTGTGTGATAGAAAAAGAAAACATTGTACAGCCTTCCTCCAGCACCCCCCGTATCCAGCATGATTGACACATTAATCCTATCTCTTTGAAGTCAGAGAAAGACACCAAGCTCCCTTGGGAGACAGATCTCGACATTTGACTTCTGTCTTTGAATGCGCAGCAAATGTGACAAGATAAGAACAGCATTTAAAGGTCTGTTTATAGAAAGCAAGAAATCTATTAGTGGCTAGGTAAACAGGATATGCTCCACAGGAGGGATAAAGACATACTGAATGGCCTAAATCAAATAAAACCAGCAAATAGAAAGCGAGCAACTGTGAGTTACAAAACACAAAGCCAATGGTAAGCAATGGGCAGAATGCATACCAAAGGAAGGTTTCTGAATGTCCCTAAGAAGTCTTTGCAAACTCTGACAGCTGCCTTATCTGTTTGGCTTCGACCTAAAAAACTAATACAGCCTCTCTCCCTTTAGCCACTACCATGTGCCATAACACCCCTGCCTACCTCCTGCCAATCCTAAAACCGTTGACAACTTGACTTCCATACAAGCTGTTACTGAAAGAGGTCTCCCAATGCTAAAGTATACAGAAAAGTAAAAAAGTTTGTTAATCTTGAAAAAAAAGTATTAATTCTTTAATGTTAGCTATTAATGTAAATTATCTTTATATTTATTTTAAATATGGAACAAAATAAAAGAGTTACAGCATTAATAACTTAATTTGCATTTGAAATATATTTATTTTGAGTATATTAAATTGAATAAAAGTATTTTTGTGAAATTTAATTAAACAAAAAAACACAGAATAATTTTTATTTTTATTTTGCATTAATAATTATAAAAAATGATATACACTATTAATTTAAAGTAATTTAATTAAATCCTAATTACAATAATATTGCATTAATTTTTTAATATAAAAGGTGATTAAAATATGCAACAATAAAATAAAAAATAAAAATGTTAAGATATTTTTTAACATTAAATTAAATCTGCCTGCATACCCTCTTGGGTGACTAGTGTGCTATACAAATCAAAATAACATAACAAATTAATCTACATTTTACAGTATTGTACCTAATTTAAATTAATTTAACATTATTTTCTATGGGGCTTTACTTTAAGTCACTACCTCCAAGTTTTTCTATGGAAAGGTGTTACAGTACCAGTGGTTGGCCATGTGTGGTACTGGGCTTGCTCCTGCTCTGAGCTGGAGTACATCTACTACTGTTTTGTGTCCTTTTTGGCTGTAGTAGCTTTAGAAGTGCAGATTGTTAACAGGAATGGGCTTAATTTTTTGTCAGTGGGTGTCTGTCTCTCCCTAACCCCCTCCATAACCTTTATTTAACCACTCCTTACTCGTCCCTAAACCTCACGTATTTTGTAGTAAGTACGCTCCATTTTTCTACCAATTCCCCTGGTCCCTCTCACATTTACTCCTAAGGGGTGGATTACGATGTCGTTCAGAAAGGCTCCGCAAGGCATTTGATTAATCCGAATCCGATTCGGAACACGCCTTTGCGACCGACTCAAACACTTTTCCGAACGACCGATTATGATGTCTGGAAAGCGTTCTGACTGTCCAACTCAATTCCGAAAGGCATTGGGGTAACCGAGTTGGTCAGAGCCGAATCGTAGCGGTCCACGGATCGCGTTTCCAGCTGAGCGATTAGGATGTCAGATTCAGACAGCCTTTCCGATTCGGTTGTTCCAACACGGATCAGCTGTTGGAATCTGACTTTGAGGGCCCATATCAGGCCCCCCTTCACCCGGGACCCTCTTAATCGGGCCTGTGGGGGTACCCATGGGTCCCCCCTTTCCATGCATGTACAGTCTGGCAGGCACCACAGGGTGCAAGGGTTTCCCACACCAACCCTTTTGTCAATGGGATCCTGTGTTCTCGTTCGGAACACGGGCTCCCATTGAAGTCAATGCGAGTACGACCGAACAATGTCCGAAAGCATCGTAATCGTTCGGTCGGACTCGCAGAACCCGATTCAGTCACAAACGATTCCGAAACCGATTTGGTCGGAAGAGTTTCCGGACATTATTGTAATCGGCCCCTAAGTAGTAAATTTACTTGTGTGAGGATCTACCTAAGAAAAGATCGAAGGGGTGGTTGGTGGAGATTCACACTCATAGATTTGAGAATAGCATTTTGTAACACTCTAGCAGTAATATTGTAATACTAGTAAACATACTACAAAATACAGTTTGTGAATAGTCCCTATAGTCTGTAACCAATTTATCTACAATGAATATGTTATTGACATTCTATATTCCTTGTTCTTTAATTACCTCTGTACTGTCCAGGACCAAGGAATAGCTACATTGTCATTTCCCACCATCTTTCTAGATATATTCAAAGGCTATTTTGCCTAATTTCATTCCATATAACTCTGCGGTCAAGACAAACGGGAAATAGCACTGTTTATGACAAACCTCTGTTCTGGAGTACTTTCTGTACCTCGTTGAAGCTCTTTCTTCTTGGAGAAACTGCTAGGGTGAAGCCTGGAGATAGATGTAATGTTGCCTTTTGTACTTTATAAGAAAGTGAGTCCTAGATACCTGTGCTATGAAATTCCTACTGTGTAAGTAGAACAGGCAAGCTATAATGGAACTCAGTGGAATTCCCGCTTGGGTTAAGTAACCATCGCTTTATGTGTTCTGCGAATCAAGAAGAAACAGGGCAGGCCCTTCCGCTGAATTATTGTAGAAACAAGTCAACATTTCTACTGTTGCTTCTGTCCCCTGAGAAAGCTTTACCATTCGTTTAGTATTCCTTCTTGACTGTTCCTCAAAAGATCGGCTTGGTTTGCTCTCTTCCCAGACTGAAAGTTTGCTACCAATGTTTTCATCTGAGTCTCTTGAATTGTAATTTTGACCAGTGTTAATTAATTCTTCTTTAGTTATCACTTATTTTCCAAAAGGCAGATAGATTTTGATATTGATTGTGTTTTTACCTTAATTTCTTGAGCTGATTTCTTGTCCCTTAAAACCTGGCGCACCTTCATGAGTGAAGCCTCTGCCATTAGTGAAGGCTGGGTTGTAGGCCCTCCCCATTTGCTATGCCTTTGATGGTTCTTCTGATGGATCGCTACATAGAAACATGTATTTGTCCAGTCTATTTTGTGTTGACCTCATGTTTTTTTTTTGGCCCATCTAAGATGGTGCAGTTTTAAAATATTTAGCTAGTTGCTGGGCCTTGGAGCTTTAGACCTGGTCAGGATTGTTCTGGTAGGCAGGCTGATCTAAAGAGGCTGAACCATAGGCAAATTTTTGGTGACAATTGTGCGGGCAATGGTGACGGCTTGGTAAGCAATGGTAATTCCTTGGGTATGCTATGGGCAGAGGGAGTTTTGGCGGAAACCTACCAGCCAGAAATTAAGTCAAAGGTTCAGCTGTGGCCTCTTTCTTTTCTACCCTAGCGTTCTCCAGTATCAAATTTTACTGGGGTTTGTCACAACTACACCCCCTTCTGCGTGCTCTTCCCATGCAATATCGCAGTGTGTATAGAGTGACGGCCTGAACCTGTGTGGAGTTCTTGTTCTTAAGGGTGTGGGATCCAGGCCACCTTTCTTCTCCTCTGAAATTGAACTACTTCCAATTTATTCGGACCTCAAGTACATCCACAGGCTAAACACCCATTCTTGTCCATTCAGCTACTACATTTTTTCATATGTCTCCCAGTTTATGTTATCAATGATATGATTCCACTCTTGGTAAGACTTCCATAAAGATTGTTGTCCCTTCTTCTATGGTCCTTCTCCACTTAAGCCACTCTTAATGCTCTACTCAGTATGACCACTATTTTCACCTCCAGGCGATGCCAATTAGCGAGGCAGCTGATTCAACAAGGGCGGCAGCACCATAGTAGTCTTTAGTCTGCACCTTTTTCTGCCTTTTAGCAAACTCCAATCTTTCAGCCTTTCCAGGCTGCGTGGCCCTGCATCTCCTACTACCACTGTCTGAGTGTATATATAGATGTTATATGGATGGCAAACCTGATAGCAGGATTATAGGGCAATATCGGGTGCAGGCCACAGAGCCTTTCAGGAGAGCAGTCATCTTCAAAGGTGCTGGGCCAACCTCCTCTCCCACCCTCCCCTCCCCAAATATTGTTGATACTGTTCTCTGCAGGGTGAAACAAAAATGGCCACAGCTGTGTCTGAATGTCGGGTTGAAACATAAATGTGTGATTAAAACCCTAAGAGTAAGGCTGATGTCTCTCCCATGTTCTTTCAATTTGCCTAAGAACATACCAAACTTTATTGATAATTTGGAGGAACAGTGGATCCTACCGGTCATGTGCCATTTAGGAGGCACTGTTTCTTGGAAAAACTTGCTTGATGCCACCTTAGGAAAAGAAATACTGCACATGTAGGAATCAAACTGAATTGTATGGCATTTGACTCCCAGAAATTTGAGGTCTGGGCCATTGAAGGCAGTGGATAGGGTGGATAGGCAGCTCTGGAAAAAATCAAACTAAATCATTATGCGTTTTGCAATGGCTGCCCTTCAAATGAATTGCCCTGTGCTCCGGTTACTGACACAAGCCATGCTTTCCTTTTGCAGGTGTCATAACATCAAAACATCTAGGTTCGGACTGGCATACAGGGCAATCAGACAATGCCTGAAGGGCGGGTCAGACAGGTCAGTGTGTGGGGTTGGTTTGTGGGTGTGTTATATGTTCTGCTGGGCCGGTTCTTACTGTTGATTTTCCTGATATTAACTTAAAACAAACATTGCCTGTAGCAAGCTCAAATCCAATGCAGTCTCTCAAACGTTACAGAACACTTCTACAGCGTGTCTTTGCAGGTTCAAAACTGCCCCTATTTGCAAACCTGCATGAATATTGATTCACCAAAATACCAGGAGTTGTGGAAGTGACATCACACTCTTTGTCCCGCCCCTCATGACATCACAGGAAGTGACCTTACACAACCATTGACATGTGACACTCCATATAGTGACATCATTCATCTTTAAAGGCCTAAAATAAAAGCAAATCACCCTAACAATAGAAAAGATACTGAAGCAGATAAAACTCTCTAAGTTTGAACCCATAAATAATGCACTGTGCTGCCATGGTATGCAAGAGGTACAACCACAATAGCCCAAGATGCAAGTTGTCATAGTCAAGCAGCACAACCACCGCATTGTTCACTCTCAAATGCTCAGGCACAAGCATCAAGTGCCCAGACGCAATCATCATTTTCCAAGACATAGCCCCACCTGCCAAGGCATAACATCTTAAACCAACATCAGTGAGACTTTGACTAAGGCATAACTAAAGCTTGTCCATGAGCAGGCAGGAGGGCTCGGGTGGACCTCCATGGTCTCCGAGACCACTGTTACAACTGATTGATACAGAGAGATAAGAACATATTGCGCCCTGGTGTGTGTGTATGCACACACACACACACACACACCTCTGTGATGCATAGCTATTGGTGTTGATTGTTTTTTTACCTGAACGCATAACCTACCATTTCAATGCTTTTTTAAAATACAGTCAAAACAAAACTAAAACCTAACTATCGCAGAACAACAGTGCTCAGAAGCAAGCTAAAAGTGCTCCATGTTGTAGTTTAATGAAAGCTGAAGGGGGCCAACCCTCATATTGTCACTTTGCCTCCCTTCCTGTGGCACTACCTTCCTGCTCGCACCCACCTCAATGACTTATGCAGGTATTTCAGTAATAGTGTTAAGGTCCAGGGAAAACTGATAACTATTTGGCATCAGCATAGCCTCTGGTAAGAGTTCCAGTATGGTGCGCAATAAACAGATTTTTGGATTATTGTATTGCCAAATTGGTAGTATACGGTATAGCTTACAGAAACTTAAATCAATGCAGGCCTCTAAGACAAGGATCTTTGAGGGATACTATATGGAAATGTATGGCAAATACATCAGCTGTGCAAGCCTCACATGTCCAAAATAGAATAGAAAAGAAAAGTTGTGTAGCCCGACCTCACAAAAAGGTAGCGCACAGAGGAAGTTTGCAGGCCTCCCTTACACAAAACAGAGACAGCATGGAAAGCAGCAGGGCAAGAGTCCCTCACAAAAGAGGTGCAGCGAGGAACAAGCTGTGCAGTCTACATCACACTCACTGTCACCACAAGAGAAGCAGCACTGCAGCCTCCATCACAAAGCAGGTCTGGGACGACTGGTTTTATCTACCGTACACAGAAGAACTATAGATTAGAAAAATAGAAGTGCAAACTTCACTTATAAAGCATATACAACACAGAGGGAAGCTGTGCCGGCCTCACTCACACACAAAAAGTTACAGCAGGGAAAGCAATAGTGCATATTTCTTTCACAATGTAGAGCTTGGAAAGCAGCTGTGTAGGTTGCATAAAAGAAACAGGCCGTGCAGCTGCGACCCCTATTGCCACTTTTTTTCAGCCATCTAATGGGAATTTGCCTAGCTATAGTGCTGGTAAGTTCCAATTCTATTAAGGACTCGGAGGTGAGGATTATGCCATTCTTCCATCACTTTATTGAACAGCAGCAAGTTTAAACATCATAAAACTAACAAACTACTACTGCCATGAACACACTGAAGTAGAAAACAACTTTGTCCAAGTCCATCAACACTGTCCATCATGCAGCCTCCACTTGGCCCCTCCTCAGCACTTCCTCTTCCTCGTTTTTCGCGCGAACAGCCTGGATTGGAACTCTACGCCTCCTGTTTGAACCCATCGTTTCCTGCAAGAACAGGCAGCATTAGAACCAAGGCAAGCACAGCTGACAGCAGAAACAACACTATGGAGGAAACAACGACTACTCATGTATCACAAGCAGAAAAACCGCCAAAGAACCATAAGCAACAACGTTCACAGAACATACCCAAGAGCATTTACTTACTCCAGAACGGAGAGGGTCCTCAAGTCCATCAGGCTTCCGGGAGGGATAATCTTAGCCTCCAAGTCCTTAATAGAATTGGAACTTACCAGCACTATAGCTAGGCAAATTCCCATTCCATGTCAGGACCGGAGGCTCTGATTATGCCACTTTAAAGCTTATCCACCACCAGCTGGGCCACGTCCAGAACTGGCTTAAAATAAAACTGTTTGAATGTTGAATCAGAAGACTAGTCAGCTGCACGCATGAGATCCTCAAGCCGTGCACCAAGCGCAAACGCCTTAGAGGCCATAGCACCTCTTGTAGAATGAGCACCAAACTTCTTGGTATCAGTCCCCGCCTCCTGCATGACCCACCGCAACCAACGGGCTATGGTCGGGGAGGAAACCGCCTTAAAAGGCTTGCGGAGTGCAATAAGCAACTGTCTCTCACCAGGAGGGAGAACCTCATCCGTTAACACACACAGTTTGGGGGATTCTCGAAACGCCGAATAGGAGATCACTCTAGTATGGCATTTAGTACGTCTGCTAACCGTGAAAGTCACCCCGTCAGGGTAAAAACCCGAGCTGAAACGTCGAGGGCCCGCACATCAGACACCCGTCTACACGAGATCAAACACAAGAGAGTCACCAGTTTAGCCGAAAGCTCCTTGCGAGACAAGAACCTATTTGGTTGCCAGGGAAGAAAAATGTTCAAGACCAGATTCACATCCCATAGCACAGAGTATCGCAGCTCTGGGGGGAGGGAGAGACAGATCCCTTTAAGCAACCGACATACCAACGGGTGCTCCCCCACCGGGGATCCCAGGACGGGAACATGACCCGCGGAAATCGCTGAACAGAAGGCGTTAATGGAACGGAAAGCCAGACCTTATTCCGCTAGATCCGCCAAAAAATTGAGAATATGAACTATGTCTGCACCCACAGGATCAACACTCCGTCGCAGACACCAACGACGCCATCTATTCCAAGCAGATCGGTATCTTTTGGTCGTACTATCTGCCCATGCCTTGGAGAGGATGGACTCAGCGTGGCCTGAAAGACCTGGGATCGTCCAGCGACACCTGAGATCCTCCAGGCCATCAGTCAGAGAGACCCGTCCACCACCATATGGTGAGGCATGAGATCCGGATCCAGGAGAACCTGAGGAAAGTGGGGGAGTGAGATTGGAAAATCGCAGGAAAATTCCAGAAGAACTGGAAACCAAACTTGAGACCTCCACAGAGGGGTGATCAGCACCACTTCCGCCTGCTGGTGTCGCACCTGAGCCGAAACCCACGTGATCATGGAGAATGGGGGAAACGCATAACCCCGCTCCAGGGG
Source organism: Triturus cristatus (assembly GCF_964204655.1). NCBI lineage: Eukaryota > Metazoa > Chordata > Amphibia > Caudata > Salamandridae > Triturus > Triturus cristatus. The sequence continues at coordinate 843,424,282 of NC_140580.1, read as the reverse complement.
CCAGTCCTGCAGGAACGCATCTGTCGCCTCCACTAGCGGATCCGGTCTCCAACTGAAGAAACTCGGTAACTGATGATTCAGCCGTGATGCGAAAAGATACACGGAGAACGGTCCCCATTGCTCCGCTATCCGAGCAAATACCAGGGGGTCCAGTTTCCAGATGCTGGTATCCAACTGGTGCCGTGAGTGCCAATTTGCAACCTCGTTCACACGAGCCAGCAAGTACACTGCCGTGACCGAAACCTGATTGTCCAGGCAAAGTTCTAAAAGTCTTTGGCCAGATCAGACAACGCTCGGGACCGGGTACCCCCAGATGGTTGATATACCGGACAGCCGGCACATTGTCCATCTTGAGCAAGACACACGACTGAACCCTGTCCTTGGTCCAGCATTGCACTGCAAAAGAGCCCGCAAGGAACTCGAGGCAATTGATATGCAACGACTGCTCGGACACTGACCAGGTGCCCCCCGTCGAAAATTCTCCGCATCTGGTGCTTCAGCCCGACCGGCTGGCGTCCGATTCTTTTACCAGATCCGGGGCCGACCCGAAGATTGCGCGCCCGTCCCAAGCCTCCATATGCGACAGCTACCACGTCATCTCCTCCTTCACCTCCACAGAGAGGGGAACTGTAGTAATCACTCTGCAGACAGTATTCATGAAGCAGAAAGGTTTAATGTCTGTCTGTCTCCACAGCTCCCAGGAACCAACTGGTCAGCCTGGAGATTCAAAGTATAACACTCCATCACCATGGCACTGACATCACAGTGACCATGGAGAAGCACATGCAAATAATACAATTGTCAATATACATTTAGGAGACTACTGCAACATCTCCCTTCTCTCAAGAAATCATAAAACAAAAAGAAACATAAAAAAACATGCACAAATTATATCTAAACATGACCCTAAACACATAAATAATATCTCCCAAATGTACAACATAAATAAAAAACAGCAAACACAAAGGTATAACCCACATAACTCCATAGTTCCGAATTACATGATTGAGTGGAACACTTGTCCTATTGCTTTTCCCCCCAAACTTAAAACTACAGATCTAGACGATTGGGTGGAACACTTGTCCTATTGCTTCTCCGTGGAGGGACATATTTCATAAGTAACGACTCCTCCCCCACTTGTGGTTGAGCTTGGCTCAAATCATCTGACCCTAAACCCAAACGTGTTACCACTTTCACTGGAACCTTATAGACTCTAGAAAGATTCCACCAATTTTTTCCATTCACTCTTATGGCAAAACGTGACACTGCATCTACTTTAACTGGTGAACCAAACTTAGATAAACCCTTGGGAATATGCAAAGGAGATTTAATCCTAACCCAATCCCCTATCTTAATCCTAGGTTTAGAGTAAACTTCACAATCTCTTTCAGATTCAGCAACAGGACCACGTACACCTTCCTTGTTAACACCACTTCCACAATTCTTGGACAACACTTCCCACTTTTTCATCCAAGCTGGGCACATATAAAACGAAGCCTCCCTCCCTCACAATAAAGCGAAGGGACTAGACCCAGTTGATGGGTTGGGAGTCGTTCGATGAGCCCACAACATGCTCTGGACCGCCTCCATGATGTCCACCTTACCCGAGACAGCCCACTGAATACATTCCACCATCACCCTGTTATTGCGTTCAATGAACCCATTGGCTTGAGGATGATATAACGCCACTCGTCGATGGGTAATACCTGACTGAGACAAAAAATCTGACATCTCTTTCGATGTAAATTGTAGTCCATTGTCCGAAATTATTTCCTTAGGAAATCCTTCTCTACCAAAAAGAGCCTGAAGAAACTTAATAACCTCTCTAGAATTTGGATCCGTCATAAAATGTACATCCCACCACTTGCTGAAATAATCAGCTACCACCAGGGCAAACTTATATTTATTAGGCAAAATGGTGAATGGACCAACAAAATCTATGGCCAATTTTAACCAAGGACCATCAGGCCTCTCAATATGCTGTACCGGCGGTGATGACACTTTTATCACTTTGTCACTCGTACAGCACGTCAAACACGTTTCAACAACATCATTTATCTGTTGATCCATGGAAGGCCACCAATAAACCGCCCTAATCCTTCTTTTTGTGTTGGTCTGACCCAAATGTCCTTCATGACCATCCTCAACTATACGATTCGTAATAGACACTGGGGGCACAAACTTGTCTCCCCGCATGATCATACCACCTTCCTCTACTGAAAGTTCATCAGCAACCTTTGCAAAAGGATGAAGATCAGGATCTAGGTGTTTTTCTTTAGACCACCCCAACACTATGAGTTCTTTTATTCTCTTGAGAAGATTATCAGACTCCATCCCACGAAACCAATCACTTTCAGAAAAAGTACCAATACAACAAGCATCAACAGCTGCAATGATACACTCATCTGTTATGTCTACATCACCTTCATCATTTTTTAGAGGTAAAGGTGATCTCGACAAATAGTCAGCCCTTGTGTTCTTGCCACCCGAAATATGTGCAACAAGAAAGTTGTACTGCAACAATTTCGCACTCAACCTAGCAATCCTAGGCGTGTGGTTTTTTACTACTTTCCCTTCTAATATAGGAATTAATGGTTTATGATCCGTCAGTAGTCTAAACGTTTTCCCCCAGATGAAACACTTAAAACGCTCGACCGCCCAGCAACACGCCAACAGTTCACGCTCGATGACTGAATAATTCTTTTCACTTGGTCTTAAAGCTCTGGACGCAAACCCCACAGTATACTCCTTCCCTTCTTTGATCTGAGATATCATGCCACCCAAACCATCAAGGCTAGCATCCACCGATACTGTGCACTGCAACAACGGATCAAAAGGGGTAAGAATTTGACAAGTAGTCAATTCTTTTTTTACTTGCTCGAACTCATTCTGACACTCAGCACTCCAACAAAAAACAGTCTTTTTCCTCAATAACTCTCTCATGTTGGCCGTCTTCCCTGCAAAATTCGGAATAAACTTGGCATAAAACTCGCACATCCCCAAAAATGAGGATACCTGATCTCTAGATCCAGGACAAGGTGCATTGGATATTGCATCAATCAAACCTTCCCTAGGTACTATACCCTCGCCTGAAATACGATGCCCCAAATATTCTACTGACTGCACTCCAAACGTACATTTGAGCTTATTCGCTACTATCCCTTTGATTTCTAGCCGTTTTAGAACCCTACACACATTCTCATCATGTTCAATTTTGTCTTTGCCAGCCACCAAAATATCATCCTGAAACACTACTGTGTTTGGGACCCCATCTAATACTTTTTCCATAACCCGTTGAAAAACGGCCGCCGCCGAAGCCAATCCAAAGGGCATCCTCCGGAAATGAAAAGTCCCAACTGGAGACACAAAAGCAGTTAGATGTTTGGAGTTCTGATCCAGTTCAATCTGGTGATAAGCTGAAGCTAAGTCTATCTTAGAGAACCACTTAGCTCCAGCGAACTTAGAAAGAATATCATCAATCCGTGGAAGAGGATGAGAATCCACCCAAATCTCTCTATTGAGGCTGCGCAAGTCAATGCAGACCCTGAGACTGCCATTTTTCTTCCTGGCCACAACCAAGGGACTCAACCACAAAGACGACTCAATTGGTTCAATTACCCCATTCTCACACATCCTTTTGAGCTCAAGAGAAAGATCATCTCTGATGCTAAAAGGTACATTCCGTAACTTATGCTTCACTGGTAAAACACCCTCTTTCACTTTAATTGCGTGCCTGAATCCTGTGATGCATCCTAACTGATCACTAAAAACTTTTGGAAACTTGCCCACCCAAGGACCCAACCCCAAATCTTTAGGCTCATCATGCACAATAGAAACTTGCTCCAGAGTCCCTGGTCTGAGCGTCATTCTGAACAACCCCTGATGGTACCACCCCAAAATGTTCAGCCCTTTTTTTGCTACATAGACTTTCCCTTGAATGCATTTGTCCTCGAAAACCAACGAAGCATCAAAAAACCCTTTCAAATCAATGCGTCTCCCTTCATACGAAACGGGGCTTCTGTCCGGTGGATTCAGAGGCTTATCTCCCCAAACTTCCTCAAAAAGTTCCTCTGTTATCATAGTCATTCTTGCCCCTGAGTCAACCAATAATTTAAGACACTTACCATCGACCAAAATATCAATCACAGGATCAACACAATCTTCCAAATCATCCTTCACAACCACTACAAAATCTGTTAAAGAACTGATAACCTCATCACAAACATCTTGTCTCGTACCTTCTGCATAAACTACATCGACACTCCCACGAGAGATACACATTTTTGCGAAATGACCTGGTTTCCCACACTTACGACACATAGCATTCTTGGCTGGACACACCCGTGCATCAGGAAAATGCGAAGGGAAACCACACTTATTACACAGGTTCCTCGCATAATTACTTTTCTTCCCTAATTTGCTTGACGCAAACTTATTCTGAGGAAATCTAAAACCTCTCTGATCGTTGCTGACTCTAATTTTATCACTACTTTCTCTCGAATCTTTTGACCCTTTGTCCTCATTGTGTTCTTTTACCACACTTACTGTACTTTTCTCAGGTTTGAGTTCATTAGAAGATTTCTCAGACAATTCTATACTTTTCACAATTCCAATTGTCTCTTCTAGGGAAGGATTCTTTAGCGTGAGTAATTTCTGTTGTACTTTCTTTTCACGGCAATGAACTACAATTTGATCACGTATTAACTGTGAACAAAAATGTTCAAATTCACACTCAGACGCTAATATGCGTAGTGCTGCTACATAAGAAACTATACTTTCTCCACTTCCTTGTTCCCTGGTAAAGAACTTATGCCTGGATACTACTAAACTGCTCTCCACATCAAACTGTATTTCTAACATTTTTAATGCTTGATCGTATTCATTCAAAACTTCTTCACCTACTACTACAGGTATCGGAGGTAAATGTTCAAGTACAGCTTGTCCTTCAAATCCTAAATTGTGTTCAAGAATAAATCTCTTCCTCTCAGCGCTGAATCTCGAACCCCCAATTGCCCCAAGATACTTTTCAAAAGCTCTGTGCCAAATTTTCCACTTAACTGGGGGATCTCCTGGAAGCTGTAAAAAAGGAGGAGGAGCTTGTACATTTTGCATGTTGCCTTATTTCAAAACCGCGCACAACAAATGAACTTGACCAGATTTACAGGTCTAAACAAGCTTATTCACTATACAACTTTAAATCAAATGAAAACCCATAACCTTCATCCCCTCTTTTCCTCTTTTTTTTTTTAAGTATTAAATGACAGTTTGCGAAATTATAGATAACTGTAAGATAAAGTCAAGGTACTACACATTCAGACCTCCATGGAACACAGCATAGAATGATTCACTCAAATTCTTGTATATCTTTGCCTGTTAGCTCAGTCTTTTCCTTGCAGTAGAATATTAGAATGGTCAATACACTTGCTCCGGTTCTTCACATTTATAAAAAAATGTTAAAGAAGAAAAATAAAGAAAAATATATTACCACCGATGTTCAAAACGTTCAAATATTGTGTTTCAGACACTTTTCCCAAATTGTTCTGACACATTAGATAGTTTCTGAAAAGAAACACACGACTCGTGTGCCAACTGTGTGTGCTTAACCACACAAGAGACTTCAGTTACACTTCCAAAGTTGCACACTCTTCAGTGCACAAATAGATACTACCGGTTCCTCTCACGCGGTGACGCTTGATGCTCGACGCAGTACTCTCCTCGCTCCCTTGCGCGTGTGCAGTCCGGGAACACTTTGTGCGTTCGTCAGACACCGCTGTTCGCTGAATCCTACCGCACATTCCAGTACGTCATCACTCCTCTCTAGGCAGCAGCGGGACCGTGTCGATCAGCACAACGGAATCCAATGACAGGAGCTCAGATAGGAATGCCAAACAAAACTCACGTAGAACTGTGTGGAGCCTCTTGACGATTGCTGTCAAGGATGGAAGGTCAACTCGTCAGAATCACGTAAAAGAAGGTAACGCGACCACCTCCTTTTTACCAAATTCACCTCCGTTTGTATTATCCAGATTAGAGTCCGTTTAACTTCGGGAGACTAGCTAAACGTTGTCACGCTTGCCACAAACGTCGTCACCCTTGCCAAGGACCTCTGTTGTATTTCCTAGTCGCAACGATGTCGTCTACCTCTCGTCGTCTTGACGTTGACCGCGATAACTTTAGGAAATACGAAGTTAGAAACGTCTAACTTCACTAGGTGTGCCCTAGTACGCGTGGGTGGAGACAGAGACCAATCTCGTCGTCAATTTTGTAGTAATCACTCTGCAGACAGTATTCATGAAGCAGAAAGGTTTAATGTCTGTCTGTCTCCACAGCTCCCAGGAACCAACTGGTCAGCCTGGAGATTCAAAGTATAACACTCCATCACCATGGCACTGACATCACAGTGTCCATGGAGAAGCACATGCAAATAATACAATTGTCAATATACATATAGGAGACTACTACAGGAACCAACTGAGAGTAAGTTAGGCCTCTCCGGAGGTAGTGAACCTTGAGCCATTGAAGGGCCCGGTAATGCAGAGGGCCTGGAAAAATGGCCTGAATGGAGGACGAAAGGAGCCCCACCAAGCAGGCCAACTGTCGCAAGGAGGTATGAGTATTCGCCAGAGTCTGACGCAACTCGTGCCGGATTTTTGCTATTTTCTTGGCTGGAAGGCTCAACATTGCTGACACTGAATTCACCGTAAACCCCAGGAACGTGGCCGTTTGCACTGGGGATAGAAAAGACTTCTTCTCGTTGATGACAAACCCCAACCCTGAAGGAGGTCGACCGCGATTTGAAGGTGATTGGAGAGTGTCCGAGGGCATTGGTCCATCAGGAGTATCTCGCCGAGGTATACTATTAACCGAATGCCCTGAGCCCTGAGAAATTCCATCGCCGGTCGAAGAACCTTGGTGAAACACCAAGAAGCGGAAGAAAGACCGAAAGGCAGAGTGGTGAACTCGAAAACCTGCCCGTCCCAGAGGAACTGGAGGAAACGGCGATGGAGAGGAAATATCGGGATCGCGAGGTACGCGTCCTTGAGGTCCAAGCGGACCATCCAGTCGCAGGGACGCAACACGTCCCTGAGGAGGTGAATCCCCTCCATTTTTAAATGGCGGTACACCACCCACTCGTTGAATTCCTTCAAATTTATCACCAGCCTGCGGCCCCCATAGGGCTTGTCGACCAGGAATAAATTGCTGAGAAACCCCCTCGGGTGTTCTCGTGCACGACAAATAGCTCCTTTGTGGAGGAGAGCCGAAACCTCTTCGCTGACTAGCTCTGCGTCGCGCTGAGAAAAAGAGATAGGGTGAGGATAGGACAACTGCTGAGGATGGCCATGGAACTCCACCTGAAAGCCCTGCACCATCTGCAGTACCCACGCATCGCTGGTAAGGGAGGCCCAAGCCGGGAGAATCTGCGCTAACCGACTTCCCACCCGCAGCTGCACAGAAGCCAGGACACTTACCTTTGCTGGAATTAGAGTTGTGTCCCTTGAATCCACCGCGGCCCCGGAACTTCTGTCCTCTTGTGGGGTAGAAAGTGTTGAAGCGGGAGCCATCCTGAAATTGCCCACGCCCGGAGCCTTGCCCTCTGTCCGAGGCATTTTAGCTGGACCGGCCAGCCATGTGGCCCCTGCCGCGCCCGGCTCCGTGGAAAACCCGGGGGATGAACACCTTACGGATGTTGGCCTGGGCTTTGTCCAGGGAAGTGAACGTGGCCACGAATTTGCCCAGTTCCCGGACAAAAGGGTCACCAAAAAGGCCCTCTTGGGCCACTGCCCCCGCCTCTGAAGAGGCAAGGTCCCCCAACTTAGGGTCCACCTTTATTAGGAGCAACCTGCGGCTTTCTGTTGATGGGGTGTAGTTGGCGTTTCCTAAGAACACAATAGCCCGCTGCGCCCAGCCAGAAAGCACCTCAGGGTCAATCAAGGACCCGGATGCCTTGGCCTTCTCGGCCATGTCTAGAATCTTGGTCATTGGACCAATGGCATCCAGGAGCTTGTCCTGGCACGAACGCCAGGACCTATCAATACCCTTCTTAGGGTCCTTGACAAACTTGGCCCAAAATGTTGCCATCTCGGGGTCGATGTCAGGGGTGAGGAGGGTGACCTTGTTCTCCAGACAGGGGCAAGGGCACTCAGGGCAGAGCCGATTACGGGTCTCCTTCTCCATAGGTTTGCGCAGGCGCCCCACTATGTACTTCGCCAACTTATCTGCTGGAGACCGAGGATGCAAAATGTCATTCGGGTCCAGCATGTCAGAATTGCCATCCGCGTCTGGGGTGGAGGTGGGTAACCAAGGCCTAGAGTGGCCCGCTTTGTCGTCGGTGTCCCCGGTGGTATCGCCAGCATCCGGGTCGGCGGTCACCGTGCGGGGGGAGGGGGATCTGGTACAGGAGGCTGGGCCTGCGCAAGAAAAGCTTGCCTCAGGCACGTAAACGTGTCTACATCCACCCGTCACCGCACTGCTTCTTCGTGGGAGGGGGGCAATCCTCGGGAGCCTTAGGGGCCTCAGGGGGGGGCGCAGAGTGCTTCATGTACTTAGCGCACTCCTGCGCGATACGCGCCGAGAGGTGCTGTTGGAGGGGGCTCCATAGCCTGGTTAATGGCATTGTAAATGGAGTCATCTACTGCCTGATTGAAGGAGTCATCCCAGGGCTGGTAGGGCAGGCCATCATCACCCCCCTGATATTGGTCCTGGTCTAGGGCCTGCATAACTGATATCACTTACAGCACCCAAAACCAGCAGGCAGCACCTCACACAGGGACAGGACCTTGGAAAAACAGACACGCAGTAAGCGTGAGAAAGGTTAACGCTGGGAGAAAGCCCAGACTGTGTGGGTGAACAGCGTTCACAATGTTAGGGCCAAGCCCTAGAGACGCTCGCACCCTTTTATATGCACGGGCCGTCTCCCGAGGAGAGCGTCTCCGTGGCTCCGCGCCACTAATTACAACGCCGCAGGGTGTTTAAAGGCAAGGATACGGTCCCCCGAGTGGGGCGTTTAAGCAATCAGGGAAAAATACAGGACCCCGCAGGGCGTCACTCGGGAGACCGGGGCAGGCAAGGCTTCCACAGGACAGTACTCGCCAGCACTCTATGACCCGTGCTGACGCGCGCCGACCGCGAGACACCACAGCGCCCCCGTGTGGTAAAGGAAAGTGGCAGAGCATTGCGTAAGGTACGCGCTAGCATCCCGCGACCTCAGGGGATCTGGAATGGACCCAGACCCCATGAAACCACCATCTAGAAAAACAGCAGGAACAAACCCACCAAAGACAAGCAAACAGAGAGAGAGAATAAAAACTAGACTTATCTTGCTGCTGAGCAGCGAAGAAAGAGGAAGTGCTGAGGAGGGGCCAAGTGGAGTCTGCATAATGGACAGTGTTTATGGACTTCGACAAAGTTGTTTTCTACTCCAGTGTGTTCATGGGAGTAGTAGTTTGTTGGTTTTATGATGTTTAAACTTGCTGCTGTTCAATAAAGCGAAGGAAGAATGACATAATCAGAGCCTCTGGTCCTGACATAGAATTCACTGATGGGGTTGACTTTTTATTTTAGTGACTGGGACGACTTTGTGTCCCAATTCGACCCTGAGAACACCTGATTCTTGAGATTTCTGGTACAAAAAGGTTTTAGTGGTATATCACATGACCACTTCTCTCGTAGTTTTAGACTCTCATTTATGGGATTTTGGCATGGGGCAGCATAGCAAGACACCTTGCTGTGCTGCCCTACGCCAAGGTGAAAGGGCAGGAATGCATATTTATAAAATACTGTGCATTCCAGTCCTTTCTTCCTAAGCTGGTGCCATTTTAGCAGCCTCGGGCCAACATAGGCACCCTTGCACCCTGGTGCAAGGGTGCCTCCGTTGCATGCATGATTGTGTTTTGTGCAGGAAGAGACACCTTCCTATACCAAACAATCCATATAGGCATTTTCCTATTTCTCCTCTCTGCGCCTCACCTCAGGAGGTGTATGATTTAGCGCTTCCCCAGGTTTACATGATTTTGTAAAACTGGGACAGCGTCAAAATCCATGGGTTTTGCGTGGGAAAATCTACTGCAACACCCATGGAACGCCTCCTGGGTGCAGAGTAAGGCGATGCAGTAATTTGCTCTGCGTTGCCTTACTCAAGATTTATGAGACCACTCAAAGCCACACAGGGTGTAGGAGAAAGGGCCATCTTTCTTGCATGGTATGCCCCCACTTTTTGCTGAATTGCTGATGTACTTTGACTGAGTGTGCCCTGGGATCCTGCCAATCAGGTACCCAGGGCCTATGTTCCTTCCCTAAAACTGTGTTGAAGCCTAAACCCAATTGGCATCTCTGGCCACATGCCAGCCCCTGGTAAATGGTACACTGGGTACCCAGGGCCATGTGACCACATAAGGTCCCTTAGGGCTGCAGCACTTATTGTGCCACCCTTAGAGGCCCTGTACCCTGACACACACACACACTGCCCTTGCAGGTTGAGTGTCTGGGTGCAGAACAAAACAGAGAGTCGACATGGCACACATCCCTGTGTGCCATGCCCACAACACACACTGCCCTGGCTTACATCAGCCACCCCTCTAGCTGGGTGCCCTATGCCAGTGGTGTGGGTACAGGTGCATGAGCCCTGTGCCCCTACAGTACCCCGGTCCATTCCTGAGCACTGTAAGTGCAGTGCTGCCATTTAAGAGTATATGGTGCTGGGAGATCGTCAACACGAACTCCACAGCACCATGATGGCTACACTGAAGACTGAGAAGTTTGGTATCAAACTTCTCAGCACATTAAACCCACACTGATGCCAGTGTGGGATTTAATGTACAATGCACGATAGAGGGCATCTTAGAGATGCCCCCTGAACCTAACCTACAATCCACGTCTTGTCTGAGGGGCTGCCTAGGCTGCCACACAGCAGACATGTTGCTGGACCCCTGGGTAGAGAGCCATCTGCTCTACTGGGCCTGCAATGATGCACATCCTGGGCGAGTTGCTAGGTCTCCTCCCCCAGGATGGGCAGGGGAAGCTTCAAAGGCATGCCGCATTTGTGAGGTTCTCCAGGCCACTTGCGATACTCAGCAACTGGCCGCTACTGGTTCTGACCCACACTCTGGCGGGAAGACTGGCCGGAAACCCCAAGGAAGGAAAGGGGGTGTGCCTGTCTCTGCAAACCCCACTCCTCAGGTGGGGAAGGCGAGGTGAAGCACGTCTTTGGGCTCTCGCCATCTTGAAGATGGGGAGCCCTGCCCAATCAGGACTAGGCTACTGCCCCTCCCATAGAAGAGTAGCAGGATAGGGGGTGTACCCACCCCAGGGAAGGGACCCATTGGTCCCTGCCCTTTACCTACCTGTAACGCCCCTAAATGTAGTATTTAGGAGCACCCTGAACCTTCCTTCCTCAGATCCAGATTCCGAAACAAGAAAGAAGATCAAGAAACAAGAAGACCTTCCGTGCAGCTGCTAACAAGAGGAAGACACCAACTGTTTTGGCCCCAGCCTGTCGACCCTCGAACCTGCTCCTGCTAAACCCCGGCATCTCCAGTGGTCAGCAACCTCAAAAATCCCGGAGGACCTGACTGCCTTGTGAAACTAACTACCTGGGACTCCCACGAGCAGTGGTACTGTTCAAAGCAAGTAACTGACCCCTGGTATCAGCCAGGAACCGCGAACCCTGCACACTCTGCCCCCGCTAAGCCTGGCCTGTGCTGGAGTGAACAAAGACCATGAGGACGTCCCCCCGGTGACTGTGACCCCGAATCCAGCACCCAAGGACCCACCTCGACGTTCCTGACGATGCCTGCAGCCTCAGAACCATGGACCCCTCCAACCGCGACCAGCAGAGGGTAAGATTTCCCGACGCCAAAAGGCACCCCTGCACCCGGCGCCCCGCTGCCCCCTGTGCCCAACTCCTGGGTGCCTACCTGTCCTCCAACTACCCAACTTCTCAAAGTGGTAGTCGCACCTGAAGAATCTTCGTCCCCGAGCTTGCAGCCTTTGTTCGTCCTTAAGCTTCTCCATTGAAATCCTTGGAGCGCCTGACGGCTCAAAAGCACCCTGCACCCAGCCACCCGAGTGCCCCTGGCAGTGCAACCTCTACTCTAATCTACCTCACCATTTGCCCTGAGCAAGTTACCAGGAGCCCAGCTCCCACAGCCGCATGGCCTGCTAGCCAGCAGCCACCAACCAAAGGCCCCCTGCCTCCCATAGGATAACATTGGGCCTAACTCACTCTGCACCCGGCTGCCCCTCTGCTGCTGAGGGTGTAACAACTGTACCTACCTGACCCTGGGAGACCCCTGAGTCTATGCCCAGAACCTTAACTCTGCCAGTCGAGTACTTACCCAAAAACCGATAACTCACTTTTCTTCCATAGGGTAACATTGACTGGTTTCACTTGGAAATTCTTCCAAGTTTTGAAACTTTAAAATATTCATCTAAAATCAGCCGAATTACGAAAATGAATTTACTCACCTGTTATCAGGAGAGATCCCAGTGCTGGATCTTGGTGCCCAGCACTGACCCTGAAAAGTAATTACAACCGTACTTACCTATGACTTGATTTTCCTCCATGGGATAACATAGCCTGGTTTTTGCCAGAAATTCTTCTAAGTGTTGATTTAGCAAACTTACAAATATTCCTTAAAAATCATAACTGTAACCAAAATGTTTTTACTCAACTGTTTACAGGATATGTCCCAGGACTGAATCTAGGATCCAGTCCTGTGGTAAGAAAAGTAATCAATTGCATTTAACTAGAAATTCCCATTGAGCTCAATGTTATATTGTGTTTGAAATTGTGTTGCCTATTGCAACAACTGTAACTATTGCATTCAAAAGTCTATTGCCTATTGAAAAGTATTTATCTAAAGCATCTCATTCTGAGAAAGTATATTTTGATACCTATTGTTGGTCCAAAATAAAACAACCATATATTTTTATATACAAACCATTGAGCTAGAGTTCAGTTCTTGAGTGTGTGAGACCATTTGCTGACTGAGTGTGTACAACAAATACTTTACACTGTCCTCTGATACTGCCTTACTGCTCGACCAAGCTACCACTTTAGAGAGTAAGGTTATATCTAACTTTAGCCTCTGCCAAACCTCTGGGGACTGTGGACTCTTTGCACACTGTACCTATTTGGGAACAGTATATACAGAGCCACTTTCTTACAGGGTGGCTTTGCGTTGCTTCATAAATCAAACTGAGAGCCCTGTGTTATGTATGTACCACTGTAAGTGGTGCAAAAAGTGATGCAGGACACTCATCAATAAGCACCTTATTTTCAATGCTTGAACAGGGCGCTACAGTTGTTGTTGTGGGGTTCTTGGATGAATCTTTGTGGATGACCAGAAAGGAAGGGAGACACTGACTCTAGTAGAACAACAGCCTTTGTTGGAGGTTCTTTGGTTGTAGCTCTCAGGACCAATTGGGCCAGGGAATAGAAAACAGATTCTAACTAGAAAAACATGCTATTGGTTATGCTACCTCATTGTCTGGCACTCTACAAATGGAAACTGATAATGGAAGCAGCATGGGACAAGAGTTTTTGCAACTAATATCCAGTGGCGGCTCCCCCGCTAAGGCGGAGGAGCGTCGCAATGAAATGAAAAGGAAAATAAAATTATTATAACTTGCCTTATAATCATTTTATTTTGTCCTACTTCTGGCAGCTTTGTGGGGCTGCCCTGCTCTGTGGTAGCACCCTCCTAGGGTTGAATTACAGCCTGTGTGGAGAACATGCCCAGGCTCCCAGTCAGTGTCTCAGCGTCGAACCCACTGGTATTACAAAACTTTTAGGCGGCCCCCCTGCAAGGTACGTGGAGGTGCCCTCTCCAGACTCAATCAGGAGCTCTACAACTAGAGAATTGTGCTGAGGGGGGCCCCCAGAGCTTGCGGGCCCCCCTACACTGCATGGGCTACATGGGCCTGTGTGATGCCACTGGCTGAACCATGGCGCCCAGACAAATCACAACCCTGCTAAGGCAACATTGTGATTGGCTGACTGGGAGCCTGGGTGTGCTTCCTGTTCAGGCCGAGCGAGGGACCATGGAGGAGAGACACGACGGGGAAGCGACGAGAAGGTACGTTTTTTCTTTTTCTTTTAATACCTGCTTCCCCCATTCGCCCCCACCCCCGGGTCCTCCCACTGCCTCCGATATGTGCCGTCGGCCGCTGCCGATATCACTGCATGCAATTCTTCTTACCTCATTTCTATGGACATTACACACTACTCCAGGTATTACCGGCTCAAAATTACACATGCAAAAACTCCAAGTCCAAGCACAGTTTGATGGAAACAATAATATAAAAAAGTGTATAACTGACTATAAAATGACTTTGTTTCTCAGTTGTATGTTACAAAATCGTGCGTAGAAATATCATCAGATGTAAATATTGTATCACAAATATCGTTCACAAAACTATTGGTCCATTGGGTGCATATATTTTACTATTCACACCAATGAAGCAATATTTTTGTAAATGATATTTATAACACAATATTCTGTCAGATGATATTCTGACAACGATGTTTTGGTACCATGTCACGTTTCCCAAAATGAAGCCTTTTCTCTTATTTACCACTTTCTATTCCCTACTTCCTGCCCTGCTGCAGGGGGTGAAGGAGCTGCAGGTGTTGCTTTGTTCTGTGATAGGAGTATCCCTTGTAAATAATCCCAACAAGCAGAGGTGTATGAAGGAGACCTCCTGGTCTCACAGCAAAGAGAAGAATGTGTCCTGGAAACTGAAGCAAGAGGCATCATGGGGGTCAGTCGGGAGGCAGAATGCCTCACAATTAAGAAATTTGATGACTGATAGAAGACAAGATGTCATGATGAGTACTACAAGTCAACCAGGCATTCTATTATGCCTCCCTTAGACCTTGAGTTGGCGGTCTAGTCCCTAATTCTATCCAGACTGGATGAAGAATTATCAATATTGTTGCCAGCATCATATCTTGCTCTGCTCAAGTGCATCCTACATTTAAGAACCCAGCTCATTGCTGGTCCCCAAGAGGGTGACCAAATCACCAGCTCTGCTTTATAGGTTATCTTGGCACTATGGCGATCTGGTGAAGGTTTGTTGCATCACGTTCAAGGCACTTGTCCTCGGGGATTCTAGTGTTTCAGGTCTAGAGGGCAATAAACAGCCAGGATGTAGAGATTGGTCATCTTCATGTTCTGACGCTTAGAACTGTTATAAGATGCATTGTGGCTCCTGCTTCTCAGATGATCAGCTATTTGAAATCGCTTCTATCCATTTGTTTAGTATTGTCAACGCTTAAAAACAATTTTCCTAATTTCCTATTCACCACCTGGTTAATTTCGTTTTCTTTGCTATTCTCTTGTTTTTCAATTCTCTTTTCTATGTGAGTCGAAATGCAAAGAGTGCCAAATACCTTTTGGAGACTTAGCTCTTTAATGGTATAAATGAAAGAAGGCCGCGCAGGATATCACCCTAGAAAATCTTGTGGTGTCTTTCCTCTGAACAAATACAAATTGCCAACTCAGTGGCATAGCAAAGGTCCGTTCCGGATGGCACGAGTTTTGGGGGCAGCGGCCTCCCGCCTCCCACGGTCTTACCTGCGGCTCTCGCAGGGTGGCAAATGCGGAAATCGGCAGCACCCCCCTCAACCCCCCCACACTCTTACATGCGATCGCCACGGTGGGGCCTCCGCAGGGTAAACCACGGGTGGCAAATGGTCTAGCTACGTCACTGTGCCAACTGTTTAGCTATGCAACATTTATTCATATAGCATAGACTATGATGATGCAAAAGAGGTAGGCTACCTAAGAAACAATGGCGGATTTTACCAAAGTAATACATCATCCTCACGATTGACACTGCCCATTCAGAAGTGGCATAATAGATGTTGAGGAAGTTTTTCTATTATCTACGGTGCCTTGGCAAAGCGACCCAGGGTTGGATGCTGCTGCAGTCGTGGCACTTCAAACATTCAGTAGGCCCACTGCTTACTAGGTGTCAGTGACTGAAGGGGGTGGGTAGGTGGAGAGGTGGGGGGGGATTGGACAGAGAACTTTTTTGATTTTCTGGGGGGAAAGTCTGAACCTGCAAGAGTGACATAAAGGGGCAAGAAGTGTCTGATAGTGGATGAAAGAGTCATGAGCTCGATTCAACACTACGCAGCCTTGATATTCATGCACCAACATTTAAAAGCACCAGACTCAGGATTCTGAACAGAGTTTTGGGCACCAGCACTCATTCTATTTCAAATTAAGCACTGAGTAGGTCATCTCAAACTATGCATGACCTCTAGCTGTGAAAATTGCCTGATTCCACCCTCCTCATATTTAGTTTCGAAATAATTCCTCATCCACAAAATAATTAATAATATTTCAGTTTGTTGAATGTGTTCACAGGATGAAAGTGTGCACTTGGGCAAAGCAAACAAACAGCCCTCATGAAACACGTGCACGAGCTGTGTTGGAGCAGCAAGCAAGATTAAGGAGTGGATGCAGCTTCAGAGCTCAGGAATAGTGCAAGAAGAGGGGACAATTTCAATGTCATTTTCAACAAGCAATAAAAAGCCAATTAGTCCATCCTTTTGGTTTTGCTGATGCTTGTTTTGTTTATCAAGGTTTATCATGGCCTGTCGCCAGTACTTGGGCCTCCCACACAAATGAGGCACCATTTTTATCGGGAGATCTGGGGCAATGCTAGGTGGTAGGACATTTGTGTCAGCCCGGTGATGCCACAACTTTCCCACGTAAAAATGTGTGAAAAAATGATTTTTTTCAGCTAAAATTGAGGTTTGCAGGGGATTCTGGGTAAGGAACCATTGGGGGATCCATGAAAGCCATACCTCCCTAGAATCCCCCAGGTGTCTAGTTTTCAGAAATGTGTGCGTTTGGTAGGTTTCCCTAGATGGCCGCTGAGCAAAGGGCCAAAAACCCAGGTGACCCCCCCTTGCGAAACCAGGTTGTTTTGTGATAGGCAATTTTGATGGCGCCTCAATACGTTTTGGGCCCTTGCCTGTCACGGGTACTTGGGCCTCCCACACGAGTGAGGCACCATTTTTATCAGGAGACCTGGGGGAACGCTGGGTGGTAGGAAATTTGTGTCAGCCCAGTGATGCCACAACTTTCCCACACAAAAATGTGTGAAAAAAGTGATTTTTTTCAGCTAAAATTGAGGTTTTCAGGGGATTCTGGGTAACGAAACATTGAAGGATCCACGCAAGCCATACCTCCCTGGAATCCCCCGGGTGTCTAGTTTTCAGAAATGTGTGGGTTTGGTAGGTTTCCTTAGATGGCCGCCGAGCACAGGGCCAAAAACCCAGGTGACCCCCCTTGCAAAACCAGGTTGTTTGGTGATAGGCAATTTTGATGTCGCCTCAATACGTTTTGGGCCCTTGCCTGTCGCGGGTACTTGGGCCTCCCACACGAGTGAGGCACCATTTTTATCAGGAGACCTGGGGGAACCCTGGGTGGTAGGAAATTTGTTTCAGCCCGGTGATGCCACAACTTTGAACAAAAATGTGTGAAAAAAGTTATTTTTTCAGCTACAATTGAGGTTTGCAGGGGATTCTGGGTAAGGAAACGGGGGATCCACGCAAGCCATACCTCCCTTGAATCCCCCGGGTGTCTAGTTTTCAGAAATGTATGGGTTTATTAGGTGTCCCTAGATGGCCGCCAAACCGGGGGCCAAAAACTAATGGGACCCCCTTGAAAACTCGGTTGGTTTGTGATAGGTAATTTTGATGTCGCCTCACTACGTTTTGGGCCCTTGCCTGTCGCGGGTACTTGACCCACCCATGCGAGTGAGGTACCATTTTTATCGGGAGACCTGGGTTTGCAAGGGATTCTGGGTAGCAGAAACTGGTGAGTGTCAGACAAGTCATCCCATCCTGGATTCCCCTTGGTGTCTAGTTTTAAAAAATGTACAGGATTGCTAGGTTTCCCAACGTGCCAGCTGCTGGGGCCCAAATTCACAGGTAGGCACATTGCTAAAAAAAAGGCGGAGCTTTCTGCCACCCTGGGGGGAATTGGGGGAGGCGGGTTCGCACCGATATGCCCCCAAGGGGGGCAGAAAGACTGGCTACTTTTTGTGGGGGTGGGGGTGGGGGCACGCATAAAAAAAGCCTGCCACATTGCTGGCACCTAGTGGGCTTTCTGCCCCCCCAGGGAGCAGATCAGGGGCCACTGCCCCATCTGCCCTTCTGGGGGGCAGAAAGACTGGAATTTCTCTGGGGGTGGGGGTATTGTCATGCCCATATTGGGCAACCCCTACCCCTACACGAATAAAACAAAAAAAAACCTGGTTTCTAGTGGGCTTTCTGCCCCCCCCCCTGTGGGGGCTGATCGGGGGTTACAGTTGGGGGGGCAGAAAGACTGTCATTTTTTTTGGGGGGGTGCTGGGGTCATTGGCGTGCCCGTTTCGGGCAGCCCCCACCCTAAAATAAATTGAGCCAAAAAACTCCCTGGTGTTTAGTGGGCTTTCTGCCCCCCCCAGGGGGGGCAGAATGGCAGTAATGATGGCGGGGGGTAGGGGCATTGGCGTGCCCATTTCGGGCAACCCCCACCCTAAAAACAAATGCGCAAAAAAAATCCCTGGGGCCAAGTGGGCTTTCTGCTCCCCCCGGGGGGGGGGCAGATTGGGGGCTCCTGCCACCCTGGGGGGTCAGAAAGGCTGTAATGGTGGCAGGGGGTGGGGGCATTGGCATGCCCGTTTTGGGCAGCCCCCACCCTAAAAAAAAATTGTGTAAAGAAAATCCCTGGTGTTTAGTGGGCTTTCTGCCCCCCCGAAGGGGCAGATTGGGGGCTACTGCCCCCATCTGCCCCAGGGGGCAGAAAGGCTGTGATGATTGCGGGGGGTGGGGGCATGGGCATGCCCATTTGGGCAGCCCCCACCCTTATTTTTATATCTATAAAAAAAATCCCTGGTGTCTAGTGGGCTTTTTCCCCCCCGGGGGGGCAGATTGGGGGCTACTGCCACCATCTGCCCCCCAGGGGGAGGCAAAAAGACTAAATTGTGCCAAATGTATTTGGGGGGAGCAAAGGTCCTTGCCCAAGGGGCCGCTCCGCCCTCCCTGGTGTCTAGTGGGTGGATCCCTGCTTGGGGATCACCCTCCTGGGGCGATCCCCAAGCAGGGATTTACCCCTTTTCAACTATACCTCTCCCGTCTTTCTACGTGCTCAGGGGGCTGAGATAGCCCCCTGAGCATGTAGAAAGGGAAACTGAAATGAGCCCCTTGGCTCATTTCAGTTTCGGTTTCATTGAAAAGAAGTCAGCGCGACATGCGAGCCGATTGTCATTTCAGGGAAACCAGGGGGGAGGGCCTCGGGAGCTGGGGAAGCTGTTCCCCAGCTCCCAAGGCTCTTAGGGTGTAAAGGGAATCCCTCTGGTTCCCGCACCAGAGGGATTCCCGGGGCCATGTGTTATGACGGCACACGCCCACCGTGTCTCATGACGGCTCCCGGCCGTCATGAGCACCGAAGGGGTTAACAACAGCAGTGAGCACTGACAGCAATATGATCAGAGTTCTGGAAACAGGGTGCTTATGACCAGTCAATCTTAGCTGATGCCATGGAAAGCCAGAATACATATCACAGCAAACAGAACAATACATGTGAATTGAATGACAGAAATTGAAAAATGTTGGGCTCCTCTATTTCCATTTGTGAAACACCACATTATGTAGGATCAGCAAAAACAGACATATTGCACAGGCTATGTGTGTTCACATAGATGCTGTTGTACGTAATCATTTCTTACATATTTGCTTCCTAATGGTTGACTACTGTTCATAATCTGGCAAAAATAACCAGCATCCCATGTTTAGCCCAAAATCAGATGGTGAGCTGATTCATTACACCTCACACAATTAACAAGATGATGTGAATTGACACTCATACTCTAGATCATTTCATGTCAACATCTTGCGTTGAGGCCTTAGATACAATAGTTGTTAATAGTAGATTAATGAGAACTGACTCAGCTTCTGTGCATGGTCCTATGGACTATCAGAGGCAACAGTGAAGTACACTCAGACTGATGTTTACCTGTATGAGATGTTGGGATGCTTTTCCTACAAGTCAATGCCGGCATGATGGAGGTTCTCATACGTGGCGACAGGTCATGCTGTACTCCAGATTTCTGGCCAGAAAGACAAGGTTCATGCCCATATCCCAAAAGACTGGTCGGAGATCTGGATATCCTGAATGATGGGAAACTACATTTCTATACTCAGATTAGAGCAGTGGCCAATGTTTGTCTCCTTAAATTTGAAATTCTTTATCCTAATCTATATTCCCAGATACAAAACACAGTGTTATGACGAGAGCTATCATTCTGTCTCAGATGGATTAAAACAATTGCCACTATGTGGGCCTTCCTAAGCGTCATTGAATTGTGGTCAACCAGCTCATGAAAATAACAGCATTGTATATCATACACAAGGCAGGTCTTCAGAATTGATCAGTTTTTCTGACATGTTTCACAGATGTCAAAAGCACAAAGAAGCCCTCAGGTTTGTGTTGCACTTCAGAAATAAATGAATGCATAAATAAATGGGTAAATACATTACTAGATTAAATGGAAATGTACCCTGATAAACATGTCTCACACTGAGTGTGTAGATATGCCTGATGAATGTTATAGCTTTACCACAATAACTGGAGAGTTTGTATTTGGTAAAGCTACAAAATTCAATCATCCATCAGAGTAAGTGGGCCCAGACTGTGGTCAATCAAGACAATAATAAGTGTGATCTAGAATCATTTCTGGACCCTTGCTTTACAAACCACATTTCACTGTTTGGTTTAGACTTGCAAATGTCAATGGGTATCAGCCAGTGCACAATATTGTGCAGGGTACGGTGTCGTGTAGGTACGACCAATCCGTAGGGCCTGCACATTTTTTATTTTTTTATTTTATTTATAAAGTTTTATATAGCGCAAACTTGACCATAGTTCAATAAGTAGAAAATAAATAACCAAGAAACATAAACGCTGACAGTGTCTGTTGCAAATCAGGAGTGGTACAGTGAGTTATAAACCAGTACTCAGATGGCATGCAAGCCCGGGTTGTAGAAGAGCATGAGATCAGTATCCAGAGAATGAGTTTGTGGGTTCAGGGTAGAGATTTGTTCATTAAAAGCAGTTTGACGGGGGGCGTGGCTAGCGGCCAAGCAAGATGGCCGTGGCCTAATCGAGCTCCGAGGGTGAGGCCGACTCCCCCGACATCCGTCAAGCTATCCGTGCACAATTTTTCCCCCAAGGTCCCGGAACGAGGAACGGAGACGAAGCGACCCCGCCTGCTTCCATCCCCGGCTCTCTGCGCGGCCCAGAACGTCTTCGGCGCGGCCAGGAGAGCTGCGGCCTTTGCCGGCGTTTGAAGCCGGGACCTCGAGTGGCGGAGGTGTCCTGGGTGCCGCGAGCGGAGGTCCGGCCTGACTCGGCGGGCCTCCTGGAGGAGGTTGCAGAGTGCGGTGGGCCCAGCGGAGGTGAGCACGGATCGCACCCCGCTTGCATCCTCGACTGCTGCCGGGGCCTCGACGGAGCCGAGAGGAGGTGGGGCCTGAACCGCCCAGGGGAGGACGACCTCGCGGGGGACCCGTGATCGGGCCTGGTGTCCGGTGCTGCCCCCGTCCCATAGTGGGACGACTGAGGAGAGCTTGGTGGTGCCAGAAGACATCGGCATTGGGGGCCCGGAGCTCCCTCCTCCTCCCTCCGGCTGGGATTGGCGCGGTGAGCTGCGGGCTGCGGGGGTGATCGGTGCTGGACCCCAGACTACTGGGATTGCTACGCCCGCCTACCTGCACTGCGCCTGAAGGTGTGACCCGTTGAGGTGCCCGGCTCCTGTGTGGACCTTGGCTTGCGGTGCCCGGTCGGGGTTCCCCGCCCCGCCAATTGCCCTGTGACTGTGGGGGGATACCTGCGGTGGAGTCTCCCGAAGCGGTCATGAGTGGGAGGGGGTCCCGGGCGAGTCAGCAGGGCAAACTGGACAAATTTGCCTACAACAAAGATTCTAACCCCGCGCAGGACCGAGGCAGACACGCTGAGAAGATGGTGGCAGAGCCGGCGACGCCAAAAGTAACGCTGGAGGACATCATGGCTGCCCTGACGCAGGTACAGTCCACCGTTGGGACGATCTCCTCGGACGTGTCCCTGCTCCGTGCGGACTTCCAGAAAATGTCTGCTAGGGTCACGGATGTGGAGCAGGTAACGGCTACCTTAACCAAAGACTCTAGCTATCTCCTGCAAAAGGTGTCCCAGCTGGAAGCGGAGAACAAACGCATGGCGGCCAAGCTGGACGACCAGGAGGGCCGCTCCCGTCGCAATAATGTGCGCATCACGGGAATTCCCGAAAGCGAGGGGCATCCTGCCATGGACCTATATGTTGAGGACCTGATAAAGTCCAAGTTGCAGCCCAGGGGCCTCTCAGCCTTCTTCTCAGTGGAGCGCGCCCACAGGGTGCCTGGTGGCCGACCGAAGATTGGTGCGCCCCCTCGACCGGTCCTAGCTCGCATGTTCAACTTCCGAGATAGGGACATCATTCTCCAGGCGGCGCGGGTGGCACCGCCCCTCCGCCTCCAGAACTCCACAGTCTCCTTCTTTCCAGACTACACGGCGGCGGTGGCTGCGCAGCGGAGGAGCTTCCTGGACGTCAAAAAGAAGCTCAGGGCCCGAGAGCTTCCCTATGCCATGCTCTTCCCGGCGCGGTTGAGGGTGGTGGCCGATGGGAAAACGAGGTTCTTCGACACACCAGAGGAGGCTCATGACTGGCTCGAGGGCTGGCAATGGGTTCCAGGTACTGGGCACATGGACCGGAAGGGACGACAGTCGACGGGATCGGAGGACCCGGCTGGTCGAGACCGACGGACAGAGGACCCTGAGGAGGAATTCGCTGGATGAGAATCCCTACGACGCTTCATTGAACACGCTGATAGCCGGTGAACTTGTAGACCTCTTACCGCCGGAGTGGCCCGCTTCATGTGACTTTGTCAACCGATCTATGGGACCTTGGGGCAGGGGATGTCGTGGTCTTCCTTGGACCTCCCGCTCCTTGGCACGCAAGTACTGTTTGGGGTTAAGGGGTATGAGCACTCTGCTGAGTTGGGGTGGCGGGCAGTTTTAGGTCCGTATGGCAGGGAGGCAGGGAGGGGGGTTGGGGAATGTTTTACTGTTTGATTGCTTTATTTGAGTTCCTGATGACACTGACACCGGCATCATACAATGGGCGCCCTCATTGCACTACACAGGTCCTGCGTCGGTTGTGCCGCACTGCCTGTGGCCTTCTGCCTTACCCGCCATAATGTCTGGCTTGCTGGAAGACCCGCCACCTGAAACCACTTTGACCCCGGGGCAACCCCTCTCTTTACTCACGTGGAATGTGCGGGGATTGGGGGATAAAATTAAGCGGGGCCTGGTCCTACAAAGTATTAAGAGGTGCACCCCGGCTGTGGTCTTGCTCCAGGAGACTCACCTCACCGGCACCACTACTAAGGCGTTAGACAGATGGGGGTATAAGATAGTGGCGCACTCTGAATTCACCTCTGGGTCCCGGGGGGTTGGCATACTGCTGCGCCGGCAGTCCCACTTGATCGTGCTCAGTGTGCACACTGAGCGGTCGGGGCGCTTCGCCGCTGCTCACACTCAATGGGAGGGGCGGGCCCTCAACATAGTGTCGGTCTATATCCCACCTGGGCTGCATGCTGCGGCGTTCCCGGCACTCAGTGAATTTCTGCTTACACTACCGGAGGGGGAGGTGTTACTGGGTGGCGACTTCAATGCTGTTATGAATGACCTCACTGACCGGTGTCCGCCCCCAGCGAAGGGCGGGGGGGTGTTGCACCTTGCGAGTTTCACAGAGGCGATCGGGCTCACCGATCTATGGCGGTTGCATCACCCGACGGCCCGGCACTACACATATCACTCCGGGGTGCACAATAGTCTAACCCGCATTGATTACTTTTTGGGCTCCCCCGGTTGCCTCCAAAATATCGAAAGTATAGACATCAGACCCAGAGGTATCTCTGATCATTCCCCGATACTCTTGCATTACACTAGTTATCATCTGATGCGTCGCCGCATTTATCCGATCCGCCCTGGCTACATACGGCTACCAAAGATTAGTAAATCTATAGCGCAAGCGACGAAATCTTACTTCCAGGAAAACGCCGCTTCGGTCGACTCCCGTGCGATTCTCTGGGAGGCATATAAAATGGTAGTACGGGGCCAGGCGATGGCCGTCGTTTCGGAGTATAAGCGTGCACAGCTAGCTGAGTTGCAGTCGCTTGAGCTCGAGCTCCGGGCGGCGGAGGCTCGCCAGGCCCATGCTCCCTCCCCCGCGGCCTCACATGACCTGCATGTGATACAGGCAAAATATAAGGAGCACCTCGCAGAGCGTGTCAGACAGCGCCTAGAGGACTCACGGCACACAGTTTACGATGTGGGCGACAAAACGGGTAGGCTGCTGGCGTGGCTGGACAGACGTGACAGTGGTGCCAGGTGGATTGCTCAGCTTAGCGATGTCGAGGGGTTGAAGACGACCGACCGCGAGTAATAGTGCACACCGTAGCAGAGCATTTTCGAGGGGTCTACTCCTCCGCTTCCTCCATGACGGTGGAGATGGCACTGACGTACATCCGAGACCTGCAGATGCCCAAGCTTTCCCCTGAGGCTCGGGAGACCCTTGAGGCCGAGCTCACGGTGGAGGAGCTCCAGGCGGCTATCGGCGCGTTAAAACCCGGTAAAGCTCTGGGCCCAAACGGCATCCCGATTGAACTCTATCAGAGGCTCTCCGAGACACTGCCCCGCACTTACTAAATATGTTTACACATAGCCTGGAGACGGGGGAGCTCCCCGTGGATCAACGAACGGCTACCATCGTGGTAATTCCGAAGCCGGGTAAACCGGCAGACCAATGTACCGCTTACCGTCCCATCTCACTGATCAACGCGGAGGCCAAGATCCTCGCGAAATTGTTGGCCATCAGGCTAACGCCTCATTTATCTGACATTGTGCACCCGGATCAGTCGGGCTTTATGCCCGGCAGAGGTACGTCGCACAACTTGAGGCGACTGCATGGAGTGCTGGCCCGAGTGGAACGTTTGCAGGAACCGGCAGTGATTCTTTCCCTTGACGCACGTATGGCGTTCGACATGGTAGAGTGGCCCTTTTTCTTTGCGGTGTTGTTGCATCTGGGGTTCAGGCCTAAATTCTGTGCTTGGGTCCGACTCCTGTACACTAAACCACTGGCCCATGTCGCGGCCAACGGGCGTATGTCGGTGGACTTCTCCCTGGAGCGTGGCACGCGTCAGGGCTGTCCTTTGTTCCCGCTGCTCTTCGCCCTAGTGCTCGAGCCGCTCGTGGCCTGGATACGGTGGGAGCCCATGATGCGGGGCCTACGGTGGTCTGCCGACTGGGAGGACCGCGTCTCCCTATACGCGGATGACATGCTGCTGTATTTGTCCTCCCCTAGGCGTTCCATATTGACGCTACTTAACATCTGCGAAATCTTTGGCACAGCGTCGGGCTATACGATCAATTGGTCGAAGTCGTGCTGCGGGGCCCCCCTCCGCGGCTGCCAGCGGGGTGTCCGCTTCATGTGGCGGAGGGGTCGTTCAAGTACCTGGGGGTGCACATTACAATGGACCAAATGGAGTTTTTCAGGCGCAATCTAAGCCCTCAAGTGGACCGCCTCAAGCGTGACGTGCAGCACTGGGGAGCGCTGCCTCTGACCCTGGTGGGGAGAGCGGCGATCTTCAAAATGATGGCTCTGCCGCGGTTTTTATATGTGCTGGAGAATACCCCGTACCCGGTGCCTCCGACCTATTTCCGCGCGATAGCAGCGCAGGTTTCCAGCCTACTCTGGGGCAACAAGCCGGCGCGAATTGCGCAATCTAAATTAGTCTGCGGGTGGTACGATGGGGGAATTGCGCTCCTGGATATCCAGCTCTACTATTGGGCGGCGCAGCTGAAGGTGATTAACCAGTGGCTCCACGCGCCACAGTCTGACCCTGCATTTAAGGCGGACAGGGATGTGCTGGGCGAGAGGGGTATGCTGCCCCCTTTGTATGATGCTAGACTAGCCTCGAAGTTGATCGGCCCTCTGAGACAGACTGTGTCTATCTGGCATGAGGCGCAGGCCCGGTTGGGATGGCGGGGGGTCTTGACTCAACTTACACCTCTTTGGCATGCCAAGCAACTGGGACGATTGAGGGATAGCAAGGGCTTCGACGCTTGGGACAACATCGGAATTTCGGTAATAGGTGATGTGTGGCAAAAGGGGGCGGTCGTCCAGTTTGTGCGCCTGCAATAGCAATATGAGCTGTCTCCGTCGGAATGGTTCAGATACCTCCAGATGAAACATGCCCTGGTTGTGCAGCTGGCTCCTGGTGCGCAGGTTCCGGAGGCATCCCCGTTGGAGGACAGGCTGTTGACGGAATACATGCCAAAGAAGGCTACGTCCTTCACATACCGCAAACTTATCAACAATCGACCGGACCTTATGGGGCCCTTGCGGGAGAGGTGGGCCGACGAGGTCGGTGACTTTGATGACCCGGAATGGCGCGAGGCGCTGGCCTCGCCGCACGAGGCGGGTATACCGTCGAGGCTGCGGCTGGTGCAGCTTCGTATTTTGCATCGCTCGTACTACACCAGGAGCTTACTACATAAGATGGGCAGGGCGCTACACCCCTTCTGCATGTGAGGTTGTGGGGAGGAAGGAACCTTTTATCACACTATCTGGGAGTGTCCTGTCATCCAAGACTTCTGGAAGCGAGTGCTGCGTACAATGTCGCAGGCATGCGGGGTATCGTTGGTGCCGGAGCCTCGGCGATGTCTGTTAAATGTGTGGGAACCCAATGATCTCAATCGTCAGGCGCAGAGCTGGGTAACGTTGGGGATAATGACGGCCAAAAGGAACATAGCCCAAAAATGGGGAGCGGTTGGGGTGCCGTTGCTGTCCGTATGGAGGAGAGATATGGATGTAGCCATGTTCGCTGAGCGATCAGTATTTGTCAGGCGGGGATGTCCTCACAAGTGGGACAAGGTTTGGGGGCATGGAACAAGTATAGGGGGGGAATATGTGACCCACCATCGTTTTCAGATGAGGACTCCTCTGATTCGGATTGTTGAGAT
The DNA here is from genome assembly GCF_964204655.1 of Triturus cristatus. NCBI lineage: Eukaryota > Metazoa > Chordata > Amphibia > Caudata > Salamandridae > Triturus > Triturus cristatus. The sequence goes on along the minus strand of NC_140580.1, from coordinate 843,397,184 downwards.
GGCCTGTGGGGCGGTGGGGAGGTGGGGAGCTGCGGTCTGTATCAGTACAATGGAACTGGGGTTGGTTGTGGGATTGTGCAATTGGGTGCTAATTGGTCAAAGGATCTGTGCGCAAGATTTATTTCAGTGTCTTTTTGTTTTAACTGTTCTGAAAACAATAAAAAATTAAAAAAAAATTAAAAAAGCAGTTTGACTTCTTTTTTGAATGAAGTGATTGAAGGGATCAGTCTGATTTCAGGGGGTATGGAGTTCCAGATTCTAGGGGCAATCCGGAGAAGGCTCGGTTGTAGGTTTTCTATTTTCGAAATGTTTGAGGTTTCAACTTTACGGTGCTGGTGCTTCTAGCTGATCTGCCACCACCGGAAAGTTCCAGTTTGTCAACTAGGTACTTTGGTGTATTGAAGTGTAGAGCTTTGTAGGCCATGCAAGCAATTTTCATCTGAATCCTTGCCTCATAAGGGAGCCAGTTGAGGGCCTTCAGATCTGGAGTGATGTGGCTGTACCTCTTCGATCCAGTGATGAGCCTTCCATTGTTTGGACAACATAAACTAAGGGCTTGGTGCCAAGACTGACTCCTGACACCCCCGTAAGATATGTCGGCCTAAAGACCAACTAGCACACAGTACCACCGTAAGGCCCCCTAACCTACCAGGGAATGAATAGTTTCTGGCAACCACTGAACATGACAACCCTGACCATTCAGGGATTGTGAAACCAGTACAGAATCTTTCGCTCAATCACGTGTGCTTACTTATCCCCGGATAATATACAGAGAATACACAGTGGGATGTTTTCAATAATGCTTATTGAACCAACGTTATTCTTGCATAAAATACGTGTGCTGCAATGATAAGTAGACAGAAGCAGATAAATGTGATTACAATCACCAAAGCGTAAAGAGGAGATATAGTTCTACCATGGTGCTAAACAATGTATAAATGCAGACATATATAGCAAGGCAGTAATCTAGCGTACTCCTACCATGCGGACCCTACTCTAAGTGTACCTAGAGTGTGTGTAGGTGTAGAACCAAGAATCCCCCCAAAGGACGATCCAACCCCATTACCTGATAGGATAGAGTGAAGTACTCCGTCTTGGTCACAAACTGGACACTCCTCACAAGATTTCATACCTCTGCGTGGTGATTTCTCAACATGCACAGACACACAGTGTCAGCGGAAGTACCTCCTCTACTAATATATCGGGATGCTCATCTTTTATAATAGAAAGCAGCCTTGCGATGTACGCATAGATTAGTGATGTTATGGATATATAGCTAGCCCTGTCGCCCCGTGGATTAAGATAGTTTTGACATTTGTACGTAGTGCGAAACAAGACCTTGTAATGATGTTCAGGGTGTTGTGATAATGTGCGAAGCTAGATGTAAAAACAAGTTTCGTTTCAGAGAAACGAATCCAACATTGTTGTGCATGCAAATGTGTGCCAAAGGTCACAGCTGGAAATGTTATTTGTGAGAACAATGTAAGAAATAAGCTGCTTTTCTATTTGGGCCTAACTCGGAAATATAACAACGGTAGTAAGGCAGGTGTGTGCACTTTAGCTCTTGATGTCTCAGTCAGCTATCAATTCTAATCTAATTTCAGTCCCCGAGAGAACATGTAGGAAAATTGCCTTTCACATTGTATGCACTCGACTCCTCCACCCTATAAAGGACTCTGCAAGTTATAATTTGTGCTAGGCAATTCAGCAATAAAGATCAATTAGTGTTCCCTAGGTAAGATTTTAACAAGAATTTTGTTCTCATCCCGTTAATCCGACACACATACACAGGCTGTTCATGTACCACCCATTCATTACTGGGAAGCCATCTAAGCAGCAGGGGTTGCACAGGAGGCATAGCATCCTACGCAAACAAATGATTAACAAATGAGATTCAAGAAAGTCTGTGAAGTCATCTTAAAAAGGTGGGGTCCCTTCAGTAAAGGGAATGCACCAATGATGAAAAGCCTGGGACATATTGAATCATTATTCTGTGTATCACCTACTTGCTCCTGTGAGGTGTCTCTTTCGTTATCCTGAAGCATACTTTCAATTCTAGAGGTGGATCCTTATGCAAGTAGTATTACTCCCATGGTTCTGTAAAGCATAGAGTGATTGAGCCATTGGTTTCCTGAGAATAATGTTATATATACAGCAGTCATACCCAGAGGTTAGAACTAATAACCACTACATTCCACTAGGACTTTTTTTGTATAATGCAAGTTTGGGTACAGGGTGCCTTAGTGGATGCCCCTCTAACTCCATGTGTCTGCCAGTGCTGCAGGTGGCAAAGTGATAAACAAGAGGCAATGATTGTCATCCATCAGTGATGTGATCAGTGATGTCGCCAGCGATGTCATCAATAATGTCATTTAACATGTCATGAGTGATGTAATATGTTAAGTCATAAGCAGTGCATGGCCATGGTGCAACTTATAGTTAGCTCACTGAAATATAACTGGTGAATTTGAGTGTTGTTTTTTTTAAACATTAGTTTTTATATTATCACAACACCTAACTATTGCGTCACTTTAACCTATGTTTTTAAGTGAATTTCTATTTTTTTTTAAAAGGAAGCTAAAATCGTATTACCATACCTAACTACAATGCCATTTTAACTTTTGTTTTTTTCAGTGAATATCTGAAGTTTTTCAATGTAAAGAAAGATCTTATTACCATACCATACTATAACATCACTTTAACCTTTGCGTTCTTCATAGATTTTTTTTTAGGTTTGTTTTAGCTTTAGGCTGTTCAAGAGTGTTTATATCTTCGTGTATCTAGGCTCTGCACCCAAACACCCATGGGTGGCTGACCACCCACCACACATGGTCTTTGGCTGTGTATAGCATGGGGTTGGCTGCTGTGCCTGTCCTGTGGCAAGGCCCTGTGCCCAAATCACCCCCCCCTAGGGCAGCCAACCCCATGCATGAGATTTATTTGTGGCTGTGTGGGGTTAGCCACAGGCCTTGCACCAACCCCCGCACAGGTGGCCAACCCACATTTTTCTTGTATTTTTTTGTTTATTATTAGTTTTTGTTTGCAGTACCTCAGTACACCTGTCGATACAGCAGATCAAGCATCACCTAGTTGCACCACAAGCCTGCAAAAGCCTCACTCAGAGAAGCATGTGTTGTCCAGTGGTAACAGTCTGCTGTGGAAGTCCTGAGGTACCTCATTCATTTAGGGTCGCACAGCACTCATGGCACAAAAATGTTTTATACTTTTGGTCCCTGGGTTGGTCCCACTGGGTCCCACGCATAAGGACAGGGGATCAGGGTGCCCTTACCCTGCATCCTTACATGTTTTTTTAAACAAATTCATGACCTAGAGACTGAGTCCCTGCATCCTGTAATGGAGGCCGCAAAATGTTAATTCATTTTTCGGCAAGCCAATCAGATCCCTTGGTCCTGCTGGATAGGTCCAGTCCCATGAGACTGAATTGACTGAAGTGAAATAAAGCCCTCTCGGCCAATCACCGTTGAATGGATTTGCACAAAATAATGAAAAGCACACTTTCTGAGTACAGTTGTACCTTTCAACCAAAATGAGTGTAATTCTGCTAATCCATCTTTTCTGCATTATTTCCGAAAATTTCCTATGGCAATTACCATGGGAAGAAATGTTTAGAGACCCCCCCACCCCTTTTTTAGGTCTTGCGCCTAGCGTTGCAGTGCATAGCAGTGCTCGCGCATCGCGAGACCTCATGTAGGGGGCTCTGAAAGCTGACCACACCCTTGTGCGTGTGGTTTTGCTTTCGCTTGCTGTAATTGGCTTTAGCGTGGTTTTAAAAAAAAAATAAGGCACGCAATTGGGCAAAGGCAGGCGCATGTCCCGCCTTTGCTCCACCCATTCCCGTTGGTGTATGTTATCCGCATCAGCGGCACAGACAACAGGCTCCCTCGGTCCCGCTCCTCTGTGGTGCGCGCGCATCACTGCTTTCGATTGCTGCCCCCGCTCCTCTGTGGTGCGCACGCACCACTGATTTCATTTCAGCACGGAAGGGGCCGGGGAGGTGCTGCTGGAGCCGTCTCTGCGCCTGTGGTGAAACGCAAAGATACACCAGGCAGCGCCTCGAGACGCTCATCGGTGAGTTGCCTCCTTTTATAAATGTTAGATTTATTTATTTATGGACCATAGTCCAAACTCTGATCTCCCTAAATCCACCCTGTGTCGCTGAACCCTGCACACGCTGAACCCTGCACAGTATGAACTAGGCAGGGTCCTCTGACCTCAGCATGCCGGTGCAAAGTGACCTCTGCATTGCAGGGGCTTGGAACGGCGCTATAATTTAGGCAGTCACTACATCCATAGAGTTTTCATTGTTTTACTGCATCCACGCGCTCTAGATAAAAAGAGTCACTCCCAACCAATCGGATGGAAGAGTGGGTCTTGCCGTGATTCGAAGCGCTGACTTACTTGTCACAGTAGGAGATAGTGGCGAGCACTTAAGCCAGTGGGCCATTACCTGCATGTAGGGAGCGTCAACCGAGACGCGCTCAGGAGAAAAAGCAAGGGTAAAATATGTGCAGAACATCTGTGTTTTGGGCAAGGATGACCAGGAGGGACAACACCTGTGCTGGTCAGGCACCGAAGATGCTGATCACAGCGCCTGGAAGCCATAGCGCTGCATCCCGTGTACTTGGGAGGAAAGACGTCATCTCCGTGGACACAGCCTGGACCCACTCTGACTTACTGCCCGCATTTTTGTGCCCGCTTGTCCCTCCCTCCCTGCACTCTTCTCCTCTTTCTGCCCCACTCATTCTCTCACGAGTCCCTTCTCTCCCTCACTCGTTGTCCTGCCCCTCCCCCTGCTCTCTTCTCTCTCTGTCTCCCTCATTATATCACAAGTTCATTTTCTTCCTCCCTCCCTGCCCTCTTTTCCTCTCTCTGCCCCCTCATTCTCTCACAAGTCCCTTCTCTCCCGCACTCGTTGTCCTGTCCTTCCCTCCCTGCCCTTTTCTCTCTATATCTCCCTCATTATCTCTCAAGTTCATTTTCTTCCTCACTCGTTGCCCTGCCCCTCCCTCCCTGCCCTCTTTTCCTCTCTCTGCCCCCTCATTCTCTCACGAGTCCCTTCTCTCCCGCACTCGTTGTCCTGTCCCTCCCTCCCTGCCCTCTTCTTCTCTCTCTGTCCCCATCATTCTCTCACGAGTTCCTTCTCTCCCTCACTCGTTGTCCTGCCCCTCTCTCCCTGCCCTCTTCTCCTCTCTCTTCCCCTCATTCTCTCAGAAGTTCCGTCTTTTCCTCACTCCTTGTCCTGCCCCTCCCTCCCTGCCCTCTTCTCCTGTCTCTTCCCCCTTATTCTCTCACAAGTTCCTTCTCTTCCTCAGTCGTTGTCCTGCCCCTCCCTCCCTGCCCCCGTCTCTCTCTGTCACCCTCATTCTCTCACGAGTTCCTTCTCTCCCTACTCGTTGTCCTGCCCCTCCCTCCCTGTACTCTTCTCCTCTCTCTGCCCCCTCATTCTCTCACGAGTCCCTTCTCTCCCGCACTCGTTGTCCTGTCTGTCCCTCCCTGCCCTCTTCTTCTCTCTCTGTCCCCATCATTCTCTCACGAGTTCCTTCTCTCCCTCACTCGTTGTCCTGCCCCTCTCTCCCTGCCCTCTTCTCCTCTCTCTCCCCCCTCATTCTCTCACGAGTCCCTTCTCTCCCTAACTCGTTGCCCTGCCCCTCTGTCCCTGCCCTCTTCTCCTCTCCCTACCCCCTCATTCTCTCACGAGTCCCATCCCTCCCTCTTTGCTCTGCCCCTCCCTCTCTGCCCTCTTATCCTCTCTCTGCCCCCTCGTTCTCTCACGAGTTCCTTCACTCCCTCACTCGTTGTCCTGCCCATCCCTCCCCTCTTCTCCTCTCTCTGCCCTTGTCATTCTCTCATAAGTTCCTTCTCTTCTCCACTCGTTGTCCTGCCCCTCCCTCCCTGTCATCTTCTCATCTCTCTGCCCCGTCATTCACTAACGAGTTCCTTCCTTCCCTCACTCGTTGCCCTGCCCCCCTCCCTCTTCTCCTCTCTCTGCCCCCTCATTTTCTCACGAGTTCCTTCTCTCCCTCACTCGTTGCCCTGCCCCTGCCCTCCTCTCCTCTCTCTGTCCCCCTCATTCTCTCATGAGTCCCTTCTCTCCCTCACACGATCATAGGGACGTAAACATAGCACGTCATAGTAATTCACAGACCAGAACACCAAACACACTCCATAGACAAGGACGCCATCGAACTTCACATGAAACAAGCTTTGAAATGCAACAGGTCTCGCCTTTGATTAATTTAAAGCCATTTGCTTTGCTAATGGTATTGTATAGCAAAGCAAAAGGCTTTAGCTTAATAAAAGACGAGACCTATTGCATTTTTAATGCTTGTTTCTTTTTGTTTAAGCACTCCAGGAGAGTGCATGTGTTTGCCAGCAATTTTCCCGTGTGCTTCCCTCCCCCTCCATTTCGCTCTCTTTCGCTCTTGTTGCATTTTCCCCATCCATCATGTGGCTTAACCCTTACTCCGTCCCCCCAACCCGCTCCCACAACCAAGTCATACTTAAAAAGTTTTTCTGTAAAAAATGTAAGCATTTTCTCACTACGTTTTTAAACAACGCTTCCTTACTATTTTGTAGGCATGCACGTGTGTGTTGAATGCATGCCCAGGTCTACAAATGATGCAGTGTTTGCACTTTGCACTTTTTTCTCTAATCGCCATTCTGCACAACTGCTGGTATATCGTACAGCATGGTTGAAAAAGATGACCAAATCCAATATGTCTAATAGGTGAGACATTGGCTTTGCCAATGCTTTATGTAAGTGATTTCTGAGCGCTGAGAAGATGGAGCCATCTTGGAATGAAAGATGACTGCAGTGAGTACAGTGGATTGTGAAGGAGAAACAAGAATTATAGTTTGTCCTTGTAACATAGTTTACAGAAATTGAAATTCACTCTGTCTCAGTAATAAACAAGTTGGAAACTTTAAAATGGAACCAGGAGCAGCAAACTTTAAAGTGTGATGGAGAGCAAGAACTATAACTCAGACGGGTCAAGGTGCCTAATGAAATGGCCTGTTGTCCCTGGCACAGCGGTGGTTTCAGCGCGGTGCAGTGGTACGGGGATAGTCCGATTCACGGTTCGGTGGGTTTCGGTGTTAGGTACCCAAACCATGGGAAGCAGGGTGTTTTCGTAGAAGTTGGGGTAGTTGGTGAAGAGGCAGGCACTCGCCTCTTGTGGTCTGGATTAAGGTGCGGGGACTTCTGAAGGGGGGCTCGCCTTAACCAGTTTATGTTCGATGTTGGGGTCTTAGAACGCGGTAGCAGGGGCATTAGAAAAGGGGGTGGTTCCTTCCAACTGTGGCCGATGTAGGCTCAGTACGACTTGGCGTACGCATGAGCCATTCTCTAGTTATTGTTGTGGGGGTCCGCGGGGAGGGCTGTAGCATTCCCAATGCCTGAGCCTCTTTCACTCTGTGATCGATGTGTGGTGAGGTCTTGTCTTGGCCTGAGCCTCGTCCAGGCTCTGAACTTAGCAGGGGAGGTGCAGTAGGGCTCCATGGTGTGGTTGGGGCAGGTCATGGGGGTAATAAGCATATCTATAGACCTGCTACTTACCCATGTTCTGGTTGATGTTGGGAGTCGGTATGGGTGGGGGAGTCTGCTGAGGACAGTAGTATGGTAGGGGGCTTGTCCAGAGGAATAAGAACTTACTTGAAATGCGTGTCACCCAAGATCTAGGGGGTGTTCGCCGGGGGTGCGTGGGGGGGTCTGGGGGTAAGGTTCAAGTGGGGCGTCGGAGGAAGAAGGGCAAGGTTGTATAACTGAGTAAGGGCCCGGATTGGAGGGTGCCCCCAGAGCGCACTATGGAGTGGAAGACCAGGGTGATATTTGGGGCGAGGATTAGAGGGTGCAGTTGGGGGTAGGGACTAGAGAGTACACAGTAAGGAGTTCCTGCTGAGGGTAGGAAGGTGCAATATGGGACTTTGGGTGGGAGGGGGGTATCGGGGTTGAAGAGGGCACCAGGGAGTCACCCGGGGGGATCACTCACTTGGCTTGCACCTCGTCCAGGCTCTGGTCTGTGATAGTCATGATCTGCTGCAGAATGTCCCCGATGTCTTGCTTCCGGGCAGGCTCCCTGTTATCCTGGTGGGGGTTCATGCCTTGCAGGCCCGGGGGCCCCTGGTGCGGGAGGTGCCCTGGCAGGCACACCCCCCGGCCCAGCATCAGCCGGCCCTGCTCGTCCATGCTGCTTCCCGGCGGTGGGGGGCACCCTTCCCCCTCGCCCGGCACAAATAAAGACTCTCCTTCGCTTCTCCGGTGGCGGAAGCTGAAAGGGGCCGAAAACCTTCGAGTGAATCCACGGGCGTCGCTCGGTCCTCTACCTCCCTCCGCGTGGGCCCTGGGCCTTCTCCCCACTCCGCAGCGCCGGCTTCTAGTCTCGGGCATGGCGCCGCTCCCCCACGGCTCTAATTCCGAGCCTGCTCCCCCGGGCAGGCGCTGGCTGAGGTAAGATGGGGGACGAGAAGGTAGTGGTGTGCGGGAGGAGAGCGTGTGTTGGGGGAGGGCTTGGAAACTCATGGCTTCCCTCTCTGCTCTATACTGATCCAGGAGGAGTCGAGGTCTGGGAGGCGAAATTGAACAAACAAGCGCTCGTAATTACGTTTTTCTCCTTCACTTTTCTCTTTTAGAGCCGTCCCAGTTGGACTGGCTCGCCTGACTTCCTTTTCTTATCTTTATGGGGCCATGTGTTTGGTCCCATAAAGATAAAAAAACCTTTTACGCCAGCAGTAAGTCGGGGCAGCCAGTCCAACTGGGACGGCTCTAAAAGAGAAAAGTGTGCATCACTGGAAGCTCTTTTCCAATGGCTGGCTACCGTTTAGCATAAACGGTGACGCCAGCCAATGGAAAAGAGGGGCGGGGCTTAAAGCCCACTAGAGAAATCTCCTCAAATCATTAAATTTCGCCAGCGAGACTGCACATGTCTGCGCAGTCTTACGCCAGGCGAGACCTAAAAAAGACACCACAGGTCGAACTAGCGCTATATAAAACTTTCAAAATGATTAAATAAATAAAATTAATGTAATGGATGCCAAAAGCCATGTACATAGGGTAGAACTGGGTAGAATGGGCTTGTGTGAGGGGTCTCTTCAGTTGCAGAGGGAATGTTTAGGTGGGAAGAGGGTTCTCTAAACAACTATGGAGGTTCATCAGAGCTGGAATGAAGGCGGAACCCACCAGATCCCCGGTCCAGCAGAGATTAGTTAGCCAGATCGGGGATCTGTTTGACCCCAGTGAAATTTACTGACATGGTCTCGGTGTAATTTGCCAACACGTGGACACAGTTCAGCTGCCTCCGCCCGTTCTCTGCCTGGCAATAAGGTGACTTTTTACAACCTCTTCTGTCTTGGGCCCAAAACGAAGGGCAATTTAAAGGGCCATCAGCCCTCTTTTTGTTGGAGTACAGTCCTGTCTGGGAGCTATCTGCTGCCTTACACATAGGTGCCAATGCACCCTGTGAAACAAAGCCACACAGCTTGCTATCACCTCACGAGTACTTAACAGAAACTCAAGACATTTGGAGTCCGGTTTTTGACTTTGTGCAACCCCCTGTGAAAGAGCTATGCATGCGCTGTAAGAGTGTCACATGCATCCGTATGTGTGAGTATTTACAAGAATAACAATTTAAATGGCACTCGCTAATTTGTTGTATTTAATATTTTTATAGCGCTAACCATCCCACTGTAAGGTGTCAGAGCTCTTTACATCACACGTATACATTATACATTGACAATAAATCATGCAACTGTGTAATGTAAATCAATGTACAGGGTGTTACATAAGACGATAAGGGTTTCCAGGGTTGGAAGTCACACATCGGCTTCAATGTTTGGGATTAAGAGCTAAGATTGTATGGCAAGGGAAACACAAAGTCAGGATTTAAAACGTTGCATAGTGCTTGGCGTTATCTCTTATTACTACCCAAAGATAACTTTTTTAGTAGCCTTATCATAACAGATTGAGGAAAATAAATACAGTTTTCAACCCATGGCCTGCAGTTTACTTGCAGTCTTTGATGCCTGTTCACTGCTCGCTTTATGAACTGCAAGTAATAACAAGCATTTGCAATGCAATAGGTCTCGCATTACTGAAAGCTTGAGGTATTGGCGTTGCATTATAATGTGCAACGCCAATAGCTAAAACTTTTATTAATGCGAGACCTATTGCATTGCAAATGCTTGTTACTCGTGCCATGGTTGAAGGATCACCTTCCAACTTTCCAGGAAGGAGCTGAGGTAGCCTAACTATTTTTGGAAAGTTTCATAAAGATTCGTCGAAGGGCACCAAAGTTATAAGCAAAACAAAAAAACACACTTTTTATGGAAACTCTGAACTAATGTATAACTGTATTATGTGTAAAATATTTGTGTTTGTGTGTGCGCCTGTGTGTGTATGTGTCTGCTGCATTCTGCTTTTTGTAACAGGAACATAATTCTCTTATGGATTAATTGCCTCTACAAAGAAACAACAATATTCACACTGATTTGCCTGTTCAAAATAACACTAACTTTCCAACGCAGGGGTTCTCAAAGTGCACCATGTAGTATAGTTTCAGTGGTTTGAAAGATGGATGCCACACAAGTGAAATAGTGGGTCTCAGAATACATTTGCTGCTGCCCATCTTAACAGGACTACAAACAGCCATTCCACCCACCCCAAGGTTGAAGGACCCAGGGTGAAAGCAACTTTCATAAATCAATTCATTTTATAAATAAAAGAGTTTTAGATTCCCCCAAACCTGGCAGAGAAGTGCAGTCTGGTTACAGCTTGACACCTCTGAAGCACGGTGCAGCCTTTTAGGCAGCTGTTGAAAACCAGAATCCCAAAATAATATGTTTAATGGATTCACACAGGGGCAGCCAGCTATCTTCATCACAGCAGGAATGACATGAAGCTGCCCCCAGCACCAAGAGTTCATTAGCTTCGATATGCAGGAACAGCTGTCTCATCAGTGCTGGTATATGCCCACTGAGCTCTTGGAGTGGCAGTGCTAATAAGCAATGATAGGGTTTGCTGCCAAGAAGCAACACAGTCTCCAAAATGGAGACTGGGAGTCTTTGGCTCTCAACCCTGACAAACAGGGACGAATTTTCATCAGATAGGGCAGGGGACATAGGAGAGTTTCTAGACGTTTAGAGAAATCACTTAAAGTCTTAAACGATGCACATTAAACATAAATGTGTTACAGTCCCATAAGGACCAAGTCTAATGTGATAGTGCAAATATAAAAGATAATATTTAAAGAACATGCTACACTATGTGCTTTTTTCTAACAAAATAGCCACAGCCCTCAGATCACACACTGCAAAGTCAGAACACAATATTAGTGGGTTTCTGAATTGAGCAGATTGTAATCCTTTTTCGAACTGCTGCCTGCCAGTCACCAGTGGTATCAATATCCTTGTTGTCAGAAAGTACTACAACAGAAGTGATGCACTCTCCCCTCTCTTACCAACTCCACTAATGACAAAATGCACAAGGGTATGGAGACCACAGGATTATGCATAACTCACTTGCATATCCTGTGTAACATTGCCTTGACTACAAATGCCTTCATGTTTCATCACAGAAGCGGCTCCAAGTTTAATGCAGTAATCCCCAGTCTTTAGCAATGCCCAAAGTCAAATGAACAGAATAGCACGTTTGTTTCCTAAACACAAGTTGGTTTCCAGAATACTTCTCTGTATTAGGAAATGTTCTCTAACAAACTCCCACAGAAGAACATGTTCTCTGCGAACAAAATCACAACTCCAGGAAGCCTGCAGGAGCAACATTGCAGCTCGGTTGCTTAGCAAGAGCACCGTGGCAGATAAGTAAAGTTAAACCCAATAATCCAAGATGTCAGCTGTTGTCTCAAGACAATGCAAGATTTCAATACCTGCTAAGCAACGTAGTTTGCTGTCAGGGCCCCATCACATAGTGCATTCACCACACACTCAAAGGTTCGCATCAGACAACACTGAAACTGTGCACACCACCAGTATTTCCTCTTCTGAAAAGGACTAGGGACAAGCGAGTTTGGAGTACTGCATCTCCGAGCAATTAAGAGGTAAATTATGCCTAAGGACAGTTAACTCTGGGGATGAGGAGAAATAATCCATATGATGAGATTTTGGGAATAACATACGGGAATTATTGTTTCTTAATCTTGCCATAGTTGTGAATTTATTAAAGATACATGGGGGAGACCAGTAATTTGGCATACATTTTCTATTGTGTTGGACCTATTAAATGTTCTGGAAGGTCATAGCAGAAAAGTGTCATTTTGTATGAAAAGTTTTGAGTGTTGTTTACTTCAGATAAATGTCTGCCACAGACAGGAAAATCTCACATTGTAAATTACGGCAAGAATTTCATTCAGTCACTTCTGCTGAGAAACACTGACTATTTTCCTGGGGGGGGGGGGGGGGGGACAGTACATGCAGCACCTACATGGTTCTTTTAACCCCTTCAGTGCCCATGACGAGCTGGACTCGTCATGGGCCGCGGTGGCGCTGTGCCCATGACGAGTCCAGCTCGGCATAGACCCCGCCCGCTAATTCAACGGCCGGCACAGGGCGGGGAAAGGGGCGGGCACTGAAGGGGTTAAAGAATGAACCCATTCTGTGTGGCCTTTCCTTTTCCTTGCATGGTCAGTGGTTTCTGGCCAGTAAATATCTTGTCATTTACCAATCCTGTCCCAAATCCTGTGATACTATTGCACTCTCACTTGAATGCTTTCTTTGTAGACCTAACTCTACAGAAGTCGCTTGGATGATCAGTCAGGTTTATTACCAGAAGTACTAATGTCAACTTAGTCACTAGGAAAAAACAACGCATCTTAGCTGCTATGATCTATCTGCCATTTTTAGGTCTCGGCTGCGAAAGGCTGCGCTTGCGCAGTCTTGCTCCGAGATTTAATGAGTTGGAGTGACTTTGAGAAGAGGGGCTTGCACCCGCCCCTCTTCTCTCCTGTTCTCCATTGGCTGTCCTCTTAAATGCTGGCCAGCCACTGGAGAAGAGGTCCAGTCACTCCGTTGAAGCCCCGTCCTTTTCGGATCGGGGGGCGTGTTTTTTGCGAGAAGTCTCAGGGAGGAGACAACAGCAAAACACGCCCCCAAATCCGAAAAGGACGTGGCGTTTCTCCGAGGCATTTTCTGCTGTGCCTCGGAGAAAGGCGGTGGTGTCCCGGCGTTGCTCCCTCACCTGATCTCCTCGTTCCCTCTCTCGCTGCTTCTCCCTCTTTCCCTTCTCTCGCTGCTTCTCCCTCGTTCAAGATTACGCATACGTACCGGTGGTCTAGTCCTTTTTCTATGACAGGGAAAGTTGGTACAAGACTCTTGTTTATTTTGCCTGGGTATTAGAGCCCACGTGCCTCCTATCGCCGGTCGTCGGTTATCTGGCTGCACGTCACGGCGCAGAGAAGGAACGTAGTTCTGAAGTTGGAGGTGTGACTTTGTGAGCCACGCAGTTGCGTGCTAAATCTGGCTGAGTCCTCAGCATGGGCTCCTACCCTGCCGGGCTCATGTGCTTCCTGTGCCTGGCCGGCCGCAGAAGTGCCCGAGCTCTGGGCGTTCGTCGGAATCATCACTCCGACAGCTTCAGGCCAGCCCGTGTGGCTGTGGTAGACAAGACCACTCGCTACGAGTTCGAGCAGCAGCGCTATCGTTATGCCGGGCTCAGCGAAGAGGACCTGACAGAACTGGTGAGTGAGTGTCTGCTCGGCAGAATGGTTCGTTGAAAAGCGTGGAACTGGGAGGCGGAGCCCAGGAGCAAGGACCACAACGGACTAGAGGGGTATGGGTTTTGTAAGGTTAGAGTGCCATTGGGGCATGGGTGGCAGTGGGACAGGCATTAGTGTCAACTTGTTGAAGTAAGGGTCCATTGTAGTGTCAACTTGTTGAAGTAAGGGTCCACTGATGGATGACCTGAACGTTCATCATCAAAATATTTCTAATGTACAGCGCGCTGTCATCTTCGGATAATGTGCGTGGTTTATAAAAACAGTGTAACTAAATAAGTTGGCTAAATTGCAATACGATAATTCCCTGTGCCATTGCGATATTTAATCCAGTTTGAGCTTTTATTGGTCCTGAATTTTGTGTAGCTCTGCAAAACAAGCTCTTTGTGTGTTTAGTTAAGTAAGAAATAAAATATACAAGTAAGTGTGTGTGTGTGTGTACATCTACATTTAAAAAAACTAAAATAAAGTGCAAACTAGGTCAAGTGAGAAGGTCTGATTAGAGGGCGATTGGGTGAATGATGGCGTAAGAAAGCGTGTGCAGTTTTAAAGCCACGTGAAGGAAAACCACCCAGTTTGACAGACTACTATGGCCAGTGGATTCCATATATAAAGGAAAATAGTGTTATGGGAAAAATTATATATGCATAAATTACCATTCCTTCAAAAAGTAAAATGCAAAAAAACTTCAGAATAAAATGAGTCGTGGGGCGCGCCGGGATTTGCCAGTGCCTCTTCTACCCGGCTGTCTTTTATTCCACCCTTCAGACTAAACGTATCTCTGCAGTGGGCGCATTTACCCACTGAGCTGCTTTTACCAACTTTTCAGAAAGGCGCATGCAGTGAAATCCTAAACCTTTGCTTCGTTTATTTTTTATGGGGGGAATACCTCAAAATCAAGGGCTTGGTTATTCATTGTGCAACAGGTCGGTGGCACCGGGAACCAGAGATGTGAGCGGGACATGCTCCTCAGTTACAGCAGTGTTTTAACTACCAATCGAAGAGATGAGTGGTCCAAACACCTTACTTAATATATCCCGACATCGAAAGTGCCTTATTTACGATGGGAGTACCTGGGAACATCACATTGCTGTTGTGCTGCCCTGTGTGTGATACCTGCAGTCCTCCTTGAGCTGTTGTGTTCTAATTGCAACAGCAGAGTACATCGTTTTCCTTTTCATTCACGAGTGTATTTTGACAATGATGCATGTCGGCTTTCGGTGACCTGACTCCTCGCAAAAACAACATTTGCACCCAGGTACTCTTGCTGCATGTCCGTGTACGCTTGCATAACGCTGTAACCTGAAACACACACGGCTTCCCCGCAGGGGGATGGGTGCCGTGCGCGCTCTTTGCATTTTTTAGTTTCCTGTTTCAGGGTGGAAGCCTTGCCACTGTTACCATGCTTGACACCCCCATCTCAAATTGGCTTCGATCTAATTGCTGTCGGATCTGATTGCTATCCCGGCTCATTATTTATTTTCTTTTGAACCTTCCTAGTCGTTAAATTGCTCTTTACGACCTCATAAAGGTCTTTTGCAGATGGATAGAAGGTGTAAAACGTCCCCAGTTGATCCAGCAAAAAGTAAATATGTGTTAAATTTTGAGGTTACTGTGTGGCTCTGTGTGTGTGTGGGGGTGGCTCTGTGTGGGGGTGGCTCTGTGTGTGTGGGGGTGGCTCTGTGTGTGGGGGGTGGCTATTTGTGTGTATGTGTGGGTGGTTCTGTGTGTGGGTGGTTCTGTGTGTGGGTGGCTCTGTGTGTGTGGGGGAGGGTCTGTGTGTGTGTGGGTGGCTCTGTGTGTGGCTCTGTGTGTGTGGGTGGCTTTTTTTGTAGGTGGCTCTATGCGTGGTGGGTCTGTCTGTGTGTGGGTAACTCTGTGTGTGTGTGTAGGTGGCTCTGTGGGTGGCTCTATTTGTGTGTGGGTTGCTCTATGTGAGTGGCTCTGTGTGGGTGGCTCTGGGTGTGTGGCTCTGTGTGTGGGTGCAAATGCAATAGGTCTTGCATTTGAGAGGGATTAAGCTATTAACATTGTAAATAACAATGCCGTTTCTTAAAATGTTTTAACAACAAAAACAAACAAAAAGAATGTCATGAGCAATGCCAATAGCTCTAACTTTTACAATGCCGAGACCATTGTATTGTAAATGCTTGTTTGTAGTTTCCTATACAACGAGGCATTCCAGAGAGACCACTAAGTGGTTCTTACCCCGCGTTACAGATTTCGCGCCAAACCCCAGTAAACCACTACCCAAAGGCGAGTTGTCACAAACAATTAAAATTTAGTTAAATTTGTTGTTAGAGGGATATTAGACTCGTCTACGGTGACTTGACCCCCCAAAAAACAAACAGCACACCCAGAAATATTTCCTTAGCCTCAAGGGTGTTTGCTTATTGCCTCTCTTTGGAGAAAAGGAAAACAGTCAGGTGTCTCTCACTTTTCTCTATAACGAGTTAGACTCATCTAGAGTGTTAAGAGTCAGACAACCCTGTCTCAGAGATGCCCTTATCTTCTGGGGTTATTTGTAGTTGTGCAGGCCTTCATACGATCCCTGAAAGCAGTAGACACACACAGCAATTGCTGTTTACAATGATTGGATCTGCTGAATAATTCGTTCCTTCTTCGCTACTTCATGCCAAGCCATGTATTATCCCTGCATAGCCCTAAGACGCGTTCAGGCCTGCTGTTGGATATTGGTTCTCCGACACCCTTCCCAGCACCCAGTCTTCAAGTCTACTCTTACAATTTCTTGCAACTCTTTGCACCTTTCTCCCCAATGATTCTCTATAAAGACGGGATGTGGAATCCCCGTGCAGCTTCTTGCATCTGCATCACTGTGTGAACAATGCTCCAGAGACATATCCAATAGACAGTCAAGCTTCCTTCCACATTAGATGCATGCTCAGCGAGCCGGCCTTGCAATGTTGCCCACTACATGTTGCTTTCAAAACATTAGGATGGAAGATTTTTACTTCGTTGCATTTCTGTGATTTTTGTTAGCACAACTAATGTTAACCCCTTTTATATGATGAAATGCCGATCTTGCACACTCTGTTAGCCATCATCACTTCGACAGAATCAGTTTCTAGGACATACGCCTTTCAAAATACACATTATAAAGGATTTGTTCAGTCATACAGTTAGACCTGATATGTATGTAACATGCACATATCATCAGGAATAAACCCTGCCACATACTTCAGAGTGACAATGATGTCCATTCTACCATGGTCTCCAAAGCTCAAATGAGGGTAACAGGTATTTCTTGAAACAGTTAAGGGGACCATTCACAATGCCAGACCAGACTACTTTATGTTCTGGGTGCCAACTAATGTTGCTAGATGGATGGGCATCTTAGGTTTATTGAGCAGATGTTATACCCCAGTCTGCCTGTGCTGCTCGTTCTCTTTTTCATCACCTGTTTTCATTTTGAAGATGCCTTGTACTCCACTATGCACTGGTAAAAGATCTGTTTATCCAAATGCAAGTGCTTGAAATGTATGTTTCAACACACGTGGTGCTGATTAGTTAGAGGACTCTGCTTCTTGCTGACCTCAGGGTTGCCTGATATGGTAGTTTGTTGTTTATTTGCTCAACTGCCCTAACATACAGTGTTTATTAGTTACTAGCCTCTGTTTCCTGCTGACCTCGAGCTTGGCTCATATGTTGTTTCTTAGTTCAGCTGCCTTGCCATTTAAGCAAAGGCCTTTATTTCCTGTTCCTTTTCATCCGAGAGACAGCCTTCTGACTGACAGGAGACTCTCGGTTATCTGCCGAAAGGCTTGAGTGCCTCGTGTGTTTGTTTACTCCACCTTTTATACCCTGCCCCAGTCTCCTGCTGGACACAGCCTTATCATTGACTGAAAATGCTAAGTAATTTTCTAGAAGGCATTATAGTAACACTTGAATGACATGCTATAAATACTACTTTCAAACACAACCCACTTTTTGGCTTTGTAGATCTGTCTGAAGAGAGAGGTTTGTCTCCTGTCAGCGCCATCTTTGTATTCCGAGCCCCTGTGCCTGAGACAGGAGTAACTCCGATATCTTCACTTGGAAGCGGGGGTCTTTCAAGCCCTGTTGAAAGTCCCTCTGCTGTGGTAGCTTACACCAATCTTAAATCCTGGAACCTGGTCATTCAGTCGGCAACACCATGCCTGAATCCCCTCAACTATGACCATCATTCTTTCTCCCCCCATACAGCGCTCCAGTGAGTTGGGCATATTACATGAACCTCTGGTTAGTGCACTAACCAGTTGCTTCTAGTTTTGGTATCCCCTTTTCCCTCAGGGACATTCTATCAATCTAAGTTTGAGTAAGAAAGCCTTGGCTAAAGTAAAAGGATTTGTTGTGTGAAGTAACACAACATGAAGGACAGATAAAGTTTTGGGAAATATCTGAGCAGAGGCTAAAGATATGCACCTCAGGATTCAGTGTGGGAGTCAGTGCTCAAGGGCCCTTCACATGGAACTGAATTTCTTATACTAATTCTTGTTTGGCATGTTTCATTAAAAACTTGCATCTCAGGCTGATTGTAAATCATTTATGTACGGTTGTCTCATCAAATATGTTCTTTTTGCAGAAGGCCTTTCCAGACTGAAGAAGTGTATCCTCCCACTGCAATTTGAGGGGTCCTGCTCAGAGATATTAACACTCACCTGCCATCCTTTTTTCTGGAGCACAAGGTACACCAAAATCATCACTCTTTCTCTCTCTCTCCCCAAATCCACCTTCGTCCAAGGTAAGTCACCCGTATCAGTCATCTTTTCTGATATTAAGGATTAACCTCAAAGCAAAGTGGTGGAAGATTTCTGATTCCCTAGTAGTCCTGGGAATTTAAGTGAGTGGCCCTTGCTGTGGCACAGACGGTGCAAAAAGATTACAGGGGTCTGTATGTCAGAAACGGCTGATCATAGTCAAGATTTTCTGGCAGTGGGTGCCCCCACAGTTTTGTAACATCCACTGGTCAATTGTCATCCAAAGTCATTAATGGGGCACCCAGGCATAGGGTGATGACACATGTTTACCTTAAAGACACACTAATTCAAAAACTAAGAGTTATGTGATGATGCTTCTGATTGTTCTGAGGTTAGGGTGACCAATCTTGTCTAACAGAATGTTGAGAGCCAAAGGAAGGAAAAAAGTCAAAGGGAGGAGTATTCTCCATCCTTTGTTAGGCCATGCTTCTGCCCAACACTGGGTCACAGGCTCAGGCATTCACTACTGGCTAGTACATTGGGATCCCATGTGGCAGTTTGCATCCGTGCAGGATCTCCATTTATGCAGGATCCTCAACATGTCTGCGGCAATCTTCAATAAAAAGTTCAATCTTGCTTTCATGCTTGTTCGAGGTCTTGGTGGTCACTTGAACAGGTTGTCTTGTAGATTCTTCCTTCTGGCAAGTCCTTCTAAAGCTCCAAGACAGGCACAGAAGTTGGGCTTCTCTAAAATATCGCGCCATTGTCTCAGGATAACCCAAAATACAGCAACTCATCTGCTTAGTACTCTGACTATATGTGCGCTCCTTGTCAGGAAGAGGATTACCTTTAAAGTTCTGTAGGTTTTAGGAACAATAAACATTGCTGGCCCTTCCATCTTGCAGCAAACATTACGCAGATACCATACCATTTGCAGTTTGAGATCAGAGAATTTCAAGCTTCAGGTGAACCCTCAAAATCAAGCAGATACAGAAAAGTGATGGTCCTTCTCCTAGTGCATCCCCAATTTGTGGATTAATCTCACTCTGCATGTGACAAAGGTACCTGGTCATCTGTTTTTCAGAGCCAGAGATGCAACTGGGAAATCGATTATGCAGGTATAGTCATAAAGTATTCTGTCATTGCACATAGAAAGTGACCATCACAGTGACAATTACACAGTCTTTGTCAATACCAACAGGATATGAAGATATATGCCTTTATCTGAGGGCACCCACAATTGATAGCAAAACATGTAAACATTCACCTAAAAAAATAAAGCACAAATGGTTGAAGCAGCACACAAATATGCAAATAAAGCATTTATTATGAAGTAAGTCCATTAAAAAACAAAGTGAGAGGCAAATTTACATTGCAAACAAGGAGGCGTACGCAGTAAGAGATGAGGATAATAAGCATTGCTAATGAATGTATAATTTTATACAAATCCGAATGTTTAAACCAGTGAACTACAGACACTATAATCACTAATCTCCACCCGAATGCTTCCTTAATGTGGAATGCTAAATACGAATTCAGACACCCTGTCTGAAGAACCGAACCTCATCGACATGTGACTCCTACTGTCACACATACGACACATAAGACATCACAATATGGAGGAGAGCCAAGAAAAGATGAAGGCTCATGACAAGAACAACACTGTATTGTATTGTATTGTATGCGATATTTGTAGAGCACGGCTATCACCCAACGGGTATCTTGGCGCTATAGTACATAGTACTCCATACCTGTGCCAAGTAAGAATGTGCATTGGGATTACAAGTGATCAAGGACATCAGTTATCAGTCACCTGCTACGGCTGGTTGTGCCTCTCATTATCCCATGCTACATTCCTTGAGTGCCTGGAGGAAGCTATACAGAAATAAAAGAAGGGCAAAGATACTGGACCTCTATGGGGCTGTCAACGGTCATGTATATTTTGACATTATAAGTGCACTGCATATTTTGTACGTATATATATTTATTTACGTGGTTTTCATTTCTGATTTTTGCAGGATTATTATCCTTTATATTGGGTAATGTGATCGTCATTTTCTTTTGAGCTTCAGTATTTTCTGGACATGGCAAGGGTCCATGTCCTGTAGTCTTTGGTCTTAGACAAAATCTTCTGATCAATACCCATCTCTTCAGTGGGTTGAATATCGAAATATATACTACAGAAACAATTAAACAATTAATTTGAAGGTGGAATACTCTTTAGTGCACTGCAGGCATGCCCTGTTGGCAGTAGTGAAATGGGTACAGGGCACGGCCATTGGCATTGCTGTGGATCCAGCACTTTTGAGAACTTTTTCTGATTATTTTATTTTTAACTGCAGATTTGTGCGTGTGTGCGTTTTTGATCAATTCTGTATTTTCGAGTATGCCCTTGCCGTTCTTCTTTATTAGGTCACCCTGCCTCCTTATGGTCCCTAGAAAAAGAAAAATCCTTTATTGGCTCCTGAAAAATCGTATAGGTCTACTGGGCTCATAGTGACTGATGGAACAAAAATATTAATTTCCTTTCAGTCAATTCCATTCAATCTCGCATTTAAATTTTAGGTCGGCAAACCTGACCCTCAAAATATCTATACCTTTTTGACCCTCATTATTACAAAGAAAGAGCCCTGGGTGTATTTTTACTGAACCAAAGAAGGGTTGTGACTTGGCACAAGCGCTAACTCTAATGCGGGTTGTGTCGATCTTTTTGGGCTAGCTTTCACCAAATGTTCTTCTGGGAGTTTGAGTTTTTAATGAAACTTTTGGGATCCATTCTAAAACTCCCTCTTCTAGTAACCTACATGAGGCTTTCCAGTATCAGTCTTATGCCCATTTATATTATTTTTAAAATGTTACTTGTGGATTAATCAAATATGGCCCAAACTATCAGCACTGAAAATATGTCTTTCCAACAGATGATTGTTCTCAACCATAACTACAGTCACACTTGTGGAAATTGAAATCTAGCACACTCACACAACAGCACTACTAAATTAGGCTAAGATTACATTGTCCCTAAGGGACAGACACCTTATCTTTTCAAATGTATGACTATATTTTACTTCACAGTATGCATCTTCTAGGCACATAGATGGGTAGAAAATCTGCTCTTACTTATATTCACTTACCTTCCCCATCGAAGCTAGAGTCACCTTCAAGATGCTAACCGACGCTCACAAGGCCCTCCCACGACACTGGACCAGCACACCTGAATAGCCGACTCAAATTCCACGCACCCCAAAGGACCCTACGATCAGCCCAGCTCTCCTACGTCGTGGTCCCCTGCACCAGAAAGACCAGATCGGGAGGCCACTCCTTCTCCTTCCGCGCGGCCAGTGCCTGGAACGACCTTCAACTCCACCTCAGACAGATAACATCGCTCCCCATCTTCGCAAGAAACCTCAAAACCTGGCTCTTTGACCGACCCCCTCCTTGATGGACTGGAAACTGCGAACCCTCCCTCCCCCCCCCCCCCCCCCCCACCCCCCAGCGCCTTGAGACCCTTACGGGTGAGTAGTCACGCTTAACAAACACCTGATTTGATTTGATTTCACAATATTGTGGGGGCTGAAATTAGGCCTACTATATTTTTGCTGCCGGATATTTCTGCACACAGTAATTACACACTCCTATTATATTTACACCTTGACGAGAGCCACAATTGTGAAGTAGTAAGTGATATATAAATCTAAGTTGAAGAGTAGCTAATTAGTGTTTCAGGAGCCCTGCAGAGGCCGGATACACTTTTTTTTAAAAACTGAGTTTTACATAGAGCAAACTTGAAAAGAAGGTATCGCGTATCAAAGCGCTCTACGTTTACATGAGGACATATTCATTGTTTTGTTAGGTACTGGGAGATTAAGGGATTTGACCAGAATCACAAGTTGTTTAGCGTCATTGCCGAGACTCGAATCTGGTTCCCCAGATGTTAGGCCAACTCCTCTCCCCACTTGTATCCAGCATTAGGGATGCTTTAAGTGTGAGCACCTCAGATGACTAATCGTGCTGCACACTGAGTAATGAAAACATGTAAATATATATTCATTGGTTTACCAGGCTCCCAATTCACTCAACCTATGGCTTGTAGCAGTGGGAGGCTCAGATCCATCCATTGTGCAGCATTAGTGCTGGCAGAAAGGCATGACTGGAGCTGGACACAGATAGGAAGATGGACCAGACTCACAATTGATGACAACCGGGAACAACAACACAGCACATCTGATATTCTATGTATGCAATACCAAGGTGTGAAACAAACAAGGAAATATGTCCTGGAGACAAACAGAAATATAGCAAATCACAAATCTGTACTTAGGTTACACAATGGATGCGCCGACAGTCAGGAAACCAATGAGTTTGTGGCACAGCAGCATTGAGCCTGAAACCAGGCGCAGACTGAAACAAATCACTGTCTGCCGAACACAGGGAAGCCATTGCAGCTGGTGTCAAGGCAACAAGCTACAGAGGGTGGCACATCACTCAGGAGCCCAGGCGCACAACCTGACAGCTGTACCAGAAGATCTGAGGAGAAGGGATGTCCAAGAAGGGACTCTGCAATTAAAGCAGATGCACTCATTAGCCTTCCTGCCAAAGGCAACCACCAAGTAGGGAAATTAAGAGAGAAATCCAAGGTTAGGAAAGAAAATGAGGTTGAAAGAAGCACTGCCAAATCGTGTAACTGGCAAGGGGCTGTGAACGTTGAGTGGGAAACACTACAAACAAGCATTGGCAAAGTCGCCATGTTTTGCACACATAGAGCATGCACACAGGGCAGCACACCATTGTTCAACTATTTTTAAAATCCATTTGGCCGAGGCATCAATGCACACTGGCCAACAGTTCTGCATACCCCTGAGCAAATGAGGAAGAGGGTTACCTGCATCAGCAGAGCGCAAGATGTTGAACATCAGGTGGGGTAAGGACATGTGCATTGGGGGCACACTGTAATATATTGCAGATAAACATGAGAACATGGGGCGATGAGACAGAGAAGCACCTCAGAGGTGAAGGAGCAGAGCGTTGTGTGCCTCTTGAGAGCACAAAGTGGTGATACTCACCACAGCGCTCTATGATGAATCTCAGAGAAGCACTGGGTGACACCCCTCACAGGAGATCTGGGTGATGTGCTTCACAGGAGCACTGGGTGGTCTGACACAAATGAGCACTGTTTGCTATGCGATCGTATAGTACTGGGTTTTGTGCATAAGGCGAGCACTGGTTTGGTGCATATGGGGAGCACAGGGATGTGCAGATCAGACGCACTGATGCATGCATGTCACGTGGTGATGTGCAGCACAGCGCTGATTAAGAAGTGGAAGAAAATCATAGTGCAGAGTCTGTTATACAAATAAGAGTTGGGTAAATAGTTGAGTGTTGATGAGTTTTTAGATGGATATTTGCTCCTTGGCTACCTGAGCTTATTAGGTAGAGTGTAGGTTGACCAAATGTCCTGGTTGTAGGCCCTTCTCCGTCTAAACAGGAAATTTGCTGTTGGACCTGGTATCTTTGGTGTAATTTACTCTATCTTTTTGCTTCTGACCTCCTGTTTCTGACCATGTGCTGCATTTCGTTTTTGCTCGTTTTAGGATTCTGGGCACTTTATCACTGCTGTCCAGTGCTAATATGTAAGTGCTCCCTGTGTAAATTGTATTGGTGATTGATATATCCATGATTGGCATATTTGATTTACAAGTATGTCCCTAGTACGTTGCACCAGGTGTACCCAGGGCCTGTAAAATTAAATGCTAGCAGTTGGCCTGCAGCACTGATCACGCCACCCACTAGTAGACCTGCAAACATGTCTCAGACCTGCCACTGCAGTGACTGTGTGTGCAGTTTTAAACTGCCATTTCAACCTGGCAGGCGCACCTACTTGCCAGGCCCAAGCCTTCCCTTTTGATACATGTAAGTCACCCTCAAGGTAGGCCCAAGGCAGCCCCATGGTCAGGGTGCAGTGTATTTAAAAGATAGGACATGTACTGTTATGTTTTACATGTCCAAAGAGTGAAATACTGCTTATTTAGTTTTTTACTATTTCTCCCATCGGTTAACATGGGGGTTGCCTTAAAATATATTTTTAGTGTAATTTGCCATTGGGAGCAGACAGAGATTTGGAGTTTGGGGTCTCTGAACTAACAGTTTAAAAGTACATATTTTGGTTTTTAAATTGCATGTCTGAAAATGCCACTTCTAGAAAGTGCCACTAGTTATGAGACTAGGAGAGCACTCCTTGTTAATCTGATTATCAAATTTAAACTGAATATATATTGTGTGGTGCAACAGTTAGGTAGAAGTTTGTCCCCTTCTACCTATGAAACAGAATAAATGACAGGATGAGAGCCTGTATATAACTGTGCACTGTTCACAAAGTGTCTAAACCGACACTATCATCCTTAAGATAAGTTGTACTTTTATTCATCAAAGTTACAACGAACTCTTTTTTTGCATATACAAATCAATGTATTCCATGTAACATTCTTACAGTGGTACTTGTCAATAAAGTTTTAACAGATAAAAAATTGACAGTTATTGTTGTTCATTTTCACTTCTAGAAAGTGGACATTTTCTTGCTTAACCGTTCTGTTCCTCTGCCTGTCTTGAACAATTCACATCTGGGTTAGTAGTTACTCTAGCCAGTCACACAATGGAAGCTGAGGTGTACCGTGCATATCCTAATGGCCAATGACCAGGCTTATGTGCTAGAGTGGTGGGAGGAGTTGTCACTGACCCCTGAATAGGGCTGTGCCTGTCCTCACACAAAGCTGTTTCCATCCTCCTGTAGTGTATTTGGAGCCAGTTGAAGGAAAGGCAGTGTCTTGTGCACTACAAAGACTTCCCTTTAAAGTTCGCCTACTTCAAAGCCAGAAAGGGGTATAACTGTTGTACCTCTGACACTCTCAAACCAGAACACTTCTGGACTAAGGACTTCTGCCAGGAAGAAGAGCTGGATGCTGTAGGAGGGACTGCCTGTTGCTTTGTTAGGCTGTCCTGCTGCTTCTGTGCTGAGAGAGAAAGGACTGGACTTTGCTTTCTGAATCCTACTTCCAAGGTTCTCCAAAGGCTTGTGCATGCTTGCCTCCTGTTGAGATGTCTCAGGACCATCAAAGACTTCACCAGCATCTGGCTAACAGCACTTGGACTTCTCTGCTGGGTGTCCTGATTGCCAAGTGGTGCCAATTCCAGTTCCAGGGACGTTGGAATGGTGTCGCTGGTGTTGCAACAAAGAAAAAGATCATCAACACCGTCAGTGAGATACACTGCATCCCTGGTGTTGCCGATGACAGCAACTTATCAACGCAGACTTTGTCACTGAGGCCGCTGCCTGCACCAGAGACGAGGGCACCGCTTATAAAGTGCAGGACACACCATCCAACTTGCACCGCAGCCCCAAGCTCTCCGACAACAGCGTTTTGCGCTGATGCCGTGCCACTGCCTGCACCAGTGCCGAGGGCACCACTTATGAAGAGCACGATGCACTGCTCTGACTTACAACGCGGCCCGATGCCTGACTATGCCTCAACTGTACCAACGGGGAGTCAATAACCGATGTGGGTGACCGCTTGAACTCATCAACACTGCACCGTTGGAAGGAAATGAAGCTTAGCCACCGATGCTGCCTCACCTCCCCTGTAACAGTAAGGAACTGACTCCTCACCTCCCCTGCATAGCAGTAAGAAACTGACACCTCACCTCCCATGTGGCAGTGAGGAACCAACGCCACACCGGCACCAGTGACGCCTCACCACCCCGACTCCGTACAACATCTTTGTTTTCATCGCTTTCAAGGTACTGTTATGTGAAAGTTCGTGTGACTCCGTAAATATCCCACGCTTCTCGTGGTTGGCGCCGAACTATTGTATTAGTACCTGTCACCACGTCGAGATAGCCCGGGTTGGAGCTATTATTTTCTAGGAGCTATATTTATACAGTTATCATTTTTAAAGTGATATCTCGATTTGTGTATGTTGTAGTTTCGTCATTTTGGTCTTGTTTTATTCAGATAAATAATGGCTATTTTTCTAAAATGATGTGGACTCATTCTGTAGTGTTTTCACTGTGTTACCGTGAGTATGAGTATAAATTCTTTACACATTGCCTATTAGATAAGCCTGACTGCTTGTGCCAAGCTACCAAGGGGGGTGAGCAGGGGTTATCTTACTTAGCTGTGTGACTCCCTTACTCTGCAAACACAATGAGATGAGGGACGGAGCGCTAAAACTTTTCATACACTAACCCCTAGTCACAGATCTGGGTTGAATCCATCATCATTCTTTAGCTCACTTTGTCACCACAGTTCAAACACAGCTATATGCAAATCAGTCTTGACTCTGTGCCTCATGGGAACAGTCCAGCCCAAACTGCCAAGCCATTTCTTCCCTGAACTGGAAACAAGCATCCTGGGACCGGTTTCGGGGTAACACCCCTCATCAGGCAGCCTAGCTTGATTCCAGTGGCAAAATGAGCAAGGGACCCACGTCTGGACATACCCTGCCAACTTAGGACGTGCAAAGCAAACACAAGGAGATGATGGATGGAGCACAGAAACTTTTCAGACACTCACCCCCAGTCACAGATCTTGTTTGAATCCATCATCATTCCTTAGCTCACTTCGCAACCCCAGTTCAGACACAGCTATATGCAAATCAGTCTTGACCCTGTGCCTCATGGGAACAGTCCAGCTCGACCTGCCAAGCCATGCCTTCCCTGGACCGGAAACAAGCATCCTGGGACTGGTTTCGGGGTAACACCTCTCATCAGCTAGGCTAGCTTGATTCCAGTGGCAAAGTGAGCAAGGGACCCACATCTGGGCATACCCTGCCAATTTAGGGCGATAAAGCAAACACAAGGAGATGATAGACGGAGCGCCAAACCTTTGCGGACACTCACCCCAGTCACAGATCTGGTTTGAATCCATCATCATTCTTTAGCTCACTTTGACACCCCAGTTCAGACACAGCTATATGCAAATCAGTCTTGACCCTGTGCCTCATGGGAACAGTCCAGCCCAAACTGCCAAGCCATGTCTTCCCTGGATCGGAAACAAGCATCCTGGGACCAGTTTCGGGGTAACACCCCACATCAGCCAGGGTAGCTTGATTCCAGAGCAAAGTGAGCAAGAGATCCAAGTCTTGGCATACCCTTCTAACTTAGGGCAAACAAAGCAAACACAAGAAGATGATGGATGGAGCCCTGAAACTTTTCAGACACTCACCCCCAGTCACGGATCTGGGTTGAATCCATCATCATTCTTTAGCTCACTCTGCCACCCCAGTTCAGACACAGCTAAATGCAAATCAGTCTTGACCCTGTGCCTCATGAGATCAGTCCAGCCCGATCTGCCAAGCCAGGTCTTCCCTGGACCAGAAACAAGCATCATGGGACCAGTTTCGGGGTAACACCCCTCATCAGCCAGCTAGCTTGATTCCAGTGTCAAAGTGAGCAAGAGACCCACGTCACAGGATACCCTGCCAACTTAGGGCGAACAAAGCAAACACAAGGAGATGATGGATGGAGCCCTGAAACTTTTCAGACACTCACCCCCAGTCACAGCTCTGGGTTGAATCTATCATCATTCTTTAGCTCACTTTGCCACACCATTTCAGACACAGGTATATGCAAATCAGTCTTGACCCTGTGCCTCATGGGAACAGTCCAGCCCAAACTGCCAAGCCATATCTTCCCTGGACCAGGAACAAGCATACTGGGACTGGTCTCGGGGTAACAACCCTCATCAGCTGGGCTAGCTTGATTCCATTGGCAAAGTGAGCAAGGGACCCAAGTCTGGGCATACCCTGCCAACTTAGGGCGAACAAAGCAAACACAATAAGATGATGGACGGAGCGCTGAAACATTTCAGACACTCACCCCCAGTCACAGATCTGGGTTGAATCCATCATCCTTCTTTAGCTCACTTTGCCACCTCAGTTCATACACAGCTATATGGATATCAGTCTTGACCCTGTGTCTTATGGGAACAGTCCAGCCCGAACTGCCAAGCCATGTCTTCCTTGGACCGGAAACAAGCATCCTGGGACCAATTTCGGGCTAACACCCTTCATCAGCCAGGATAGCTTGGTTCCAGTGGCAAAGTGCGCAAGGGACCCACGTCTGGGCATACCCTGCCAACTTAGGGCGAACAAAGCAAACAGAAGGAGATGATGGACGGAGCGCCGAAACTTTTCAGACATTCACCCCCAGTCACAGATCTGGGTTGAATCCATCATCATTCTTTAGCTCACTTTGCCACCCCAGTTCAGACACAGCTATATGTAAATCAGTCTTGACCCTGTGCCTTATTAGACTAGAATCTGGAGTGAAGGTCCCTACTTGGGCAGGGTGCAAATCACTGCCAACTAGAGACCTGCTTTCTAACAGTTGCCCTAAGATATCACCCTTTGATGCATTAGCTGCCAGCTGTGACACACATTCTAATGCCTTGGGAAACAGGAAGAAGCAGGGCAGGAAGGAGGGCCACCTGGAACCCAGAGCCAATCAAAATTCTCAGCTAAGCTTCTTCTTCAAGACGGCTGCCTGGAGGAGCCTTTTTTAAGGTGGAAACAGACAAAGAAAGTGACCCTTCACCAAAGCAAGACTTTTGCAAATCAAGTGCTCAAATTAATGCTCACAAATTCCTCTGCTGGAGCGCTAAGATGGTTGCATGTAGGGACACCTTCAAATTTCAAAAAGATAAAGAGAATGAACTTTAACCCTTATTTTACAAGGCCAAAACAATCAAAGCTTGATTGTGGTATACTCCTAGTAGAATCAAATGTCCCCTAGTGTAGGCAGGTAGCAAAGCTTAGCACATGCACCAATTGAGGACATCTTACATCTAAATCCCTCTCTAGCAAAACAAATTTCAAGTCAATTTTTGTGGTAGACACCAGTTAACAAATGTGTGCTATGCTGCCACAATGTACAATCCTACACTTTTTAAAAATAATTGGTGCCTGAATGTTGACAGAATGTTCCTCGAGATTTGGCTTCCACTTATAAAAGTAGAGTTCTGCCACCCTTGATTGATGTCCAGTTTCCCCGCCATTTTTTGTCACTCTGGGACATATTCTCAAGGACACATCGCCGATTTAGTGGCCATTTTCAGCCATGAAAGTGGCGATAGATTTATCCCCCTATTCACAAACTAGCGCTAACAGTCAGTTTACCTGCGATAGCTGCCGCTAAAAACATCGCCACGGCTGACAGCGACAACTACCGCTAATCATTTGCAGAGTAGGTGTTCCCGTCCAAAAACTCACGATAACAGCACTTCGCGATATTCTCAACGACCAGCCAGATCGGCGATGCGGTCCAAAAATAGGTGATAAGGCACGTTAGCATCAGGGACTTAAGACCTGCTTTTTTCTGGTCTTAAGTAGGACAAAAACCTGCAGTAGAAAGGGAACCCAGCCCAGAGCCACATCGGAAGACCAACAGATGCCATGGAGTTACTAATCATGCAGCTTGGAGACCCAAGAGGGCCACAACACCCACCACCACCAACCCCACCCCCAGGACCCCCCCGAACTACCACATCACATCATTCCAGTGCTTCTTACAGTCATCCACTTCCCTTCTCTTCACTCCGACTGCATTCACCTTGGCCAAGATGGACTGCCATATTGCATTTTTAGTTGCCAATGACACAGTGGAGGTGATGAACAGTTGTTGGTGGTGTTCTATCACCTCCGTAATCAAGATCTTGTGTTCCTGTGGACTGAATCGCGGGTTCCTCTTTTTCTTCTCCTTGCCATTCTCCTTCTCCGAGGTCCCTGGCTGGTTCTCCGGGGGGTTTGTGGGGTTCTGGTTGGCCTCTGTAGTTTCTCCAGCTTCCTCCATGGTACTTCTCAGTAGTTTGGGTTTCTTTTTTTCTTTTTTTGCAGCTTTTATGGTGATTTTTCCCGCCTGACGTGGGAATTGCAAGTCTGGCGGTGATGTTTTTATCGCTGTTGGGCCCCTCGCAACTTTTTTCACATTTGGGTTTCCTTTTTTTATTGGCGTCCCAGTAAGTTTAACGCGGAAATTTGACGCGTTATCGGGAGACTATCACCTGTTGCCGGCGTGTTGAGAATACGCCGTTAACACAGCGTTAGTCTTCCGCGATAGATGGCGTTATGTAAAATTGCATTAACCTGGGTTGGTGAAAATTATCGCCCGTTCTTGAGAATATCCCCCTGTTTCCATTTGTTGCACTCTGTAAGCAGATCCTGGTGCAAGGAAGTGAATGACCTCCCCACTGGCCGCTACTTGAACTAAGAAATACACCAATGATCAATGTTTAGTGGGCCTCTCAGGCCTCTGGCACCCAGTGCCACTGCACTTGCTGTACCAATGAAAGCTACACCTCACCCTGTAATGCAGACTCTGTTTACACATATTAATAGAAGACTATCTCCGCATCGCAGGCGGAGGCTTCTAGGAAAAGGGTTAAGTGCTCTAACATTACAGCCACAGGATATGTCATTTCTGCACTTGCACAGTGAGCGTTTATCACCACTCTTCCTTATCAGCAGACAAAAGACACTGTCTACATTTTACAACTTTATTAATGTTGCTGAATACAGATCGTCTGTCCTGGCACAGAAAATGGAGATTTCAGCTTTATTGACTCCTCCTCCAAAACGCACTTAAGTAGGGTGTTCTTCGTTATCATTATCTTTTGTCTAAACTCATTTAATGCTCTCCCGGGGAAAGAGGCCAGAAGTCATGCTGCTTCGGCAGTGACAGAAAACAAGCAGCGCTTTTGTTTTCTGACAGTGGGTGTTGAGACACAGGAGCAGGGGAACCTTCAATTAAAACTCATGCATTCATTAGCTGCCCTGCCACAGATAACCACCAGGCAGGGAAATGAAGAGGCTGCCAACATCATCAGAAAATAAAGGCTGATACAGGATGTGCCAGATCATGGGACTGGCAAGAGGTGAGCTCTGAGAAGCACAACAAGCAGGCATTGCCAAGCCAATAGGTTTCTATCTGTAGAATGGAAACACACAGAAGCACACAACTTGAGAGCACACAACACATGGACACGCATGCACCCAGCAGTACACATCCACAGGCAACCTTTTCCACAAAGGCTATACATACAGGCACCATTGGATGCAGGCCAACTTGCATAAACCTTTGTAACAGGGGCCACAGGGTGATGTGCCTCAGAGGAGCACAGGATCACGTGCACTAGGGAGCACAGGGTGATGAACTGAATGGAAAGACACAGTGATCAAGCTTATTATTCTGTTTATAATCAATGTTTTGTCCTTCATTCATATATGTGACTAGTTTTGTTAGCACAATTATACCCTACCTTCCCTTCATGTAAAGCGCTCTGATATCCTCTAGGGTCATGTTCCCGCTGTACAAAACTTTATAAATAAATAAATAAGTGATACGGACTATGGGAGCATGGGGTAGTGACGTGCATCAGGAAGTATAGGGCAGTATGCTTTTGAAAGCAGAACTAGTTCATGCACCTCAGGTAAGCACTGGGTTTTGGTCCTTACGGGAGCATATGGCAAAGCACCTCAAATAAGCAGTCAGTGATGCACCTTAGGGGTGTACTGGGTGGCATGCTTCACATCAGCACTGGGTGATGTGTCAAGTGTGCGCTGGCGTGCGTCAACGGAGCAGGGAGCAATGGTTGGTGGAGCAAATGGTGATGTTCTGTAGGGTGTGACAGGGCCATCTTAAAAGCAGTTTATAGGTCCCGGGGCAAAGCAGTGCACTCGGCCCTGCCAACACAACCACTCACAGGAATAAAAATGTTTAATGGAAAATTATTGTTAAATTCTGGTCTGCATGGGGTCCCTACGCTTTTGGGGCCCCCGGGCAACTGCCCAGCATGCCCATATGTTAAGATGGCACTTGGTTGTGAGATGTAGAATTATTGCCTTACTGGAACTGTAGCAGCGGCAGCCATGTTTTTGCTCAATACCTAACCAATGCTACCAAGTTGTGCTTGTCTCTGACAGGTAAAACCTCACTCGCATGTCTGGCAACGGAGGCCAGGATTCTCTCACAGCTCGCTCAGCACTGAAAGTTTGCATTTTTGTATCTATCTGAAGCACAAGTGTATATATACTATTCCTATTGGGGCTTTTTTTTTTTTTTTTAAATTAAAACATAAGTGTGTGTCCTGTAATTTGTGTTTTAGCCCAGCGGCGTCACTATAGTGGTGCGGGGGGTGCGGACCGCCCCGGGTGAGACCCTCACATAGGGTGACACCAACAGGGCCGGTGTGCGCAGAGTAACCTAACCTTTCAGGAGGAGGAGGTGCCTGTGCACGGTGCGCACTGTCTCCCCTCCTTTCTTTTATTTGCTTCCCTGTGAAATGGATCCAAAAAAGAATATCACTTTTGCTGGAAATCAATGTCGGATTTGTCTGACATTTAATTCCAAAATTCAGCATCGGGAACAAAAGTTTAAAAATATGTAAATTAAATAACTAAATAAAGTAAGACAGAGTGGTAGCAAACTGTCCAGATTGATTTTATTCACACCCCAACACATTAGCGCCACTTTTACAGAGTTTGCCAGTGAAGCGCTATTTTTGTTGTCTTGGCTTTGTTTTCCCTGGGCTTGGAACTAGTGCACCAATCCTGGAGGTACTGCAATGTGAGGATTGAAAAACAAAATTTGTACTGCTGCTCTGCATCTAGGGATGTTGTCTTTTTTTTACCATACTGCTTACATTTTGTAAGGATATAAGCAATGGCCATTGAAATGGGTCCATTCAGGGCCCTGTTGTCATGTCCTTAACTTTTCAGGCAAAAGCACTCACTGATTTCTGAACAGTGAGTGTAAAAGCGTTAAGGTAACCATGTTGTTCCTGCTTACATTTCACATGGTTTGCAAAATTTTGCATTCCCTATGATTGTTTGCTTTTTCCAGGATGCTGTCACTTTTTTTTGTAGGCCACATATTGCTCTTGCCCAGTGCGTAATTTAAATTGAGCCGCATCCAGGTGTTTATAGCTGGCAACAATTGGGTTGTAGTTGAAGGCAGTCTGAGTTTTTCTCAGTGGGGCAGTATGGTGTTCAGTGGGGGAGAGGATGTGGTACTATGGCCAGAGCTGCTGAATTTGGAACTGGGGAACCAGGTTCAGCCTTAATAACCAGTCCGCCAGACCACTCTCCTGAGAGAGCACTATCTCATGCTAGACCTTAGAAGGCTTCGCAAGACATTAGAAGCCCCGGTGTCGTAGCACCAGCAGGTGGACCCTAGCATGACAAGTGTAGGTTAACCTTCAAGGCTTGTCCATCACTATTCATACTGAAGTTCACCTCTAGTCTTGTGGGCAGGCCTATGAAGCAGTACACCCTAAAACCGTGACCCTGTCACTGAGATCACAGGACCCTTGAAAATGGCCAGCTCTAGGGCGGTGCAACCGGTGTGACCGCACCAGGTGCTCACTTTAGGTGGAGGCATCATTTTTGCAAGCATATTATAGTTCTAAAAGCGCTTGCTGCCTCCTTCCTGGCCTCCAGTAATTTTCGGTAACAATAAAAATGTCATGATGACTCTGGTGATTAATATTCTTCCTAGAGAGAGATCGGAATTTTGTCTAATGGAAGATTTGACTCATGGAAAGGTAGTTCAGAGGGTTAATGTACCTGCTGCAAAGAACATGTACCATGCAGATCAAAAAGTGCACATAATGTAAATAGGCCAGTGGGCTACTGCTTTTGTCAGAGATCCTTTTGTTACTTGCAGTTTATAAGTTAAAATCCTAACATAGAACAGTGAGCTATTAACTGTCATCTACTCCGCAGCAACACAAGTCACATTTTTTATTAACTTTTGATACGTTTGAGCTACAAACAATTTATTAGTTTAAATGGACAGATCATGCTGCAGATCTTGCATTATGAGGCAAATATGGCAGAGCCATTATTATTTAGAAAACATTTGCAAACTAGGATTTTTAGCCATTCATGTTTGAACTGCTGTTTTGGAAAAGGGAGAAGTGCTGATGACAGAAACTCCATGGCTCGGAGACAAATGGCTTGTGCTTCCACATTTTATCGTATTTGGGGACATTCTGGTGCCGATCACGATCCGGTAAAAAAATTCCCCGTGCGACTCGTATCCGGTCTTTTTACCGTACGAATCGTACAAGTGCCGTACGAACTGGCAATCACGATTCGCATGGGAAAAAGACCATACGAATCGCATTGGGAATAATTCCCCACACGTCCTCGGGTCGGAAAAAGTGTCCGACACGTCCTCGTACGATTTACCGTACAAACGTGAAAGTCCGACCGGGGAATCACGATCCGTCCCGGGCGTCCGAATGTACAACCGTATGGTTAAAAGACCGTCCGCACCGAACTCCTATAACAACCATGGAGACGTCCAAACAGGTGCCCGGTACGTGCCGTACCCCCCCAGCCCCCGCATGTACGCGCCGTACCCCCGCCAGTCCCCGCATGTACGCACCGTACCCCCCCCAGCCCCCGCATGTACGCGTCGTACCCCCCCCAGCCCCCGCATGTACGTGTCGAACCCCCCGTGTATGTACACCCGAGTACGTGTCGAACCCCCCCGTGTATGTACACCTGAGTACGTGTCGAACCCCCCGTGTATGTACACCCGAGTACGTGTCGAACCCCCCCGTGTATGTACACCCGAGTACGTGTCGAACCCCCCGTGTATGTACACCCGAGTACGTGTCGAACCCCCCGTGTATGTACACCCGAGTACGTGTCGAACCCCCCGTGTATGTACACCCGAGTACGTGTCGAACCCCCCCGTGTATGTACACCCGAGTACGTGTCGAACCCCCCGTGTATGTACACCCGAGTACGTGTCGAACCCCCCCGTGTATGTACACCCGAGTACGTTCGAGTCGTACCCCCCGTGTATGTACACCCGAGTACGTGTCGAACCCCCCGTGTATGTACACCCGAGTCGTACCCCCACCCGTGTATGTACATACACGGGGGGGTTCGACACGTACTCGGGTGTACATACACGGGGGGTTCGACACGTACTCGGGTGTACATACACGGGGGGGGTACGACTCGAACGTACTCGGGTGTACATACACGGGGGGGTTCGACACGTACTCGGGTGTACATACACGGGGGGTTCGACACGTACTCGGGTGTACATACACGGGGGGGTTCGACACGTACATGCGGGGGCTGGGGGGGTACGGTGCATACATGCGGGGGCAGGGGGGGGTACGGCGCGTACATGCGGGGGCTGGGGGGGGTACGGCGCATACATGCGGGGGCAGGGGGGTACGGCATGTACATGCGGGGGCTGGGGGGGGTACGGCGCGTACATGCGGGGGCTGGGGGGGGTACGGCGCTTACCGGGCCACCTACTCTGGTCGTTTCGCGCGGTACTTCGCATTTGCGGCATTTTTTGGGTGCCGTGAAAATATTGCCGTCCGGACTGCTGTCGGTTCGAATCGTAATTCCTGGGTCGTGAAACGCTGCCTAGAAGCGTCCCGACGTCACGTCGCAGCATTCCCGGATCACATTCGTATGCATATTTTCGTCGGTCGGTGTTTTTTACGATTCGTACGGAAATGGTGTTTCCGTGCGAATCGTAATTCCATGTTTGTAATGTTTTACAACCGGGTACGAGTCGGACGGAGAATACGCTCCGACCGACGGTTCGTACCCGGTTTTTACCGGATCGTAATCGGCACCTCTGTGATTAGAAGCATATCCCACTTTGTGAACACATTTTACTGTCAACAACTCATTATAACCTTAAATAATCATGTGTATCCATTGGTTGATAAAACTGGGCAGTGAAACCAAACAAATACAAAAAATTGGGATGTTTGCGCATTCTGGCCACGCCTCTGGCTCTGCCCACTGATCCAATCCTTGGGTTATTCCCGACCTCTGATTCTCCGCCCACAGTTCCCCTACTTTTTTCCCCCAGTTCGACCACTGATATATCGTGTTGCTGGATAGTGGGAACACCACACCAGTAAAAAGTACCATACCTATGATATTATAAATTCCAATAAACTGTTGACTAGCAGGTAGCCCACTGTACAACCTGATTAATGAATCATTATCACACTGTTGTTAACAGGCACATTTTGTAAATATAGGACCTACATTTACAAATGTTACTAAGGATTCTGTATGGTCCCGTTATTTGCCAACTGTGTCCACTGGCGGACTCGGGCGGAGGAGGTCCATGCGGTAAGTCGTGAGGGGGTGACACCATGAGTTACCCGCACCGGGTGACACCAACCCTAGTGACGCCACTGTTTTAGCCTTTACACTCGGAGGGTGCCCTGGGATGCCCTTTCGGCATTAGCGCAAATTTCTTTCACAAGGGACACATCGGCGTGTGCTGAAGTTGAGCACTGAGTGGTGCCCCAGAGGTCTGCAGTCGGTCCATTTCTGATATTCACTCAGCTAATTCTGTGCAGGTTAAGTCTATGCTTTGAAAGTGCACCTGTCAAACAAACCTATTGCTAACAATAGACAGAGGGTTTGGGGCGCGCTTTCAAACACAGCCTTTCTTTGTTAATTATTTTTGGTTCAACTTTGAACAATTGGCTTTGTTTATCCAGCCACTTTAAGTAAATCTCGAATTGGCTCAACCCAGAGGAGTAATTATCTCTCACAAAATGCTATTGACTGCTTGGAAGTACCCTTCTGCCTCTAGTTGAGTGCGTGCAAGTAGGGACTATTTTACAGCCGTAGCCTTCTCTATGGGTTCCTACTGACTACATCTCATGTGTCTCCCTCTAATATGCTAAGGCTGCATGTGTTAACACATTAAACCCAGACCTCTTGGTTTTGCCAATGCTTGTATTTTACGTTGTAATCTGGGCCAATTAGGGATGTGTAATATTTTAGAAATTATACATACAGGACCTCCAGGAATGCAAAGAAAAAATATTTCGCCAGGATAAGCTATTCACATCTGACAATTTTGAAGCAAATAAGGTAATTTTCAGTCTTTCTTGTTCATGGTTGTGAAATTCTTGTGAGAAGACTAGGGATTTATTTGTGGATAGATACGATTTTTAAAAGAGGCTGTTTTGTAAAGGCAACTATGCCCTCATATAACATCTTGGGCAACACACACAGACATGCACGACTGACGTACATGCATACATGAACCTCATCATAGCTACGAAGAGCCCCAGGTCATGTATGGCACCTTCAAGCAGGTCTACATTTTGACCAGCAGCATTTGGCAAATTATATTTTTAAGTCTGTATTTATAATAATAAAAGCATAACGACTTGTCCCAGAATGCAGCTTTCTAAAGCTTAAAAGCTAGAGTTGCATAATGTGTCATATATGACATCAGTCATCTGGAAGCGATGCACATGAATAAAAGGAAACTAAAAAGACACTCATTCCCTCTTTCAAACAATGAAAAAATTTACATTTTGTTTGCTGCATGATGCTTTTGATGTGTCCTGAAATCTGAACAAAAAGCTTCTACAGTTAATGCTTCACTAACTGTCCTTTGCCCTGCACTCTAAAATATTCTCATAGCTGGTGTTTATGTAATACCGTGCAATAGATTTTTGTATGACCGCATGTTGAGAACAACATTGTGACACAATAACATTGTGTCAAAAATATTGTGTATAAAAATATTGAGTTTACATGCATTGCATGTACACTACCTGAATGTTGTGTCAAACATATTGTGCAACAAAACATCATCATAAAAGGCAGGTATATCAAAAATGTAAGACATACAGTATTACTTTAAAAATTAATGCACATCATATGTCTCTCTCTCTCTCTCGCTAACTTAAAAACAAAGATTACAGGGACGTTATAGTTAGGAAATTTGATTTTTAAAATACCATAGAAATTTACAGAAAAAAGCAAAGGTTTCAGGAACATTATAGTTAGGCTCAGATTTCATTCTAACAAAACCAGTGAAATTCAGCAGTTATAGTTATCTGAGCTAACTATAACTTATGTCCCCCACAATGCACTACTTATGACCTCACATATTACATCACTTATTTTATTTATAAATCTGTTTATTGAAGTTTTAAAGAAGCGTACAGTACATTATGAAGGCAGAATAACATACAGCAACATTTGTACCATTGTTATGTACCTGGGCGAGTGCACACTGGTTGGTGGAGAATGGATACACCTCCTGATCTCATGTCGGCGTGGGAGACCTCTCAACTATGGTGACAGCTATAAAGCCGCTTTTGGTATCCTACCACAGAAGTAGGCGACCCCAAATTAAGAGTACTAGCACTCCACCCATTCTCCCCCAGTATTTCTCCATAAACAGTTAACAAATCATGGAATAACAGGGGCCGGACATCTAATGCCCAACCAATACACCAATAGCAGCAAAGTCCGACCTTTATTCAAGTATTGCCTGTCCATGTCCCTTAGGTCGTCCCCCCATCCCGATGCCCCATACACAATCTGCTTCACAGACAATGTCGCGTTTGCTCTTGCGCCCCATCTATCCGGCTATGTTCTTGCTATCGTACACCATGCCATTCATCTGGACGGACTAGCTCTAGGCCCCCTAGGATGGCGTCCTCGTCACGCACCTGACAGGCCTCTGCGCGATCCCCTCCTGATCGCATCATGGTCTGCTAGAACGCTTCCCACTGAGCTGCTATGGGCGTCTTCCTGAGGCCTATCGTTTCCTCCCTCAGGAGGGCCGTGCCCTCCACCTTAGCCCACACCAAGAATGAACCGCGCCATGCCCGCGCGCATGGTGGATCAGCCGCTTTCCAGTATTTGGTGAGCAGCTGCTTCGCCACCACGAACCCCAGGTCAATGAACCGAGAGGCAACTTTTGTGGAAGGAGTTCTGTGAAAGAGGTGTAACAGGTAGGTTGGCCATTCGAACGGGATATTGCGACCTGTGCACTCGCAGAGCGCCTCTTGCACTGCCTGCCAGTTTGAACGCAGTACGGGACAGCTCCACAGCATATGGATTAGGCCGACGTCCAGCTCCGCACAGCGGGGGCAGCCCGCATCCGTGCATTGAAAGTATCTATTGATGGATGCGGGCGTGAGGTAAGCCCTGTGTAAGATGAAGAATTGTATTTGGCGGAAGCGCATGTTCCTAGGGATCTTCGTCGGGCCTTGCAGCGCCCTGTCCCATTCCCTGTCGGCCATGGGCCGGGCCAGGTCCGCCTCCCACTTACGACGCAGCGGTGCCAGACTGATCGCCGCATGTGTGCGCAAGGATGCCGCAAACCACCGAACCAGATGTCTCCCCCGCCCCATTACATGGAGATATTGCATTGTGAGATGTTGTTCCGGTTCCTCCCTGAGATCTCCCCAACAGCTCGTGAGCGTTGCCATCAAAGACCGATGACGAAGAAAGTGGCCGGGAGCTAACCCCGTCTCCTCCGCCAGGGCGGCGAACGAGAGAAGGGCCCCCTCCCGGTAAAGGTCCCCCAGCGTGTGTATGTCTGCCGCGCTCCAGTCCGTGAGTTCCGAAGCACTGTGCACCCCTGCCCACTAGGAGAACCATCGAGCGGTATGTCCGGGGCATAAGGAGTCCGGTCCCGGGTAAGGTAGAGGCAACGGCGGTAGCATTTGTAGGCCACCACCACAAGAAGAGGTACAGGCCTCGATACTTTCGCGGCCAGGTGGAAAAGCTTAATGATGTTAACTAAAGAGAGGGGGGGGGGGTGCAGCAGTCGCAGCATCATCACGCCCTCTATCTGCCAGCCATCGGGCTATCCACTGTAGCTGCGCAGCCAGGTAATAATGCTCAAAGCACGGCATTGCAAGTCCCCACTGGTCAGTGGGGAGGTACAGCTTGGGTAGTGCAACTCTATGACGTGCATTACCCCATAGAAAGTCCTGAAGTGACCGCGCAAAGGGCAGGTTGGCGTAGTAGTACAGGATTCGGGGTAAAATCACCATTTTGACTAAGGCGACTCGGCCCGTGACCGTGAGGGGAAGTGTACCCCAGAACCGCATCTGAGTCTTGACTGCTGACACGGCCCTGCCCAGATTGCCCTCCACAAGATCCACTGGCTGACGATATATCTGGATACCCAGATAACGAAAGGTATCCGGCCGCCATTGGACCTGCACACCCCCAAGATGATAGCTCGGGTCTTGAGTGTCGGCTCAAAATGCATATAGACAGGACATAGCAGTGTTTACCCGGAGGCCTGAGAGAGCAGCGAAGTCGAGTAGAATGCGCTCCAGTTCAGCTGGGATGTGGGCCACATCCCTGACAAAGACCAAGTCATCCGCATAAAGTGATACCTGATGCGTCGCATCGCCTAGGGGGATGCCATCAGCCAGCTCCCTGCGGAGCGTGGCAGCGAGGGGCTCTATTGTGAGCTCAAACAGAAGGGGCGAGAGTGGGCACCCCTGTCTGGTGCCGCGGCAAACTGGGATGGCATCAGAGATGTACGGCCCGGTTCTCACTCTCACCGTAGGGTCCTTGTAAAGAAGGGCTGCCATCTGGAGGAACCCGAGGCCCAACCCGTAGTGCGACAATGCCGCCACCAGGTATCCCCATTCCAGACAGTCGAAGGCCTTTTCAAGGTCCAGGATCAGGCAGCCCGCCCTAGGCCATCGTTGGACACTGTCGGAAGCCACTCGGAAGAACCGCCGCAAGTCAAGAGAGGTGCTACGCTTAGGCACGAAACCATTTTGGTCGACATGCACCAGCACCGGCACAGTTGGCGCCAGGCGCTCCGCCAGCACCTTAGCCAAGATTATGTAGTCCGTATTAAGCAGGGCAAGGGGGCGGTAGGACCCCAATTGGGTGGGATCCCGCCCGTGCTTGAGTAGAGATACCAGATAGGCCTCTCGCATGGAATCGGGCAAGGTACGTTCCTCAAGGGCGGCCAGCTAGAGGGTGTGCAGCTTGGGTACCAGTGACTCCCGATAGGTCTTGTAATATTTCGCTGGGAGCCCATCAGGGCCCGGCGCCTTCCCAGAGGCCAAAGAGGCGACCGCTTCCCCGATCTCATCCACGGTGAGGGGACCCTCGAGTGACTCCTGATGTTCATCTGGGACCATGGGCAAGCAGGCAGCATCCAGAAACCGGTCCAGGTCCTGCGCCTGCCGGCGTCCCGTCGAACGGTACAGAGAAGCATAGTGTTTCGTCATTACCTGATGAATCTCCCACTGTGTGTATACAAGTCACCCGTTGGGCCCGCATATAGCGCATATCGGAGCGTGAACAGTCTCCTGTCTTAGCAGCCAGGCCAACAACCTCCCCGCCCTGTCCGACGTGGCATGAACACGAGCCGAGTGAGCCGCATAGTTGTGGCAACGCAAGCGCTCCAGCAGCTCAGCATGGCGCACTCGAAGCCGTGTCTGCCGGGCCGAGTCGCGACCTCCGCTCTCCCCGTGTCGCTCGCACGAGAGTAGGTGAGGTTCCAGGCTGGCGAGCGACAGTGCAAGCCACTTACGAATATTCCACGTCGTGCCTAAACAATGCCCCCTGATAGTGGACTTATGGGCATCCCACTCTGTCAGCTCACTACTCGTTGTGCCCTCATCCAGGTCAAAGAACTGCTCGATCGCCGTGCCTACGGATGCAGGAAATTCCACATCCTCCAGGGCCGCTGGTTGGAGGCGCCACATGGGGACTGGGGGACATCGGGGTTCCATCGGAGGTGCAGTCTGAGAGGATTATGGTCAGAGTGTGTCCGACCTTGATATTCTGCCTGGTCTATCAGGGGAATCAAAGAATGGGATCCCACCACCCTGTCGAGACGCACAGGGAGGTCATGCACCGCCGAATAGTACGAGTAGATGCGGTCATCGGGATGTAAACTGCGCCACGTATCAATCAATGCCCAGTGCGACATCCAGTTGTTGAGGGTCCGTGCGTTCGAAACCACCTGTGTGTTGCGGAGGGGCGGAAAGGACCGATCAAGATGTATGTCAAGGACTGAGTTAAAGTCCCCGCCCAGTAGCAAGGGGAGGCCCGCATATGGTGCCAACACCGTGGACAGATGGGCAAGAAATGACGATTGTTCAACGTTCGGGGCGTATACGGAGCCTAGTAATATGTGTTGTCCATTAAGCCTCCCGCGCACTAATATGTATCGCCCCGCTGGGTCGACTACTACCTCCGTGCATGTGAG
The DNA here is from genome assembly GCF_964204655.1 of Triturus cristatus. Classification (NCBI taxonomy): domain Eukaryota; kingdom Metazoa; phylum Chordata; class Amphibia; order Caudata; family Salamandridae; genus Triturus; species Triturus cristatus. The sequence continues at coordinate 843,354,697 of NC_140580.1, read as the reverse complement.
CGGTGAGCCCGCCCTCACCCAGATCAGTGTGCCTCGGGCGTGCGCGGAATATGTAGTTCCAAATAGCTGACCCCTCCAACGGGCGCGTAACCGGGCTATTTCTGACTGTGTCATGTGAGTCTCCTGGAGGAGGGCTATGGCCGCCTTGTGTCTTTACAGATAAGCAAAAATGGAATATCGACGCGCTGGCGTGTGCATACCCCATATGTTCCATGTGATTACGTTAGTGGTGGCCATCTAAAGCAATTAAAGGCTGCCTAGGTGACGGGCCGGGGTCCGGTCGATTAGTGGAGGAAACATGGGCTCTAGATGTCATGTCGGTGTGCTGCAACAAAGAACAGAACAAATAAACATATGCGTGCTGCCGAGCACGCGAACTGGGAACTAAAAACTGTGTAACTACCAGGGCAAACCCCCGTACTGGCATTCGTCCAAACTGCAAGCTAAACGCTTATGGAGTGAAACTAAGCCAGGTAGTGGCTAATGGGTGCGCAGTGTGGCTAAAGCTACAGTGAGCTGCTCCCCTACCACTGTGCCCCTGTGTTCGCTGTAGGTGCCTTCTGTGGCGTGGGCTTGACTAAGCATGGGCGAATAACCTAACTACATCCATCTACGCCACCTGCCGCAAATCCCACTTGGTGCGCGACCCCCCCCCTGAGCAGGACTTCCCGCCACCCCACGCACACGGAGTGACCAAATAAACTTAACTGCACCAGCACACAGCACTGTACCATAGCATACATAGGAGTCTGTAAGCAATCAGCTACCATGACACATTGTCGATCACATATTGACATGCGTGCCAGCGGGCGCTGCCGCCTTGCCACCCTCGGCTCACACGATCTGGTCAGCAGTCTGGGGTGTCACCAGCGGCATTAGCTGATCCTCGGAAAGCATGGTGGACGGAGAAGATGATCTGCTGGTCTCGGGTTCACTATGTCCGTGAACTTCCGCTTCGCCCTGGCTGCTCGTAGACCCAAAGGTTGCCACCGCTTCCAGGGCTCCCTGACACTCAAGCCGCATCCTCTCCGGGCTGGGCGCCACACCCGGGCCCAACCCCGCGTCCCTGCGGGACCCCCTCCGCCACCGCTGCCTCGATCTCCTCTCCTGTCGGCTGCCAAGTCCCGGATCTGGAGGCCTCTGTCCCCTACACTGCCCCGTCTCCTCCAGCCAGTCCCAAACATCCGATGGGGCGTCGAAGAAGCGAGTCCCCTCCTCCGTGACCACCCTGAGGCGCGACGGGTACAGCAGGGAGTATGGGATCTCCAGGTCGCGCAGCTGGCGTTTCACCACCAGGTAGCTGCTCCTCCGCTTCTGCATCGCCGCCGTGTAGTCCGGGAAGAACATCACCTGCCCACTTCCCACTGTGATGGTGCCCAACTTCCTGGTCTCGCGAAGCACCACGTCTCTGTCCCGGTAATTGAGGAGTCTGAAAAGGAAGGGACGGGGCCAAGCCCCCGGCCTGGGCTTCTGCGCCGGGACCCTGTGGGCCCGCTCCACCACGAATTGCGGAGAGAGCATCCCCAGGAGAGTATGTCCCGGAGCCACCTCTCAACATACGGTTCTGGGTGCCGTCCCTCCTCACCCGCCGGTAATCCCACCACTCAGACATTGTTGCGTCGGGAGCGACCTTCTGCATCCTCGTCGTGGTCTTCCAGGGTATGGACGCGATCTATCAGGTCTTGCAGGGCTATAGTGTGATTGCTCACCACCGGTTGGACATCCTGGAGCGTTTGGCATTGTTGGGCCACTGTTTCCGCCAGCTTGCGGTGGTCCGCATGGAGAAGGGTGAAGTCCACCGTGACTTTATCAATCCGGGACTCTGGGGAGGCCTTCGTCTGCTCCAAGGTAGATCCAATTCGCTCCACTGCCGCTAGCACTGTGTCCAGTTTTGCCGCAAGCGCTGCCGCCTGGGGCTCCACGCCGTCATCACGGCGTCCCGGCATGGGACCTGGGCCCGCCGCCTGCGACCGGCCCTCCTTCGACGCGTTTCGCAGCCGGCCCATGACCAGTTGCTATGCCGTAGGCATCCGCTGGCAACCCCGGCACCAGATGGGCGACCCGGGCTCAGACCCCTAGTCCACCACGACAGGAGAGAGTTGACACCACAGTCCCTCCGCTAATGTGGTGAGGAGGGAGGAGGGAGAGGGAGAGCAAGGACCCTCCTGATGATGGCAACGGCCACCGTACAGGAGACACCAGCTTTCTGTTACTCTCAGGCTCCATAGGCCTCCAGAACCGTCTCACGTCGCCCCCCGGTGTGCCAGGGTCCCCCGTCGGGCACCCCTCAACCGCCTGAACGCCGACGTCCCTCGTTTAGTAGATCTGGTGAGCATCCGCCGCCTCTACCTACGGCTGCTGCCCCTGAGCCTCCACCGACTGCTGGGCACCACCTCGATGTTACAGGCGCGGCGCAGGCAGTGACACGCCCCAGACGGCACTCCAACTCCAGCTATGCCAGGGCACTCCGTGCAGTTTGCGCCATCAGGGAAGTTCCCAGCGCGAAGAACCCCCTCCGGCCTGCCACCGCCAGCACCTGTAGCTCAGTCCATGCCTCTCCTGCCTTCTCAACTCTGCACTGGATATGAATGGCCCCAAGCACCACTGCTATGCGCCAGCACCTCCGGCATATGTAAGGAGTCCAGGTGCTCTCCTCATCCCAGCGCCGGGACGGCCTCCCCCTCCGCCGCCGCTCACCTCACTGTCCGATTCCAGGCTGTCCACTGTTCACTTACCAGGCCGCAGGCGGCGGGCCCCCCAAGTTCCAGGCTCCTGCGTCGCCGCTGCGGACCTCAGGGCAGTCTGCTACAGCAAAGGCCATCTCACTTCCCAGGCCGCCTCACTGCACCCATCAGGCCTGCGGGGCCCTTCCAGGCGGCCCCGTCAGGTGTCCAGGCAGGTGCCGCGCCGGGGCGCCCCAAGCGTCCTCATCGATATTTCAGCTGCACCCCGGGGAGTCCACAGGAGGTCCGCTGTATCGTAGCGTCACCAAAGTTCGTGCTCTGCGGCGTCACTGGCAGGTCGCAGCCGCATCCGAACCTTCTTCGCACTCACTGCTCCGTCAGGTGTGTCCCGCAGGTCGAGGCACCCCCAGCAGGGCACAGAAGGGCAGGTCCGCCTCACGCCGCTACCGCTGACCCAGGGCACCACAGTGGAAAGGCCCGGCGGCGTCTCGCCACTGCCGTCATCGAGGTCCCGACCAGCGCGGCCTGGTCCCCTCGTGGCAAGCCGCGGGCTGGAGTTCTCGCTGTAGCCGGCCGCTGCTCACCACCTGCTTCACCTCCTTCGCCGGCACCAGCTTCCACGCTGCAGAGCCGGGGCAGCAAGCGGCTGCGCCAGCCGATTTTCAGTGCGGGCAGCGGAGAGCCCAGGCCCCGCGATTGGCGGTGCCTGGCGTTATAAAGAAGCCCAGCTGACAGGATAATGGCCAGGATAACGGCACCGGGCGGTGGGAGCTTCACTCACTCGCGTCCATCTTGCAAGTGCGCCACCTAGCGCCCCCACATATTACATCACTCATGACATGGTCAGTGACATCACTGATGACATCTCAAATTACATCACTGATGACATAACTGATGACACCATCAAGTGAATGTAAGTGTTTTTAAGTGTTTATGGGTGCTAAACATATATACTAACCTACTACAAAAGTTAGATTAGCACACTAGTTGTACTACTAATGAGTGATACTATCTCTAACATGTGTGATCTGAGTGGGTGTGTGACTGCCTTTATCAGTGTGTGAGTGGGTGTGTGAGTGCATACATGAGTGACTGTATGGGTGAGTGAGTGGATTTCTGACTAGGTCTGTAGGTGTGTGAGTGGCTGTGTCAGTGGTTGTATGGTTGTGTGAGTGGGATCTGAGTGATTTCATGGGTGTTTGAGTGAGTGAGTTGTTTTGTGGGTGTGTGAGTGGGTGTGTGAGTGGCTGTATTGGTGCATAAGTAGGTATGTGAGTAGCTGTGTTGAGTGAGTGGGTGTGTGAGTGACTGTTACTGAGTGAGTGAGTGTAAGTGGTTGTATGGGTAAGTGATTGGCTGTCTGAGTGACTGTATGGGTGAGTGAGTGGGTGTGTGAATGGTTGCATTAAAGAGTGAGTGTCTGTGTGAATGACTGTATGAGTGAGTGAACAGATGTGAGAATGTCTGTATGGGTGTGTGAATGGGTATGGGTAAGTGTTTGTGTGGGTGTGTGAGTAAGTGTGTGAGTGCTTGTATAGGTGAGTGAGTGGTTGTGTTGAGCAGCTGCATGGGTGTGTGAGTGGCTGTATAGGTGAATACACCTGTGTGTGAGTGGCTGTATGGGTGAGTGTCTGGCTGTGTAAGTGGCTTTGAGGGTGAGTGACTGGTTGTATGAGTGGCTGAATGGGTGAGTGAATGGTTGTGTGAGTGGCTGAGTGAGTGAGTGAGTTAGTTAGTGGGTGTGTGACTGGCTTAATGGAGGAGTGAGTGGGTGTGTGAATACTGGTTTGGGTCTGTGAATGGGTGTGTGAGTGGTTGTATGGGTGTGTAAGTGGGTGTATGAAAGGTTGTATGGGGGTGTGAGTGGTTCTGTGAATGACATCGTCAATGATGTCATCAATAATGATATTTGAAATGTCATGAGTGATTTCATTAGTGATGTCGCTATAGTTATTTCTGGTAACTATAAATCCAGAATTTCACTGGCTTTGTTCGAGTGGTTTAAGTGAATTTCTAAGGTTTAAAAAAAAAAAAAGATTTCCTCACTATAACGTCCTTGTAGCCTTTGTTTTTTTAAGTGAATTTTTATGAGTTTTTTTAACTAGTACTCGTGTTTGGAGAGTGGTGGAGAAAGGGGGTGGGTCCTGCGATTAGTTCTAAGCAATCCCAATGTGTAGGACTTACAGGAGGAGTTATTGGTCCCCACGGACCCTCAGCATCCAAGAGGACTTCTTTCACCAATTAGTAGTGTGCCAGGAGGCAGATTTGCAAAGTGGTGGAGAAAAGGGGCGTGGCCTCCGAAGATTTCTCAGTAATCCCGCTGTATGGGACTTACTGGAAGAGAACAGGAGGGATTCCTGGCACCCAAGGAGGACCTCAGCATCCAAGGGAACTTCATCGCCTTACCAGTAGTGCACCAGGAGGCATGTTTGCAGAGTGGTGGAGAAAGGGGGTGGGGGTCTCCGATGACCTCTCAGCAATTTCGCTGCAAATGACGTACTTGAGGTAAGAGGAGGGGTTCCTGGCCCAAAAGCATCATCAGCATCCAAGGGGACTTCATCCCCCAACCAGTAGTGCACCAGGAGGCGCATTTACAGAGTGGTGGAAAAATAGGGCTGGGCCTCCAGTGATCTCTCAGCAATCCTGCTGTGTAGGATTTACTGACGGGAACAGAAGAGGTAGTTGGCCCCCAAGAACCCTCAAGAGCCAAGGGGACTTCATCCCCCAACTAATAGTGCACCAGTTTTTTTTAACAATATGATAATTAAAAGTAAAATAACCTATATTAACAAACACATATAACATACTTAAATGAAAAAATACATATAAAATAAACAACAAAAAGCTAAAGTAGACTAGGAGTTCGACTTTGGAGGTGTTATTTTTACCATTTCCACTCCAAGTAAGTAAAAACAGGGAAATTGTTGGACTTTGAAGAGGTTAAATATACTACTCCTACTCCAGTGTCAGCAAAATTAGGGAAAGTGTTGAGCTCTGGAGTGATTAGAATTACTATTCCCATTCCAGTGTAAACAGAAAAAGGGTACATTTTGGACTTTGAACGGGTTAGCTTTACTATTCTGACTCTCATCTGGGCAACAGTCGGAAAAGCAACTGTATGGAATCTCCAATCTAAGCAACTGTATGGAAAATGTTGGGCTTTGGCTGAGTTAGGTTTGCTATTCCCAACCTAATCTAAGCAATAGCAGGGAAATTGTTGGATTTATGAAGCATTACATTTACTATTCCCATCCCAATGTCAACAACAGCAGGGACTTTGGAAGGGCTAGATTTACTATTTTCACTCCAGGTAAACAACAATTTTGAAAGTGTTTGAAATTAAATGAAATGAAGATTTATAAAGCGCTCTAATACTTGTAGGTGTCTAGGTACTGAGCCAGAAGGAAGAAGTCATAACCTCTTAATGCGGATAGCAGGTACAGATTATTAATGACAGAGCCACGTTTTAGTGTCTTTCTGAAGGTCAGCAGATCAGTGTTTTTTTAATGCGGAGGGGTAAGGGGTTCCACAGTCTAGCAGTACAGACCACAAAACCTCTACCTCCCCGCATGGACCTTTTAAATCTAGTAATAATTAGGTTAGCTGCTGATGCAGATCAGAGAGGCCTAGCTAGAATGTAGCGCAGACATTTTTGTTGAAGATATTCAGGGCCTATGTTATGCAGAGACTTAAAGGCGATACATAAAGCCTTGAACTCAAAGTCCAATAGGAAGCCAATGCAGATGAGTTAAAGATTGCAACGCAGATTTGTGTTTGGGAATACCCAGTAGTAGCTGGGCCGCTGCATTCTGTAGAGTCTGTGGCTTATTAAGAATTCCTTTCTGGATGTTCATAAAAAGGGTGTTACAGTAATCTAGTTTGGATATGAAGTGAGCAAACACCACGGTTTTCTGCAAATCTGATGAAATGAAGGGAAGGACCTTCCTGAGCAATTTCAGGGTATAGAAAAAGGCAAAGGTAATGTGATTGATCTGGCCCTCGAAAGACAGTTTGCTATCAAAAAGGACTATAAGGTTTTTTACCTTAGTGACTGGAATAGGGAGGGTGCAAACTCTCCTGAGGCCACCAGCTCAAACCGAAAGGAAGAATCCCTCCCGAAAGTAGGACCTCAGTTTTGGATGAGTTTAACTTTAAGCAGTTTTCACTTATCCATCCCCCTATGTGTAGAATGCAGCCAAGAAATCTGACCGCAGTAACCCCTGGGTTGCTGGCTACCGACACCACCATTTGGGTGTTGTCTGCATAGGACACCAGCTCAAAGTCAAAAGATTTAATCAAGGTCACCAGTGGAGTCATGTAAAGATTAATTAAAGTGGGGTTTGGAGCTGAGCCCTGTGGGACACCATTCGGCACAGAGGAAGGGGGTGACCTAAACCCATCTAATGACACTATCTGCTCTCGCCCGGACGGAAAAGATTTAAGGAGGGAGGATGTTTTGCCTCTGACACCTAACAAAGCACGGCGGTTGACCATGTCACAGGCCGTCAAGAGGTCTAGTAAAATCAGAGCTGCATTACCTCCCGCATCAAGGATCTGCTTGATTTCCTCAGAGAACATAATAAGGGCTAGTTCTGTACAATAGTGGCTTCTAAAGCCAAACTGTGTAGCATCAAGGATGTTGTTTTATTCTATAAGAGGTGAGTTCGAGAGTAAAGATTTTTTTGCCAATCTTTGCAGGGAACTGGAATCGCAGGTAGTTGTTTGAATCTGTCGGATCCAGATTGGCTTTTTAATCAATGGGAAGATGGATGTGTTCTCCCATTCTGTTGTAAAGTAGCCAATACTGAACATTTTATTAAAGATGTCATTAGGAAACATGGCAGCCGTTTCAGGTATTAACTGCACTATTTGGGGGGGAGAGGGACAAGGATCATTGGGGGCACCAAATTTAGTAGTCTTTAGCAGCCCTCAGGTTTGATCAGTGGTTAGAGAAGAGAAGGAGGTGAGCAAGATGGAAGGCTCCTTACCGGAGGGATTTTTAGTAGCAGCAGAATCACAATCTATGATAGTATTGTGGGGGGTAGCATTATCTATGCCAAATCATGAGGCGAATCTCCATCAGGTATACAAACCGAAGAAAGATGGGTTACTATCATGGGTTACTAAGATGGGTTACAACATTTTCCTCTGGCTGACTGGTGTTAGTACTGGCTAGAAAGGATTCGTAGACTTTTTAACCTTGTCTTTAAAAAGTGGCCAAGTTGTTTACAAACTGTTGACTAACCATGTTGTTCGTATTTACTGGGAGTTTTGCCAATTTGTTGATTGTTGTAAAGAGTTCCTTGGAGGAGTTCTTGGCTGACTTAATTTCTTGGGTGAAGTACTGCACTTTTTCCTCATGTATCATAACTTTATGGGAAACAACCTTTACAATGCAGTCATTACATCGCACTACCTTTACATAGCAGTCATTACATCGCAATATCCTTTACATCGCATGTCATTACAATGCAGCCATTACATCGCATGTCACTACAATGCATTTCATTACATCGCATGTCACTACAACACAGGCATTACATCGCAAGTCATTTCAATGCATACCATTACAACCAATAGAACCCTTACACTATCCAACACTTGCCCTACTGTTGGACTCACTCGAGTTAGAATAGTAATTTTTTACCCCTACACTATCCAACACTTACTCAAGGAAGAGGTGTGGCGCCGCGGCCAGGGCGACTTACTCCGGAAACTGGGGATCACGGTTCGATCCCCAGCGCCGGCGGCAGATTAGCCCAGCACCATGTGACTCTGGGCAATAGCTTGCTTAATCCTCCCGACGGCCCCCAGCGCCTAGAGACCCTTACGGGTGATGGTTTGCGCTTTACAAATGTGGATTATTATTATTATTATTACTTTTGCACTCACTCGAGTTAGAATAGTAATTATTACCCCTACACTATATAACACTTACCTTAAATGCGATGTAATGCTATGCATTGTAATGGTATGCGTTGTAAAGGTATGATGCGATGTAATGGAATGCGTTGTAAAGGTAGTTTCTGAAAATGCGAAGTAATGGCATGTGATGTAAAAGAATGCATTGTAAAGGATGCTGCGGTGTAAAAACTGTGTTGTAAAGGCATGCATTGTACATGTATGCGTTGTAACTTCATACATTCTAACTTTATAGGCTTGGATAGGTTCCCCATATGCCTAAGATTATTGGTGAACCATGGTTCAGAGGGGTTAGTTCTATGATGAGTTTTAGAAGGAATCTGTTGATCAAGTGCCCTATCAAGCTATTGATTATATTTGCTGGCATGTAAGTCGAAGGCTTCTGTGACCATGTGTTGAGTTTGAGTAAGTGTATGATTAAACAAATCAGTATCAAGCTTATGCCTGGGGTATTGTCTCTTGGCTGATTTATTTGGAGAGTTCTCAGGATCTTTCATTTCCCAGTTGAGCTCAAACATCACACCATTGGACGGACTTAGAGGAAGAGAGGGTGTGGTTTGTAGATCAGGATTGTCCGAAAAAATTCCATCCAGTAGGTGACCTGCCATATGGGTGGGTCCCTTAACTAGTTGGGTTAGGCCAGGACTAGCCATGAAGTTAATAAGATTAGCAGAATCCTTATCTAAAAAGTTAACTAAATGGAAATTGAAATCTCTGAGGATTGTAAGGCCTGGTAGGTCACCTTTAAGCTCTAACTGTTGGCTGAGCTTATCAGTGACTTATCAGTGACTGTTTGACTCTGGAGTGCTAGATTTACTATTCTCACTCCAACATAAGCAAAATCAAGATAAGTCTTGGACTTTGGAAGAATTAAATTTACTATTCATACTCCAGTCTAACTAACATCCACAACATTCCACATCTCCAGTCATCCGTTTAGAGGGAAGTGAAACCAATAAATACCTATGCAATAACCTACTCGCTGTACAGAAGCACCTGCCAGTTATGAAATCTCACAATTTACTGGTAGGCCAGCCCACCTCCGTGGTTTGGGCTTACTGATTACCTGAGAGATGCTTTTGGGTATACAGTTCTGCACAGTCAGGATGCAGGTTGAGACCTCGCCTAAGAATTTCAGCTTAGTCATCAGGGCATTGGATAATGACTTAAGGTCTGCTCATGCGATAATGCTCAAAATATGCAATTAGAGAATTAACTGCCCGGGCATTGGGGCCTATTCACATATTGCGTTTTGTTATTTGTTTAATAGTACTACAGTAGTACCTAAACTACAAAATGTTATTAACATACCTATGTGCAGAGATCTATGCCTCTGCCTCTCCAATCTTTTGTGCGAGGAGATCTCCATCTGAACTGCATTGATCTCAATACAAGTATGCTTTTTAGTAGTAAATGTGGGAAAGACAGATGGGAGTGGTTGGAAAATAGGGAATACTTACTACTAAAGGGGAGATGTTAAGGGAGTAGAAAAGAGGGGTTAAGGGATTCCTAGGCAGAAGTTTAGGGAGGGTCATGAACTCACTCACAAATAAGTGGGCACATTGCTGTTTATAAACTGCCCTATTATAGTTACTACAGCCAAAAAGGACCCCAAAATGCTGTTGTAAATGTACTCCTGCTCAGAGCTGAAATAGGTCCAGTACCACACATGGCCAACCACTGGTACTGAAAGACCCTCCTATAGTAAATAATGGAGGTGGGTACTTAAAATAAAAACCTACAGGAACTAATGTTGAAATGAATCACACTGTTAAAAATATAAATACATTTTACTCAATTTAAATAATTTTACAATAGTTTCTTAAACTTTTTTAATTTTAAAAATTAATGTACCATAAAAATATATTAGAATTTATAACATTATTGTTAATCTGATACGTCACTTTTAATAATGTTAAAGGCGTAGTAAAAAATATCCTTTTTTACATTAGTGGAGTTTATTTAATTCAACTTCAGATAATGAATTTAATTTAGTTAACTACATTCACACCAAGTACATTTGAATTTTAAATGAAGTTATTAATGTTGTGAGTTTTTTTATATTATATCATATTGTTATATTTTATGTTATATTATATTATGTTGTTCGATCATTAAAATAAATATATAGCCCTAATTAATGTTAATATTTAATTTCATAATATTTTATCTTAATGTTTTAGAAGTTTAATCAACTTTTTAACTTTTCCCTATACTTTACGATATAGTTATCTGTACCCTGATTTCAGAGGTCTCTCCAAGTGGGCGGAATGTCAAACACAGTCATAAAATAATTACTAATAGTCACTTTACTTTCATATTTGATGTTTTTACTGACTCCACCCACTATTTCAGGGGGTGTGGCATTTAAGTCTAAACTTTTCAGTAATCATACCCTCAGAAATGGTGACTAGTTACCTAAAAGTGTAAGAATAAATGTACTTGTACTAAATCTACACATACAAATGTGCTTTTGTGAATCGGCCCTTTAGTCTTCAAGTCCTCAGAAACTGCACATGTATAGAAAATATCACTTCAAGGTAAGATTAGGCCTATTACTAACCATAGGCTAATTACAGTGAAGCTAAACATATACCTGACTATGTCCACTAAGGATAAAAAAAAAAAAGTGCATGCGGGCCACCAAAAAGCAAAACAGGCACCTGCATCAAATGACCACTGAGATCACTACTTTAGCGAATTCTACATTGCTTGAAATAAAATCATTAAAAAAAACACTCAAAATGAACCAGGTATGACCAACATAGAAACATGGACAAATGAACGTTTTTATTATGAACAAAGCAGTAAAAAGCACAGATTAAGGCACAAATGTATTCTGCAAACAAGGGAGCATGAAAATGAATGGAGCCACATCACAAATGTCACTAATACATATGCAACCTGATTGACACTTGAATACATGAATCTACAAAGCCCATATAACTAATGACACCACCCTATCTAATCCCCAAACAAACTCTTCGATGAAGGGGAACATTATGTACCACGCCTATTCTGTTAACCTGCGAGAACTCAATCTCATTAACATGCAACAAACATGTCACTTCTGTTTTGATGGTTCATCCATTCGAGTTCTTGAGAGTAATTAGATCTGAGATGAGGGTTGTGTTTCAAAGTTCAAGAAGTTAGAGGTAAGTATGTGAGCCTAGAAGAAGTAAGAAAGAGATCTCAGTATGCTCACTTTTAGAGTAATTGAGATATGATGAGACACAAGGACTAAGGTCCTCATTTCCACAAATGGGGACCTTAGTCTTTGTGTCTCTCATCATATCTCAATGGTGGCTCACCGTCCATCAGGGTGGAGGAGGCCGATACCTCTGCCACTCAGGTGAACTGCTGCCTGTCATATATGTAGGGATCTCCAAAAGTCTGGAAGAGATCTCTGTGCCTTCACCACTGCTGCTTCTCATAAGGCACAAAACATTGTTGAGTGGCCTCCATGATTCATGCAGCCTCTCAGCAAACTTGTTTGATTTACAGAAACAAACCCCCAGAGTGGGAGTGTTATTTTGTAACAAAATAATAATAATGACCCTGATACCATGGGCATTTTCATTGGTAGACATTTTTCTTTTTTGTTTGTTTGTTTGGCAGCCAGGCTATTCCTGGGGGTATCGAAGAGAAAAAACAAAGGGGTATATTCACTAGAACGTGTGATAACTACCGCAAGAGTAGCTTAACGCAACTCTCAACATCGCAGCCTCTCGCGGGAAAATTAGGCCGTGCCAACCAAGTATTCACAACGCGGCGGCAGCATGTGATGGTCACCAGATAACGCGTCAAATGGGTGCGCAAAAATCAACGCCACGCCGCAAAAATGCGAAACGCGAAGGCAAAAAATCATGCGATGAGGCCAATCGCGGTATAAAAAGTAGCGAAAACCAGCCACAGGCCTGCAAATCCCATGCATCTGGCGGGAAAATGCACCATTAAAACCACAGAAACAACACACCTGAAACAAGCCAAAGCACGTAGCAACATGGATGCACTCTGACCGAGCGCAGAGGCCAAGGCGAACCCCGAAACCCCCACAGACCACCAGCAAGGAACAACGGGGACGGCCGAGGAGAAGAGGGAGTGGAAGACGGGATGCAGCCCCCAGCAAAACCAGATCAGCGTCACGGAGGTGACAGAACACTACCATCAACTGACCCACAAGTAGATCACCTGGAATGCAGTCGGAGTGCCGAGGAGGCCAATCGAGGAGGCCAAGAGGCGCTGGTATGATGTGACAACCTAAACCAGGCACAAACCCGCTGCCAACAGGAAGGCTGCAACGGCGCCAGGAGGTGGCAGTCCTGCGCCACAGGAGGAGCTGGAGGAAACCAAGGCCACAGTCATCAGTGTGGAGAAGGTGCAAGGAGTAGGGAGTGCGGACACAGCTCGAGAGGACCTGACACAACATCAACAGGGTGAGTAACGACCAGGGACTGGGGGGATGGGGGGAGATGGGCACAATGGCACACATGCACAACGAGGTGTAGCACACTGCACACCCACAATTACCCAGGATCATGTCCCTGATCCCGTGGGTACACTGCAGCACACACACATAGCAAGAACAGCACACCCACATTGACGACAACGTGGTACAGTGCGCAAAGCCAACACTGTATAACAAAGGACACAACTGGCTCCGTACATGCATAGAAACATGCCTACTACATCTGACAGAGCAGGAAACTGTGAAATGGAAATGTACACGTACGACCTCACATCCATCATGTAGTCCAAATGTACACTGTCCCGCAGCAGTATTCAGCACCTCCCAAACAGTCACAATGTACATTGTGATACAGTCTGCATGTAACCCAGAACAATGTGCTAACATACATGTCAACACAATGTCAACATGCATCTCCCCTTCACATTGCAGAGGGGCACACAACACCTCCAGCAGAGCACAGAAGATAACACATCTGTGATGCCAGAGAGGACCACCACACCTTCGACACAGACGCCCTACAAAAGCCCATGGCATCCCATGCAACCCACCAGCAGGACCCGGGCAGCCAAGCTACTTCGAGGAGAACACAGAGCCTGCAACAGACCACACAGCAGGAAGCACCAGCAAGCACAGCTGGCTCACGACACTTCACCCACCCACACATGGCACCCCAATGCCATGTGTCAGCAATCCAAAAGGAGGTGGCCGAACAGGTGTGGGTGGGGTCTGAACCCATGGAAGGCGAACTAGATCACATACGTTGGTGTTTATTACCCTTCAAGGACCACCTACACCCCACAAAGGAGACCCACACTGCCATATAGACACATGCAGATGCACATTCACAGTACAGAACCATGCCCAGGGGCACGCAATAGCAGTCACACACCCACGTTGGCTCTGCGTACGATGGCCCAGGCCACTCCCCTTACGAACTGAGTGGGTGACGACAAAGCTACATGTCCAAGCTCTAACCCGCTGCCTGCGGTGACATGTCTGCATCTGCTGTACACAGCACAATGTAATGTCGTAGGGCCCTGGGCCCTCATGCATACAAGACCACAGGGGCACACGCAGATATTATGTTGAACTGGCTCCGGGAACGTGCGCCCGGCCCCTTTATTGGCAGGGCACATGTACAGTGACGCCTGTGCTGGATATGTGTGGGGTGAGTGTAAGCCAGCCCGCACGGAGTTCTTGGTGCTGGCAACCATTTGAACAGTGGACACCAATGCAACGGAAACTGAAAACACCTGCATAACAGAGGCAACTGCTGAGCAACATGGAGGGAGCCTTAGAAAGTCCAGAGGACACCCAACATGCAAACAAAAGTGTCAGTGAGTTGCAGTGCACTGAGGTTGGGGCACTACAGCTGAGCGCGCCCATGTGAAGAAAAAGTCTCGGATTGTGTCCCTTCGAGATATTCCTGATGCAGATGTAGTGGGGTGTGTTAGACCTGCATGATTTTCCTCATCAACGTCCCAGGTCTCCCACACTGCTTGAGGTGACATTGCTGCGCAATCTCTCCACAGCACAAAACTCAATCAGTAACGGGCGATGGCTTGCGGTGCACTGAGTCAGAGGCACCTGGAGTGCAGAGCAGGGTATCAGTCTGATAGTTGGCATCCACGACAGGTGTGAGCAACTCTGTAAGTCTTTCAGGACCACCATTTCGACTCTGGCAGATGACGGTTGGAGGTGGTCTTGGGGGTGGTGGCGTGTGCCTCCTGCGGTGATGCGACGTCCAGGCAAGTCAGGACTCGATTTAATGTGTGAGACCTGGTGGACTACAGTTGAGGCTGGAGGCAGCGGACAGAGCAGGGCCACGGACCATTGGCGTTGATGACCCTAAGGCCATCGCCTCAGAGGCCATCCAATATCTCAGAAGAAGGGGTCCCGGACCTGACCAGCACAGAGTTAGTGGGCCCGGATGCACTGCGGCCGGCACAGGCACCCAGCCACAGGACGGTGACTTGCGGTGCAGTCAGATGAGCCATGCGAGCTGAGCGGGTCCCCATCAATGTCCGAGGTGTATGTTGCGGAGAGTTGCGGGGGACTGTGGAAGGTGTACTCCAGGGCATGATGCAAAGGGTGGAAGCTGTCTGGAAGCTGAAAATGGAGGGGTGGAATGCCACGGCCATGTTTTCGCCACAAAGTCAGTATCACCGCCATGATGGCGACGACAACCCCAAGTCCATGGACTCATTCGCCACCAAAGTCCAACCAGAAAGTGTTCATGGGTCTCGGGGAATAGACATAGTGGCACCGGGGCTAAAAGGGGATGCAGTCTGCGATGAGGCCTGTACAATGACATCAAGTCAGCCATAAATAAATCAAGGCTGAATTTGAAAGTGTGTGTGACCTATTCGACCGCAGTGTAGGCCGGGGGCAGCAGTCAGCAAGTGCCCACAGCCACGTGTTGTTGGGATGCTATGCACATGGTTGCTGCCACCTGACCGAACGGAGTACAGTGAAGTAGAATCTTTATACTTGTGCGTACACGGACAATGTATTATCAAGACTCAGTTCCAAATGTGTGACCTGCTTGTCCGTAGTGTCGGCCGAAGGCAGTAGTCAGCAGGGGACATGTGTCGTAAGAAGGCCATGCACAGAGTTGGTGGCACTGATATAAAATCTGCAATGAACATATATACTCTGCCATCGTGTAATCAAGACTCAGTTCCAAATGTGTGACCTACTTGACCGTGGTGTAGGCCGGAGGCGGCAGTAGAGTACGTCAGCGAGAAAGGACTAAAGCGGGACTGTGTCAGGGAGGCCGTGATGGTCTGAGGAGCCTGCCAAGGTCGCGGGCCTCGGGCTTGGAGCCTGCGCAGGCACGTGGTGGGCCCTTCTTGACACACGCCGGTTTCGGAACGTGATCAGTGCGGCATGGCTGCGCAGGGGCGGGCCTGATGGGTTCTGGGTCCAGCGGGCCGGGGTACGGCAGGCGCACAGGTGGGCGGAAGGGGAGTTGCTAAAAGCCACGCTGGAGCGGACTCGCAGCGAAAGAGAGAGACACGCCACAGATCAGAAAGTGGTCTCTATGGCACGCGTATTGTTTGATCCTTGATACCACTGTTTTAGCGTTATTTTATTTGTTTAAGTGTTGCTCTGCTGCTAAATCACTCTGTGTTGAATTGGGAACCAGGACACTGTTTTAAAATATATATGGCACTTGATAGTAATTGACTCAGCAACTGTTTTTAAAAACTGAACTACACCTGCTTTTTAAAATTTGTACGGCACTTTATAAAAATTAACTCTGAATCTGCCTTCAAAATCTGAACTGCACCTTTTTAAAACTTGAATTCAAAGGGCACTCGCATTACCTGCTCCCCGCCGATACCACTTTCGAAGTCCCCACACTTCCACCCTGCTAAAGCGGTCTAGTGCCTAGGGTGGGAACAGCTGCTGCCACGCAGAGCTGATTGGTTGGTGGGCATAAGGGGAGTTGCTAAAAAGCCACGCTGGAGAGGACGCGCAGCTGGCGCACCGAAGGCACGCCTAAGGCAAGCCCGTCTGCACCCGTCCACATCCAACCGGGGCCAGAACCCCTGGTCAATCCCGGACTTATACAGGGGCAGAACTGCGGACTATAGCCTCAAGCAGTCACGCCCTTAATACGAACATTAATATAAAGGTTGCAGAGAAGCTGAGAGCTGAAAATCTGCTGAGATGTAACGATGCGGGAGGACTCATCACCCCGCGCCCAGTGCCCCATAACTCCTCCACACTCAGCAACCCACCAGGCCTGAAAGTAGCAGTCCTCAACACACGCTCCTTACAGAAGCACCATCTGGAAGTCTTTTCACTCCTACAGGAGGGAGAAATATACATTCTAGTACTCACTGAAAGGCCGATGTCCAAGGCATGGCAATGCCTTGTACATCGGCATTCCTCAAAAACGTATTAATAAACTACAGGTGGTATTGAACGACGCAGCCAGGTTGGTCTTTAGGCTGCCAAGACGGTCCCACGCCTCCCCTTTGCTCTGCAAATTACACTGGCTCCCCATCAAGCAGAGAGCTAAATTTAAGGGCCTCTGCATTGCACATAAAGCAATTTACGGCAAAGCCCCGGCCTACATCAAGGAACGCTTGAAGAACTATGCCCCGGGCCGCTTATTGCGGTCCTCTGAGGCCGGCTGCCTGGCCACCCCAAGATGCAATACCGCATCTAAAGGGGGTAGAGCCTTTTCCGTCTTGCTACCACAACTATGGAACCAACTGCCCGATTACTTACGTAAGGAACAGGCACTCCTCCCATTCAGGAAACAGCTTAAGACGCTCCTGTTCAGGGAGGCCCTGGGAACTGTTTAACTGGCTTTACTGTGCGGCCATGCACCCGTCTACGACCTCTGGCACTCTCTCTTAAGCGCTTAGAGACCCGCCGGTGTCTAGCACTATATAAGAATCAATTAACAATAACAGGATCGAAGGCAACTCCGCTCATGAGGACGGCGACGGCCTCATGGCGTGGTGAGAGGCGCCGCCCTGGCAGAGATGTTGGGCTTTCCGAAAGAGGACCACACCAAGGGCTACGTGCTTTTTATTCACTCCTGTACGCTGGCCTGGCGTACGCCGGGCCATCCCACTCTGCTCACGCTTACGGGGGGGATGTAACAGGCAACATTTCCGCGAACTCCCCCACTGGCTGGGGTGACATGGTTGCATCCACTGTCCACTACACTCCATACACCAGAGGTGTATGTCGCCATGGATATGGGTGTGTTGTGCATACTGCGGTCTGTCCAGCACATCTTCGCCACTCTTGGCCTTGTGTACTTTCCCAATCATGGTTCTCCTGCATCCTTCACACAAGCCTGGTTGCTACCTCTCCCTACATTTGGCTATTGTGTGGCTGGGGTGCCAAGCCGTTGATGGCTCATGTTCACGGCTTGCCCAGGTTACCATTGTGAGTTGTTCTGTCGTGTCTGGTGGGTGGGCATGTTATTTTTCATGTTGGTTGTGATTTTGTGACGTGTGCATTGCCAGGGTTGTGAGTTGCATGGTTGTGGAGTTGAGGTGAGTGGGGTGTTCATTTGGAACTTGCCAAGGGGCTGTGCATTTCCCTTGGTGCCATCCTGGGAACGCTGGTTGCTGATGGACTGTGGGAGGATGGAGGTATCATGCACACTGGCTGGGTATTTGGAGGCGACATTGGTGGAGGTTCCACAGTGTTCGGTTGTTGCCTGCACATTGATGTGAGATGTGTGCTTTCTGTTGCGGTGATTGTGTGCTGTGTCACCAGAGGGCACAGGTAGGACATGTGTGTTGTTGATTGGCCCTAACACGTGCGTGCATCCAGCTATGGCGTATGGTCCTTGCGTGGTGTCCAGCGGATCCTGCGCATTGTGTTGGACGTATAGGGACTGGGGTACCAGGCTGATGGTGATGTCCAGGACAGGTGTGAGGGACTTGGATGTGGCTGGCTGTGAGACTCCTCCGACTCTGGCGGGTGTTGGTTGGGGGGTACCAGGGGCCAACAGGTGCAGCACAGCCTGCAGCTTTGTGTGGGGTGGGATTTTGGTTGTCCGCTGTGTTGGTGCCGTCGGCCTGTTGGACAATGATGGTCAGGATCCGTACGATGGTTGTCCTTTTGAGCCTGTAGTGGGCAATGACATTGTCAGGTGTTGGGTCTGTGAGGCAGGTGCGTTTCCTGGGGGTCTGCTGTCTTTGTCTGTGCTGCCTCTGGTGGTCCGGGGGGGATTCCAGGTGGGTGTTGGGGTCCTGGGGTGGCGGCGGTGGGTGTTGTGGCCCTCTTGGGTGTCCGGGCTGCATGACCAGTGGCTCCATGCCATCTGCTGCCCTTCCGATGTGGCTGTGGGCTGGGCACTCTTTTGTGGTGCAGGCTGTTGTCTGACTTTGCACCAGGTATGAGCAGGTGTTAGTTTCCAGGTGCTAACGTGCCTTATTGCCTGTTTTGTGTTCTTATTGCCGATCTGGCTGGTCGTTGAGAATGTTGAGGTGTGGTGTTGTCGCGGCTTTTCGCACGGGAACACCTACTCTGCATCTCATTAGCGATAGTTGCGGGGGTCATCTGTGGCAATGTTTTTTGCAGCTGCTATCGCGGGTATACTGGTGCTGTGGGCTGTTAACACCAGCTTGTGATTGGGGCAAAAAGTTTATCGCAACTTTTGCTGCGATAAAGTGCTGTTAACTCAGCAATAGATCCTTGTGAATATGCTCCAAAGTACATTAGACTTTCTACTCTAAATTAGGCGGGCGGTCTTAGGCACTTATACAGACGACCTTAAGTCCGTCTAGTCATCGGTGTAATGTACTGACAGCAGAAACAAACCAGTCCGCCCAACTCTGAATAGAGCTGGCAAACCATTCATTTGTAGGACAGGATACTCCCCCACATTTGGTGCCAAACTCTAGATCACGCCCTAGGTCTGTTGTTGAAAATTTTGTCAAAGTTTGTTTTCCTGGTTTTAATGTGAAAATTACTTAACAGGTGAAATGTATTTTGCACATCGAGAATAATAGGGATGTGACAGATGATGTCAAGTTATGCAATGTTGGCAGAGTTTTCTGGTGTCTTGGCAGACGCGCAGTAGTTTGTTTTGACCTGAGTATGAATTCAGATGCGGAAGTGACCTGAAGTCAAACACAGGGGAAACATGAGGAGTGACTGGATTAGGTGATTTCATGCAAAGAGAATCCGAACAGGAACCTTCAAAGAGGCGGCAGGCGGTGCAGTGTCCCAGAAGTAGTAGAAAATGGTGGTTATGTGGAGAATACGGCAGAAAATGAGAAGCCAAGTGAAAGACTGTAAAATACCAGCAGGATACTGTGACTTTTATATGGCATAATTACCAGGTTTGCAGTGATTGGTGATAAAAAGGGTGAGTGGCGTGAGTGTCGCCTTGCAGGATGTGTCTTCCCAGTGAATTTTGGGGTGACCTGGGAGGGGATAAAAGTGAACAGGGGATTACAATGGGAGCATCCGGGGATTGTACGGGTCTTCACTCGCTGATGCTGGGTGTGTGAGGTGGAAGGCTACCCCTCCCCTGGGAACCGACCAGAGCTTGAATTGGAACTATAGAAGTGCAGGTACCCCTTGTCCCAAGTACCTGTTGCTGCTGAGAAGTGCAGGGACTCTTGCACTAAGAGCATTGGGGCGGTGCTGAGAAATGCTGGCACTATCCCTTCCATATTAAAGAAGCGCCGGTACAGAGCATCTGATAGTATCTGCCCAATTAAAGCACTGGATCAGACCGTCTGAGGATCAAAGCGTTGTGGTATGGGCCGAGCACAAGGCACTCCTGATGAAAGAGGTGTGTGAAGTCCTTTAAATGCACAATAACATACACAAGAACCCAGTACCGTATACAAGCTTGAAATAATGAAATCTAAAAAACACACACTTCTTTAACCACTTACTTTAAGAGCAAAGGAATAGTTAGTGCAAGCATCAAGTAATAACTATGCACACTTTCATAAAGGACTGAATGAGTTCATTTCATCCTGGAGTGCACTCCAACCCCAATCAGTGGGGCCTTAGAAGAACACCATAGTGTCCTGAAAGGCTACAGAAAGTCTAAGGTGTCAACAGAGGGAGAAATGCAGGAAGAATGGCTGCACAGTCGTAGCTGGAGATTGTCCCAGTTCATAGCAGAGGGGGTTGGTGAGATGGCAGATTTGTGTGTAGGTCCAGGTTACGTAAAGTTGTTTGGATGGAAGGGGGCTGAATGCGGGATCCGTTCAGCAGACATGTTTGTTCAGTATTAGAGAGTAAATGAAGCTCATAAGTCTGAAAAGGAGCAACTCCAAACCTAAAAGGAAAATAGGAGTCTGGTGACTTCTCCCAGGGCAGTTAGCTTTAGCCTGCCCCTAAACCCCAACCCCATCATCATTCAGCTCCCTTTTTATCCTAAATGAAATATGAATATCCTTAAAGGGTGATCTGCACTGGGAGGCAATGTGGGTCTGTAAAGTGGGCAGTATACCCAGAAGCACTGTGCAGCGGGGGTTGACTAGAGGGCCTGTGGCCAACCCACTCGGAGGTAGCAAATCCCACACAGATCATGGCCTTTAGCCATGCACATTGAGAGGTTGACAGGCCAGGGCCTGTGGCGTGCCCTCCTCCCCCCACAGGCAGCCAACCCTACGCTGCACACGGACTTTTACCTGCGACCAGCCCCTGTGGCCAACCCACCCAGAGCCAGTCAGCCCCAGGCTGCGCAAGGCCTTAGGCTGTGCACGGGGAGAGGTTGGCCGCAGGGCCTGGCCTATGGCCAGACTCTGTGGCCAACTGCCCCACAGGCAGCCAATCCCATGTTGTGCACAGCCTTTGACCATGCACTGCAAGAGGTTGGCCGTAGGGCGTGACCATTGGCCATGCCAGATCCTGTAGCCACTCTATCCAAAAGCTGCCAACCTCAAGCTATTCGCAACCTTTTGCTTGCTTAGTGTAGAGTTGGCCTTCGGGCCCCGGTGATCCTATGTCTGGGGCCAAAAATATTTAGTAAGAGTAGGGGGCGTGCTTTCCTCATTCCCTGGCCTTAATAGGCCTGGAGACCGCATCCTGTGGACGAATTCCAATAAAAGTGGAGGGGGCTGTGTTGCCCCCCTCTCCGAGTATATTGCGTCTTTGGGAGTCCATTCCCTAGGGCCTCTCTAAATTATAGGTGGGTGTCCTGATGCCCTCCTGGGGCACCCGACAAGCAACACTTAGATTAAGGAAAGGGGGCACAAGCCCCCCCCTCCCCGGACCCTATTAGACCCCAGGATCCTCATCCCAGAGGGCAAATACAATTAAAAAAGAGGAGGAGGCAGCGTGATCTCCATCCTTGAGTCTCATTAGGCCCTAGGTCCCACATCACCTGTGGAAAAATTCAACAAAAAAGTGGAGTGGGCCCCCTCCCCAGCCTTCAAAGGCAGCGGGGACCCCTCCACTGGGGTCGTATCTCATTTATAAGGGGAGGGGGCCGTAGGTGCCCCCACCTCAAGCCTTTCATAGGCCCTGGGGACCCCATCTCCTGCGGCCGTATCTCCTGAAAAAGGAGGGGTGGCTGCACTTGGGCCTGAGCTCTCCTTCCCGCGTGGCCTCTGTTTATTATAAGTTGTGTCCCTGCGCCTACCCGGACACCCACCACGCAATATGGTGGGGTCTGGTGGGGGGAGCCCCAAGGCCCCTGTGGCCCCGGCCGGCTACCCGCATGGTGCAGAAACTAGCATTTCCCCCCCCCCCCAAAGTGTGCAGCTATCTATGCTTGTTCCCTCCAGGTGGGAGCAAAATGTGTGCTGTTTCCTTGTACGCAGGAGTGTGTACAGGAAAACAGAACAGAACTCTGTTATCAGTTGGTGGGAGCATAATTAAATCTCCTGCCGGGTGGGAGCAGACCTTCGTGTTTGCTCCCTGCCTGGAGGAAGATTTCAAAATGATCCTGGCTGGCGGGAGCAAATATATGTTTCTGGTGCGGGCACAGAACCTACTGTATCCCCACTGTCACTGAACCTGTAAAGGTCTGGGGGGGTCCTCATTCCTTTTAATAACTGTGATGGCCCCCGGGATGAGGCCTTTTTAAGGCTCATGGAGGGAAGTGGCGAGGTCCCTTGCCCTTTTATTTAAATTTCTGCCCCCAGGGATGGGGTCCCTGGAGTGTAATTTGGCTCCTGGAGGGAGGCTGTGAGCCCTCCTCTTTTCTTTGTTTCCTCAGACCTGATGGATGGAGTCCCCAGGGCCTCTCAGAGGCTTGGGGACGGGACCACGCACCTCCCTCCACCTAATAAAAAAAGGTTTCGCTACCTAGTCCCTGGCCCACTCCCCAGGGGGGTGGTGTTGTTAGACAAGAGCAGACCCATTGAGAATTATTGCAAATCTTTAAAAAAAGAAGGTTTTTGGCACGAAGCACCACCACCAGGCCTAGGGATTCACGGTATCCCTACTCTGCCTCCTATGTCTTTTTTTGCATTTTTATAGGACTCAGGACTGAGTCCAGAGTCCTAAGATAGCAGCAACCACTTCCAGTGTGAGATCTGTTGGCTCCACGGATCGTCCATGGCATGAAATATGCAAACGTTTGGAGCATTAATTGCTCAAAAAGTACTGAACAGATTTACACCAAATCACAAAAAGCATTCTTTCTGGACCAAGATCTAGCTTTCTGCCAATTGTGGTGTAAATCATTTCAGCGGTTTGGGCTGAACATGTGTCTAAAGTTCCTATGAAAAAAATGAAAGGGGAAAACACCCCTTCCTTTTTCTCCCCCTCCGCTTGACAGATCACCCCTGAAATTTCCATGTGCAAACTAGTCAAAAGTAGCACTTTTTGGAAAGTTTTGGGGAGATTCACCAAACAACGTCAAAGTTATTAGAAACACAGAACACAAAAAAGGCTTTTCCAATGGAAACACGATCCTAACTATAACTACTCGGTGTGTGTGTGTTATAGTCTGAAGATAACTATAGCTCCCCTGAATTTCTATGGTTTTGTGTGTGTAAAATCTGAACCTAACGATAATGTACCTGTAACCTTAGTTGTTTTCAGCGAATTTCTAAAGTTTTTAAAATTTTATTTCCTAACTACAGTGTCTCTGTGACTTTTGTGTTTTCAGTGAATTGCTATGTTTTTTTAAAGCTATTTCCTAAGTATAACGTCCCTGCAACCTGGATGTGTGAGGAGGTGTGTGGGTGGCTGTGTGGGTGTGTGTGGGTGTGTGACTGGCTGTGTGGGTCTGTGAGGTGAGGTGGGAGTGGCCGTGTAGGTGTGTGAGTGGCTCTGAGGGTTTGTGAGTGGTTTAGAGGGACTGTGAGTGGGTGTGAGAGTGGCTGTGTGGGAGTGGTTGTGCAAGTGGGTGTGTGAGTGGGATGTGTGAAAGCTGTGTGGGTCTGTTAGTGGGTGTGTGAGTGGTTTTAAGGGTCTGTGAGTGGGTGTTTGAGTGGTTGTGTGGGTGTGTAAGTGGGTGTGTGAGAGTGAGTTTATGAGTAGGTATGTGGATCTGTGAGTGACTGTATAGCTTTCTTTTTAATCGTGGTCTAGATCCATGGATCCACTTGAATCCACCCAAATCCGGGAGGATCTGGGAAAGATCCAGAGAGGATCCGCGGATCCTCGCATGGTTAAAAACAGTTTTAGGACAATTTCATGCCCATGAGGGGTCCCTCACAGACCCTGTCTACCCTGACCCCTTCCATCACTTTTGACTTTATTTTCCCCACTGGGAAAAAAGTCCTGATGAACAAAATGGCAGCCACAACTTTCCTCTCAGGTTACAGCCAGACAATCACAGCATTGCTGCTGGCACGTGGATGCGTCAATCCAAAGCGGTTCAGAGGAGATATAAACATTTGGATTTCAGTTAATATCTCAGAAACTACTGAACAGAATTCCACCAAATAACAACAAGCATTGAAAATGCAATAGGCCTCGCCTTTTATTAAGTTAAAGCCATTTGCTGTGCTATATAATACCATTAGCAAAGCAAATGGCTTTAACTTAATAAAAGACGAGACCTATTGCATTTTCAATGCTTGTTTGCCTTGGGGTCTGGAGAGGGTGGCTCCTCCTAGAGCTGTCAAAGCTGCAGACCCGTCTGTGACAAACGTCGGCTGTGTGGTGGATACCTCAGTCTCCATCTCCTTCACTTCAGGTGTCTCCCATTCTGTTGGACCAACCCCCCACTGTCCTCTTATTTCTCCATACTTACCAGAATTCTATATGTGCAGCACGCTGAAGTAGCAGTAAAGTGACTCGCAGTGTTCTGTAAAAAGTCTAATTCAATAAGTAGGTGTGTTGTGCCTCATAATTCATCCCAGAAACCAGTTCACCTGAATAATATTATCACGATCCCTATTTGTGTCAGTTCTTCGCAGTATGCACACCTGGTACAGCCTGATTCTAGCTTGACTGAGTGCCACCTCCTGCTAGGGTGCTGGCAATCAAACAGCAAAACATTCCCTCTTCACTGAAGTGCTACTTCAGTTGTTGCACGCTTTTGTCTCGAAATTAAAGTGCGAAACGTGTGCGCTATTTTAATGCACCTTGGAGGGATTTCCATCACGGTCTCTGCAGCAGAAGACCAGCGCCTGCTGCGGACAGGCGTGCAGCACTTTACCAGGCACTTTAATATTCATGGCAGGACCTAGAACGCCCCCAAATTTGATCCCTCTACAGGGTCACTTAGTAGTCACGGGGTCCTAAACTGTGATGCCAGAAGTACCAGAATCAAAGCCTCTAGGCGCTTACTGTATCCCACGGGGTGAATTCTGCCCTCTGTATGTTCAGTACCGCGGCTCTTAACATGTGTGTACGGTCGTGGCTTCTTCCTGCACCCTCAGCTACTTGGTGTCGGTCCCTCGACACAACAAAAAACCCTCCCATCTATTTGGTTGCAGTCCAAGCTTGCAGTGGTGAATTCTTTTTCAGCCATGGCTATGCTTGTGCTACCTCAAATGCTCTCCCTGCTCTTGAGAACGCAGCGACCATGTTTGCCTCCCGAGCAGTGGCCTCGGCTTGCTTGGGTCCGGCTTCTTAGGGAATTGGAAGAAGACTTGTGGCTGCTCCTCTGGCTCGCATGTGTGCACCGCACCCCTCAGCTGCCCTCACCAAAATATGGATGGAGAGTGTGTGGTGCTGTTGGGCTGATTCTAAGCAGAACGTCCAAAGCCCCCACGTTCTTGAGTTTGATGTAAGTTCTAAGTGCGCCTAAAGACCCGCATTAGTATTATAGCGCTTAGCATTGCTACATTTTCTAGTTTAACTTTGAAACGTGTTGGTGTATAGCTCTGGCCTGGAAATTTGAAAAGGTTCCACGAAGCAGCCAGAGATGCTATGCCGAGCTGTGACAATGTGCGCCATCAGAGGAACCATTGGAAAGAGGCCATTGGCCTATATTCGGATGGGCTTGTGAAGTCTGCACGGTCTGGTGTAGGAGCCTGGGAGGATGTGCTCGGGTGAACAGAGAACACCTTCTCGGCCGTCACTGGTGGGTTCTTTGACCTCTGCTACAATGTCACGGGCTGTGGGGGGGTGGGCTTATGTCAGTGGGTACCGTTTCCCTTGTCTTTTTAGCGTAAAGTCCTGTGCACCACTTACAAGGTGGAAGGACTCGTGGTCTGCCTTACTGGCCTGTGTGAAAACAGTATGGGCCTAACCTGACGTTTAAAATGCATTTCAAGCCCCCCCTGCATCTGTTGTGGTGTGCTGTCTCTGCTGTGAGTTTTGGGGTCCGGAGTGTAGCCCCCCGAGTCTGGGGGTGAAAGTGTGTCTGCCCGGGAGTTTCCAGGTCGAGGAGCAATGGAGACACCAGTTATGCTGCTCGTAGGTCGGGGTGCACAGGTTGCCCGCTACTGATTGTTTGGGGCGCACATGGGGGAGGGGGGCATGTGCACTGTAGGGGGGTGCACATTAGAACTGCTCCTGGAAGGCGGGGGTGTGGCCTCTGCTGACAGGGGGTTCAGGCACTCTGCCCTGTTGCCTTGGAAGTGGCTGGCACTGCGTCTCTGCCGTGGGGGGGGGCTGCATTGGATGGACAGTTGAATCTGACCTGCTGGTCACCGCGGAGGTACACTAACACCAACTGTCTGCCTGAAACGCATATTACCCCCTCCCCCAACCAAGGGGCTATCAGGGGCCCGCAAGGAAACGCCATCCCACCCCCTCATTACTAGGTGGCGTCGTTGTTCTAGGGAGACACTCTATCCGGAGTCAAACCAACAGGGCACAAGCTAATCAATCCCCTTTGTGGTCAATCATTGGCAGCCTCTTTACCCGGAACCACATCAGCCTCCACTTGAAGGTGCTTCCAGGGTGGCTTTGTAGGAAAGGGAAAAGTCAGTATGTCTTGCCAGACTGTTTTTTTAAATTTTTATTTATTTATTGCAAATATGTGCAACAAAGTTTCAAAGTATATGGGAGTAAAAATGTTGCCGCTTAACGATTATGTGCATGTTTTTGCTAAATAAAGTAACACATAAATGTAATGGAAACTACACAGCGAGTGTTGTTACTGAATGAGTTTAGGTGGCTTGGTAGGAGGAAGACATTAACTGACAGTGAAGTGTCTGGAGCGGCCTGGCCCATTGTCCCAGGCTGACAACGTAAAAGTTATGGGATTTGGTGTGCTGAGCGCTAGTAACAACAAAAGGCCTATGCCCTGGGGCGAATCACCCTACTCCGAACGGATGTCAGAAATGCCTGGGCTGGCCTCTGTCAGCTGAGATCCAAATCATCACCTTCGCTGTGCCGGCATTTTCGCTATGAATGCAGACCTGCGTGCGAGTGGGTAGCAGGCTGAGCAAGAATTCAAATACAGACCCTATAATATAAGGGCATCTGACTCCAGGCAGCTCGAGTGGGGCTGGGAATGTGGGCTCTACATGTCGGAGCTGAAATTGACAGCAGCGCTCCTGCCCGGACCAGGGAGACGCAACACACGCACGCTCTAGATTACTCCGGTGCGCACTGCAACAACGCGCTCGAGGCTTCTAGAAGAAGGGTGCCGTGAGCGAAGCGATGAGAATGCTCCCGCAGACCCGCAGGCCCAGGGTAAACCCGCTGAGAGGGTAACCCAGCGTTACAGTGATTAGCAATTGTGCTGTGACAAATTAACAACCACAAACCAAAGTAGTACGATAAATATATATAATAAAAAGTCCTCCGAGAAGAGGAGGAAATTAGAAGGCACTTAACTACTGGAAGCAGTAACAAGCAGGAACGTCATGTTGAAAACAAACAAAAAAAGTGATCTGTCCCTCCGATGACCCGCCCCCCCCCCTCCTGCACAGGCGCCTGCAGAGCCCCCACTGCTCCCCAGTCCGGTTTCACTTTCGTCCTTTACGAAAGCTTTCTTGTCTTTATGGGGCCATATGTTTGAAACACATGACCCCATAAAGATAAGAAAAGCTTTTACCACAAATGTAAAGGAACCGAGCCAGTCCCCCTGTCGTTTGCCTGCTTCGCCCCATCATACCTCTTCGGCACAGCCCCTACCATTTTCTGTCTGCCATGACTGTTGAATGCTCAATGTCTACAAACCTCCCCGATGCCTGGCCTACTTTTCTCCCCATTTCTACTTTCATTACCTACTTCTTTACCTGCCTTTCTGGAAGCCACTCTCGCGCCACCACAACCAGATATAAAGCTCGTGGCCACCCACGCTTCTCTCTGCTTGCCTTCCATCCTTGCAACCTCCAGCCACCCACCTGAATCTACCTCCCCGCCCACCCTTTCAAAACACGGGCAAATGTAACTCCGTACCATGGCCTTTGTTAACGGTAGATAGAGATTATGACTCGGGCTGTAGTTGTGTCTAAAATCTCTATGGAAATTAACATGGGAAAAACACTTTTTTTGGCCCACCCTTTTTCTTGGCCCCTGCTTGATGGATCACCCCAAACTTTCCATGCACAACAAGAATCACTGAGCCACCTTTACTGGAAAATGTCATGAAGATTCATCAAAGGGCACCAAAGATATAGGCAAGTCATAAGAAAAATTCAAATGGAAACATGGTCCTAACTATAACTACCTACTGGCAACTGTCAATAGGTAATACATATAAAACTCTTACTTGGCCCCTTCTATTGGAATAATTACCCACTCCCAACGGAAGTGCACGGACCACCTTCAATTCAGAAAGCTCCTCAAACCCGAGCTATTCCTATGCTAGTGCAATCTTTGCTTGAGGTTACTGCGGTGCTGACATACCTCTCCTGGGTTGATTCATGCGCATTATAAGTTAAATTAACAGAACATTTTATATAAATATATATATTCACTGAAAAAAAACATAGGTTTCAGGGACGTTATAGTTAGAAATTAGCATTTAAAAAACCTTAGAAATTCACTGACAAAACACAGGTTTCAGGGACGTTATAGTTAGAAATTAGCATTTAAAAAAACCTTAGAAATTCACTGAAAAAAACACAGGTTTCAGGGATGTCATAGTTAGTTGAACATTTCACTCGTACAAAACCAGAGAAATTCGTCTGTTGTAGTTAGTAGAGAACTCGCGCACCTGCAATGCACTGCTGATGATGTCACATATTACATCACTCATGACATGGTCAGTGACATCACTGATGACATCTCATATGACATCACTGATGACATCATCCAGTGAATGTGTGTTTCTTTAAAGATTAAATATATTATATATGATGTTAACTTTTATGCATGTATTTATTTATTTATAATAATTATTTTATCATGCAAAGTGACGCATTTAATCACCATATACAAAAAAATGGCTTTCACTGATTTTTTTAAGGATGTATTTTAAATATAAAATCGTGTTTTATTTGCATTTTATTAAGTATTTAATTATTTATTTATTTATTTATTTATACAATTGCAAATTTGCACACATTGCCTTGCACCTTATGTTTATCATCAAAACGAAATCTGAAACCTCAATTTAAATGATTTTAAATTGTGATGACAACAAATAAGCAATGTATATTGATGTCTTTTACTAGCCTTGAACTATTGTTATCAATGATTGTAAGATACAAGCACAAGTGTAACACATAAAGTTAATGTGGGTAAAAAAACGAAGCAAAAAAGAAAAAAACCAAACTGGGAAAAAAAAGTGTGTATCCTATAAAAAGCATTCCTATTGGCACGGGCGCGTCATGTGATCAAGTCCCCAGGGAGGGACGAAACGCGTAATGGCTGCCGCTCCTGTTGTGTAAACTTTACAAATAAACTGAGCGGTATTACAAAAGGATTCTGTGGTCCGTGCTCTTTGTCTCCAGTATCCAGTATCCAGATGGAAGGAAATGCGGTAAAAGAGTATTAAGGTGATTTAATACGAGGCAGTTTTCGACTCCTCCTGCCTCCTACACGGACCCCTCTGCAAAAACGGGCTCACCTGTTTCAAAAGGAGCCACCGCTCGGGCTCGAGCGTTCTACATTGAATCCGGGAGGAATCTGGACAACATAGCCCCCCAACGGAGTAAAGAAAACAGGCGCGGACAGCCGGCATCTTGTGCATCATACAGGTAAGCGGGGGACGTGCCGGAAGGCGCGACTAACGCGTTACTAGTATTTTGTGTGAGTGCCAGCTAGCCCCAAATCTTGTGACTCCGAGTTGGGTGCAGGGTAATCCAAGCTGACAATACTTCGAGGCTCAACTGGTGTACAGGGAGAAACGAACGTTCTCCAAGCCGATAGTATAAAGCAACCGCCACAAATTCAAAATAATTCTTACACACAGTGATAATGGCAACCGACGCGCTAAGAGAGAGGGAAGAGGCAAGCAGCAGCAATGTTCAATGACGAACTGGTCCCACCAGGAAACTCAGTCACCCAGAATGCACCAGCATCAACTAAAAATGCAAGTCTAAGGGATAAGTGCAAATCATTAGAAAAGATGATGAGAAATGAACAAAAACGCTGGTGGGAAGCTAAGTCATTGCAACGATACATTGATGTGGGGCGGGTCCCCAGAGGTCTGAGAATACTCATTGCCCCCAGCTATGAAACACCGGACCGTGAAATGATGCGGGAGTGGGCAGAAACAAATTTGGAATCTTCATGCAAACTATTATTTATTTTGGTGAAATATGCTGAACGAGACTGTATTAAGCTGGCGGAGGATATCGCCACCCTCAATAAAGAACTGGAATCAATGGAAGGACAGGATGAAGTTGAAAAACTCAAAACTGACATGAAGAAAAGACTCAAAAAGGAAGAAGACATAATTAGAGAGAGAAAAGCGTTCAAATTCCACCGGGACCGGTGTGACTACGAACAAGGCAAAATCTTTACGTTTGCAAGGAAGTTTGAAGCATTGAAGGCCGATAAAACTGTCACCGCAGCAAGCCAAAGACACGGGACAGGAGCTAATATAACGCAACCGGATCTAACCTCTGCATCAGAGTTGAGCTCAGCTGTAGAAAGTGGATCTGAATCTGAATCAAATATGAAAGCCAAACAAGCAGTAACACGCAGACACTCACTAACAGAGGAGGTGGATTTTTTATGTCGCGAGCGCCTCCAATCGCTCAGACCAAGAAAGCAACAAGCGAATCCAAAGCGAGGCGAAACATCAAACGAAGAGAGAGAAGGAAAGCAAACCGACGAAAAAACAAACAAAAGACCACCAAGACGTCAGCAGAAGAAATTCTGGAAAAAATAGGGGCTGTAGATCCTCTAACAACCAGCGACAAAACCGTAATTAATCTAACTGACGTAATCCTCAATACAGCAGAAAAGCAACTTCTTGCCTTAGGTCTGTCATTCTGTCCCGAGAGTTCATTCAACTACGCCAAATCCCGTGTGGATATCTATAAAAGCGTCAGAAAACTCGAGCTTTTAAAATATCATGCACAAGCCAAAAAGAAAGAGAAAATTGTTGCAACACAGATCAAAATGGATAAACAAATTGCAGAAACTGTTCCTCCAGAGTTTGCCCAAAATGAATCCAATAATTTGGTGGACACTATTTATGACTTGATTCACGAAAATGACCAATTGGACAGCAACACCAGTGGTGAAACAATGACAACTAACATCAAACTATGTCAGACCCCCTTCAAGCCACCATCAAAATTCTATCCGCTCATGATAAAGGACACAATAGATAGTTTTCAGGAACAAGTCATCAAAGACTTAAAACAACTGAATAAAACTACAATCAAAGAAAGAAATAATAATGTAAAAAATAAAAAAGAGCTCCAATATCACCAGCTAATGACGAAGATAAAAAACAACAAAGAAGTGGTCATTAGAAATGCGGACAAAGGCGGCAACATTGTACTGTGGAAAAGAGATGATTACTTGGCAGAAGCAATGCGCCAACTCAATGACAAAACCTGCTATGGCAATAGCAACAGAATGATCTTCAATTCAATACAGACGATGTTCAAAACGAAACTGATGGGGTGGCGTGATACTGGCCAATTAACAACAGATGAATACAAATATTTATGGAATGCGAATCCCACTATTCCCATTCTATATTTCATCCCGAAAGTGCACAAAAATGAGAAGAATCCCCCAGGAAGACCAATAATATCTGCAAGGAACAGTATATTTGAAAACACCTCAATCTATATTGACTTCTTCCTACAGGAACATGTCCAGAAACTAGCATCGTATATCAAAGACACAGGAGACTTTTTGGCTAAAATGGCAAACTTTCCCTGGCACAATGACTACTTACTGATCACCCTTGACGTGACATCCCTGTACACCTCGATCAAGCACAAGGATGGCTTACGAGCACTACAATATTTTTTGTGGAAAAGAGGAACTCAATACTCTGACCATACTAAAATGTTAGTAAACATGGTAGAAATGTGTTTGTTGAACAACATATTTATGTTTCAAAATGCTATGTACCAACAGTTACAGGGAGTAGCCATGGGAGCCAGCTTCTCCCCCAGCTATGCCTGCCTACACATGGGCTGGTGGGAGGAGCTGGTTCTCAAAATTAACTATATGGAAACTCTAGAAACCCACGTGAAATGTTGGTGGAGATTCATAGATGACCTCTTTCTGGTATGGCAGGGCACTGAAGAGTCAGCACTAAAATTCATTGAATCTATCAATATCAATGATCTAAATCTTAACTTTACCGCCAACATTAGCAGAACCAATGTGGTGTTTCTTGATGTTGAACTTGTTGTTAACCAAGATAAATTAGATACCAGACTCCATAGAAAACCCACGGCAGGGAATGCTATTCTCCATGCCAAAAGCGCACATCCAAAACACTTAGTGCAAAGCATTCCCTATGGGGAGTTACTGCGAATCAAACGCATCTGCAGTAACGTCAAGGATTTAGAAACAGCACAAATGGAATGTTTAACCAGATTCAGAGAACGAGGTTACAGCAAAACATGTCTGACTAAAGCTCTAAATAAAAGCAATTTGAAAACAAGGGATAATTTGCTTAAGCAAAAAGACAAAGAGAGCAAAACAGATGCATCAGACAGCAAATTTAGATTTATCTTGGAATACAACCAACAAGAGTCAAAAGTACGCAAAATTATCAATAAGAATTGGTATCTAATCAAACAGGATCCAGTCATAGGAGATACAATCCCTAAAAAACCATCCATAACATACAAAAGAAATACCTCAATGAAAGACACTCTGGTGGACAACGATCCCTGTGGCCTTACAGCCAAGGGATCATGGCTAGCTCAAAGGACTGGATTTTACAAGTGCAAAACATGCAGGGCTTGTCAGTTTGGGGTAACAACCACCGAATATGCAACCCCCTTCGGTGGACCAAACAAACAAATCACAAAGGCCCTAAATTGTAAAACCGAATTTGTTATTTATGTGTTGGAGTGTCCTTGTAAGTTAAAATATATTGGCAGTACCATCTTACAAGGACACAAGCGTATACTCCAACACATAAGGGCCATCAAAAATCATGATCAGGCATATCCGGTGGCCCGGCATTTTCATGAGCAACATGATGGAGATCCAAAGGATCTTAAATATTTCCTATTGGACTCAGTCCCCAAAAACAAACAAGGAGGTAACAGGGAAAGAACCCTACGTATCCTGGAAATGAACTATATTCTAAATCTAGATACCAAACAACCAAATGGACTCAATAGCTCTGATGAACTTCATGCTAGTCTGTAAGATTAATTAATATGGTCCACCAGCATTGACACCTAATAAGTAACTAAAAATGCTCCTCAGATAGACAACGTGGAACATTTTGAGTGAAATGATAAACTAACATTGTAAAAAAAAGATATAACAATATTCGCAACAAGAGACCCCAGTAACTAAAATATTGGATATTTGAACCACTATATAAGTTACCGTCATTATTCCAACCATTTTACCTACTGAAATCTCCCTCCACAAGTGAACTGATTTTAACCACTTGTTTTAGATCAATTTTAGGCACTTAGCACTTTTTGTACCAGCACTTAGTTTTCAGACACTTATGGGTGTTTTTTATTCAATAAACACAATAACATCATTAAAGTTGATTTGATTAGCAAGCAAAGACACCAGACATTGCTCAGAATACAGCCTCAGACTAAGGTGTATGAATTATCAACGCCCAGGCCCAACAATATCCTTTTAGAATACCAGCAAAGGTAAACCGTCACATGTAAATGATTAAAAGCAAATCATCTATCTAGTCCAGCCGATACTCAGTATAAATTCTAATATAGTGAATAAAATGAGCATTTTAGGCGGATCGAACAAACAAGGATTTATCCTGTGATGTCAACTTTTATGCATGTATTTATTTATTTATAATAATTATTTTATCATGCAAAGTGACGCATTTAATCACCATATACAAAAAAATGGCTTTCACTGATTTTTTAAGGATGTATTTTAAATATAAAATCGTGTTTTATTTGCATTTAATTAAGTATTTAATTATTTATTTATTTATTTATTTATACAATTGCAAATTTGCACACATTGCCTTGCACCTTATGTTTATCATCAAAACGAAGTCTGAAACCTCAATTTAAATGATTTTAAATTGTGATGACAACAAATAAGCAATGTATATTGATGTCTTTTACTAGCCTTGAACTATTGTCATCAATGATTGTAAGATACAAGCACAAGTGTAACACATAAAGTTAATGTGGGTAAAAAAACGAAGCAAAAAAGAAAAAAACCAAACTGGGAAAAAAAAGTGTGTATCCTATAAAAAGCATTCCTATTGGCACAGGCGCGTCATGTGATCAAGTCCCCAGGGAGGGACGAAACGCGTAATGGCTGCCGCTCCTGTTGTGTAAACTTTGCAAATAAACTGAGCGGTATTACAAAAGGATTCTGTGGTCCGTGCTCTTTGTCTCCAGTATCCAGTATCCAGATGGAAGGAAATGCGGTAAAAGAGTATTAAGGTGATATATATATATATATATTCACTTAAAAAACCATAGGTTTCACACGTTATAGTTAGGTGGACATTTCACTCGTAAAAAACCAATGAAATTCCCCCGTTATAGTTAGTTCAGATAACTATAACTCGCGCGCCCGCAATCCACTGCTCATGACGTCACATATTACATCACTCATGACATGGTCAGTGGCATCACTCATGACATCACTGATGACATCATCCTTTTGATAGAGTGGCGGTCGCGCGAGTTATAGTTATCTGAACTAACAATAATGGGGGAATTTCATTGGTTTTTTACGAGTGAAATGTCCACCTAACTATAACATGTGTGAAACCTATGGTTTTTTAAGTGAATTTGCAAGGTTTTTTAAATGCTAATTCCTAACTATTACGTGTGTGAAACCTATGGTTTTTTCAGTGAATTTGTACGTTTTTTGAAATGCTAAGTTATGTATTTATTATTATATTTTTTATATATTTATTTTACAATAAACTACGTATTAAAAATGTTTTTTTTTTAATGGTTTTTCACCGTGCGCGCACCGTGCGCGCACCCCGCGATTTTTTTTAAAAAAATTAAAATGTTTTTTTCTGCCTTCGGGGTCCTCTATGGACCCCCTGACAAAGGCTAGGGGGTCAGGAACTCTCTACCCTTCCCCCTTTTCACGTTCGCCACCTTCCTTTTTCACTCTCGCACTCAAAACAAACAAAATGGCGGCCGACACTTCCTGATTTCGACCGATTCGAACGTTGACTGACATGTAACCACCAATCAGGATTACGCTTGTGCACGTTAGGGTGCGCACACCGTGCACGCACGGTGCGCGCACGGTGCGCGGCTATAGATATTTATGTAATTTAACTGCAATTTTCTCAGGAACTACTGAACAGATTGACTCCATATATGCAAAACGCACATCCCTGACCTGAGGACTACCTCTTTGCCAAATTTCAAGTAATTCTGTTCAGCCGTTCGGGCTGTACCTTCGACTAAAGGTCCTATAGGAAAATGCATGGGGAAAACGCATTTTGGGACCCCCCTTTTTTCTCGGCCCCCGCTTGACGAATCCCCCCGAGACTTTCAGGGTAGGAGCTGAGCGGAGCGCCCCATTAGTTTTTAAATTTCGCGAGGATTCGTCAACCGGCGCCAAAGTTATTCAAAATAGAATTTGGAGATTTCCTAAGGAAACACGGTCCTAACTATAACTATCTACTGGCGACCGCCAGTAGATAATATGACAAGGTGTATTGAAGAATGAGTGG
Organism: Triturus cristatus; assembly: GCF_964204655.1. NCBI lineage: Eukaryota > Metazoa > Chordata > Amphibia > Caudata > Salamandridae > Triturus > Triturus cristatus. The sequence continues at coordinate 843,318,561 of NC_140580.1, read as the reverse complement.
GTGTATAAGTGTCTGCATGGATGATTTAGTAGGTGCATGACTGATTGTATAAGTGACTGATTAAGTGTATCTTACTGAATACATGAGTTAGTGAGTAAACTGCGTAAATGTCTGTATCAATCTGGCAATTGGTGTATAAGTGGCTGCATGGGTTGGTGAGTAGCTACATGACTGTCTATATGGGTTATTGATTGGTTGTCTGAGTATCTGTATGGGTGCCTGAGTGTCTTTGTGAGTGGGTGGGGGGTGGGTGACTGTGCATAGATGTGAGTGGGTGATTCACTGGGTGTATGGGTTCAAAAGTGCATCTGTGAAGGGCTGTATGGGTGGGTGAGTGTGTGTATGGGTGTGTTGGTGAGTGAATGGATGTCTCAGTGGTATATGTGTGAGTAACTACATATGTGAAAGGCAGTATATGTGAGTGTTGGAGTATATAAATGACTATACGTGAGAGTGAGTGATTGTGAGAGTGGCTGTATGGATGAGTGTGTGCTTGTATCAGTGATTGTATAAGAGAGTAAGTATGTGTTAGTTTTTGTATAAATAAGTGAGGTGGTCTCTGTATAACTGTATAGGTGAGTAAATGGATGTGACTGATTCTTTGCATGACGGAGTAGGTGTGTAGATAAGTCTATGGATGAGTGGCAGTGTGTGAGTGTATGTATAGGTGTATGAGTGCTGTATTGATGAGTGACTACATGTATTAGTTACTGTATGGGTGAATGAGTGGATGTGTGTGTATATTCCTAGGAATCACTGAGCGTGTATGTACTAAATGAAATTGGTCTGTCTATGGTTTCAATATTGGTAGTCTGTATTTTAGTGGTTGTACAAAAGGTTTTATTAGGGTGTGAGGAGGTGCACCAGATTATTACATGGATGACGTCATCAGTGATGTCATCAGTGATGTCTCTGACCATGTCATGAGTGATGTAATATGTGACGTCATCAGCAGTGCATTGCGGGGGCACGAGTTATAGTTATCTTTACTAATTATAATGGCCGAATTTCTCTGGTTTTGTACAAGTGAAATGTCCAACTAACTATAACGTCCCTGAAACCTGTGATTTTTTCAGTGAATTTCTAAGGACTTTTAAATGCTAATTTCTAACTATAACGTCCCTGAAACCTGTGTTTTTTTCAGTGAATTTCTAAGGCTTTTTAAATGCTAATTTCTAACTATAACGTCCCTGAAACCTATGGTTTTTTCAGTGAATCCGTAGTTTAAACAGGTACGTTTATATTATTCAAAGGATTCTGGTATACGTAGTGTTGCTTTGAAATAATCAAACCCTTCGGTGGGTAATTGCGATATTCCAATTATTCATTAACAACACTACGGATACCAGACTCCTTTGAATAATTTAAACGCACTTGTTTAACCCACCATAGGGCACAACCCGAAAATAAAAGTGCTCTTTGAAAGTGAATTGCAGTAGTTACCAGCAGCTTATGGTTAAGGGGCCGGGGGCTCCAAAACGCATAAGGCCAAAAGAATCAAGATGAAACTTGCCAGTTCCCCTGATGAATAATTCAGTTGAATAACCGGCAGTTGAGTGCGTCTTCGTGCACAGGACACCTTTTGGGACATATATATATATATATATATATTTTTCTTTTTAATTATTATTTTTTTATTTTTAGCCCTGCCTGTTGCTTGCTACATGCACTCGTTTGCATTAGCCACTTATGAAAAAGAGTGGAGCTTAACTTTAAGCCCATTGGAGTGTATTTAACAACAGGTAATCATTTTCAAGATCTATTTTTCTTTTATAGGTTTGATCTACATCCACCTTTAATTATCTTGCCAGACTCATGTAATAAAAAATAATAAATACATAATACATACACAGATACATGCATAAAAGAGTTTTGGATCAGCCTTCTTCATTCATTTGCCTGTTCAACTTCCATTCACTGTTTCCACCCGCCCACCACAGCATACAACATAAGGGCATTAGATCAGCTCACTTTAGCCATTTTCTCTCTTGCACTGTGAGTGAAAGCATGATCTCCGATCACTTGCTCAAGAAGTGCACTGCGCTGCCAGGGCTGGTGGTCTATTGCTTTACTTTGCCAATGTTTTCTTCCTGTCCATTGTTTATTCTTTTATTTCTTTTATTTAACTTTTAGTCATCCTTGTGTTTTTAAACTATGTATTCAGGTTGCCCTAATTTAAAGCCAAATGTTCCCTTTCTTTCTGCCAATAAGAATCACATTTTCCTATGGTGTGCTTTAAAATTGAAAAAGGCTTTTTTTAAATACCCTTGCCTGCTATGAAGCATCTTTACAGTTCTAATAAAATGGTCAGCCATTGTGCTTTACATTTTTATTGCAATGATTTGCCCACCAGGTTTAGGAAGCAGCATGCTTTTTTCTTCTTTTTACCATATGCTTGCAAAAAATATTTTAAATTAAAAATAAGCAAAAATGTACCCGTCGCACCCGCTTTCCAAGGCCACACATATTGGCTTTGTGCATGCTGTATTGCATTAGCTCTGGCAGAGAAAGAAAAATCATTCAAGACAGACTTAACAAATACATTAAAATTCTATGCCCCTAAACCTTAGATGTTTTACAGCATGGTGTCTGGTTCATTCTGGTGATGTGGGGAAGATGTTTGCAACGTGTCATAAGACTTCAGCTTCTGGTGACCTAAATCCAGCACCTTCTGGTATTCATTTCACAAGCGCCTCAAGGCTATAATTAAAAATATTTTCCTAAGGATGCCCTAGGATCACATTTTACTTTCAGGTCGTACTACATATCTCCTGGTTTCGACCGATTCGAATGTTTACTTTGATCTAACAACCAATCAGAATTGCGCTCGCGCACGTCACCGTACGCGTACGGTAAGCTTACCGTAAGCGCACGGAGCGCGCATACAGATATATATATTGATTTAAATGCTATTTTCTCTGAAACTACTGAACAGTTAGTTAGTTATAGTTAGTTCAGCTAACTATAACTCGCGCACCCGCAATCCACTGCTGATGATGTCACATATTACATCACTCATGACATGGTCAGTGACATCACTCATGACATCACTGATGACATCTCAAATGACATCACTGATGACATCACTGATGACGTCATCAATGTGATAAATTACCACATCTTCTCACACCCTTATAAAACCTTTGATATACCAACTCAAAATTACAGAGTTCCATTCTCATATCCATAAATAATGCAATACCAATAACTGCATACCCACATATTAACTTTTAGGTCTTCATACACCTCCACACACTCACCTGTAAAGTCACTCATAGTTACAGTCACTCCATAAAAAAGTATCATATGAATTTATACACACACCTATATAGACACTCACACACTACCAATCATCCATAGAGGTACTCTCACACCTAGTCATTCATACAAATAATCACACTGCCATTTACTCACCTATGCAGTTATACACACTCAAGTTCCCTTGCTCACAAAAATAGTATCACATTCTTATGCTCTATTAGAATCATTGACAAAAGCACACACTCATCCATACAGTCACTGTCACAATCACACACTCTCACATCTAGCCACTTATATACTCTTACACACATATATACTGCCTTTCACATATGTAGTTAGTCACAAATGTACCACTGAGATATACATTCAATCCATAACACAGCCATACATACACTCACTCAACCATACAGTCCATCACAGATGCACTTTTAAAAACATCCACTCATAGAATCACCCACTCACTCATCTATGCACAGAGTCACACACACCTTACCCACACAAACACTCAGGAACTCATACAGATACTGAGACAAGCAATCAATAACTCATATAGACACTTATATAGCTATTCACAAAACCATGCCGCCACTTATACACCAACACACAGACACATACAAACATTTATACAGTTTAATCACTAGTCTGAAGTACGATGCAGTTAAACGACTCACTTATCGAGTCAGTTACGCAACACAGAAAATCATCCCTTTACACACTTGTACACCCACTCATTCTTTAACAGGCCTTTCCCTATATATATAAAAGATATTGAAAATTTTAAGAAAATCACACATTCACTGGATGACGTCATCAGTGATGTCATCAGTGATGTAATTTGAGATGTCATCATTGATGTGATGAGTGATGTCACTGACCATGTCATGAGTGATGTAATATGTGATGTCATCAGCAGTGGATTGCGGTCGCGCAAGTTATAGTTACCTGATCTAACTATAACGTGGAATTTCATTGGTTTTTTACGAGTGAAATGTCCAGCTAACTATAACTTGTGTGAAACCTATGGTTTTTTCAGTGAATATATATATATATTACCTCATGCACCGCTTGTATTTTATCCGCCGCTTCTCGGAAACAGAGGGCCCGTCGTCGAGCTGGACTCCCCAAGTACAGTCCAGATTAAATTGCCACACAACCTCATAAAGTAAGGATGCCATTTGGGACTGTTAACGATGAACTATATAGACAACATAGTAATAGGTAATGAGTCAGCGCACTTTGGCAGAATTTGTATATTCTGCCATTGCCATTGCCATTGTTAATCTTTATTTCGGCTCCGAGGGCCATAAAAGCAACAAGTATTATCACAATTTACAAATTAAAATGTACACATTAAATCACAATTGCTAAAATATTGCATAAAATTCAGACACCACAGAACTCAATATAAGACTACAAGAAATTCCTGCGCTTTAGCCACATTGCATTTAGGAACTGGGAAACTGCAAAAACTATTGGAGGTTGGGTATCATATTTCAGGACTCTCATTGCATGCTCGCACTCTCTAAATCCAAGATTAATGCAAATGGGCTTAACCCAACGTTTTCTTTGGAGATAATGGGTAGGGCAGAAAAAAAAAACGTGTTTTTCGTCCTCCAGACTATGGCCACAGGCCAGGCAGGCTGTACTATTTTTTGGATCCCACCTGGAGGTAAACGATCTAAGTGGCAAGCAACCCAATCTCAATTGGCAATAAAGTTTCCTAGCTGCAGGGGGACTGACCAGATCTAAAAATTCCTCTTTCCTATAGTTGTCTTTAATTTGTAGGAACTCGGTCGTCAGCCTCCCGGTCTCAGAACGTTCATATAAACACATAAGATGGTAGTTTTTAGCTTGTGCGGCCAGCTTTGCTTTGGATAGGGCCGGACACGACACCTCCGGGGAGGTCCATAGTTCTGGTAGGCCAATCTTGGTGCAAGCATCCTTCACGAAGCTTAACCAGGAGATGTTCTTATGCTTTAATTGAGACCAAACCCCCATAAATTCCTCCCGATAAGAGCCTAACTCTGCATTAGACCAGATTCTCTTCCAGTATACCAGTGGGCGCAGCGTTACCACTTGTTCCATGGGTATTAGGCCAAAATCCAGCCTGATAGGGATCAACAGGGAGCTAGAGGGTAAACCCAATAAACTCCTCATAAAGGAATTTTCAGTCCTGATCAGGCTTTAAATTTTTGAATGACCCCACAGTTCTGCCCCATAGATAGACGCTGCTCTCAGTTGGGTCCTATAAATTTAAATTGCTGGTCCCACTGGTTTGGAGACCAAGCCTCTAAATACTTGTGAAATTCCCCCAGTGGTTTGGGCAAGTTTCAACACAGAGTTGGCAATTTGTCCCCCCCATCCAAAATTTTGTTGTAAGGTAATCCCCAGATAACTGAACGTTGTCACCCGCTCAAGGTGGACACCGTTCAGAACTGGGTTTGGCCGTGTATGCTTGGGGGGGTTGAGAATCATAAATTTAGTTTTAGCTAAATTGATCTCTAGGCCTCTTTCAGCGCAGAAAACCACAAAGCCGTCCAAGATGCGCTGGATGCCAGTTGACGTTCGAGACAGCAACAAGGTGTCGTCAGCGAACATCAACGCTGGCACCAAGCCCTTGGCAAGTCTTGGTGCGTCTATATCCCTAATGCCTTCCAGATGTTTAATGAGCCCATTGATGTATAGACAGAATAGCGTGGGTGCCAACACGCATCCTTGTCGGACTCCTCGGTTAACAGGGAAGCGGGAGGACAGGTCACCATGTTTTCCACATCTGACCTGGGCGAAGTTTTTCTGTGGAGTCTGCTCATAATATCCAAAAGATACGGGGGGACATTAAGGGCCCGAAGCACCTTCCACAGATTTTCTCGTGGTACCAGGTCAAATGCCGACCTCAGATCAACAAAAATAAGGTAGAGGCTGCCACCCTCTAGATTTACGGTCTTCCAATGTATGATCTGAAGTCGAAAAATCTGGTCAACAGTGGAGATTCCCTCTCTGAAACCCGCTTGCAGAAGACTTAGGATATTATAGTCTGACTCCCAGGACTGTAATCTATCCAAAATTATTCGGCCAAACAGCTTTTGTGTGGTGTCAATTAAGCTGATGGGCCTATAATTTGAAGGTTGTAAAGGACAGCCTTTCTTGAATATCGGAACGATTTCTGCACCAAGCCAAGACTCTGGGAGTTCCGCACCCAGCAAAATAGAGTTAAATAAGGCGCAAAGATACGGGACCCAAATCTTTGGTTCTGAGCGTTAGAGATCGCCTGGGATTTTATCCAGTCCCGGCGCTTTATTGGGTATCAGCAAACGTATGGCCGTTTCCACCTCCTTTGGTGTTATATTCATAATGGCATCAGCTTGACAAACAGGTCTGCTGTGGGGAGTGGATATAGATAATACATTGTCATTTGGGCAAGAATACAGGCCCCCATAATGGGCTTCCCATGCCACTGCAGATATATTTGGAAATGAAATAGGGCCAGGTTCTTTCCTACCCGTACTAACAATGGACCAAAAACCCTTGAAGTCTTTAGCCTGCAGGGTTAACCTTAACTCCTCCCATAACTCAACCTCCCAAGCCTTTCTGGCCCTTTGTAAAATTTGTTTATACCTTGCCCTCAAGATTTTTATCCTGCCTTTGTCCGAGGCCTTAATGGCAGTAAGCAAATCACTCTTCGATTTCCTGCACTCTGCGGAATACCATAATTGCCTTTTGGGCGGATAGGACCTAACATTCCCTGTATATTCATATCCTTATATATTATTATTTATATGTTGATATGCATTTATGCATTTGAGATCGATATTTTGTCTCAAAAGCGCACTTGATATTGGGTATTTAGTCCCAATTGGCATGATGTAAATATGTTTTAGTGAGTGATTTCATTATCAGCTATTTTCAAATTTTATTTGTTCATTGTTTTAAAGAATCTATAATGGATTTTAATATTCACATTCATGAAACAACTAAAGAATGTTTTAGATTGTTGCAAGCTCGATTAATGTAATTTCTAAATTCGCATTACCATTTGAAGAACTACAGGTCTGTCTTCACTTTTAATTGCACTGGTAGTTTTCCACTTGACACGCTTTACAAGCAGGATATTTAAAAATGGTTGAGAAGCTTCATTGAATTGTTGCTGAGCAAAACGAAAATGAGCAAAGCGAAATGCGTCCAACAACAGCCAAAATTTGAATTAAAACTTCATATCAAAGACAGAGAGTTGTCATCCTTACTTTGTGAGGTTGTGTGGCAATATATATATATATATATATATATATATATATATATATATATATATATATATATATATATATTATATCCTGAAAAACAACACAAGGTTAAATTGATGTTATAGTTAGGACAAAACACTGAAATTCACCAGTCATAGTTTTTTCATGTGACTACAACTCGCGCCACTCTATGTACAGTGCTGTCATCAATGATATCATGTCAGATGTCATCAGTGATGTTATCAATGATGGCATAGAACATGTCATGAGGGACTTAATATGTGAAGTCATAAGCAGTTCATGATGAGGGTGTTAGTTATAGTTACTTGAAATAACTATAACTGGTGAATTTCAGGTTTTTGTTTTAGTTTAAAATGTTACGTTTAAACTGATAAACTGGAAAAAATGAGTGCTCTTACAATACACATTATACTGACCTACACTGATACCCCAGTGTTGAGACAATCACAGGGCTCTTATGAAGCATCTCTAGCCTGATCTGCATCATGCACTGCTGTTTTGCTTCTGAGGCATTCATAAAGTTCTCACAAAGCCACTCTGTTTTGAATTGTACCATATACTGAGACATCCATGGTATTCTCGCAATGCACCCAATTTCATTATCATAAATGGATATGCCCAGAGACATCAACACACCTTTAACAATGAACCTTTCCTAATTTGCAACATATACTGTTTCTCATGTCAAAACGACATCGGAAAAGATCTTACAAAACACCTCTATATTGACTTGTAATATGTATTTGTGTTATAGAACTTAGACAGCCACAGAGATCTCACAAAGCACTACAAATCTGAAGTGTATACCATTCAGAGGCGCAACTAGAGCCAAATTTCGGGGGGGGGCTAAGAAAACATTTCGGGGGGGGGCTGAAACTTTAAGCACTAGGCAGAGTGGAGCTGCAGGGGCTCTTAGAAGGGGTGAGCAATAGGCAGAATGGAGCTGCAGGGGCTCGTAGAAGGGGTGAAACAACAGCAAGACCTCATTAACATGTAAATGGTCTTTTAAAGACCTGTGAAGTGCTCGGGTGCAGCTGTATGTGCGCCGGGAATCTGTCTCATCCCGGGCTGCCACACACGACGGGGGGGGCTGAAGCCCTTCGAGTCCAATGGGTGTTGCGCGCCTGATACCATGCAATAGTATACATTATGAAGATCCATGCAGAACTTTCATAATGCGCATATACCAAGATTTGCAACACACCCTAGTTTTACAATGTTGAGACAATGCAACACAATGGTGCTCTCATCACAGGCCTCTACGCCTAAATGATTTCCTTGTATATCAGTGCTGAGACATCGACTTTGCGACTGGGAGTCAAAAGAAGTGCAGGAAAATATATGTGCCCAGATTTACAAACGTCTCATGCAACACAGCGCAGCACCCAAAGTTGTTGCACTTCATTGCATGAGAGAGAGAGAGAAGGACAGTGCCATATCTACAGAAATATGGCACTCTCCTCTCCCTACTGGCGGGAGAGAATTATGCTGCCAAGCACCATGCACACACCTTAGTGTATGGTGTCTGCGTGAGTTTTGCATAGGATTTGCACTGGAAGGGTGCCCTTCCAATACAAAATAAATACTATGCTTGGACTGATTTTGCTACTTTTCCTACTTTGTTTGTGTGCTGTACAGTGCAGCACACATGCAAAGTTGGAAAAAAGGAGACATTAAAACCTTTATCTTTTTAATTCCTGCTTTTAAGTGACACTAATGTTTGGTGCAAAACCATGTCTACTGTTATTAGTAGATAGGATTTTGAACCATAAACCATGGGTGGTAGCACCGGAACGCTCACGTGCCACCCATGGAACGCCCCTTTGACACAGAGTAACGCACAGCAGTGCTTCGTGCTGGTTTGTGTTACTTTTTCTTATAAACCAATGCAAATACCAATTTGCGTTGGTTTGTAAATCCCAAAAAAGATTTTGTGTCTGGTCTGTATTCAAAAAGTAACACAAACCTGGCGCAAAACCTTTGTAAATGTGGGCTTTAATCTGTAAACTATACAAAACCATGCAAATGACTGAAGTGAGTGGACCTGGCCATGTTCCGTTGGATTTGGGCATCTCAAGCCTGAAGAAAATCTTGCAAAAGTGGGTCCAAATAGTGCATTTTATAGCACAACTTTCCAATTGCAATGGCTAAAAAGCAATGGGCTTTACAGAGACTTGCACTGAGGGACTCAAACACCCCAATATTTTAGCATCTGGCACAGTACCCGGGCATTATTTTTCTGCGGCCACAAATCATCTACATTGCAATAGTAAAATTATTTTGCAATAGAAACATTGCAAGATTTGTACCTCAGCTATGCCTACAAAGAGGTTCAAGGTAGTGATAGCTTTTCCTATGACGAAGTGACATAATTGCCTATGTTTATTAAAATGCTGCTGGGAAGCTAAGCCAGTGGACAGGGGCATTATAGCGTACTTCATACCTTGTGCAATCCTGTACTATACCTAAATTAATTGAGAAACAGAATCCATAGTAAAAGCAATGACAGCCAAGGATTTCTGATGACAAGCAAGGACTACAGATCTTCAGCCCTTATAATAACTTTGCCAATAAACTGCAAAGTTAATGCAGCTACTGTGCCATATATTGAGGGTACTATAACTCTTGGGTGGTGCCTTTACCCCAGAGCGTGTTAGATCTTTCTGGTCCACAATGATAATCATCACTTTGATTGGCACCTCTTTACCTAATAGCAAATTAAAAAAATTTAAAAAATACACAGCTCTGACTGGCCATTGATTTAATTTTGTGTGATTACTGTTCTCTACTGTATCTATGATTCAAACATACTCTGACCTGAACTGAGCCGGCCTAACAAAGTCAAGTGTAGGAAGGGAGAAACATGGTTATACACAGAGTGCAGTAGTACCCGAGAATGAGAAAAATCAGTTGTAACCTAAGGGTACCCACTACAGGTGCAGCCCAACAATCACCCCAGGCACCAGAGATGGAGCCTGTGATTTGAGTACCCAATAACATTCCATGATCTGTGTTCATTCCCACACTGATGTCGTTCTATGTTGGCACCTTCGCATTAATTAAACTTTCATTATTTCTGTCAGTTTTACACAGGATAAAACCCAGATTGCAGAGGCAGAATATGTTTGAAATGAAGGGTCCTTGATTTTTCCTAAACTTCAGAAGACTTTTAGTATGGCAGATTTTGAATGACAATTCCTTCTAAGGATAGGGTCAAACTCTGGCAAGCAGATTAATGAATGAACGAAGCATTTCTATAGCGCACAGCTACTCAAAGAGTATCCCGGCGTTTTTAGGTATGCCGCAGGTAAATAGCCACAGAGTCAATGCCTATATTCTCCCTTAGGGTCTAAATAGGAATGTCTTCAGCTCCTTTTTGAATTTTCCTTCTTCAGGGGTCTGTCTGAGATATTCCGGTAGGGTATTCCACATATTCGCAGCTTTGACGGAGAAGGAAGCACCACCCCTCAAATGTTTCTGGAAACGGGGAGTTGCAATGAGACCCGCTGAGCTAGAACGCAGCAGTCTCCCAGGGCAGTATGCTTTGACACGGTCATTAAGATATTTGGGTCCCCGATTATAGAGGGCTTGAGGTGTTAGGGTTAGTGGTTTATGCTTAATCCGTTGATGGACTTGCAACCAATGGGGCTTATTGTGGAAACTTGACACGGAGGTAAATTTGGGGATTTTTTATATTTAGTGGACTGCCATGTTCTGCATGTCCTGCAACCTCTGGATCAAATAATCTGGGAGGCCCAGGTACAGAACATTTATGCAGTCCAATCTGGATGAAATCAATGCTCTAACCACTGTGATTTGAGCCTCGTGAGGAAATAGATGAAAACACTTCCTTAACATGCGAAATAAGCAAAACCAAGACTTCACCACTGCTGACACCTGCGCTCCGAATGAGAGCTGGGAGTCGAATAGTACCCCCAGGTTTCTGGTCACCGTTGTTGGGGGAGGGGGCGCGGTGGAGGAACATTGTCAGGCCAAGTCCAGAACCAGCCAGGGAGGGGATCTCGTCCAAATAGTAGGACCTCCGTCTTATCTGGGTTGCACTGCATTCTATTTCTCTTCAGCCAGTCTAACAGTGCTACCAAACATTTGGCAAAGGCTGCCCTTGCCCTCTCAGGCTTCCCATTATACATGAGCAGGAGTTCGGTATCATCAGCGTACAAGATGATTTTGATATTGTGGGATTCCACCACAAGTGCCAGTGGAGACATATAAATGTTGAAGAGTGTAGGACTATGCGACGAGCCCTGAGGCAGCCCCCATTCAGTCCTTAACTTCCCAAGGCATATGGCTTCATCCAGACTACCTGTTCCCGACCTTCAAGTGAGGAACCCAGCCAGTTCAATGCTGAACCTGTTATACCAAGGTGTTTTAGCCAGTGCAGCAGGATGTTATGATCCCCTGTAGCAATCAAAAAGATGCCATCAATGATATGGCCTGCTATACGTGTTGGCCCCATATAAGCTTTCACCAGGTTAAAAGAAGCAAATTAATCCACTAGATGCCTTGTTAGAGGTTCCTCAGCCCTCTCTAAGTGAATATTAAAATCACCAAGCATGGTGAAGTTGGCATATGAAATGCAGTTAGGGGCTAGAGCTTGTTCAAGGGATAACATGAAATCTCCTGCATATCCTGGGGGGGCGACAGACAGTGTTGATCGTCAGTGGAGACGCTAAATTCCAGGGTTTCTGCACCTATAATCCCCTCCAGTAAAAAACTCTTACATATCCTTATAAAAACAATCGCCAACCCACCTCCTCTTTTTCCTCCCCTGTCACACACACATGTGCCTCCGGAAAAGCAAAATGAAGGTCCGGACAAGCGTCCTCCTTCATCCATGTTCCTGTTAGAAAGAGTATGTCCAAAGTCTTCTCCTTTAGTAGATCAAAGACATCTAAGGCATGCTTGTACAGGGAGCGGACATTAATCAGTGCAGCCTTTACTTCTCTTTGCCTCTTGCTGGGGGGGCCCACTCTTACTAGCCAAATGGTTTAATGGGGCGAGGGTGTACTAACAGTTCTTACAAGAAACAGAACCACAAATGTCCACCAACAACATACTAAAGCCCAGCTGGAACCCCCTATTGATGTTAACCAGCTCTTCTGCTGTGTAGGTCCAACTGGACCAGCTGTCTACCGCGCAACTGGCATAATGGCTGGCGCTGGCCGCATTCGGGATGCAGATGGGCGCAGACGGGGTTGCCTTAGGCGCGCCAGTGGCGCCCACGCTGCGCGAGTCCATGCTGCGGCTATGTTTTTAAGTGAAGCCTCCTCCTCCTCACCTGTGCAACACTAGAATGCACCCGAAAGAAGATGGCGTTCTTTGTACCACTCCGCTCTCTTTCCGCTGGAGGAATTTCACCCAGCTCTCTAGCACTGCAAATGCCCTACTTTAAGGGTCCATATGCCTAAAATTGTCCCTGGTGAGTCCGACACTCTAAAAGGGCAGAAGTTTTGCACTTGTTGACATCAGTAGTAAAACCAAAGTGCAGTTTACTATTTCAAACTAGGCATCAGACTCAATACAGTCGCGGCACAATTAACACAGTTAAAACACTGTTAAAAACTCTGACTTAAACAGTAACTACAGAGGTAAAAAATAACCCCCGCCCCCGACTAGTTTGATGAAGGAAGATGCCCGACTCAGCATCGACCCCTTTAGCAATACCTAAATAAATCTTTTTTCTCATCATAGGGATGGGGACATTTAAGGAGAAGGCCGTTTATGAGGTGCAATCAGTGCTTAATTAGAGCAGGTGGTTGGCATCAGCTTTCATTTTTGGGAACTGGGACTTATTTTAGATCATTAGATTTGACCAAAGGAAGAGTGAGGCAGGTACAAAAGGTGAAAGAGGAAGGAAGGGACGGATAGGAAAACAGTCACAAAGGGATAAAGCAGAAATGAAAAATGACCTGCAGGAATGGGATAAAAAATACAGGAATTGTAGGGCGGTGAAAAAAGACACATGAGGTAGATTGAAGAATACGCATCCTTGCTGTTCGACAACAATCCGGTTTTAGGGCTCAGGGCAGGGGCTAGAGCCAAATTTCGGGGGGGGGGGGGTAAGAATTTCTTTTTGGGGGGGCTAATTCTTCCAGCAACAGGCCAAGGGGAGATGCAGGGGCTCTAAGAAGGGCTGAAAACACAACAATGCCTCTTTAACAAGCAAATGGTCTTTTAAAGACCTGTGAAGTGCTCGGGTGCGGCTGTGTGTGTGCCCGGGAAGCTGTCTCAGCCCGGGATGCCACACACGACGGGGGGGGGGGGCTGAAGCCCTTTGACCCCAATGGTCGTTGCGCTCCTGCCTGGGCTTGGGATGGGGTCACGCCAGAGTCCGGTTTTTGAAATCAGGGCAGGGGCCAGGCGTTTTTTTAAAGGGCTGGGGGCCAGGGGAGGTAGTGCCAGTGGTCCGGTTTTAGGGATCTTGGCAGGGGCAGAGTGTTTTTTAAAAGGCCTGGGGGCCAGGGAGGCTCACACCGGGGACCAGATTTAGGACTCAGGGCTGCGGTCAGGGAACACCTTTGCCATGCATAAGCCTTTAACATTCATGCCTTCACAACGGAATTCACTGTAAAGGCATTCGTCGCAAAGGTATAATCGCTGTAAAAAAAATGCATGGTAAAGTTTATGCGTGGTAATGGCATTGGCATTGTAACACACGCATGGTAATAGCATACGCTGCAATGCAATGCGTTGTTCCGTCATACATCCCTGGAGCACCCACCTTCAAAGGGGTCATAGGGAAAGTGAACTTTATAGCTCACTCCAATCTATTTCCCTGTCTCGACATTTAATATAGATGTTCGTATTGTTTGGCATCATAGGACATGATTCAGTAAAAAAATGGTGCTAGAATTCAAAGTTGTTGTGAACAGAGGACCCCAAATATTTCTTGCCCGGGGCCCACAAAAAACTTAAGATGACACTGCTGTGTATATATAGTCAAAACACTCAAAGTCGTTCTATGCCTTCTATTGATTCAAGAATATTGTTTCTGGGCTAAGTACTTCTAGATTGTCTAATAAATTAGTCCTCAGTTTTTCAATATCTGCTTGAGAAGGAAGTCCATGAAAAAATCTTTTGAAAGGGAACCGGAATCTGCACGTAAATATAAATGTTAATCTGACTGAAAATATTTCTGCCCTTAATGATTGCCTTCCATGGCTGGAGGGACATGTATTTGTCAGTAGTGATTTCTTGAGCAAAATGAGTTGTCAAATCAAATTTAACTTATGCACAAAATGTGTTTACCCACAGAGGAATAAAATGTATCTTTATACAAATAAAAACAAATTAAATCAATTTCCCATGAGAGCACGGTCTGTGTCAAGGATTTCAGATATGAATAATAATTATTTCCCACATGATTCAGTAGTTACAAGTTCGAATCTCTGGTTGGCCTGTTCAGTTTCCATCCTCTAGAAGCAGTGTCGGCTCGCACAGGTATCACTGTGGGGCGGTGAGGCAGGGCGGAGGCTGGATTTGGGGGGTGGTAGTGGAGTTTGACATACGCCGGGAAAGACTAAAGTAAAATAAATAAAACCACTTACTTTGCGCTCACCGTATCGTCGAGTTGCTATGCGCCGAGCGCAAGGTAAGTGGTTTTATTTATTTACTTTCACCTTTCCCGTCGTATGTCAAACTCCACTACCCTCCACCCCGCCCTGTTGTGAGTCAATAATATACCTACACACTATATATAAAACACTGCTTAAAAAAACAAAACAACATGCAAACTTACAAGGAGGACTTTTTGGGTGCTACTTACTTAAGGCCCTGCACAGTTCTCTGCTATGGGAATTTATGGTACAACTGAAGCACTGGCTTCCTTCCTAGAGATGAATAGCCTAATTTCATTTTACAGAAAATAAAGGAAAATGCAAGTTTGAGAAAAACAAAAGTAAAAAGTTGCTAATGTTTTGTGTTCTCTTTCAGCTGTCATTCAGAACAATTATATGAAAGTGAATTTGAATGATAAGGAAATTGGTCTTTGCATGGCAAGTGACAAGATTCACAATGTTCAGAATTCGAAAGCTGGCAAGACAAGCTTAGCATTTACAGATGGAACAAAAGTAATGAGGGAATCAATGTTTGTGAATCATGTTTTTTGCAAACTATCTGAAGGTGTGGGAGGTAATTGGAAAGCTTGAGTTCAGGTTGAGCAATTGGACTTAAGCAGCCGCGGCCCATGGAGGTAAGAGCGGTGGGACGGTGGGCCCAGGTGTGGGGGGATTTTCTACAGTCGACGACGAGGAAATATTAATTATTTATTCAATTTTTCCTCGAGGTCATCTGTCAAATCCCTCCCAACCTGGCCACACTGCTCTGCTGGACTTAACTCCACTGTGCCTGATTAATAGTTTGAATTGTACCAATGTGAGAACTTTTTCAGGAGTCCCAGTCCACTTCTGGGTTACTGGACTTACTACTGAGCCCAACATTGACCACCATGTACACCCTCTTTAGCATTTGACCCTAAGGGTATCAATGTCAAGGACTCTAAGTCTTACTTGGGATTGTGGTCCGGGGTTAGTGACATAGCACTCCATACGCATCAGGTATTATCATTTGTTCTTATATGAAACAAGTGAGAAATAGAGTCCGAGGGAAACACACGACCACCCTGGACAAGTTCCCCTACTAATTATGTATAAACAAAGAGGTCCAGGGGTCGAAAACACAAAAATACAAAAATCAGTAAGGTGGAGAATATGGAAACCTGAATGGTACTCAAACTACTATCTGGACAAAGAAGTCCTCATAAAGAGGACGTAATCCCATCACCCACCGTGGTGGCATGCTTCATCATATGGGATCTCCTCTTAACCACACCTGGTGTGGTTAAGGAGCTACTACTCCCTGCGTGTGTCTAAGGGAGGAGCTCACGGATGTTTTAACTATACAAGAAGGATCAGATCTCCTAAAGATCAATGAAGATAGCCTAGATGAGGTAAAAAATCAAGTGCAGTGTAAGAAAAAAGTGATATAAAATTGACTACAGGGAAAGAAAGCTTTAATGAAGATTTCCCGGTGCCAATGTTAAAAGAACAGTAGTAGCGCAGTCTGAACGAATTTACGAGCGTTGCCTCACGCCCTGAGTTGTGACCAGGAGCGGCAGGCGGTAGTCCCGATTTAATACGGGTACCTATCTTCTTGTCCTGTAGTGTTCTATACAATAGAATCTACACTCAGGTACAAAGTTGGTTGTATCGTTTTGATTTAATATAGTTTTTGTGACAATTATACACATTAGTGATTTAGGCACTAAGTTTCAGCTGTAGAATTTACGAGCGCGCATACAGTGAACCAAACAAAGGTCTACATGTTTCAGCCAATATAGATCAAAAGATTGTGATCATGGCTTTCTTCAGGACCATACAAAAAAACTACTGCAGCCGAAACTTAGTGCCTAAATCACTAATGTGTATAATTGTCACAAAAACTATATTAAATCAAAACGATACAACCAACTTTGTACCTGAGTGTAGATTCTACTGTATAGAACACTACAGGACAAGAAGATAGGTACCCGTATTAAATCGGGACTACCGCCTGCCGCTCCTGGTCACAACTCAGGGTGTGAGGCAACGCTCGTAAATTCGTTCAGACCGCGCTAATACTGTTCTTTTAACATTGGCACCGGGAAATCTTCATTAAAGCTTTCTTTCCCTGTAGTCAATTTTATATCACTTTTTTCTTACACTGCACTTGATTTTTCACCTCACCTAGGCTATCTTCATTGATCTTTAGGAGATCTGATCCTTCTTGTATAGTTAAAACATCTGTGAGCTCCTCCCTTAGACACACGCAGGGAGTAGTAGCTCCTTAACCACACCAGGTGTGGTTAAGAGGAGATCCCATATGATGAAGCATGCCACCTCGGTGGGTGATGGGATTACGTCCTCTTTATGAGGACTTCTTTGTCCAGATAGTAGTTTGAGTACCATTCAGGTTTCCATATTCTCCACCTTACTGATTTTTGTATTTTTGTGTTTTTGACCCCTAGACCTCTTTGTTTATACATTATCATTTGTTCATCATAAATCATGGCCGAGCCAGTAATTAAGCTTAAAAAAAAGGAAAGACACTATGTATAACAAACTCAGGGCTTTTATTAAGGGTACTAATGAGAAACAGTTTCCACGGTAATCTGATGATGAGCTCTTGCGGTAATGTGCATTGTCCCTTGACCCTTAATGGGAATATTGTGGGTAGCTTTGGCAGGGTTGCTCTGTCTTACTCAAGGTGTTGGGCTCAGCCCCAAATGAGATATGCACTGTTCTCAGGTACAATCCCACCATACCTCTCATTCCTTGGTGACCTCTCATTCCTTGGTGAAGGTTTGTGATGGCCTTTCTAAGTAGATGCTACCTGCAGGCATCGCTGTCAATGGAGAAGTCCCAATACTGGCAATGTGCACTCCGCATGACCCACCAGGCAGATATGTTGCTATATATGCTTACCTCATTCAATATGGTTGTGCTTCAGGCTATGAATGCCAGCACCCACAATCTCAGGAGAGCCACAGCAACACCAGCACCAGTCACAAGACAGTTGCACTGGGATCAAAGTGCTCATTGACCTGGAGGTCTTGCTGTTTGGATTTTCCTGAGGCCCAATTACAAAACTCTGCCTCACAAACTAGGTAGGTGCCAACCCTGGGTGTGGTGGTAAACATGCTATGCAGGTGCAGGCTTTTTTTAAAGGTGTTGGTCTTTTTTCAGCACTTCTTCAATTCTTCTCAGCGCAACCTCATACAGCCATTGGTAGTTCTCCAGTTCTATGGACAATCATTGGTGCTAGCTGATGCAACAGAACTCATCAGATTGAGATACATGATACCCTCAGGTGACCGTATAACTGTCTATGCTACAGGAACACATAAGACTCTGCAGACTTCATCCTTAGCGCAGTGATGCAGTCTGTACCTTTGTCACAGTAGTCTTGTTGATTTTTCTGACCTGGGCTCCTTCACAGCATCTTCTTTATGCAAGGGTGCCTTCAATGCCCTCCTGCGCAGTTAGACACCTACGTCCATCAAAGGTTGGTCCAGCCAGCCCCACATGGTAGGCTACTTACGTTTTCCCAGGTTACTGCGCCCAAACCAGGTAAGGGGATCAGCAACCCTAACACAGAGCTCAGTGGGCTCTCCTGATCGCCACTGATGTAGAACCACAGGCTTGTGATTAGGAAATTTTGGCACACTGACTGGAAATTTCTGTCCCATTTTTAAACTTGAGCTGCAAACAGTCCTTCTGGATTCCAGCAGTTCAGTTGTTTGACTGGTTCTAAGCAGTTCTGCCATTTTGCTATTTCCACACAGACCGGCAGCACAGCCAAGGTCTTTGTTAGAAGTGTGAGCAGTCAGGCAGAGGCGAGCTGGGAGTCTCCTCTCAGGAGCAACTCAAAACAAGAGCATAAAGGCAAGTGCCCCACTTCATCACCTGTTGCCCTTTGGAGTGTAGCCTGTCCCGTAGACTACTGGACCAGAGGTGTTTGACAAAATATGTTTTTAAAAATATTGGGAGACAGAAATATTGTAAATTAAATATTGTGACACACAAATATGGTAATACAGAAATATTGTTGACAAGAATATAGTTTTTTTGAGGTAATATCGTTCTGAATAATTCCCGCGTTCTCTGAAACGTTGCATCATGATTTGTTGTTCTCTATTATATGCCTCATTGGTGCTGCAATTGTGGCATGCTCTAAGGAGGTCCCCATAGGGGATAATCCACTTGTGTGAATTAGGATGACGACTGCCAGCATGTAAAATGCTATTATCAGCTGTTTCCTTTCTGTGTAATGGTGTACTTAATGTGTTGCCCTGTAGGTGGATAGCAATATCCAAAAATTCTCTGTTGACATTGCTTATCATATAGGTGAATTTTAGATTTAAATCATTGGTATGTAACATGATGATGAATTTCTCTGCCAATTTTGAGCCTGATTACGAGTTTGGTGGTGCGGCGCCGGGTCCGCTCTGCTGCGGCACCGCCAAACCGGCGATCGGGCCACCAACTCGCCGGATTACGAGTGTAACTCATGTCTGGTGGGCTTTTTTTTTACATTTCCACGGTGGTGCCTCTGAAAATGGGCACCACAGTGGGAATGCCAAAAATAGTTCCTGCACTGCATGGACTGTAAAAACTGTGGTGCATGCACACAGGGGGGCACATGTTGTGCCTTTCTGTGTGCACCCCATGGCCCTGAGGCACAAGGGGGCCCTGTACTGCCCTCTTTGTTACCTCGCCGCCATGGTTTTCATGAAGTAGGTGGTGCAGATCGGGGTGTACAAATTCTTCCTACTTCCACGGATAGAGTAATTTCACAGTTACACGCACATACACTCATCATACACTTGGGCCCATTTTACTAACATACGCTTGAATACTCTATCAGCACTGAACCGGTGGAAAGAAAAACTCCTAAACACCCTGCATCTACACTGAGGTCGATAAGACCTAATTGTTACTGTCCTGAGTCATGATCTAAACAATCTATACAACAATAATCAAAATAGAGTACTCAATAATTGACAAGAAATAACCACCAACACTGTATTTAAAATAATGGTACTTTATCTAAAATTAGTCAAAGAAAATCAATCAGAGTAAATCATTATTCTCATAATTACCTATTCTAGCTAAATGTCATGAATGGGTCAGGACAGGTCTCTCAGTAGAAGTCTCCCAAGTCGCCGTCCTCACAGCATCGATCCTCACCAACGCAGGTTTGGGAAGAAGTGGCCTTAGACCCTCTCTAGGCTAACAATATTTATAATGAATTTTGCAAAAATAAAGAAACATAAAATGTTCTAAACGTCCGCTGAACCGCTGAGCAGAGCGAGCAGGAAAGGATGTAGCATCGCTACATTTGGAAAATCTCCGCTCAGAAAAATCACAAAAATAAAAAGACGGAAGAAGGAAACTCTAGTTTTACAAATGTTTCTTTTACATTCACATTTCCTCGGAACCAGCGCTGCAATCACAAAGTTCATTGTGGCTCCCTTGTCCTCCAAGGACACTTGGACATTCGCCCAGAGCTGCTGTCCTCACGGAAAACTTTTAAACCAGGCGAAGACTGTGGTCAGATGACTCTCGACCATGTTCAGCAAGGCCTTCTCATCAAAGTTCGACTACTCGAATGCAGGCTTTAAACGGCAGCCATTTTTAAATAGGCCAAAACGTACCATCTTAATTAAAAAGAGACAAAACAACGTTACCACAGCATAGTGATTAAACAGTGTTAACCCCACTAATACCCTTATGTGTATGTAATTATCTAGCCTTTGCAACACAGAAAAGCATTAGTACACGATATTTCAAAAGCGTTTTGTGCTTTAAAACAAACAGCACTTAGAAACATTCATTTAATAAAACATGCACATTATTATTAAGCAACATGAATGCATCCCCACGTGTAGTTTTCTCTTGTTAGTTCGTTTTGGTTAATCAGAACATTTACACAAAACAAATAATTAATAGTTACAAATTAATATTTTTAATTTTCGACAAATAGACAAACCAGAGCTTAAAAACCCAATAGATTTTCAACAGAAAACTCTGCTCCAGCAATCCCCCCTTTGGTGATATTATCACCAAATAAACAACCCAAAAAAAAAAAAATTTGTAAAATTTAGTCCCGTTTTAGGAGAAATTGGAAATGTCTTTTTCTCCTTACACAACACTACACACCAGACACCCTTTCATCATCCCTCTTTGTTTCCAAGTAAACACTCTCCCTCAATTCTTCTAATTCTATTTCTTGTGGTTCTCTTTTCAACCTTTTATTTCTCTTTTCAATATTTCTTTTGATTAATTTCTTTTTCCCTCCCCTGTTTTTACAACACAAACACACCAATCTTAGTATTAATAAAGCAACAATTATACAGGTCAAAGGAAACAATATTTTACCTATAATAGTACTACCTATTTTTGCAATAAAACTCTTAACAGCTATCACCTTATTAGCTAATTTAGTCCAGATACTCTCAGCTTCCAGTGGTACTAATTCTTCATGCAAATCAGTAATATTTTTGATATAGACCTTCAGGTCTTTGCTTTCGTCTGGAATGTAAGTGCAACAATGTTGAACTTTCAGCATTCCACAGACTCCACCCTCCTTGGCCAATAGAATATCAAGGGCAAGTCGATTTTGCATAGACATGGCTCGTACGGCAATCAATTCCGTATTCACCAAAAGAAACCCTCCAGCGGTATTTGTCGATAAGCGATCCACCACTGTTGACAGCTTCCGAATTCCATAAGCATTCAAAGAAATTCCCACTGCTGGAATTAAAGCACCAAAAATATCACCCACAATTTCAGACCAAGTTTCTCTCTTAAAACGTGTTAGTAAATTTATATGTTCTACATCTTCTATTCTATCTATATGAAAGATCTTTGGAAAGACCAGGCCCACATAACACGTGCCATACCAATGGTCAGGCAACCTGTAATAAGCCTTGTTCCCACAAACATAATACACTGCTGGGAAAATCGGATCTTCTCCTCCCTTGAAACCCCATCCTGTTGCAATGAAGTATGTATCATGACACTCACTAGTCCCAACAAAATATGTATCATATTGGGATTTCCTTCTTGTAATGCACAGCTTACCCTTCGGTGGTGCATCTAGAGCTTGGACTAGCCCCATTTCTCAATTCTTTTCCCATCTCAATGTCCCAAATTGTCTCACTCATTTTATATTTCCCTGCTTTCTCATGCATGCTCATTCTCCTTTCCTCCACCATGTTTAGGAAAGCCTTCTCCTCTTCTTTCAGACTGCAAGTTAAATTGTTCTTAAAAATGTAATCTAATGTTAATTCTTCTTTTTCAATAAAAATCTCACCAAAAATGTTAGCTTCTTTAGCTGGATTCAGCTTTTTGTTCATTGACAATTGCCCAAAAATGTTATCTTTGTTAGACATCTCATAATCTATTTTCTCTAACAGATAAAAAACACTACTTAACACACTACAAGAAATTCCATACGTAGCTGGTAAATGGTGATAAGTAACACCCTCTGAAACGGATGCAGGTAACTGCATACATACGTAGCAATCCCTAACTTCCATTGTCTTCACATATTCGTACAACAACTTTGAAAAAACATTGCTAGAAAAATCATTAATTGACCTATCTTTATGTATGTAAGTATTACTAATTCTAGTTGGAACTACTTTTTGTGAACTCTTCCCTACATTAGTCACATTCTCTGCATGCATCTCAAATGTACCTATTGTAACTCTAAAAGTAACTAATAAAGCTAAAACACCCCATAGTAGCATTAATAATCCAGTACAGCAGCAGCACATTTTACACCATCTTCTTAGGAAGGCACATCTACTTTGGTTATTCTCTATATTAGCCATTTTACTACATTGACCATGTCTTTTGACTTAGCCTCTACTACTCCACTACTGGAACTTTTAAAACTTCGAATTCTTGATTACTTCAAACAACTAATTTTCAGTCTTTCTTCCTTTCACTCTTCTCCAAGTGATTTCTTCTGTTCACTCAATTTGGATATTCATCATTCTTCACTTCAACTTCTTCAACATCAAATTGTATTAGATCTCCAATAATATCCTCAGTATCCGACTTTTCATCAATGTCAGTCAAGATTACTTTCAGGATTTCACCTGTATCTTCCTCAACCACTTCTCGTACGGTCTCCTCTGGATTTCCTTGACTTTCTGCCTCTTCACCTTCAGACAGTGCCACGTACGTCCATTCCGGCGACCTATACTTCTGGTTAGGTTTTCTTATCCTCTTGATCTCCTCTGGTTCTTTTGATTCTTTCCGCTTTTCACCTTTTGCTAGATTCTGACTCGACACCTCATTCACTTGTTCAGCTTTCGAGGTATTTGCTCGTATCAGTCTGTATCTCAGCTTCTTTATTCTGTTGTTAGGCCAAAGATCTCCTCTTATAACCTTTTTCGGCCTTATTTCTTTATTATTTCTTTCTCCAATCCAAGTTCTCTTTCTCAGAACTCGACCCTCTGATTTCTCATTCTCACTTTCATCCGATTCTGTTTCAAATGCCTCTTGTTCTTCAACAGTTTTCTTTCGCTCCACAGTCTTTTCCACCACTGTTTGAGACTTCTCTATTTCTGTCCCTCCTCGGGTCTCCGACACGCAATCTTCTTGCTGTCTACTTGTCCCTTCACCTAGCTTGTCAAGAATGTTCCCTACACCTCCTCGGGGGTCTTCCGCAATCTGTCCCTCTCTATCTTCTTCTGACCCTGCTTCTTCAGGTATAATCTCAAGTGGTTCTTCAATCTCCTCTTCTGATTCAGGAGTAGTCTCTGTGAAATTGCTCTTTTCTCTTCTTTTTCCTCCACTGCTTTTTGGAACTTCAGGCTTTCTTACAGAATCTGATCTCCTTTCTGAGACTCTCAATGGTTCTCTTGAAGCTTTTTCTGCTTCTTTTTCTGAACTTCGATTCTTTCTCACTGGTTCTGTATCTTCATCATCACTGGAATCTGACTCTTCAAAATACTCCTTACCAGTCCCATCCTTTGGGTTTGGAACTCTCAGAGTATGACTCGCATGTACCCAGTTTTTCACACCAGCACACTTCACTGCAGTTGTCGTAGTCAGAATGACTTGTCTTGGCCTTCCCCACCTTGGAACCAAGCAATTTCTTCTTCTGTGTACTTTAATCCTCACCCAGTCCCCTGGACTCAGATCATGAGCTTGCTTCTTCTCAAGTGTGGTAGCGTCTTCTCCAACCTGGTGAAACACAGAATGAACTGCGTCAGCCAGGCCTCTACAGTAATCCAAAATCATGTCATCAGTTATTGTCATCAACTTATTGACAGGTACAAATGCATGACGCATTGCACATCCCATCAAAATCTCATGTGGACTCAAACCAGTAGTTCTATCTGGAGTAGATCTAATAGTCATTAGCACTAGAGGCAAGACATCAGGCCATTTCATTCCAGTGGCTAAACACATCTTACCAATCCTGTTCTTGATCGTGCCATTCATCTGCTCCACCACGCCAGAAGCCTCTGGCCTGTATGCACAATGTAGCTTCTGCTGTATGCTCAATGCTTCACAAATCAAACTCATGAGCTCATTATAGAAGTGTCCACCTCTATCAGACTCAATCGTTACTGGAAACCCATACCTAGGAATCAACTCCCTTAACAGTAACTTTGCCACTGTTACTCCATCATTTCTCCTGGTCGGATAGGCCTCCACCCATCTTGAGAACAAGCAGACTACCACTAGAACATATCTTAATCTGTTCACTTGGGGCATTTCAATGAAATCAATCTGCATTCTCGTGAAAGGACCACCTTCTCTGCCTATCGTTCCCAGACTCACCACTGTCTTTTTCCCAGTGTTAAATTGCTGGCAAATCAAACATCTCTGACAGATGCTCTCTGCAATTGTCCTGAACTTTGCATTGTACCAAGTCTGCTTAAAAGACCTGATCATCGCATCCCTTCCCAAATGTCCTTGGCCATGATACATCCTTGCCATTGTCGACAGCATAGAGTTAGGCATGACTGGTCTGCCATCTCTATAAACCCAAACATGGTCTGTTTCTCTTGGGGCACAACCTGCCTTGATCCAGTCTTTCTTTTCTTCCTTTCCTGCCTCATCCTGCAACTGTTTCACCTCATCCCACGTCTCTAGGACATTAGTAAACATCACAGAACAAAAAGACATTTCACCTTCTCGTTCCCTATTAATCGAATGATTATTTTTCGCACAATACTGTGCAATGTCATTAGCAAATCTGTTTCCAAGAGTTACAAAATCATCTCCTTGTCCATGAGCAGCACATTTCACAACTGCTAATTCTTTAGGCAGCTGTATCGCCTCAAGTAATTTCCCAATCACTTCAGCATTCTTTATCGGACTCCCACTCGACGTCAAGAAACCTCTCTGCAGCCACAGCTGGCCAAAATCATGCACAACTCCAAATCCATACTGACTATCAGTTATCACAGTCACTCTCAGATTCTCTCCAATTTTACAAGCTTTTGTCAATGCCACCAATTCAGCAACTTGTGCAGATTTCACTCCTTTCAATGGTGATGCTTCCATAACTTCTGAAACCTTGCACACTGCATATGCTGCACTCAGCACACCCTCATCATTCCTCAGACATGATCCATCCACAAACAGCACATGATCACTCTCAAGTAATGGAAGATCCCTTATGTCTGGTCTCGGTTTTGTACAGTAATCAAGCACATCCAAACAATCATGATCATCTTCTGTCTTCACACCCACATTTTCAATATCTGGCAACAATGTCGCTGGATTCACATTCACACATCTCTCAAGAGTCACATTTGATGCTCCCAGAAGGACTTTCTCATATTTAGTCAGCCGACTATGTGACATGTACTGGGTTCTGCTTCTTGTCAAAAGAATTGCCACATTATGAGGTACGAATACCCTTACAGGATATCCCATTATGATTCCCTCACTCTGTTCCAGACTTCTGCATGTTGCAGCCACAGATTTCAAACAACCTGGTAAACCTACAGCTACATGGTCAAGTGTCAATGAGAAGTACGCAATAGGCCTCCTCAGCTGTCCATGCTTCTGAATTAACACTGAAAGTGCACATCCATTTCTCTCACTGCAGTACAACTCAAACTCCTTTTCATAGTCTGGCATACCCAAAGCAGGAGCTTCACACATTCTGCTCTTCAGCTCCTCAAATGCTGCCATTTGTTCTCCATCTAGTTCCAATGGGTCTTTTACCTCACTCTTTGTCAGCTTAATCAGTGGTCTTGCTATCAGAGAAAAGTTACTAATCCACTGACGACAATAACCCACCATCCCCAGGAACATTCTCACTTCCCTCTGGGTCGTTGGGGCCTTCATTACCCTGATGATTTTAATCCTGTCATCAGTCACCTTTCTCAGACCTTTTTCAATATTATGTCCAAGAAAATGCACCTCTTTCGTGCAAAATTGCAATTTGGCTGGAGATACTTTTAACCCTCCATCTGCCAGATGATTCAGTAAAGCTATAGTATCTACTTCACAAGCTTCATGTGTCTTTGATGCCACAAGTAGGTCATCAATATACTGCACTAGTACTGAATTTTCAGGCATAATCAAGCTTTCCAATGATTTTTTCAATAACTGATTGAATATCGAAGGACTCTCTGTATACCCCTGTGGGATACGACACCATGCTAAAATACGCTGGCCAAACCTAAATGCAAAAATCGGCTGGCTGTCATGATGCAATGGAATTGAAAAGAAAGCATGACACAAATCAATCACTGTGTACCACTCAGCATCATGTGGAATCTGATACAAAATCACTGACGGATTTGGCACAATGGGACAACATGCCACCACAATTTGGTTAACTTTTCTCAAATCTTGTACAATCCTGAACTTCCCATTAGGCTTCTTTAGCCCCATTATCGGTGAGTTACACGGGCTACTCAGTAGTTCTCTCAAAACTCCTTGCTGAATCATTTTCTCAATAATAGGAGTTATTCCTTCAATTATTTCTGGTGTCATTTTGTACTGAGGAATGTTAGGATAAGTAATTCCCTCTTTCACTGAAATTTTCACAGGATCTACATTATTCATCAATCCCACATCCTCTCCAGTAAAATCCCAAACTGTCCTTTTCACTGTGTCTCTCAGCTCTTGAGGCAAATCCTCCGGATCAAACACAGCATATGCACCGACCATTTCTCTCTCTCTATTATCTAGAGTCATTCGGTACAAAACATCCTCATCTGGTGTTTCAAAAGCTATTCCATCTGGCGTACAAAAAATTGTACAGTTCATCTTACATAGCAGATCCCTGCCTAACAGGTTCACTGGACTAGTGTCACAGACAATAAATCTGTGCATGTCTGAAAATTTCCATATTTGTACCCTTACTGGTTCAGTAAGACGTGTCTTGATTTGTGTATTGGCTACACCAACTACTTGGATTGCTTCATCCGAGAGAGGAAGATTTCTAATATCTGCTGACCTGACAGTTGATCTTGTCGCACCTGTGTCTACTAAAAAAGTAACACTTTCTTCATTTATTTTCCCATCTACAAATGGTCCTGCCTGGTCTATTTCTAGAGTTGCACCAAGTATGCACTCTTCCTCCTCTCTTCGGCACCGTCAATAATCACCTTCAGACTCACTCCCTTCATTCTTTAACAAGTCCTGCTGTACCTGGTTAGAAGGCCTTTGTTTGTTTACCTGCTCATCATTGTAGAATCCTGAATCCTGATTGTACTTTTGTGACCCTCTATTCTGCGGCAAGGGCGGTTTTGGCTCTTGACTCTGCTGTCTCACAACCTTCTGTTGTTGCTGCTGTTGATTATTCCCCTCGTTCTGCACCTGTTGATTTAATGTTTTACCCTCATTATTCGCTAATGGTGGATTGGTACATTCAGATCTCCAATGTCCCAGTTGGCCACAGTTGTGACAAGGGAATTTCTTTTTGGCTTCCTCAAGATTCCCCTTCCCTTTCCCTGCATATCTGGGCCTATTCCCTGCATTATTTGCCTGTTCCACCAACTGTGCTTCTTGTCTTTCCGCAACTTTCACTTGTGCCCACATTGCCTTTTCTTTCAGCTTTCTCTGTTTTGCTTCAATTTCATCACTGAAGTACTTTGCATGTCTCAGAATCTCATCTATTTTCTTACTCTGCCAGTCCACTGTATGCTCACGAATTCTCTCACTAATCTCAGGTCTCAGGCCATATACAAATCTGTATACAAAATGACTCAAATCTTTGTCACCCAGGTGCTCATCCCCGCTGAATTGTTTAAAAGCCAGTATCAGCCTCTCATAAAAAGCATGAACTGATTCTTTTGCTTCCTGATGTGTTCGATCTATTTTAACCCAGTCTGTCTCTTTTGGAGGTACTTTACTTTTCAGGTATACGATCACCTGCTCATACTTCCTCATTACCTCTGGATCTGGTGCTCCTGTTCTCTGATCTCTTGGATATTCCTCAGTAGGCCAACTTACAACTATTTTACACTCAGCCCACAAGTCTGCTGGAACAATTATATCAAACAGACTATTCAGGTCAACCCACAGCACTTTTGACAATTTCACAAACCTGTCTACCTGCCTATACCACTCGACGGGCTTTTCTCTCAGTCGAGGGAAATCATTCGTAAATGATAAAATATCCATGTACATATCCTCCTCCAGGTATTTCTCTCATAGGATAAGCATCCACTGTTTTCTCTTTTTCTCTTACAGGAAATGCTGAATAAGTCCTGTCCCCTGATTCTTCTCTTTTCTTGTACCACCTATCTTTCCACTTCTCTACATCACCCCATCTTCGCAACAATGCGACCATTTCCTTAATCTGTCCTGTTCTACCAGCACCATTCAGATTTTCAATATCTTTATCTGTGAAATCCATCCTGTAAGACTTCTGCAAAGCTTTCACCTTATCAATTTCAACTCCCTGCTCATTCGCTATTGCTCTTAACCTGTCATGCGTATTTCTTGCTCTCCAGGTGATGTTTTTACACATAAATAACAGTTCACCATCATGATGATTTTTTAGAATTTCTGTAGGAATTGTCCCTGCAACAAGCTCCTCTAATTCTACACGTAACCTGGCCACATCAATTGCCTGTGAATCGTTATCCCTCTTTTGAAGGACTTTCATCCAATCATTCAAATCTTCAGCTGTTATTTCAGTAGTTTTTCTCACTGGAACCACTTTCTTCTGTGGTTCTAATATCGGCATCCCTGAACAACTAGCTTCACTAGCATCCAATCTCGAATTAGACTGTACCTCTAATCCTTCACTACATGTGTCATGTCTGGATTGTCTCAGATCACTGTTTTCTGTCCTTTTTCCTGAATCTCCTGAGGGACCAGCCAAACTTGTTATCTTATTCCCAACATATGGAATCACCAAACCATTTTCACCTGTCCTCTGCTTATCAAAAACAGGCATAACCGGACCTATGGTTACAGGTACCGTAACAGCTTCCAGATTCTTTGTTAGCTCTCTAATCTTTTCAGTCAGCTCTGATGTAGTTCTGGCTAATTCTCTCGTATTCTCGTCACCACATCGATTCTCTCTCTCCCTGAAAGGATTACCACTTCTTAACTCAGGTGTCACATTTTCTGTCTCAATGATACGCAATGTATCTCTTATCGGAGAAACAACTGGTGTGCTTTCTTCTGGTTCTGGTCTATATGGAGGTGGTCTCTTGTAAATCATGTCATTTAAGACCTCATCCTCATACTCATTAACTCCATATCTTCTCACTTCTGCCTCAGGAACCCTTTCCGCACCCTTCCTTTCTTCTCTCTCGTCAACTGTTCTCATAGGATATAATCCCTCTGACATGCTAGCATCTCGCCATCTCTTCATTCGATCATGATGAGTTTCACGATCATGCCTTCTTCCAAACATGTATCTGTAATTGCCTCCAGACCTCTGCTTTTCTCGCTCATGTACTTCCTCTTCCCATTCCACTAAAGCCTCAAACTGTGTTGGCCTTGGTCTTGGGTCAAGACACAACATCTTTTCCCGTAAATTTTTCAACACGGCCAGATTAAATAAACCATGTTCTGGGAATGCTAGGACACCATCTTCCTTTGTATACCTAACCCAATTCTCCAACCATATACAGGTATGATACCCATATCTTGCAGCCATAAAGGATGCAGGCGTTTTCGTTGGAGGTAACAATTCACCTTCTCTTGTTTTAACATCTTTATCCTTGTCAAACCAGCGCTTTATTTTTCCGAACAAAGATTTTTTCTTTTTCTCTTCTTGGTAATACATTTTAGCGTTTACCAAAACTTTCTAATCCCTTCCGTAATACAACTACACTGTACTATTTTTCATCCAATAACAGCGCGACTCACACCAACGCACCAATCCTGGAGCGTCTACGTCACAAGAGTATAGGGTGACTCTTTCCAATCCTTGCGCGGCTCACACCAACGCACCAATCCCAGCGCGAACACTATTCTGATCTAATATCCAATCAGAGCGCGGTCTGCTTGACGTCAGCAGTCGCTGCAGACGCTCTACTCCTGTCTCCTGTCACTCGTCTACCCCTCCTTTACAAAACTTCTCAGTAGACTTCGTGTCAAATTCTACAAAATCTATTAGTTACAACATATAAACATCTCCATTGTCTGCTTCGCTAACCATAGAATAGTAAAGAAATCTATTTCACAAGAATCCCGTCTTTCACTCACTTCTGTTCCAGTACGGAATTAATACTCTCGTTGACACAGTAGCACATCCCTCTACTCTGCCCTTCTATCATGCATTCATTAACTGTTTCCTCTAGGACTGCTCCAAAGAGTTTTACAATCAACTAAATGCTCGTACATTCACGCACATTCATACAAGAAAATGTAGTACATACACACAGAATCCTGCTTCCCGAGAACAGCGAACAATCTGTCCCGCCACAGAATTATAACACACATTAACCAAGCAGCTTTCCTCTGCCCAGTTCTTCAAACAAGCTCAGAGAATACCTATTACTTCTCCCGCGATAAGCTTTAACGGTGAACCTTACGGATCCCTGGGACTTAAGACCAGAGTTTCACAGATAACCTTCGCTACCATACGCACTCCTTTTATACCAGAAATATTTCTAATAGTAACATACGACAATGTCACTGATTCCGAACTCAGACAATGTGACGCGCAACTTCAATTGTCACACGTTTTTCCTGCATACATACAGGACCAACAATCCCGTCTTTCCCGAGAGCAGTATATACTTCCCTCTGCCCTACTACGGAACTGCTACTAGCTCCCAAGTTCCAGAAGCACTACATATAACTCAATACGACGACTCCAACATATAGTATTAGTACATATATCAACATCAATCAATAATCAATAAATCAAAGCCAATGTACAAGCAATCTAATCAGATCAAGACAATAATCAAAAACCATCAAATTCTGCTACCAGGAAATTGGTGCAGATCGGGGTGTACAAATTCTTCCTACTTCCACGGATAGAGTAATTTCACAGTTACACGCACATACACTCATCATACACTTGGGCCCATTTTACTAACATACGCTCGAATACTCTATCAGCACTGAACCTGTGGAAAGAAAAACTCCTAAACACCCTGCATCTACACTGAGGTCGATAAGACCTAATTGTTACTGTCCTGAGTCATGATCTAAACAATCTATACAACAATAATCAAAATAGAGTACTCAATAATTGACAAGAAATAACCACCAACACTGTATTTAAAATAATGGTACTTTATCTAAAATTAATCAAAGAAAATCAATCAGAGTAAATCATTATTCTCATAATTACCTATTCTAGCTAAATGTCATGAATGGGTCAGGACAGGTCTCTCAGTAGAAGTCTCCCAAGTCGCCGTCCTCACAGCATCGATCCTCACCAACGCAGGTTTGGGAAGAAGTGGCCTTAGACCCTCTCTAGGCTATAATGCATTTTGCAAAAATAAAGAAACATAAAATGTTCTAAACGTCCGCTGAACCGCTGAGCAGAGCGAGCAGGAAAGGATGTAGCATCGCTACATTTGGAAAATCTCCGCTCAGAAAAATCACAAAAATAAAAAGACGGAAGAAGGAAACTCTAGTTTTACAAATGTTTCTTTTACATTCACATTTCCTCGGAACCAGCGCTGCAATCACAAAGTTCATTGTGGCTCCCTTGTCCTCCAAGGACACTTGGACATTCGCCCAGAGCTGCTGTCCTCACGGAAAACTTTTAAACCAGGCGAAGACTGTGGTCAGATGACTCTCGACCATGTTCAGCAAGGCCTTCTCATCAAAGTTCGACTACTCGAATGCAGGCTTTAAACGGCAGCCATTTTTAAATAGGCCAAAACGTACCATCTTAATTAAAAAGAGACAAAACAACGTTACCACAGCATAGTGATTAAACAGTGTTAACCCCACTAATACCCTTATGTGTATGTAATTATCTAGCCTTTGCAACACAGAAAAGCATTAGTACACGATATTTCAAAAGCGTTTTGTGCTTTAAAACAAACAGCACTTAGCAACATTCATTTAATAAAACATGCACATTATTATTAAGCAACATGAATGCATCCCCACGTGTAGTTTTCTCTTGTTAGTTCGTTTTGGTTAATCAGAACATTTACACAAAACAAATAATTAATAGTTACAAATTAATATTTTTAATTTTCAAAAAATAGACAAACCAGAGCTTAAAAACCCAATAGATTTTCAACAGAAAACTCTGCTCCAGCATAGGAACCGCCATGAACACTGTGACGGACAGAAAACTCATAATATGCTTGCCAGGACCTTGGGGGTCCCGCCAAGCATATTGTGGACTCAGGACCACCAGGGTACAGCAGTTCTCTGGTGGCTGAGGCAGGGCAATGGTGGTCTTAAATGCAATAGGGTGGTCAAGAGACCGCCACGGCGGCGCCCCCATGAGTCTGGTGGTCTGTGGACCGCCAGACTCGTACTTAGGCCCTTAGTGTCACCATCTCAGACAAGGAAAAGGGCATTAATGTATCTTACCAATATTGGTATGTGACTGGTATACTGCTCATTGGTTTCTGTCCAGACCACCTGCTCCTCCCACCAGCCCAAGAACAAGTTCACGAAGCTGGGGGCGAAGCAGGTGCCCATCGAGGTCTGTGAGCACTGGCGATACAGGGTGTTTTCAAAAAGAAAAATGTTTTGTTCCAAGCAGAAGAGCATCATATTTTTAAGCATGCTTGTATGATCAAAAAAAACAATAGGGCTAGCTCAAAAAAAGTACATGTAGGCATCCACCCCCAATTTTTGCTCAATGCATGCATATAATGACCATAGAATACTAATTTTACCATTCAATATCATGAAACCTGTGAACGAAATCAGTACAGTCTTTACAGAAAGACCTCTAACTACACACATAGGGAGACAAGAAGTGGTCAAGAAAAATACATGTGTTTTCCAGAAGTCCCCCATTGATCTTCCAAGTGGTCTGGTAGCATGTTTGTGCACTTTAGGGAGTAAATAGAGATATTGTATGGTTGGGTTTTGTACCTTCAAAAATCTGTATTCATCATCATCTAATAACTTGTTAGAGTACCAGTCCCACAAAAGATTGTGATATGTGCATATGGAATTCTTGTATGTTGTCCTGTGGAAATATGGATTTTTATGGTCAGTTATGTCCCCTATCTTGGACCCCAACGGTTTCATGTATAAATCACAAGTACATGTATGTTTCCTCCAGTTCCAATTATGAAGACGCAAACACATGTACGTCCACCGCCAACATGTCCTCTTTCAAATCCGCCATAAATGGGCCGGATATTCCATTCCTAAGTATGAAAGGCCACCGCCTTTATATGGTTCACTTATGCCATTTTACAGTTCAGGCGAGTAGGCCCTGATTCTGCCATCAAGCCTTTTTCTGCCTTCTGCCTCTGAAAGCTCCAGTCTGAGCCTGCATCTGTGACCATGAACTTTGTCTCATTCCCTGCGCGGCTCACGGTGCCTGACATCAGCTTGCTGCCTGCCAAGAACTGTATTTCACCTTCGAAATTATCTGCTCCGCTCCCTGCCCAATGCATTCCTGTCTAGTAGTTTAAGTAAACATTCTTCCAGCTACCGAGCAAAGGCCCGGCTTCTCTGTCTTTATGCCAGTAATTCATAGCCCTATTACCATGGAAGACTTCTGCCCTCGCATCTAGTGTAGACACTTAGACGCTTGTACACGCACTAACAGTCAGTATAGTCAGTATAGAATAAGATTCTACTCTAAGAGACCTCTCTTTTGGATAACATAGTTCTTTAAACATAGGATGTTAGATATGATTTGGGATTAGGTTGACTTGACCCTCCAGACATCTGTCGCCACATGTAGAGTTAAATGTCAAATCCCCTTCACCCCCTAGTCGCACGTCAATCATACGTCATGCTGCTGCGCGCGCATTTCTGCCAAGTATTTCTGCTGACATTGCAAAATTCTTTCATGGAACCACTCTATTATGACATCATACCTGATGACGTTCTTTAATTACACCCAGTTACGCCCACTTTTGCTACGCATGTATGTTCTATCTCTGCTATCAATTGTTACGCCTCCTGCATTTGCTTTACTGTAATGCCTATTGTATAAAAGTGATTACTTATTAATAAAGTATGTGCTTCACTTCCTGAGCCTCCGTGGTGATGGAACATGGAGTCCACGATTTCGAAATCGTCCATTGGAATAAAGCCCGTTCCTAACCTCTAATATCACGGATTTTGCCTCTTATTTTACTGAGCTATTTTTATTATTTTTCTGTATCAAATTAAGTCCCGGTAATTAAATTATTTACCACATGAATGGCGCCCGAATAGGGACACTTTCTCATCTCACGCGCCGGCGGTGCGTTGCAGGCCCGGTCTCCTGCCACAGCTGGACGGACAACAACGCGTACCAGCAGGATTTCCTGTATCTCCCTCCGGTCAAGCGGGGGCGACTGAGGCTGCGATCAACACCCAGACGAGGCGGTGAGAAGTGCGAAGTATCCCGACCAGAGCCTAGCTGAGAGAGCAAGATCCGAGGTATACAGAGGCCCACCAGGTTTCCGATGTCCCGAAGTTTCCGAAGTTTTCGAGTCGAGTCCAGTCCAGTTCAGTTCAGTTCCGTTCCGAGGCCTTCCGTTCCGAGCTACCCGGTGAGTACCATTACTGGGGAGGCGTTCTGGCGTGCACATAAGTTGTGCCGATCCAGACGGGTTTGGGTACACAAATCCGGTCTGCACTGTTTTAGCAGTGTATCTGTACTGTTTAGCAGTATATCTAGTATATCAAGTATATAAAAATTCAGAATAATTCAGTTAATGCCGAGAATTATGTTTTGTGATTAAGTTTTCTTAGATCGTCATCATCATTGTTGCTCATTTAAAACGTTAAATGTTAAATGTGTTAATACGTCCTGCATATTGTGGTATGAATGACTGTTCATTATTGTGTTTTATTGTACTAAGTTTGTTCAAGACCAAGTATCAGATCAGTTCTCAATATGCCGCTCTTTTCGAAACTAAGACAGATCACAACTAGAAAAGGGGTACTCGAAGAAGCTGTTCCCATTCCTCCTAGGGACACTCCAGGGTACTTCATGTATCATAAACATGGCCTAGACGCCATATTATTTCTTGATCTATGGGTAGACTACACTAAGGAATTACCAGAAAGTCAGAGGTGGCCCGCAGCTGGGACCTGGGATGCAGATTGCATCGTGAAAGTAGAGGAAGAATTATGGAAAAGGAAAGCCAGACAGTCACAGAAAGACGCCATTGAATTATGGCGTAAAGAATCGTATAGACGTACAGAAAAAGCACGTAGACAGGAAGAGAGGAGTAAGGAAAATTCAAATAAAGTCCGAGAAAATCTATTAATTCAAGAAGGTACACGAGTGAAATCAGAACAAGTAGACAGACAAAGAAATGCCCTTATGAATGGTATGTATCCCCTTCTGGCCGAGGGATTACCTAAGGCTACTCCGAAGATACCAAAAGACTTGCCACCCCCATTGTTCCCAATAAAAATGCATCCCAAGGGGCATCCTAGAACAGCAGAAGATGTTTTTCTTTCCTCATATTTAGATGACGCAGCTCCCGAGTATGCTAACCCCGCCCCACATAGACCGTCTGCCGGGGAGGTTCAACGCCAAGACCCTGTATCTGTATCCTTACAGCATCAAATCCTGACACAAGTTCCGGCAAGCACATCTGTTTCCACATCTGTTCCTACAGCTACTCCTACAGCTGTGTCCACACCTATAGTTGCTGTATCACGTTCAACGAATCCTTTCACGTCCGATACCCCAGACGGGGCTACCGGAGGTGCTACCAACATTTTTTCTACGCCACCCAGAATAAATAAACTTACTTTTCAAGAAACAGCACATCCACGTACCCCCAAACTCATAAATGCCCGCACGCTTAAGGAACTTCTTGTAGATTGTAGATATGACCCTGTGCCCGGCAAAGAGGACGAAATGATCATGGCATCATTACGTATCAGACGAGCCGCGGTGTATTTGGGGAAGTTACCAGGAATGACTGTGCATCTAGATAATATATATCATTTTGTCCAAACAGGGCGAGATTCTGAATGTATTAACAGAGCTATGGAATACCAGAAAGTGGAGATACAGGGGGAACTGTTACGTTTCCTCATAAATTGTGTAATCAGAAATCAAGACCGACCGGGGTAGATCCGGAAATAATGCAAACCCTTACCAGATGGAGCCAGAATATATCAGAAGGGAGACATGATAGGCAAAAATGTATAATAGCCATGTGCCGAAAGATCCGTAAAGAAATAGAACGCCTACACGAAGAGAGATTAGCGGTAGACGAGTTCGAACAAAATGAGGAGGAGGAAGGATTAGGACTGCCCACAGGACAGTCAGAAACCATAGCCTATGTAGGTAGAGGAGGATCTTGTAATAGTACTAGATGTTTCACTGATCCGATACGTCCGGTATGTCCAGATAATAACAGGAATTTCCAAACACCTATAATAAATATAAGGTCCCCCGAGCATTCGTTCCAAGCCGCTGACAAATTACTCCGAGAACGAAGGGGTTATCATTTTCTCGATTCTATGGATGAACAAGAATTAGCCAGGTCAGCCGTTCAGTGGGTTGACAGTCCCGGAAAATATGGTGATGATACAGTAGCACACACATTTTTGAACCTCACCCCAGATGAACAGCGTTTAGCTGGGATTTATATGATTCAACAACTTCTTATACTTTATAAAAGCCAACATTCCGATCCTGGTCCTTTACCTGATATATTGACTGAATTACTCACGAATAGATGGAGAGGTTCAGGTACTAAATTAATTAGAGAAATACTAGAATCAAGAAAGCAGTACAGTCTTTTTGTATGCCCAGAACATGTCTCACTGCCCATCAAGGAAAGAACGACGTATTACATGGACAGACAGAATCCCTTACGAGAAGTACACCCAATAAAGGGCGAGGACAATCAGTTTAAACGTGTATATGTATATACTCCCATATCGAAAATAGAATTGTTAGAAATGAAGAAAGTGGTGCCCAGTCATGACAAAGACCCAGCGGGTTTCCACCGAGAAATCAAAGACATGTTACTCATGGGAGAGTATACCTATCCCGACATTATGACAATATTAAAGGTATTAATGCCTGCTGGCATTTATGAAAAACTCAAGGAAAAAGAGTGGGAGGTGGGAGACCAAAAGATAGAATGGACAACCTTAGAAGCAGAAGAAAAGGCCCGAACTGCAGGAGCAGGGCTTGGGGATAAAACTAAAGCACTACCAGGTTTACTAGTACAGGTACTGCCACGTTTATTAACCACGAAAAAGGAAGACTGGGGTGCAATCTCAGCCTGTAAACAAAAGCAAGATGAAGACACTAGTGATTTCTATGCTCGATTCGAAAAATGTTTTGGTATAAATAGTGGTATAAAAGCAAGTAGCGAGTCATACCCACATCTGTTTGTGACAAAATTAGTTGAAAATTCCTTGCCCCAGGTGAAGAATAGAGTATTAAAATTCGAGAGTACCTGGCAAGGTAATACCCCATCACAAATGTTACAAATGTTACAGTACCATTACAATAGAATTAGAGAGGAACAAGAACATGAGCAGAGACGCATGAAAGACACAAAAATGAAAATGCTAGTCTCCCAGACAGTTCCAGCTGAAGGTCATAAAAAGGGTACGACACAGTCCGGTGATTCAGCAGGACCTGTAAAAGGGACATGCAACTATTGTAAACAACCAGGTCATTACATACACGATTGTCCAGTCTTGAAGCGTAATATCGCCACAGGTAAAACACAAGAAAGACCACGGCCACCTAGACAGGATCAGAATGAACAAGGAGCACCGCAGCATGCCCAGTCCATGCCAGCTCCACAACAGTCTATACAGTTTGTGCCAGCTGCACCAGCGCTGCCTGTTGCTGCCACACAAACAACGACACAACAGCTGTACCAGACCGCACAGTATGAATATCCTGATTATCAACGATACGCATGAACCAGCCTAGAGAGGGAAGTTGACTTACCCCTTATCGAGGTCCCTGTAGACCAAGAAGGACCTTATGTACATAGTGAACTATTAGGCCAAGATAGAAAATTCTTACTTGATACAGGGGCAAGTCGAACAACTATAAAACGTAGTGAAGTTCCAGGGGCACCCCTCTCAGGCTCACAGAATATTTCCCTTGGTTTTTCAGGAAAACCTATTGTTAATGAAGTATCACAGCCTCTTCCACTTACGATAGGACCTTTGACCCGAACTACAGATTTATTGCTTACTAAATCATGTCCAGAAAACTTGTTAGGTATAAAAACTTTGAAAGCTCTAGGAGCTATAATATGTTGTTCTCCGGAAGGAGTAAGATTGTTTTTACGAGATTTCAAAGGGCACTATGTGTCCCGAGACATGGATTCCCGACTGCAGACTTTACCCACACATTTATGGGCACAAGGCCCTACAGATGTTGGTTGCATGAACATTACACCATATCGAGTCACACTAAAGGCAGGAGTGGTACTACCACGAATGCGACAATACAAGTTACCCCCAGATGCTGTAATGGCTTTACTGCAAATCATTGACGAGCTTATTGGCCAAGGAGTGGTTGTGGAAACCGACTCCAATGTATGTAATTCACCGATAATTCCGATTCTTAAACGAACTGATCCAAAGGCTCCACCAGTATATCGATTGGTTATTGATCTGCGCGAATTAAATAAATGTATTGTACCACAATACCCCGTAGTTCCAGACATCTCTTCATTACTGACAGCTATTGATTCCGAAGCAACATTCTTTACTGTAATTGATCTCAAGAATGCCTTTTTCAGCGTCCCAATAGATCCAGAAAGTCAATACTTGTTCGGATTTAGTTTAAATGGACGAAGCTTTAAATTCACACGCGCACCCCAAGGATTTACAGAAAGCCCCAGCATCTATAGCCAAGCACTGAAACGAGAACTTGACAGTATACACATGCCAGTCAACACTGCCCTGCTTCAATATGTCGATGATCTGCTGATCACCGCCCGAAGCGAACCTGAATGTGAAAAAGCATCACTGACGGTTTTACAATTTCTAGCCGAAAAGGGGCACAAGGTGTCCCCTTCTAAGCTGCAATTCTGTGTCCAGCGAGTTGTTTACCTTGGTCACTCGCTGTCCAAGGAGGGAAGGCAGCTTACACCAGATCGCATCCAGCTAATTGCAAATATGCCAATACCCAAGACACAAAAGGAGGTGCGGGCTTTTATAGGCCTCACTTCATATTGTAGGCAGTGGATCCCTCAATATGCATTTTTAGCAAAACCACTCATTCAATTGACAACACAGGAGGTAGCCACATCGACTGTTCTCCCTTGGACTCAGGAACATACACACGCTTTTGAAAGTTTAAAGAAAGCTTTATGTCAAGCACCTGTCCTAGCAACACCATGTTACAGCAAACAATTTACGCTCTTTGTTACAGAACGCGAAGGTACTGCCTTGTCAGTACTCACACAGGAACAAGCAGGATCACACAAACCGTGTGCTTATTTTTCTAGTACATTAGATCCCGTAGCTCAGGCTCTGCCTGCGTGCCTGAAATCAGTGGCAGCGACAGCTTTAGCAATCAGACAAAGCGATGCCATAGTGTTAGGACATCCATTGACAGTACAAGTACCACATGCAGTAGAGGTTCTCTTGAACCGCACACAAACCCAACACTTGACTGTAGCACGACTCACGGGTTACGAATTAACATTGTTTCAGCCACATATAGAAATCAGACGTTGTAGTACATTGAATCCTGCCACACTGTTACCTGTAAATGGAACAGACCCACTTGCAAATGATTGTATTGAAGTTATCACTATCACGACGAAACCCAGGCAAGATTTGACAGACGTTCCATTGTCAGACCCAGACCTGACGTTGTATGTAGATGGTTCATGTATGAGAACAGGTACAGGAGAGTTAGTGGCCGCATATGCAGTCACAACAGATACTGAAGTCATTGAAACAAACTGTATAAATACCTTGTCAGCTCAAGCAGCAGAGCTTATTGCTCTGACACAAGCCTGTATTCAAGCCACAAATAAAAAAGTCAACATATACACTGATTCACGTTATGCATTCGGAGTTGTACATGACTTCGGCGTGCTGTGGCGAGAGAGAGGTTATTTAACTTCTCACGGTGCCCACATTCAGCACGGACCCCTCATTCATGCCTTATTAGATGCAATACATCTACCCACTGCAATATCAATTATGAAATGTAAAGCTCATACGAAAGTTACTGATATTATTTCTCAAGGCAATGATCTAGCTGACAGAACAGCTAAACAGACTGCTCAAACTCAAACATCCGACATGACAAAGACAATAGTCCCGACACCAACACATTGCATGATGGTTAAGGATCCCGCTCTTGATGTAATTGACATACAGACACATGCTACACCAGACGAAATAAAGAAATGGACGGAATTAGGAGGGATCCAAACGGACCAGGGATGGATGACGAAGGAGAAATCTGTATGGTTTCTTCCTGACTCTATGGTCCAAGCTATCATAAATACAATACACAGTCCAGCGCATCTAGGAGAGAAAGCTATGCTAGACAGCATCCAACACATTTGGTTCAACAAACATTTACGAGCAGCAGCTAAACAAAAAGTCCGTACCTGTATGATCTGTTGTCAGTTTAACCCAGGAAAAAGCATTCCCGTAGAACAGGGTGGATTTCAGCCTCCTGATCACCCTTTTGAAGTCCTCCAGATGGATTATATCCAGATGGAACGATGTCGAGGATTCAAATATGTTCTCGTAGTTGTCTGCGCTCTTTCCCGCTGGACCGAAGCTTATCCAGTATCAGATTACACTGCCCCGACCACTGCCAAGCAGCTAGTTCGAGAATTCTTCCCACGGTACGGTTTACCACGTGTTGTCTACTCAGATAACGGCCAGCCGTTTTCCTCCGAACTAATGAAACATGTTTCACTTCTGCTAGGATATCAGTGGAAGTTTCATTGTGTCCGACACCCCGAGGCAGCAGGTCTCGTGGAACGACATAATCAAACTCTGAAAATTAGATTGTCTAAAATATGTAGAGAGAAAGGTGTCGACTGGGTAGTAGCCTTACCCGTTGCACTCTTTTACATGAGAATGGTAGCGCACTCTCGAACAGGGCTATCTCCTTATGAAGTGGTCTTTGGTAGGCCACCAAATATGTGGGGGACGCCTATACCACGCAAAATAACTGATATTGACTGTAATATGCTGACAGATTACTTGGCTTCCTTGATGTCTGCACTACAATCTTGTCGTTCACAGGTAGCTGCAGCTTTTCCCGACAACACTGAGGTGAAACCCCATGACGTAATTCCAGGAGATTTAGTCTTAGTAAGGAACTTTGATCGGAAGTCTCAGCTGGATCCTAGGTGGAGGTCGCCTCAGCTGGTATTACTAACGACGAGGACAGCCGTAAAGATCGAAGGTCGAAAAGGCTGGGTACATTCAAGTCATATCAAGAAATTTCATGGACTACCATCGGATGTAAATACCACACCTCGTGTGTTTTCGCCCATTGACTCAAAACTTCCTTTGGTTGAATTAAATAGTCGTGAACTATATAAACTAAAACTCAGGTCTAACCCGTCAGGCAATTTGATTGTTTAAGTCCTCTCCAAGGTGAAGCGGTCGAATTTGTCTCTGACATGTATCCCTTAGACCTGTACAGAGAAAGAAACAAAAGGATAAAGCTGAAACGACATGCGTACCGTAAATCACTGCGTAGTCATTGCACAGTGACGTTATTAATTCTGTTTTTCCTAAGTCTTTTAATAATTACTGCAAGTATATTGTTGCACATATGTTATCCTATTTTTAGACATGTTTATAATGTTACTGCTGAACATTCTTTTAGTGAATTACCTCCGCATGAATTGTCATACAGATTTGCGCTGCGCAATAACACTTTTATTAGTATGTTACATCATTCCCATCAGGTTAGCAATGCTACAAATTGTTGGATATGTGGCCGACTCCCTCCCTATCAGAACTATAAAGGAATTCTACCTCTCTTTCCATACCCGTTCACACACAACGGCTCCTGTGGAGCATGGTTTAGTTTAATTAATTCTCAAGATTCGAACTCCACAGTTTATCAAGACAACGGGGTATGGGGAAATCTGAACTTAGTTTTACTTAAAGTCTGCCACCCCAACAAGGAGGGACTTCCCAAAAGAACAGGAACTGATCTAGAAAATGAAGTATATGGATTAGGTAATTTTACGCTTAATCTCTTGATCTTGAATGTCGAATCTGAAGCTACTCCAATTTTGCCCGCCATGTCAGTATTTCCAGTAAAAGGTGAATTATGTGTAAGAAAGAATGGTTCCATACATATGGGCCATAGTAGATGCACCACTGTAATAGAATTTAGTGATCAAGGCAAGTCGACATCTAGAGCTTCCCGCCATTCCTATTTTATATGTGGTCAGACGGCATATATACGTCTGCCTCTAGATTGGGATGGTACCTGCTACATCGGATTCCTTTTGCCACCTGTTTTTCTAGCTCCTCCTGATTATCACAGAAATACTCATTTAGTACACAATAGAGAAAGGAGAGATCTCCCAATAGTCGATTACACTGAAACAGCATGGGAAAAATACACAGATTTCAATAAAGGTCTCTTTCCCTATATAGGTACCGTTACTAATAGTAAGCTGATACGTAGATTAACTAGAACCCTTGAAGCAGTAGTGAACGAAACTATTTCCGCCTTAGGCAATTTAACAGAAGAGCAGTCTGCTATGCGGATTGTTGTGCTTCAAAATCGTCTTGTCCTTGACGTCATCCTGGCCGATAGGGGCGGAGCTTGTAGGGTCATCGGATCAAGTTGTTGCATTTTCATACCAGAAAATTCGCC
Organism: Triturus cristatus; assembly: GCF_964204655.1. NCBI lineage: Eukaryota > Metazoa > Chordata > Amphibia > Caudata > Salamandridae > Triturus > Triturus cristatus. The sequence continues at coordinate 843,275,101 of NC_140580.1, read as the reverse complement.
ATCTGTATATAAAGCCATAACCCGCCTTCATAAGATTGTAAGCCAGATACATCAGAGCCCAGGCACCTGGACTTGGTCCGGTTGGTTTTGGAGTGTATTATCTACCTTTGGATGGAAGGTCCTATCCTTCCTAGGTATTGGCTTTCTCATACTATTCAGTTGCTGTCTATGTCTACAATGTGGACCAGCGATCTGTGGTCTGTGTGCCACCTCGTGTATCCCACATCCAAGTTTTCGTTCAAGATCCCGGAAGAAGAAAGAAGAACAAATGATGTTATATGAACAGATCGATGGATTGATGAAGATTGATATCTCTTAACGGGCAAGTAGGGGACAAGGAGGGAATGTGGAAATATGGATTTTTATGGTCAGTTATGTCCCCTATCTTGGACCCCAACGGTTTCATGTATAAATCACAAGTACATGTATGTTTCCTCCAGTTCCAATTATGAAGACGCAAACACATGTACGTCCACCGCCAACATGTCCTCTTTCAAATCCGCCATAAATGGGCCGGATATTCCATTCCTAAGTATGAAAGGCCACCGCCTTTATATGGTTCACTTATGCCATTTTACAGTTCAGGCGAGTAGGCCCTGATTCTGCCATCAAGCCTTTTTCTGCCTTCTGCCTCTGAAAGCTCCAGTCTGAGCCTGCATCTGTGACCATGAACTTTGTCTCATTCCCTGCGCGGCTCACGGTGCCTGACATCAGCTTGCTGCCTGCCAAGAACTGTATTTCACCTTCGAAATTATCTGCTCCGCTCCCTGCCCAATGCATTCCTGTCTAGTAGTTTAAGTAAACATTCTTCCAGCTACCGAGCAAAGGCCCGGCTTCTCTGTCTTTATGCCAGTAATTCATAGCCCTATTACCATGGAAGACTTCTGCCCTCGCATCTAGTGTAGACACTTAGACGCTTGTACACGCACTAACAGTCAGTATAGTCAGTATAGAATAAGATTCTACTCTAAGAGACCTCTCTTTTGGATAACATAGTTCTTTAAACATAGGATGTTAGATATGATTTGGGATTAGGTTGACTTGACCCTCCAGACATCTGTCGCCACATGTAGAGTTAAATGTCAAATCCCCTTCACCCCCTAGTCGCACGTCAATCATACGTCATGCTGCTGCGCGCGCATTTCTGCCAAGTATTTCTGCTGACATTGCAAAATTCTTTCATGGAACCACTCTATTATGACATCATACCTGATGACGTTCTTTAATTACACCCAGTTACGCCCACTTTTGCTACGCATGTATGTTCTATCTCTGCTATCAATTGTTACGCCTCCTGCATTTGCTTTACTGTAATGCCTATTGTATAAAAGTGATTACTTATTAATAAAGTATGTGCTTCACTTCCTGAGCCTCCGTGGTGATGGAACATGGAGTCCACGATTTCGAAATCGTCCATTGGAATAAAGCCCGTTCCTAACCTCTAATATCACGGATTTTGCCTCTTATTTTACTGAGCTATTTTTATTATTTTTCTGTATCAAATTAAGTCCCGGTAATTAAATTATTTACCACAGTCCAGTCAATTATTTCATAGCAGCTGGAGTCCCCCAGTTGCCTCCAGGCCTCTGCCCTGTAGTCCAACTTCATTGCCACTATGTTGCCACCCTTGTTAGATGGTTTGACGAGTATGGTGGGATCTTTCATGAGACCCTGGAGCACTACTCTCTGTTGCTTAGTCAAGTTGTCACAGCAATTTCTGTAGTATATCGGATTTTATCCAATTCCTTAATTATGACTGTGTGAAATGTCTCTATATTGTCATAAGCCAAATCGGGATTCAGTCTTGACTTCGGCCTTAGGCCACTTGATGGTTCTTTGTCTACTGTAAAGCCTGGTTCTTTCAGAGTGACAATGACGTTTTCATTCCTAGGAGTGTCCACATTGGTCTCAAAGTCATGTGTTGCAAGGATAAAATCGATATTGTGTATCTTAAAAGTGGTTGATGTCAAATCGTTATCCTTGCCTTAATCCATATGATGAGTTGCTTTGGGCATGGCATGCATTTTCATCAGTTTCAGTTTATGTACATTAAAAAATAAATAAATCATGGTATTGGTGTAATCCATGTTTGTGGTTGGACAGAATAATAGTCCTAATTTCAAAGTTGATATCTCCGTCTGCGAGAGTTCGCATGATAAATGTATCACTGATTTGGCCGTGCCTGTTACCCGCTTATCATTAGACTGTTCACAATTCATCTGGTTTGAAATCTTTATGGCTCTCTGCTTGTTCCTACCACCCCTGAATATTTATGTGTGCCCCTTCCCCTTCCTCTCCCTTTTTCCTCTTCCTCTTCTTTTTCTTCATCTTCCTCTTTTTTATTTCTCCTTTGCTTTTGTCTGATTGAGTGTTGTTTGATCTTGTTTTTGTTTTTTGGAGGTTGAATTCTTGATTGAAGGTTAAGGGGAGAATCTCTAAAGGGGTGGGACCTGCTTGATCTTCAACATTCGATCCTATCCCAGCGATGGAACCAGCAAATATAATTTCTTGTTGTTTTTGTTGTTCTAATTTTCGTAGCTCTCTCTGTGTAAAATCAAATCTTTTGAAGAAGGTCAATGCCCTTCCCTCTGCATATTCCCACCTCAACGTAATTTGTTAGTGAGGCGATTTTCCACCATTTATTTAGTTTGTGCTTTTTCAATTTCTCCATTAATTGCAACTTTTGTTTCAGTAAAATTCATTTGGAGATGTATCAGTTCGCTTAAATCAAGTCAAGATTGTCATCGAAAAGTGATGATGCTGCTGCTTGTCACGTTCACTCCCATTCATTTATATTCACAAATTGAATGACGGATGTATGGTGTCCACAAAGGTTGTAAAACTGGTTCAATCTGCAAAATACTTCCTTCCCACTTACAGATATGAGAAATGTCTTTTTTAATTTCAAATCCTCCTTTCTTTAGTTTCTCCCCTTCATGTTAACTTTGTTCAGGCTCTTTTTGACTTGAACTTAAAGTTTGCTTTCAGTGAGTTTGGGTATTCATGATTGGACCAACCACTGTTAATGTTGGCGTGTGGGGGGGCATGTATGTATTGTGGTTAATTTTAGTAGCAATCTAACAATTACTGCAGTGCACCTCTAAGCTCTACTGATTAGCCAATCAATCTAATTACACCCAGTATCACCTTTCAGAATGGTCACCAGTATTGCAATAAATGATTTCCCTTTAGGACACTTGCCATCCAATTTCTTATATACGTCTAAATATTAATTCATTGTTTGTTGCACTGATAAAATGCATATAGCAATAACTTAGATTTTAGATCCCAAACTAAGCACTTTCCTATTGAACAGGTGATTGTTACTGACTTGTGTGGACACCTTACCAAGTACATTACGATGATGAATCATTTACGAGTGTTCATTGTATTGGGATTGCACTAACTTTGCAGAAATCGTGATAATACAGCCAATTATATTAACTCCAGTCCTTGCATCAATTTTACATTGGACGGGCATTTATTATTGTCTTCCGTGAGGTGTGCCTTGCCTTTTATGTTTGCAATGTTCAATAATTTTCAATTATATACTTCATTTTAAATACTGCCACTCGATAAAGATCTTTTTAGTTCAGCCAGCCACATTATCCTCTGTTCTTGCACCATAGTAACCGCCAATTTCCAATTATCACAGGTTTATTTGTTTACGGTTGTGAGATTGCTGTCTTATATATATATGTTTGTGTGTTTATATAATTATATATTAATTCATAATATTAAATATTAGTGGAATAAATGTATTTACATTGTATTACATTTAAATGTTAACATATTTAATATTTACTAATTTAAACTCTATTTATATTAAGAAATCAATATTTGTTTTTATTTTTGGACGATGTTAGCATCAACTGTATTTTTCTGACATTTTTGTACTTACCATTATAAGTATAACAGCACGTACAGTAGTAAATGCCATTTTGACACAATATTTTTGTCACCCATATTGTTTACCACGATATTGTGTCAGCGATCCTTTGCCAGGAAAGGGCGTCATAAACTCATAACATCAAAGAGGCCCTCTGTCTCTTTCCTCAACACTCCTTTGTCTAATCCTTTACACTAATCTAATCTGGGCTATCCCCAGAAATGTTCTGGGGATAGCCCAGCAATTCTCATCTGCTGTCTGGGGATCTCCCTCTAGTCCTCCAACTTAGGTACCACTAAAGTATAGCCGGTACAAAATGGAATTGAGTGTGTCTTCAGACACGTCATATACTCTCCACATGCATCCCATACAAATGAAAGTGATTTATATGTTTGCAATAAAGAGAAGCGAAGTACCTGAAAGCAAGACACATTTAAAAACCACATGAAAACGCAGGACTGGTGACTCTCCCTAGCAGCCTAGAGGTAAAAAGGCCTGTCCTGCTATGATCATCAATTCTTTGCCACCAATGTCAGTCATCTTCAGTCCAGTGAGCAGTAGCGGCTCGTGGAGGGAGTTCGGTGAGGCAGTGAGGCAGGGCGGGAGAGGGGCAGGGTGGGGAAATGTAAACACCGGAATATGGATGAACGGAGGTAAGTACACATTTAAATAAATAAAACAAATTTCGTTGCGCACGCTGCATCACAAAATGCGATTCAGCGCGCGCAAAGGAATTTGTTTTATTTATTTCAATGTGTACTTACCTCCGTTCATCCATATCCCGGTGTTTACATTTCCCCACCCTGCCCCGCCTCACTGCCCCACCGAATTCCCTCCACAAGCCGCTACTGCCAGTGAGGTGGCGGTCGAGATTACAAAAGGAAGGCACAGTTGGGTGCCCCTATGACCACAAAGTCACACTCTGGGCCTCACTCCAAATCATGGAAAAGCCTCAGCACGCATTATAGTGGAGTGTGCTGATGTGTGGCCAAAAACCCAGGTGCTTGCTATGGGGAATTTGAGACAGGGACACACACTCCCTACAAGCAAGCAGGAGACCTGTCTTCATCCCAACAAACATATATTTACATGATATCAAATTGGCATGGGTCCAAATAAAATAAAATACCCTTTTAATAGGCGGTTTTACATCCAACAGTGCAAAACCAACAACTGTACTGATTAACTATTGGAAAACGTATATTTTGCACTGGTCAGTCATTGGAAATATTGATGTACATTAGATGCACTCTGCTGGGCTGTGTACAGGAAAAAGACTTCAACTTTGAAGTCCTGACTGCCTTGTCGCCTGTTAATTGTTGTCCATTGTTATATTCAGTGTACAGGTTTTGCACAGTCTCTATTAGAAGTGGTGTTTACGATGCTCTGTTATTTAGTTTCTAAATTGTCTTCTGACAACCATATGCTTTCTCCCTTTGTCTCTATTTTCCTATCTTTCTCCTTCTTCTTTGTTGCCTTGCTCTCTCTCTCTCTCTCTCTCTCTCTCTCGCTCTGGGACAAAGTCTGATGATGAAAAAGGAGTTCCGTTTTGCAAAACCAAGTGTCAGTGCCCACCACCTGCAACAACTGCCCAAAATTAAGCACCTTCACCCTGGTATTTTAAGAACCTGAGCCCATATTTATCAAAGTTTTGTGTCGCCCTCCCACCCCGTCCTGACCCCTCCCTGCCCGCCCGCCGCTGTCCTATCCCTCTTTCCTCATAAATAGGACACACACAAAAACACTATAAAAACCTATCCTAGTGCACAAAATGTGAATAGCAACTATAATGAAAATAAACAAGTCATTGGCAGTGATATTTGTTAGAAGACTTAACAATAGAATATATTCTTCTATTTCTATAAAATCAATATTTTGATATCTCCAATCCCTCTTTTCCTACAGACTCCTTGAGTTTCATAAATGGTTCCCATTGCCACACCTTTTTCTGAGAGACAGCTGCTGCTTTTATTTGCTTTTCATTTCAGCAGCTTATGCCTTCAAGCTGTCAGATAATCTGAGCTATTGACTAAATGTGCCTACCCCATATCCTTCAATAAGAAAAGGTGTTTACGGCTACTGGATGGAAACATCCCAGCCTCGAATCCCCGGTTCGAAGCTCCTCTTTACGTAAGAATGTTTTGCTCCACTTTAAATTCTCTGTTTGCACATTATTAAATGAACAATTAACAATAATGCCCCCAACCGTTCACTAACTTACATTCTGTGAAACATTGCTTTTGTTTAAAAAAACAATAACTGATATATCAAGATTTTAATTTATATGCATCCTTGTTCATTAGTTAAAATCAATAACTAGAAAAACAATTCAAAGCACGCAAAAATGAAGCATAAATAAATGTTTGCAAGCTGAAAATATCATATTGCAATTAAAAAAATATTTTAGCAACTTTAGCATCTTGTGTATTTGTGTTTGAAATATATACCTGAAAAAATAAACACATTGAATTAAAAAAGCGGGATACCTAAAATGGGAAATATATGAATATTATAACAGACCTAAATGGAGGAAATGCTATCAGCTGTATTTGGAGGCAGACATTTTCTCCTGTCAATTCTCAGTGTAATAAGTCCATCGATCACTTGCCCCTCAGTCTCCACTGGGATCTCTTGCTGCCATATAATTGCTCACCACCTTAACTTCTGACAGACACTGTGCCCCTCCTGGCAAGAGAAAAGCAAGAATTGATATATGATGGCAACCCTCTTTTCCTGCTCAGCTAATACTCCAATCAAGGCCAATGTCATTATTTTTCACGACTGTAGGTCGAACGCAAAGGTCTAGCCCCTATTCATGCTACATTACCTGATTCCAACTGTTTCGTTGTTGTATGCTATTTTCCTTAATATACAGACCACAATGGGTTAAAGTAATCTGTTTGATCCTCCTCTTGTGTAATGTTAAGTCATGTTAATTTGTATAGCACGCTATCACCCAGTAAGGGTATCCAGGCATTAGGTCTGGGTGGTGAACTCCGCTCTATTTGCGAAGTTTGCAGAGTTTTTCAAACTCCACGGAGCTCGCCGAGTTCAGAAAAACTAGGAACAGAGTTTTTTCCTCGCTCACCAATGGTAAGTTGGTGAGTGCAAGTGAGGAAAATCCAACGCTAGACTGCTTCTCAGTTAGATTTCTCAACAAGGGTGGTCGCGGATGGTAGCTGTGGCTCGCAATGAGAAACTTCTACTCAAGTGGCAGAAACTGAGAAGCAGCGCTCTCTTACGCAAAACATGATGCTGTTTGTGCTGATTTTATAGTGCGGGTCAAACACCCAGCGCTAAAAATCACTGCGAACGGCACGAGGTACCACACTCCGCCGCTCATAAAACTACACGTAGCATGGCAAAGTTTTTTTATCACTTTGCAGAGTTCCGCGTAGCAGAATTCTGTGAACTCCGCCTAGGCCTACCAAGCACTGAGCCTGTGTGAGTTGGGACTTGCCTAGGGAAGCAGGGGATTACTGGAAGATCCAGGTCTTCAGAAGGGAAGAGGAGGCTCAAAGGTTTAGGAGCAGATTGTTCCACACTTTAGGAGCAAGGTAGGAAAAGAAACACGAGTCTTGAGATATGCTGGGCAAGTGTTGTGTAGTGCTGTGTAGGCATCAGTGAGGATTTTGAATTGTGTTTGGTTGTGTATGTGTACCTTGGGATGAGGTTAGGTAAGATGTGTGTGGAACGTGGGAGGTTTAGCGTGAATCTTGCTGTCATGTTCTAAATGGTCTGCAGTCCTCTGGTGAGCTGGAAGCAGTGATGGGGTTGACTTTGGTGGTCATGTTGAGTATGCTGTTGATGAGTATCCTGGGGTGGGTAGTGGGGGTGGGTCTTAGTTCCACCAGCCACCAGATGGAGTCCCACAGTGAGGTGCCATTCCCGAAGATTACAACTTGGTCTGGTCAGTGTTCAGGTTCAAGCAGTGGTCTTCAACCAGTTGCATTATTGGTCATGCCGGCGGTGAACTTGTTCGAGGTGTTGGGAGACTTTTCTGAGAAGAAAGAACATCAATGTCGTGTGAACGGGTGATGTCTGCCAATGGAGGCATGTATGCATTGAAGGGGGATTGCAGAATTCCACAGATAAGGATGTGGGTATCTGAGGTGAAGGCAGCCACGTTGATTGATTTGGTACAGCCATTTAGAAAGGAGCAGATCCAGTGGAGCACAGATCCTTAGATTTCGATGTACAGGCGTTGGATGAAGTTGGGGCGGGAGACCATATGAAATGCTTCAGAGAGTTCCAGGAGGATGAGTGCCGCCATGTTACCTCTGTCCAGGATCACGCAGATGTCATCTGTGGTAGTGATTAAGACTTTTTCAGTGATGTGGCTGAGTCTCAAACTGGAATGTGGTGTGGTGAGGAGTTGGTGGTTGCTGAGATAGTTGGTGAGGGATCTGTTGATGAATTTGTCAAAGACCATGGTGCGTAGAGTAGCAGGGAGATCAGTCTGTAGTTGGCAAGTGTGGATGGGTCCTTGGAGGGTTTTGTCCTTAATGGGAGGACTGTGGCATATTTCCAAGTGCCTAGGAAGGTTTGCTGACATGATGAAGGTGTTCAGCCCCCCTAGGATCTTCCAAATGGCTCTTCCTGGGTTGGAAAGGTAGATCCTTGCTCTATTAAACATATTAAACAAGTCCCTGGAGTCTGGCTACTTGCCATCCAACATGAAGGAGGCTGGAGTTATCCCCCTGTTAAAGAAATCAGGAGCTGACGTTGCTAACCCCAAAAACTATAGGCCCATTTCCCAGCTTCCCTTCCTGGCAAAAGTTGTGGAACAACATGTGCTTAAAACCCTCCCGGCTTTCCTGGAGGAACATCATCTACTCCAGGGGCGACAGGCAGGTTTTAGAGCCCACCACAGTACTGAGTTGGTGATGTTGTAAGTACTCGATGAACTCAGAATTATGGCTGACAATAAAAAACCGAGCACCCTGATTTTATTAGACCTATCAGCGGCGTTCGATACGGTCAGCCACGCACAACTGTTGGCCAGACTCACTGCTGTGGGCATCTGCGGGTTGGCACATCACTGGCTAGAATCCTTCCTGTCAAGCCGGTCCCAGAGGATTCAGTTGGGTGAGCAAGTATCAGACAGTGGCGTACTTACCTGTGGCATCCCCCAAGGCTCTGCTCTGTCCCCACTCCTCTTCAATATATACTTACAGCCGCTGGCGGCAGCCCTAGCTAGTTGGGACTGCAGTCTTCAACTATGCGGATGACACCTAACTCATCCTCCGTATTGACAACTCCTCCCATGCGCATGATCTGGCACAAAACATTCTCAGATTTACAGTGAATTGGATGAAAGCCAATTCACTGAAAATTAACCCGGATAAAACGGAAGTTCTTGTGATCCCAAACAGAAGCAGCCCCTGGAGTGACATTTTTTGTCCCCAGGAACTAGGTGTTACCCCCACACCAGTGACGGTTGTGAAAAGTCTGGGCATAAAAGTTGATTCCGATCTCTCCATGGCCAACCAGGTCACTTTAGTGGTCAGCACATGTACAGGTCTCATGAGGCAGTTGCGGAAACTAGTTCCCCTCCTTTCAGCCACCTCATTACAGACAATTGTGTCAGCCACTATTGTCTCAAGGTTGGACTATGGCAATGCCTTATATATCGGCCTCCCCCAGAAACGTATTAACAAACTACAGGTGGTACTGAACGATGCAGCCAGGATGATTTTCAGGCTCCCAAGACGATCTCATGCCACCCCGCTGCTGGTTAAGCTGCACTGTGCACTGGCTCCCCATCAGGCAGAGAGCAAAAATCAAAGGCCTCTGCATTGGCCACAAAGCAATCCATGGGCAAGCCCCAGCATACATTAAAGAACACCTCGAGAACTATGTTCCAGGCCGTGTACTGCGGTCTGCTGAGGCCTGCCCCCTAGCCCTTCCACGCTGCAATACTGTATCCAAAGGGGACAGAGCTTTCTCTGTCCTGGTTCCACAACTATGGAACTAACTGCCTAATCACCTCCGCAAGGAGCCCGCACTTCTCCCGTTCAGGAAGCAGCTCAAAACGGTCCTGTTTAGAGAAGCCTTAGACACCGTTTAGCTCCCTGTCCTTGCACTGTTATGGTACCGCTAGCAGCTCTGACTTCTCTCTCCAACGCGCTAAGAGACCTGCCGGTGATTATGCACTATACAAATACTGGTTAACATTAATATTAACATGTATAGATAAGAGCGTGGTGCTGATAGGTTGGAGCCCTATGGCATTGGCATGGTGGGTTATGGGTCTGATAGGGCCTATCGGACTTGGTCCTTTGAATGAGGTAGGGGGCCATGTGGCAAGGTCTGTCAGGTCTGGTTGTGAGTTGAAGTTGCTGTATATGGCGGTGATCTTGTTGCGGACAAATTGAGAGAGTTTGATGTACAGGTCCTATGAGGGAGTGGTAGTGTTAGAAGTGGCTGCTAGTGAGGCAACGTCTTTTAACAATGGCAAAGATGTATTTGTTTGGGCTGGTGCTGGAATTGATGTGGTCTGCCAGGGTGGTGAGTTTGGGGTAACAGATCTGTTAGTTGTAGGTCTCAGGGCAGATTTTAAAGTTCTTCTGTCTGCATTGTCTTGGCTCGTTATTGATCTCCAGTTGTTTGCAGTGGTATTTCATCATCCTGAGTACCTCTGTGTCCCAGCTGGCTTGGGGTTGAATCTTACTGCTGTTCTGTGCTTGAGAGAGCCCAGGGAGTTGGCACAGGAGGTGATCCAGCTGTTGAATTTCTTTATGGCTTTAGGGAGGCTGATTCTGATTGTAGAGTGCATGTTGATAGCAGTGGTCCATTCCTTGTCCAGTCATTGTTTCAGTTTCTGTGGGGTTATCTGGCAGTGGTTTGTGTGCATTGGAACGGAATGAGGATGCTGAACTTGATGAGGGTATTGCCTCCCCAGGTGGTCTCTGTGGCCTTGTTGTTTAAGAGGTTAAAAGAGGTGAAATTGGGGTCGAGGAGGTCCCTGCAAAATAAGTGGGTCCATTTACTTGCCACTGCAGGTGCCATAAGTAGGGCCTGAGAGGGATGAGGAGAGCAGACACCATGGTTGGGAAGGGCATGGCAGGTAGGAAAGGAGGTAAAGAGAGTGTGGGAGTCAAAGGGAGGGAAAGTGTGGGAAAATGCCCATATGGGAGAAGCAGGAAGGAGCGAGGCAAGAGAAAGAACAAAAAGACTGGCAGAGAAGAAGAGTCAAGAATATAAAGTGGCACAAGAGGTGGGAGTAAGAGAGAGAAACAGCACACTGGAGTGAGGGTGAGAGAGAGACAATTAGCACAAAGCACGAAGGTGAGTAAAAGAGAAGAGAACCAGTGCAGGTGAGCAAGAATGTGAAGAGGAGACAAGCACAAAAACACAGAGAGTGAGAGGAAGCAGTACAAATGAGTGTGAGAGAGGAGGCAAGTACAAAAACAAAAAGAAGAGAGAGCTAAAGAAAACAGCAAAAGTGAGCGAGTGAGGAAAATTTGTCATAAACAAACAGACGAGAGGAAGAGAGATGACCCAAAGAAGCAATATGAGAGAGAGGAGTAGCAAAGAAGCTAGAAACAGACACAGTAGGTATAAACCTGAGAATGGAGAGAGGAAGAGAGGAAGAGAGGAAGAGAGAGAGAGAAAGGGAGAGCGAAAGAGCCAGAGGGTGACAGAGGAGGATCTGATCCGTTGTGGTGAAGATAATAGGAAGTGCATACAGCTGTTGCTCAAGTAGGGTTCTCCCCACCTCATATGCCACAGTGTGCAGACCGGCACAAATAGTGGATCCCTTGAGAGTTACCCATATGGCTGTATCATTATTATTTTTGTTCTTTGTGGGAAATTTTCCTTTCCTTATAACATTATTGTATTTTTACTGATGGCAGGGTTTCTGAAAACCCACTGAGGAAGTGAGGATGTTAGTGTGGGGGGGGAGGGGTGATGAATCATTAAACTATTCATTACTGTTAACTGTTTGTTACACATACAGAGCCCTGTTTGACACTACACATTCTGCATGTACTTCTAGGAAAGTTCGGCATTACGTACCTGTCACATTGCGGCATAATTTCACTATGATATTACGAGCACCAAAGTAACCCGGGGCCTCATCTGAAAAGTAAGGAGTTTATTTAAGACCCTCAGGACATGCAAAGTGTTTGCAAACCTCAGTCGACATAACATTAATTTAGCCTTACTCCAGGAAACACACTTGTCCCAAACAACAGGGTGGTCAGTTGCAAAGTGATAGGCATCTCACAGTTTGCATCATCATGCTATTCATTCACTCATGGGGTAAACATTCTAGTGAAAAGAGGAGTTCTCTTTTTAGGTCTCACCTAGGCAGCGCATGCATGGTCTCTTCAAGGCATGCTGTATCCACTCTGTGGGCTTAGATTTCTCCTTGTTTCTTCTTCTTTCTATGTGTGCTGCATTCTGCAGCACACATAGAAAGAGGAATATGCCTTCCAGAATTGGTTTTATGCAGGAAGGTGCCTATTACTACACAAAACCAATCCTGCATGCAACACAGGCACCCTTGCACCGTAGTGCATGGGTGCCTGCGTTGGTGCTAGGTTGCCAAAAGGGAGCCACTGCAAGGGAAGGGACAGGAATGCACCATATTGCCTTATATTTGGCCAATTCCTGCCCTTTCCCTGCCACACAGACCTGCGCACCAAGGTGATTGCACGGCATGACTTGCTCAAACATGAGGCCCTGTGTGTGTGATATGTATATCAGGGATCACTGACAGAATATCGACGGACCGAATATTGACATACAAGAATATCGAGTACAGAATATCGATGGACAGTATGTCAACATCCTATCTCTACAAAGGTAAGTACAAAAATATCGAAACCAAAATATAGTTGTTTAAAATATCGTTGTATAAAATATTGTTTTTTTTAAATGTCTTAAAAATAATATAGAATTAATTAATACATATAATTAATAAAAACATAGTTAGAATTATTTAAAAAAATAAAAATGATAAATAATAAATGTATTATAAAAAAAATAAACATACATTTAAAAAAAATATATATATATTAACTAATACTATTAATAAATATTTATTTTATTCAATTATAAAATGTTAGAAATAGAATAAAATTATAAATACATATTATCTACTGGCGGTCGCCAGTAGATAGTTATAGTTAGGACCTATTTTCCATAGGAAATTCGCAACATTCTATTCCTAACAACTTTGGCGCTTCAACTAGCCCACCAGGTGCCCACCAGGTGCTTCCAGTAAGTGACACGACGCTGCGTTGCAGAGAGGTGGTGCAGGCCGTGCCCCTTTTTACACCTCTCTGCAACGGCGCTTACTGGAGGTACCTAGTGGGCTAGTTTGACCCTAGGGACCCTCAGGATTCAAGGGGACTTAATCTCCCAACTTAAAACGGCCACAGGGTGTGTTTACACAGTGGGGAAGGGAGAGGACGGGGCCTGAGGTGACGTGTGCAAACACGCCCTGTGGCGCGTTTTAAGTTGGGGAAATAATTCCCCTTCAATCCTGAGGGCCCCTGGAGGCTAACTAGCCCGCCAGGTGCTTCCAGTAAGCGCCACTGCGCTGCGTTGCAGAGAGGTGGTCCAGGCAGTGCCCCTTTTTACACCTCTCTGCAACGCAGCTCTGTGGCTCTTACTGGATGTACCTACTGGGCTAGTTGGACCCTAGGGACCCTCAGAATTCAAGGGGACTTAATCTCCCAACTTAAAGCGTTATATTAGGGTGATAGGAGGTCTGCCACTCTATCACAAGGATGATGTCATCAGTGATGTCATCAGTGATGTCATTTGAGATGTCATCAGTGATGTCATGAGCGATGTCACTGACCATGTCATGAGTGATGTAACATGTGACGTCATCAGCAGTGCATTGCGGGCGCGTGAGTTATAGTTAGCTGAACTAACTATAACGGGGGAATTTCAATGGTTTTGAACGAGTGAAATGTCCAACTAACTATAACGCCCCTGAAACCTATGTTTTTTTCATTGAATTTCTAAGGTTTTTTAAATGCTAATTCCTAACTATAACGTGCTTGAAACCTATGTTTTTTTCAGTGAATATATATATATGGAGGAGTGCGTCTCTATTGCAGGGCTCCTTCGGAAGAAATATACATGGCAGGTCCAGCCGTGAGAGGTCGCACCACCCACAAATGTGTCAAGGGTTCGTCTGCCATGAATCAATCGTGGCGGAAAGGACGGCGCTACTGATGCCAGTATTACGGAGCAAGCTTACAGTCCTGAGACCCACTGGAGGGTAGGAATTGGTCCATAAAACATTTTTAAACACACACGACAACTGGAGGTCAAAAATTATTATGGAATGCTAACTACGAGTTCCGACATGCACCGCAATTAATTCTATTAAGAGGGGCACACCGGAAGCCTCAAATCAGAATGCATCTAGGGAACTGTGGGTAATCCAAGAGAACTGCTGAGTGTTTAAATCTGCCTCTGAAGAAAGAGTGTGGACGCTCTGAAACGCGTAAGGCAGAATGGACTTAAAAGGCAGAGCTGTAATCTTGTTCCTTGCTAATAAATGAAATGGGGTGAACATCGGCTGGAGGAGTGCGTCTCTATTGCAGGGCACCTTCGGAAGAGAGAATAAATATATATATATATATATATATATATATATATATATATATATATATATATATATATATATATATATATATCTCGCTCCAAAGTTTTCCTCTCTCCCGTCCGGGAAGAAGATAGCAGCACTCACGGGTTAGGTTGGTTATCAGTTTTTATTAAGCGCTTCACAAATGCGTTTCGGGTCTTCCCTTCGTCAGTGTGTTATATGACAGATACAGCGCGGCGCCATTTTAAATGCAAAAAATGCATCACATTATCCATTACGGATAATGTGATGCATGGATCTCGCCGTGGATTACGATCCACGGCGAGATCTTAATTTCGTTTGGAAATAACTTACGAGGAAGCACACTTCATAAAGAATGAATTTTGACGACAATTGTTGTAAATATTGTAAATATTGTATATAACTTTATTTAACAAATCAGTGTGAACACAATATGTGCATATTGAAAGATGGCGCCCACAGTAACTCTGTGGGAAACAGTCCTTCCTTGCTTTCCGCTGCCCGTAATGGATAATGTGATGCATTTTTTGCATTTAAAATGGCGCCGCGCTGTATCTGTCATATAACACACTGACGAAGGGAAGACCCGAAACGCGTTTGTGAAGCGCTTAATAAAAACTGATAACCAACCTAACCCGTGAGTGCTGCTATCTTCTTCCCGGATGGGAGAGAGGAAAACTTTGGAGCGAGATATTTTACACGGGGCACCACCGTGGGAGCAGCACCCGCCAGCGAGTGATCCGTTTTCGAAAGGTGCATGGGAGCAAACATATATATATATATATATATATATATATATATATATATATATATATATATATATATATATATTACCTACTGGCGGTCGCCAGTAGATAGTTATAGTTAGGACCGTGTTTCCATAGGAAATCTGGAAATTCTATTTTGAATAACTTTGGCGCCGGTTGACGAATCCTCGCCAAATTTTCAAAATAAGTGGGGCGCTCCGCTCCGCTCCTACCCTGAAAGTCTCGGGGTGATTAGTCAAGCGGGGGCCGAGAAAAAATGGGGGTCCCAAAACGCATTTTCCCCATGCATTTTTCCATAGGACATTTAGTCGAAGGTACAGCCCGAACGGCTGAACAGAATTACGTGAAATTTGGTGGAGAGGTAGCCATAAGGTCAAGGAAGTGCCTTTTGAAGGTCTCGTGTAAATCTGTTCAGTATTTCCTGAGAAAATAGCATTTAAAACCATATCAATATCTATACGCGTGCACCGTGCGCGCACCCTGCCGTGCGCGAGCGCAATTCTGATTGGTTGTTAGATGTCAGTAAACATTCGAATCGGTCGAAATCAGGAAGTGGCGGCCGCCATTTTGTCTGAGGCAGTGAAAACCAAAGGTGGAGAACGTGAAAAGGGGGCAGGGTGGACAGTTCCTGACGCCCTAGCCTTTGTCAGGGGGTCACTGAAGGACCCCCAAGGGTGAAAAAAACATTTATTTTTTTGTCGAAAATGCGTGGGGTGCGCGCACGGAGCGCACACGGTGCGCGCACGGCACGCACAACGCTTCGTGGGCGCTCGGTGCGCGCACGGTGCGCGCACGGTGAAAAACCTGAAAAAAAAAAAATATTAATAAATACATAATTTAGTATTTAAAAAACCGTACAAATTCACTTAAAAAACCATAGGTTTCACACATGTTATAGTTAGGAATTAGCATTTAAAAAACCTTGCAAATTCACTTAAAAAACATAGGTTTCACACATGTTATAGTTAGCTGGACATTTCCCTCGTAAAAAAACAATGAAATTCCCCTGTTATAGTTAGTGCAGGCAACTATAACTCACGCGACCGCAATCCTCTGCTGATGACGTCAGATATTACATCACTGATTAAATATGTGTCTTTCTGAAAAATAAATATTTGTAATATATGTATAGCTAAAGATTAATGGAAGAAGACATGGGTAAATAGGTGTCTAAATACAGTGATGTAATATCTGACGTCATCAGCAGAGGATTGCGGTCGCGTGAGTTATAGTTGCCTGCACTAACTATAACGGGGGAATTTCATTGGTTTTTTACGAGGGAAATGTCCAGCTAACTATAACATGTGTGAAACCTATGGTTTTTTAAGTGAATTTGCAAGGTTTTTTAAATCCTAATTCCTAACTATAACGTGTGTGAAACCTATGGTTTTTTAAGTGAATATATATATATATATATATATACATAAACCTGTAATATAAATATAAAAATAATATATATATATGTAAAGAATTAAAAAATTAAAATTAATATTTATTTGTAAATAAATATTTTACACTACATTAACTAGAACAGTAGGGGAAAAGTTGGACAGTGTAGGGGATAAAATTACTATTCCCACTCCAAAGAGTGCAACAGTAGGGAAAGTGTTGGGTAGCGGAGGGGAATAATTTACTATTCCCACTCCACAGAGTGTAAAAGTAGGGAAAGTGTTGGATAGCGGAGGGGTTAAAATTACTATTCCCACTCCAGTAATAGCAACAGTAGGGAAATAGTTGGATAGCGGGAGGGTAAAAATTACTATTCCCACTCCAGTGAGTGCACCAGTAGGGAAAGTGTTGGATAGCTGGTGGGTAAAAATTACTATTCCCACTCCAGCCAATGCAACAGTAGGGAAAGTGTTGGATAGCGGGTGGGTAGATATTACTATTCCCACTCCAGTGAGTGCAACAGTAGGGAAAGTGTTGGATAGCGGAGAGGTATAAAATAATATTCCCACTCCAACAACTGTAACAGTAGGGAAAGTGTTGGATAGTGGAGGGGTAACATTTACTATTCCTACTCCAGTGAGTGCAACAGTAGGGAAAGTGTTGGATAGCGGGTAGGTAAAAATTACTATTCCCACTCGAGCAAATGCAACAGTAGGGAAAATGTTGGATAGCGGGTGGGTAAAAGTTACTATTCCCAATCCAGTGAGTGCAACAGTAGGGAAAGTGTTGGATAGTCGAAAGGTATAAATTAAAATTCCCACTCCAACAAGTGCAACAGTAGGGAAAGTGTTGGATAGTGGAGGGGAATAATTTACTATTCCCACTCCACGGAGTGCAACGGTAGGGAAATTGTTAGATAGCCGAGGAGATAAAATTACTATTCCCACTTCAGCGAGTGCAACAGTAGGGAAAGTGTTGGATAGCAGAGGTGAATAATTTACTATTCCGACTCCAGCAAGTGCAACAGTAGGGAAAGTGTTGGATAGTGGAGGGGTAAAATTTACTATTCCTACTCCAGCAAAATTATTAACATTAATTAACAAATACTTAAATAATAAAAAAATTATTTACCTCTCACCAAAGACCCCTATAAATAACACCACCACTATTGTAAAACATGACATAATTACCATAAGTGCTTAACAATTAATTGATTAACTAATAACAATAAACAATAAAATTAAAAACAATGAGTAATAAATTAATTCATATTAAGACGATAAAATAACAATAAATAAATATTATCTGAAAAAAATAAAATTATATTAATGTTTAATTACTTGCCACACTACTCCCCTCTAAATACACAACTCACTCATAAAAAATTGACACAATTAACATATTTTCCAATTAATTATTAATAATTAATACCCAATCAATAACTAATTAATAACAAATTCATTAACACAATTGACAATATGAATTATTAAATACAAAAATATTAATTAACATTATTAATTAATTAATTATAATTAAATTACTTCCCACCCTACTTCCCTATAAACCCATAACCCGCTCCTAAAAAAATGACACAATTAACATATTTACCAATTAATTATTAATAATTAATACCCAATCAATAACTAATTAATAACAAATTAATTAACACAATTAACAATATGAATTATTAAATACAAAAATATTAATTAACATTCAATAATTAATTTTAATTAAATTACTTCCCACCCTATTCCCTATAAACCCACAACCTGCTACGGAACTGAAATACAATATTTAATTTCTTATAGAATTAATAATTTCTAAAAATGTATTAAAAATATAGTATAATTAAATTCCTTTCCATCCTATTCTCCTATAAACCCATAACCCGCTACGGAACTAAAATACGCAAAAAATTACTTAACATAAAATTAATTACTTCTAAAAATTTCAAACATACATTACAAAAATAAACTACACTTTTAACACATATACTAAAATACAGAGCACTAAAATAAATTTCGATATTATTAACAACATTATTTTGATTAACGATATTACTAACTTCAATATAAAAAAAAACAATATTTCTTACCTGCATTTCGATATTCTGGTCGATGATATTCTTGCAGGTTGATATTGTGTCACATCGATATTTAAACATCGATATTATGGCATATCGATATTTAAACATCAATATTATGACTGTATACCGTTTATCAGTTCTGTTTGTGCTACCTTGAATGGCTTTGTAAAAATAAATGTTGTGCTGCATAGCATTACATTTCATTCTGAGAGGCGTTCCACGGGTGGAAAAAAGCATTCCTATGCATCCACCCATGGATTTCACACAATCCCAGATTTACAAACGTTTGTAAACCTGGGACTACAGAAATTGCTACGCCTCCCACAGGATGGCGTAACAAGGAGAAAAATCTTTTTTTCTCCTCGTTAGTTCCTCTGTTTATGTGTGCTGCAGATTGCAGCACACATTGAAAGAGGAAAATGCCTTGAAATATTGTTTTTGTGCAGCAAGGTATCTCTTCCTGCACAAAAACAATTCTCCTTGTACTGCAAGCACCCGTGTACCGTGGTGCAAGGGGGCCTGCATTGGTGCTAGGCTGCCTGAAGTGCACCAGCACTATGAGAGAGCGGAAGTGTGCCATATCTTAGTAGATATGGTGAATTTCTGCTCTGGCCCTTTCACACAACGCAGCACTGCAAGTTGCCTTGTTACATTGCATTGCGTGAAAGGTTAGCAAATCTGGCCCTTGCTGTCTCACTAGTGGTTGCCTGGTCTGATGAGTGACTGGGCCTCTGGCCATAACCAGAAGATTTTATGAACGTTTCACTTTCTTACTTGCGAATGCCAACAAACACTGAGGTCTAACAGAGGGGTACGGTACATTAAATGGGACTGGATACTGTCATAAAACAGAGTGGCTTCAGTACGTGGATTCATGGGGTGCACTCTATGAGTATAAAACCTTTTGGCAGCTTTAGAGTTCTGCTAGAGCTGCTAGGGACCTTGAGCAGGTGGGTGTTCTGTTGTGGACATCCAAGACCTTCTTAGTCTGAAGGCTTTATGTGAGTGAGTGAGTGAGTGAGTGAGTGAGTGAGTGAGTGAGTGAGTGAGTGAGTGAGTGAGTGAGTGAGTGACCTGGGTTTTGGAAAGTGATTTATTTGGAAGAAAAATAGCATGCCTTTTTATGTGTCTGAGAAAATGAATTGGAGTATGAGTCTGCAAAATGTTTGTTGGGGGACATTTCAATGTGGAACAGCGGAGCCATTGTGCCAACATGTAAAAAGAAGCTCAACCTTTTCACTTGTGGCATGTTACTTTATCTGAACTGCTTTTGGGGCTCTGGGTTTCAAATTAACATATAAGTAATTGCAAACCACTCCACGAATCCACTGGTAAGTTGAATGACTACCTCCCTTCATACCAGATATCATTGTTGTTACTCCTATTCCAAGAAGCTCCAAATTACCAAAAAAGCGTCAGTCACAGGACCAGAGCGAAAGAACTCCCCCATCCCCAGTGCTAAGAGCTTCTATCAGCCAAAATTCTGACTTTGGAATAAATTGGAAAACCTGGTCAAGGACCTGCTTGGCCCTCTGCTTTACAGGCTTTTGAAAATTGAGGAGAAACTGGACACTATTATCACCAATAACAAAACACGCATGGCCCTCCCACCCCTCCCTACTGCCGATGGCACTCCCTGCAGCCAAAGGGAGCAGGCTGGGGTGCCATCTTTAGTCTCTCTCCAGCCTCTCCAACCCATGTTACACCCCCAACCTTTATCAACCCAGAAGCAATTGATGAACCCTAAGGCAGCAAGTTGCATTCCCACCCCTAGCAAAGACAAAGACTCTAATAGGATCCCAAATAACTTAGGGGGGGGGGGGCAACGAAACGCTGTGGGCAGCGGACTTATCATAGGCCAAATAGCACAGTCCTGGGAGCCCAATTCAGTACTGGACCTCCCTCCTGCCGCTTCCCCATTGGTCCTGGTACTGGTAAACGTCCCGATGCTGAGGGAAGGCCAAAGAGAAGATACTGCTCAACTCATTGATAAATCTCTCCACTGGCTGAGCACTCAGGCCCCTATCTTTGCTATCCTAGGAGCCTGGCCAGACACATTATCATGGCGAGGAAGGTGTGTTGGGTGGGCCCTTCATCTAAAGTAATCCAGGGGGACTGCGTAGTGGTAAACTTTAATAACAAAAACGTTACTCGGTCCCTACTGCACTACTTCCAGGTCAATCTCTCCCTTAACTCTCACATATCTGTACTCCTGCTAGAGCATTTTTATAGTTTCTATTCAGGCCCTCCCAAAAAGTCTAATGGACCACCGACCGTTGGCGCAGCGGGCTTTACCAAGTCAGGGCATTTAGATGAGAGTGGGATGATGTTATCAAATAGATTTGAACCCCTAACCTGACTGGTAGACTGGGAATCCGGCAACTGACTGTCAGGGGTAGCCACAACCCAACCACGGGACCCAGCAAATACGGTAACTACTCAGGACATAAAGTCTATCCAAGATTGTCAAGATAGGGGGGTTGTAACAAGGGGCTCCACACTCACCTTAAGAATAGCTACCTGGAACACATCAGTGTATGCTCAAAGTTAAGTAGATCATATTGGTGTGTCCAGTGGCAAGATTTAGACCTTTTCTGTATTCAAGAAACATGGGCAACGGAACCCATACTTTTAGATGGGTTTCGCTCATTCCAAACGGATGTGCTTCCATCAACCTCAGAAAGAGCAAGCGGGGGTTACTGACTTTGATTGCAAATACTTTCCCCCTGAAAATTATAAATTTTAGATGACCGAATCCTTATTTGCATATTCTTTTGATTGAGGGGAACAAGGATTGAGATTGGTTATTAGTGAACTTTTACAATAATAATTTTGGGGGTAATATGAAGGACGTCATGGAGCTCTTAGATATCGAAATTCAGAATAGTATTAGTGCTTCTTACGGAAAAGATGTGAACATCCTGTGGGATGGAGACTTTAATACCCAGCCATGCAAGTTTAATAAAAATAGGGTTTGTGGTCTTGAGGATACTTTGGGAGACCCCATTCGTCATTTCACCCACCATGATTATGGCAATGGCTTAAATAAATTGTTAATTTCTAGAAATCTGTTAATCATCAATAAGATAAACCCCAATACAGACAACCTAGTTAAGACCTTCTCAAGAAATGATTACAAATCAACCCACGATTTCGTAATAGTGTCAGGCACACTTCAGGTTTATATTAAACAAGGTGAAACCAAGTTATCCTCATTTAGTGATCATGCTATTCTCTTCGCCTCGATGGAGATATGCCTGAGAAATGCATCTTGGGCAGGAAAAATGGCTTCCAGTTAAAATGGAATCAAATTGATAAAGGCAAAATAGTCCCCCTAATTTTAAATGCCTGTTTAGAGTCAGTAATGAGATGCTTGGACCCTGATAATACCCCAGAACAAATCCCCTCTGGTTTTGGGATTCTTCTTGGCAAAGTAAAAAATGCATTGACATGTGTAAAACAGTCTAATGCCGCCCGCCCATTCGTTAGTTCGACCACTCTTGCACACATTCATTAAAATCTTTGCACAAGGCCCTGAATGAACGCCCGCGAAACAGTTTCTTGATAGCATCTCTCAGGAAAATTTACCTGGAAGCCAGGAAGATAAGGGAGAGAAACCTGAGAGAAGAGGCGTGGGAAAACTTAGGAAAGGCAGCATTATTTAAATCCGGGTGTGATTTCCGAAAAACAATTAACGCTCCAAAATCATGAAGATCCCACGTTCATGTGGGAGAAGAAGACTGGGTAGCCTATTTTTAGCTGGGTTTTGGTTCAGGGGAGAATGGACCAGTGGAAGATCTACCTATATCCCTTCTCCTGTCAAAGAATGTGACATTTTCTCTGGAAGAGATACAATCCAACCTGGATAAATGTATAGGTGGGAAGGCCCCGGGCCCAGATGGGGTCCCAATTGACCTATTTCTAACACATCAGGACCTGTGGGCCCCCCTTCTTACGAATGTGCTAAATGCACTAGCAAAATAGGCCCCCTCCCGACATGGTCTACCAGCATAATAATCCCGATTTTTTAAAAGGGAGATAAGAAGAATGCCCAGAACTATCGTCCAATCTCCCTATTAGACACAAGAGCAAAGTAAATGGGGCACCGATTGCTTCACAGACTGGAAGAGTGGGCCAGCGACAAAAACATATTGATAGAAGCACAATATGGGTTCAAGAAGGGAAAGGCACAATTGATCAGTGCCTGAACCTCAGCCTGACAATTGATAAGAACACCAGAGCTAAGGGGGAGCCAAATCTATCTGTCATTTATGGACCTTGGTGCCACATTTGATTCTGTGTCCCATATTTAATCATGGGACCTAATGGCCTCCATGGGGATCGATGTCGCCATAATAACTTTCATCCGCCAATTATGTGCTAAATCATCAGTTCTCTATGGCAAAAATGGAGAATGCACTCGCCCCTTCAAGAATAGTAGGGGCATTAGACAAGGGTGCGTCCTTGCCACTTCCTATTCTCTATTTTCACCAATGGGGTTGGGGAAGCACTTAGGGGGTCTACGCCGGATGTACGCGTTTTTGATGACCTTGGTGTTCCGATATGGATATATGTGGACGACGCCGCCCTGATTGCCAGAACAGGTTTGGCTCACCAGCGTTTAATAAGGGACTATGTAGCCTGTATGGCCTCATTAGATTTGCAGGTAAATGAGTTGAAATCCTTTATTCTTGTACCAAGGTTGCCGGTAGGGAAAAAACACACCTTCCTTTCACTGCAGCACACGAAATTTAGAGGTGGTAAATTAATTTCCTTACCTCGGCTCGTTTTTGACAAGTCACAGTGCTGGTCAAAAATGGTTGAGAACAGGGCTCTAGTGATGAAGAGGAGTGTAGGGGCAATCTCAGCCTTCCTTAAAAGATTGGAACTAAAACCTATTGAAACTAACAATCTACCAAGCTAAAACAGTCTCTGCTGTCTCTTATGGGGCAGGCGTTTGGGGTCTGGCAGTTGTAACCCTTCTCCAATATTTGGAAGATAGCTTCCTCAAGGGTATAGCCTCTCTCCCCATGTCCCCCCCAAACTATACATGTCATCTAGAGTTTGGTGTGCCCTACTCGACTGACAGCATTAAGCTGGCGCCAATTATGTTATGGCATTCGGTATGGCATAGGGACACAGAGAGCCTAACTCAACTGATCATTAAAGATTGCCTTAGCTTAGATAATTGGCACAAAATAGAATGGCTACATTATGTGGAAAAGACCCTAACTGACATAGGGCATAAGAAATTGTTTGAGGATCCTAGTGCTTGCCAGAAAATTTCTAAGTTTGAACTTAAGACTTCCTATCTGAAAAAGGCCACCTTTGATCCTTCTGAATCTAACAGAAACTGGTTATCCTGTACTAACAAACACCCGCACTCCTAGAGGGAGGTTACTCTTATCTAGAAATCACTAACAATTCCCAGCACAGACACATTTTAATCAGATTTCAAATTAATGTAATCCCCTTGATGCTGGGCTTCCCCGCTAATAAGTATACCAATTCTGACCTATCAGCCTGCCCTTGCAACATGGTATCAAAGCAGTCTAATCTCCACATTGTCCTATTTTGCATTTTCTATAAATCCGCACGAGCAAGGTATATTACCCCAATTTTAAAAAGTTGTAATAATAAACAATCTCGAGTAGCACTCTACTTTTTAAAATCATTCCCTGATCCTTGTATATGTTGTTCAGTTGCTATGTTTTTATGGGCTTGTATGAGCACTAGGAAGACTCTGAACTTTAGCACTGTTTGAAAGTGGCATGGCCCTCAAGACCAAGAGTATTCATATGATCGAACTTTTTTGGCACTTTGTTGATTTGTCTAAAAGGTCTAGGTCTTTATCTGTTATATTTGTGCCATTTTTCTCCCACTATTTAAATCTAAATCATTTATTTAAACAACACCGGAGCTGTATTTTTATAACTTTTACTAACCTCATGTACTGTTATTGGTTTCGCTCAAATTTACGTGTGTGGTTTTGTAAAATTAGTAATTGTTGTTTTTCTTTTCATATGCTTTTATGGATTTATGTGTAAATCTGAATAAGGTTTTATGACTGACTGCCCTATTGCAATCAAAAGTCGAAAACCTGTCCCATAGGATCTCATTCTCAGCACACTTGGTGTATTTTTTAGCCACTGGCAAAATGCTTTAACAGTAACTCCATCAGGTAGAGTAAAAAGTAGCATTAACAGGGGAAGAGGTAGCAGGAGTGGAAGATGAAAAGTGCAGATGTGAGGCATGTTAAGTGGGTGCTCGTAAGGGGGCAACAAGGGATTTCAACTCAAAACAGGAGTCTGTGCTGGTAAAGAGATAAGTGCAATATAGCTAAGAATCCCAGTTTTGCATTCAAGTGGAAAAATTCAGAAAATTGTGTTTCTTGTTAGTGATTTCCCATACTATCTTTTATGAATTGTAGACCAATAGCTGAGCAGATACATAGTATGGGGAGTTAAAAAATAGGTTGAAACATCTATAAATACAGGCGTATGTTAACATATATTTGTAGTACAATGCTAATATTTACCTGTGGGTGTAGTGTTTTGTTATATTTGTCTGCTTAATTTGCTAAAACAGGACAGGCATCAAAATATGAGTGGATGTTTATCAGCTAAATAAATGGAGAAATATATAATTTTATGACTTAATTCTCAAAATACAAAATAACTATGGATAATTAATATTCAGAGGCCGTATTATTAATACGACGCACTTTCCCTGTTTGCACCACTTTTAAAAGGGTCTCCGGGCGCAAACCACAACAGTGTGCCACGTTACAAAGAATGTGCTGCCCCCAAGGTAGCCGCGAACTCGCACTGCCCTAGGGGAAGCACAATTCAAGTGAAATACAGAGTCACTGTAGACACTCCGTGTGTCCTAGTGCAAGCGGCATGCCGCCTACATTTTTTTTTAAAGTCTCTTTAAAGATATATTTAATACAATAGATTTCACAAGAACAGCGCAAGTGAAACCTAAAAAGCATCCAGTAACACTGGAACAGGTGCATAGCTCTAGCAGCACCAGCCAGCTGTTAGAGCATTTTAAGTTTAAGCACCAGTGAAGAGGTTAAACTCTGAGTGAGTTAGTGTAGGGCAGGCTCTTTCTATACTTTTTTTTTATTAGAACCAGAAGTCTCATTAGTGACATGAGTAATTACATACTTTTTGAAAAACATAGTACAGTCACCAAATATATCACAGCTTTTGATTGTTCCTTTTTGTTCTTGTTATAACTGCTCACCCACCTGCCCCCCTCCCAAGCCCAATATACTCAGTCAGTGATGTCCCACAATGTGGCATTTGTTAACACCATCTCATTAAGTTTGATTGATGTGTTTTACACGCATTTATATCATATCTGGGTGATTAGGCAGATACATTGTGAAGGGCGACCAAACATCTTTCGGCCTAGAGGCTTCCGGTAGTTCCTCTGCATAAACATTCAGTTGTTCCTTACAGAAAGCAAGATCTTTGAGCCATCCAACTAGTGTTGGAGTAGCTCTAGCGTTCCAGTACGTGGCCACAGCTCGCTTAGCAAACAGAGTGGCAATGGCAACTATACGCCTATTGCACAACTTAAGTCCCTTTAGATATCCCAGTAAACAGATCTCTGGTGTGCAATTAACCGTTTCTGATATCATTTCAGATAAGGCCTGTACTACCCTCCTTCAGAACTTTGCTATTGCTGTGCATTCTCATGCTAGATGTATAAAATCAGCCCCATCCTGCCCACAACGCAAGCATCTAGCATCCTCTAGTAACCCAAACTTCCTCAATTGTGCCGGGGTATAGTAGACTTGGTGCCGCTATTTAAAATGAATAATATGTAGATTTCCATTAGCAGTCAGATTTCCAGTCAACTTGCAGCAGACTTCCCAACTCTCCCAGGGCATGGTGGATGCAAGCACCGAGTTCCATTAATCTAGTGCTGAAGAATCTGGACTATCATTCTCACATTGAGATGCGTTATACATTCTGGTGATTAGCCCCTTACTTTCGCTTCCACTCAATAAAGCTTGCAGCGCCTTTAACCCCACTGGTTCCCGCGGGAAACTCGGGTTTAACGAGCGCACCGACGCACGCAGCCTGGCATACAAACTGTGCCTGAGCGCATAAATAATATAGACATATATACGGTGCCTCAAACCCCCCCCCCCCCCCCCCCTTCGAATGGCAGGGTGTGTGTGCTACAGCTGCATCTTGGTTTCTTACGAGCCCATACCCACGACAGCAGGCTGGACTGCAGTGTTTTTAAAAATGGTACGTTGAGTTTTATTGGGACGTTAACAAATAAGTAGAGTAGCCTAGGCAGAATCGTCATTTTAACCACGGCTATTCTGTCCGCCAGTGACACCGGTAAGTGCGTCCAGTGGGATATTTTCTCAGTTATGTCCGTCACTGCTTTCCCATAGTTCATTTTGAGTACCGTTTCAGGGTCTCTGTGCACACGCCCAGATATTTCACTGGGTCCAAGACAATGGTAAAGCCATCTGGAATTGTAGCGTACTGTCTGTTAACGGAAGGATACTAGATTTCGCCCAGTTTATTTCCAACCCCGAGTGCCTTTCGAACTTGACACATTTACGTAGCAAGGTCGCCACATGTGTAGCCGGGTCTTGCACATAAAGTAACATATCGTCCGCATAGAGTGAGATGACGAGTGGGCATTGTCTAAATCCTAATGCGGCAACAGCATGCTTTTGACGGATTTTACAGGCCTGCGGTTCCAATGCCAGTGCAAATAACATCACCGACAGTGGGGATCCATGCCGCTTGCCCCTGCAGACTGGGATTGCCTCAGTTACCCAGCCATTGACTCACAGCCTACCTCATGGGTCGGTGTACAACAGCCTTACTCACTTCAGAAAGAATGGCGGTATTCCCATTTTAAGCAGCACTACAAACATATACCCAGATTGCAGCGAGTCGAAAGCTTTGGCGGAATCCAACAATACCGCCACTGCAGGGGTATCAGGGTCCAGGTGGTGCATAACCACAAATATTGTACGGAGATCGTTTGGGGACAAACCCCGATTGGTCAGGGAGAATCAAGTTAGGAATCAGTGGTTGCAACCGACATGCTATCATTTTTGCCTACATTTTAGTATCTTTATTTATGAGTGACAGAGGCCTATACGAATAGCTTTTGTTAGCCACTTTTTCAGGCTTTAAAAATGTGACAAATAGGGATTCCCTGAGAGATGGGGGCAGTATTCCTATCTCATACGCTTCGGCATACACCTTTAATAATTGCGGAGCCAACTCTTCGCAATAGGCCTTGTAAAATTCACAGGGTAGCCCGTCTATTCCGGCCGCCTTACATGTAGGCACTGCCATAATAGCTGCCTTAACATCCTCCACATCAAAAGGTTGGGTCAAATACTCGTGCTTTCCATTTGATAACCACCCCAAAGCAATGTCTTCTAGATAGTTCTCGATCTCATCCTCTGAGGCCGTTTGCCTGGTCCCATACAATTTAGAATAAAAGTCCATGAAAATGTTACCTATCTCAGGAGTAGAGTGCTGGACAACCTCAATTCGTCTACCATTTCCGTGATATATTCTTGTCCCCTGGGTAACGCTATTTGTGCCAGTGAGCGGCTAGGCCTACCTCCCTCGCCATAAAATCTTGCCCTGGACCTCTGGGATTTAAGCAATACCTCCTGTTCTGCCGTTTCATTGTATTCCGTGACCAGTTCCCTTATGTGGGCCAAAGTGTCAGTTCTGGGTTTCCTTTCATAGTGGCGTTCCAGCTTACCAATTCTGTCTGCTAGGGCCTGCAAATTATTACGTAAGTTTTTTAACACTCCCGCTTGGGCACCAATGCACTCTTCCCATATTGTGACCTTAAATGCCTCCCACAATGTGCTTAACATTCCACTGTGCCCTCATTTTCTGAGAAAAAGATGCTAATTGCCTCCCTTATTTTTGCCCAAAAGACTATATTTGTTAGTGAAGATGGTTGCAATCGCCACTGATATGGAGGTCTGCTACATGTCGGCACCTTTAGTGTCAACACTGGGGTGTGATCAGACAACATCCTAGCTAGATGTTTAACTGAAATGGTCCAGGGCGCCGCCTCTCTTGACCCTAGCCAATAATCCAACCTGGACCATGAGCCATGTACCGTTGACACAAATGTGCTCTCCTTCACACCTGGGTTCTGGGCCCTCCATACATCCACTAGTCCTTCTGCCTCAATTAATTTCCCCAATTACATTGCAGCTTGTTTCCCTCGCCCATCCGCATCATGAGAGCAGTCCATCCTAGAGTCTAAGCAGACATTCATATCCCCGCCCCATATTACTACCGCTGGCGGGTAGGATGCAATACGTCTCCACATATCGTAAAAAAACACAGGGTCATCAATATTAGGCCCATATGTATTAACTAGGAGCACCAATGTATCACCAAGGTTGCCCGGTACTAACAGTACCCTCCTCTGCTCATCCATTTCAGACTTGATATAAGTATATGGAGTCCCTTTTTTTACCAAGAGCAATGTGGCCCTGGCGCATGAGGAGAAGGATGAAGCAATTCTCACTGTGGCCCAACGGGTACCCACCTTCAATTCGTTATGCTTAGTTAAATGTGTCTCCTGGAGACATGCAATCTGTACATCTGTTCTAAATAGGCTAAACATTCTGGATTTTTGGGGGGTTATTCAACCCTTGCACATTCCAAGTTATCAGCGTAATACTATCACCCAGATTTGCCCAATCTTATATGCTGCACCTTACATGCCATGAGATATTCCGATGCGACCGGAGGGTAAACATAGTGCACATCACTTCTCTCCCCCCTGAGTCTGCCATTTCCCATCCCATCCCCTCAACCCCCCCACCCACTTCACCACCCCCATCTTTCTAAAGGCAACCCAAGCTACTATAACTAAACAGCCAAACCCCCAGTTAACCCTCATGAACATTTGGGGTACTCCCATTGGGGGACACAAGAGTGCTCTCAGCCTTCCGTTGTAAATGGGAGGTGGTCGTGCTAATCTAATACCCGACAAGGCATCCGCACCCATCTGGCAAGGCATATAATATAACATCATTAAACCAACTTACAGTTCACGTTCTCTTTCCCTAGTATCGCTCATCCCTTTTGCAGTACATACCATGGCATGGTCATATTGTAGCTATTCAAACAACCAGTGTACATTATTTAAGTCTAAATACCCAAGTCAGTGTAGTAGTTCCACATCAATCCTCTTACAGCCCTTGGAACCTATGATCTCACTTCAAGGCTCATTGTTCCTCCTCATTTAGTCCTGCGGTGAGTTCCCGTCTGCGTTTCTTTAGACTTTTTGCTGCTCCATGGCCGCCCCTCGGGTTTGTAAATATCTTGGACTCCCCCTCCAGACCTATCTTCAGAAGTGCGGGATAGAGCATGGCATAAGGCATATTCTCTGCTGGCAGTACTTTCTTTGCAGGGATGAATTCTCTCCTGACAATTTGCGCTGCATTTGTGAAATCCGGGAAGAACTCTAAATTATTCCCTTGATGTGTAATCTGCCCCTTCTCTCGGGCAAGTCTCAGGATCGTGTCCCGATCACGATAATTAATCAATCGTGCAATTATGGGGCGAGGCAGGGCACCCGTATTCGGGCGCAGCGCAAGAGAGCGGTTGGCACACTCCACCACCAACATTGAGGATAGATTGTCAGCTCCAAAAATCTCCTGCAGCAGGTTCTCCACAAAGAGCTCCATCTTGCCCACGTTTGTTGACTCCGGCAGCCCTATTATTCTTACATTATTCCTTCTGGACCTCGCCTCCAGGTATTCGTTTTTAGCCTGTATAACTGCCAGCACTTTCTCCATATTTAAAGTTTTGTCTGATACTGTTTGCAGCCGGTCCTCCACTGTGGAAACCCATTGTTCACCCTCTCACAGCCTGACACCTTGTTTGTCCAAATTAGCCGCCATGTTGTCCATCCGCAGATTCAACGCATCTATTTTCCCATCGATGGTCTGCAAACTGTGTTGTATCACAAGTAAGGTGGACTCCAACGTAGGAGTGGCATCTGACAGGGTCTCCGCCTCTGAGTCAGATGCTGCTTTTTGCTGTGCCCCACTGGCTTTAAATTTGAGGCGCGGTTGCGATTTATCTGGTTTGCCTATCCTGTACAATCCTTTGCAGCATTATTTATAAAGTCTGCTGATTGAACTGGGCTGCAGCAGGCATACACCACCTGTCCCTGTATTCTTACAGTAAAATGAGGTGACGCACAATCTCCAAGGAAATACGTGTCCTCGGTGTGCCACACAGACTATGTCCTGTCTTTCCAGCTCCCACCTTGCATGCCGCAGCTGATCCACGTCTTCACTCTAACAGCCTGCGACCTGTCTCTACGAGCCACCAGTGCACACTATCTTAGCCACCGCTATGCACTCTCGTCCCGCTCAACAGGCCGCTGTGCCTCCAGGAGACCAGGACCACCTTATTACGTGGAGCACCTCCCCCTCTGTATTTATGGCCACACAGTTAGCTTCAGTGTCATCCACTTACTTTTTAGGTCTCGGCTAGCGAAGGCTGCGCTTGCGCAGTCTCGCTCGCGAGATTTAATGACTTTGAGTGACTTTGAGAAGAGGGGCTTGCTCCCGCCCCTCTTCTCTCCTGTTCTCCATTGGCTGGCCTCTTAAATGCAGGCCAGCCACTGGAGAAGAGGTCCAGTCACTCCGTTGAAGCCCCGTCCTTTTCGGATCGGGGGGCGTGTTTTTTGCGAGAAGTCTCAGGGAGGAGACAACAGCAAAACACGCCCCCCAATCCGAAAAGGACACTCCCTTTCTCCGAGGCATTTTCTGCTGTGCCTCGGAGAAAGGCGGTGGTGCCCCGGCGTTGCTCCCGAGCACCAAGAACTCCAGTTTTCAGAACAAAGTAACTATCTTGAAATAAAAAAAACATTTCTCGAAACTACCCGATGTGCTCAGATTGAACAACTTTTTAAACAATTCTACTGCAGGATGATACATTTTAAAAGCTTTGTTTTTCAGAACTACTTAGAGTGGTCAAGATGCGTGTGCGTTTACAAGCAGCTTGCTTCTAGAACGGCATTAAAAGCTGGGTTTTCCAGTCTATTACTGCATATAATATTGCTTTTCCAACATGGCTGCCGAATTTTCAAACCAACACTTACCTTTCATCATGTGTTTTGCTCACCCGAGGTATTGTTTGCAACGCTGGTCTGCAGGCAGCTA
This sequence comes from Triturus cristatus, assembly GCF_964204655.1. Lineage (NCBI taxonomy): Eukaryota > Metazoa > Chordata > Amphibia > Caudata > Salamandridae > Triturus > Triturus cristatus. Next base: position 843,243,163 of record NC_140580.1, on the reverse strand, counting down.
ACTGCGCGTGCACCTCTCCCCTGCAGATACAGCGGTGTTTTCTCATGGGTAGCGCGCCCTGTTGGTTCCGTGTCCGTGCACTATGAAGCACTTCTAATTTTGTTGTTTAAGATAAATTCAACGCCTGTATTTGGAGTTCCGTCAAGGATCACACGTTTTGCAGGGCACGGAAGCCTGGTTTAGAAACCTAGTGTATGTTCCGTATGCTCAAACCAAGAAACCAATCACTAAAGCAGCATATGCTTTATGGGGGTTGTTTTATTGCAGGCCAGGGCGGTGGTGTTTTATGGTTTTGTCTTCTTACACTAACGTCAGTGGTGGGAACGTGCCCCGCAGCACGCGCCCATCAAACTGCAGCTTCTTACAGTTCTCCCCCTGCCTCCTTATCTCTCAGCCTGAAACCTGATCGACAACAGTAGTCGAGGGGGGAGGGGGCGGGGCAGCAAGGCCCAAATGTTTCCCTTGTGGCTTTTATGGTTGTCATGTTAGGCTTCCTACACATGGAGTTAATTTGTCGTTTATCTTTCTCGACCTATGTGCCTGAATGCGAGGACTGACCAGGTCTGACCGGATACGATGTTTTAGGAAATGGGGAGAATTGTATGTTTTTTTCTAAGATCGCAAAACATCAATATTAACTCTGTTCATGTTATAGAGCCCCTGTAAAGTGCGCACTCCTCGCTCGCCTTAATGTTCGCCTCATGTGGAACCATGCCCGAAATTATTGTGAGCTTTTTAACTACATTTCACAACTTTGGATAGAAAACCGTGCCTGCATTTATTTGTTTAGTGGGTGTCTGTGGCACCTCCTTCATCCCCACCTGCCTGCGCCCTTGGTGGTAGATTATTTTGGGTGAATAGTCGTCTAGTCAATATCCATGGTATTAGTTAGGCCACGGTTTAAACAGACACAATTTTGTGCAAATGTAAGCATTTGAGTAGCAAAGGAATGGGGGTTTCTGCGGCATGGCCGCCAGCAGTGATTTAGTCTTGTATTGGCCAGATACCGCCATAACAGGTCTTGATTTTTTTTCCCCCTCTTTTCTTCCTTCGGGGCCAGGCAAGCTCGACTGTATTGGTTAACCGCAGCCAAAGATACACGAACCCACCGAGCTATCTTAGTATTGCATTCGTCTGCTCTGTGAGCATGCCCACGGTGTGCTCCATTTGTGTAATTAACAAAATGCACAATAGGTTTGCCAACTGCCTTAAAATTTCGCTCCCGGCTGGAAAGCAACCCCTCGACCGTGACACTGCCATAAATCCGCACAATTTCCAGCTGTAATCATTACCCTGCTCCGTCCCGCAGTGAAGTACATATGGCAAAGCACCGTATACCCTTCCTGAGGGGCCCGTCCTGAGGAATGGGGCGTGTGCGATATCGGCTGGCTTAGAATGTAGGGAATTCCTGGCCGGGGTCCAGACTGCTACAAATCCCCCGGGACCAGCCAACCAGCTGCAGATGTCGACATGCTCGAGTGCAGGCGGCGCATGGGGCTCCATGCTGCGTTCTGTCCGCCTGCTCTCTAGCCCCCCCACCCCCCCGAAATCCCAGATAAAATTCTCCCTGCTGTGGGAACGGAGAGATACGGGGACTGGAAAATACGGGGCACACTCCAGAGGTGATAGTCGCGAACAGCTCTGGGGGGGGGCGTTGTTAAGTGAGGAGGCAGGCCCCTTCCCGCGGTTTGTCGTGGGGGTTTCGGTCTCGGCTAGCGATGGCTGCGCTTGCGCAGTCTCGCTCGCGAGACATAACAAGCATTTACAATGCAACGGTCTCGGCATTGTTAAAGTTAGAGCTATTGGCATTGCTCATGACAATGCCGTTTATTTAAATGATTTAAAAACAAAAAACATGAACAAAAATAATGTCATGAGCAATGCCAATAGCTCTAACTTTACCAATGCCGAGACCATTGCATTGTAAATGCTTGTTTGTGTCGCAGTTGGCCCGTCTATCAGAGTGGGTATGTAATTCACAGCAGTTTCCTCTCGGTGGGTCTCCAAAAGCTACTGCAAGCCTTCACGCACACCGAAGGGCTAAATCCCACACTCCCGCCATACTCTGCAGGCTAATAATTCCACCTGAGATCTGGGACGCCGCACTGGCCTCACGACAGTTCCTGCAGCCTCTAAGCAATCCAAGCACTGCACAGCGATATTTGAGTCCCCTCAGTCAGCCGGCACAGTTAATCAGCATCTCGGCAATGTCTACCGCCTTCCTCCTTCGCAATCGACCCGGCTTACCGGAGGGAGATCAGTGGTGCATCCGCTCTATTTTGTTTGGGCCCACAATTTGCAGCTGAAGGCCTGCTCACATCATGGCATCCCAGGCCTCAATTACACCTCCGCTGAATGCCACATCAGTTGATTCTGTGATCCTCACCACCACCTTGTGGCGGTAGCGGTGAGGCGAGTCCAGAGGCTTGTATTCCTCTCGTTCAGTAGTCCTTCTTTTCATGAAGGTGTAGTAGCAGCCTCTGCTTCCACACTCATTCCAGTCACAGCCTGCGGCTCTCGCACCGCTCCGGACTCCCCACCGCGGCCCCACAGCCGCCAAGCGCTTGCTCTAAGGCTCTGTTAGTGCACGGCTGGCCCTCGGTTCTCCGATCACCTCCACCTTTTCACCTCCCGGTCATCGGGCCCCAAGAAGTTACGCCCGCAATTCCGCGGCCGGAGGCCTCAGCAGAGAGTCGCAGCTGCCATGTTGGTCGCTCCGCAGCCTGTGTAGCTTACTCTCGTTTCGCCTTTCTTAGATGCGTGATCTAAATGGCCTTGGTGCGATTATTGACACTTTGCCTCACCAGCTGGGCCGTTCTGCCCCGCCAGAGAAGAGGATATTGATCGGATCGCTGACTCGATCATCAGAGCTGCACTAAGGCGCACCCATCTTGCAGTGCGCCCTCTAGCACCCTCCATGCCGCCTACACTTTGAAGAGGAGAGAGAGAACTCCTTGCATGTGGGTGCAGTGAGTGATTGCACTCGCCTGCAGGGGGATGTCTAGTGGTCCATTGGAACCCCAGTCTCCCCTTCAGAGGGCTTTTTTTTGGCGCACTTTAGTGCACCTCCTAAGAGCATGGTTGCCTCCACGCCTGCATCCCTAATGCAGAGGAGGCGCAGAGGCAAAGTGATTTCCTCATTGCATAGGGCCACGCCCCCATAGAAATAAGAGAATGCTCTCTCGTGACGGTGCTGGCATTACATGCGCACCAGTGCTATTAGTTTTACAGAAGGAGCCACACCAGCGTCTGCAACTCATTCTGGAATAACAAAGTGCCCTGAGGGAGAACAAAGCGGGCAGACACGCCCGTTGAGCCCTCAGGCCATTTGTGTTATATGGCCCCGGATGGCCAAAAAATAAATATTGATAAATACAGACAGAAATGTTAAAAAACATAAATACCATAAAACTGGGAGTCCTGGTTATAACCTATGACACTTGTAATAAAGCAGACAGGATACCCACCACATTTTGATAGGATGCATTTGTCAAACTCTTAATAAGGCCCTTAATGAGGAAGAAAGTGAAGGAACTAGCATGGAGAAAGGATGAGCAGCGGTGTTATGGTATAACATTGGTATGCGTACATTGCAGAGTGTGCCATTAGTGTTCTGACGTGACCCTAAGAATGATGACACATGTTACTCAAAACAAAGGACACAGAGTCAAAAAAGATGTGTATTCTTCTCCATTCTGATATTTCGGCACCAATGGACTTCTTTTGTTACCATTTATTTTATCAGGTGTCACCACTCAGGGGCAAAGGTAAGAAGAAGGGAAGAAGGAAAAAAAAGACAGGAACAGCTGAGGAAACATCCAGGTTGTAGACATCATAATCTCCAAAACAGACATGAAGTGAATCTGCTACTCAAGGGTGGGCGTTCAGGGTATTATTTCATTAGTCCATGGGATAGAATGGGGCATGGCAAAAGATAATATCAGGACTCAGACCCACAGGTCTGGGAGAGAATGGGCAAGTTCTTAAGCCTGTACCTCAGGCTCCATCTAATGCTGGTCGATGTCATGACAGGCATGAAGCCGTCCAGTATGGTTTTTCTAATACCATGGTCTTCTCTACGCTGGAGTCAATGGGAGGTGGGAAATTGGTTGTTCCACCTTTTGAAGAATACCATATTTTGAGATACTTTTACATTTCTCTTAGTGGTGGGCAGTGACCACTTTCATGCGATAATGATGCTTCTGTGTTGTGATAAGTGACAAAGTCTGCAAACTGCTGATCTGATTTAACAGCATTATACATCTCACTGATCCTGTTGTTAACGTTTTTAGATCTTCTTGAAATGTGCAGTAATTGGTGTCTAGGGTGGGATGAAATCTGTGGCAATGCGACCCATGAGCATGAAGTGTAGGATGCATTATGTGGTCACATGGGTGATGTTCCTGCATTCCCTTCAGGAACAAGTAAACGGCCTATAAAGATTGTGGCCCTCGATCCCTGAAACACAAATCGCCTATGTTTAGAGTACACTCTGCTTTGCCATTTGCCTGTGGCTACCTAGTTGTGACACTGAGGTCATGTATTCCATTCTACATAATCACAACCCCAGAATGTAGTAATATTGAAACTAAATGCTTGCACAGTCCAAAAGAGTCTTTTAAAAGCCTACTGCCATTGCCGCTGAATACCAAGGTTGAAGAATGCCAAGGCTGCCTAATCTGGATTCCCCCATACTTCCATCCACAAAGTATCTATGCCTCACTCTGGCAGGTTATTTTCACCTCTACTTTCTCCCTTTGTCAATGTTTTGATATATTTCTCTTCCTCTTTCTTTCTCACTTTTCTGCCTTCCTCGTTCTTGACCTGGGTCAACGATTGTTGATGGAAAATATGTTCCAGTCCCTAAAAATGAGTGCTGATGCCCACCTCCTGAGACCAGCTGTCCAGATTCAGTGCTGCCAGAAATGGGCAAATTGATCTGGTCATTCTTGTCCTGAAGATGATGAGGGTAATAACCAATCACCAGAATGAGGCTTTAGATATCTGCATTATCTCTCTCTCATGGGTTGGTCAGGGTGACTTGTGATGTGTGGGACGGACACATCAGTCTCTGGATTCTAAAAACTTGGTTTACAGAGCAGATGTTCACAGGGGGTTCAACTTCAGCACTGCTGTGAGGAAACTATAATTTATAATGCCCTTGACCAGCAATCTATAATGATTAACTTACATTTCTCACCATACATTGTTGAGTGCCCCACATGCATGCTTTGGCCTTTAGAATTTGATGGGACTGACCTTGTAAAGTTGATGTCCATTTAGAGGAATTGCATTTAGTGCCAATTGGAACAGGGGGATGCAAAGCTTCTATTGCCAGCAAAGTTTTGCGCACTTACAGATTTTCATACTTCCATACTTCATAAAGGTTGCAAAGTTTCTCAGTTTATCTTCATTGAGCAAAGATTACATATACAAAGTGAGATCATTTTCAAGTCAAGTTAGAAAACATATATAGAATATTTATCTGCAACGTTGTCTGTTAGAAAGCTTTCTATCCAAAATGGTGCATGTTTACAGAATACTTCTGAACAAGTTATTCTTTGGCACCGTTTTTCAATACACTCGGGCCTAACAATACTTCTCACATATCATCGTATAAACTTCAAGGAAACGGCAGTGATTCATAGGGTAAAGTGTCTGACAGCACGTACTAGAGGGAGTCGGGACAACGCGGTACCCTAGTACTGACGTTTTTGAGGAGCTAGTTGACGGTGTGCTGCTACTAATGCTGTTCGGCCAGTGTCAGACTTAGGCATGGCAATCTAAGGAGACCCAACCATCGTCTGGGTGCTGTGAGCAAGGAATCCGGGAACCCGGAACTGGAACCGGAACCGGAACCAGGAACCAGGCGGTGAGGCGGTGAGCCCCTGTGTAGGGCATTCTCAGTCCCCGCTCTCATTTGACCCTCGGACTTGGCACCAGCACCAGTACTGGCATCAGTCACTCCCCGTTACATTGTTTGCCGGGGAGGGGGGGGGGGGCAGTATAGTACAGCGCAGCGCAGCACGGAGCTCTTTATCTAGCGGTAAGGAAGGACTTGGCAAGCGGGTGGCCGATAAGTGAGCGCCCTCGGTCGGAACCATGGAGGCGGCTCGACTAGGTCTAGTGCGGCCTGCAGTCCTGGAAAGGGGGGGCTCTTGGCCCCCCCGCCTGCATGGCGGTGCGGCGACCTCCCCCGGACTACTCGGTGGTGGGGCGTGTCCCTGGGGGCGCGCCCTACCACCGATTGGCTGCCTGCGTGACCCGGATGTCGTTAATCGACATCCGGGTCGGAAGGGAGGGGGGGCGGGCCACTGGGGGGGGGGATAAAGCGGCAGGGAGCGCCCAGGTGACCCCCTTGTTCCCTGGACGCTCCCCCACATAGGACGTGCCCCGGCGCTCGGGGCGGAAAACTTTTCTGTTCTTTTGTTTACAGGTCGGCTGGATCGCGACTCGTCGGCGCTGGACTGCCGCCTACTGAAGGAAGCTGCTTCGTGCCTTCGTTGCGGTGTCGTGTTGCCAGAGCGGAGTTGCGGTGTGTGAGCCTTAGGAGGATCGTAGTGAGGACGCTGGTGCAGACCCGGCTCAGAGGAAATTAGCGAGGTCCGGTCCGGTGCGTCGTGCTGGGTCGAGTGCTGCGGTGCACGACAGAGGTACTGCGAGGGAGCGGGTGGGGTGCGGATTTCCCGCCCATTCTCTACTGGTGCCGGTTTTTAAGTTTCTGGCGTCACTCCTGGGTCCTTTTTCCTCGTTTTTTCCGGCGGGGAGGGAACGGACATTAGCGGAGCATTGTTAAAGCAGGCAGTTAAAGAAAGTTAGAGCTGCTTTGTTTAAGAGGAGTTGCAAGGGGGGATACAGGGAAAGTACAGGGTATCGGTATTACTGCAGGAAGTGTGTGGAGACAGTAACACGCGCAAAGAGGTTTTAAGGCTTTCTTTAAGGAGCTCTAGGGAGTAGGCTGTGCTCAAAACTGCTCAAAGGGTGAGAATAATAAGGGCGCGTGCATTGGTCTGGTCGCTAGTACACGTCCTGTGGTTGCTAAGGTAGGGGCAACAGCCAAGGCCAGAGGACTGGGCAGTTAAAGAACGTTAGAGCTTGTACATACGTGCGTAACTTTGCACAACTCCCGGGATTTAATACATTTTCTATTTCAGGTGTTATTACTGCATTCCTGCAATTTCTTGTGGTAAGCCCCGAGTGGTGGCCAGCAGTTGTGGTCGCAGGTCAATTCAATTCCGGCTGGGAGTACGCAGGATTGGAACGGTAAGAGGAGAGCGGGGGGCTTGCATTACATTGCTTCTGGTAGCCGCCGGGTGGGTCTACGTTAGAGTTTACTCACCCCTGACAAACCGGATAAGCCGGGGCGTTGCGGTTACGGTTGCATGGTGCTTACAGCCCCCTGTATATCCTCCATCTGGTGAAGGTAATGAGCATACTTACGCCTGTAGTAGGGTATTAGTGTAGGGCGGTGCACCCGAGTCATGCCGGGGTCAATGGGTGGTGAAGGGGGGTCCAGGATGGAGGCTGGTGAAGGGGGGTCCAGGATGGAGGCTATGTTGCAGGCTATGATGCAGGAGATGAACAGCATTAATAGGAGATTGAGTAAGGTGGATGAATTGGAGGCCCGCATGAATGAAAGGTTTACTGGCCCCCCAGTTTCTTCAGGCAGGCCCGCGCGGCAGCGGAAGGCACCCTTGTCCAGAGGAGATTTTGTTAGTCCGCCCAAGACGTCTAAGGCTAAGAAGCGAAGGCGCAGTGCCCCAGCCCCAGTGGTACCGGTTTCGATCCCACCCGCGGTTTCGGTACCCCTTGTACCTGATTCGGTACCCCTTGTACCTGTCACGGCACCCGTTACATCGGCTCCTGCCATGCCGCCGGCGCTACCTCCTGTGGGGCCTACTTCCCCGCCCGTGCTACCGACCCCAGTGCCGGGTCTGCCACCACCGGTCTCTCCGTTGCCTACCATGCCAGTGCCACCGGCCATGCCCCCCGGTGCGCCCGTACTCCCAGCAGATAGCCCGGACTCGGTCCCGCCTGAATTGGTATCTCAGATAGCGGCTTTATTGCCTTGGTTAAAAAAGGGGGGTGTGTTACCAGCGTCGTCAGATCATGCAGCAGAAGCAGCACAGTTGGTAGAAAAGATTAAATCAGCAGCGGCGGCGGATAGAGCTGCGGTTCCCCCCTCTTCTTCACTTGCAGGTTCCAGCCCCGCCCAACCGAAGGCAGATGGTGGTCAACCGCCCGCGGCGCAGGAAAACGGTAAGGAGGTAGCACTGCCTCTCTTGGGTGATGGGTCATTGCCCTCTAGGAGTGAGAATTTGGCACAACATGTGTCCCAGGCAACGAAGGAATTGATTTGGGCGGGAAAATATGTTTATATTTTTTCACTGCTACTGGATCACAGGGAGATGGAACAGGCAAAGACATTAAAGGAGTGGATGCATCCAAATGAGTGGCGGGCACAGTGTGCTAGATTTAGGGTAGAGGAATCTTTGCTCAATTGGGTTAGGGCTTTCGCAGTGTTCACGACCATCATGGCCGAACGGCCTCCTAATGTGCAGGCGCCATTGGCTTGCTACCAGAGCAGGATTGTGGGGTGGAGCGAGCAGTACCCGGGGGATGCCTGGAAGGAGTATGATGTCAATTTCAGGAAAGCTAAGGAATTTGACACATCATTGGCATGGGACAAGGTGGATTCTGTGTCATGGCATAGGCAGTTCTCAGGGAGCTCTGCCCCACTACAGTCCATCACTGCGGTCAGGGGGTACTACACCAGACCTCAACACCCCTTTCGGGCGGCTCAGGGGAGTGAGGTCCCGGGCAGGGGTAGGGGGGGGGGGGTTTGAGAGGAAAGGGGTGTGTTGGGACTTTAATAAGCGCACCTGCACGAGGACCCCTGGCACTTGTAAATTCAGACATGCATGTTCGATCTGCGGTCATCCCTCCCACCCCGAGTCATCTTGCAGGTCCAAGCAGGGCAACCACAGTCAGAGGGGGAGGGGGAAGCCAGTGTAGTGCAGATATTCGGGATATCACAACCCCTATAGATGTTTTGGCAATGATCCCTTGGTTGAATAGGTACCCCAATCACACAGCGGCCACTCTACTGCAGGAAGGTTTTTCTCAAGGTTTTAGGATCCCGGCAGGGGGCTACACAGGTAGCGCACATTGCAGGAACCAACTGTCGGTGCAACATAACCCCGCAGTGGTGGCTGCTAAGATTAGCAAGGAACTGTCCCTGGGTAGGATAGCTGGCCCTTTCCAGAAGGTGCCTGTCCCCGATTTTGTGTGTTCTCCACTAGGGGTAGTACCCAAAAAAGAGAAAGGGGAGTTCAGATTGATCCACAACCTGTCGGCTCTGAGAGGTGCGTCACTGAATGATGCGATTGATGAGGGGATTTGTAGCGTCAAGTATGCATCATTTGACCAGGCAGTTGATTTATTGCGGGCACTGGGGCCAGGGGCATTGATGGCAAAATCTGACATAGAATCTGCCTTCCGCCTCCTCCCAGTCCATCCTCTGGACCATCATCTTTTAGGTTTCACTTTCGATGGCAAGTTCTATATGGATAAATGTATGCCCATGGGCTGTTCTATCTCATGTGCTTACTTTGAGGCGTTTAGCTCATTTTTGGAATGGGTCATGAGGGAGGTGACGGGGCACCGGCAGGTGATGCATTATCTGGACGATTTCCTCTTCTTAGGTGCGGCAGGATCTCAGGAGTGTGCTTGGGCGTTGCAGGAATTTTGCGTGCTCATGCGGGCTTTTGGGGTCCCGCTAGCGCCGGGGAAGACGGTGGGCCCGTCCACCTGTTTGGAATTCCTCGGTATCGAAATTGATTCCGTGGAGGGATGCTTCAGGTTACCCAGGGCTAAGGTATCTAGCTTTAGAGCAGCCCTACGGCAATGCCTACGCAAAGACAAGGTTACATTGCAACAGCTACAGGAGGTGGTGGGGCAATTGAATTTTGCGCTTCGGGTTATCCCAATGGCACGCCCTTTTTCACGCTCTATTGCCCAAGCTATGAAAGGACTACGGGAGAAACACCACCACACAAGGTTGTCATCTGAGGTTCGCCAGGATATGCTTATTTGGATGGCATTTCTGGAGGATTTTAATGGCAGAGTAGTGTGGCCGGGTCCTCCCTCCACATCGGCGGAATTGGGCTTATGGACGGACGCTGCTGGGAGTACCGGCTTTGGCGCCATTCTGGGTACCAGGTGGGTCGCCCAGCGGTGGCCAGCAGAATGGAGGACACAGGGACTGACTACCAATATTGGCTTTCTGGAGCTTTTTCCGATATGGGTAGCATTGATGGTCTGGCCGGAACACTTACGCAACCAATCCGTGGTGTTCTGGTCGGATAACATGACGGTTGTGGAATGCATAAACCAGCAGGGGGCACGCTGTCCATTCATACTCCGTTTACTGAAGGAGATTGTGTTGCAATGCTTAAAATGGAATGTGGTTTTCAGAGCCAAGCATGTCCCTGGCATCTTCAATAATGCAGCTGACTTCCTTTCTCGCTTTAAAATGCAGGTTTTCAGGGAACATCTTCCGGCGGCAGATCCCCAGCCGGCGCAATTCCCGGCAGTACTTTGGCAGATTGGTGCCCCAGATTACAGGACCTCGTGGTCGCTAGCTTAGCCCCCAGGACCAAGACAGCTTACGAAGGGGCGTTTTTGTCTTACCGGGCTTTCTTGGGGCGGGAATGGGAGGCTGGGTGGGCCCAGGAGGACAGCTTTGCAGCTTACCTAGAATCAATGCACAGGGAAGGGCGCTCAGTGGCGACTGCGAACAGACATAGGGCGGCAGTCTCCTTCTTTGCGCAGAGTAAGGGTATGCGAGATCCCACCAACACCTTTCTGGTGCGCAAGGCCTTGAGGGGTTGGCGCCGTTTACAGGGTTACCGGGGCGATAGGAGAAGGCCCATTGGATTGGCACGGCTGACGGCCTTATTGGGGGCCTCCCAGTGGGAGGTTATCTTGTTCAAGGCGGCATTTTCCCTGGCCTTTTATGGGGTTTTGAGGGTTGGGGAGTTAGTTGCTGGGTCAAAAGCTGATAGAGTGGGGGGACTACGGTGGGCCGGGGTTGAGATCAAGGAAGACGTTATGAGAATAACAATTCAGAGATCAAAAACCGATCAGGACTCTCGGGGTCACACCATAGTGCTCCATCGGGCGCGGGCCAACTCCTGCTGCCCGGTTTCTCACGTGGAGGCTTTCTGCAGGCAGCGGGAGTGTACGGCGGGGGACACACTGCTGTGTCACGCCGATGGTACACCATTGACTAGGTACCAGTTTAGGCGAGTCTTGGAGCTAACGGTCAGTTTGGCAGGGTTCGATCCAAGGGAATTCGGCACCCACTCATTTAGGATTGGGGCAGCAACTGAGGCAGTGGCGAGGGGTCTCTCAGTGGAGAATGTGAAGACACTGGGGAGATGGTCGTCTGAACGTTACAAGAGTTATGTACGAATTGACATGTTGTGACAAGATGGTGCTCACGCCCTGTATGTTTCTTGTTGTTTGCAGTTTCTCAAACCTGTCACGCAGGGGAGGAACTCGTCACCGGGCGACAACGACCGACATCGGCACAGCACGGAGGACACAAGAAATTGGTGACTTGGATTGTGGGCCACTCTTATGTTAGGCGTGCGGAACATGTTTTTCTTTCAGGAGACCGTAGGACGAGTGCAGCGCAAAAGGGGTTGGATATATCATTTTTCGGGAGGGGGGGTTTATGCCTCAGCCAGTTTCGGAATTTTTTCCAGGGACTCTTAGCTCAGCAGCGGCCCCCCCCGTCAGTGGTGATACTTCACCTGGGGGAGAATGATTTGGCAAAATTGGGGAGGCGCGTGCTTATTGAGGAGATCATTTCCACTGCGGGGTGGGTGGCCAGGGCTTGCCCGGGTTCCACAGTAGTTTGGTCGCAACTTATTCCTCGGTGGCAGTGGCGAGGGGGGGTCTCGGTCAGGGCGTTGAATCACTCGGTACGGAGGGTCAACACACAGTTGGACAAATTATTTCGGTCCCCCCAGTTGCAGACGATTCCACATGGGTGTATCTGGGGCGAGCAGTTTTACTTGAGGGACGGGGTGCACTTGACGGAGGCAGCGAACGTCTTGTGGTCTAATAATGTCTGGGCCTGGTTGGAGGGATTTTCAAAATAAGCGCGCTCCTGGTTTAGGTCTGGGTAGAGGGGGAGGCCAGATCGTCGGTTAACAATAATGGCCCGTGGCGGTAAGGTCATGACCGGTGAGCAACTATTTGAAGGTCTGAGGGGGCGGGCATCATCCTACGGAGGTGCCCGCCCAGGGGGAGGGGCCATTGGCCCCTCCTAGAACTTCAGGGGCAAGGTAACTGGTGCTTCAAAGGGGCGCGGGTTGGGGAGTCACGCTTTCCTTAGGCTGGTAGCCACCCCGCGCGCGCATACTCATGACGTCACCGGATGGCGCAGAGTAAGGGCCCTCCTTTAGTGGGTAAATGAAGTTCACGGCGTGGACCGGGCCCGGCTGCGCATGCGCACACCTGTAGGGGAGGCGCAGCTAGTAGGACCTGACACCGGTTAGCGACCTTGCCATATGGCCCAGAAATGTTAGTATACAAAAATGCAGAGGAGGATGTTAGACTCGGTTAGGAAACAATCTGTATTAGAGTCTTTGTTAAGGATAGTCACTCACACCTGTTGACATGTTGAATTTTTGTATAACCGTTTATCATGCAAATTTGAAATTTATTGTTTTGTACTTAATAAATACGGCCGGGGGGTCTCGCGACCTCCCGCCTTCCAAAGATACCACGTCTGGGTGCTGTGTCCGGGGGTGGTGTGGTCATAGGGGGAGGGCGGTAGCCAGTCACTGACCATGTGCCCTGTGTGTGCCGCTTGTCTCCTTAGCCGCGTTTCATCTGTTCACAGTCTCCCAGCATTCACAGTCCCATTTTGCCAGTCCCGCTCAGAGTTTCTCAGCTTTCTCACTCCAGGAGAGCTTTACGGCAGCGAAAAGAGTGACGAGCAGTCCACGGCCTCTCTGGCCCCCTGGTGGGTTTCGTGCTGACGGGTGTTTTCAGAGGCTCATACAGGCAGTGAACCTGCGCAGTGAAGCGGCATATCGCAAGGGAGCAAGTCAGGGACATCTTATGAATTTGGGGGGCCCTGGGCCAAACGTATTTTGGGGGCCCCTGGTCAGAACAGCTTTGATTATATGATCTAATTTCTGCTCTTTCGTGCTCTCTCTGACCAGGCCACTGACAGTGCACAGGCAAACTGCTCCACATTCTAAATGTGTTTACGTCTAATATTCAGGGATAGTGACATGTATGTTCAATATTGTAACACAGCAGCAACTCACTAACATTACCGCAAATAATCTCTATGCCACCATCTAATTTCTCATATGTCAGGTCCTGTTTTGATGTAAAATAAACTTTTTTTTAATGGATTTTACTTGAAACATAAACACAAATTCTCTGCAAAATATCTGTAATAGACTCTCACACATCATCCACATTAAAAATAAATTAAATGAAAACTTTTTAAAACAATCTGTTTAAGAATTATTCAAGGTCATCAGGGCAAGAATCTCTGCAGAACAGAGCTGGGTCTATCAGGGGGCCCCCTGAAAGGTTGGGGCCCTGGGCCAGAGCCCACTTTGCCCATGCCTTTTAAACGTCTCTGGAGCAAGTAGAACTCCCCAGTATCTCCCCCAAAAGCCGGGCGTTGTATGGAAGGACAATCTACAATGCAACCAAGGAAGCTTCCCCGGAGAAAGGGTACCACTCTTAGAGTCGATACCTCTCTTGATCCAACTGGGGAGACCCAACAGCAGTCGCAGTCATTGCGAGAGCCATCATCATCATCGGGAGGTCAACAGTCACAGGCAAGGATCAGTGAGTTTTGGAGATGTTATTGTTTTAGATTCTACAATACTCACTTCAGCCAATTTACATGCTCGAGTCCATGACAGTAGCCCATCTGTCCTCGCTAATCTTCATGAAGGCAGTAGTGATCCTGTAGCAGTGCCCATACCATCTGAGCCCATCCCGCTTTGTAACCCGGATTCTCACGGAATTGAGCATACTGATTCCCTGACACCAAAAAAGTGGCCAATGTATGAAAGCCCCTTTGAACCCAAAAATCTATCTGACCGGTTCCTAACCTCCCTAGAACCTCGAATTGAGGCCTCACTTGCGCGAACACCAGGCCTCAGTTCTTATCATGATTCTTTTAGCCCAGCACAAGTAGATAATAACTCTCTTATGCCCCCGGGACCCAAAAGTTCTTTATCGATCTCATTGACGTCCTTACATGTAAAACAAGACTATTACAATTGCCTTACTATGGCAATCACAGAAAATGGACCTTCAGATCGACTTAATTTAAACTCTGGCCTCAACCCTGGCCGATTTGGGCTCTAGGCTCAGTTCACTTGAAGGGTCTATTAGGCTTCCTGATGGCACTCATTTTTTTTCTTGTTCCCCTCTAATTAACAAACTCTCATCTCTCCCAGAAATTTTGGGCTCGCTCTTGGATAGTGTGAAATCCCACACGTACGGCAGTGACAAACCCAAACGTACGCAACTGATTCAAACCGGGTCCCCTCTTAAACAGTCTTTGTGTGCTGTAACCAATGATATATTGTTTTACTCCCAGAGGTACAACCTCTTTTTCCTCAGAATCAGCTCTCGAAATGTAAACCTCCTCTGGTCTTCAGAAGACGGGAACTGGTATTAGTGTCCCCAAACCCGGCCCAGTGCTATTCAGCACTCTCAGCCCAAACGGCCACTGTGACTATATCAGCAACCTCTCAGCCTGGACAGGCAGATGTAGCTCCTTTAAACGTCCCCTATCTACCCTCTTGTCTCCCAATAAAACCTCCAGCCTCTAGAAGGGATAAAAAGAAACTCAAAAAACAAACTAAAAAACAATGTCTCGCAAATCGGAGATCTGGGCTTATTGGGGCGGGGGTTCTCACCAAGCCAGACTCAGAGGTGAAGGGAATAATTCACTTTCCAATCTTTAATCAGGCCTCAAAAACAAAAACGGAAACTCCCGACTCCAGATAGGCTCTTACTGACAATAATGTTTCCATCAACAACTCTTTGATAATTACCCAGGAAGCTCCCAAGGTGAAAACTACCGCCCCCAGAGCCTCAGAACTGTATTCTACTAGTACTAAGTCTGGGATTTTGTCCATCCAAATCAAGGGGGCACTCCCACAAGTGCGAAGTTTGACTACACAAGACATCACCGTACAGTCTTCAATGGACGTCTCAAATATAGGGAGCGGTCCCAATAACTGTAAGGGACACGCAAGTAACAACACTGCTGTCTCATATGTCCTACCAGCTAATGGCCTGATGGGCTCTTCTTTGCGACATCCAATTGCGGACACTACCAAAACCCTTTGGGATCATCTACCACAAATGCCATTGCCCAATCAGCCTCAACTCTCACAGGCTTTGGACGGCCAAAGACAATTAGGGGAAAAACATTTTCTACCTGTTACTACATCTCTTCACTTTAAGGCTCCTCTGCTCCCCTTTGATGACATTGGGGGACAGAATCATCAAGGTCCTGACAATCATGCAGAACTTGTTTTTATTCCCCACTATGCTCACAAGGGCCCTCATAACATTCTCAATAGAAACAATCTTCTTTGCCTATTTAAGCATGTTCCGGCCCTCACGGGGATAACTTCCTCAGACCTCATAGCAGTAAAGTTTGCCCTAATACCGGGCAAAGGGGTTTCGGAAACAACTGTTACTACGTAGACACGAGAAACCCTAAGGGACTCTATCTTTGGGGTAGCCAGGTCCTTCAAAGACTGGGGCATAGAACTCTGGTTTCCCCCTTAACAAAAATACCCCACGTTCTCCTCCAGGAAGATCTAGTGAGGTCTTATAAAAGTGTCGTGAAAGGGTCGCGGGGGGCAACCCACGATTGGCTGCCAGATACATCAAAAGCGGACAATTCCATCAAAATCTCATACAATAATAATCAATGTTGGTGAGATGAAAAACAAACCTTTCCGCCCCCCATAACATTCATAGCCACAATGGTTTTCCTCACCGGGAGCAGTCAGAATTCTGCTCCTGGCAGTATTCTTCCTAATGGCTCATCAAGGTGCTTGGACTCCAAACTGACCATTTCCTCTTGGAATGTGGCTGGGCTCAAGTCAACACTGTTATCTAAATCAGGTGTGGACTATCTGAGCAAAAGTGACATCATCTGCTTACAAGAGACTTGGTCGTTATCCCCAACAGCTCTCTATGGCTATTATGAATTTTTCCAACTAGCATCTCATCCTAACTCTTTTGGCCAACCCTCTGGGGGATTTTCCATCTTCATTATACACTCTTGTTAAATCACAGCTACACCTCTCTACCGGAATTTCTCTGCTGGGCAAATTAGACTAATTTCAGGTCTTTTGACCCAAACAAGGGCCTACCCTCTTCTTTTAATTAATGGTTATCATAACATATCCAAAACATCTAAGTCATATGCAACAGCTCTTCTGATTAAGCATTTGGAAGAGCTCTTACTTGAGTTTGCCTCTGCTGAAGTTTTGTTACTAGGCGACTTTAACATCAGGGACTTGGGATTCAATGCCACCAAAACTAAAGAGCTAGAAGTCATGAATACTTTATTATCCAACTACAATTTATGCTCCGCTAAGCAAATTACATTAGCACAAGATCCCAGAGCCCATCTATTTGCAACATTTAAGAATCTTTCAACCATCGATTATATTTTCTTATCAACATCTCTGGCAACTCAACTAGTTAAACTGGTGATCCCCACTCGTACAGAGAGTGATCATAATCCCTTGACTGCAATATTGGATCTACAAGTTCCTGTTACTGCCAAAGTCACTGAAGTGGGGCACTCAATGCAGATCAAACTCCATACTCTAGTTAGAAGAATTAAATGGGATTCTCTAGGTGCCGATAAGGTGGGCCTCTGGCTCACAGAAATAATTCTAAACTTTGCTCAACGATTTTCCACTGAGTATCATCTTAGGTGGTATATTGCAATCACCAAACTAAGAGACCTACTAACGGAACCCGAAGTTCATGACAGATATCCTAGGCGCCCCTTGCGGCGGTCCCTCAACTTGGCCATAGTCAACCAAAGAAGAGCCCTAAGGAGGGCTGTGCGCTTGCATAAACTCAATGCTACAGTGTTCACTGCCAAAAACATGGCCACATTACGTAAAGTCTACAAAAAATCAACATAGGAAGCTAAGAAACAAAAAGAACAGATGGAGTGGCTAAAAATACATGGCCTGTTAAAAGAAAAAAACCTGACACATTTCTGGAATTATATAAATAAACTTTGCTCCTCCAATAAGAGCAGGGGGAACGCGGTCACTGAAGAAGCCTGGTCATGATACGTCACCCAACAATACTGCTGTGAAAGTCCAGATGTCACCCAACAATACTGCTGTGAAAGTCCAGACCTCACTGAGGCCGAAAACAGTGAGTCTTATGATAACATGTCAACGGATATCCGTGGGTTGACCTCTTCGGCCCTGGTCTGTAGGCTTCTGAAATCCATGGAAAATGACGGTGCCCCAGGGCCTAATGGCCTTCCATCCGCCGTATTTAAATGTGCGCCAGATAAATGGGCCAAGCTGGTATTCCCCCTGTATAACTATGCATTCACTACATTTCAGATCCCAGACTCATGGAAAGGTTCAATTTTATGCTCAATTTTCAAAAAAGGAGATCCCTCCCTCCCAGCTATTTACCGGCTCATAGCCCTACTAGATCTTGAGGCTAAGGTCTATGCTCGGTGTCTTCTTAAGGCATTAGAAGAATTAGTTGCGGAAAACAATATATTACCATACTTTCAAACTGGGTTCCGAGCTTCTGCCTCCACAATTGACAACATCACGGCCCTAGCTATCCTGAGTCATCAAGCAGTTCAAAGAAGTCAGCTTCCCCTCTTTTGATGCTTTATAAACTATAGTGCCGCCTTCGACAAAGTGTCTCGTAACACTCTTTGGAGGAAATTAGACAAGTGGGGGATCCCAGGGAGTCTGCTCGGAGCCCTAATTTCCTTGCATAAGAACACATGGGTGCGTGTTAGAAGAGGCCCCACGTGTCTCTCTGCAAAAATCTCCACATCAGACGGTCTAAAGCAAGGATGCGTACTTGCACCCCTCTTGTTCAACCTTCACATTGCCGATCTCGGGAGATACCTGGAGCATAGCAGTCTGATTCTGCCACAATTGGGTCATGCAAAATCGAATCTGCACATTTTACAATAGGCTGAAGACATCGTCATAATGGATCGGGCCAAATCTGGCCTTCAACGAGCCCTGTGTAAGCTTGATGTATAAAACAAAGCTAACGCCCTTAAAATCAATCAGGACAAAACTAAGGTCCTGATTTTTAGCCGCTGCAAAAAAAGAAAACTCTAACATGGAACATCGGGGCCACAAAGATTAAATCCACATCAAAGTACAACTATTTGGGGGTATGGTTTAGTGAGTCTTCCAGACCATCAGTCCACTTAGCTGCCCTGAAAAAGAGAGCTGGGCCATAACATACCGCCTGACCCGACTCAATCAGTCCCTCAGCAGATCCTATACTGATGGTGATTAAAGCCACCCTGCTTCCCGCCCTAAGCTATGGGCATCAGGCCTTTCCCAATGCATGTACGGCCAGTCTTGACCACACCTGGATTACTACTTACAAAAAAATCTTTCGACTTCCGAAATATATACATAGGTCAAGACTACGACTGGAGTTGGGTCTTACAAGACAATCCCTTTCCTGTGAGGCAGACACCCTGAAGTATTACATAAGGGTATCAAAAGCCGCAGATAACACTCTTAAAGCCAATTTAAAAGAAACCTTTGCTAGTTCTGGGAACCCATGGAACCGACAAGGTAAAGGCTATAAGATCCCTACAAATTGAGGAATCATCACTAACAGCAGACTCTGTTCCCTACACAGTCTGGAAAAGGGTTATAAATAAGCAGGCAAGACAAATCTCATTCCAGATGGACCTCCGGGCCTTAAAATCATCTACTATTCTGCTACCTTTGAACGATTTGTACCTCTCAGGGCTTTCGCAACCATATCTGACAGTTTAAACACATCGGCCCGCAGAAACTTTATGTTTATGCGTCTTCTAGGCCTGCGATCCACTGCTTTTAACCGTTGGGCACCACGTGATCAGGAGGGGGCTTGTAGATTGTGCAATTACAGGTCCGAATCATGGCTACATCTTTTGTGCTGCTGTCCCGCCTTGGATGCCCCTAGAAGAGTTCTAGTAAAGCCATTATATCTAACTAGGTGCTTGGAGGCATCTGCTCTCTATTTTACACGAACAGATAGTCAAATGCTTGCAAGGTCCGGAAAATATGTGAGAAATTTGGAAAATCTATTTTCTGCTCCCATTGCCTCTCCTCACTTTGTCCCCGTTTCTCAAAAACTTATCAAAGACTATTTTGCACCATGTCTCAGTGTTTCCCCACTTCACTGAGTCAGAATGTTATTTTATCTTCAATTATGATGTTTTTATCTGGGATTATGGCCATTGTATAAGATTGCCTTGTCTAAATAATGTGTTTTAAATGTGATGGTCTGCTCCGCCCTGCTTTTGATGATGTAATGATGTATCAGAGGCATTTTCATTGTAATGGTTTTTATTAACTGCGCAAATTAATTAATAAATCTAAATAATTCTTCTCACATGCAGGTCTGGAACACATTCGTTACTCTAGACATGCCAGCACATAGACATTTGTATTGACATAAATGACAACTGGTCAAGCCTGTGATTATATGTTCAGGTTCCTGGTCTGGTAGGAGCTGGTGCTTGCTATGCATAATTGAAGTTAATCTTGAACAATCATTGTGACCCATTGAGTCCAAGGAGGGGGACTTTTGACCGTTTCAATATCAGCATGCTTAATTTTATATGTTGAAAATTATGCAGCAGTTGGGCAATGAGCACTGTAATATTAAGGTGGAGTTTGAAGTTTCCTTTTTCATGTACCCAGCTCATTGGAATAGTGTTTGGAATTCTCTGGACATCTCACTGAGCTTCAGATTTTGGACCATTGCAGCTTGCCTGCTGATCACGCTGGATAAGCTGGGAGTAAACCATGTCTTCGTCTTCTAGAAGGGAGAACATGCTGGTGATGTAATGAAACTGTGCATGGATGGATACAAGGACTCACCACTGAATTATCCTGTCGGAATAGGAAAATATCATCATTTGAGTTCCCGAACATGGCATGTTAATCTGGGTGTTCTATGCTGTCGTCCCCAGCAAGATGCAGCAGTGCCCTTATTGATGCAGCATTTGTTTGCTTCAGTGCACCACAAAACCTTCTTATCCAGGCACCTGGAGCTTCCGGCACAGCTCCAAGGAGGAAGAGGAGTCAGTCATGTCAAAAGATACAAGTGTTCTGTGCCTACCATACCCTATCCATAACACAGGGTTGGGGGTGTAGCAGAGGAAGCCCCACAGGGTAACTTGCAAAGGGTGCCCCTTGGGTTTGGTATCCAACTGGGATCTACATCACCTGGTCAGAAGGTACATCAGACCAAGACTTCATTTTGTAGTTCTCCTCGTGACTAGGACCAAATTCAGATCAAAGGAGAAGCACTGCAAACTGCCTTACCTGGAAGAAAAGCTGCTGCGATGCAAAAAAAGAACACAAGCGGCCCGGGTATTGCGGTAGACCGTAGGAGCAACTGATCTCTAACTCTGATGAAAATGGCTCCAGAAATGAACCCACCCAGGCGCCAAGAGTTCTGTTGTCCTGGACCAATACTGTGAACCTTCTGCTGTGGAGAGATTTACTTTGGTTATTTATCAAGCACTTCTTACTTACTCATCGTGTCGCCACTTGGCACTAATATAAGCCCAAGATGAGAAGAAGAACCCAGAATTGCTACTTGAAACAAGTCTAAATAAGAAGACTTCTTAAAATAATTAAAAACTGCATTATCTACCCGTGAAGAGACCTAAAAAAGGAAACAGCTAGTGTGGAAATATTGGAAAAATAAGTTTTGAGGGTTTTCCCAGGATGCTTGTAATTTCTAATTTCAGCATTATGTGAAGCCATCACCTGTTCTTCTGTCTTCTAAACTGAACTATCTCACACTATGTAAAATACTGTGTATGATGTACCTTTTAGAGTTGTGAAAGCAAATGGTTCACCTGCAACATATAAAATGAAATGTTCATAGCTGCCAAGTTTTTACATTGCTTATGCATGACATTTTGATGCTTTCAGTCTAATGTTAAATGTGTAACACTTTTTACAAGTAAACCCAAGCAATATGGGTTGCAAAAGATGCCACCCACCGGTGACCACACACTACTGACTAAACTCCTCCCCTCCAACTGCACGCGGCCCTGATACAAAAATGACCATCAAATATTTAGTTAAGTTCTAACTTTCCCAATGGTGAACTGACTCACCAGAGCTAAGAGGCAAATGCAACCACTGATTAGCTAC
Organism: Triturus cristatus; assembly: GCF_964204655.1. Classification (NCBI taxonomy): domain Eukaryota; kingdom Metazoa; phylum Chordata; class Amphibia; order Caudata; family Salamandridae; genus Triturus; species Triturus cristatus. The sequence goes on along the minus strand of NC_140580.1, from coordinate 843,221,678 downwards.
CAGGCTGAGCCAGAGCATCTTGGGGTTAGGCTGCGGGCAACGGGCAGGGGGTGCTGACTATATTCAGAGGTGTAGAGGCTGGGCCTGGCCTGCCAAGACTGGCCTTAGATGGTTCTTTAGTAGAATCTACAGTTGAGAGCTCCTTTGCTAGCAATTTAGCCTGTCTGCCTCTAGGTGGCGCTTTTAAAGTGAAAAGTTTTTCTCACAACAACGTATCCGCGCAGCCTATCTGGGATCGTGTCTCTACGCAAGAAGGGGCAAGAACCTTCTGAGTAAGTGGTTCCTAACTTGTGGTCAATGGTCCCCTCGGGTAAGGCGACGCCTACTCTGGGGGTCTACGACTGCTTAGAAATGAGATAATATTAACACATAACAAAAGCATATATAAATAAATGATGTAATTTGAAATGTTCTGAAAATGTGAAGGAATTTTAAATGGGTGGTTTAAAAATTAAGGGAGTGTCATCGGATCTGGGATCAGTGCAACTGCATCAAGCTGAATAGATTATGAATGATGAGTGGCCTCAATTGAATTAAAAAAAGCTCCAACCTTTTATTAAAATTACATTTTTCATTTTTTATATTTGTTTGTGAATTAAATTAAATAGTTCATTATGTGTACATCTGTTCGATGAACGCTTGTTCCTGCTTTTTTTGTATTGTTTGGTGGTTCAAATCATCGAAAATGCTTATGCTGAGGTCCCCAACTTCCAGTAATAACTCAGTGGGGGCCCCAGATTACAATGACGATTCAGTGGGGGTCCTCAGGTTCCAGTAATGATTAAGTGGGAGCCCACAGAAGTCAAAAGGTTAAGAAACACTAGGTGATTGTGCCCTAATTTTAACTGCACTGCATTTACATCGAGTAACCAAGGGTCTGGCACTAATTTAGACTCGTGCAGGATCCACAAAAAGGCCAGATCCTACATCACCACTTCAAGCGGTCTCCATGGGAGATGTCCCTCTAATGGAAACCCATCTCCAGCCTCGATCCACCATTGTGGAATGCTAAATCTGCAAAAGTAGTATAAGATCCACCAGTCTGTCTATCGTGGTAAGCCCCATGTTCGACAGGGAGAGCCGCGTGAAAGACTGACGTAAAATGTCAAAGACTTTCATGGAAGGGCGAGTATTGAGTTCCTATCATCCTAGGAAGGCAAGATATGTGGTTCCTGACAATGTACACCAACTTTGAGGGACACATTTAGAGTGCCCACATTAGTGGAGGGAATTCAACCATGCAATTGGCACTGGTAGAATTTCTACTCATGGTGCCCCCTTCGCACAATGAGCCTCCTCTGACGACAGACACTGCTGCATTGTGGAAGAAAGTTGAGCTGCTATCTCAGAGAAGTCAAAATAAGGATGAATTTCCAATGTCAGTGTGGCTTAGGATGGAAATCTGCCACTATGGAAAACCAAATTCCCTGTCAAAAGTCGAAATCACCATTTGTTACTTTTTATTTCATTTTAAGTATACCCTCTGACCAGGACTTTACATTTATTGTGCAAGATTGCTGTCTCATGTTGTATAACATAATATGTGTCATCATGCAAATAAATAAAAGATTTTTATTGTAACACTCAACTAATCAGTATTATTTGATTAGCCTCTGAATGATGAAGTGCTGAGGGTATTTGGAGATATTGAACTATGAGACCTTGTGATCAAGCTCAGGGTATTGCAGTTTATGAATTAGCTCACTGAGCTGTTGATAAAAAGATGGAATCTTCAAGCAGGTAAGTTTAACTCTATTACCGGTCTCCTCTCTCCACCAACTGTGCAACAACTGACACAACTGAACATTCTAAGGTAGCCTTCCAGAGACAGAGGGGAGATACCAAGGTAAGGTAGCAAGGGGGGGACAGGAAGGAATACACCAACATACATATGAAGTACAGGAGTGGTGGCTACACCTAAATGAACTAACATGTTAATAACACATTGTAACACATCTTCCCCCTACATAATGAGAGATGAAGAAGAAAAAACATGTTGAACAAATCATTTGGACATGTCATAGTCTTGTTGCCAAGCGGGTGCTTTGCGGATTCTCTGAATTACTTGCGATTCGTGTGGGGCCCAATGGTGGATCTGTGAATGGATGCGATTTGGCCAATCTGTCCATGCTCCATGTTTGGCCATTATCCATTATGGCTGTGTTTCTTCTGATCGCTGTGATTTGCATAGGTTTGGAAAACTTAGAGTCGGAATTGCTTATGCTAGGGTTCTTGACACATACCCAATCTCCTACTCCCCATTGCGGAACTTTGGTTCCATGTTTGAGGTTGTAATGGGTCTTATACTTGGTTTGATGTGCATTTATTTTGTCTTTAGAGGCCTGAATGTTGCGCATAACATTGGTTCAACCTCCCAACCAGTTGGGGAAGAATTTGGTGCAGGGTTTTCTTCCCTTTAAGGCAGAAAAAGGGGAGATGCCCGTAACTTGGTTTGGGGTGGTGTGGTAAGCCCATAACTTCTCTTGTACATCCTGTTCCACTGGAATTCTGTTAGCACTCGCTAACTGTAGGCAACCTTTGATCATGCAGTTCATCCTTTCTACCAGGCCGTTGGCCCTGGAACAGTAAAGGGGCATTTTCAAGTGAGTTATGTTCAATTTATCAAGGAACTCTGTCATGATGTGTGAAGTAAATTGTACACCGTTGTCGGTGATTATGGAGGATGGAATGCCTTCCAGGACAAATGCATCTTTGAGAAATTGGATGACAGAGTCTGTGGTAATTTGGTTGACCATCTTCATTACAGTCCAGTGGGATTGGTAATCAATTAATACCAGAGCGAATCGTTTGAACACTCCTTTAAGATTTAAGGGGCCAATTATGTCAAGGACAACCCTCTCCCAAGGTTTGTCAGGTACTGAAACAGGAGAGATGGGGGCTTTCAAGTTATTTTAGATTTATCGCTATTGGCACAAGTTACACAGTTTTTTACCTTGTCTTCCACCATCGAGTCCATATTGGGGAACCAGTACCGTTCACGTAGTCTGGTTTTAGTAAGGCTTCTGCCAAGGTGACCCTCATGTACCAGATCAACGGTTTTGTATCCAAGAGGTTAGGGTGGTATTATTTTGTCATTTCTCAATAGGATGCCCTGATCAATGTTGAGCTCATGTCGGATTTCCCAAAATGTCTTGATATCTTCACTTAATGATCTAGAGGAAGTGGGCCAACCCTGTACAGTATGTTAAAAGTTGGGTCATGGTGGTGTCTTTGTTCATGCATTCTGACTATTCTTGGGTAGTGATGGTGGTGTGATTGAGTTGAAGAATGGGGTATTCAGAGGCCTCAAATTGCTCCATTTTGTCTAAAGGGCTTCTTGAAAGGAAGTCTGCTGCAGAATTCCGATCACCAGGAACATATTCTAAGCAGAAACCCTCTAACCCAAGGATCCACTTAGCTATGCGGGGCGTATTGCACGAAGTGCCTTTGGGATTGAACATGAAGATTAGGGGTTTGTGGTCCGTGCGTATGCAGAATTGAATGCCCCATAGGAAAAATGTAAAATGTTTTACAGCCCAGAAGCATGCTAGGGCTTCCCTTCCTACTACAGAGTAGTTTGCTTAAGCTTTAGTGAGGCTACTTGAGGCAAACACGACAATTCTTTCCTTGCCATCAATTATTTGGGAAAGGGTGGCACCTAAGTCCTTGTTACTAGCGTCAGTGGTAAGTATTGTCTTGCGATTATGTTCAAAATTGCATAAGTATGGAGCTGCAAGGATGGCGTCTTTGATTTTCAGGAATCTTGGTGTAACTCTACCTGGTGATAAGCCATATAGAGATCCAGGACGCAGAAGCAGGTGGCTTCCCCCATTGTGCTTAACATCTCGTGGATACGAGGTAACGGGTGTCTCTCTACCCAGATGTTGTTGTTTAAGTCGCGTAGGTCAATGCACACCCTAATATCTTGGCTGTGATTCTTTTTAGCAATAACGATGGGGGCACCCCATTCAGCATAATCAATGGGTTGTATGATGTCCACATTTTCTAATCTAGACAACTCTTTTTTTAGGGGTTCCCACATAAGATGAGGTATTGGTCTGGTTTTGTGTATCACTGGTTTGGCGCCTTGCTTCAATTGAATTTTGTGTTGGAAACCTTTTAGTAAGCCTAAATCTTCTGAAAAACTTCTGGGAATTCATTGGTGATGTAATCACAGTTGCTTGATGGCTTTACGGCTAGAACTTCCTCCGGATTGTTGGGGTCGAGCTTGATGCCAGTTCTCTCTGATGATGCCACCCTAGTAAGTTCAGAGCCATTTTCTACTACGTAGACCTTGCACACTGTAGAACGATCTTTAAAGGATATTATGGATTTACTCATGCCCTTCATAGGTATGGGGTCCCTGTTGTATCCACTGGGTGATATGTCTGCTGTAGATAATTTGTGTTGTTCCTTACCTAAAATGGATTTAAAATCGGAATAGTTTATGAGTGTGAATGGGGAGCAATAGTCAGCAAACATTTTAACTGCTTTGCCATCAATGGACACATTGCATTCAGGATATCTTTGATGACGGTCATTATCTATTTCATTAACTTGTAATATAATTTTCTTGACTTGAGTTTTTCAATCAGGAGCAACATTTCCCCATGTTTTCCTCTGAAAACTCTTGCAGAGTCTTGCTAAATGACCCCTTTTGTTGCATTTTCTGCAAATAACTGACTTGGCTTGACAATTGGGATTATTGGCCAGATGGTTGGTACTCCCGCAGCGGAAGCATTTAAGTTTAACATTTTCTGTATCTCCTTTTTGCGTGTGCCAATTGTCATTCTTTATTTTGCAAACTTCCAGTTCCGATTCTAAATTAGTAATTTCTGACACTTTGTCATTGGAGTCTGTAGATTTCATTTCCTTTAGACAGATGGCTGTGTGCTCAATAGATTTGGCTATTTCTATGGCCTCTTGAAGGTTTGGCTGTTTTTGAAGCAATTTCTCCTGTATTTTGTTATTGTTAGTACAATTTACTAGTTGGCCCCTGATTAGTGAATCATTCAAGTCATTGAACTCACAAAGTTTGCTGAGACCTCTGAGTGCTGCAACATAAGTGGAAACACTTTCTTGTTTACCTTGACAACGACTACAAAATGTGTGTCTTTCCAGTACTATGTTTACCTTGTCACCAAAGTGGTTGTAGTTTCAACAAGGTAATTTTGAAGACATCCTCATCATTCTCTTCATCGGTATCACTATCAGGCTCTGGTAATGATTCAAATATTTTCCTGCCATGTGGACCCAAACTGTGTAAAAGGATGTGCTGTTTCCTTAAGGTGCTACATTTTTCTCCTCCAATTGCTATAAGATGCGACTCAAAAATATTTTCCCACTCTTTCCACGGAATGCTGGGTTCGCCGAATTCATTAAAAAATGGTGCAGGTTGGGACATACTAGCGGCAGCCATCATAACGATTATGAGAGTAGCGAGGAAATGGAAAATTGCACAATGTGCAGGGATTAGCACTCTGTATATGTAAATTGCTGAATAAGGAGAAGTCACAGTTCTGACAGGATAATTGCACCAGGGTATGCGTGTCACTGTAAAAAGGACACGCCATAAAATAAGAACATGTAGTTTAGGTGTGCGCGTCACCGTGAAATGACACGCTGCAATGGTGGGGACAAAGCACAAGGATTGTGTGTCACCGTGATTGGCACGCTGATGTGAAAAGCACTGATGCCCCAAGGTATGCGTGTCACTGTGAAATGGCACGCTGTAAAAATGTGAACGAGTGGCTTAGGTGTGCATGTCACCATAAAATGACACGCTACAACAGTGAGGATATGGCACCACAGTGTGCGTGTCACCGTGATTAACACGCTGAAGTGAAGTGCACTGATGTCCCAAGGTGTGCGTGTCACCGTGAAACAGCACACTGCAAAGCTGAGGAAAATTGAACCAAGGTGTTGCGTGTCATCGGGAAAGCGCATGCTGAATAGACGAGAACAGATGCCACAAAGTGTGATGATACACAATTAAGGGTGTGCGTGTCACCGTAGTGCCCCAAAGTGGAAGGAGGATATGCACGGAACGCCTTAGGAAACAACAGGATGCCGGTAAGAGTGAAGAACGCTCTCCTAAGTGCAATGTTGAGGAGGAGGAAGGAAAGCTCCGCCTAAGACACGGCGCCGCCCCCTAGCCAATCACCACGCCTTCGGGGAAGCTGAAGGCGGAAGCAGGCTGAGGCAAAGTCTGAGGCGAAGCAAATGGCGAAATGGAGGGCAGGAGAGCGTGCGAGAAGAGAAGGCAAGTGTCTGAGCACCCCTCCGATGACCCAGCGTGCGAAGCTGTGTGAGAAGAGAAGGCAGAGGGAGCGTGTGAAGAAAAGAACAAGAACTGCCTCAGCGTTCCTCCGAAGTTAGTGAAATCTTGAGTTGTGGCGGTGGTAAAATGATTGAAGAGGCGTGAAGGCGTCAAGGAAACAACTGCCTCAGCGTTCGTTGTGAACTGCAGCAGAGACGCCAATGTCACAATTTGCTTCAAGGACCACGTTGCTTCCCACAACATATGCCACCCATGCGCAAACAGGCTGGCAGTCACCAGGGGCAAGATGACAGAAACGCCTCAGAGAATACTTAACAGCCACCCGAGTAGTGTGCCAGAGAAACTGCTGCAAAGTCCTTCAGAGTTGGTGCGCCACAGGAAAAGATGACGGGAGAGAAATTCTCCAAAAAAGATCATAGAAAGCTAGGGACAGAAAATTCTCCACAGCAGGCGGGTCAGTCTACAGTTGTGACGATGGTCACAAGAAGAGCCTCCCAGTATGATTGTCAGAGAAGGAAAGTTCCAGGGAGGAAACGAGGGTATCCTCTCAGAGTATCTCAAGAATAAAACAGTACCTTATTTAAGGGATTGTGGAGTTTTACATCAAAAGGGGAGGAGCCGGTGTCGTCTGTCCCCTTCCACAGATCGTCGCTAGTGATAAAAAGACGGAATCTTCAAGCAGGTAAGTTCTACTCTTTATTACCGGTCTCCTCTCTCCACCAACCGTGCAGCAACTGACACAACTGAACATTCTAATGTAGCCTTCCAGAGACAGAGGGGAGATACCAAGGTAAGGTAGCAAGGGGGGGACAGGAAGGAATACACCAACATACATATGAAGTACAGGAGTGGTGGCTACACCTAAATAAACTAACATGTTAATAACACATTGTAACAGCTATCTATCAGACCTGCACTGCACATTTGCAGCACTCAAAATGTTTTATTAAGCACACAAATGATTTACAGGGCACCTCAACTGTGGTGCCATTAAAGCTTCTTTTTTGTATTTTAATGAACCCTCTTTTGTTTTTGTATGTTTATGTTTTTGCTGAAGTTTGTTGATGGCATCCTTACAGTGTGGTTATGTGATAGAACAATGCATGCCTCAACAATGCATGCTTGAACTACGCGGTCTCAACCACAATCGCATCCTTACTAGGCCTGGGCGATAAATTCCGTTCCGCTCGCAGAATTTGCGGAATTTGGTTAATTTTGCGTTCTGCGGTGAACACGGAATTGCCCAAAATTCTGCGTTCGGCGGCTTCGCACTTCGAGATATTCCCCCCCAAGCACGCAAACAGCGTTCACGAACAGGTAAAAAGCATCGTCAGCAAGCAATTCCGTGTCTTCGCGGAATTTCCGCTTGCTCGCTGAGATTTTTTACCGTTTTGCGGAGTTTTGCATAGCGCAACTACGCAAATTCCGCCCACCCCTAATCTTTACCACACATGCCTTTACCACAAAATATTGTGGTAAAGACATGGTTGGTAAAGGGACATATGTGATAAGGATCACATCCCTGCCCCTCTGCCCTGAGCCCTAAAATTCTGCCCTCTTGTAGTTTATTCTACCTGCACCAGCCCTATAAACTACCCAGACCCCCTATCCTGAGCCCTAAACCCCAACCTCCTAGCCTCAAAAAACTACTCCGACCCCAGCACCATGCCCTAACCCTTAAAACTTCTCCCAGCTCTGAAAACTCCCCCTTTCCCGCCTGCCCTGAGCCCTAAAAACTGACCCCAGCCCTGAGCCCTAAAACTCAGCCCACCTAAAAACTACTCTAACTCCAGCACCCCCACCCTGAGCCCTTAAATCTTACCCCTAGCCATGAAAACTGCCCCTTTCTCGCCCCCTTCCCTGAGCCCTAAAATTCAGCCCCCTAAAAACTACTCCACAACCTCACGTTCCTCTCCCTGAGCCCTAAAACCAGCCCTCACCCCCTAAAACCTACACCCACCTTCCCCCCGGCCCCAGCCCAATTTATCCAGCCACGTCCCAGGCCGTCCTTTCTAACACATGCCTTCCGGTTCCTCTCCCATCCGCTGAGACAGCTAGAATGCTGAATGCCTTAACCATGCATATGCCTGGTTAAGGCATATACATGGTTACATCAAGGGTTGTTCAGCTTGCAAAGAAACGGCACGCATGCTTAAGGCAGTGTTGTTAAGACCGTTTCCCTTACAGTGTGGTTGCATTTTGAAATGTCATGGGTGGCGAAACATATGAAACACAACTTAGGGCATCATTTTGCGGGCGGTCATCGCTGCGGATTGGAGACCGCTCGACATGTAGTCGGCGGTTCCACCTGTCATTTATGATATGAACTCCATGGAGGTGGTCGGAAACATGCAGTTTTCTATTGCGACTTGTGCTGTGGCTCGGAAAAGGGCCGTAGCACAAGCTGCAATAGAGAAAGGCATGTTTGCCAACATCCATGCACCGTGTGCCTGACAGCATGTGGTGCCTGGCAAACGACGTATGGATGTTGGGGGGTGCATACCGGTGGCCCACAGAGCATGAGGGACCTGCAAGGGGCCCCCAAAGTTCTTTTACTACACCCTTTCCATGGCGGTGGGACCACCATGAAAAGGCTGTGGGAAATGGACATCGTAATCTCTATGGCAGTGACTGCGCAGGCAGCTACTTCATTGTAGGGATTACTGTCTGACCGCCGCCCCGACGGACTCCTTGAGCCGGTCGGAAGCGGCAGTCTTTCCCCTCCGCCCACTGCACTCCGACTATCTGTATCTTAATCCAGCGGATGGACCGTTGCCCTGGATTTCGGGCAGACCGCCACCGGTAGCCTGTCAGTGGTGGCTCGACCGACATCATATGAGGTCCTTTGTTTGGTTCTTAGATGTGAAGTGAAAAAAGTTGAACTCCTTGGGGATATCAGAAATATTACTGAGTGCTTATGTTTAAAATTTGCTAGTCGGTTTTATGCTAACCTTCAGTTTGCTGAGGATGACTACATATTTCACTAATTCAGGGTTTGCAGCAGTTCGACAAAACCGTATCTTTTGAATTAGGGCCTGTAACAACAAATAATACATAATATGGCTATGTTATGATATTTTACTATTCAATGTTCACTTGAATATGTGTCCTTTATGCTGCTTGCAATTTCATACGCACCCCAATATCCACAGAAATCAGATTTGAGTGTTTAGAACCGTTTTAAAGGGAAAACAATGATTCCTAAGTTGGATGCTCAATTACATGGTATTATCCCTTTGAGGCAAGAAAAGTCTGAATCCGAGCTCGGAAGTGTCAGACTGACAATTAATGAGAAGTGAGGTGTCTTCGGCGGCCATGTTGCATGAGTCAGATGGCCTGAAGGGTCTTACTCTAGATTTGCTTCAGCGAGCTCCAGGCGTGCAACAGAAAGCCCCTTGTGGAGATGCCTTGCCTCTGCCCATTAAGCTACTGGCTTTCTTATGACAAGTAGCTGAAGGGCTAATGCAGTCCACAGTCCCAAACAAGGGCAGCCCAAGGCTGTGTATAACATGGGTTAGCAAATGCGTATAGACAACGTACACATGAAAAATCCCCATACAGCTCTAGAAACAGATCAAAACAAATGGAAAAGATATGTTCCAGCAGCACACAAACTCCAAAAGTATTGTAAATGCTTAACCACAGCAAACGGCAGCAAAGAAACTTGTGCAAAAAACATGACTGGGCTTAATGAAACATATAAACCCTGACTCGTGGCCTTTCACAGATTTCCCCCAGCTTTGCCAAGGAAACACCGACAAATCCTTAGGACAGCTTCCCATGCCTCGATCACAGATGCGAGGTTCTTTGGCCGATGTGAATTAGACAATGATACACAATGTGGTAGCCGAACTGATGCTTCGAACCTTACATATGCACGATAATATGTAAATGTTGCCGAACATTAACCCTACATGAATCAGTTACTCACATGTAACCTTCCTCCAGGAATGATGTGATGATTTTTAACTATTCAGGAAAATAGAATTTTGCCACTTGGAGCACTCCCCATAAACTGTAATAAAGACTTATTCTGTGGCCTTTTGCTGTAATTTAGCACCCCCGCTAGATGGAGCCGTAAGCCTTTTGCTTTACTTCTCCTTACATGGGCATCAGCCATTCCTTCCATAAAGAGTGTCAAAACCAGGGATTTAATTGGGATGAATAAACTGGGGGGGGGGGGGGGAGATGGGGGGAAGGCGTCTCTCAAATGGGCGTAGCCAATGTAATTAAGTGAGTGGCTTAAAAACACATAAGCTAAAAATCTGTGCTCTGCATAGTATGCCGCCCGACCTGTATTTTCTGTTTGTCATTGCATCCAGATATACGATACAACAAGTAACATCATACCTACAACAAGTCAGGTCTATTAGCTTTGTCAATGGGTGTTAGTTGCATAAGATAAATAAGAAGCAACCATGGCTTGTAAATCATACTGAAAACGCTTCCACTTAAAGCCCTGGAGACACCACGACAATGTTGCTGCTCCTGAGTTTCAAAAAGAGAAGGTAAATCCGGAGAGCAGATGTGTCTCTTTAAAGGATTTCCCTCCCCTACAACTCTCACCTGGCATGACGTCATGCCGTAACTTTTCCACTACTTGTGAGAAGTGAATAGTGTGAGTACACCCACATCGATGTGCATGTGCTTTCTGTCACTGTAGTCTGGAAAAAAACTGACCGTCTGTGCCAGGGCACAAAACAGCCAGATAGAGACCCGTTTCGAGGCCCCGTTTAAAAAAATGCCGGTGCTCAGCACAGGTGAGACCCGGCCCACTTAAAGCCCTGGTTAAAACACAAGTGGTTAAGAAACTGCGCAATGCACTTAAAACGCCTCAGCGAATCGAATGAATGCCTTCCGAAAAAATCTGTGTAAATGTAACAGGTTTGCCATCCTTCAGGGATTAATAAAATCTGAACTGCTCGTGTTGGGTGACATAAACACATTGGATTGTTCACGCGCCATCAGACAGTACAGCCGCACGTGTTTGCTATTTAAAGTAACGTCAGTGTGCGTGTACCGTGCTAGTCAAGCATGAAATCAATTACATGTATCCCCAGATGCTAACAAATTGTTATTTAGACTTATGGGAAACAACCTTTCGGTAATTAGCATCAAGAATGTATTGTTGTCCCTGATTAGTCCCTCCCCCACACCCATGAAAAGATGATGAGACGCCAGGAAGTGCAATCAGCAGTTATGGGAATGTGGAATAAAGTAAATGAAGGTGGCGCTGATTGCATGACTTGTAACATGGTCTGTTGAGGAAGAACTTTCAAGGGCACTTATGTGCGTATGTGTGTGAGCACAACCCTCTTTAGACTACTGCAACTCTGCCAAGGAATCCGGATTCATTACAGTGCTGCAGTCCATCCGAAAAGCGCCGTCTCGCATGGAGGCGAGTAGGGGTGCAACAGTGAAGCATGGAAGTGTCTGCAGCAGGGTCCCAGACATTGCACTGTTGCCAGACACATCCCAGACTTGCTGGCATCTGCACATTAACAAGCATTTGCAATGCAATCAGTCTTGCCTTTGGGACCTTATATGTATTTAGCTATGCAGCACATTAGCCTTGGTGCTGAAACATCTACTGTTCTTTAACATGGAGGGAAAGTAAGCACCAGCAAGCAAGCATCTTTAAAGGACAAAAAACACAAGGCTCTGAGAGGCAAAATAAGCAAACTGTAATTAACAGAATAAAAGCACAAATGCTTGATTGTTACATAAGAGTCGGGAGGAAATCTTTAGATATCCAGTCCTTGATTTAAAATAAGATGCTGGACAGTCAATACAGCAAACACGTTTCACCCGTTGCGGGCTTCTCCAGGGCTGCAATACATATAGTAATAAAAAAGATTTTAAAGTAATGTGTATTGTGTATCATAAAAATTAACAAAACAGTATACAACATTGAAACTACAAATAGTAAAAAGACATGCTACCAAAGATGATGACAGGCAAGTATACGTAAACGGAGAAACTCCAAAAACAATAACACCATTTTGAAAAGCACAAACAATAATATCTAAAGTGCTAATACAAAGAAGACAATCAAATCAAAAGACATTCTTGCTGCACAATTTATTGTTCAGAGAAGAGACAAAAGTGAGAGACACACATTATTTGGTCACAATTAGATTTTTTCAGTCAACTATATTTCAAATTACATATGGTTCTTCATAATCCATTGTCTCCCAACATGCAAGGGAATTAAGTCCTCAACTTACCATATAGTAGGCAGAGTGACTCCTCTAGATAGTATATTCAATGTCTAGTGCAATAGAGTTAAAAGCAGGAAAATAAGGAAAAGAAAGAAAACACTTAACAGATGAAATACCTCTAGAAAAGAGAGTTATTGAAAGTTTAACATTGTTGCAAAAAAGAGACCTAAATCTACCTATAGTATGATGAAATACATCAAAATAAGTGAGAAAAGGGGTCATCTCAACAAGATTCATTGGGTCTCAAACCAGCGTGAGAAGAAACAATGTTTATGGCATAATCATACCTGTATCTCAAGAAAAATATATTCTATCTCTTTCAGGAGTGATCCAAAGTTGGCCAAATGTTTGTTTAAATAGAGAAGAATTTCATTTCTTGTTATCTCTTCTTTCCGAGAAACATTCGAATATTGTGCAGCACTGATAACTATAAACAAAAACAAACAGATTGAGGGAAACGGAAAAAAGATTTTTCAGCTAAAATAAAACGCAATTCAGAAACAAGAAACTACATACGAAGAAATGATTATGAAAAAATATTTTTGGTGACATTTTTATGGTGAATTTATAATTAATCCCGCACATATAATAAGATAAGAATTCAATTACGTAAGGTTCTAAAAAAAGTTTTATTAAAAACAAGTACAATTTGCCTATGGCAATCGTCCATCGAAATATTAGTTAATTATATAATTCATTAGAGAAACGGACACGAGCGGAAGAGCAATACTAACAAAATACCTGTTTGTCTGGAGTATGGTGCAAACAGTATTAAAGATGTGAAACCGTTTCCTCATACTCCTCCTATGCCCGCGGCACAGCTATTTTAATAAAAAAGCGAACGCCCTTTGCAGTGGCAGGTGTGATAACAGACCCCCAGGGACGATATGTAATAATATGGGGCTGCTTGGGTAGGGACTCAGTTACGATAGCCAATTGCTATGGCCCTAATGTAGACACACCTGAATTCTTTAAAAACATTTGGGGCAAAATTGCGAGCGTAGGGTCCACACTTATAATCTGGGGTGGGGACTTTAATGTAGCCCTTAATCCAGTCCTGGATAGGTCCAACGCCGCAGCGCACCATTACACCAACTCTCAAGCGACATTGCAGGGAATACTGGATGAGGGGGGGATTGGTAGATAGCTGGCGTTATACCCACCCACAGGTCAAGGAAGGCACACACTTCACAACGTATGCTTGGACATGGGCTTGTTTAGACTATTGCCTACTCTCCAGGGGCCTGGGACAGACTATCTGGAATGTTGTCCATCCTGCCAGAACCTTCTCAGATCATTGCCCAGTGAAACTCATACTCACACCTCCAGGTTACGACAAACCCAGACCTAGTTGGCGATTGCAACCTACTGCTCTACTGGACAAGGTTTATCATAGTGAACTAGGGGAAGAGATTCAAGATTTTTTTCGGAGAAACAAAGGGTCAGTGGACAGCGTGGAGATGATCTGGGAGGCCTTCAAGGTCACAATCAGAGGGTTCGGTATATCAAAAAGTTTTGGGGTGCTCAGGGATATTCAAAACACGCTCAGGAAACTGGAAAAAGACCTAAGGATGCTAGAGGTGCGGTTGGGAACCGGGGAAACGGGAAACGCTTCTCCACTCACATCCTAGAAATTAAAGGACCTGGGGAGATAGTGCAACGAGACACAATTGAAATGCTTGAAACATTTACCTCGCACTATAACACACTATATACCACGCAGCACGACGGATTGGTGGACATGGACGATTTCTTGGGAGATGTGGCACTTGGGTGGCTAAGCAATACGCAGAGGGAATTCCTATGCCTTCCTTTTGAGCTGGACGAAATCAGAGAGGCGATAATGCAGCTGAAAAATGGGAAGGCGCCTGACTTAGATGGCATTCCCGCCGAATTCTATAAGCATTATATAGATATTATGGCTCCAGTTCTTAAGGAAATCTACGAAGAATCCTTAGAAAGGGGAGTGCTTCCCCCCTCAATGAGAGAAGCGCTGATCACGTCCCTTTTGAAGCCTGGCTTCAACGTGTTGATTGAACAATGAGAATTATGATGGGGATGCAAGGTGGTCAGTCCAGTCTAGGAGTATGGAAGTGTTGCATTGGATTATCAGTAATGGTGAAAAGATATGGTCCAGACCGTGGCCTTTGGAGTAAGTTGACTGGATCACATACTGTGCTACTTTAAGTGTGTTGATGTGGTTCATAGGGGTGTCTCTTGTTTATTTCATGCTTGACTTGTCTGGGAGTTGAAGTTGCTGATGATGGATGTGTGGACATGTTGGATTTATGAGCTGATGAATTTTGAGAATTTATCAATGAAGTTTTTGTTCTATCCAGCTTATCTGTAGATGAATTTGGAAGCGGTGGACTTTATTGCAGAGAGTGGCAAGTGGCATATGATACACTCCAGGGAGTTGAGTGTTGCTTGTTTGCCTATGATGTAGGACAAGGAGGATAATGGATAATGGTGAGGCCTATTCTCTTTTTATGAGCACGGTCCACATGCTCAGTTCTATTGCCGGTGGCAAGGACACCTAGGATATTCAAAGATGTGGGGAGCACCATGCTTCTGGGATGAACAGTGCATAAAGGACATAATATATAATGGAGTGTCCAATGTGTGGTGCATAGACTACTACTGAGCATGCACTGAGAATCAGATGGAGCTTCTGTGCAGTCTGGTGGTTAATTAGATGGGTCTGAGTTTTGGTCGATGTGTTATGAGATGCTATGTGAGTGCATGGTCAAAGTCTTGATGTTACTGTGGGATGGGTTGTGTGGGTGATTAGTCAGGCTCATGATTACAGTGTGGATGGGTAGAATGGGGGGCTTGGTGAGGCATATGACTATATTTTACCTTGCTGGTTGTTTTGGAGAAGAGGTTCTTGCCCTAAGCTCTACCTAGCTCTATCAGGACAATCAAGAAAAGTTCTCAGCTGTGTTTGCCATTTTACGGAGATGCCCAGACTGTAGGACATCCTGGGAAATTCATTGAAGTAGGTAGATGACAGGAAGCAATATTACTTCTTGTATAGGAGATGCTGGCATGTTGCTTCTTTTCCCATTCAGAGGAGGCCTGGCTTGGCAGTTCGGCAAGGCATGTTCTTACTGGATCAGGACTAAGGGCCTGAATTAAAGTTCGGTGGATGGGTTACTCTGACACATGTGATGAGCATCCTGTCCACCAAGTGCATTATATGCTATGACAGCTGTAAAATGGCGGACGGTATATCCCCCACCATGTGATAGAGTAATACAATTGAAAAACTTTAAATCAAGCCCTAAGTTTGATTTGCATCAGGGTGGTTTTTTTCTAGAGAGACACAGTAGGAAAAAACAATGTCATGCTGACCAGAGAAATTACCAGTGACTGATACTAATTCAGGCATTTCATTCATCACCTTTTTTTTTTTAACAATTCTTTTTATTGAAATCAAGGCATGACATTTGAGAAAGGCACATTACACATACAGTGGCAACGGGTTATGGTACAGGGGTGTCACATGACAGAATAATAACAAAACAACAGCACAAAAATTGCAATTAGAGCATGTTAAAAATCTCGTATGAAACAGATTCTTCCCTCGTCCTCGGGGCCTCACATATACCTCCCCTATGGATGTTCCACTTGTCCCATACCTGAGTCCACTTGGTGGAGCACCCCCTAGCTTCATATATGTTTTTTCTGTGACCATGCACCAATCCATATCCCTACTCCAGTCTCCTATATCTGGTGGGGTCTGGGCCTTCCACAATTCATCCATAACCTTTTTGATCTGCTCAGTTTGACGCCCTAAGTGCAACAGGTATGTCTAGATCATCATGTTGCACATCACTGACGAGTCCCAGCAGCCCATAGCAGGTCTGAGGTTGCCTCTTTCCAGTTTAGAGGTGACCTGGTCCAGCAGTTTGGGCTGGACTGTTCCTTATGGTTCTAACTGCTGATGATCTTTACTTGATTAACACTGGCTATTTATCACATCATGGTCACTTCAAGTAATTCGTTCAATGGTATTTTTGTTCGAGTCGCCCTTTTCATGGAAGTCTCCGGAATTTCTTCTTAAAACTGAAGTGATATCACTTTCTGCAAAGATGGACACGTGGAATAAAACCTGCTTGTCTGAATTCTTTTAAAAAACATTTTGTGGGAAACCTGTGATGTCACTTCCAGTAGAGATGGGTACTGGGCTGGGAAATACAGTAGTGTCACTTCCTGTTGAGATGAATAGTGAGAAATGCAGTTATGTCATTTCCTGTGGAGATGGATACCCCGAAGAAAAAACAGAACATTTCTGACAGACCTTGTTCTGTGAAATGTCAATATGGCTAAGTCCTGACATGACTGGCTTTTGCCTGCTGTGTGACTTGTCCTATCCCAACCTACTCCTGCCGTGTTTGGGTCTCAGAGGCAACAGGCCAACTTGAGGTTTGCGGCTGCATCCCAGTCCATTATTTTACAAACCATGCCAACTTAATTAGGAACTAGCCATATGCAAATCAGTCTTGACCCTGCTCCAATAGGACAGTCCAGTCCAAACTGCCTAGCCAGATCCTCCCTTAACAGGAACACGAGCAAACCAAGACCAGTTTCACCCTGATTGGGGATTTTCAGTCAGGTGGAGCTTGTTTCTACTGGGACAGTGAGCTAGGATCCCCACCTGGGTATACCCATAGTGTATATTGGGATTTTAGTTGTGTAGGATGTGAGCCATGCACAAGTAATAGGTCCACAATTTCCCCTTACTCGGAACAAAGCACCCCATTGTGGTGTGTAACTCTCTCAGCGAAGCAGAGGAGTCCAACACATATTCAACAGAGATGGTGTGGACTAGTCATCCCCGTTTGCTGGTACACAATAATAACACTGAATAAATGATTGTCCAGTCAGGGCTTTTCCTTTAGTAAAAGAAGAAGTACATTTATTACACTAACATTACTAAATACTACAAATTTAGAAATATATACATCAGGCAGATTGAAAATACCTTACATGACAAAATGGAATCACATTTGACCACTAAAGTGTTGTGATCCCCCCTCCTCCTTGTCCAGATAGCATATCACAATATGAGGGGTATCATTTTAAATAAAACAGTAGTTCACCATATAAAAAGACAAATGTACCACATGTTAAAACCACTATAATTTCTTGTATATTTACAGTATTCGATCATAACCATGAGTAAATGCAATCATTATGGTCAATAAAGCATTTCAACATTGCTCATTGAAATAACATGTGTCTGTGTCTCTTTTATAAACATTTAGGCCACATAAAATGCAGCCACAGACCGAGGCCCTAGCGAACAACTGCACTTGATGTATCTGTATGTTTATATACACATTCAGGCTACATAAAATACAGCCACAGACAAGCCCCTAAGAAACACTCCACTCACAGCTGAAGAGCGAAATCTCTAGCTCTGGGAATGCTTGAAAACTGATGAAAATCCTAGGAGGGTCATAATCTTTTAGATCTCACAATCATAGGGTCAACTGTTAATTTGCTTGGGGGGGGGGGGGGGGGGGTGCAACGACTGTTTCAGCCCCCTACAACACTTTCCAAACAGCAATATCGCCCTCTGTAACAAAAGAGGGAACGGTGCTCCTTACTAGCAACTCCCCTCCCCCAAGGGCCAGTCGAGCAGCAATCTGCCAGGGCTGTTTGCTGTTCCCAGTCCAGCCCTGGTGCCACTGCCCTACTGCAGGCTCCACAGGAAGAAGAAAATATGTAGACCATCAGGGCATTATGAGGCATGCCTTCCGTGAACAGCAGTGAACATTGAATGAGTGGCACTCCCGCTGCTTGGGAGAACCGTATTAGGGTTTTTTTCTGGGGTACCGGGTCTCACTGGGCACCCAGCCTTCTCCAATTGCTCTGTGCAGCTTAGGGATCCGACCTCTGACTGCCCCAGCTGGCTCTACACCTATCTAGCACTCCATATTTCCAGCGTAGAAGCAGGAAGAATGCATCTCCCGTACCCGCTCAACGTGGACACTGTTCTTCACGTGCAGTGGTAACCCCGCTCCACCTAGACACCGGCACAGGGAGAGGGAGCGAGGCCACTGTCATAGGGGGCCCAGAAATGGTAACCCGGGCCTCTTTGATGGGGTGGCGCGGTGGTGGTTCCTCACTCTCCAATGAATTGGCCTCCAGGAAGATAGGAGCTTTGGGGAAGGTGACCAAAGGTGTGGGGAGGTAGCCCCACTCATGCCTCCTTCCCCCAGTAAAGTTGGGTACACTGTCTTGTGTTGACCCCAGTCAACCCTGGGGTAATCTTTCACTGGTGTAACAGAGCCCCTTCCACTCACTTTGATCCTCGGTGGGGGCCAAAGGTCACAAACCTGAAAAAGCCCATAACTCGGGCCCGTTGATCTAATTTGGATGATCCTGGGCTAATTATTCTCTTCGTGGTCAGCGCTAGCCACTAGGTACATAGGTGGTTCCTTCACAGGGAGCTGGCTCTTCTAGCTCACTGCACCAGTTTGTCTCCTGGTCTTTGTTCTCTGGTGCTCCTCGCTTTGTGCTTAGACTCAGAAGTCCAGATCTTTTCCCCTAACTGGTCCTCAGGGGGTGTAAGGGAGCCAGTCTCACTGACCCTAGAAGAGACCTACAGGTCCTGGAGTCAAATGGGGCACAGTATTTATTCCCATAGGGCATCATGGGGTTTGTCCTTTCAGTTGTCCATGGTTGTTGCCATTGTCTAGCCCTTCCCAATCCTCCTACACAGCATGCTGGGACAGAGGAAGGTGCTGCTGTACAGAAGTCACTGTTCACATCGCCTCTGTAAGCCTCAGCTCTGCTCCTTGCTGACATCACTACCATGGTCTTCCCCACCAAAACCTCAAAGAAGAGCTCCCTCCTGTGATGCCTCCAGTGTTCAATGGGTCTGGGCTATCCCCAGGCCTGGTACAGTGTAAAAGCTAATTAACAGATGCAGATTTTCTTTCCCACTCCTTCTTCCTTAGGAACTAAGGGAAGCACTGTTAATTAGGACGCTTGTGTGGGGAGTCCTGTGTTATCTCTGCTGGGGAGCAATGTAAACTACTTGGCTCAGCAGGGTGAAAAATGGGCTCTGATCCTGGGCTACGCCAGAGAAATTTGAGAATTCTGGACAACCCATAAGAGGTACATATGTCTGATTGTGATTTGCATAAACTATTATGGTGCACATGTTTCACCCCATTTTGATATCTTGATGGACTTTTTAGGCTGAAGGAAAGTGAAACTGCACTCTAAGGCAGATTTCCCCATGTATATTATAAAGTGTCACTGCAGATAAAACAGTAAACCAGACTGACTTTCCCTATGAATGCCAAATAATATTATAAGGCCTACCTCAGGCCAATAGCTAACCCTGCAGAGTCCCCTCTGCACCAAGCAACCTGTGCACCATTAGAGGGCTGCGCACAACAGTATTCTCACATGCATAACACTCACACCTAACCAGCCCAGTGCCTCTTAACCTCAAAGCGTCGCAGCAGCCTTATCTTAAAAGCCAGACATTGACAGTAAACACATGCAGTAAATTTACCATGTGATTACCATGGGTGAGATACAAATAGTGAGACTCACCCACTGTAAAAAGTCCGAAACAGGGTGAGCAAAAAAAAAAATCAAGGTGTACTAAATGGGCCGAACCCATTTTGCTAAATAAAGCTTATAAGGGCATTATATTCAACACAACAAAGGTGATGGGAGGAATACTTGCACTAGGTCTAACCACTGGAAATCACTTGGGTTGCATTCCACCTGATTGTTCTTTTGCTCACCATGCCACCTCAGTTTGGACCCAGCCATATACAAATCAGTCTTGACCTGGCTCCAGTAGAAACAGTCCAGCCCAAACTGCTAGGCCTGGTCCTCCCTGAACCAGAACACAAGAAACCCACGACTGTTTTCACCCTGATTGCGGATCTTCATTAGCTTGGTTCTAGTGGCATAATGAACAAGGGAATCACGGGTGCTGCACACCAGTGCTGGCAAATTTCAGGGCTTTTACGTTGCAGAATAAGAACTGATATATATATATATCTATCCATCCTACTGGCAGTCACCAGTAGGTAGTTATAGTTATGACCTAGTTTCCATAGGAAAAGCATTTTTTGACTTGCTTATAACTTTGGTGCGTTTGGCGAATCTTCACGCACTTTTCCCCCTAAAAAGTGTCCTCTTGACTCTAGTTGTGCATGGAAAGTTTCGCAGTGATCCGTCAAGCGGGGGCTGAGAAAAGGGGGGTGGGGGTTCAATAAACTGTTTCCCATGCTAATTGCCATCGAGATTTTAGACACGACTACAGCAAGAACCGCGACATGAAATTAAACCAAATATGGCAGAAGGCTAGCTCTTGGTCCAGAAAGAGCCCTTTTTGTTATTTACTGTGAATTCGTTCAGTAGTTTTGGAGATATTAAAGATTTTTTTTTTATATATCTTGAGGCGCAAAACCTCCGCAATTCTTCCTGATCTTGTGCAGAGATCTGATTTGCTGCCAACACTTTAACCAGGAAGTGTTGGCAGCCCTCTTGAGAATCTCTAAAAAAAAACAGTTACGAAAAAGAGAAGGGGGCAGGGTAGGAATACCCTGAGCCCCTAAGCCTGGTCCTAGGGTCCACCAGGAACCCTGCCTGGCCCAAAAAGCCTTTTTGTTTATAATTTTCACACCAAAAATTGCGATGGATTTGTGAATTTGCTGCAAAACCTTTTTAAAAAACAAGAGCTGTCTCCTGCTCGTGTTTAAACATGGGCCCCTGAGTAGGCAAGGTCCCGGGTGCTTATTTATATTTTAAATAAGGGGAGGGGTCGCACAAGACCCCCCTCCTAATGCCCAATCTTGGCCCTGGGAACCCACACTTCTCTGGGGCTGTCCGATTAAAAAAATAAGCAGAAGAGGACCGCAAGGCTCTTATGACCCCGGGGAACCACCACCTCCCTGGGGCTTTATTAAAACAAAAGAGGGGGCTGCTTGGAACCCCCTTCATTGTATATATATATATATATATATATATATATATATATATATTACCTACTGGCGGTCGCCAGTAGGTAGTTATAGTTAGGACCACGTTTCCATAGGAAATCCGCAACATTCTATTTTGAATAACTTTGGCGCCGGTCGACGAATCCTCGCGAATTTTTCAAAATAGGTGGGGCGCTACGCTCCGCTCCTACCCTGAAAGTCTCGGGGGGATTCGTCAAGCGGGGGCTGAGATAAAAGGGGGGTCCCAAAACGCGTTTTTCCCATGCATTTTTCCATAGGACCTTTAGACACAGCTACAGCCCGAACGGCTGAACAGAATTACTTGAAATTTGGCAGAGAGGTAGTCCTCAGGTCAAGGAAGTGCCTTTTGTAGGTTTGGTGTAAATCTGTTCAGTAGATTCAGAGAAAATAGCCTTTAAATCAATATATATATCTGAGCCAGCTTACGGTGCGCTTACCGTACGCGTACGGTGGCGTGCGCGAGCGCGATTTTGATTGGCTGTTAGATCTTAGTAAACATTCGAATCGGTCGAAACCAGGAAGCGGCGGCCGCCATTTTCTCTCTCGCTCTCTGAGTTGGGCAGCAAAAACGATGCCAAAAAATGTCTAAAGAGGCAGTTTCTTGAGATCCTAACCACCCAGCATTAATATAGGGGTCCCCAAACAACCCCCAAGCCCAAAAAAAAAAATTTTTTTTTCTTCGGAAAATCGCCGATTACGCTTACCGTACGCGTACGATAAAAATTTAAAAAAAAAAAAATTATCCACACCCTCCCCACCCCGTGTGCAAATGGTGCCCGAAGGGCACCATTTGTGCATGGCTTATTACAAGAAAGAAATAAACAAAGAATAAATTTCACAAAGATGCGCATAATATGTCCCCCATGTGCGCACGGTGCGCGAAGCGCATCGTGCGTACATGGCCCATCCCGCATAACGTGGGCACAACCACCGTGCGTGCACGGCACTAACTGTGTAAAGTGGGCGCGCGGTGCGCGAAGCGCACCGCGTGCTCACTGTGCGCGCACGGTGCGCGAAGCGCACCGTGCGCGCACGGAACGAACTGCGTTAACTGGGCGCGCACGCCACGAATGGCGTAAAGTAACTTAGCATTTAAAAAAACGTACAAATTCACTGAAAAAACCATAGGTTTCACACACGTTATAGTTAGGAATTAGCATTTAAAAAACCTTGCAAATTCACTGAAAAAACCATAGGTTTCACACATGTTATAGTTAGCTGGACATTTTATTGATAAAAAACCAATGAAATTCCCCCGTTATAGTTAGTGCAGGCAACTATAACTCACGCGACCGCAATCTTCTGCTGATGACATATGTGTCTTTATGAAAAAAAAATATTTGTAATATATGTATAGCTAAAATTTAATGGAAGAAGACATGGGCAAATAAGTGTCTAAATACAGTATTAGCATCAGCAGAGGATTGCGGTCGCGTGAGTTATAGTTGCCTGCACTAACTATAACGGGGGAATTTCATTGGTTTTTTATCAATAAAATGTCCAGCTAACTATAACATGTGTGAAACCTATGGTTTTTTCAGTGAATATATATATATATATATATATTTGCATCGGTTTTCATGCCAACACCAGCAATGCGCCAAAAAACCTGCGTCATGGTGCGCCATATTGTAAATACGGCGCTTCCATGGTGGCGCAAGAGTTTCTCCCGCAGGCGCAAAAAAACGGACGCATCGCTGCTTTAACGCACCTATGCGTCACTTCTTGTAAATCTGCCCCTTAGTCTTTATGTACGTGTGTGCATATATGTATGATATATATATACACATATATATGATATTCATATATAGTCACTGAAAAAACCATAGGTTTGAGGGACGTTATAGTTAGTTGGACATTTGACTCATATAAAACCAGAGAAATTTGCCCGTTATAGTTAGTTGAGCTAACTATAACTCGCGTGCCCGCAATGCACTCGTGATGGCGTCACATATTATATCACTCATGTGAATTTCGAAGGTTTTTTAAATGCTAATTCCTAACTAAAACGTCTGTAAAACCTATGGTTTTTTCAGTGAATTTCAAAGGTTTTTTAAATGCTAATTCCTAACTATAACGTCTGTAAAATATATGGATTTTTCAGTGAATTTTGAAAGTTTTTTAAATGTGAATTTCGTATTTTAATATTTATAAAACCCATTTTTTTCTATTTTTTTTAGTATTATTTTGGAACTCTATTAACCTTTTTTAAAATTAATTAAAAAAAATATGTAATGTTTTACATCTTCAAAAAAAAGTATCTATATCTTTTATTTTTATTTTTGAGCAAACTAAAGTCCCGTGCCGGTAGTGTACCAAGCTCCATCAGCACGCGAATCCTATCCGCCATATTGCTAAATTCGTAAAGGATGCACATTTCGTATCCGACGGGTTCGTGGCACCGCGTCCCGCGTAACATCACATACGTATGTGGTCGCGCCAGCTGCTACTTTGGTATGCGACGGGTACGCAGAACCAAGCCGCGCCTTACTTCATGTATGGGGTCGCGCCCGCTGCGCGTTGCATATGCGATGAGTGCACGCTGCCAAGCCCTGTGTTACGTCATAGATGTATGGTGTCGCGCCGGGTACGTCATTCCCTCACATTTTTTTGTCTCAAAACTATATCTAAATAAGTTTAAAGTGTATACGAGAACAAGCGATAATCTAAAATAGTTTAAACATTTATATATAACTGTAATAAACTTATATTATGGTAAATATATTTTCTCAAAATCGCGTCGGGTGCGGACTCCTTGCACGCTCGGTGCGTGATTGCCATGTGACCTTAAAGAAAAGCATTTGATTGGTTAATAACATTTCCCATTGTAACAGTTGGAGGACCCCACCCATTTTAGTCATTCTCTCTACAGCGTTTGATGAGAGACTCCTCTTCCGCTTAGAGAGCTTTTTTGAAAACGTTTTGCTATGTACACATATCTGACACATGAGAACAACAAGAGAGCGAGGAAAGGGAAACTTGTCCTCTTCCCCAGAACAATATGATCAAACAAAATGGACAAGTTTCATGACTCAAAGCAAACTTTTTCGCTGAGATTGTTGAAAACAACGTGAAAGGAAGGAGAGCACAACTGCTGTGTAAGAAACCCCTCACCCACCTACCTAGTAGGTGGCATGCTTCATCATCGGGGCCCAACTGGATTGTCTAGCACAATCCAGTTGTGCTACAACGCCTGAGATACAGCGGAGCATAACACCCCAAAATCGTGGTTAAGAAGGCCGGCAAGCAGGAAGTTGCGTGCTGCCGCTGAGAAGACTAGAACGTCTTCATTGTGACTGGAAAATAAAAGAAATACTCTGCGTTCCGTGTACGGGGCGCTGAGTCGAGGTGACTCGAATGAAGTCTCTGGGCAGAAAAATATCTGGGCAGAAAAATATTTTAAATTATTAAAATATTAAGGAAAGAAACAGGAGAGCACAGTGAGGAGCTCCTAAATATTTAAATAGGAGAAATCCTACGAGGCCAGCTATGCCAATGTAAAATAAGAGGGAGAGTAAAAAATATGGTCACAGGCTACCGCTAAGGCTGTGTGTTGAGTAGCGGTATATACTATGCCTATGTGTGAAAGGGCGGGTAAAGGAAAGCTGGTTACCGCTTAGGGCTGTGTGATAAGTTATAAGAGATCAGCTAATGGTAGCGGTGAAGGGCGCAGGGGTCTGTACAGTACAGAGATAGACGTTTGCACAAGACTGGACAGAATAGTTGTTTCTAGACTAAAGAGCGATCGAAAGCAGGGATAAGGTGTCATCAATGTCGATGTATACTGTTCCAGGGTACATTATCGTTGAGTCCTGTGATGTGGGTAGAGAGTCTGTAAACCCAGCGTTGTTCTTTTTCGAAAAGACGTTCCTGGATGTCGGTTGGGCTGGGGTCTAGTTGTTCATAACCCTGCTCCGCTGTATCTCAGGCGTTGTAGCACAACTGGATTGTGCTAGACAATCCAGTTGGGCCCCGATGATGAAGCATGCCACCTACTAGGTAGGTGGGTGAGGGGTTTCTTACACAGCAGTTGTGCTCTCCTTCCTTTCACGTTGTTTTCAACAATCTCAGCGAAAAAGTTTGCTTTGAGTCATGAAACTTGTCCATTTTGTTTGATCACATATCTGACACTACACACAACATGCAACCATCATCTTCATCAATATTCATCCTCTGTAAAGTAGCCTTCCACCTGTGATAGCCGTGCATCTAAAAGCTACATAGAAGTTTTACCCACTGCCAGAGGTAACATGGTTGCATACGCTGTCCACAGCACAATGTAATGTGGTACGGCCCAGGGGCAGTATCATGCATAGATAATGAACACACGGACACAGATTGATTGATTGATATTGGAAGTGGGTACGGGCACGTGCGCTCCACTCCTTTTTATTACCAGGGTCACATATCCAGTGACGTCTGTGCTGAATGCGTGTGGGGTGAGTGTAAACCAGCCGTCAGGAAATGGTTGCTGCTAGCATCAACTACAACAGTAATCATTGTATCACACACAGAGATTCAATAATAAAAGGGTCAATAGTTTGTGCTGCAGTAAGGTAGGGACACTAGATGTGAAATAATACAGAAAAGATTCTATCGTAAAAGAACCATAACTTGTGGTATACTGAGATACAGGCAGTAGATCTGAAATAATACACAAAAAGATTGTATCATAAAGGGACCATCAGGTCTAGTGCACTCAGATAGCCACATCAAAAGCATTCACCATGTGCACAGCCAGCGATGATGCGTGCTGCGGGCGGGCCGTACTAGGAACAATGTGTTGCCTACAGGACTGCCTCATCTGCAATAGCGACTCGATCTGAAATGTAAACACTGCTGTCTGCAGTGTAGGCCAGAGAGTTGTCAGCAAGGGCCCACAGCCACGTGGCATTGACTTGAGCTGTCCTGTTTGCAGTACGTGAAGCAACAAAAAGCGTATGCGAAGCCTGCGATGGCGCGTATGCGTAGTGCGGACAGAGCGCACTGCAGCAATGTCTTTTGTCTACAGGACTGCCTCATCTGCAATAGCGACTCGATCTGAATTGTAAACACTGCTGTCTGCAGTGTAGGCCAGAGAGCAGTCAGCAAGGGCCCACAGCCACGTGGCGTTGACTTGAGCTGCCAGTTTGTCATACGCGAAGCAACAAAAACCATGTATGGACCCTGCAATGATGCGTATGCGTGGTGCAGACAGAGCGCACTGGAGCAGTGTCTTTTGCCTACAGGACTGCGTCATCTACAATAGCGACTCGATCTGAATTGTGAACACTGCTGTCTGCAATGTAAATTGAAGGCAGTAGTGAGCAGTCATCCATGAATACTTTTTCTCACTTCCTCTTCACAAAATACAACAACATAAATTACAAAAAACTCTGCAATAAATAAATCAAAACAATTCCAATTGCGATCTCTGCTGTCCACTGTGTAGACTGTTATTCAGTGTTCTTTACCACTACCAAGAAGAATATGGTGATTGTACTAGACCTATAAGTAATCTAAAAAAAATTCTTCAACCAACTATACTAAAAGGCTTTTGTGTATATTTCAATAGACGTTGTAGTTAGTTGCCTACTGGATTCTGTAATTAAACTATCACCACTCGATCTGAATTGTGAGCCTTGCTGACCGCAGTATAGGCCAGAGGCAGTGGTCATTAACGCCTCACAGCCATGTGCTGTTGGATTCAAAAGCACGGAGTTGGTTGCACCTGATTGGAGGGGGTACACACAAATCATCACAGACTTTAACATCTGACATCCTCAATCACAGAATCAAGACCCCGTTTCACTGTTCCGACCTGCTGTACCACGATTTACTCCACCGACTGCAGTCAGCCAAGTCCAATAATCATGTGCAGCAGTTAGCTACGGAAGCACAGAGTCTGATGCATCTCAACCGAGGGAGTTCTGTGAAAACCAAGCAGCAAGTAATATCGGACACCGTCCATTTTGGAATCAAGACACCGTTCCACTGTTGGGAACTAGAGTTGGTTGCACCTGGTCGAAGGGAGTACCTTCATCTCCACTCTCCGATGCAGTTCTAACATCGTACATTGTGGGATCAAGACCCCGTTTCACTGTTCGGACCTGCTGTACCGCGGTATACTCCAGCAACTGCAGTCAGCCAACCCAATAATCATGTGCACCAATTAGCTACGGAAGCACAGAGTCTGCACCTCCACGGAGAGAGTTCTGTAAAAAAACAACCAGCAGCAGGTGATATCGGATAGCGTCCATTCTGGGATCAAGACACCATTCCACTAGTAAGACCTAGAGTTGCTTGCACCTGGTCGAAGGGAGTACCTTCATCACCACTCTCAGATGCATTTCTAACATCGTCCATTGTGGGATCAAGACACCGTTCCACTGTTGGGACCTAGAGTTGGTTACAGCTGGTCGAAGGCAGTACCTTCATCTGCACTCTCAGATGCAGTTCTAACATCGTCCATTGTGGGATCAAGACACCGATCCACTATTGGTACCTGTTGGACTACTGTGTTAGTAGTATACAGAGCACTCCACGATGCTGGGTGCTGTCTGCCTGTGTCGCGGTAGCCAGCATTGATCTCAGGAGCCTTCCCAGCTTGCAGACCTCGGCAAAAAAGCTTCCGCCGGCACGTGGTTGGCCCTCTTTCACATACGGCGGTGTCGAAAGGTGAACTGTGGGGCACATGTGCGTCGCAGCGGCCATGACGCTTTTAATGGGTAACAGCAGGCTGAGAGCATTATTCCCGCAGCCACCTTCACTCATGGCATCAACCTCGTGGTGGTGTAAGCTGCGCAGACCTGTCAGACATGTTCGCCATTCCGGAAGAGAACCACACCCACAGAAACGTGCCTTTTATTCATACCCCTACGCTAGCCTTGCGTACACCGAGCCAGCCCACTATGCTAAAGATTTGGGGGGGGGGAGGGGGCACGTACGCGCTATGTTTTCGTAATCTTCCCTACTGACTGTACTATCATGGTTGCGTCCACTGTCCACTTCACTCAATAGACCATCAGTGTCTGTTGACATGTACATGTCAGTGCTCTGCATATTCACGTCTGTCTGGCACATCCCCAGAACACTTTGCATTGTATACTTTTATAATCGAGAATCACTTGCCACCTTCGCACATACTTTGCTCCCATCTCTCCCCGCATTCTGCATTCTGTAGCAGAGGTGCTATGTTTGGTTTGTGTACATGGCTAGCCACGGTTCCCACAGTATGTAGTGTCGTTGTGTCTGCTAGGTGTACATGTTGTTTGTCATGTTGTATGTGATTATATAAGGTAGCGCGTTTATTTACGAGCAGTGGTTTCTCCCATTTACATATTGCTGTGTTAAAGAGGATACAGAACTTTCTAACAGTTGAAAAGTGGGACCACAATGACAGTCATTCATTACTATGCAAGAATGTCCACCTGCACAACGCTTCTAACCTTACAGCCCACAATCTTGCGTGCTTTCTTAAAAGCACGCCAACTCCCACAATCAGACCAACATTCACACAGCTTTCTAACAGCAGTTATCTGCTTCTTAATAACATGAACTGCTACGCAATGTGAGCTGGCATACCGTATATCATTACTGTTTCAAACCGGATAACTTCCTGTGGCAATCTCTATTCCCACCCACACAAAGTAACTCCCATAGTTTAACTTGGACTTCAATACCTACTTTGAAAACAGATTTTATTAAGCGGAGCAAACTGAAAGCGCTTTTGTTTCAAACAGAAGTGTCCCTCACTTCTCCAAAAGTAATTTATTGACTGCAGATAGCACAAACTTCAAGTAAAATACACTCCCTTTTAAATACGAACCTCCCATTACACTTTGTGAATTGTTACACAATTTTCAACACATCTGACATTTAAGCTCTGTACACTTTTCTAACACAGTCTCCTCCGGCCTTGTCACAGGCTTTCAAACTGTTTTTGGTATAATACCAGACTTCATTCATTCGATCATCTCTGGAATAACAGGAACAGTGCCCATAATTCTCACTCTGTTTGCGGCCATCCTACTACTATTTTAGCTTGTAAAAAATGGCTGTGCTCCCTGTGGTATCAAACATGTCCGTCAGAATACGCCTCTACGCGAAGCTACATCAATACCGTGAAAAAATGGAACAACTTTTCGGCTGCCTGTCTCTATCTATTATCGGAGCCAGCTACAACATGACATTTATTTACACATATCCAATCTGCGTGCAACCATCTTTTTATTGCAAAACTTGCCCATTCGACTGGCGAATGGATCTATGCCTTGCCAACATCCCAGCAAACTCTCCCGATATCCAGCAGCTAATGGAGTATCTTAAAAACCATGATGAACTTGATTGTTCGGGCAGTGGAGCAATGACGGATGCAACGCAAAAAGGTATCCTGGCGGAATGGTATTTCTGCGCAGCCGCGAAAGATCTCCTGCAACGTACAACCTTTGATAACATAGCAGACTGCCTGCCAATTCAAATTGCCGCGCCAACATTCGAGGAACATTACTGTCCCTTCGAGGCTATGAATTGGATCGCTTTGCTTTTCTCACACGATGGCAACAATCGCCTCTTGGAATATTACGCATCTCAAGCCGCTGAATAACTTCCGGACTGCAATCTCCAAGACTTGTAAGAAATTCACTTTATTCTTGGATTGATTTTTTCCAACTTTTTTTTACTTTTTCCTATAAAATCTTTTAATACACTTCAATTGAACTATTTTCATATAACAACTTTCTAAGTATGCTTAGACATTTGAACTCTGTTTTCATTATTGCCCCTTACGTCTCCAGACTAACCAGGGATGGGTGATGTATGGCCTATGCAAATACGCTATTTACTTGCTAAATTAGCCTAAACCCGACATACATTTTGAAACCATGTCTATTCTTTCTACAAACGTCTCTCTGCCTCCCTGCTATCCACGAAGCCCTTTCACACAAATTAGCTCATCCTCAGCCTCTGCTCACGAGCTGGCGATCAAGATAAAAAAACACGGCATTGTTTAGGAACTGGTTGGCACAGTGTGGTAATCGTATCCTACCTTAATTTTCATTCTACAATTTACAGTCATTCATGTCTAATAGGTATTGTTTATGTCACATGGAACTGTAACATGTAATGTGGAATTGACTGATGCAGGAGCTTAGGTTTGAATACAGCAGAAGCGGTTGGAGTTTGCCTCAGCTGGATGCCTTAGCTCTTGCACCAGTGGGTCCATTTATGGCACTTAAATAAAGACACTTTTTATATAACTTGCAGACTCCATCGCTTTATCCCACACAGGCACTTTCTTAAACACACTTGATTTCACCATTTGTCTTCTGTGGCATTGCAGCATTCTGCATTATATTCTTCATGATTATTTATTTATTCCTGCTTGCTAAAACACTCCATTTGAGTCTTCAGACCGGTAGGGGTGAGTAGTTTGCTTCCCACTCCCGCTATAGTCTAAACCCATACTAACACCACTTGCACAGCTATGCTACAGCGGCCAGTATCCTACAGCGTCCACAGGACATCACTTTACAGCAATCAGCTCACGGCTTAGGCTCACGGTTTGATCCCCGAGTTTTCAGACCGGTAGGAGTGAGTAGTTTGCTTCCCACTCCCGCTATAGTCTAAACGCATACTAACACCACTTGCACAGCTATGCTACAGCAGCCAGTATGCTACAGCGCCCAGAGCACATCAGTTTACAGCAATCAGCTCACGGTTTCATCCCAGAGTGTACAGGCACCCCACCTCAGCACCATCTCACTCTGGGCAAAACAGCACTTTCACACCAGTAGGGGTGAATACTTCGCTTCACACTCCCTGTATAGCACACCCTAACCACCCCACAGAGCTCACAGCGCTCCTACCCTCCTATTTCCAACTCTTTTCGCCCTTTTTCCCCTTTCTCGCTTCAACAGAATCACAAAATGGCTGCCAACACTTCCTAGTTGCAACCGCTCGCAGCCAATAAGCAGCAAGCTCGTGCTCGTAACGCCTCAGCCAATCAGATGGCAGAATTCCCCAAAATCGATATCTGTAAATTTAGATTTTTCTCCAAAACTACTGAACGGATTTACACCAAGTAATCAAAAGCGTGCTTTCTAGACCAAGACCTTTCTCCCTGCCAAATTTGGGGTAATTCCATTCACACGTTCGACCTGTAGCCTTGTCTAAAGTGTCCTATGGAAATTAACATGGAGAAAACATGTTTTGGGACCCCGCTTATTTTCTCAGCTCCCCCTTGACAAATCACCCCCAAACTTTCAACATAGCAGCTGATATGAACAAAGAATTAGTTTGGAAAATGTCATGAAGATTCATCAAACGATGCCAAAGTTATAAGCAAAACAAAAAAATGCTCTTCCTATGGAAACTTGGTCCTAACTATAACTGGGACCACTACCGGTGCCAACAACAGCAGCACGTAATCTCGGGGTCCTTTTTGATAGTCAGTTATCCATGAGGCAACATGTGGTTAAAGTAGCAGCCACCTGTACCACCATCATCAGGTGGCTGAGAAAGATCACATGGATGCTTCCCCCCGACACCCAGAAGTCAGTGGTCCAGGCCTTGGTGACATCGCGCCTGGACTACGGTAATGTTCTACTTCTGGGTGCCTGCAAGGAGGTCTCCCGTAAGCTTCAAGTGGTCCAGAACATGGCTGCCCGCTTACTCTGCAATTGCCTAGAACCTCTTCTGTTTCCTCTTCCTTGCGCAGCCTGCACTGGCTGCGCATAGAATCTAGGTCTAAATTCAAAGCTTTATGCTTCATGCACCGCATTAAAGCTGGTAAAGCCCCTCACTATCTAACCACTTTAGTCCATCAATACTGTCCCTCTCGCATTCTCAGATCCTCCACTCAATGCAAATTCTCTGTTCCCCGTTTTAAGCGTGTTAGAGTTGGTGGTCGCTCCTTCTCCTACCTGGCACCCTCACTCTGGAATTCGCTTCCCATACCCTTACGGTCTGAAACGTGTTATCTTAAATTCCGCAAGGGAGTAAAGACCTGGCTGTTTTCTCTGTAATCGGTCTCTTACACTCCTGTCTGACCTCCTTACTCCTAACTTGTGTCTCTAGCGCCGGGAAACCCATGGGTAGCTGCGCGCTTAATAAATTCGTATATAATAATAATAATAATAACTACCTACTGGCGACCGCTAGTAGGATATATATATCAGCGCAATTATGATGTAATTGGGATTCAAAAACAAAGTATGAATAAATATATGCATAATTTTTAAGGCAATAGGTAACTGCTTGTTTAATTTGCCATCAGTCTTGAAATTGTATAATTAATTTTATATAGACATAACTGGGCAATGTAAAGAGCTGGGAACCTATATGATTCAATATGGATCCCAATACACAATGATTTTAAAGTGTGATTAATCTTTTGTATATATATTTTGTCTGCACTCACACACTTTTATGTTTGAAAGAGGCAGTATAGAATTCACAAGGTAAACATTATACTACAAGATGGCCACCAATTGTAGAAGCTGGATATAACGAAATGATAGTGTATCATTTATGTCATTGATAAGTCATGTGACATTTTGTTATGTGAAATACTGCCAAATCGACCGAGGGTAACTGACATTGATAAAGCCGCAAGGCGAAACGTGTCTGTCAGGGGAGGGGGTCTGCACTAATAAAGTATTTGATACTTTAATTTACTGTCCCCGTGTGTGCTTTCCTTCCGGTATTGAAGATCATCCAATACCTGTTGTTGCAGTTCACGAGCGGCTCACCACCGCTGGAGTGAGCACCCAGGAGGAAGCAAGGTGCAGCGGCGGTGGTTTCCTGTGTTTGAAATTTAAATTGGCCGCCAGCCCCGAGGTTCGTGATTTGAACGCCGTCAAACCGTAACGGCGAAGAAGATTGATAACAGTTTCAGAAGAAGGGCCGAATGAGCGCGGCGTTCGCGGACATCGTGGAGGGGCGTGGACTTCACGTCGTTGGACGAGAGCCCGGTGCCGTTTCCCGGTGGGTGAGTGAGCGCCGCCTTTTCCGCCACTGATTATTAATAACGAACCTTGTCCTGAGGGGATTTTTAGTTAGTGCAGACCCCGCCTAAACTACATTGAACTGTGCACGAAATTGAAAATAAAATAATATGTTGAGTATCACTGAACGTGAGGAAGCGGCGGCGGATATATTTAAAGCGACCAATGAGATCTCGGCAAGTAACAGAAAGGACACAAATGCTACAATTACTCCCACTGGCAACTTGGTGATCTTATTTCAGGTGTTGGAAAAGGCGCAGGAATGAGAGATGAGAAAATGGAGGGAAGCCACCTCATTACAAAAATACATCGAATGCAATCGCATACCAAGAGGCCTGCGAATCTTTACTGTCCCATCATATGAACGCCCCAATCCGGCACTTTTAAAGGAATGGGCAGAATATACGGCCGAATCAGCAAAAGGAATGGGCAGAATTCTAATTAAATATGCATGGGATGACAGGGATAAGTTTCTACATGAAATCCAGAAACTGGAAGAAATGATCGCCAAAGACAAAGATGTGAAACAGAGCGAGACCTTAAGATCAGCCATGATAAAACGCTTAAAGGATTATGAGGATTATCAGAAACAGGAAACAATCAAAATTCCAAAGGGACGAAGAAGATTATCGTACTGGTCGGATTTTAACTTTTGAGCGTAAGTTGGATGCCCCAAGAAAAAGGATGACACGTGAAGGCACTGCTCACTTAAACAAAGAAACCTCAGAATCAGATATAGAAACATCTGAGGGAGAACAGGCCTCAATTACTGAGGAAAACAGAGGCAATCAGGACTTTCCTTTTTTTCGGGAATATCAGTTAATGCGAGAAACGCGCCAATGACCAATGTAAAGAACGCATCCACCGCAGAGAAAACAAAGAAGCGCAAAACAGAAGGAAAGGGGGGAGAAGAAGAACCAACCCGAATGGTGACACGCAGCAAAGGGAGAAGGGGAAAACGGTAATCAATGAAGATTTACGGGCAGTAATTAACCTTTCCAGCAGACCCTTAACAGAAGATGAAATCAAGGTACTGCAATTAGGTTTGAGCTTCTGTCCCACTTCTGATTATAACTTTGTCCAAACCAGAATAGATCTATTCAGATACATAAGAAAATTGAAGTTACAAAAGATCTTCATTCTGCACCCGAAAGGAGATGGATCTATGAAGGAACAAAACACTGAAGAAAACGTTTTAGATCAATTGAGCAGTAAAGACCTGGAATCGCTCTTAATGCAAAACATGGAAAGGGATAATTGTGAACCAGTAGTCCCTAGAACATCAATGGAAGACACACATGTTGAACAAACAGGAGGCAAAAGTAAATTCAAAAGAAAATCAAAAATGATGCCACAAGTTCCCTTTGACACCATCGATGTCTTTGGCGAAGCAATCCTTAAAGACCTGAAAGATCTATCAAAAACAAAAGCAAATTTGAGAAATGATTACAACATACCAAGGAAACAATGGGAAGCCATTAAGACACTAAAAACGGATTTGACACTTGAGATCAAGCCCTCAGATAAGGGAGGCAATATTGTTGTGTTTAATAAAGAGCAATATTTGAAAGAGGTTTTGAGGCAATTGTGGGATGTGGAGTGTTACGCAGTTATCAACAGAATGGATTATTCAAACTGTGTAAAAAATTATCACACTTTTCTAACTGGGTGGAGGGATGAGGGAATGTTGAACTAAGATGAATTCTTGTTTTTATACTGTGAATCACCGGTTCTCCCAACATTTTATCACCTGCCCAAAATACACTAAGATCCCGTTAATCCCCCTGGTAGACCCATCGTGGCCTCAATCAATAGTCTCTTGGGAAACACATCGTTGTATATAGATTCTTTTCTAAACCCGTTGGTCAAAGATCTGGCATCATATGTCAGAGACACACAAGATTTTTTACGATTGACGGAGGGCATTGTGTGGGAGCCTGATATGCTTTTAATTACCCTTGATATTACACGTCTTTATACTTGCATACATCACCAGGATCGGTTAAATGCAATTAAATGGTTTTTGAACAAAAGGGCTCCAGAATTCCATACACACAATATCATGTTATTAGAAATGATTTATTTTTGTTTACACAACAATATGTTTCTATTCTCTGGTAAACTGTATCATCAACAACAACGCGGTACCGCCATGGGCACGTGCTTCTCCCCCAGCTACGCAAATCTTTTCATGGGCTGGTGGGAGAAGTACGTGGCCTGGGTGGAAGCAAATGAAATTTGGCTGGATAGTATTGTTTTATGGGCAGGTATATTGATGACCTATTTGTTGTATGGAGGGGATCTCGCTCCTCGGCTGAGGAGTACATATCCTCCTTGAACAACAATTGGTTAAATTTGGAATTTACAGGCCCAATTCATGAAGTGTCCGTAAATTACTTAGATTTAGAAGTTTTTATCGAGAATAACATCTTACAAACCAGACTCTTTCGAAAGCCAACTGCTGGAAATGTGGTGTTGCATGCTGCTAGCCATCATCCCAGAAGCTTGATTAGGAATATCCCATTTGTTGCGAATTAAACACAATTGTTCTAACCAAAATGATTTTAAATCAGCCAAAGATGCAGCAATGGAAAGATTTAAAAGATGTGGTTATGGTAATTCTACCCTAAAACAAGCTGAGGCTAGAGTTGAAAAACTAGAACGAAAAAGTCTATTGGTGACCAAACCTAAAATACCTGAGACCAAGGATAATGAAGTACGAATGATCACTACTTACAACAATAGATCTAATGCAGTGGTGCACATTTTTCAAAAGAATTGGCATATTTTGCAGACGGATAATATTTAAAAAAACCATTTACCGTCTCGTCCTTTAATAACCTACAAACGCTGCCAATCCTTAAGTGACCATTTGACACACAGTCATTTTGATCCTAGTATGACAACTAAAAACAGGTTTAATGTTTCGGGATTTTATCCGTGTTTACGTTGTAAGGTTTGTAAATTTAGCAAAAAAATTATTACCTATATGGGAAGACCAGGGGATTCAAGACCGATAAGAGTGATTAAAAAACTTCTCAATTGTAACTCTGATCATGTGATATACTGTCTAGAATGTCCATGTCAGAAATGCTACATTGGTAGTACTATCAATCCTGCAAAAAAACGTATCCTAGAGCATATGCGCGCTATAACAAATAAAGATGCGAGCTATGCAGTGGCACGTCACTTCGAACAATTCCATCATAGTGACCGAGACCTCCTAAAATATTATTGCATAGACCAGGTAGAGAGAGGAGAAAGAGGAGGTTATAGGATCAAAAAGCTACGCATTTTGGGAGTCTAGATATATCATAGATCTCCAAACAAAGGCCCCGATTGGGCTTAACAATGATGAAGAGCTTTGGGTACATATGGAAGCATAGGATAAGAATTGTAAACGAGTACTACTGCTGAATAGATACTCTTGTAAAGAGAAATGTGGCATACGACTGACTAATGATTTGTAATAGAGCATTGTGCCCACATGAGTAAATAAAACGTGGTTAACTCTAAAGCTTTAAGAAATGAAATCGCTGCTTGATAACAATGT
Source organism: Triturus cristatus (assembly GCF_964204655.1). Lineage (NCBI taxonomy): Eukaryota > Metazoa > Chordata > Amphibia > Caudata > Salamandridae > Triturus > Triturus cristatus. Next base: position 843,184,638 of record NC_140580.1, on the reverse strand, counting down.
ATTAACAGTGTGGAGTAACTCAACATCACTAATACTCACAGTGCTGGGACTTTCTCTGGTGACCTCTACTCCTGCTCCCACCTTGGTTGCAAACCATTTTTTTATACGCAATGTACGTGAAAAATAAAAAAGGTCAATCCGACTTTGCGTGTAGTTAAAGTCACTAGATGGACAAAAAGTAAGTCCCCGGGAGTAGAGGTCACCAGAGAAAGTCCCAGCACTGTGAGTATTAGAGATGTTGAGTTACTCCACACTGTTAATACATTGGCAGGTGTAGAAAATGATGATGATAATCCATTTACTGATCTAATGAATGATAATGTCACCCTTAACTTGAATGTCAAGAATTTCTTTAAACCTAAGTCCATTTTCTTACCACAAGTTAAAAACGATGCAATTGAGATATTTGAGAAGAGAGTCACACAAGAGCTGGTCAAACTCTCAAAGAAAAAATGGTATGGGTGGAAAAATGTTACATCAGCACAAAGAGAGGCTATAAACGGTTTGAAAAATGACAACACCATAGTAATTAAAAAATCAGATAACGGTGGCAATGTTGTTGTACAGTCAAGACAAAAATATATTAAAGATGGTATGCAACAACTTTCAGATACAGAGAAGTATCAAAGAAGCAATAGGATGGAATACGAACATTCAATTAGAACTTTTCAGGCACGCCTATTCAAACGGAAAACTGAGGGCCTACTTGAACGAAACGAATATGAGTATTTACTATGCAAATATCCAAGATTGCCTGCCCTATATTTGTTTCCAAAAATCCACAAAGACCCAGCAAATCCCCCTGGTAGACCCATTGTGTCTTCGAGAGGTAGCTGTATGGAGAATACTTCTAAATACGTTGATTCCTTTTTACAAACTTTTGTAACTAAACTTCCATCCCACATAAAAGGCACAGGTGATTTTTTAAGAAATCTTGAAAATTTAGAGTGGAAAAATGAATTTTCGCTCTTATCACTTGATGTTACAAGTCTTTATACTTGCATACCGCATGATTTGGGACTTGCAGCATGTAAACCTACTTACCTACTTCGTATTGCTTCACACTTCCCTTCTGAGCCGCTTTCCGTTCCATCACAGCTGGTGCTGATTGTGTGGAGAAAGCTTTGGCTCTGTCCCCGCCCCCTCAGGGTGACGCTCTAGTTCCCTCGTGCCTACATAACCCATGCTGCAACGGACGCGCAGCGGATTAGATACTGACGATCATTCGCGTTCACGCTTTCATCTGGTCTCCTAACTTGTAAGATACCTGCTTGGGAACTCCTGAATGCGCTTTTAAGCCACCTGTGTTCTACTCTTATGCTGCTATTTATTTCAGACCGATGGTGTATTATTTTAATGTATTGCTGTGTGCTGTGTAACTTTGAGGAATCCGCGCTGTTTTAAATCAGTTTTAATAGCGTTTTCGTTTTATTATTTGTGCTGTGTGTTTGCCTTTACTTACCTACTTCGTATTGCTTCACACTTCCCTTCTGAGCCGCTTTCCGTTCCATCACAGCTGGTGCTGATTGTGTGGAGAAAGCTTTGGCTCTGTCCCCGCCCCCTCAGGGTGACGCTCTAGTTCCCTCGTGCCTACATAACCCATGCTGCAACGGACGCGCAGCGGACGCGCGCAGCGGGCGCGCCGCGGGCGCGCCGAAGGCGCGCCTAAGGCAAGCCCGTCTGCGCCCGTCCGCGCCCGACCGTGCCCAGAGGCCAGGACCCCTGGCCGGTTAATATCTTACTCTAAGAGGGACTTGTTGCAGCTAAGACCTCCATCTCTGGGGACTGTCCTTTCAGCTCAGATGGGTAAGGCGCTGGCAGACGAGAATTTACTGCGGTATTCAGTCGATAAGCTATACCAGGTGCAACCAGCTGCCCCGCTGGGCCTGAAGACTGCCCTTTTCAACACAAGATCTCTTACCAAACACTGCCTTGAGGTCTTTACTCTGCTGCAAGATTCTGATGTGGACATCCTTGCACTTTCTGAGACTTGGTTGAATACGCTACGCTACCTGATTTAGTGGCTTCCCTCCCCCCTGAGTTTACCGTTCTGACGAGTAATCGCCGAGGTAACAAAAGGGGTGGTGGGGTTGCACTGTTTAGTCGTGGTACCTTTTCCTCGGAAAGCATTGTGGAGGAATGCCTGGACGGGGCGGAAGTGTTGGGCATTAAGCTTAATCTTACTTCGTATTGCCTGATAGTGATAGTGGTGTACCGCCCCCCCCAACCTTCACCTTTGTTTAATGATTTATTTTTTTAAATCATGAGTGATCTCCGGACCAGATATCAACATATCCTGGTTCTCGGAGATTTTAATTATCATTGGGATGTATTGCCAAGAGAAGGTGCGGCCAGCAGACTGGACGACGATTTGTCGTCCTTAGGTTTGCAGCAAGTTGTGAAATCCCCCACACATGAGAAGGGCCACATTTTAGATTTGAATTGGACTACGTCGGTGGCCAATCTGCGGGCCGATTGTACCCCCTGCAGCTGGTCTGATCATTTATTGGTCAGCCTTCTGCTCCCTCTTGAGCACCACCCTAAGCGAGCGCCAGTGGGGTGGAAATCGTTTCGGAACTGGAAGGCTTTAGACCCTACCACCCTAGAAGACGCCCTGAGGTTGATGTCTGCACTCAGGCCGGGGTCCACAGACCCAGATTTGGCTTTGGCTGAGTTTTCCACCTGGCTGACGACAGCCATAGATGCAGTCATCCCCATCCAGAGGACCAAGTCTCTGTACAAAACTGCTCGAGTCCCATGGTACACCTGTGAGCTTAAAGGAGAAAAACAGGTCCTCCGTCGGGCGGAACGACTTTGGAGGAAATCACTAGCCCCAGGTGATAAGGAGAATTTTAAATCCAAATTAGCCCACTATAAGGACTCCCTTATCGAAACTAAATCAGCTTTTTATGAAGACAGGATTTGTAAGGCTAGTAATAAGCAAAAAGAGATCTTTACTATTCTCAAAGAACTGTGTAGGTTGCCTGAACAGAAACCTACTTCCATTCAAGCCGACTGTGATAAAATCCAGAACTATTTCTTAACTAAAGTTGAAGATATTATGTTGGCAATTAAAAACACATGTGTCGCTCCGTGCCCATTACCAGTGGTGGAGGGGCCCTTTGATCTACCAAAGACCTCTTTCAATCAGCTCCCGCTGCTTGAACCAGGGGCCCTTGCCCGTATAATATCTAAGGTGAAATCAGGGTCCCCGGAGGACTTCTGCCCCCCTAAAGTGTTTAAAACGCTTTTCCCTCTGGTTGAGACCGAGGTCCTGGCCGTTCTAAACCTATCCCTTAGTTCCGGACTGGTTCCCCGGAAGTTTAAGGAAGCCATAGTACTCCCATTGCTGAAGAAAGCAGGCGCTGACGCAAAAAATCTGAAGAACTTTCGTCCTATTTCTCAACTTCCGTTTTTGGCTAAAGTCCTTGAACAGCACGTGCTCAGAGCTCTGACATTGTATACCGAGCAGCACAACCTACTGCATCATCGGCAAGCAGGGTTCCGTGCGCATAACAGCACCGAGCTGGTCATGCTTTCAGTTCTGGATGACCTGCGGCTTGCAGCCGATAGAAAGGCTCACTCTGCTCTGATCCTGCTTGATCTCTCAGCCGCCTTTGATACGGTGAATCATGGGCGACTACTTTCCCGTATGCAGCGGCTGGGAGTTACAGGTACGGCTCTCCAATGGTTTTCTTCCTTTCTGGAAGATCGCCAGCAGAAGGTCCAGCTAGGGGCTCTTATGTCCAAACAGGGCTCTCTGCCTTGGGGGGTCCCGCAGGGTTCGGCGTTGTCCCCCCTGCTTTTCAATATCTATCTCCAACCCTTGATCGAGGCCCTGGCTGGGCTAGACTGTCAGGTATTTAATTATGCGGACGATACTCAGCTAATAGTTCGCATTAACCACTCCTGTGATTCACAACGGAATGTTCAGAACGTCCTTAGGTACACCATGAACTGGATGACTCTGAACTCGTTAAAAGTAAATCCTGACAAAATTGAAGTCTTGGTACTCTTCCCAGACTCCTCTCCTTGGTCTGATTTGTTCTGGCCTCTAGAGTTGGGCCCTGCCCCCACTCCAGTACCTACTGTGAAGAGCCTAGGGATTATATTGGATTCCGGAGTGACAATGAAGAACCAGGTTTCTGCTGTGGTGGGAAGCTGTGTCGGACTACTGCGTCAGCTCCGGAAACTATCAGCCCTCTTATCATTCACTACCATGCAAACGGTGGTAACTGCCTCGGTACTGTCTCGGCTTGATTATGGGAATACAGTCTATATTGGGCTTCCTGGATCACTTCTGAAGAAACTCCAGGTGGTCATGAACGACGCAGCTAGATTGATTTTTAAGCTGCCACGAAAAACACATGCTACCCCTTTGCTGCGGCAGTTACATTGGCTCCCCATTAAACAAAGGATATGCTTCAAGGGCTTGTGCATCGCTCAAAAGTCCCTATTCGGTGAAGCCCCTACCTATATCAAAGACCGTCTGAAGCCCTACATTCCCGGTCGCCACCTCCGTTCTTCGCAGGCCAGTCTTCTTACCTGCCCCCGTTTCAACTTATCGACACTTGGGGGTCGTGCCTTTTCTGTCTGTGTCCCGCAGCTGTGGAACAAACTCCCTGAGGTGCTCCGAAAGGACACTCATCTACTCTCATTTCGCAGGAGGCTGAAGACTATGCTATTCTCTGAGGCCTTTGTGTAGGCTTACGGGATGGGGCCGTGTTCAGAGTGTTACCTTGTTTGTCAGTTGTCTAAATATTAGCGCTTAGAGACCTTGGGTGATTAGCGCTATATAAATTCAACAAACATAAACATAAACATAAACACTATCTGAATGAAAGATCTATCTCATACCTGTTGCATACAGAAATGTTGGTAGAAATGATGACCTCTTGTCTTAAACAAAATTTCTTTATCTTTGACGGCAAAATCTTCAAACAGTCCCTCGGTACTTCGATGGGGACTTGCTTTGCTCCTTGCTTTGCGGGTCTCTATCTGGGGTACTGGGAGGAGAAAGTGGTTAGAGAACATGACATGTTTAAAAACAAGGTAGTGAAGTGGGTAAGATACATAGACGATATCTTTTGTATATGGAATGGCAACAAAAGAGAAGCTAATGCCTTTGTTGAAAGTCTTAATGACAATAATTTCAATCTCCAATTCACAAGCCATTGGTCACAAACGAGCATTGAGTTTTTAGACCTCTCACTCACTATCCAAAATGATGGCCTAAAAAGTTCTCTTTTTAGGAAAAAGACAGCAGGAAATAGCCTTCTCCATGCACGCAGTTGCCATCCAAAGCCTCTTCTTAATAGCATTCCCTTAGGAGAATTGCTACGAGCTAAACGAAATTGCAGCTCACCAGAGAGCTATGACAGAGAAGAAAGAGTGATGACTAAGAGATTTTTGGAGAGAGGGTACTCCAAATCCATTGTAGACAAAGCAAAAGCAGAAGTTGCCAAAAGACCTAGGGAATCATTGTTATCTGAGAAAGAGAAAGGAAATGATGAAGGGGTTGAAAAAATCAGGTTTATTACCACCTATAATAACCAATCCTTGGAAGTACGTAAAAATCTGAATAAGTTCTGGCCAATACTACACACCGATAAAGATCTGTCAAAAAATGTGGAAATGATTCCGCAGAATACATACAGAAAAGCGAAATCACTCAAAGATACATTGTGTAGAGCCTTAGAACCGACAATTGTAAATACCCTAGGAGTACAAGGCTTTTACACGTGTAGAAAATGCAAGGCTTGCAAACACAGTAAAAACTGCAAAGAATGTACACTTTCCCCAGAAAACAAGTCATACAAAATTCTTAAACACACTTCATGCAACACAGATTTTGCAGTGTATGCGTTATTTTGTCCATGTAAGAAGGCTTACATAGGGAGTACCATACACAAAGCTAAGATTAGAATTTTAGAACATCTACGAGCCATCAAACATGGCGATAAGCAGTACCCCATAGCCCGCCACTTTTCTACACACCATAGTCAGAATAGTGATCTACTTAGCTTTTGTGTTCTGGATACAGTAAAATTGAATGAAAGAGGTGGAAATAGGGTTCAAGATCTTAGACCTCTGGAGTCTAAACTCATAATCCAATACAGAACTTTAGCCCCATAGGTCACAATTGTGATGAAGAATTGACAGTACATTTGGGGTGAATGCATGTGTTTATATGGAGTTTGTTTTTCCCCGTTGTCTCAGGACTTATCTGCATTGTAGAATTTAGAATGAGTAAAAAAATGTTTTTAAGTTTTTGTGTTCAAGGTTAGGATTTGTTAGTACGAAGTAGTATCCACAGGTTAGTGAATAATTTATAAGTTTTCTCTCTTTCAGATGAAAGTATTGGTCGACTATGAAGTAATGCAGAAGAACTAGAGTATCTTTTGGCCCACTTGGGCGCAAAACATGTATATTTTATACTGATAATGTGCTAGCATTCTTACAGCATGCCCACATGGGCAATATCGTTATACTGATTTAGTCAGTTTAGATGGTCAATTTCAACTTGCTGTGTGATGCAGGCGTTGTTTTGGTAGACCAAATATATTCATAATTTTTCAGTGTTGATATATGGACCAAAACACCAAAAATCGTGAAGTTATGATCATTAATTAATGCGTGTAATTTCTGACATCTAGTTCTCTGGTTATGTTGACCAACTAAATGTATGTGCAGACGAAAGGACAATTTTCAATGTGTAAAGTTTTATTGATGAACACAGCGGCTTCGTGTAGTAACGGAGAACCGTAGAGTCTGTTTTCGCTTTTCACTATATTGTGGTCACATGATTATTTAAAACACTTCCTGGCAATGAAACACTATACTCGTGAGAAAGGGAATCTATCCCGAAACGCGTCGAGTTGGTCGTTGTTGTGCTCTAAATAAAGATTGTCTGGCAAGCAGAAAGTTGTCCGTGGTTGCTGTTGGTTCGAGCAAGGAATGACACAGCGTTGGGCTTATATGTAGAGGATTGCCACCTCACCGCGGACCACCCCCGCAAGTGAGTAAGGGAAGGCTGATTACAGCGTTACGCTGTTGTTGCGGTTTTATATATATATATCTATATATCTATATATATATATATATATATATATATATATATATATATATATATATATATATACCTCAAAATGCCCAAGCATGCAGGGGCGCACTCACAGCAAGACACACCATCCGGCGTCATTAAAAGGAAATGAACACACAAGGATGCTCCTTGATTTTTTAATCGTGACCTGACGCGTTTCGAAGCAATAGCTTCCTTATCAAAGGTCTCAGTCAAAGTGGCAGTCTCAAGGTGCTCCGTACAAAAGGTCATAAGTAGACCCAGCTTGCTCCGCCCTCAGTGGGCCGTGCCGCCGAGTGCGTGTTGCACTCTGGGAAATGTAGTCCTTGCACGGAGAGATCAAACCTGTAGTAGGTCTTGGTTGACTGTCAATGCTAGACATCCATTACATGCCCTAAGTGGGCCCAGGAGCAGCCTGCATGCTCACATTGTTCCATCTTGCTGTGCCATACTTGCGGGTTGGAATCGTTTCCTCCCACGGCTTCCATCAAATTACCAGGATGTTGCTGCCCCCCGCGATTCCAACCTTGAGACTGCCACTTTGACTGAGACCTTTGAGAAGGAAGCTATTGCTTCGAAACGCGTCAGGTCACGATTAAAAAATCAAGGAGCATCCTTGTGTGTTCATTTCCTTTTAATGATGCCGGATGGTGTGTCTTGCTGTGAGTGCGCCCCTGCATGCTTGGGCATTTTGAGGAATAATTGTTAATCGCGGCCGTCCTGCCGCGGGGGGCAGCAACATCCTGGTAATTTGATGGAAGCCGTGGGAGGAAACGATTCCAACCCGCAAGTACGGCACAGCAAGATGGAACAATGCGAGCATGCAGGCTGCTCCTGGGCCCACTTAGGGCATGTAATGGATGTCTAACATTGACAGTCAACCAAGACCTACTACAGGTTTGATCTCTCCGTGCAAGGACTACATTTCCCAGAGTGCAACACGCACTCGGCGGCACGGCCCACTGAGGGCGGAGCAAGCTGGGTCTACTTATGACCTTTTGTACGGAGCACCTTGAGACTGCCACTTTGACTGAGACCTTTGAGAAGGAAGCTATTGCTTCGAAACGCGTCAGGTCACGATTAAAAAATCAAGGAGCATCCTTGTGTGTTCATTTCCTTTTAATGACGCCGGATGGTGTGTCTTGCTGTGAGTGCGCCCCTGCATGCTTGGGCATTTTGAGGAATAATTGTTCAACGCGGCCGTCCTGCCGCGGGGGGCAGCAACATCCTGGTAATTTGATGGAAGCCGTGGGAGGAAACGATTCCAACCCGCAAGTACGGCACAGCAAGATGGAACAATGCGAACATGCAGGCTGCTCCTGGGCCCACTTAGGGCATGTATATGGATGTCTAACATTGACAGTCAACCAAGACCTAGTACAGGTTTCATCGCTCCGTGCAAGGACTACATTTCCCAGAGTGCAACACGCACTTGGCGGCACGGCCCACTGAGGGCGGAGCAAGCTGGGTCTACTTATGACCTTTTGTACGGAGCACCTTGAGACTGCCACTTTGACTGAGACCTTTGAGAAGGAAGCTATTGCTTCGAAACGCGTCAGGTCACAATTAAAAAATCAAGGAGCATCCTTGTGTGTTCATTTCCTTTTAATGACGCCGGATGGTGTGTCTTGCTGTGAGTGCGCCCCTGCATGCTTGGGCATTTTGAGAAATAATTGTTAAACGCGGCCGTCCTGCCGCGGGGGGCAGCAACATCCTGGTAATTTGATGGAAGCCGTGGGAGGAAACGATTCCAACCCGCAAGTACGGCACAGCAAGATGGAACAATGCGAGCATGCAGGCTGCTCCTGGGCCCACTTAGGGCATGTAATGGATGTCTAACATTGACAGTCAACCAAGACCTACTACAGGTTTGATCTCTCCGTGCAAGGACTACATTTCCCAGAGTGCAACACGCACTCGGCGGCACGGCCCACTGAGGGCGGAGCAAGCTGGGTCTACTTATGACCTTTTGTACGGAGCACCTTGAGACTGCCACTTTGACTGAGACCTTTGAGAAGGAAGCTATTGCTTCGAAACGCGTCAGGTCACGATTAAAAAATCAAGGAGCATCCTTGTGTGTTCATTTCCTTTTAATGACGCCGGATGGTGTGTCTTGCTGTGAGTGCGCCCCTGCATGCTTGGGCATTTTGAGAAATAATTGTTAAACGCGGCCGTCCTGCCGCGGGGGGCAGCAACATCCTGGTAATTTGATGGAAGCCGTGGGAGGAAACGATTCCAACCCGCAAGTACGGCACAGCAAGATGGAACAATGCGAGCATGCAGGCTGCTCCTGGGCCCACTTAGGGCATGTAATGGATGTCTAACATTGACAGTCAACCAAGACCTACTACAGGTTTGATCTCTCCGTGCAAGGACTACATTTCCCAGAGTGCAACACGCACTCGGCGGCACGGCCCACTGAGGGCGGAGCAAGCTGGGTCTACTTATGACCTTTTGTACGGAGCACCTTGAGACTGCCACTTTGACTGAGACCTTTGAGAAGGAAGCTATTGCTTCGAAACGTGTCAGGTCACGATTAAAAAATCAAGGAGCATCCTTGTGTGTTCATTTCCTTTTAATGACGCCGGATGGTGTGTCTTGCTGTGAGTGCGCCCCTGCATGCTTGGGCATTTTGAGGAATAATTGTTAAACGCGGCCGTCCTGCCGCGGGGGGCAGCAACATCCTGGTAATTTGATGGAAGCCGTGGGAGGAAACGATTCCAACCCGCAAGTACGGCACAGCAAGATGGAACAATGCGAGCATGCAGGCTGCTCCTGGGCCCACTTAGGGCATGTAATGGATGTCTAACATTGACAGTCAACCAAGACCTACTACAGGTTTGATCTCTCCGTGCAAGGACTACATTTCCCAGAGTGCAACACGCACTCGGCGGCACGGCCCACTGAGGGCGGAGCAAGCTGGGTCTACTTATGACCTTTTGTACGGAGCACCTTGAGACTGCCACTTTGACTTAGACCTTTGAGAAGGAAGCTATTGCTTTGAAACGCGTCAGGTCACGATTAAAAAATCAAGGAGCATCCTTGTGTGTTCATATCCTTTTAATGACGCCGGATGGTGTGTCTTGCTGTGAGTGCGCCCCTGCATGCTTGGGCATTTTGAGGAATAATTGTTAAACGCGGCCGTCCTGCCGCGGGGGGCAGCAACATCCTGGTAATTTGATGGAAGCCGTGGGAGGAAACGATTCCAACCCGCAAGTACGGCACAGCAAGATGGAACAATGCGAGCATGCAGGCTGCTCCTGGGCCCACTTAGGGCATGTAATGGATGTCTAACATTGACAGTCAACCAAGACCTACTACAGGTTTGATCTCTCTGTGCAAGGACTACATTTCCCAGAGTGCAACACGCACTCGGCGGCACGGCCCACTGAGGGCGGAGCAAGCTGGGTCTACTTATGACCTTTTGTACGGAGCACCTTGAGACTGCCACTTTGACTGAGACCTTTGAGAAGGAAGCTATTGCTTCGAAACGCGTCAGGTCACGATTAAAAAATCAAGGAGCATCCTTGTGTGTTCATTTCCTTTTAATGACGCCGGATGGTGTGTCTTGCTGTGAGTGCGCCCCTGCATGTTTGGGCATTTTGAGGAATAATTGTTAAACGCGGCCGTCCTGCCGCGGGGGGCAGCAACATCCTGGTAATTTGATGGAAGCCGTGGGAGGAAACGATTCCAACCCGCAAGTACGGCACAGCAAGATGGAACAATGCGAGCATGCAGGCTGCTCCTGGGCCCACTTAGGGCATGTAATGGATGTCTAACATTGACAGTCAACCAAGACCTACTACAGGTTTGATCTCTCCGTGCAAGGACTACATTTCCCAGAGTGCAACACGCACTCGGCGGCACGGCCCACTGAGGGCGGAGCAAGTTGGGTTTACTTATGACCTTTTGTACGGAGCACCTTGAGACTGCCACTTTGACTGAGACCTTTGAGAAGGAAGCTATTGCTTCGAAACGCATCAGGTCACGATTAAAAAATCAAGGAGCATCCTTGTGTGTTCATTTCCTTTTAATGACGCCGGATGGTGTGTCTTGCTGTGAGTGCGCCCCTGCACGCTTGGGCATTTTGAGGAATAAATATATATATATATATATATATATATATATATATATATATATATATATATATATATATATATATATATATATATATATATATATATACTCATAATACATAAATAGTTTTGGCCCTGGTGCAACTGCATCTGCTCCACCATTTAAATCAAAGCCCCCTTTTAACTGCAATTGTGACTGCCTGTATAATAATAAAATCTATCTAACAATGCCTACAAAGTGCAAAGAAAGGTGCTGTTGCTTAAATAGGAAACACCACAAACATTCTAAGGCTAAAGCATCTGCTCTGCACAACAAAGTGATAAAAAAGCAAGCATTCCTGCATACTGTTAGAAGCTGTCTGCCTTTTCCCAGGGAAAAGATCTTATCTTATAGTTTAACAGTTCCTGAAGTCTCCACAGTGGATGGGGCTTAAAAAGTGTGAACAGCTTTAGTAGAATATAAGTATCGTAAATGTGTGCAGCCAGGGAAGATAAGTATTTGTAAACAGTAAATGCTGAGCAACCATAATGTAAGAAATAAATGTACTAAAAAAAGTGCCACCCACCAAAGCAGATTCGGATGAGCACTTTGGCCTTGGGAACTGATAAGAGAAGCCCCTTTTAAGATTTATTAAAAACAATAGGTTTCACAAGCACAGGACTGTGCCGGTGAAACCTAAAAATAGCTTTTTGTGCCCATGAAATAGGTCCACAAACAGCCAAATTAGCATTAGCAAAGTTATTAGATTTCACCGATGCAAGAGCTATTGCTTTGCCAATATATTTGAGCAATGTTGTACACCAGAATGGCTGCTGTTCAGTATGGTTAAAAGTTGGTGGGGTAAAGGAGAGTGGGGTAGAGTGGATTTTCATAAACTGGAGTTGAGTGGAGTGGATTGGAGTGGCATAGAGTGGCGTACAGTAAAGTTCAGTGGTGTGGAGACTGAGAGGAGAAGAGAGAAATGAAGTGTCCTGGAGTAGCGTACACTGTTGTGGAGTGTCGTGAAGGGAGTAGAGTTTCGTAGAGTGGAAGGGCATAAAGTTGAGTGGTGTAGAGGAGAGAACAGTATCAGAGTTCAGTAGAGTGTCGTAGAGTGGAGTGGCAAAGAGTGTCACGGAGTGGTGTAGAGCATTGTGGAGTAGTGTAGAGGGTGTTGCGTAGAGTGGAGTAAAGTGTTGTAAAGTAGAACAGTGTAGAGCAGAGTAAATTGCCATAGAGTGAAGTGGGGTGAAATGTGACGGAGTACTTGTTCATGGAATAGAGTGGAGTAAAGTGGCATGGAGTGACGTACAGTAGAGTTGAGTAGCGTGGAGAGGAATGAAGTGGAGTGTCATCGAGTAGTGTACACTGTTGTGGAGTGTCGTGAAGGAAGTAGAGTTTCATGGAGTGGAAGGGCATAGAGTTGAGTGGCATAGAGTACTGTTTCGGAATTCAGTAGTGTGTCGTAGCTTGGAGTGGCATAGAGTGTCATGGAATGGTGTAGAGCAAAGTGGAATAGCGTAGAGGGTGTTTTGTAGAGTGGGGTTAAGTGTTGTAAAGTAGAGCAGTGTAGAGTGGAGTAGATTGCCATACTGTAGAGTGGCTTGGAATGGCGTGGAGTACTGTGCCATAGAATACAGTGGAGTAAAGTGGAATGGAGTGGCATAGAGGGAGTTGCGTAAAGTGGACTAGTGTCATAGAATAGCATAGAGTGGAATAGAGTTCTGTAAAGTGGAATGCCATAGAGTGGAGTAGTGTGTGAGTGGAGCACAGTTTATTGGAGTACAGCATCATAGAATAGAGTATCATGAATTGGACTGTAGTGGAGTGAAGTGTAGTAGAGTGGCCTAGAGTGAAGTGGCATAAAGTACAGTGGTGCAAAGTAAATTGGTGCTGAGTGCAGTAGCATATACTGCATTGGTTTTGAGTAAAATGATGTAGAGTGCATTGGCAAAGAGTGCAGTGATCTAGAGTAGCAGAGAATGCAGTGGCATAGAGTAGAGCGGTACATAGTAGATTGCAGTGGCGTAGAGTGCAATGTCATAGTGTAGAGTGGCGCAGAGTGGATTACAGTGGCGCAGAGTGCAGCGGCGGCTCTTCCACTATGGCGGAGGAGCATCGCCCTCCCAAAATCGTCAAGAAAGGAAAAATAAAACAACACTTGTTTTATTTCTCCTTTCCTGTTGTCTTGGTGGCAGGGCCTGAGGGATAACAACACTGAGGGGAGTGATGTGTGCACTCCCTTCACTGCACATGACCGTTTGGCCGGCTGGCTCAGGCCAGCCATACCATCATGGGCAGTGAATCTCTCTCCTACCCCAGCTGCATTGGTGGCGTTGGAGAGAGCAGGCACAGAGTCCCAGTCTGTCATGGAGCGGTAATCAAGAGCACTCAGGCCAATCTTGAAGCTGCTCTAATGCGGTGCTGTGGCATAGAGTTCACTGGCATAAAGTGACATAAAGTAGAGTGGCACAGAGTGCTGTGTTGCAGAGTATACTGTCGTAGCGTGCAGTAGTGCATAGCAGAGTGGCGTAGAGTGCATTGCCATAGAGTACAGTGGCGCAGAGTAGAGTGGCGCCGATTGCAATGTCGTAGAGTAGAGTGGCATAGAGAGCAGTGGCGTAGAGCATAGTGGTGCAGAGTAGTATAGAGTGGCGTAGAGTGCGGTGAAACAGAATAGAATAGTGTGGCGTAGAGCGCAGTGACAGAGTACAATGGAGTAGAGTGCAGTTGCATAGAGAATAGTGGGGTAGAGGGCAGGGGTGCAGAGTAGATTGGCATAGAGAGGATTAGCATTTAGGGCACTGGCATGCAGGGGAGTGGTACAGAGTAGAGTGCATTGGCATAGAGTGAAGTGATATAGAGGGCAGTCTTGCAGAGTAGGGTGGCATAGAGTGGAGTGGCGCAGAGTGGTGTAGAGTGCAGGTGTACATACTGGAGTAGTGTGGGGTAGGGTGCATTGTCATAGAGTAGAGTGGAGTGGTGTACAGTACAGAGGCATTGAGTGGACTGGTGCGGAGAAGAGCACAGTGATGCAGAGTGGATTGGCGTAGTGTGGAGTGGTGAAGAGTAGAGTGCAGAGGTGGGGAGTGGAGTAGAGTGGAGTGGGGTTACATGGAGTATGGTTGGTATGGTAGCATACTGCCATTACATATAACACATCTTGAAGTTAAAGGGCTGTTACATTTGCACTCACATACAGTTTTACTGATAAAACATATACAACGCACAAATGGGGAAAAGTCATCAACTAAGGTGTTGATTTGATAGTCAGCACAGTTAATTTACAGACATTTACATTTTGATGTGAGCTAGAAAAAAAGCTTTCATGAGGCACTTCTCCAGAGCCAGCATGATTCTCACATAAGACCTCTCACTTTGAAGTCTGAAAATAAAAATAAACACTGAGCTCCCAGGAAGACACAGCTTGACATTTGACCTCCGTCTTTGAATGCACAGCAAATATGATAAATGAGAACAAGATTTAAAGGCCTGTTTACAGAAGTGATTTTGAGAAAGAATAAAGTAAACAGGGTTGAGACAACAGGAGGGATGAGCTGAACCTGGAGAGCCTAAAGCAAATAAAGTTAGCAAATAGAAAGTCAGAAATTTTGAGTTACAAACCACAAAGTCAATGGCAATCAACGACCAGAATGCATTCCTAGGTCAACTTTCTGAAAGTCCCCAAGATGTCTTTAGCAAACCAAACAGCTGCCCTGTCTGGTAGGCCTACGACCTAAAAACATTCCACACACTGACCTGTCAGGCCAGCCCTTCCGACATTGCCAGATTGTCCAATAGGGTAGTCCGCCCCTGTATGTCATATAGCATGACTGACAAGCAGGTAAATGCCCTTATTTGAGCGTTATTAAAAGCACACAGAGAATGTAAAAAAGCATTCAGCTTCGGCTGACTAAGGGGTGAAGGTGCAGTTGCGGTTGTTCTTTATTGTACATTAACTCAGGGCTGTTTCTACCATTAGGCAAGACTAGGCGGCCACCTATGGCGGCAAAAAGGGGGAATATTTTTAAATTTTAAATCATACTGCGTAAAAATTGAGCAAATTAGGGGAGAGGGGGAAGGGGCGGCATTTTTCAATTCTCGCTTAGGGCGGCAAAACACCTAGAAACGGCCCTTAGCTGTCTGCCATGGCTGTGCACAGTAAGACAGGGCAGATAATAGAGGAAAATTATACCATCTGTCCACCATAAAATTGGATCCTGCTACTTGTGTATTCAATCAGGTGGTACATTTCTGAAGCATCGCCCCTCACTTTTTCAGAGTGAAGCCATTTTCACCTGAAGTATTTTTGTCTATTCAGGAAATGCGCTTGCCGGGATATACATTGACAAGTGTAAACCTTGAGGCAAAATTAGTTGACTATATAATTGAACTATATAATTTGCATGTTTACAATGTTGGACCAGTTATGAACTTGCCACTGCTTTTTTTTTATAGAAAATTCATGCTATTGATATATTTTTTATTTCGTTTTGGAAGGAGTCAGTGGCATTGTAAAACATTTCAGTCTTTTGGGTGCCCAAAAAGTCTGCACGCCCTTTAATTTGGCATTGTTGTATGATAAAGTACTCTGTTTCCTCATATTTCCTCCAGCAATGTGTGCCAATAACTGTGCATGGGGTTAATGCACTGGCTGCGTGTAACCACAGGTGTAGAAGGTGATGTGGGGGAACAGCATGGCTGATGTAGACAATGTGACATGCACTGTCACAGCTCTAAACTGCAGCATTTAGAATTAAGTTGTTCTCTCAGGCTAGACTGGCATACAGAGGTAGTGAGCACAAGAGTACTAGTGTGTGCTTGAGTTCAGGATCTCGGTGCAGTGACAGCGGTGTGGAGCTCCCAGCGATGAAAAGAGGGTCTGCACTGCTAGAGCTGTTGGGGTAGCAGTGGTGCTGCAGGGCATGGTTGATGTACACATGCAAAGCCATGTGGAATTACATTAGAAATATCAATGGTCCAAAGACAGCCATTCTGTGCTGAACCTAAAGGTTTAAGAACACTTTGAAGACCTCCGGCTTCCTCCCCTAGACTAACAATGGCTAAGCTGTTTAATCTTATAGGAACCTACTGCTTTGCTGCTTAACTTTGGATCAACAACACTGAAGATCAATGACAAACCCTATGCGCTAACATACATCTTTAGAATGTGACTACATCTCCCAGAATATGCGGCAGAGCATTCAAGCAACTCCCAGCACTATCTGGGGCACTGTTGTAAGTGAGGCTTTTCAACTGCTGGCAGCATCGGATTGGCTGAGGGTGAGAAGGCGCCTTTACAAGGAGGATTGCAGATCCTGCAGGGAGTTTGAGAGTGCCTCTGGATCCGATGTTACCATCTGTGTGGACAGATGGTGCGGGAGCTCTTCATTGCAACACTGCCCTTGCTGCCTGTAACGGGGACTCCATCCCCCAACTGTCCTCGCGGAAGGAGCAGCGCGAGTGCACCAACGCGCCAGGAGGCTCAGGGCTCCCCCGGCGAAGCCCGGGCCAAGGGTGGGTCCATCTGCGCCCATCAGCGTCCGATAGAAGGTAGGCTTTCATCTAGAAGTCAGCATGGGTAAGCGCAAACTTCCTGTAGCGAGGACATGGACAAAGCTAAATCAAAAGTACCACGCAACTGCGCTTCCATTATATCTTACCTAACAACAGCAGTAGGGGCATTAACAGATGAGATTCAAAATGTTGAAGAACAGTTAGACCTGGAAGCAGAAGCAGTATCCAAAAATACCCTCCCCACAGCAGCACATGAATTCTCTGGCGCGATTACTGATACTAGTACAGTTGAGGAGGAGAGTGCTCCCATACAGGCCAAGCGAAGCTCATTAACCTCCCCACAAGATTTTACCGGACTAGGGAGCTACTCTATAAGGCATACATCTCTTCCTTCGAACATGTCCCCAAATAAAAAAAATAAGGAAAACAGGTGCGAAACCAGGTACAAAGCCGGGTACAGCTGATACTGATTCCCCAACTCAGGAGAGGAGCAAAGGAACATTGGCCCAGGAGGGTTGCAGTAGCAGAAGACCTTTTCCAACCACGTTTGGAGACATTTCTTGGGTAACTATTTGGGACATTCAGGGAGGACTTAATTACATGTGTGAAAAATGTGTTAGAAAGCATGATGGAGAAGCTGATACAGATAGAGTCCCACTTGGTTGATCTTTTGGACTCTATTCCTAGGGCAAAAGACAACAATGTTAAATATAACGTGCCTAATATTGCCCAAATCGCAAAAACACATTGATAAGGCGGCATCTAGGAGGGATGCGCGATCGAATACTTTACACCCTGGGCCATTACAGCCGGACAAGGTCAGCTCCAGCGAAAAATTAGAACCCAGACAAGTGGTTACCCTCCCAGATTATATGGGGTCTTACCCGCTGTCAGAATCCCCACACCTGATGGAGCCCAGTAAATCACCTACACATCGGTTAGGTAATAGATGCAGGCTTCATTTACCTCCTGAGGCCACCCCTTTGGTAGCAGTACTAATCAGCCCTGATACCCCTAGTATTAGCCTATTCTGCCCAACGGTCACATTTTAGTGACCATAATCTTGTAGATCTTACATTAGCAGGGGGTTTTAGGGTCATCCACAAATCAGGAAATATCGCGCCCATCCCCAATCTAAAACCAAAAGATCAAGGTCGCAGACTTAAATGGTGTAAGGTCATCCCTGACCTCTTTTTAAATGATTTATTAGAAACTGTTGGGAGTGAGATTGAACTCTGCCTAGATGCTACGAAAAGGAATGCAGAAATACTTATAGCATATGACAGGATCTGTAAACAGGTGGCCATAGCCCACACATATCCAAACAAGGAATCTCTGAATAGTGGAGAGAGGTGGTATGATCACAATTGTAGAGTTGCCCACCAGAAGCTACTAGCAGCGCTATAGCAAAAACCACAAGATAGAACCTCAATAGTTACACTTAGGAAAATGTATAAGCAGGCTATATGCATGCGAAAAACAGAAATCAAACAGGAGGCATGGAACGATCTACTGTCCTTAGACGTCATTAAGAATAGTGCGAAGTTTTGGGATATTGTCAATAAACCATTCTTTAATGACAATAGCGGTAGCACAGTTGAATGCAATATATCGGAGGAACAGTGGTTTAACCATTTTAACAATATATATAATTACTAGGATAACCAGGGATTTCCAGACACACCACCCACAGTTGAGGCTTATAGTATGGTTTTCACTGAAAAGGAAGTAGCGATGGCTATTGCTCAAATGACAACCAATAAAGCACCTGTACCGAAGAGTGTACCGGCTGATCTTTTTAAGCTGAATGTGACCCTCTGGTCAAATTTATTAGCTCATGTTTTTAATATGGCCTGTCGGTTTGGGCTGCCGAGATCCTGGTCCCATTCAATCATTGTTCCAGTTTTCAAAAAACGGCAGAGAGGAGACCCACGATGCTATAGGCCGATATCGCTGATCGATTCAGCAGTGAAAGTGTTATGGAGAGTGGTCCTTAGTAAGCTGACAGACTGGCTAGAGGAGCGTAATGTTCTATCTAACCTGCAGTATGGATTCAGGAAAGGCAGGGGTACTATGGACCAGTGCCTGAACCTCTATCTGTTAGCAGGGAAATATACCATTGCCAAGAAAGGGACAGTACACCTGGCTTTTATGGATCTGTCCTCGGCCTTTGACAGAGTGAACAGATCCAAATTATGGGCTTTATTACTTAACCCCTTCGCTGCTGCGGACATTCCGCTGCAGCGCTGGGGGGGGCAGGGGGGCAGCGCGGCGGGCCTGTGCTCATGACGGAGCCGCTCCGTCATGAGCCACAGTTGAGCTGTGCTCATGACGGAACGGTTCCGTCATGACTCCGCCCATTTGCGTTGTCGCCCCGCACAGGCGGGGAAACAGCGCCGCGCAGGCGGAGCGGCCGCCGGCAGGATTGTCATGACGGAACCGTTCCGTCATGAGCACACGACAACCGTGGCTCATGACGGAACGGTTCCGTCATGAGCAGGGAAGGGGTTAAACTGGGTATGGATAAGAACACTGTAAATTTTTTATCTGAACTGCACAGGGAACTTACGGCCACAGTAAAAATTGATCAAAGGGGCAATCTCACGCAGGGCATATGCATTGTTAGTGGAGTGAGGCAGGGATGCATTTTAGCCCTCCTACTGTTCACCCTGTATATTAATAATCTAGATGTTATATTGGGTGGAGCTAGCAGGATATCCCACATGTGGGGGATTGCCTGATACCAGCACTCCTCTATGTAGACGATGCTGCCTTGCTAGCCCGTACTGCTGTTGGCCTCCAATGTCTCAAACTCTTTTGCAGACTTCATGAGATCATTAGATTTAAGTGTGAATTTTGCTAAATCTCATACGATGCTTATGGGTTCTAAACCTAGAAAAATCAAAACGCATTTCTGTGAAGGAAACAAATTATCTAGGGTAACTACATTTTAGTATTCAGGGGTTCTATTTGATGATAGGTGCACATGGGTACCACAAAAGAAATGCTATGGCTAGATCAACGGTAGCGGTTCTTGATTTTGAACGTAGGTTAGGGGTGAAGCCAGTGCAAGCAATGCTAAATATATACAGAGCAAAATGTATTGCTATCTCAAACTATGGCTCTGAAATCTGGGGGCATAAGGAAGTTAAGGATCTTCAAATAGTGGGAAACAAGTTCTTGAGAAACCTGTTATCAGTTCCACAATCTACACCCTCCTATATTATTCACCAGGAAACCGGCACTGCTTTTGTGTCAGATTTGATTGAAATGGTCCCCTTACTCAAATGGATTATAATTTGTATCAACCCCGAATTAGAAATGAACTGTAAAATCATGCACAATTGCCTAGCCCTAGACAGAGTAGGTAGTATCCCCTTGGTGAGTTATGTAAAAGGCACAGCAATGCAATTAGGACGCCCGAGCTGTTTAACTTGCCAGATAAATTAGTGAAGGAAGATTTGTTGTGGGCCAAGAAATCTTACTTATATAGGACAAATATTGAAAGAGAGGCTAGGGAGTTGATGTAATCAACTGTACAAGCCCATCAACTATTGAAAACAACTGGCACTATAGAACCCTACATAGAGGTAGTAACTAGGCCCCATCATCGTTCCCTTTAATTAGATTCAGATTTAACTATTTGCATTTTTTATTGGCAGAACCTCAGGGGTGGAGAAAGGTGGATAATCTGGGCCCCTGCGATAATTTCTCCACCCAAGATACTTTGCACTTTATCATGTTTTGCAAGCATTATTTGCACTTACGCAAATGTTTTGTCCTACCAGTTTTAAAGGACAAAGGCTTTCTGCAGGCTAGACCTGCTTTAATATACTTACAGATGCTGAACAACGCCTGAGAAATCTCTAATATTGCTAGTTTTTTGTTTGCGGCGGTCAGAGAAAGGAAAAAAAGAGGAATCCTATGAATTGGCATGAGTAAATCCTCCTTTTCTCTGTTAAATAGTAATGAATTATATGTGGTCTTTACTAACTACCATGTTCTAGTTATTTTTACAATTTTGATCAGTTTAGTCTGTGTATCAGACGGTTTAGTATGTTTGAAAGATTATGTTTGCTGCTTATGTCCTATTGTTTTTAAAACAAATTTTTTGTAGTATGCTTTAATGGTTTTAATTAACCGAATAAAGTAATTTTGTCTGTCTGTCAGACTATTTTTGTGCCATCCAGCAAGAGATGGGGCTATAGATGAGACTTGCAAGATTTTTGGGGTATATGATCGAGGTATAAGGGAAGTTGCAGAGGCGGCTTGTCTGCAGAGTTTGGAACTGGGATGCATTTAGAGAGAGAGATAACGACTTCAGGCCGGGGTTTTACTCCAGAGATTTGTTATTTTTGGGAATGGAGTGTACAGTATCGAGAGAAATCTTGATCGTGCTGTGGATTGGGCTTCAGGTCTTTCATGGTGCAAGTGTTTTGGGTGTTACCCATTTTACGCTGGGTTTCAAATACTTTTTGTCCCTCTCCACTTCTCTCTTACTAATTCTGAGTCAATCAATGTGGAGGTTTTCAAGAGGACCTAGAATGGTTTACTTGTGGGGTTGGTCTGGGTGTGGCCATCTTTCGTGCTAACCCCTGGGTGGCCTTTGTGGGCTGTAGCTGGTGCTGAATGCTGGTGGCTCCAAGTATATGGAATTTGCAAAAGGTGGTCCTCATTGCTTGGGTCAATCGCTGATACATCCACCGATTAGCAGGTTGGATTACATGAGTGTGTGGTATGTGGTATGCTGGAGCCTTTTATGGGTAGTCGGATAGATTTTGGAACCTAATTTGGTTTGGGTTCTTGCCCTTTTCCGTGCAAACTAAACCACTGCACCCACCTCACTCTGCCAGGGAGTTTGTTTGCACCACCACTCTTTTCTCTCTTGTATCCTGGTTAATCCAGGG
This sequence comes from Triturus cristatus, assembly GCF_964204655.1. NCBI lineage: Eukaryota > Metazoa > Chordata > Amphibia > Caudata > Salamandridae > Triturus > Triturus cristatus. Next base: position 843,163,077 of record NC_140580.1, on the reverse strand, counting down.
CTGCCAGTCCCGCCTTGCCACTACTTTGCAGATTTCCTACTTACAGAGTCACATTTATGCCCATGTCTTCATCTTTGCCCAATGCTTCCTATTCTGTTTATTCTGCTTAGCCTGTTCTCCCTGAAGCCAGATGCTGCATCCCTTTATCCATCTCAAAGTCTTAGCTTGTAGGTGGCTTTTCCCCTTCATTCCGGCACTGGCGCTTAGTACCCAGCACTCATCCTTCATCCTCACTTCTGTCTGGTCCTTTGGTGTCCTTTAAAGACCCAAGACCTAATGTCAAACTCCAGTTTTACAGCTATTTATACCAGCCCCAGCCTTCCCAGACTCTCACTGACACCAACCCAGAGATGAGTGAGATGGTGAGGGATGGAGCAGCAACACTCCACAGGGTAGGAGTCCTGGGCCGTTCTGCCAGGAAGGTTGGTTCTGCATGTTGGGTTTTCTTACCTTGAGCACATCACGGTTTAAGGGAGGGGCATCAATAATGGTATGTTTGGTTATTCAATGTATACACTATTATCATTATAGTCTAGGCAGGTGGTTGCTATTGCTACAGCTTCTGGTACAACCCGGCACTCAGCAATTAACAAGTACATGCACGTGCTACAACACAGGTATGCTTTAATTAGTTGTCACAGGGCCCGAAAAGGCCCTCAACATGAACATACCTATCTATAGCAATGCTAACGTCAAAATAATGTCACAATGATGTTATCAATAATGTCACAGAACATGTCACTCGAGATGTAATATGTGAGGTAATTAGCAATGCAGGGCCAGACCGGGAACACAAACCGACCCTGGCAATTGAGTCAGACCGGTGCGTGGAAAACACTGTAGCTGCTTTTGTTACAGGGGACCGATATTGCAGCAAAGCTGGAAAACTGGCTCCTGGTAATGAAAACAGTCCCCCAGGGGTCCAAAACCGGCTCCCACCCTGGCTGCCCAAAGGGGAAATGCCCTGAGTGCATGGTGAGGGTGTGAGTTATAGTTACTTAGATAACTATAACTGGTGAATTTCAGTGGTTTTATCAATTTAAACAGTATGCTTGAACTGATGTTTTCACCTAACTATAACGTTCCCTTAACCTTTGATTTTTTCAGTGAATTTTTATTTTTTTTAACATAAAGTAAGATGTCTATTACTGTGCGTGGCTTGGAGTTAAACGCCAACTTCTCCCACACTGCACAGGGCCAAAGGAGCGGGGTTGGGAGCTGGCATAGTCAAAGGGTCAGAAGACAAAACTATATAAAGAGGCAGGCCTATTGGCTTTATCAAGAGGTCTGCAGTTCGTTTCATACAAAGCTGACATTGGCTTTATCAAAAAGTCACCAATAGCTATAATCAAATGTATAATTTATAAATTCACACATTGCAATATTTACAAATAGTGATTGTTACAAAATAGTTTCAATAAAGCATATACAAAAAAAACTTTAAACATGCTTTCATTTTTCAGGCTAGAAAGTGCGGTCATAGGACTAACCACAAGGGGTCCCTGCACTCCAGATGAAAAGCATACAGCTCCAGTTTAGAGAGCTTTAAAAAAAGATGAGAAGATCTCCTGGGATTCTGAATTCAATGACCCAGGATACTTGATGTCATTTTGTTTAATGCTTTTGGGGAGGCTGAGCCACTGTGCTCCCTGCTGCAGCCCTCAAACATTACAAAAATGTTTGGTGGTGCCCCTGCTAGGGTAATCACCAGGATCCAAACTGTAATATTAAAAAGCCCTATAGGGCATTACCGAGCAGTGAATAATAGGCATTCGTTGTTTCTATAGGTGTCTCAGTGTCCACTCAGGGCACCCACAACATGAATAAATGTTGGGAACCACGGGGCAGCCCTATTGTCCATATGGCCACTGCCCTCTCCCCAGCCAGCACCCATTCTAGGAGCCAGCAGGAGCCAGCTTCATTAGTTGGTCCGGCTCAGATGGCAGCAGCTTTATTTAATACCCCCGCCAGGCGGGAGCAAAGTTATGTTCCCTGTCCAGGAGAGTATGAACAGGGAATACCCACACTCTACCAGGCAGGAAACAGCAATTTCATGGGACATGGGATCCCTAGGACACTTCTTTCATTAGTCCCCAGGGGATTTGGTCCCCGGGGCTGGTGAACGGCTCAGGGAGAGGGGCTCCACTCCCCACCCAAAAATGTCAAAGTTGACCACAACAGATGGGGTCCCAGAGGCCTCAATGAGGCTAGAGAAGGTGGGCTGCATGCTCCCCCCCTACATATGAATTTTAGCCCAAGAGGATAGGGTCCCTGGGGCATCTAAGAGGCTCGGCGGGAACACTGCACACCCCCTCCTCTAAATATGAATGTCAGCCCTGGCAGATGGGATCACTGGGGCCTCTACGGTGTTCAGGGGGAGTGTTGCACGCCTACCTCTCCTAATATGAATTACAGGCCTGGGATTGGGTCCCTGGGACCTCTGTGAGGCTTGATGAGGGGGACCGCAGGCCCCTTTTCCGAAAAAGAAATAATTACACCAACGCCCCAGTCCCTGGCCCACCCCTGGGAGCTTATTTATAAAAAGGGAGTAAGCTACACTTTTTTTTTTTAAAAGAAAGAGAACCTGGACCCGTGGATCAAAACAAGATATGTTTTTGGTCCCAGGGCGGGTTCCTCTGGGACACCCACCAGGCCTAAGGGGAAAGGGTATGCCTGCCCTGCAGCCTTTATATATTTTTTAATCATTTCACAGAACAGTGGACTGAGTCCCCGAGTCCTAAAATGCATGCCACCACATCTTTGTTGATGTGGTGGCGGCCAATCGGATTTTATCTTTTGATCTGTTGAAAGCGAGAATCCTCCACGGTGTGATGCATACATATATTTTAAACCTTAATTTCTCAAAAACTACGGAACGGATTTAGACCAAATTGCAAAAAGCACGCTTTCTGGACTAGGATCTAGCTTTCAGCCAAATTTGGTGTAAATCCATTCAGCCATTTTTGGGGTTTCACAGTTCAATTTACCTATGAAAAATTGCATAGGTAAAATTCTTTTTGAGATCCCCCTTTTTTTCTTGGCCCCCACTTGGCGGATCAACCTGAAACTATCTAGTAAAGAGCTGCGGTGGATGAACTTTTTGTTTGGAAAGTTTCATGATGATATGTCAAAGGTGCGAACGTTATTAGAAAACTAAAAAATGCTTTTCCTATGGAAACATGGTTCCAACTACAACTACCCAGTGGCGGGTTCGAGACAACAGGGGGATGGGGGGTCCCAAAATGCATTTTCCCCATACATTTTCCCATGGAAAAATTAAACACACCTGCAGCCAAAATGGATGAATAGAATTACACCAAATTTGGCAGAAAGCTAGATCTTGGTCAAGAAAGTGTGCATTGTGTTATTTGGCATAAAACCATTCAGATGTTTTTGAGAAATCAAGGCTCAAATCTTTGGAAATTTAAACCAGCAAAGGATCAGTAGAGCCACCAGATCTCGAGATAAGATGTGATTGACTGCCACCACAGTATGGTGAGGGGAGCAATCTTATGACTCAGGGGCTCATTCCCCTGTCATAGGAAAAAGTTTTAAAAACATATCGGGGCAGGGTGGATACCCTGCCCCCTAGGCTGATGGGGGATCCCAGAGGGACTCCTCCTTAGGCCAAAAACAACCATTTTTTATCAGCATGGTGGAAGTACAGAGGATCCGCAGATCAGCTAAAGAAAATGGTGGTCTCCCCTTTTACAAATCCTCCCTAAGGGCGGTCCAGGTACTTGGGATCTCTGTAATTTTATTTAAGTAGGCCCCAGGAACGCCATCCGATAGGGCTGTTGATGTTATTAGGGGAGGGGGTGCACAGCCCCCCCCCCCCCCAAGCCTATATCGGTCCCTGGGTCCTGATCTAAGCAGTTCCATCCTCCGGGACACAGTTATTTTCTTCCTGGGAGGGTGCGGGTATACCTTGCCTGCACTCTCCCAGGCAGAAAACAGAACTTTGCTCCTGCCCAGTGGGATCAGTGAAACATACTGCTCCCGGCGGGGCGTAGCAAACTTAGTGAACTGGCTCCCATCAGCACTACTGTGGGTGCTGGCTGGTAAGCCAGCAAGAGCCACAAGGGACTTCAGGCTTCTCCTGCAGCCCCAAACAAAGCCAGGATTGTGGGTGCATCAGAGGGGCACGCATGTTTAACTAAAAATAATTAAAAAGCTGGGTGCTGGTGGGAACCAATAGCAGCCGCGGGTGCCTTGGGAGTCCACCCATGGCCCCCAATAATTTAGGTGATGAGGGTGCCCAGGGTGGGCACCAGGGAACCTACTTTGAAAAATAAAGAAATGGAAAAAGGAACAATAAATGACCAGCAGGGGCCGATCATTATTTATTGTTCACCCCTCTGTTGAAGAAGTGCATAATGTCCTAGGGTATTTTTCAAGAATGCTATGTATTCCTTGGTGCTGCGCCTATGAGGGGCAGGAGCACCACCAACCTTTTATTTAATGTTGTGGAGGACTGCAGGAAGTGCAACAGCATCACAGCAACATTTTTAAAAACATGGTAAAGCTTCTGGATCATATAATCCATGGCCCCATTAGAGGTTACCATATACAAATTATTATACACCATTTCAGTTTTGGGACAGACCTCACTTAAAGCCCTGAGTAATAGATGTAAAGGAGCTGCGCACCCAGATGAAATGCACAGTTTGACCATCTTATAAGAGGTGGACAGCACTAAAGATGAAGGGAAAAGGAGTTGGATGGAATACTAGGAATTATGACAGTGTCAACAGAGTTAAGGGAGCTTTAGTATTAAGATGTTTGGGAGAGAGTATTGCTGAAAGTTTTGGAGAAGGCGTCTCTTTTCTTTTGGCTTCAATAACTTCGCATTCATTAGGAACCCAAACAAACCCAGCAGCTGCTTTTCAACTGGGAGCTTCAGTTTTGTCGTTGCTGCAGCATGAAGGCCTATATAGAAAGAGAGGGGGGACCAGGAGCTTGTTACGGTCCAGTGTCTGTGCTCCGTGTGTCATCTATGTCAATCAAATAAGGAGACTCTGTTCCAAAGGAGTAAAGGAGAGAGGAGACAGAAAAAAGTATGTAAAGAAGGTCCTAGGCTATACGAGACCCAAGTGTCGAGAGGGGATGCAGAGCTTTTCTCTTGTTGCCCTCACACACCCTGAGAGGTGTCATGCTTCATCATCGGGCGTTTTGCTCCTCGTCGGGCCGGCGCTGCAATGCCCTACGGGTCCCCCGAAGGGTCACTTTGGCGGAGATCTTTTTAGAGAAAACGCCGTCTGGTGCATGCGGGTGTGTGGTATGGGTCCTACAAATAATGGTGGTGCAGTAGTGTGTGTGACGTGATATATAAAAAATGTCTAAGGGTTGCTCAAAGGATATTGTTTAATAAAAAAGGGGGTTGGGTGTTACCTTGGTGGGCTTAATGTCCCAAAAGGTAACTACAATGTGGTCAGTGTGGTCGACATGTTTCACGCCCCTGAGGTCCAACCGGATCCGTGGCGCTTCCTCAGGACCAACTAAAAAGTGAAGTGTGCGTGAATGTGATCTGAGGGATATTACCCACAGTGTGTATCCGGGCGTGCAAGGTCAAAGTGGCCCTGCTCTCTGTTCTGTCAGATTAAGATCGCTCCTGGATACTGCCTAAAGCTAAGGAGAAAGTTGCTCCATAGACTAGGGGACGAGCGTTCACACCTTCTTGGGAGTTTTGCTCTGGTGTGACTTCTAGCGAACCTACCCCAACCGTCCTCCTGTCTGGAATAGAGGCAACAACATAGGTCCTGTAAACCTTTAGGGCCGATTCACAGAACTAATCTGACACAAAATCCTAAACTTACTACTTTGGGTATTCACAGAAGGCATTTAGTAGTAGTAAAGTTAGGATTTTGTCTTAAGTTTGACTTAAAACAGACTTAAGACAAAATCCTAACTTTACTACTACTAAATGCCTTCTGTGAATACCAAAAGTAGTAAGTTTAGGATTTTGTCTCAGATTACTTCTGTGAATCGGACCCTTAGATCCTGAGTAACTGGTCAAGGAGAAGACCTTTGAAGTGGAGGACTGGGACTGGTCAGAGTAAGTGACTGTCTCTTTTTTGGTCTTTTCAGTACATTTCAACTGAAAGGCTGTGTTGTTCCTTGCAGTTTACAGACAGGATGCTTCTCTATCTCCTAGTCCTTTACGTTTTCACACTGTTGCTTCACCTTTGTTTTGGAGGAAAACAAAGAGGCTTTTTTGTTTGAACTTCTTCATGCAAGTAGATAAAATGCAATCCTTGACAAACAAGTTGTGCTAGATTTCATTCCAACCCTCAGACTTCATTAACGTGGATTATAATCTGTTTTTGCAGAATGCCAAGTTCAGGTTTGGATTTGTTGAACCACAAGTGCTAGTTAGAAGCTCATACCTGTGACTAACCTTCAAAATAAGTATTTAATAATTGAATTTTGGCATGATTGCAAAAGTGCAGAGATGCACAATGAACCTCATTCCTCAATATGCATATTAAATATAAATTAAAGTTATAATTAAACTGTTCCTTGAGGCTATTTTTAATCATTTGAGAGGTGCACCTTTGGGCTGGTTTTATGCTGACACTGGTCTATGTTGGGCTGGGTTTGGTCTTATACTTGGACAGCTTTGGAATTGGAGGTGGCCTCATAATATGGTGTGTGTTAATTAGTGGCCTGGAGCACGTGATCACTCCAGGGGCTCTCAAGCAAGGACATGAATGGAGTCCAGAGTGAGAGGATACTGTTGGAATGAATTCCTTCAAGAGCCTCAAAGGAAGCTGCATTGCAGGAGATTGGTAGAGGCTCTGCTGCAGCAAGTATTCATAGGGTGATAATGAATTCTTGAGGGAGAATGCATGGGAGGTTTGTGAAGTGCACCAGACAGAAGCAAGGGAGAGCTCCTAAACCTTGGAGGGTGTAAACCTGCAGGAGTATTGTAGGAGGCTGACTTAGTATATGGTGCACACTTATTTAAGTGAAGCACCCTGCACTAATCCAGACAACTGTTATGTTGATTTTAGTGGTCTTAGACGACCGTGGAAAGCTCTCTAAGTGGTAGCTGTAGGGCGCAGCCTTTAGGCTTAGTCCAGAAGGAGTGTAAAGCAGCTTGTTTTACCAGTACTAATCAAATAGTGCCACACAGTGTAGTTATAAAAATAAGAATTTATTATAAACACTCACTAACACATTGGTATATCTCTGACCAGGAGATATAATCACAATACACACAATACTTCAATAGTAGAACAGGTAAATAGCACAAATAGACAGTGGTCTCCAGGGGGAGACCAAACCATATACTAATAAAGTAGAATGCAAACTGCTACCAAGGTCGAGACTTTACCCAGAAGACTTAGAAGAGATGGGGACCCAAGGAACCACCCATGGTAAGTACCCAGGAACCCCACGGGGGCCGTGTGCAGAGTGGAAACACAGCTGTGTATTCAATGCAAGTCAACTGGGAAGTCAAGGTTGCAGTTTTGCAGAAGAAAGGCCCTTCCCAAAAGACCCTGAATAAACTCTGTGGAAGGTGGAAGGTTGGAGAGCCACCCCACCTATGGCTATCCCAAGAACCAGGATACCTACACCAGGGAAGCCGGGTGCATAGGTGCAAAGTGATGTCGGAAACTGCTGTAGACCACAATGGAGGACTTCAGTAAAGATGCCGCTGGCGAAGAAGGTGAAAGATTCCATTGGAATCCAAGGGTGGATTCTTGAAGAGAAGTCCCTGCAAGAAGAGGGGACAGAGTCTATGCCATTTGGGAGCAACCAGGAGGCACGGAAGACCAATGACCACCGATGATAGAAGATGCAGGACGGTTGACGGTGACCTTGTCGCTGCAGCTGTGAGGACCAGGTGACGCTGTGGAAGACCAGGAGCCATTCACAAGCTGTCCCATGTCGGAAGTCGAGAATCAGGAGGTCGGTGTCCGGTGAGAGCTCCAACAAGCCTTGGCAGTAGGAGAGACGAGGAAAGACGAAGAAGACGCAGTGTCGGGAGCAGCGAGATCCAAGGGACTCACCAAGCACACAGGAGTGTCAGAGCAGGCCCCGAACAAGCAGGAGAGCACACTGGAGCCAAAGAAAACCCTCAAGAGGACCCACAGGCCGAAGGCACAGGAGTTGCAAGAGGACCTCAAGCAGCTCACCAATAATGCAGGCCCACAGTGCAGAGGATGTGGAGAGGACAAAGATCTTGGTAGCAAGAGATGCTGGAGGCTGGAGTTTCTAAGAGCCCGAAGATTTCTGGAGAAGAGACTCAACAAGCCTTGGCAACAGCAAGTCAACGCGGTGCACAGGGGTTCTGTTCCAGCGGTTCTGAACAAGAGATACTGGCCTCAAACTCGGTGAGAAGATAGTGGAAGTCTCAAGGGAGTTGCAGATCCACCACCTGTGTTGCTGAACCTTGTGAAGTCCGGAGGATGTCAGGAGCAGCAGACCGGTCAGCTTAGTTGTAGTGCCTGCAGATGCAGGGAAGTGACTCCTTCACTCCCCTTTCTTTGGGTGTCTTTGATGCCTCTCAAACTAAATTCATTAATCCTATCCTCAACAAAATCTTTAACTCATCACTCATTTCTAGTTTAGTACCTAGAAACAAGTGGCGTGATTCCTCAGTGCAAAAAACCCTCTGCTGATTTTACGAAAAGGGTTAATTTTAGACCCATTTCCCTGCTGCCAGCCACTTCCAAAATGCTTGAGAAACTAGTAAAAAAAAGTACGGATTTCACCCAGATCTGTATCTGGGGAGAATGTTTGACAATGTTCAACATTCCATCCATCATCTTTTTATGTTGCCTGAGAAACTAGTTTACCATCAGCTGAATAAGTATTTAAAATAGCACAAATTGCTGCCTCGGTCTCAATGTGGCTTTCGCCCTGGGCATAGCATGGAAACAACTTTGCTTAAGGTTTCTGAATCAATCAAGACATGCCTAGATCAGGGCCAGATGGCTGCCATAATCTTCTTTGATTTGTTTGCAGCATTCAACACCAATTCACATCAAATACTGTTGTTCAGATGACATAATTAGGGATGGGTGGGTCTGCCTTGCAATAGATTCAATCTTTCCTTTCTGGTAACCGCAATCAGTTATCCTTGAGCCATTCAGCTTCTCTTCAACATCGCTCAGCTTTGGAAATTCTAAGGGCTTTGCTTTGAGCCACACGCTGTTTAACGTGTATATGCCACCTATGGCTCCCTTTATTGAAGTATATAGCATTCAGGTGATCTACTATGCTGACTAAGGGTGGGTGGTGGACTCTGCTCTGCCAGTGGAGTTTGCAGAGTTTAGCCAACTCTGGGCCTTGCTGGGAGAGTGGAGTTAGGCAAAAAAGCTCTGATTACCCTGTGTGGGGGAGTTTGTTCCCGCCGCCGACCGGATCATGTTATATAAGTATAACCCAGTACTTAGCAGAGTGTGGTGAATTAAAGGAGTGCAACAAATAGACGCGGGACTTAGGTTTGAGATATAATGGCAGCATTGGTTAAGCCTGTAGGTCCCTTCCCTTCGTGAATTTTGATCGACTCAACCGCTAAATGAAGCAAACAAGAGGTTATGTAATACAGAAGACTGAGAGTGATTAGCAAGAACACCTCAAGCTTGAACCATATTGATATTGACCCAATAAACACAAATTTGACAACAAACCCACTGTCGATTATAATGCTTTCGCATAAAACATGCCTGATCTGTCCCAATAATACAACTAGAGTCATGGCCCAGTCACGAAGAGAAGGCAAGGCATCAGATGCTCCCTACCTGACAGGACTTGTTTAATGTGCCTGGAACTCCCCCACCTCTCTTCATAGCACTTCTCTATGACAGGGGGCTTGGAGAGGCCGCTGGGGCACAACATTTTGCTGAAACAAAGCGGCTCGCAAGTAAACTGACCCCGTTGTACGGATCCAAGTACGGCTGGGCAGTCACTTCTTGGACATCGGTTTTGGTTTTTCCGGGCCATACTTTGGGAGATGTTACTTTTTTCACGGGCCACTTGCAGGTTGTTTGGGAAAATTCCACTGTGCAGAGTGTTGCGGCAGACTTTTTGAGGACACACACATGATCCTGCCACTTGGAATAAAGATAAGAGTTTGGCAGCTTTCCATTAAAATATGCCTCATGGAGGTTGTGGCGTGAAAGGCAATTTTGTGAGGCACTCCCATTTGGCAAAGCTAATGCTGGGTGGTCTAAGAACTGGTGGGACCTGTTCCCACCTGTACCTCAGTAGCGAGGGTACAGTAGTACCGGTATGTGTTTTCATTTTGATCCGCACTTTGAAGAAAACCTTAGAATTCACCCAGACAGAAACTCAAAAACCATGTACATATGTCTTTTACTTCCAGACTTGATTATGAGAATACTTGTATATGGATTTGCCCAGCCACGTGGTTGACCGCCTGCAGGTCATTCAAAATGGTGCAGCAAGGTTAATCCTTCGGCTCCCCAGATAACAATCAGTCAAATCACATCTTAAAGAACTTCACTGGCTCCCACATTATCTTCAAAGCCTTGGTCATTGCGTTCCGCTCTTTTCAGTAAAGTGCCCCTAAATATCTTTTGCCTGGTTGACCTTTAAGATTAGAGTAGGCCTTAGCCCTGGGAACCAAGAGGATCCATCTCAAGACAAAGGAAGGCAGTTCTTTTACCTACCTGGCTTCCAAAGCTTGAAATGAAATTCCTCTCTCACGTCGCCAAATGCCAAGGTACTCCCAAATCGGGGGAGCTGTGCCTACGGCGATCGCGCCCGACCAGCCCATGTGGTTAGGGGTGGTGGCGTGTGATGCCAACGCAACCAGACAGTATTGGGGTCAGGGATTGGGCCTCAGGCATGTGGCAACCTGGAAGTGGTTTAAGCGCTTTCAGTCGTGCCAGTTCCAGTTTGCACCAGACACCGCCCATAAAAGGCGCTGTGGAGTGGTGAAGCGTTCTCTTTTCCGCTCCCCGCCCTGCTGACAAAACGCTGCTGGTCCCCTGTCTGGGGTACCAGAGCTACATTTCTTAGTGTTTGTTCGTCTGTCCTTCTCTCTTGTTTCTCCCATTGCGGGATTAGCTGTGAAATCACTTCACAGTGTCAGCACGCTTGCTGCCCTCTGCCTCTTCACAAAACCCAGCTGATTCATCGGGTCAGAACGCTGGGAGCTTCATGGGCTTGAGTTTGTTGCTCGCCTACCCACGGTGCATGTGCACACAGTGGCAGCTCCAGCTGGGAGACCCAGGTGAGGGGGAAGGGAATTCGTGGGATGTAATTGTTTTTAGTAGGCAGTTTTGGGACTTGCATTGTGATTGTGGCTGGAGGGTCAGCCTTGGCTTTTGGCACTGCTGGTTGTTTTTGAAGAGGTTGTTTTTCCCTGTTCGGCACTGTGTAGTGATAGGTGTGTTCTTTGCTTTTGCTGCAGGAGCAGCCTGGGTTTAGTAGCTGGGGAGTATTAGGGTTTTTTGCCTTTCCGACCCAGACGCATTGAAGAGGGCGCAGTTGGTTCTTGCAGTGTTTTTTTCAGGCACTGTTGGGTCTTCTGTGGGTGAAGGGATGCAGAGTAGGGCTCAGAAGGGCGTGAAGCGCATGCACATGGAAGGGCTTCTAGAAGCTATGATGCATAGGATGGATGCAATGGATCAGACCCTGGAGGCATTAAGGGACTGCACTCCTGCGGAGGGGCAGGGGGCATCAGCGGTGTCAATGGAAAGGCCCAGGCAAGCGGGAGTGGCCCTAACGCATCATTCACCCTGTACGAAAGAGAGCTACTGGGGCAGTCCAGTAGGAATGGAGTAGAAAGGTCCCTCGAGGCGCGTCCTGGGGAGGAGGTACCTGGCCTGCTGGGCAGAGTGAGGGGGCGCCAGTGGGGGTAGCTATGAGGGGCTTGCCCTCAGGCCCTATGCCCTGGGCTCAGAGTTGGTGCAAGGAAGTGTGTCAGCCGTGATCGTTCCAGAGGCTGGAAGGGATTGCGCAGAGTGGCAATAGTTGTTTGGCTTTTGGGATGACTCTGGCTGGTGCCCCCAGCCAGCCAGATTTAATGACCAATCTGGCCAGCATTCTGCCATGGCTTGAAGTTCAGGATTTTATCTGCCCCCAATTGGGGGGGTTCTCTTGCCACAGAGGGCAATGATCTTGAAAAGGGCAGGAGATTGGTTGCACACCTTGAGGGTTCAGGGGCGCAAGTGGTGCAATCGGACTCTAGTGCTTCGGCAGGAGGACCGGGCACTGCACCAGTGGTCTTAGTGGGGAACCAGGTCACAGGGATTACTCAGACAGTGAACCAGGGGCCATCAGTGGCTAGCACGACCCTTCTAGGAGATGCACAGGGTGGTGCTGCAGCGATGGGGATGGCTCCCAAGGCTCAGGACCCTCCAAATGCAGGTACAAAAATTCTATTGCTAATAAACCTGATAGGGAAGAAGCAAAGCAGTGCAAGGAGTGTGCTCATTCGGGGGACTGTGGCCACTGGCCGTACAAGAAGAGGGTGGAGGAAACATTTGCGAACTGAATAAAAGGGTTCTCCTTTATCAGGTGATCCTGACTGAGCATTTTAATAATCTGGGCATGCAGTTGGCATATTACCAGAACAGGATTGCATGCACGCACATCAAATATGGTGGTGTGGGATGGAAGGAGTATGACAGAAAGTGCTGGAAACTTAAGGCAACTAGCCCCACTTTGGATAGGATTAGGTTGATGTTGTCCTATGGCTGCTCCACATAAAGCATCAGCATCCGGACGCTGCCCCCAGTCAACCCTTTACCTCAGGTTCCTTTAGCAGCCATGGAGCTGGGGGGGAACATGTTGGGATTTTAACAAGTGTTCCAGGCCTTTCGGTACGTGCAAGTTCAAGTAAGCCTGCTCCTTCTGTGACTTATCCTCCTATCCTGAGTCTAAGTGTTTCAGGAAAGGCAAGGATGAAGGGGGACAAAAATGGTATTGATGACCCACTGTTAGTCAAGACTCCCGCCCCGGTTAACTGGATGTCAATGGTCCCATGGCTAAATGTGTACGGTAACCCGGTGGCAGCCCAGGGCTTGTTAGAAGGTTTTAGAGAGGGTTTCTGGATACCAGCCATGGGATGTGTGGGTGTGTCCAACTGCAAGAACCAGCAGTCCTTGAGGTCCAACCGGGAGGTAGCTGCGGTGAAGAAGGTAAAGGCGGTGCACATGGAGAGAGTGGACGGCCTGTTTGGTTCAGTACCCCTGGAAGGCTTTGTCTGCTCTCTTTTAGGGGTAGTGCCCAAGAAAGATCCCAGGGAGTTTAAATTAATACATAACCTCTCTGCTTCTAGGAATCAGTTGGTAAACAAAGCTATTGATGGGACATTATGTTCTGTCAAGTGTACTTCCTTAGACCAGGCAACTGTGATGGTCCAAGAGTTGGGGCCGGGTACTCTCCAAGCAAAGTAAAATATAGAGTCAGACTTTTGCCTACTCTCTGTGCACCCACAGGATTTTCACTTGCTAGTTTTCCAGTTAGAGGGAGCATATTATTTTGATAAATGCATCCCTATGGCTCACTTGGTCTCCTGCTCCTATTACAAGAAGTTCAGATTGTTCTTCGAGTTGGCATTCATGCGGAGGATGGACCACCGGTGGTTCTTGCATTATCTGACGTTTTCTGCCTTTTCCCAGGCCTTGCAGGATTCTATGGGTACAAAGAAGGTCACGTTACATCAGTTGCAGAAGGTAGTTGGTAAGCTCAATTTCACTTTAATGATCATTTCTATGGGATCTAGTGATCCATTGTACAAGTGATGTCTGGCCTGAGAGGGAAGCAACACCACACCATGTTGTCAAGTAAGGTTAGACAGGACATGCGCATTTGGCTGGCATTGCTGTGGCACTTCAATGGCATTGGGTTGTGACTCAGCCCCACCAGGTCCAGCAAGGAGCTAGGCCTCTTAATGGACAAGGCGGGCAGCAAAGGTTTTTTTGCCATCCTGGGCCGGACTTAGTGTGTGTAGCGCATGGGTGTAGTCTGAGCTAGTCACCAACATTGGTGTCCTTGAGCTCTTTGCCATCATGGGGATGTTGTCTATTTGTAACTTACACAAAAGAGGGTCTAGGGAAGAACTAAGCTACCTAAAAGAAACTAATATCCTATATGTCTTCCAAACTTAATAATTCTCACATGTAATATAGGGTAGCGCACTAAAACCATATAATTGGGCATATCCCAGTTATGGACGAAAACCCTCACTCACCCGAGGGTGACATACTTCATCATTGGATACAACAAAATGGTCGCACACTGCTGACCTACCTGCGTGTTACCCCAAAGAACTGTGGTCCCTGTAGTTAGCGTCGGCGGATACACCTATGCTCGTGTCGTGAGTGCAAGTGTGAATAGCGTTAGCCATCCCTGGACACGTGTCGACGGACTCAGGTTACGCACCTGCGTTGCTACGAGAGGTACTAGACCTGATAATGATTTTAGCAGCTTACATTGCAACCCTACACTCTTTCCTACTCCCTGCTGACGAGAGGCAACTACCTCGAAACACGTGTCCAGGGATGGCTAACGCTATTCACACTTGCACTCACGACACGAGCATAGGTGTATCCGCCGACACTAACTACAGGGACCACAGTTCTTTGGGGTAACACGCAGGTAGGTCAGCAGTGTGCGACCATTTTGTTGTAACTATTTAGTGGCTCTCTGAGCCGGGGAGTCGACGGACTCAGGTTACGCACCTGCGTTGCTACGAGAGGTACTAGACCTGATAATGATTTTAGCAGCTTACATTGCAACCCTACACTCTTTCCTACTCCCTGCTGACGAGAGGCAACTACCTCGAAACACGTGTCCAGGGATGGCTAACGCTATTCACACTTGCACTCACGACACGAGCATAGGTGTATCCGCCGACGCTAACTACAGGGACCACAGTTCTTTGGCGTAACACGCAGGTAGGTCAGCAGTGTGCGACCATTTTGTTGTAACTATTTAGTGGCTCTCTGAGCCGGGGAGTCGACGGACTCAGGTTACGCACCTGCGTTGCTACGAGAGGTACTAGACCTGATAATGATTTTAGCAGCTTACATTGCAACCCTACACTCTTTCCTACTCCCTGCTGACGAGAGGCAACTACCTCGAAACACGTGTCCAGGGATGGCTAACGCTATTCACACTTGCACTCACGACACGAGCATAGGTGTATCCGCCGACGCTAACTACAGGGACCACAGTTCTTTGGGGTAACACGCAGGTAGGTCAGCAGTGTGCGACCATTTTGTTGTAACTATTTAGTGGCTCTCTGAGCCGGGGAGTCGACGGACTCAGGTTACGCACCTGCGTTGCTACGAGAGGTACTAGACCTGATAATGATTTTAGCAGCTTACATTGCAACACTACACTCTTTCCTACTCCCTGCTGACGAGAGGCAACTACCTCGAAACACGTGTCCAGGGATAGCTAACGCTATTCACACTTGCACTCACGACACGAGCATAGGTGTATCCGCCGACGCTAACTACAGGGACCACAGTTCTTTGGGGTAACACGCAGGTAGGTCAGCAGTGTGCGACCATTTTGTTGTAACTATTTAGTGGCTCTCTGAGCCGGGGAGTCGACGGACTCAGGTTACGCACCTGCGTTGCTACGAGAGGTACTAGACCTGATAATGATTTTAGCAGCTTACATTGCAACCCTACACTCTTTCCTACTCCCTGCTGACGAGAGGCAACTACCTCGAAACACGTGTCCAGGGCTGGCTAACGCTATTCACACTTGCACTCACGACACGAGCATAGGTGTATCCGCCGACGCTAACTACAGGGACCACAGTTCTTTGGGGTAACACGCAGGTAGGTCAGCAGCGTGCGACCATTTTGTTGTAACTATTTAGTGGCTCTCTGAGCCGGGGAGTCAACGGACTCAGGTTACGCACCTGCGTTGCTACGAGAGGTACTAGACCTGATAATGATTTTAGCAGCTCACATTGCAACCCTACACTCTTTCCTACTCCCTGCTGACGAGAGACAACTACCTCGAAACACGTGTCCAGGGATGGCTAACGCTATTCACACTTGCACTCACGACACGAGCATAGGTGTATCCGCCGACGCTAACTACAGGGACCACAGTTCTTTGGGGTAACACGCAGGTAGGTCAGCAGCGTGCGACCATTTTGTTGTAACTATTTAGTGGCTCTCTGAGCCGGGGAGTCGATGGACTCAGGTTACGCACCTGCGTTGCTACGAGAGGTACTAGACCTGATAATGATTTTAGCAGCTTACATTGCAACCCTACACTCTTTCCTACTCCCTGCTGACGAGAGGCAACTACCTCGAAACACGTGTCCAGGGATGGCTAACGCTATTCACACTTGCACTCATGACACGAGCATAGGTGTATCCGCCGACGCTAACTACAGGGACCACAGTTCTTTAGGGTAACACGCAGGTAGGTCAGCAGTGTGCGACCATTTTGTTGTAACTATTTAGTGGCTCTCTGAGCCGGGGAGTCGACGGACTCAGGTTACGCACCTGCGTTGCTACGAGAGGTACTAGACCTGATAATGATTTTAGCAGCTTACATTGCAACCCTACACTCTTTCCTACTCCCTGCTGACGAGAGGCAACTACCTCGAAACACGTGTCCAGGGATGGCTAACGCTATTCACACTTGCACTCACGACACGAGCATAGGTGTATCCGCCGACGCTAACTACAGGGACCACAGTTCTTTGGGGTAACACGCAGGTAGGTCAGCAGTGTGCGACCATTTTGTTGTAACTATTTAGTGGCTCTCTGAGCCGGGGAGTCGACGGACTCAGGTTACGCACCTGCGTTGCTACGAGAGGTACTAGACCTGATAATGATTTTAGCAGCTCACATTGCAACCCTACACTCTTTCCTACTCCCTGCTGACGAGAGACAACTACCTCGAAACACGTGTCCAGGGATGGCTAACGCTATTCACACTTGCACTCACGACACGAGCATAGGTGTATCCGCCGACGCTAACTACAGGGACCACAGTTCTTTAGGGTAACACGCAGGTAGGTCAGCAGTGTGCGACCATTTTGTTGTAACTATTTAGTGGCTCTCTGAGCCGGGGAGTCGACGGACTCAGGTTACGCACCTGCGTTGCTACGAGAGGTACTAGACCTGATAATGATTTTAGCAGCTTACATTGCAACCCTACACTCTTTCCTACTCCCTGCTGACGAGAGGCAACTACCTCGAAACACATGTCCAGGGATGGCTAACGCTATTCACACTTGCACTCACGACACGAGCATAGGTGTATCCGCCGACGCTAACTACAGGGACCACAGTTCTTTAGGGTAACACGCAGGTAGGTCAGCAGTGTGCGACCATTTTGTTGTAACTATTTAGTGGCTCTCTGAGCCGGGGAGTCGACGGACTCAGGTTACGCACCTGCGTTGCTACGAGAGGTACTAGACCTGATAATGATTTTAGCAGCTTACATTGCAACCCTACACTCTTTCCTACTCCCTGCTGACGAGAGGCAACTACCTCGAAACACGTGTCCAGGGATGGCTAACGCTATTCACACTTGCACTCACGACACGAGCATAGGTGTATCCGCCGACGCTAACTACAGGGACCACAGTTCTTTGGGGTAACACGCAGGTAGGTCAGCAGTGTGCGACCATTTTGTTGTAACTATTTAGTGGCTCTCTGAGCCGGGGAGTCGACGGACTCAGGTTACGCACCTGCGTTGCTACGAGAGGTACTAGACCTGATAATGATTTTAGCAGCTTACATTGCAACCCTACACTCTTTCCTACTCCCTGCTGACGAGAGGCAACTACCTCGAAACACGTGTCCAGGGATGGCTAACGCTATTCACACTTGCACTCACGACACGAGCATAGGTGTATCCGCCGACGCTAACTACAGGGACCACAGTTCTTTGGGGTAACACGCAGGTAGGTCAGCAGTGTGCGACCATTTTGTTGTAACTATTTAGTGGCTCTCTGAGCCGGGGAGTCGACGGACTCAGGTTACGCACCTGCGTTGCTACGAGAGGTACTAGACCTGATAATGATTTTAGCAACTTACATTGCAACACTACACTCTTTCCTACTCCCTGCTGACGAGAGGCAACTACCTCGAAACACGTGTCCAGGGATGGCTAACGCTATTCACACTTGCACTCACGACACGAGCATAGGTGTATCCGCCGACGCTAACTACAGGGACCACAGTTCTTTGGGGTAACACGCAGGTAGATCAGCAGTGTGCGACCATTTTGTTGTAACTATTTAGTGGCTCTCTGAGCCGGGGAGTCGACGGACTCAGGTTACGCACCTGCATTGCTACGAGAGGTACTAGACCTGATAATGATTTTAGCAGCTTACATTGCAACCCTACACTCTTTCCTACTCCCTGCTGACGAGAGGCAACTACCTCGAAACACGTGTCCAGGGATGGCTAACGCTATTCACACTTGCACTCACGACACGAGCATAGGTGTATCCGCCGACGCTAACTACAGGGACCACAGTTCTTTGGGGTAACACGCAGGTAGGTCAGCAGTGTGCGACCATTTTGTTGTAACTATTTAGTGGCTCTCTGAGCCGGGGAGTCGACGGACTCAGGTTACGCACCTGCGTTGCTACGAGAGGTACTAGACCTGATAATGATTTTAGCAGCTCACATTGCAACCCTACACTCTTTCCTACTCCCTGCTGACGAGAGGCAACTACCTCGAAACACGTGTCCAGGGATGGCTAACGCTATTCACACTTGCACTCACGACACGAGCATAGGTGTATCCGCCGACGCTAACTACAGGGACCACAGTTCTTTGGGGTAACACGCAGGTAGGTCAGCAGTGTGCGACCATTTTGTTGTATATACTTCATCATTGGGTTCCTCCAACACACGGGGACCGCAAGGTACCCCGTTTGGGCTATGACATAACCCAAGAGGGAAGGAGCAGGAGTGCAAAGCACGTGTTGGTTCTACCAACTCGAAATGGTAAGGAGGGGCAGAGTGCAATGTGGTAAAACAAAATGTGAAAAAGTGTGATTAAAAACTGTCTACTTAGGGGCAACAATTTTATTCGTCCTGCCTAAGTGATAGTAATTAAAATGCAAGTGAATATAGGGTTACAGATACCCTATCTATTGATTAACATGTTTCTGCCCAGGTGACATTACTGTTTGAGGCATTCTTCAGGATCAAGAGATAGTCACTCTGCTGTTTCAGTGCACAAATAATAATAGAATACTTAGGCCTCAGTTTCTTGACCATCAAACGCAAAGTTTATCAACATGATAGGTCAGAGGGCTCTGTAAAACAATAATAAAACATGTCTTGATAGTCTTCAAAAACTTTCACCCGTGTAACCGTAGCCCAAAATAATGGTGAATATGAAAATTCTTATTTCTTACCTAAAGCATATTATATATGTGTCAACTCAACCAACTTCAGAGTCTCACACCACGCCCGATATGCTATTAGGAAGGAATATGCTACTTACCAGTATGCATCTGTTCTTGGCATGTAGAGCTGCAGAGTTGTACACTTAGCATAGGTCGCCATCTGGTGTTGGGCCCGGATGTTTGCAGTTTGTTTTTCTTCTTGGACAGTCTTTGGAAGTCACGAGTTTGGTGACTCCTCCTTCGGTCCGTACTGCGCATGGGCTTCGGCTCCATCCTCAGATTGTTTTTCGCCAACAGGGAAATGATGGAGCGTAGTAATAACAGTGAGAAACCCATGTGTTGTATCTAAATAAGATGTACTGGAACGGATACAGGTAGCCGGGGAGGCGGGTGGGCGTGTACAACTCTGCAGCTCTACATGCCAAGAACAGATGCATACTGGTAAGTAGCATATTCCGTTCGAGGCATATGAGCTGCAGATTGTACACTTAGCATAGATTATATAGCAGTACCCAACCTTAGCGGCGACCACCGGTATCCGTTGCAGCTGTTTGAAAAAGTGTCTTTAGTACAGCCTGGCCCACCCTAGCTTGCTGCTTGGAATGCACATCTACACAGTAGTGTTTTGTGAAGGTGTGCGGTGTAGACCATGTGGCTGCCTTGCAGATGTCATCTAAGGGTATATTCCCTAGAAAAGCCATAGAAGCCCCTAACTTTCTTGTAGAGTGGGCTTTAGGGGGAACAGATAATGTTCTCTTTGCCTTTTGATAGCAAATTTGTATGCATTTTACAATCCACCTAGCTATCCCCGATTTTGAAATGGGGTTGCCTTTATGTGGTGGAGAGAAGGAAACGAACAATTGTTTAGTCTTCCTGAAGGGTTGCGTTCTTTGTATGTAGTATAGTAACGCCCTTTTTACATCAAGTGTGTGTAAAGCCCTTTCTGCAACAGATTGGGGTTGCGAGAAGAAGACAGGTAATTCCACTGATTGATTGAGGTGGAAGGGGGAAATGACTTTGGGCAGAAACTTCGGATTTGTGCGAAGTATGACCTTGCTGTGATGCATTTGTATGTAGGGTTCCTGTATGGTGAACGCTTGTATTTCACCAACCCTTCTAAGGGAAGTGATAGCTACAAGGAAAGCTGTTTTCCAGGTGAGAAACTGTAGCTCACATTTGTGCATTGGTTCGAAGGGCGGACCCATTAGTCGTGTAAGAACTAAATTTAGATTCCATACAGGGGAAGGTGGTGCCCTGGGAGGAATTACTCGTTTAAGGCCTTCCATGAAGGCTTTAATAGCGGGCACTCTGAAGAGTGATAAATGCTGCCTGTTTTGTAGATAAGCAGCGATCGCTGCTAGGTGTAGGCGTATGGATGAATATGCCAGGTTACACCTGTGAAGATGGAGCAGATAGCATATGATGTGCTGTATGGATGCATCTAGAGGGTTGATTGTATTGTTGCGGCAGTAAATTACAAATCTTTTCCACTTTGCGGCATAGCATGCTCTAGTGGTAGGACGTCTGGCTTCCATGATGATGTTCATACAATCAGGGGGAAGGTTAAGGTATCCGAATTCTAGGATTTCAGGAGCCAGATCGCCAGGTTGAGCTGAGCTGGGTCCGGGTGCCTGATTTCTCCATGGTTCTGGGTTAGGAGGCATGGGGATAGATACAGTTTTTGATGTGGTACCACTGACAGTTGTAGTAGCGTGGTGTACCACGGCTGCCTGGCCCACGTCGGAGCTACCAGAATGAGTGTGAGGGAGTGCTGTTGTAGCTTCCTGACCACTAATGGAATTAGTGGGAGAGGTGGAAAGGCGTATGCAAATCTGCCTGACCAGTTCATCCATATCGCATTGCCCTTGGACAATGGGTGTGGGTATCTGGCGGCGAAGCTTGGGCATTTTTTGTTTTCGTGGGTGGCGAAGAGGTCTATCTGAGGATGCCCCCACTGTTGGAAGAATGGGTGAAGAACTTGTGGATGCAGTTCCCATTCGTGTATTTGTTGCGTTTGTCTGCTGAGCAGATCTGCCATGGTGTTTTGTACGCCTGGAACGTGCTGTGCCAGGAGAAAGATGTTTTGAGGAATTGCCCATCTCCATATGCTCTGGGCTAAGCGGGAGAGCTGGGGAGAGTGTGTCCCCCCCTGTTTTTGGATATAATACATTGCAGTCATATTGTCTGTGCGAATGAGGACTGCTTTGCCCGAAATCTGTTTTTGGAAAGATTTTAGGGCTAGAAAGATCGCCAAGAGCTCCAGATGGTTGATGTGGAGCGATTTTTGTTGTGGCGTCCATAGACCTTGCATGGTGAGGTGTAGAAGGTGCGCTCCCCAGCCGGAGAGCGATGCGTCCGCTGTTAGAGTCACTTGAGGAACCGGGTCCAGGAACGGCCGCCCTTTGGAAAGGTTTGTGGTGTTCCACCACTGCAGAGAGTGATGTGTGCGGCCGTCCACCAACACCAGATCCGTCAGCTGACCCTGGGCCTGGTTCCACTGTTGTGCTAGGCACTCTTGAAGTGGACGCATGTGGAGTCTTGCATGGGGCACTATGAAAATGCAAGACACCATCATTCCTATGAGCTTCATAAACACTCTTGCTGGAAGAGAGTGCTGAGGAAGGAATGTTTTGCGTAAGGCTTGAATGCTTGTGATTCTGGCTGAGTTTGGATAGGCAATACCCTTGGAGGTGTCTATAGTGGCCCCGAGGTATTGCTTTGTGTGAGATGGTATGAGGTGGGACTTTTGGTAGTTCACCGTGAAGCCTAGCTGGTGGAGCAGTTGGATGGTGCTGTTTGTATGCTGCACACATTGGTCGTAGGACGCGGCTTTTATCAGCCAGTCGTCTAGGTAAGGGAAGACGTGAATATGTTGACGTCTGAGGTGTGCTGCTACTACTGCTAGGCATTTGGTAAACACCCGTGGTGCGGTGGTGACCCCGAAGGGAAGAACCATGAATTGGTAATGTTGCCCGTCCACCACGAACCTGAGGTATTTCCTGTGAGAGGGGTGTATTGGAATGTGAAAGTATGCGTCTTTCAGATCCAAGGTTGTGAGAAAGTCTCCCTGGCAGAGGAGTGGGAGGACTTGTTGTAGAGTGACCATGTGAAAATGGTCTGAGTGTATGTAGGCATTTAGAGGCCGGAGGTCCAGAATGGGTCTGAGGGTCTCGTCTCTCTTTGGTATTAAGAAATATAGAGAGTAGACCCCTAGATTTCGTTGGTTGACGGGGACCTGCTCTATAGCATGTTTTTGCAGGAGTGAAAGTACCTCTTGTTTGAGCAGTGTGGAATGTTCTTGAGACATTGGACGGTGCCTTGGTGGGATATTGGGTGGGGTAGATGTTAGCTCTAGACAGTACCCTGACCGAATGATTTGGGTCACCCATTTGTCCGATGTTATGGACTCCCATACGTGGATAAAGTTTTGTAGTCTGCCCCCGACCGGAGTGGAATGGTCTGGGGGGAGCGGAGGGGAGTCATTGTGCGGGGGGGGGTGGCAGAACGGGTGTTGTTGGTTTTGCCCCTGCCCTTATTGTTGTTACCCCTGTAACCACCTCTCTGATTGCCCTTTGAAAAGGTATTTTTAGGAGGGGACTTGTAGGAGGTAGAGGCGTTATCGGTGGAGGAGCCTCTGCCTGTGCCACGAAAGGACGAGCGTCGAAAGGAACGTTTGGAGGCTTGTGTTTGGAGTGCCCCCATAGACTTTGCTGTGTCTGTGTCTTTCTTCATCTTTTCGAGCGCTTCGTCTACCTTTGGCCCAAAGAGTGTTTCCTGGTCAAAGGGGTGATTGAGTATGGATGCCTGGACTTCAGGTTTGAACCCTGAGATCCTGAGCCAGGCGTGGCGGCGAAGCAGGACACTGGTATTTATGGCCCTAGAAGCAGTGTCGGCTGCATCGAGTGCACACTTAATGGAGGTGTTTGTGATTAGTTTACCCTCCTGTATAAGGTCATGAGCCTTGTGCTTGTATTTTTCTGGAAGGTGCTGCATAAGAGCCTCTAGTTCGTCATAGTGTGCTCTATCATATCGCGCAAGCAGTGCTTGTGTGTTTGCAATGCGCCACATGTTTGCAGCTTGGGAGGCAGTGCGTTTACCAGACGCGTCCAGAAGTTTAGATTCTTTGTCTGGCGGTGGGGCATCTCCTGAGGATTGGGAGTTAGCCCGCTTTCTAGCTGTGGAGACAACTAGGGAATCTAGGGGAGCAGGGCCCTTGATGTAAGCAGGGTCTGTGGGTGCCGCCTTGTACTTCTTCTCTATTCTAGGGTTCAGTACTCTGGCTCTGACAGGGTCTTTGAACACCTCTGTAGCGTGCTTGGTGACACCCTTAAGCATGGGTAAAATGGAAGTAGATTTGTCTTGTATATCAAATGTATCCAGTAGGAAGTCTTCTTCTACTGGTTCACTGTGCATGTCCACCCCATGGTAGTGTGCTGCTCTCTGCACTAAATGATGAAACCCTAAGGAGTCCTCTGGAGGAGACGGCCTTGATGGGTATAGGTCGTCCTGAGGTACATTGGGTATATCAGGGTTATTGTAATCCTCCCATGGATCTGGGGTCCCTGGTGGAGTGGGATCCATTGGGGCGTCCGCCGGGTAATTGTCCGGATCCCCATCATCCGGATCTGGGGATGGGGCCGGATCGTAGTGAGGTAAAGGTGGCGGAGACCTGTGAGGTGGAGGCGGTGGAGGAGGTGGAGTGGGTAGGGGAGGCGGTGGTGGGGAGGGCACTCTGAGGGGAGAAGTAGCAGAGTCCTTCCTTTTGGGTGGAGGAGGAGGAGCCGGAGCATCAAGGCGTCTTTTCTTGGTAGTTAAAGTCAAAAGCCCAGTCTTTGGATCTTTGGACAAAGTCTTTTGTAAAGGGTCTGGTGTAAACAGAGCCAACGGTGTCGAGTCGTCTGTCGGCACCGGTGATTTCGGAACCGGGGGTTTCGATGGTCTGTGTGCGCCATGCTTTTTTGAGGTCTCCGGGTGTTTCGGCGTCGAAGGATGTTTCGGCGCCGGAGCGTCGGTGCCGACAGATTTGTGTTTGTGTTTGGTCGGCACCGAGTGTCCAGGCTTCGGCACCGGTGGTTTCGGAGTCGAGCTGGATTTTGCAGTCTTCGGTGCCGGATGCTGTTTTTCGGCACCGGGTGTCGGCTGGCTCGATCCCGAGCTGCCATGAGACTTTGGGTGCTTCGACACCGGGCCCGAAGGTGGGGTGATCGAAGTTTTGGTTTTGGTTTTGCCCAGGCCGGCAGGCGAGGGAGTAACCTGAGTCTCTTTGGTTTTCGGCGCGGGGGTGGGAGGGGGCATAGTACTCACGGCCCGCTGCGCTGGTGTAACGTCCTCCACGTCGGAGTCGTCGGCCTCGGAAGCGCTGACGACGTCTTCCTCCTGCTCGGTGTGTGTTAGCCCCGAAGCTTCGGCGTCGTCTCCGAAGATGTCCGGTGGAGCTGCCGAGGATGAGTGCGCCATGGTGCGTCGAGCTCTTCGATCTCGGATGGTCTTCTTCGATCGAAAAGACTTGCAGGCGGGGCAGTCTCTAGCCTCGTGTTCCGGAGAGAGGCAAAGGTTACACACCTGATGGAGGTCGGTGTGGGGAAATTTAGACCCACATTTTGGGCACTTTTTGAACGGAGTCCTTTCCATCGGCCGGGACCGGAGTCGCGGAGGGCCCGAAGGCCGGTGTCGATGTACGGGATGGAGAAAAGTGCCGCTTCGAGAGATGAAGATGATGAAGGAACTCGAAGAATCGAGGATTTTCCGTCGAGGCTGGAACCGTAGAAGTTCGAAGCCGGAGCACGAAGTATCACATCCGAGCCCGATGGCGGAAAAAAACAATCTGAGGATGGAGCCGAAGCCCATGCGCAGTACGGACCGAAGGAGGAGTCACCAAACTCGTGACTTCCAAAGACTGTCCAAGAAGAAAAACAAACTGCAAACATCCGGGCCCAACACCAGATGGCGACCTATGCTAAGTGTACAATCTGCAGCTCATATGCCTCGAACATATAGATTAGTGAGCTCGTTGGCATAATAGGTCCAGCTCATAACACAGACCCCAACATATTTGGCAAACATTAACAAGTATAATGATAGTGAAATGTGCTCCCATGACAAGAGGGAGGAAATGGCAATATGAACAGTCATAAGTTGTTAATGAATGTTATTATATATATACTGTCCAAGGGGCTTTATATGGTGGATGGTTATTATGTGTAATCATTAAATGTACCATCCTTGCAAAGCACGAGGTACAAATGAACGTTAAAAATGTATAATCACTCGTGCTCGTACCCATAGGGAAACTCTAGTGATGATTTTAAAAACAGATGTTGTCTATTTGCCAGACCAGTTCCTCAACCAGTCAGTCATATCTTGGTAAGACAACATGATGGTGGTGGAATGTACTAATTACCAAGCAGCCAAATTTAAGATGATACTCAGGTTACTGAAGCAAAAATGCCTGAATCTGAATGTATTGTTTTGGGACAAGCATGTTCCGGGTGTGTTGAATAACACTGCTGATGCTCTATCTAATTTCAAGATGCAGGTTTTTAGGTCATACCACTCAGAAGCAGCGAAATTCCCGACACCTTTTCCGGACCATCTGTGGCAGCATGGTGCTCAATCCTACCAAACTTCGTTGCAGCCAGTTTAGCACTCAGGGGGCATTCAGCTCTTACTGTAGTTTATAGGGAACCGGGGGAGAGGGTATGGTTTTATTCCTCTTCCGTTCTGTCATTCTAGGGAGCCCTGGTGGATCAGGGGTGCTGTGTAGCTTGCGCGTGACATCACATGGCAGTGATTTCCTTTTTCTTTAGAATGCTTGGCCACCCAGACGTAACCCAATCATTTCTAGTAAAGGGCCTTGCAGGGATGACAGCATTCACAGGGGACCAAGCCAGATGCTAGTTGCTCCATTGATATTGGAAAGATTGCGGTAGTCCAAGTCCTTAGGGGCCACCCGGGTTATCTACAACCTCCTACTCGCTTTCTACCAAAATGAAGAGTCAGTCAGACAGTAGAGAATACAAACAGTTGTTTATTAGCAATACTCTGCAGAGAAGTCCAATCTGACCTGCACCCTAAGATGTCTGCCAAGGGACTGGCCCTCCAACAGTCTGCAATGCATAACCATTCCTCCCAAGAACCTCCAACCACCCCCACAGTGGAAAGTTACCGGTTTAGGCAGAACATGAAAAAGGAGGCACAGAAGGATGGGCTTCCACCTGCTAGATGGGTACACACTATCACAGTCTCAAGGTTGCCATGCTGGGTCTCAGTGTCTCCTAACGTGGGAGCAGAGCTACACACACAGATAGGTATGCGAAGGCAGAATGGCCTATTCATTAGTAAGTCAGAAGGCAACCTTGAACAGAAAATAAAATAATAACTAAATACAGTGTTTTCGGCTGAGGCAAGCAAGACGAATAACGGGGCCTAGTTCAGACACAGCCTAATAACTGCTAACTGAAGCTCGCACATTGCAGGGATAACTCAGTGGGTTGCATAGCGTGGATACGAATGGTGTCTAATTTAGCCGCACACTGCTAACCTAATATAACACGGAACAGGTGTATAACGAGAATGGGGTTTTCAAACCTAACACTATACGTCATGGGTAATATCTTTAAGTCCACAGAAGAAGCTCACCTGTTCAGGGTAGCATTTATGCTAGCCTTCTATGGGGCTTTCAGGGTGGGGGAATTAGTGGCAAAGGACAAGAAGGACATGCAAGGAGGGCTGCAGCTGGTCGATATACAATTTTCGGAGTGTTCCTTGACTTTTACACTGCCGCCCTCCAAAACAGACCAAGATGGCAGGGGTGACCACATCATCTTGCTTAGGGCACTGGGCAATTATTGCTGTGGAAAACCTCAAATTGTTTTTGGCACATAAGCCTAGTGGAGCGGGAGGGCCCTCCTAGTACCTGCCGATGGATCCCCCTTGATGTGGCAGGATTCAACCCCACGGAGTTCAGTTCTCACTCGTTCAGAATTGGGGTGGCCACTGTGGTAACAGCAACGGGACTCTCGAGTCAGGCAGGCAGAAGATTGGCAGATGGTCCTCTGATTATTACAGGCGTTATGTTAGGTTGCATATGCTGTAGGATTGCTGCTAACCGTCGTGTTTTTACTTATCTCCCACTTTTTTCTGTCCTGTGATGCAAGTGGAAAGTACGAAGTGCCAAGTAGATTACTGGATTCCTGTGCAACCCTGGAGAATTCTGAGGTAACAGATTTGACGGAAGTGTGGGTAACAGTCCATTCCTATGTGCAGTGGGTTAAGCATGTTTATTTTGCAGGTAACTTCGAGGACTAAGCCTGCCATGTGGGCTACCATGTGTCTTTTCACGCCCAAGGAGGGCTGCAGTTGACACATTGGAGGAATACACTTGAATCATGGCTGCTCAAGCGGTGTACGCCCTCTGGGATCCTGATAGTGCATCTTGGCAGCAACGATTTGGTGTACCTTGGCAGGAGGAAATTATTATTTGAATTGTTGATCACAGAAATGGGCTGGTTGGTATAGAAACTCCCTCAGTCAGTCATCGCTTGGTCCCACATCATCCAGAGGTTCCAATGGAGTGGGGGTGAGTTGGTCAGTACCCTCAATCAACTTGTCAAGCAGAATAATAAGAAAGATGGTAAGCGGTTTAGATCGCCAAGATTGCAGGCTATACTGCATAGGTGCATCCAAGGAGAACGCATATTTGCCCAGGATGAGGTTCACCTCTCTAAACTTGGTAATGAGATATTTCTTGAGAACATCCACAGGTAATTGATACATTGGCCACTTTGACATGACCATCTTGGGGGGATGCCAGGTAGCAGGTGAACTATGCAAGCCTGTGGCAGGTGAGGTCATAATTGGTGGGGCACTTCGGGTCCATACAAGGCATCCCTTTACTTGGGATAGGTGGGACAGGGGTCTCACTGGCCCTCCAGAGGATGCTTGCAACTAGGTGACTAGAGGCTGCAGGGGCAGGGGCTATGGGAATGCACACTGACAACATGCCCTTATGGCCAATCCTTGCACGGGTGCCAAGCTAGACCAGGCCCTTGGGGGGGATAATGAGGGTGTAGGGGGTGCCCGAGTTAGGTAACGATGCAGGCAGATGGGCCCTCTGCACATGCTTACTCTGGGGAGGGATGCAAAGCCCTCACAAGTGGACCAGTCATGATCTAACTCATAGGCTCAACACTGAACATGCAGGGGCACGGCTAGGTATGGTTCGGCATTTCTAAGCTTCAGTCTATGTTAAGGTTAGACATCCATCAAAAATTCTAAACAATACTGTAAGTTGTTTTATGGGGCTTCTGCTTAGAATTGTTTTGTAAAGTGATATTGAGGGCATTTTAATGTGAGATGATTTTGTCATCTTAATAAATACGGCCGGGGATTTATGACCCCTAACCCAAAAGTTTTAAAAGTGTGGTGTGTGCTGTCTTTAGCAATGGGAGATGACGAAGGTACAGATGGGAAGATCCGTGTTCATTCATGGGAGATGCTGGGTCTCGGCTATACCTGGCCATATGCCAAGGCACCCCCAAATTGGTGGAGCCGCTCCTGTGGTGATCGCACCGTCTAGCCAGTGGGGTCGGTGGAGTGTAACGTGTGACGCCGCCACCACCAGCTAGTATTGGGGTCAGGGATTGGGCTTTAGGCATGCGGCAACCCCGAAGCAGTTTAAGCACTTCAGGTCGCATCTGTTCCAGTTTGCGCCAGGCCCCATCAATAAAAGGGTCTGGGAAATGAATGATGAAGCGGACTCTTTTCCGCTCGTTACTCTGCCGACAGGACGCTACTAATAGTGTCCTGTCCGGGGTACCAGAGCTACATTTCTTTGTCCCGTCCACCATTCCCTTAGACAGCAGATTGCTGTGTGTTTCATTTTTTATCTCTCTCCTGCTTTCGTAATTTTTTTCTCTTTCAGCTTTATGTGATTTAAGTTTGAGTTTTTGTTAGCTATTTATCTGCATCATTTGTATTAACACTTCTTTTGCAACTGTTTGGCATCTTTGTTGTATTTATTGTTGTATCCTAGGCCAGCGGTTGAGGTCGATTGGTGGGGCACTTCCGCTCCATAGAAATATATATATATATATATCTCCAAGCATTTGGAGACGCACTCCTGCATCTGGTAATTTCAAAATCTTTATTGCAAGGAACAGGGTTTCAAGTCCGATTGTTTAAGTTCGTTCCTCAGAGGCAGTTGGAAAGTCACGCTTTGTTCGGCTCCCACTGATCCCTGCATGCTTGAGACAATTTATAGGCCTCCGGTGTGCCATTCATTAATTAGTTCAATTGTGATTTACAAACTGACCCAGTAGAAGGCGCCAGCTGAAACGCATAGATCATTTCTTTGTCTGTATGCACCCCTGCACTTTGCTGGTTATGGCCCCGTGATGAATGGTGGCTGACTTAACTTTGAAAAATAAATGAGTTAGCTCACACAAAGGATTTGTTGGTGCTGTTCTTCTGCTCGCCCTCGAGACGCGTGGAGTATTGGAAGGCTGCAAGCATCAATCAATCAATCAATCAGTGACACTTGTAAAGCGCGCTACATACCCGTAGGGTCTCAAGGCGCTGGGGGGGGGGGGGTGCCGCTACTGCTCGAACAGCCAGGTCTTCAGCTTCTTCCTGAAGGAGAGGTGGTCTTGGGTCAGGCGCAGGTCGGACGGGAGGGAGTTCCAGGTCTTGGCGGCCAGGTAGGAGAAGGACCTTCCTCCTGTAGTTGCTCTGCGGATGCGGGGGACGGCGGCGAGGGCGTGGTTGGCTGATCGGAGGTGGCGTTTGGGAGCGTAGAAGTTGACTCGGCTGTTGAGGTAGCTCGGGCCTTGGTCGTGTAGGGCTTTGTGTGCGTGGGTGAGGAGGCGGAAGGTGATTCTCTTGTTGATGGGGAGCCAGTGAAGGTCTCTCAGATGTCCGGAGATGTGGCTGGATCGTGGGATGTCGAGGATGAGTCTGGCTGAGGCGTTTTGGATCCGCTGGAGTCTCTTCTGGAGCTTGGCGGTGGTCCCGGCGTAGAGGGCGTTGCCGTAGTCCAGTCGGCTGGTGACGAGGGCCTGGGTGACGGTCTTCCTGGTCTCTGTGGGGATCCACCAGAAGATCTTCCGTAGCATGCGTAGGATGTTGAAGCACGCCGAGGAGACGCTGTTGACTTGCCTGGTCATGGAGAGGGAGGAGTCCAGGATGAAGCCCAGGTTACGTGCATGGTCTGTCGGTTTGGGTGCGGTGCCCAGGGCGGGAGGCCACCAGGAGTCGTCCCAGGCGGAGGGAGAGGAGCCCAGGATGAGGACCTCCGTCTTGTCCGAGTTCAGTTTCAGGCGGCTGGTCGTCATCCACTCGGCTACCTCTTTCATCCCTTCGTGTAGGTTGGCTCTGGCGGCGGCGGGGTTGTTGGTCAGGGAGAGGATCAGCTGGGTGTCGTCGGCGTAGGAGATGATGCTGAGGTGGTGTTTGCGTACGATGGCCGCGAGGGGGCTCATGTAGACGTTGAAGAGGGTGGGGCTCAGGGATGATCCTTGGGGGACGCCGCAGATGACTTCGGAGGCCTCTGACTTGTAAGGTGGTAGGCGGACTCGCTGTGTTCTTCCGTCGAGGAAGGAGATGATCCATTCCAGCGCCTTGTCCTGGATTCCGATGTTGCTGAGGCGCCGTATTAGGGTGCGGTGGCAGACCGTGTCGAATGCCGCGGAGAGGTCTAGGAGGATGAGGGCCGCTGTTTCTCCATTGTCCATCAGGGCTCGGATGTCATCGGTGGCGGCGATGAGGGCGGTCTCGGTGCTGTGTTTGGCTCGGAAGCCGGACTGTGAGGGGTCGAGGGATCCGTTCGTCTCGAGGAAGGCGGCCATCTGCTTGTTGACGGTCTTCTCGATGACTTTGGCTGGAAACGGGAGAAGCGAGATGGGGCGGTAATTCTTGAGGTCGGTGGGGTCCGCTGTTGGTTTCTTGAGTAGAGCGCTGAGTTCGGCGTGTTTCCAGCTCTCGGGGAAGATGGCGGTGTCGAAGGATGTGTTGATGATGTCTCGCAGGTGGGGTGCGATGACAGCGTCGGCCTTGTTGAAGATGTGGTGGGGGCAGGGGTTGGTTGGTGATCCGGAGTGGATGGAGTTCATCGTGCGGATGGTGTCTTCTGTGCTGATCGGGGTCCAGGCGTGGAGGGTGGTGGTGGGGGGGGCTGGCTGGTCGGTCGTGGTGTGCGTTGGTTGGTTGTTGAAACTGCTGTGTATGTCCGCGATCTTGTTGTGGAAGTATGAAGCCAGGGAGTTGCAGAGGTCTTGCGAAGGGGTGATGTCGTTGTTTCCCGCGTTGGGGTTGGAAAGCTCTTTCACGATGTTGAAGAGTTCCTTGCTGTTGTGTGCGTTGTTGTCCAACCGGTCCTTGAATGCTGTTCTCTTGGCGGCGCGGATCAGCTGGTGGTGTTTCCGGGTGGCAAGTTTGTAGGAGGTCCTGTTGTCCGGTGTCGGATCCCTTTTCCAGACTTTCTCGAGGGCTCGGCAGTTCTTCTTGGAACTCTTGAGTTCGTCGGTGAACCATGGGGCCTTCTTGCTGCCGGGTCTGCTAGGCGGGGTCCTCAGCGGGGCGAGTTCGTCCGCGCAGTTGCTGATCCACTTCGTGATGTTATCGGCGGCCTGGCTGGGGTTCGCTGAGCTGGCAGGAGGGTGTTGGCTCAGGGAGGTGGCGAGCTGGTCTGCTGTGATCTTGTTCCAGCTTCTGCGGGCGGTGTGTTGCTGGTGTTGGTGGGTCGTTGTTCTCTTGAAGGTGAAGTGGACGCAGCTGTGGTCCGTCCATTGAAGCTCTGTGGCGTGGCTGAAGTCGATGTCTGTGCTGGATGAGAAGACGGCGTCGAGTGTGTGTCCGGCGAGGTGGGTGGGGGTGGACACCAGTTGCTTGAGTCCCAGGTTGGCGAGGTTGTCGAGCAGGGTGCTGGTGTTGTGGTCGTTGTTGTTCTCCAGATGGAAGTTGAGGTCTCCCAGGAGGATGTAGTCAGCGGAGGGGAGGGCATGCGGGCTGACGAAGTCGGCGATGTCGTCGCTGAATTGCGTGCGTGGTCCAGGGGGTCGGTAGATCAGGGTGCCTCTGAGGGTGGTGTTCGGGTTGGTGTGGATCTGGAAATGCAGGTGTTCGGCGCTGGTCAGGGTGTTGTCGGTGCTGGTCGTGAGGCGGATGGTGTTCCTGTGGATGATGGCGATGCCTCCTCCCATCTGGTTGGCGTTTCGGTCCCTCCGGACGATCTTGTAGCCCTCTGGGATAGCGATGGCGATGTCGGGAGCTGAAGAGGCGTTCATCCAGGTCTCCGTGAGGAAGGCAACGTCTGGGGCTGTGGTGTCGAGGAGGTTCCAGAGTTCGATGGCGTGTCTGTGGACGGAGCGGGTGTTGAGGAGGATGCACTTGAGGTGGGTGCTGCTGGAGTTCGACTTGGCGGGTGCTGGTGCGGGGCTGGTCCGGCTGCAGGAGAACTTGCAGGCGTGGCAGCTGAATGGTCCGTGGGTGCGTCTTGGAGTGGCTTGGTGGCATTCTGGGTGTCGGCCGGTGTTGAGAGCGGTGAGGGTGGCGGCTGAGTACGTCAGGCGGGTCGGTCGGGCTCTACGGGGGCCAGGGGTCCTGGCACTGGGCGCGGTCCAGGCGCGGACGGGCGTAGACGGGCTTACCTTTGGCGCGCCTTCGGCGCGCCCGCTGCGCGTGACCGCTGCGCGTTCGCACGGTCGCCATTTAAGGCGAAGTGCGCGGGTGGGCGGGGCAGCTGGGAGGCGGGAGCGGGGAGGGTTACAGAAGAAAAAGGGGCGGGGACAAGCGGCGGTGGCGGGAAGGGAGGGCGGGGGGCGGAGCGGTAGGCGGACAACCAGGAAGGAGGGTACACACGATACAAAACTGAACAGGCACAAAATAGCGACAAAAACGGGGAAAAAGCAGAGAAAACAACAGATCAGTGAGACAAGCACAAATACCTGACAAAACAACCAAAACAAGGGGAAAAAGTGCTCGCAGCGGCGGCAGCCGGCGAACGAGGCAAAAACGAGGCAGCAGCGAGGCAAGGGGCACACGCAGCAGCTGGTGGCCGTGCGGCGCGGGGGTGTCCCACAAGTGGGTCACACTCACCTGCGTCGCACGGTCGCCATTTAAGGCCAAGTGCGCGGGTGGGCGGGGCAGCTGGGAGGCGGGAGCGGGGAGGGTTACAGAAGAAAAAGGGGCGGGGACAAGCGGCGGTGGCGGGAAGGGAGGGCGGGGGGCGGAGCGGTAGGCGGACAACCAGGAAGGAGGGTACACACGATACAATACTGAACAGGCACAAAATAGCGACAAAAACGGGGAAAAAGCAGAGAAAACAACAGATCAGTGAGACAAGCACAAATACCTGACAAAACAACCAAAACAAGGGGAAAAAGTGCTCGCAGCGGCGGCAGCCGGCGAACGAGGCAAAAACGAGGCAGCAGCGAGGCAAGGGGCACACGCAGCAGCTGGTGGCCGTGCGGCGCGGGGGTGTCCCACAAGTGGGTCACACTCACCTGCGTCGCACGGTCGCCATTTAAGGCCAAGTGCGCGGGTGGGCGGGGCAGCTGGGAGGCGGGAGCGGGGAGGGTTACAGAAGAAAAAGGGGCGGGGACAAGCGGCGGTGGCGGGAAGGGAGGGCGGGGGGCGGAGCGGTAGGCGGACAACCAGGAAGGAGGGTACACACGATACAATACTGAACAGGCACAAAATAGCGACAAAAACGGGGAAAAAGCAGAGAAAACAACAGATCAGTGAGACAAGCACAAATACCTGACAAAACAACCAAAACAAGGGGAAAAAGTGCTCGCAGCGGCGGCAGCCGGCGAACGAGGCAAAAACGAGGCAGCAGCGAGGCAAGGGGCACACGCAGCAGCTGGTGGCCGTGCGCCGCGGGGGTGTCCCACAAGCATATATATATATTATATATATATTTGTGTTCTTTAAAAAAAAAAAATTCACATTACCTCCCGTTCTGTGAAGAGCTCCAGGGTCCGGCTGCTGGTGGGCCTGGCCCTGCCCTATGGTCTCTGCAGCCCTGATTCACGCCTCATTAAATCCTGAAGTGCTGCTTAAATGAGCCAAAGCAGCACAGCAGGAGAGTTTAAAGATGTGAACTTCTGTCGCCGTTTCTAAGAGGGCTGGTTGAAATGTGACTCTGCATAACACTGTGATTTACTTACAGGTTCATCTGGCCCGCCCTTAAACCGGGACATTTCTTTAAATAACCCAGGCACTACCCAAAAACCGGGACATTTCTCCAAAACCAGCGACCGTCTGGGGAAATCCGGGATGTCTGGTCACCCTAGCCTGGAGTGATTAGGCAAGGGAAAAGGTCCACTCCTGGACCCCTCACACTGCAGCACAATCCTCACTGTGCAATACAACTGAAGAAGCTTCCTGCCCTTATGCACCTTATAATAGGGAAGAGGTGTGGCGCCGCGGCCAGGGCGAGTGACTCCGGAATCTGGGGATCACGGTTCGATCCCTAGCGCTGGTGGCAGATTAGCCCAGCACCCTGTGACTCTGGGCAATAGCTTGCTTAATCTTCCCAACGGCCACCAGCGCCTAGAGACGCTTACGGTTCGCGCTTTACAAATGTTGATTATATACTCCCAAAAAATGTAATCTTCCCCACGCAGATCAGCTTGAGGTGGGGCCTGGCACAAACATATTTTGTCATGGTGCGGCTATAAAGTACTACTACAGTGCCTAATTTGTTAAAGAAAGAGTGTCGGTGCAATTAAACGTCGGCTTTCTGAATACTAGTAGTCTTAAATCCACTTTATGCCTCTCTAATCCAGTATCAGATACTGAATATCTCTTTATTTCACTCTTGAAGGTTCCTGCATTCTCCTTTTGTGACGGTTTTGCCATATACACTTCCTAAGTCTTCCCACTTTGTTTGTTTTGTTCTCTCTTGCTGGGGGTAGAAGTCTGATACAGATAAATTGGCGCCGGTCCCTAAATATAAGTGCCGGTGGCCCCCACCGGCTCAAATTAAGCACTGCAGAGCAACATAGAATACCACATTCCCAAATATTTTTGGGAGGTGGTATAACACTCTTTAATGCGCGGGCATTAGCATCAACTGATTGCCTGGAGGGGATCTATGAGCCGGGTTTAGGCTGAAATCTGCGACAATTATATTCTAATGTGGGACTTTTTTAGACAGTGTACTTGCTACACTTAATTCCTTCATAAAATAAGTATTTTATGTGACCGGTCCTTGGGTTGCATGGAAGTTAGAAACGGTTTATATTAACGAAGGGTAAAACGTGCATTAAAGGGACTCCCAGTCTTGCATCAATGCAACTTAGGCTGCGTGAGTGCCCCAGCCCTACGGGACGAATCACTGGGCGGCGGTGTACACCGGGGCTGTCGTGCTGTTGAGGCCTAGGACTTGTAAGTCCGCGTGTGGGTAGCAGGTCAAAAGATTGTCCGGGGCATGTGGCGTGGGGCCAACTGTGGGCCTTTATTCGGGAAAGCCGGGTGACGGACTGGAAGTGAAGCATTGGGTGACGGCTAGTTTAGGTCTGTAAGGTGTGGAATTCTGCAATTCCTATACAGCTCCGCCAGTGCACCTCAGTCTTTATCACTCTCGTGTTATAATTAATATCAAACTGCCACCGCTCTATCGAACCGCCTCAATCCCGGCCAAACCTGCCACTCGCCGCACAGACGTAGGCATTTCTGGCACCAAGCCTACAACCTGACGTGTTTCTCGCTCCTCTTCCGTTGTCACTCAGCGGGTCCTCTCACAGACGAGACTGCGCCCCTCAGCCTTCACATGCGGCGTCCCCTCCTGGTATCCTACCTCGGTTCCCAAACCGGTTTGTCCGCCTTACAGTATGACCAGCAGACGCACCCAAAGGACTCCGCAGGGCCTTCCATCCTGGCGTGCGACCCTAGCACCTATAGTGGAGGGGCTGTAGGGAACTCGGTGCAGCTAATACATGGCACCTATTTACAAGTCCTTTCTTGTCTCGTGCTGGAGTTCTCCAGTCAGAGACTGCAAACTGTCGCGAGCTGCGCTGCAGTGAATGACACAGCAGGTGACGCAGATTATGAAAGTCCATCGCCAAATCCCAGCCGAAATGTCACCCTTGAGGGCCCGAGCAAAGACTTTGCTCCCGTTCTCCATGACTGACTGTCAATGCCCCCTTCCTGACCACTTTCCCACTCCCTAAAGCGACAAGTTCACCCTGCACAAACTGGAATGGTATCTACCTCAGCAGCTGGAAGCCTGCCCTTGGCTGTAGGAGTTGCCTGGGTGCGCCTTCCAATGTTGGCACATGAAACATGTGGGGCTTCCTTGTCCTCTTTCCTGGCTTAGCTTCCGCCCTTGTCTTCTTCATAATACCTTGTACTTGTTGAGAAATAGTAGGCAGGTGTAAGCAGGAGGAGTCCCCTGCACACACCTGTGTGTTTCATGCTGCAGAGGCGCACTGAGCGGGCAAGGAGCAGGTCCTGAGGCTGGACAACTGAAAGATCACCCAGGACTGCCAGAATCAGGGCACCTCAAAGATCAGACGCGCCTGACACCCGCTCACTTCCTCGCCAGGTTCTCCAAGTCCCCTGCAGGGCTTGTCTGCATCTTGGATTCAGAAGAGATCTTCACATTAGTGGCCAGGACGCGCATACCGAGATGATGAAAGCCCTACTGATCCCTCTGTTGATGCAAATCTCTCTTGCCATTGCTGCCTTTCCAGGTAGGTGCTCACACTGTCAGACACGGTGTCCTATGCCATAGTGT
The DNA here is from genome assembly GCF_964204655.1 of Triturus cristatus. Taxonomy (NCBI): domain Eukaryota; kingdom Metazoa; phylum Chordata; class Amphibia; order Caudata; family Salamandridae; genus Triturus; species Triturus cristatus. Next base: position 843,126,007 of record NC_140580.1, on the reverse strand, counting down.
AGCATATGCCCTGTTCTCCTGATGCACTCTGGAAGCTATAGTTTCCCTTTTTCCTTTCATGTACCTGATCCACCCCATCACTGACAACTGAATCTGCTTTTTACCGCTTGTAGCAAACACAAATCCCATGAACCATTTCATCATATGGTCAAGTCAGCGGTCATGTGAGATGGGTGCACTACCTTACCCTAAACCCAGTCCCGCATCTTCAGCAACCTCAGAGACATGTTTCATCACTCTGCAGACGAGGTGAGGAGCGGTGGCCTCTTCAGAACGTATGTCCACTGAATATCAAACCCACAATGTAGGTGGGATAGGATATAAAGGACAAATACCGACGGTAAATCTAGATTTTCTATACCCAACTCTGCATATATGTACCTATCCAGTGCATGTCTTCAAGGTACATAGATGTGGAATTGGAACAGTAAAACTATACTTTACTATAGCTACTGACCTTTCAGTATTTTGTCTCTCGATATCCTCTCCTTTAAACTGTTATAACAATATTGTTGGTGTCAATATTCAGTAGTACACTCCATTCCAAAGATGAGAACTAGAGTGGCCTTCTCCTCTGATTTACATATTGGATTTCTACATGGACATCAAATAAGTGTAGCCAGGGGCAGCAGGTGCAACCGTTGGCAAGTCTTTTGGTAGCCCTCCTAGTCGCTTGAAGGCAATGGCAGGAATAGAAAGTAGACAGTGCTCCTGGAACTCTCTTTACTTTCTATAGCTTTAACTCCTTGCCATTCTGAATGAAATTGTATTGCATTGATGGAAACAGGGCGGCTATGTCCAACCATATGTTCTCATGTTGGGTCCAAGGGTATATGATTTCACATCCACACTCCCGGGAATTTTGGTCAATCGAGGTCCCCAGAATTCTGTAGACAAGACTTGGTCTGATTGTACCTACTGAGGTATCTTCTTAAACTTAGTTGGGTGTGCCCCAATGACCTTGTATCCTGCTGAAGTTTGAGTGGCAGCCTGCTTGGAGTGATGTGGTGTCCAGCTTCCGCCAGGAACTGGAGCGACTTTCTGTGAAGGTAGATATCATTTTCTCTCGTGCTCACAGATGAGCACTCACATTGACATTCTTTTGTGAGAGACTTCCTGTGTATAATATTAATCAATAACTATATTGAGTGACCAAAACAATGCGCCTTCGTGTTAAAGGCTTCCGCTGGAAAGGAAGTCTCCTCTGGGAAATTTTGTACCCTTCATTACGAAGCGGTGAGCGATGTCTGTCTCCCTGAAGTTAAAGTCCCTATGCTCCCCACATACTAATTACTTGTTGCATCTCATATGCAATATTTGTGCAGCATCTAAAATGTGACCCGATAATATCATTTTGTGCATCAATGGACGTACTGATGGCATTCAGAAGGATTTGTAGAATATCTGACCATTGACATTTAGGAGGCAGGGATTCTGTTTGCAAATCATTCCAAATGCCTTCAAATACAGTAACAGTCCACTTCCGGTCTCTGGACCTTGCTACAACTCCAATAATTCACTGACTGTATCTTTGGCATTCTTTGCCTCTGAACAGCACCCGACTGCCTGCCGGGTACGTTTGTAAGTCTGCACCATGAAAGTACCACATACGTACACGAAGGCCGTCCCTGCACCCCATCCTTGCCCTAAAATTCACAGAATGTCAAGATGGCGACTCCTGTCGCTTGAAGGGACATTTGCTACCATTAACCAAAACACATTGTGGTATCTTGTAAATGGACATCGGGAGGGACATGAAGTGGCCCTCTGAAAGGCTGCATCCCCGATGTCCTCAGCTGCGATTCACAGACTGAGTGAGAGCTGTTCACAGGGGACAGCTTCCACCCGAGAATTGCTACCACATAGTTTGGCCGGTTGGTAACCTGTTAATGGTCTGTGAGCAAAACTGTGGTTGCAAAGCACTGATGCATGCCAATGCAATGCGTAGGGAAGGGGGACCCCCTTTAAGCCTCATTCTCCGTCTCCCAGTGCACCCTTAGTACATTGCCACTTACCTCATTGCGGCTGCAAAGATTACAGTTTTGAAAACCGCAGCCCTGCTGATGGCAAAAATGATCCTTACTTTGGCCCTAAAAGTGGTTCCGCAGCTGTAAAGGTCGCCGTTGTCTCCAGGACCTGATGACTCGTTGCTTGATCAAGCCTGACTAAGTCCTCCTCCGAAACTCAAACCCAAAACACTCCATGTGCCCTTTGATTCCCATCTTTAACCCAGATGGACTTGCGGGTCTGCAGCACTGGCCTTTGGAGCCCCGAATTCTCAGGACATCGCAGCCCTAACCCTCAGGGCACTCCAGCCAACACTGCAGGGACGGCCAGCAGCGAAAGTGAACCGTCTCGCCCGGTTTCCTTTGGCAGCGAGAACAATCAGCACCACCCACACACCCAGATACCATCAGAGAGCGCTTGTGTAACTGCTGGCAGCAGCCAACAAGGACTTACCGCGGTAGATGTCGATTGCAACCTGTCCTGTCTGTGTGCAAAATGCTCCTGTGGCACCTCTGGGTAACAGCATTCTGATTTGTATGGAAAAGGCCCCATGGCACATCTGGGTAAACCGCAGTCCCCTCTGTGTGTGGTAACTGCTTTCATGATACCTCTAGATAAACCACAGACCTGTCTGTGAGGTAAACAACTCTGTGGCATCTCTGGGTACACCAGAGTCCTATCCGTGAGGCAAACAACTCCATGACACATCTGGGTAAACCGTAGTCCCCTCTGTGTGTGGTAACTGCTTTCATGATACCTCTAGATAAACCACAGACCTGTCTGTGAGGTAAACAACTCTGTGGCATCTCTGGGTACACCAGAGTCCTATCTGTGAGGCAAACAACTCCATGACACATCTGGGTAAACCGCAGTCCCCTCTGTGGGGGGTAACTGCTTTCATGATACCTCTAGATAAACCACAGACCTGTCTGTGAGGTAAACAACTCTGTGGCATCTCTGGGTACACCAGAGTCCTATCTGTGAGGCAAACAACTCCATGACACATCTGGGTAAACCGCAGTCCCCTCTGTGGGGGGTAACTGCTTTCATGATACCTCTAGATAAACCACAGACCTGTCTGTGAGGTAAACAACTCTGTGGCATCTCTGGATACACCAGAGTCCTATCTGTGAGGCTAACAACTCCATGACACATCAGGGTAAACCGCAGTCCCCTCTGTGGGGGGTAACTGCTTTCATGATACCTCTAGATAAACCACAGACCTGTCTGTGAGGTAAACAACTCTGTGGCATCTCTGGGTACACCAGAGTCCTATCTGTGAGGTAAACAACTCCATGGCACATCTGGTTAAACCGCAGTCCCCTCTGTGGGGGGTAACTGCTTTCATGATACCTCTAGATAAACCACAGACCTGTCTGTGAGGTAAACAACTCTGTGGCATCTCTAGGTACACCAGAGTCCCATCTATGAGGTAAACAACTTCTTGGCACATATGGGTAAACCGCAGTCCTCTGTGTGGTAACTGCCTTCATGATACTTCTAGGTTAACCACAGTAATGTCTTTGCAGTTAATGCCTGTGTGGTATTTTTAGGTAAACCACAGTCCTGTCTGTGCAGTAAAATACTATATGGTACATGTAGGTAAACCACAGTCCAGTCTCTGAGGTAAACAACTCTGTGGCATCTCTAGGTAGACCACAGTCCTGTCTTGAGGTAAACAACTTTTTTAGCATCTCTGAGTAAACCACAGTCCTGTCTGTGAGGTAAACAACTCTGTGGCATCTCTGGGTAAGCCACACTCCTCCGTGTGAGGTACCTGGCTTCACGATACCTCTAGGCAAACCACAATCCAGGCTATAAGGTCGTATTTGTATTGAAAAAGCCCCATGGCACCTCGGGGTAAACCACGGTCCCCCCTGTGTGTGGTAACTGCCTTCATGATATCTCTAGGTAAACCACAGTCCTCCTGTCTGGGAGATAAACAACTCTATGGCATCTGTGGGTAAACCACAGTCCTCTGTGTGGTAACCTGCTTCAAGATACCACTAGGTAAACCACAGTCCTGTTTGTAAGAAACCTCGAAGTAAGTTATCTTTTATCGAAAGTGCATATGTGGCACCTCCTTGCAAACCACTGTCCTGTCTGTACGGTAAAATACTATATGTATTTATTTATACGTTTTATATAGCGCTTGCTAGACCCGAAGGTATCAGAGCGCTTTACAAAACCATGACTAGAAAATACAGTAAAACAGACATGAGAACACAAACGAGGAGAGAATTCAAAAGAGAAAATAGTAAACATCCAAGAAATAAACGCAGTACCAAAAATAAGAGAAGCAATTAGAGAGGATCTAATAGACAGCATAAAACAGATAACCAGCCTATGGTCACCGGGACTAGATCAGTACACATGATAATTAATCCAGGTCAATAATCTAGGAGTTAAAGTATTTGTTGAGGAGGAGTTGTTTCAGGTTTCTTTTGAAGTCAGGGAAGATGGGGTTGCATCGAAGGTCACAAGGTAAAGAGTTCCAAATGTTGGGAGCATTTCCGGAAAAAGAGCAAGACTTGGTTGTTGATTTTTTTAGATGTGGAGGTATGAGTATATGGCACCTCCTTGCAAACCACAGTCTTGTCTGTGAGGTAAACAACTCTGTGGCATTTCTGGGTAAACCAGTCCTGTCTCTGCAAAATGTGCCTCTGTGGCTAGAACCACACTCCTGTCTGTGAGATACACAACTAACCATAGTCCTCTCTGTGTGGTAACTGGCTTCATGATACCTCTAGGTAAACCACAGTCCTGGCTATAAGGAATGCTCGTATATGAAACCTCTAGGTAAGATATCCCTTACTGAAAGTGCATATATGGCGCCTACTTGCAAACCACAGTCCTGGCTGTGCGGTACACAACTCTGTGGCATCTCTGGCTAAACCACAGTCCCAAGATCATGGAAGGTGCTTCTGTCTTTCAGAGTGCCACTTGGTGCAATATTCTGACTCTACAGTGCTACAAAAAGTAGTGCATTACATAAAGATCCAGCTGAAGCAAGTTTAACTCTAATTCCAATTAAATAAGTGAGGTACTTTGAGTAACTTAACAGATAGATTTAATTGCATTGTTAATGATTGCATCTACTTGGGCCATGAAACAAGATATGAGGAAAAAGCAATATGCCAATAAAAAAAAAACTTGGCAGAAACAATAACTGAAATAGAAGAAATGGCAGTAGAGCAATGGAGGTAATCTGAGAGCCCCATATATAAACAGATTAAGGTTAGGGTTCAAGCTATTAGGATGTAATTTATGAGCTCCGTATTCATCCATCTAGACACCCAAGTGGTTGTAACCACACCTTCGACAAATCAAAAGTTGCCCAATCTGGCAAGTATCTTTAAACTGAGTCTCCCAGACAAAAGCCACAACTGCAGATATTAAAGAGTTGACTGTAAGGTTATTTATAGTATTATACTGGGTTAGAGCCGACAGCATGTGCTGCAGCCCCCTGGAGTAAAATTCATGAGGATTCGGTCATCTGCACACAGCAAAAGATGCACTGCTCAGCCATTCAATGTTGGTGGGAAAACACTCTCTTCTTCTAAAGCAGCCCCATATCTATGGTGTAAAGACTGAAAAGCGGGGAGCGAAGGGGACACAGCCCTGTTTCAGACCTTTATTAATTCTTATCCTTATCGATACATGCAAGTTCTGACCTAGCTTGATTCTAACTCAGGTGTTAGTATGTAATGCAACGATGGGATTCAGAAGGGACTCTGCAATATCCCAGTTTTAAAACTTATGCAAGAGTGAAGATGCAGCAACTCTGTCAAAAGCCATCCTATAGCTCAATGAAACAGATATAAAACCTACACTTACAAAAGCTAATCAGCTTCTAACTCATTAATTGTAAAGCCAGAATGCTGTCCATTGTGTAGCAGTTAGGTCTGATGCCTGTCTGTTGTAATGGGATAAAATGTAATTTGGTGGCCTAACTCTCAAGATCCTGCAGTAATAGTTTGGTAAAATATTTTGTTTTGTTGTTAAGCAATGCAACCTTTCTATAATTTGATTTCAGACCAATATCACCCTTCGTATGCTTTGGCTGCAACATAGAATCCTGTCAGAAGCTGAAAAAAATAGAACTGTGCCAAATCTTTAAATAAAGGAAATTATAGCGTTGCCTTTAAAATGTGGCCATCTTAGACTGTTTGGAATGCCATTTGGTCGCAGGGCTACATCTGTACAAGCTATTTAAGTTTATTTGACAAGATATTCCTCAACCAACATACAGGTTCCTGTACCTTGAATATTATCAATTTCTAGTGGGAGTACTGGAGCCAAATATAGTTGTTTTATGTGTTTATTCCATCCAGAGAGGGCTATGGAGTTTGCATTGTACAAAGGTTTTGGACTGACTTTGCAGTTGACAAAATGCCAAAATTCCTTGCCATCACCAGATTTGCATATAATGTGGATTTCAATACTTTGCTTTTCAGCATAGGCTTTTTTTGTGTGCGCAGAGCTGTTTTTTGTAGTCTTGTTTGAGATCTTTAACCATTGTGCTGTCAATCCCAACCATGCCATTTAGTCTATGTCCTTATTTATTTGATTTCTAGCCATACGCAGTTCAAGGTGGGATTTCCGTTTGTTATCTTGACAAGACTTAAAAGATTCGGATCTGAAAGTACCTACTACGTGTCTTAATAAGTTGTCAATTACCACAGCCAAAATAATGATGGCTGTATCAGAAGTGGGATTGGGAGATATTAGCTCAGAAAGAGTTTTTTTGTTAACAGAAGGACATTCCTCTTTATTACTGCCTTTGCTTGCAATACATTCCATTTTATCCTTTTCAAAGCCTCCATGCTGGCAAATACACCAATGGAATGACAATCTTGCGAGTCTTCCAAACTGTAACTAATTGAGATGATTTGAGCTGAATTATCACTTTCAATTCTATGTACCATATTAAACTCACTGACAGGCAAACGCTTGCACTGCAACAAAAGTACAATCTAATGCAGTGTTTGTTCAGTGAGAGAAATGTGCATATCTAATAGGATTATCCTGCCTTTGCCTTGCATTTAAAGCTCTTACATAAAGGGCCCCTAGGGAACAGAGAAATTGCAGACCTAAATTATCATTTCCAAGAATGGGTGTGTAACTGACCAGTAAGTGAAACAAAGTCATCACACTGAATGCTAAATTCCAATTAAAATCTCATTTAAAATGAGGAACGAAGAACCTCATGAATTACTGCAAAACACAAAAGTTTGAAATCATTCCTAAATTTCAGGCCTGCATAAAGAATGCATAAAGTAACAATCAGAAGTGTCCATGCCCTAAATTGGACATGTGAACCTTACTATGATTGCATGAAAAAATAGCTTTCAGTGTTGATACATGATACTATACACTGCAACCAATTTGTCAAGTAATTCACCAAACTTCCCTAAGCATATCTATATCATTTGTCCTATGTGGCTGGGACAAAATATTAAATGTAGCTGGGTTACTAGTCTGACGTTAGATGCCACGTTTCCTGGAGAAAGAAAAATCCATACCAAACTACAAAATCAAGGAGTTTTGGAATCCCTAATAATTTAGCCCAGCCTTCCACATACTAGGACAACAATTTTAGTTCACTCCTCAACAAATGATGCTCCAAATATATAGTAAGAGCGTAATTTCCTCCCTGCGATACATACGCTGGTACAAGAAACTCACTCAATATACACCTCAGTGGCAGGGCACATGGCTGTGAGAGGCATCAACCCTCCCGGGCTTTCGGCAGTGGGATCACATCGTAATCTTACTCCTTGGGGATGTCTGGGTGGGGGATCACGTCAGAGCCTTCCCCGATCTACAGCATCGCCATTCCCTTCACACCTCCCAATTCTATAAGTATTTACAGCTCCGTCATGCCCTATTCAAACATATCCCACCAGGTACGTCGCTGCCTGAGTTTAGCCCGTTGGTGGCGCAGGTTATGATGGGAAACCTGGGAAGAGGTGGGGTATCAATATACAAAAGGATACTGTGGGTCTTGAGTGTAGGATCAGAGCATATAATGCTAGAGCAAGAAAGAGAAGGAGAGTCCGCAAATAACCGTGGCGGGTATAAAAACCTCCACTGAGGTTTTAAGTTCCCATCACCCACCGGTGGTGGTTCTTCATCATTTGGGAACTAAGGACGAACCCCGGAGTACCAGTCACTATGTTGGTTGTGGTGGTACCCTGGTTGTCCAAGGCGACCGTGCCAAATTGTTACCAGCGGGTGATGATTGCAGTGCGAGAAAGTGATGAAAAAAATAGTGAAGTTAAAAATGACTACCAAGACACTGTGTAATTTTATTCTGGCGCTATCTTGGTGTCAAGATTAAAACCAAATGTTAACAGCTTAAACAAATAACTGTCAGATTACAGGTCTGAGGTGGGGTATCCCAGATATACCGCTCTCTAGTGAACAATGGCCCCACTACTCTGGATTCGCTGCGGACCCGCTGGGAGGGTTGGTTGGGCCCCTTAGAAGAAGCAGATTGGCGTGACGCCCTTATGGCTCCGAAAACCCTTACAATCTCCTCTAAACTCTGTCTCATTCAACTGTACTATCTCCACATGGCCTACCTCACTCCTGTGCGCCTACATAGGGCGGGACTGCGCCCCTCCCCGGACTACACAAGATGCGGCCGGGCTCCGGCTGATTTTTATCACATGGTCTGGTTGTGTCCGAGCCTTGCCCCATTCTGGTCGGGAGTTGAATCTGAGCTTTCCCAGACTCTGGGTTGGCAGGTCCCCCACGATCCCCTGCGCCTCCTCCTGTGTGTGTTTGATGGCTTGGACGGCTCTAGAGCTGACAAGCACTTTCAGGGCACGGAGGTGGCTGTGGCCAAGCAAGATATTGCGGCGGCCTGGGCACAGGCCAAACCCCCTACCCTGCGAAAGTGGCGCCGGGGGGGGGGTGGACTGGTGTGCGGGCCAGGAGGAACCTCTCTTTAAAGGCCCGGGGATGTCCTGGAAAGTTCCACAAGGTCTGGGTCAAGTGGCTCAACCTACCATTTTAAATTATTTGCTCTGATTTTCTCATGCACCATTGTATTGCCTTTCAGCCGGGGTGGCTTGTCTGAATACTCCTATCGTGGCTTTGATTTTTTACTGTCTGTTGGAAATGGATTTTGATTTACCATGCAAACTGTGTGCCGTCATTTCGTTTGTTTGTTTTTCAATTGCTAATAAATTTGATTATAAAAAAAAAAATGCGTAATTTGGAGAGAAGTATGTTATCAGCAGGAGGGAAGTAGAGACCAATACCAGTTAAACACTTCCGTTTCATCGACTACGCTATATGAGTAATTCAAGGACAAAGAAATTAAGCCCTCGAGAAGAACACAAACTATGATTTCAAGATTGTTCTGTCTTTTAATGTGTTCTTGAGTCAAACCTTGTATGTCTTTCAACAGAGATCATTTTTGTGGGAAAAGGGATCATAATTTTGGCCCAGGAAAGTTATTTCAGAAAACAAATGAGGGTAATTGATTGCTGCACACCCCCGCTGATTACGAGTGAGTGTGGTTGTGCAGAGAGAGAGTCCTGAGGCGGAAAGCCGGGACGAATCTTTTTAACTGTTCTATTTGTTCTATTTTATTTGGGCACTTACTTGGTGTATTATCTCATCTTTTTAATCTGCCAAAGCCGCTGTGTGTAGCGGACTACGGCACCGCTGTAAAAGACTCGGCTAGTGTTAGAGTCTCCTCACCTGTGCCTCCCTTAGCCCCATAGCAGCCGAGTAGGCGCTGCCTGGGGACCCGCCATCTTGGATAGGGCGAGCAGACGATTGCTTGGCCCATCCCCACCATCCCGTTATCAACAGGATAAAATGACACACTTTTCCAGGGAGCGCAGCGGACTGGCGCAGCGGCGGCGCCGACGGAGCGCCGAAGGTGCGCCAAAGGTAAGCCCGTCTGCGCCCGTCCGTGCCTCGCCCGGGCCCAGGGCCACACCCCCTGGCCATCTCATACAATATTCTAGAGATACCCTGTTAGGTTTGCAGACTAAAGCATTCATCTGTACACCTCCGCCTACCATGGAAAACTGGGTAGAACCTTGGTGCTGCAATACATGTAAAAACTGTTTTGGGGACACCCTAATAAAGAGCCCACTAGACCCTAACAAAACGGAGAACCTACACTGCGGCCTTGTTAATGTCAGGTCCATGGGCAAGCACGCCCAACATATCTACGACTTAATCCTGGAAAGGGAGCGGGACTGTCTTTTTATGACAGAAACCTGGCTAACCCAAAATAGCAACCCGGATGTGACAACCGCTCTCCCGCAGGGATACCCAATTGCCAGGGAAGATAGACACCTCCAGAGGGGCAGAGGAATAGCAATCGTCTATAGGGACTCACTGAGCTGCATGACCTTCCGAATCCCAGGTATTAAAGGTGCGGAAAGTATAGGTTTCGCCCTAAGAGCTCATGATTCCTTCACCTTCTCAGGAATATTAATATATCGACCTCCGGGAACACCTATGGATTTCCTGAATAGCATAGGAGAAATAGCAGGAGACCTAGCCCTGAAATCTGCTAATTTCACGATTTTAGGAGACACAAACATACATCTAGACTCCCTCTTGGATCATTCTTCCTTAGGCTTTACGGAAACAATGAAGGTCCTCGGCCTCAAAATACTTACCACCATGCCCACACACAATGCAGGTCATATCCTTGACTGCATTTGTTCAAATATGGACACACTTCTCGTAAAACCTCCCCAAGAATTAATCTGGTCCGATCACAGCTATATCCCTTTTGAACTCCAAGGAATAATGAAACATAAACCAGGGATTAAGCCTTGCGCCCCCCAGGGTGGGCCCCACTGGAAGAACCTGACAGGAAAACCGGGGTTTCTCACTAAGGCACTAGAAACTAGACCACCAGCAGTAGGGAACCCTGAGAAGGATAGTCAGTCCTTCAGGAAATGGATGGATGCCCTAGCTATGGAAAAGGATATAATAAAACCAAGTGTAAGGCGCAATAAGAAACATAGAACCTCTGCCCCCTGGTTTTCCCAGACCCTAAAGGAAGAACAAAGGAAGGTCAGAGCATTAGAACGGACCTGGCGCACAAACTAAAACATAACTGATCAGTCCAGCTATAAAGTAGCTCGCCGACACTATCATGGGATGATAAAAACAGCTAAAAAGGACTTTTTCACTGATGCCATAACCAATAGCAACAATAAACAAAAAGACATTTTCAGGTGGGGCGTGGTTTGGACGCAGAGAGAGATGGCGGCTTGGTGATTCTCTCCGCCCGTGCAGATACTATTTGAGGGCAGAGGAACGTGTTTTGTGGCTCCGGCGCCGTTTCACGGCGTGGATTTGGCGACCGGAATGGGAGGGGAACATTTCAAGAGCATCCTGGAGGTTTTTGGTGCAAGGAAGCGGTGTTACTGAGGCTCCGAATGCCTGCCCGGTGGCTGCGGCGAATGAGGCAGGCGAGGAGATCGCGCGATTGCCCTGAGTGTCGGCGGACGGGTGTAAGGTTACCCGATGGACTCGGTAATGTCTGCTGGGAGCTGTGACAGAAGGAAAATGCTAATGTAGCAAACCCTAGGTTTAGGGTGTGTCCCCCAGGCACTGGTTGAACGAATGAATCATTAGCTTTGTTTGAACCAATAAACATTTGTTTGTAATTTTCAATAAAGTTGCACTCTTGTCAATTCATTTAAACGTTCGTTTAATTCATCACGACGTTTTTTTTGTAACGAAAATGCAGTGATTAACAATTTCTACGCGTCTCACATATCCCAATGCATTTCGGCTTCAAGATAAAGCCTTCGTCAGGGGTTTATCTACAACATAAATGAACAAAATCAGCAAGTTGTATCTTTCCTTCAATATGTCTTTAACAAACAAAGAAAACGATAAGTTCATTTTGGCTAAAAATGTGTCGATTACATAACGTAGGTTTGTGGTTTCTCCTGTTCATCATTAATCTAGCGTGCTCTGTGTGGGTCTTTGCGTGGGTTAGTGCGAGTGGTTATTGAACTTCGTGGTGCGGAGATGACTATGTGTACTCGAATTAATGTGTTCGTTGGGTACTTACTCGTGAGTCAGCGTGGTCTAATTCTGGTTGGTGTCCTTCAGTATGTGTCGGTAGCTGAAACGCTCTCCCTTCGTTTCGGTGTTGAAGTTGGAAATTTCACGTGGGTTCTATGAGCGTGTGATTAAGTGTGCCTCGGAGTGTAAGAGTCAAAATAGGACTATGAGTGTGGCGATTGGTAATGGTGCAAGGGTTTCTGGGTCTTGTAGTGCATGTGCGCTGGTTGAATACTACATTATGCCTGATGGTGGTTTTAGTTAACACATAATAATAAACGAGCATAAGATAGACTTATCAAGGTGATATCAATTAAGCAATATAAATCAGAGGTAACATGCGAATTCCATGCGATCATTCATCCCATGCGGTTTCATGGAATTTAGTAGACGTATCCAATAATTTTCCCGTTTTAACAATGTCTTATGGTTGTCTCTTTCTTCAATTTTTTTAACTGTTTCTAGGACCATGAATTTCAATTGGCTTACGTTGTGACCACTTTCTTGGAAGTGGCTGGCTACGGTGGATTTAGCATTGTTTGTTCTGATGTTACTTTTATGTTCATTCAAGCGTACTTTTATTTTTCTTTCTGTTTGTCCTACATATATCTTCCCACATGGGCATTTTAAGGCATATATGGTGTTTGTCGTATCACACGTGGCTGTTACTTTCAGTTTGATGTTGTGTCCTCTCATTGGGTGAGTTATCTGTGATCCTGGTATAATGTTATTGCAATTGTTGCAATTTTTACAAGCGATTGTGCCTTTGTGTTGGACGGGTTGATCTGATTGAATTGGGTTCTTTATTATTTCTCCCAAGTTTTTGGCTCTGGTGTATGCGAATATAGGTTCATTTTCAAAAATTTGGTGAAAATCTGGTTCTAAACGAAGTATGGGCCAGTGCTTTTTGATGGTATCCTTAAATCTTTTGCTCATGGTTGAGTATTTTGACACCACAGTCATACGATCTTGTTGGTTCCTCTTACTTGGTAGTAGTGCCATTTTTCTGCTGATCTTATTATTTCTCTCCTCTGCTTGATGTAGGATATTTTGGGGATATCCTCTGTTTTTGAATCGCTGTAACATTTCCTCAGTGCGTGTTGTTATATTGTCTGGTTCTGATACAATGCGTTTAACTCTGAGGATTTGTGTGAAGGGTAAATGGTTTTTTAAGGCGTTGAGGTGGAAACTGTTGTATGCCAGAGTGTTATTTTTGTCCGTGGTTTTTCTGTAAAGATCAGTCTGAAAACCTTTGTCTGTTTGTATGATCGTCACATCCAAGAAGTTTATTTTGTGATGTTGAATCTCAAAGGTGAATTGTAATCTTTGATCAATGGTATTGAGTTGTTCCAATAGGTTAGTAAGAATTGTTGTAGATCCTTGCCATAAGATAAAGATGTCATCTATGAAACGTACAAACATTTTCAAATGATTATGCCATTCTGGATCAGCTAGTATGTATGTCTGTTCAAAATTGCCCATAAAGATATTAGCATATGTTGGGGCAGTACAATTGCCCATCGATGTTCCCGTCTTTTGTAAATACCAGTTAGATTTCCATTTAAAATAGCTGTGGTGGAGTGTAAACATTAGAAGTTCCATTAGAAAAATTTGTAGGTCTAGGTCGTAGTCGCTTCGTAACAATGCTTGTTCTGTGGCTTCTATGCCAAGTTGATGGGGTATTGAGGTGTAGAGAGATTTTACGTCTACTGTGCACATGATCATTGGTGTTGTTATATCTTTTGTTGTTTGATGAAATTTTATTAAAAAGTCTGTGGTGTCTTTAATGTAGGTTGGTAGTTTGGTGACACTCTCTTGTAAATGTCTGTCAAGGTACTTTCCCACTGGTTCGTGAATACTGTTTTTTGTGGATACAATCGGTCGAAAAGGTGGGTGAGTCGGATGTTTGTGTATTTTTGGCACCATATAAATGGTTGGACTTTTTGGATGCGTTTGGATTAAGTATTTTTTAACCTTTTCATTGATGGTTCCTCTTTGGATTGCTTTATCCACTATTTGAATAAGTGTTTCTTTGATTGGATTAGTGGGATTGATATCCAATTTCATGTAAGTTTCAGTATCTGATAAGTGTAGTTCCACTTGTTCTTCATAATAGTTGGTGTTAAGTATTACCAATGCTCCGCCTTTGTCTGCTTTCTGGTAGGTAATGTTGATTCTATTGGCCAAAGTTGTTAAGGCTCCCCATTCTTTCTGGGTGAGGTTTTTATGTCTTCGTTGTTTTTGGAAATTGAATTTCTGTAGGTCTTGTTTTACCAGAGCTTCAAATGTGTCGAGGGTTTTGTGGCTAATAGGGGCCAAATAAGTGCTTCTTGGTCTCAATCCTTTCAAGGGATCATCCTGAATGATTTCTCTGGGTTCTACTATGTTGGAAAAGTAGTGTTTTAATCGTAATTTCCTCATTAGTTTAAAAAAGCTGATCTCTATTTCCAATTGGTTGGTGTTTGTCGTAGGAACAAAAGATGTGCCTTTTTGGAGTACTTTATGTTCAATTTCTGTTAGTTGATAATCCGAGATGTTGATGATTAGGTCATTCTCTGTCCTCCTTTCTTCTGTTTGTTGGATTTGGAGGTCGTCTGACGTGTTTGCGGTGGTGCGCTTGTTTTTTCTTTTGCCCCTCCTGGGTCTTCCTCGTCGTTGGTTCCTACCCCTAAAAAAGGGGCCGATGAGGCTGTTTCACAGTGTGATGTTGTCGGAATATTGGATTCAGTAGGTTTACTAGTGGTGCTTGCGGGCTCTCCATCAGATGAGGATGTATCCGTGTTGATGTTATATGGTCTATTCTGTCTTCTTTTGGCGTATATATCCGCCCAGGTGTAAACCTCTCCCAATTTATAATCAACTGTGTCTCTTCGGTATTTACGGATACAATATAACAACACGCACTGAGGAAATGTTACAGCGATTCAAAAACAGAGGATATCCCCAAAATATCCTACATCAAGCAGAGGAGAGAAATAATAAGATCAGCAGAAAAATGGCACTACTACCAAGTAAGAGGAACCAACAAGATCGTATGACTGTGGTGTCAAAATACTCAACCATGAGCAAAAGATTTAAGGATACCATCAAAAAGCACTGGCCCATACTTCGTTTAGAACCAGATTTTCACCAAATTTTTGAAAATGAACCTATATTCGCATACACCAGAGCCAAAAACTTGGGAGAAATAATAAAGAACCCAATTCAATCAGATCAACCCGTCCAACACAAAGGCACAATCGCTTGTAAAAATTGCAACAATTGCAATAACATTATACCAGGATCACAGATAACTCACCCAATGAGAGGACACAACATCAAACTGAAAGTAACAGCCACGTGTGATACGACAAACACCATATATGCCTTAAAATGCCCATGTGGGAAGATATATGTAGGACAAACAGAAAGAAAAATAAAAGTACGCTTGAATGAACATAAAAGTAACATCAGAACAAACAATGCTAAATCCACCGTAGCCAGCCACTTCCAAGAAAGTGGTCACAACGTAAGCCAATTGAAATTCATGGTCCTAGAAACAGTTAAAAAAATTGAAGAAAGAGACAACCATAAGACATTGTTAAAACGGGAAAATTATTGGATACGTCTACTAAATTCCATGAAACCGCATGGGATGAATGATCGCATGGAATTCGCATGTTACCTCTGATTTATATTGCTTAATTGATATCACCTTGATAAGTCTATCTTATGCTCGTTTATTATTATGTGTTAACTAAAACCACCATCAGGCATAATGTAGTATTCAACCAGCGCACATGCACTACAAGACCCAGAAACCCTTGCACCATTACCAATCGCCACACTCATAGTCCTATTTTGACTCTTACACTCCGAGGCACACTTAATCACACGCTCATAGAACCCACGTGAAATTTCCAACTTCAACACCGAAACGAAGGGAGAGCGTTTCAGCTACCGACACATACTGAAGGACACCAACCAGAATTAGACCACGCTGACTCACGAGTAAGTACCCAACGAACACATTAATTCGAGTACACATAGTCATCTCCGCACCACGAAGTTCAATAACCACTCGCACTAACCCACGCAAAGACCCACACAGAGCACGCTAGATTAATGATGAACAGGAGAAACCACAAACCTACGTTATGTAATCGACACATTTTTAGCCAAAATGAACTTATCGTTTTCTTTGTTTGTTAAAGACATATTGAAGGAAAGATACAACTTGCTGATTTTGTTCATTTATGTTGTAGATAAACCCCTGACGAAGGCTTTATCTTGAAGCCGAAATGCATTGGGATATGTGAGACGCGTAGAAATTGTTAATCACTGCATTTTCGTTACAAAAAAAACGTCGTGATGAATTAAACGAACGTTTAAATGAATTGACAAGAGTGCAACTTTATTGAAAATGACAAACAAATGTTTATTGGTTCAAACAAAGCTAATGATTCATTCGTTCAACCAGTGCCTGGGGGACACACCCTAAACCTAGGGTTTGCTACATTAGGATTTATTTGAGGCACTCACATCAGAGGAGTGACACCCTGGAAGCACGGTTATAATATCAAATCAAAAAGTCAAAAAGTCAACATTAACTGTTAAACTGTTTTAAAAAGGAGCTGTGCACGTGCCAAACAAACCTTGTGATAAATCCTACAGAAGGAAAATGCTCAGGAAGGATCGAGAGTGAGCAGGATTGTTTAGACAGCTCCGGACCCAGAGTGGAACATCAGCGCTTCTCGCGAACACAAAATGGCGGCACATGCTCCCTAAACGGGGAGTCCACGGTGGTGAAACGGCGCCCGTAGAACGATCTGTGCTTGCTGAGGACTATATTTGATGATCGCTGTTGCTGTTGCCCGGGGGGCGCTCTGAAGGTCTGAAGGTATGAGCGATAGAGATGAAGTAGCGTTTTAATCTGATTTGATCAGAGCGGCTGGTGCCTACGCACTCCTCAGAATGGTGGCAATATCGGAACGAAGGCGTGAATGTGAAGAAGTTTGTCCAGTAAACACGTGATAGACTCGGCTGGGTCTGATACGGCGCATGAAGCAGGGTATGCCCTCATGGACTGATGTTTATGGAGTCTTGGTCTGAGGACTTGTGGGCTCGGGAATGACACCTGCGCTACACTTCGAGGTCTTGGATTTGCCAACCTGCCGCGCTGGGATATATTGCTTTGGTCCTGTGTGCTTACACTCCTCACTATACACGGTTTTATCCAGTGACTGTGTAGTCCAGCCTTGCACGCACGTGTTGACTGCCAAAATGGCGACGCACAACACGCGATTCTGACCTCGGATGAGGTGTGTGCTACCACTTGGCTAGCTAGCAATCATACAGGAAGTGGTCAAGAAAGCGGTCAGGATCTGCGATAATCTCAACAAGCGTGGTGTCAGTGCGCAAGCGTGAGGGACAGTGTGATAATTGTCCATTTGAGTACTTTGGTTAACAGAAGAGGAAGGAAGGAAGCGAAGAGACCGGTGAACGTGGGTACTCCATAAGGCCGGGTGGTAACTCGAGGAGGCCGTCGAAAACGACCACGGTATCCGCGCGACTAGCAACTAGCAACCATGGCAGATAATAAAGATGTAGCGAAAAGCATGAAGAGGCTCAAATCTGACCAGTCGAATCCGAATTCTCCCAGCAAGGGGGGAAAAAGCAACACCGACCCGATGGACATGATACTTAACAGACTAGATGAAGTGAGGGATCTGGCAAAAGCGACAAAAGAAGAAGTGGCGGCGATTAGACAAGATAATCGTGATACCAATGCAAAGCTGATAGAAGCAGAATCAAGGATTAGTAGACTGGAAGACATGGAAGCCAAATCATGTAATGCCATCAAGCGCCTATGCATAGCCACAGATCAAACAACACGGAAACTCGCGGAGTTGGAGGATAGGAATAGACGGGGGAACCTATATATTTTTGGTCTTCCAGAAGGTTCGGAGGATCAACATGGGAGCTGTGTGACCTTTTTGGAATCTTGGTTCACCCAGGCTACTAACATGACCTTCCATCACCCTCTGGAATTCGATAGGGCCCATAGAGTGCCGGGCAAGATAAGTAAGAATCAAAAAGGTCCTAGAGCTATTGTGTGCAAGCCGCTACGCTACCAGCATGTAGAGCAGAGTTTCCTCTTGCTTACACAGTCTCCATTGTATCAGTGCTCGGGGTGGGGGTGGTGAGGGGCTCTACTATCGCACTAATTGCGATTACCATGTGAAATATATACTTACCGAAATGAAAGCGCAACTTACTGATGTCACATAGCTCAATTAGTTCTCCATTGGGAGTATGCAATGTGGACAAATTGAAGATAATATCTCTTAATGTTAAAGGTCTGAACCAACCGGTCAAGAGACAAAAGATTTTAGATTATGTGAAGAGAATGAGAGGTGACCTGGTTTTGCTTCAGGAGACGAAGCTTGAGGCTAGGCAGTTTTACCATATGAGGAACAAGTTCTATAGTGAGGTTGTGGGCGCAGAGGCTGTGAGCAAAAAGAATGGTGTTCTGATACTGGTTGTGAGGAAATCAAAGGTGGAGATTCTGTCCTCCGAAGCAAGTGTTGATGGAAGGTTGGTCACGGTCAAACTGAGTAGGGATAACACTGAGTTCTATGTTACAAACATATATGCCCCTAACACTAGTGATATGAAGTTTTGGGAGGATTTGAAAAAGCACATGGCAACTATCCCAGATAATGCGGTACACATTTTAGCTGGGGATTTCATTCTTCCAATGGATGCAACTCTAGACAGAGACTCACATTGTCCCTTCAAAACAAATAAATCACATAAAGCTTTTCTAGAACTGTGTCAACGCTTCCACTTGGTGGACACATGGAGGCTCCAAAATCCCACTGGAAGAGACTATACTTTTTATTCCTCACCACATGACTCGTATTCCCGAATTGATTACATCCTCATAACAAAGAATGGGGTCCCTAGAATAGAGTCCACCACCATAGAACCCAGGGTAATGTCTGATCACTCTTGCATCTTTTTGTCCATTGCTAATGTCAAACCCTCCTCTCGTCAGACGTCTTGGCGTCTGAATGACGAAATCTTAAATAGTGATAAACACCGGTCCACAATACAAGATGCGATCTCTTCTTACCTACAGATTAACAAAGAAGGGGACACATCTGATCTAATTAGGTGGGATGCCTTGAAAAGTACCATAAGGGGAGTGTGTATCAAAATCAGATCAGCAATGAATAGGAATTATAATGCGAAGTTGGAGTCCTTGGAGAACGAAATAGCGAACCTAGAGAATAGACACTTGAAGAATAGGGATGATGTGTCTCTTTATGCATTGGCGAATAAAAAATACGAATATAATAAAATAGTTAGCGAGAGAGAGGGTGTATGGCTAGATAACAGACGGAGATTTAAGCTCTGTGAATCCAACAAGGCTGGCAAGAGCCTAGCCTCGTACTTGAAGTTTAAAGTCCAGAAAAACACTATCAGTGTCATTAAAGATGCCTCAGGATCTTCGCATTCGGACCCAGACAAAATAACAGAGGTGTTCAGAGTGTTCTACGAAGATCTTTATGCGAAGAATAAGGCGGTGGAGGAAACCAGGATTATGCAGTATTTAGACGAGTGCGATCTCCCACAGCTCTCTGCTGAGGACCAGGTCAGCCTCAATGCCCCGATTAGTACTCTAGAGATAGAGGCTGCAATTAAGAATCTGAAAACAGGGAAAGCGCCAGGGCCTGATGGCTTTACGGCTAAATTTTACAAAACCTTCCCCTCCCTCTTAGTTGAACCCCTCCTACATCTATTTCAAGGCATAAATAAATCTGGTGAGGTACGAGGTACGCTAGCTGAAGCAATAATTGCAGTACTTCCCAAGGATGGGAAAGACCCGTCATTGCCGAAAAATTATAGGCCTATTTCTCTGATTAATATAGACTGTAAGCTATTGGCTATGATACTTTCCGCTCGCCTCCAGAAGGTCCTTCCCCAGTTAATCCACCCATCCCAAGCAGGCTTCCTTAAAAACAGGTTGTCCAGTAACAATACAAGGATTTTGGCACATGTTCTAGAAAAAGCGAAACTTCTACGTACACCTACGGCAGCAATAACACTAGATGCTGAAAAAGCCTTTGACAAGGTTGACTGGTCCTTCCTTAAAGCAGTCCTAAGTAAATTCAATTTAGGGGAATCGTTCACAAGACTGGTTATGTCCCTATATTGCTGCCCTTCGGCAAGAGGTAGGGCGGGTGGATCTTTCTCCTCCTCCTTCTGTTTAAAGCAAGGTACAAGACAGGGATGCCCCCTGTCTCCTTCATTGTTCTTGTTGGCAATTGAGCCGTTCTTATATCATATAAGAAATGATCCTAAAATTGCTGGTATTCCGTTTGGGGACTGCACTGTTAAATTAACGGCATATGCAGATGATGTACTCGTCCTGTCAGAAAGAGCGGGTGAGGCCATACCCGCACTCATGGCTGATATTGAGGAATTTTCCAGAGTTTCGGGGTATAAACTCAATAAAGACAAAACGGAGGTCAAACTCCTGAACAATGTTGGGGATAAAGGAATCATTGGGAACTCAGGTCTCACTTGGCAACCTCGGTGTTTTAAATATCTGGGGTTAGACTTTGACAAAGATCTGATCTCTACACGGAGAGTGAATGAAGAATTGACCCTTAAAAAGATATCCACATTGCTGGAAGGGTGGTCTCCAAAATTTCTTTCTTGGTGGGGCAGAGCGGAGACGCTCAAAATGATGTCAACCCCGTTGGTTAACTATTTGGCCAGCATGCTCCCTATGACGTTCTCAAACAATTTTATTACTAAGGTAGATCAACTGTTTGGTAGCTTCCTGTGGCGGGGCAAAAAAGCCAGAATCTCACTAAAAAGCTGCAATTGGCAAAAGATAAAGGAGGTCTGGGTCTCCCATCGTTCAGGAACTATCAAACAGCGTTTCTTTGCAAACAGGGAGCTCAGTGGTTGATAAAATCCCCTGATTATACACCAATCTGGGTTAATATTGAGGAGTTGCTAGTGGATCACGCGCCTTTGGAGGCCCTCTTCACTATGGATCTATCACACTTACCACACTCCAAATAGATCATGCTAAATACTAGACGGGCTTTGCTCAGACTCGACCAATCACATAATACAAAGTTGACATTCCCCAAGTCGTCTTTTATGTCCCTGTGGAGGAATTCCCATCTCAAATATAATGGCAGTGGTATATTCTGGGAATCATGGTCCAAGAAGGGCATTAACTTGGTGGGGGATTTGTACAATGATAAAGATCCGCTTCCGTTCTCGACGAAGGTATGATCTTACCCCGATGGATTTTTATGAATTCTTGAAAATCAAAGCGATACTATCCGCTCGTAATTTCTCTCCATATACACCATGGTTAATAACTCATTTGCCACGCCTTCTGTATACGGGCCACTTCGTGTCAAGGGTGTAAAAACTATTATTGCCCTTGCCCAAGACAAAACACAAAATGGTGGAATTGAAATGGGAGGGTGAACCGAATTTGACAGGTATAACTTTCGACTGGGAGGTGATCCAGAAGATGGCCCTTACACATAAAGTCTCACCCATCCTATTCCAAACAAAATTCATGCTACTCAACAGAGCATTCTGGACGCCGGACAAACTCTTCAAATGCAAATTAAGGGACTCTCCTACTTGTTGGAATTGCAAGGCAGGTTCTGGGGATCTTGCACACATGCTATTTAACTGTCCTTCTTTGGGAGATTACTGGGGGAGAATATTTGACTGCATTTACCACGTTTTCAAGATAAGGCCTGTACGGGACTTTGTATATGTAATTTTAGGGGAGCTAGACCCACTACTATCAAATGTTCTTGATCAGTCAGCTTCTGGACTTGATGCTGACATTGGCATGTAAAGTGGTTCTATGCAAATGGAAAAATGCAAGTGCGGTAAGCTTCAGAATATGGCAGGAATGGTTATCATTTTTGAGGGGTGCTAATAACCCGGCTCTACAAGCATCTACTTGGAGCCCGTCAAATAGAAGGCTTTGGTCATCATTGGACGCTTCCTACTTCCACTATGAGCCGCCTTAAGGTACTATATTGTGGTTTGGATCCATTGGCCGGTGATGTTTGAGCCCCAAGCGCCGCATCCACACATTGAGCATTGTATATATACCTTTGTATCGATGAAGTAAGCAAGAGTTGATTCATTTTATATTATTTGATATTTGTCAATTCTTTTTGTTATCTGTAATTGTTCGACAATATCTGATTTGTATCTTTTCTGCAACGGAAGAGTTATTGTATTGTCTTTGTCTTCTATTTTATTTCAATAAAAACGATTTGAAATAAAAAAATAAAATAAAAAAAAGACATTTTCAATATTGTCAACTCATACACAAACCCAAAGAACATGCAGAGAGATATTCCCCCCTCCCAAACCCTATGCAATAACATTGCGGACTACTTCCGCGAGAAAATACAGATGATCATCAAAGATTTCCCATACCCCCCCCTCCTGGAAGAGTCCCAAACCAAAAACAACAACGTGACAAGCCAGTTAGCTTGCTTTCAGCAAGTTAGCCTGGAAGAATCTAAGACACAAATCCTAAAAATCAAATCTGGCTCTCCCTTCGATCCCTGCCCCTCTTATGTCCTCCACACCATGGTGGAGATCGTAAATCCCATCATTAATAATATTATTAATTCTTCTCTTTCCCGGGGAGTGGTCCCTGAAGAATGGAAACTAGCAGCAGTAAGACCCCTACAAAAAAAAACATTACCTGACCCCACCATTCTTACTAATCTTCGACCAATCTCACTACTCCCTACCTTCTGCAAACTTACAGAAAAGGAAGTAAATAAACAGCTCGCCATCTTTTTAGAGGCAAATAATATCTGGCACCCAAACCAAGCTGGTTTCAGAGCAAAACATTCAACGGAATCAGCTCTAATGTTCTCCCTGGAAACACTTAGAGCAGCACTAGACCAGGGCAAAAGAGCAGTCCTCATACTTTTAGACCTGTCCGCGGCTTTCGACACGGTGTCCCATACCATCTTGATAGACCGACTAGCCGCGGCAGGGATAACGGGTCAGGTACTGAGCTGGCTAAAGAGTTTCCTAACAAACAGATGACAAGTGGTCACCTTGGGCCAATTTAGATCAGCAGAGATTCCACTAAACTCAGGTGTTCCGCAGGGCTCGTGCCTGAGTCCGACACTTTTTAATGTATACATGCCCCCCCTGATTACCCTTATATCATCCTTCAACATAGCTACCATCTCATATGCAGATGATACACAACTCATCTTAGTGATGGAGGATGAATCCAGCCAAGCAGAAGCCAGACTCAAAACCTGTATAAAGGCCACTTTCCACTGGATGAGCATGAATCATCTTAAATGCAATTCAGGGAAGACTGAGATTTTACCATTTGGAAAAAACAACTCCTTCAACCCGACTCTATGGTGGCCAGAAGATGCTACCGTCCCCCCTAATACAGCAAATGTAGTCCGTAACCTGGGGATAAAATTTGATCCTTCCCTGAGCTTCAAACAACAAGCAACAGCCGTGGCAGGGACCTGCTTCGGCATAATAAAAGGACTCCGAAAATTGTTCGATCTGATCCCTTTTGCAGCAAGGAAGATGGTGGCAGTAGCCCTCATTTCATCCCGTATTGATTACTGCAATAGCATCTACGCAGGAACAAATAGGACGGTATGCCATAAACTGCAAATGGTACAGCATCCAGCGGCCAGATTAGTGATGGGATGGAAAAGAAGGACCTCAGCCTCAACAGCGTTGAGCATTTTGCATTGGCTGCCAATACATAAAAGGGTGCTGTTTAAAATCCTGTTAATCACTTTTAGAGCATTTAATAAAACAGGACCCAAATGCATTGAAAATCTCTTCAAACACTACGTCCCCGCACGTTGTCTAAGATCCCAAAGTGAGAATCTTCTTACCATCCCTAATTTTAGACTTAAAACCAAAGGAGGTAAAGCACTGGCAGTTTTGGGATCTAAAGCCTGGAACTCTCTGCCGCCCCCACTCCGACAAATCCCCACAGAAATTCCTTTCAGAAGGACCCTTAAAACTTGGATCTATACCCTATCCGATACTAAATGCAAAAATATGATATAACATTTTAACCCCTATGAACCACAAGAATCAATCTCATCTGGTTCTTTCTCACTCAGAAGCGTAAAGATGCTCCGTGGAGTGTAACCTGCACTATACAAAACCCATTTACATTACATTGCTATCTACCTCTGTTAACTGAATTCATCATAATACAAATAATTGTCTGCAAGCCCAAAGGTACTCAGGGCCATCACCGTTGACAAGTTAAAGAAAGTTTTTTTAAAAGTTTATTTTCGTTTTGAAACAACCATACCGAGAATAAAAAGGAAATTTTTGTGACTTCTCTATATGAAAAATTAGTTGATTAAATTTTATAGTGCGTGTATTCGTTTTTTGAATCTCTGTCTCATGTGAACTAGATGTAAACTTATCTGAGTTCTGCCCTGCAAGGACAGAAGAGTCACTGGAGGCTGATTGAAGTAGCCATTTCTCCAGAGGCAGATTCTCATATTGGTCCTCCCAAGCTACCACATTATAAGGGAAGCTTCTTGGCCAGCAACACGTGGATTGTGAGGTTCTGTAGTTGTCAAGAGGGCGGAATTTACAGATACAGTCATCTCCTTTTCCTCTTCACACACTGGGAAGACATTAATCCAAATTTCTATTGATGTAGGGCAGTATAATTAATCGAGAAAACTCTGTAGCTTTGGGGAAGAATCTCGGTCAGCAACAAACCCATGATGTTGTGAGGTCCGTAGTCATCAAGAAGGTGGAATTTTACAGATACAGTTGTCTCCTTTTCCTTTTCAAAAACTGGGAAGCCATATTTCTTTTGATGTAGGGCAGTTTAATGAATAGACAAAATTGTGTTGTTTTGAATCCTTATTTAACTTTCTTAATGTCTTTCTGTTTTGCCGTGTGAAACGGGGAAGAGTTGGACCGCTGGCTGTTTTCCGAGACATAATCTCCCAATGTCAGTGGAGGTCCCTGTCACATTGGTTCCCATTTGCATCCCACCACTTGTTACCAAATTGCTTCCAAGTGATTTTGCAGCAAAGTCTTTGGCATGTGTTTAGCAGGCACAATTATTACTTCTGGTGTGGATTCAGGTTGTTTTTCACCATATGTTTCAGCCCTACCTTTAAATTAAGCAATAAATCCTGTAAAACAATGAGAAAAGTAGAAAATGTGTCAATAACAGGGGGCTCAAGCACATGCTGAAGCAGCTGTTCATGATTCCATCTTTATTTAATGGAGGAGAGAGTTCAAAAACACCAAACTACCACCAATAAACGCCATCATTCACAATAAATCCATTTGAGTTCAAAATGTATCTGACTTCCAGTCAACGCGGCATTGGTGGCCTTGGGTATCTTTTCAATGGATGTAACAAAGTCAGCAGGTAATATTAAGAGGGTTGCACATGTTTGGGCGGGAAATGTTTTTGTCAGGATCCTCACCATATCTGGCATTTAATTTCAATATTGAGGGAGCCTTTTTATTAGGAGACACTACAAATAATGTAGATGAAGTGCCGAAGACATTTGAAGGGACGAGCATGGGTTATCGCTCAGTCTCAATTCTCAGAGCTCAAATAGAGCCGGGAAGGGACTGATGCACCTCCTTGGCCACTATCATGGTCTTTTCTATAGCTCTTGTTG
Source organism: Triturus cristatus (assembly GCF_964204655.1). Classification (NCBI taxonomy): domain Eukaryota; kingdom Metazoa; phylum Chordata; class Amphibia; order Caudata; family Salamandridae; genus Triturus; species Triturus cristatus. The sequence goes on along the minus strand of NC_140580.1, from coordinate 843,100,220 downwards.
ATACACCCTCCTTGTTTTTTTGACAATAAACTTTATTGATTTTATAGAACAAAGACTAAGTTACATTGACAGCACTGAATGCAAGATCACATGTTTCTGACAATAGAAAGCATCTGATATGAAGTCACCTGGTGGGCACATAGGACAGGCATTTGGCATCGTGACAAGGACAAGTGTCTCTCCTCTCAGGTCCCCTAACCCTGCTGGTCTGCCCACTTGCCCCACACCTGTTGATACTTGGCTGGACAGCCACTGGCCTCTAATAAGGGTTTTACCTGAGCGGCGCACCAGCCCAACCATGGCGCCATTTAGCGATCGTGGGGGGGTTAGGCCGCGCCCAGGCCATGGCGATGTCTCGTTTGGCCACCACGATAGCAGTGCTCAGGAACAATTTGTCTGCCCGGGTCCCATCTAGACCATCAGTAATGCCCAGAAGGAGACGCAGGGGATCATGAGGTACTTGCTAACCCAAAATGTGTGTTAGTTCCGTTTTCATTTTATCCCAATACTTTGCGAGGCGGGGGCACAACCAAACCATGTGGAAGAAGTCTGCCGGGTGGTGCCCGCATCTCGCGCAGTCAGGTGAGGCCCACAGACCTGCTTTGTGCAGCCGGTCTGGAGTAAGGTATGTGGTGTGGAGGTAGTAAGTCTGGAGGAGATGGAGTCTGGCCGAGGTAGTGATCTGTTTGGGGGCCATCAGAGCATCCCGCCAGTCCTCTTTCTCAAGGGGGCCCAACCAACCCTTCCAGCAAGCCCTAATCGGGTCCAGAGATGTGGGGCTGTTGTTTGTGAGAGTGCAATATAAGTGCGATATGCCTCTCCTACCGAGGTTCCCCATCATGACCTGTGCTTCTGGGGGACTGAATTCAGGAAGCTTCGTACCCGCTGGGATATGTGAACTGAGGGTGTGTCGAATTTGCAAGTACTTGTAGAATTGTGAGTTGTGGAGGGAGAAGCGACTCTGTAAATCCTGAAAAGATCATATATGATCCCCTGCCCACACATCCCCCAGTAAGGAGATTCCAATGTGATCCCAGTGTGTAAACCCTTGTAATGCTGCCACCTCGCTGAGCCATGTACCCTGCCAGAGTGGCGTATGCTGATTTCATTTAGATTCCCAGCGTGTATGACGCAAGGCTGAACGCCAGGCCAAGAAGACCGTTTGGGTCCCGCTGGGAGAGTCTGGGGGACGGGGGAGCCGTAAGGGAGGGCTTGGATCCGAGGAAAGTCCATGTCCCGGAGTTCGGTTTGGTAGGCGGGGTCAGATCACCCCCTCTGTAAACCAGTCATGGAGGACAAGTAGCCTCGTCGCTAGATAGTATAGGTACAGGTCAGTCATGCCCATTCCTCCGTCAAAGGACGGGATACGGCAACAGTCGAGGGACATTCGCGGTCGGCCCGTGCCCCATAAGAATCATGTGATCATGGAGTCGATGTCTCGGAACCAGCTATGGGGGTAATGGAAAGGATTGTTTTGAATGATATATAAGAAGCAAGGGAGGATCATCATTTTAAATAATGCAACCCATCCGAGTGGATTGAGTTGCAGGGCTTGCCAACAACTCAGATCTGTCCTGGTCCGCTTAACCAGCGGGGTGACGTTCAGCGCCCATTCCAATTCAGGGAGTAGGGCCCCCATATGCCAAGGTATTTAAATGACTGCCGTCTAATGGGGATAGTAGACTGCCAGTCAAAGCACTCCCTGGAGGGGTGGAGAGACACAAGGGTTGACTTGGCTGGGTTCAGCCAGAAGCCCGAGACCTTCTCAAAGCGCTGGAGGGACTGGAGACATCTGCGGCCGGAGTGGGCCAGAACAGCGAGGAAGAGCAGCACGTCGTCCGCATATAATGCGATTTTATCCCCGTGGTGGCTCCCCCACGACCAGCCCTGTATTAAGCCATCAGCGCAAATAAGGCATGCCAGGGGCTCCATCACCAGTGTGAAAAGGAGTGGGGAGAGGGGGCAGCCTTGCCTCGTGCCCCTCCGTATTGGAAATACCTCAGAGAGAGAGCCATTGACCAACACCCTAGCCTGGGGGTTAGAGTAGAGGACGTGGACAAAATGGCGGAATCGTTGACCCATGCCCATCGTTGCAAGTACCTCGTCGAGATAGTGCCAGTCCACCGTATCGAAGGCCTTCTCGAAGTCTACGAGAAGGAGCGTTAAATAGGGAGTGAGCTCCTGACGATTGGCTAGTGCACAGTGGAGGCGCCGTATACAGTGTCTAGTGACATGAGTAGGCATGAAGCCACATTGGTCTGGGTGGACCAGTGCGGCGAGGAGTGGGCGTAGGCGCTGGGCTAAAACCGCAGCATAAATTTTAAGCTCGCTGTTGATCAAGGAGATTGGTCGATAGTCCGCGCAGGGCGGCAAGGGTGGCTGAGTTTTGGGTATCACCACAATGGTGGCTACGTCTGTCTCCAGAGGGAAAGCCCCGACCTCCACCACGTGATGGAACAAGGCCGTGAGGTCAGGGACTAACTGGTCGTGATAGGACGCGTAATACTCCTGGGGATGCCCATCAGGGCCCGGAGTATTCTGTGACACCAGAAGGGAGATCACCACTCCTATTTGTTCTGGGGAGAAGGGGTGTTCCAAGTTAGGGGCTTCCAATTGCAAAAGGAAGGGAATGTGGACCCCCCAAGGGACTAAGGAAGTCCACAAGAGTGTTGTTCAGCTGGCGCACCGTGTATAAGTGAGAGTAAAAGCCGGAGAAAGCTCGCGCAAACTCCGGGGAGGTACGGCAGATGGGACCTGAGGGGTCTCAGATCTCGGGGATTATCCGAGATGCCAGGGGGTAGGAGGCCAGCTTGTGGAGGTGTCTCCCATTTTTGTCCCCCCACCCATATACACGGGCGACGGATGAGCGCCACAGCAGTTTGGCCGACTCCATTGCGGTTTGCTTAATCTCGTCCCGCACGGCTGCCAGTTGCCGTTCTTGCGGCTTGTTCGGGGATCCGGTCAGTCTCCAACTGTAGGGCCTGCGCTTTGAGGAGTGCGAGGTGACTGTCCTTGGCCGCACCCTGGATGGTATCTTTACCCACTTCCCAAAGGATACTAGGTGAGGTAACCGAACCTAGATTTGTGAGGAAATATTGTTTAAGCTCCTCTCCCACGGCCTTGCGAAATTCTTTGTTTTGAAGGAACCAGGCGTTCAAACGCCATATGGGGCGTAGCCCAGCGGGTGTGTGGTCTAGATGCATGAGCACTACTGAGTGGTCCGAGATTCCGCGAGGAAGAATGGAGGCATTAGTCACGCGTTGACAGTCAGGGGCCGGCATAAGAATCATGTAGATTCGGGCGCGGGAATGGTGTGCCATTGATGTGTGTGTGTATTGTGGTGTGCGGAGGTTCCAGACCCTACATACGTCGCATGTGCCCAAGTTGGTTGCCCAGTCAAATGATTTCTTGGCCTGGAGCAACCTGCCAGAGGAAGAGACACCTGTAGAGTCAAGAGTGGGCTGCATAACCGCGTTAAAGTCCCCCCGAGGATCATCTGACCTTCGGGTAGGTTGGAGATGTTATTGGTGAGATGCTGTAGTGTGGAGGCAAGTGTCGTGGGTGGGACATAGATAGAGAAGAGGTGAAGGACAGCCCCACCCAGCGTCCCCGAGAGAATCACGAAGTGCCCCTGTGGGTCCTCAGTGACCTGAGACAGAACAAATGGGAAGGTCTTTCTGAGGAGAATGGCGACTCCACAAGAGCCCCTGCTAAAGCCGGAGTACCACACTCTGTTGAAGCCATAGCGCACTAGAAAGACACAGCGTGATCCCATGAGGTGGGTTTCTTGAAGCAGGAGAGTGTCTGGAGAGTGTCGCTGGGCATACTTCAGGACCGCCGAACGTTTGATACAGTCAACCAGACCGTTTACATTCCAGGACATGACTCGGAAAGAGTAGTGTTCTTGGGGTGTGAACGTCATGTAGGGTGGGAGATACAGAGGGCCCCCTGGGTTGGGCACAGCGGCAGGCCCGGGATGGGATATGAGCGTGGGGTGTCCAATTGCGTCCAGTGTGCAGGGTCACCATGTGATTGCGATGCGGCATCGTGAAAGTGCAATGTGCTGAATGGAGTGGAAGATGCGGTGCAAAACTGAAAGTGAAACATAGGACAATGGTCCTGAAACCCCTCCATCCCCCACCCATACTTCCGGAACCGAAGCATCTGTCGCCCTATATCGTGTTAGAAACAAGCTTAACGATAGTGTTTAGTACAGGAGATCTGTGGTGGACCCCTCCGTGTATGTCGGATGTAAATGCAGCATCAGCAGTGTCAAATTCTACAGTACAACACTGTAGGATACATAGACCTATATCCCTAGGTGGTGAGGACACTCCGTTTTGGCGTTGTTGCCCCTTCAGGGATTTTCAGATTACTGGACTGAGGAAGAGGTCAGAGTCTGTGGCCGCCCAGTCTGGGGCACCCCGGGGAGTGCGTTCTCTGGAGGAATCATCAGCTGACCTGTTCCTTTGCCTGGGATGAGAAGTGGAGGGGGGAGGGCACGGTGCCAGGTACACGGCTAGTCTGGCTTAACGATCTGGGCGCGCTGGTCCGACCTGTCTGCAAGATGGCATGCGCCTCCTGCGTAGTTTAGGGGACAGTGGTTGAGAGGTCTGCGGACCTGAATGGGTAGGCGAGGGGAGTGGAGGGGGCCCTAGGGGGTGCTCCTCAGTCAGCCAAGTGCAAGCGGCCTGAGGGGATTTGAAGAATTGGGTCTTGCCTTTGAAGATGACCCGGAAGCGGGCAGGGAAGAGGAGTCTGTACTGGAGGCCAAGGTTCCTCAGTTTTTGCTTCACCTCTGTGTATGAGCGCCGCTGAGCCTGTACTTCTTTGGTGTAGTCTGGGAAGATCATGATGGTGTAATTCTGAATTTTATGTGGGCCCAGGGTCCAAGCTTTGCGTAGGATTGCATCTCGATCCTTGAAATTGAACACCCGTGCAATTATTAGGTGGTGGGGGCTCCAGGAGGAGCCTTGGGGGGCGAGCGACCGGTGGGCTTATTTGACCGCGAACCAGGGAGAGAGTGTGTCTTGAGGCATCCAGGACGATATCCATGTTTCGATGAAGGTGGCCAACTGACTCAGTTCGCTGCCCTCCGTAAAGCCCACCAAGCGCAAGTTGTTGCGACACGAGCGATTTTCAGCTTCTTTGGCTCTTCTATATAGATCTGTGGTGTGGGATTGCAAGCGGGCCACCCGTTCCTGTAGTTGATGGACGACGTCTTGCACTGTGGAGAGGCGAGACTCAGCCTCCGAGATGCGGGCAGTGACATTACACAGGTCCTGTCTGATGAGGGATAAGTCCACCTGGACTTCCCCGATCTTCTCCTTTACTGACGACCGGGACGCGTCTATGGCTTGGAGTATGGCAGCCAGGTCATTGCTCGGTAGGGATGGGCTGCCCACCACCCCCTCCGGGGGGCTTTGGCCCACCGTGGTGAATTGGTCCATTTTAGTTTGTGTGTGGGTGGTGGAGGATTTTGGCCCACGATCTCTCCCCATGCTTGGGGAGGGAAGGGCATGCTAGATCTAGGTCAATCGGTCCCTGGGTTGGCCTCAGGCAAGGGGCAGCCCAGGGTGTCTTTGGAGGAGAAGGACGCACCCAGAGGGGGCTGGTTCCTGGCCCTGGGGCGGAAGGATAGTCGTCCACCAGGCTTGCGCCGCCCCGTGAGCGGCGGGTGCAGATATCGCAGTAGGTGAGGCCAGGCCCCCTCAGGGAGACCAATACTGCGCGGTGTCACGGCCAAGCACACCTGGGGCTGGGATTGAGAAACGTACATCGAGGGTCTGAGTGGCTGCAGGCAGTGCTCACCGCGTCCCGGGTGCCCTCCACGCTCCGACCAGCGGGACCTCAGGGGGACACAGTCTGGGGGGTGTGCGTGGGACCGGCTTGACCTCACGTGCCCACCTACGAGTGCCAGGGAAACAAAAGCTTGACCGGGACTGTGAGGAGTGGCGGGCACAAGCGGATCAAGAAAGGAAAGTCTAGGGGTCGGCCCACTGTAGAGTCAGCTTCAGGGCGGGTGTAGGCATCACTTAGGCTCATGGTAGGGCTCTACGGGGTGCAGATGTCAGAACACCGGGGAGCGCGGATTTAGGGCTTTGGCGCCGCCCGGGCTACAGTGGCTTGGATGTGGTGAGACTGGGCCCCGCCAAGTGTTGGGGCCACCCAGGGTCCAGGTGAGCCACTTCGAGGATTGGGGGCGGGGGGGAATCGGTGGAGGGGGCTCTCTCCCAGGACCCCACGCTGCTCGATTGGTGCAGACGGATCCACCACTACCGCAGTCTTGCCCTCAAAGCAGTCAATGGTGCATGGGAAGGACTGCACCAGATGGGCCCAGACGTCCTCCCACCGCTGACCTAACACTCCCAGGGTGCTGCGAGGAGGTGTGAGGCCCTGCCCGGGTCACTGGAGTCACACCCCCGGACTGGGGGCAATGCAGGTAGGCCGTCTTGTTCTGGGTCCGGCCGGGCTATCGAAAGGCCGCCTTCAGTGGGAGGGGGGTACTAGATGGTGTCTTCAAGGGTTTTCACCTCCCTTCCTCAGCTGCCCGAAATGGCGGCTGAAAAACAGTTGTGTGGCAGTGCGGCCCCAGCTGCAGCCCCCTCGGTGTCAGGCCCCGGGTCCAGCAGGGCTATCAGGAGGCTGCCTTCAGCGGAGGGGGGAGCCGATGATGTCTGTAAGGGTTTTCACCCACCCTCCGCCACCCGAAATGGTGGTTGAAAAGGCAGTTGCGACACCGTGCGGCCCCAGCTGCAGCCCCCTCGGTGTTAGGTCCACAATGGGCACGGGACTTGGTTGAGGGCCGGGGAGCCGCTCTCTGGGCCGCACCGATCAAACACCACCCTACGGGTCTTCGGGGGACAAGAAGCAGTCCTGGGCCCCACAGCCTCTTCCCTCTCGATGGCCTGTGAGTCGTTGGGTCCGCTGGTGTCGAAGTCAGCAGCGGAGGTACAGGGAGGCTGCTGGTTGAGGCTGATGATGATGATGAGGCTGATGATGAGGCTGATGATGAGGCTGATGATGATGATGAGGCGGAGGAGGAGGAGGACAACGACGACTCTCCGCGGGTCGCATGGCTGGATTACTCGTTCCAGGTCTTCGGGACACAGGTCTGCCCTGTGGCACTTGGCTGCCTCCCCATATCATCGGGTCAGCTTCCGGTCTCCGCGTCGGGCCAGGACCTCAGATGGAGCGAGTATGGGCCTTGGCCCAGCAGCGGTGATGTAAGTTAGGGCGCTGTAGCCCAGAGATCAGGTGCCCACCATTTTGAGAAGTGGCACCGGTACTCCGCAGAGATTAGGGTTGCGCAGCAATGCAGGGATCTTAGGAAGATTTTCAGCCGTGGATGAGTGGCACAGGTGGCAGCAAGGCGTTGGCTGTAGGTTCGAGTAGTGGATGGCTGCCAGTGCTTGGGAATCTTGGTGCGGATGACGGAGGGGTCCGGAGCACTCTTAGAGTGCCACTGCCATCTTGACGCGCCAAGCCACGCCCCCACACCCTCCTTGTTAACATCCTGATTGTGCTCTAGAGTTGGACGCTTGAAAAAGAACAGAATTGATTAAAAAGGTTGATCTCTGTTTGGGTAGTCATCATTTGTAGTGGTTAAAGAAAGCGAAGGACCTAAAAGTTTAGTAAATTTAATCGGGTGCCACATTTTGTAGATCAAGTAAAACAAACTGGGATTTTAAAAGGTACAAGTTATGTCCCCAGAAAACGGCGAGCAGGGTTCATAATCAAGGGGCCACTGGCTCTCTCAGTAGACATCTATGCTCCTTGACAACTTCATACCTATCATTTGTGGTGTCCTTTCATTGTGCTGTGCCAGTGATACAGTTTTGTTTTCTCTGTCCACTGACCAATGGGAGGGCAGCCATGTCCTGATTGCTCCGCCTCACAAAGTTCTTCGCCTTACACACCATGACCTTGTGCCAGATAGGACTCATGGTGTGAAAGAGAGGAATAATGAGTGCAGAGGGTGCCCACAGTGCAAAGTTATGAAAAAGCTGGCCTTAATGCTCAAAAGTTCAATTGAATTAAGTACATATAGAAAATACCTCAATGACACCTCTAGAGGTCATGCCGGTGTCGCAGATACCTCTATGACACCTCTTGGTAAGCTTAAACAAAAAGGGGGACTGATAGGGCTTTTTAACGGGGTCCAGCAAACATACCTCTTGGTGAACCACAGTCCTTGCTGTATGGAAAGTGCTGTTATAACATAGGGGGCCTCTTTGATCTGGTCTTCTGACAGCATACTTCAGTCATGTTCATCTGCCAGGCTGTGATTACAGCATTCACAATTCAGGTGCGCTTTCAACCTTGGCGGAGACACTCTTTATTACATACCAGCAGAGACAAATCTTCTTGTACAGTGATCTTTTGATGCCACCATGATGGGCGTAGCTTGGTGAATAAGATGGGGTGGTGTTAACTTAAGATTTACCAACAATTATGCTGGGATATTTTGTTACACCTTTACATAAGAAGCAAGACATGAGGGGGCCTTAGGGGGCAGAGCCAAGAGAGAGAGGATGGCAGATTGTTAAAGGCACTTAAAACGCTTTGGCCCTGATTACGATGTTGCGCAGTGATACCATTGGGGTTTGGGAACCGACTGATCTCAGGTTGGTGGTTCCGACTGCATCATTTGGATGCAACCACACACAGTGTGGTCGGAATCATCCATTTTCCTAAGGGGAACTTGTGTGGTGGGCAGAAAACGACTGCAGCACAAACTCCCATTGAAAATGTATGTTTTAAAACATCCCTGCACCGTGTGGCAGGCACCTCACGTTGCCTGCCACATGGTGCAGGATGTTTAGGGGGGTATCCCCCAAGGCCAAATGCGGAGGGCCAGGGCGTGAGGGGGCCCTGCTAGGGGCCCTCAAAGTCCATTTCTGACAGCCAATCAATGTCGGAAAGGCCGACGTGGATTGGCTGTCAGAAACCAACATCATAATCCCGACGGCAGAAACGCTGTCCATAAGGCATTTCCGACTGGCCGACAGGCTCTGTGAGCCCTTCGGACCCACGTTGGATTCCCCAGCCGGTTTAAACTCCAACCGCTGTCATCATAATACGGCCATCAGACTTTAAACCTACAATGTCAGTCAGAAAGCCTCTGGCCAGTGGTTGAAGGCTTTCCGACCAACATTCTAATTAGGCCCAATATTTTTCAAACTAATCAACATTTTTCAAGGCCTTTAAAACAGAGATGAGGGTGTATGTGTGTTTTCATTGTGATCATGTAAAAAAATCACAGGTGAAATCCAACAGACTCTTCACCATATCCGACTGAATGCAGTTGTACCCAACTATTTACCACAGAATACATTTTTAAGTGGGGTGTAACACCCCAAACACCCCCCCACACCCTGAAGCTACGCCACTTGCCATCATTATTTTGCATTCCTGGGATTACCACTATCCTTTACCCTTTTGATCCTTGCGACAAATGACTTTTCCTACTGCTTATTCTCTAACTTTCTCCAGTCTTGATGATGTCTCTTGATTGACCCCAATTGGGTCGAAATACCATTGACGCTGTGGGCAATCTGACCCTCTGAATTAATTTCATATCTGTTTTAATATCAATGATCTGTATAAACAGCAAAAATTAACTTCTTTGTCCATTATCTTTCACTTTTGTTACACACACTTTTATCTTCCATTTAACTCTCCCAAACTGTGTGATTGCTTTAGCATTGAGCGCAGTTACGAGATTTAAAATGTTCTATACTGTGGTTTACTTTTTGGGTATTGTCAATTACTCATCTTGTCTGAATTGCATCTGACAAATCATATTATTAATTGGCAAATACAGTAATTGAAATGATTCTTCTTTGAGGTTTTTGCGATTGTGTTACTTAATTATTCCACTACATGGGTGTAACAAAAGGCTCCCCAGCCCAAGCGGTGCGGGAGGCCCGATGGTTTGCCATCCTGGTGGGCCCTCGGCCCTCTCTCCATGTGCATTAGTATGGAAAGTAACAGCTCGTGGAAGCCACTTTTCTTTCCTCACTGCTAAAAGAAAAACATTTGCAACTTTATGTCTTAAATGTAGCTCACTTTGCAGCTGAACTTGGTGTCAGAGACAGAATTCTTTGGCGGTGCTTCATTTGTAAAAAACAAAAGTGCCAGGACACTTGTCAGGAGGCTACTTCAGCTTGCACCGTCCACTGCCCTTGCCAGAGCTGCCAGTGACATTACCAAAACGGGAACCTTCCACAGACACCACCTGCAGACTTAAGGATAACTGGCGGTCGATCTTAACCCCAAAATGATAGACTACCGTTGCAGGAGCGGGAGGAGGAGGAATATAACCTGGCCAGCATTCCCCATCCCAGGTGGGAGGTGGAGGCAAGCCAAATAGCAGGATCTCAGTTTTGCTGACATTGCGTTGGAAGTTGCTTGCCCGCATCCACTGAAAGACTGCTGTCAGATAGTTCTAAAACATCTTAAAAGCATCCAGTGAGTTGTTATCCATAGTGAGGAGAAGATGTGTGCCATCAGCGTATGACAATATCTGGAACCCAAAGGACTCCATGAGGGAGGCCAGAGGGCTCATGTAGGTATCAGAAAGGGTCGGACTCAGGCAGAGCCTTGTGGGACTCCAAACTTGATCTGTTTAGGATGAGATGCAAATGGTGGTATCCAAACAGATTGACCTTTATCAGTAAGAAAGGAGCCAATCCAGGCCAGCGCGGAGCCACTGACTCCTATATTTTCCAAGCGTTGGAGAAGAATAAACTGGGGCACTGTGTCAAAGGCCACGGATAGATCAGGTAATGTCAATGTGGCATCTTGTTCACAATGTCTGATAATATGTCATCTATGTGGGTGTTGGCTTTGAGGGTGTTGAGGATGTCAGTGAATCTAGTATGTAAGGGATGATTGAAGGCTGTCCACCAAGCGGAAGATCAGTGGGGTGTTGGAAGCAAGATGGATGTCTGGTTGGGGTGTTTATGTGGATTCTGAGTCTGCTCATCTGCTTATCTTCTCAGTGATTGATGGTATGGCACTTGTCAACTGATTGAAGAATTCGTAGGTCTAGTAGTGGACTGTCACAGTGCTCATCTGCTTAGAAGAGTACTTTGATTCTCTTGGTTGCTCTGGTTCCATCCATGAGAGACCTGCATATACAATGGAGTCCAATGAGTTAGCTGAGGTTGGCAGGAACATTGGTCTGCCTCCCTTTCTTGTTGGTGTGTGGGGGTTTGTTCAGTAAGTCCTTCTGCACCATGGTGCTGAATGTTTGGTTTTGAGGGATCACATTTTGATTTGTGAGATGAAGTCTTTGTGATTTTTCATGGAGGTGTGTTATAATTCAAAGACTATGTTGGCATCAGGCGAATGCTGGTGGAAGCTGGATAGCTTGATGAATGCAGTAAGGAGGAGTGTGATAGTCAGTCCAGTCCAGGGGTATTAAAAGATTGCATTGGTTTGTTGGTGATGTACTTGTGAGGTACAGGGTATTGCCTTGGGATGGTGTGGGTTCGGTGATGTTCTACTTAATGTCCAATGTATTGAAGCATTTTTGGAAGGACTTTTTTATTTTCTTGGTGCTTGAGTCTTTGTGGAGGTGGAAGTCTCTGAGGAATATGGTGTGGATGTCTTGAATGGAGGTAGAGGTGATGAGGTCTGAGATTTCTTTGGTGAAGACCTTGTCAGTGCTGGGTGGTCTGTAGGACAGAAGGAATAGTGTGGTCTTCAATGCAGAGACAGTCAAACGAACGTGACAAATTCAGTTGATTTGAGTATTCCTGATTTGCTAAGGTTGCAGAGCCAGGTGGATTTTAGAACGATGGCAACACTCTTACTTGCCTTATGTGTGTATGATCAGTGCATTGGATGCTGTGGCCTGTGCACATGAGGATGTCTAAGGCATATGTGAATGTGGTGTGGGAGTCACGTTTTTGTGATAAGAGTGCATTTAGTCTGTGTTATGTGATGTCTGTGGTGTCAGTGGAGAACTGACAAATGTACATTGATGAGCATAGGAAGCTGATTGGGTGTGTATGCTGGTGAGATGGATGTATATATGATTCTAGAAGTTTGCCATGAGAGTGTTATCTGAGTGGATGAGTGGTATGGATCCTCAGTGTGGGGATAAGACCATTGGGAAGATACTTTATGTATCTGGAGGTAGGGAATCGGGATCCTCCCTGTTCCTTACAAGCCAAAACAAGAGGCATTCTTGACCTCAAATACCTAGTGCTGATGATGTGCAGGCAAGACAAGTCTTGGGAGTGTCCATTTTTAAAGATGGGGATGGGACACAGTGATCTTATTGGTGAGTGGAACTAATTTTGGGGCAGGACTTGGCTATGGTGGCTAGTAGGTTGCGTCTGGCCTTAGCAAATACTAATTGGTCATGGGTGCACTGATTTGGAAGGCAGGAAAAGGAGTGAGAAAGCTGATTCGCTGGTGAAGACTGGAGATGTTGTCAGTTTGACTTATGTGGCTTTGGGAGTCTTTGATTGGCCCTACTTGCAATGTGTTGGAAGACAGGAAGGGAGGAGGTGAATTGAGAGGCTGGAGAAGGCTGTTATCTGAATGGCTGCAATGACCTAAGGTGCTTCGGTACTTAGAATGCATACCCTGTGATTCCTATATTTCCCCAGGGAGCATTTCTATAGCATTTATAAGCATGTGACACTAAAACGCCTGCTGACACTCTGAGTGTGTGAGTGAGGTACTTGAACATGTTAGGTGCAGTGGTAATTGTTAGTGGAGGGCCCTTCAATGTACTCTGCAATGTAGCTTGCAGGGAGGGCCCCTTGAGGTTTCATTATGTGTCCATTGTTCTTTTCAGTCTTGGTTGTCCCTGGTTCCATGTAATTCAACAGACAACTCCTGTTTCTTAAAAACCGCTAGATAAACCAACATGCTTTTTGAATTTGAAAGTGGCTTTATGACACCTCTGGGTAAACAACAACGCTGTGTGTGTAGAAAGGGTCTCTATGACATCTGTAAAGGAACTATATTCCAGTCTGTAAGGTACATGCGTCTGTGTCACTTGTAGACGAACCATAGTTCTGCCTGTATGAAAACTGTCTCTATGGCACTTCTAAGTAAACCTCATTATAGGTTACACTAAAAGTACCTCTATGACAACTATAGGTGAACACCAGTCCTGTCTGTATGACAAGTTTCAATCTGTTCTATGTAGCAATGCCTCTGTGATCCCTCCAGGTAAACCACAGGCTTGTCTGTATGGAATTCCTCTCTATGGCACCTCTAGGTAAACCACACTGAGAGGGCCTTAATGACACATCCGGGTAAACCACAGTCCTATCTCGAACTGGGGTGGCGGAGTGAGCTAAAGAATGATGATGGATTAAACCCAGATCAGTTGACTGGGGGTGAGTGCTTGCAATGTTCAACACTCCGTCCAGCATCCCCTTTGGTTTTGCTTTCTTTCGGCACAAGCCATAAAAGTGTGCAATATAAAAGATAAAAATGCCACAAATAGTGAAAAGGTTTCTCACATATAAACAACCAATAGTGCAAATTCCAGCAGAAACAAGCCTTGGAAATGCAAATGTCTTGCATTTGCTTGAGTTAGAGCTAATGGCTCTGTAAATGACAATGTCTTTTACCCCTGTGGTATGAAGTGTATGTCTGTGGTGTGTAGTGGAATTATGTGGGTCGGATTGGAATTGTTAGTTGTGGAATTGTGTGGTGTGGGATTGTGTGGTGTGGAGTGGATATGTGTAGTAGAATTATGAGCCATGGTGTGCTGTGGAATTACATGGATCGTAATTGTGGTATTGAGTGTACTGGAATTATGTGGAGTGGGATTGTCTGTTATTGAGTGCAATTATGTGGAATGATATTTTGTGTTGTGGAGTAGCATGTAGTGGAGTTTAATTGTGTGGTGTGCTGTTCAATTTTGTGGCAGGGTGTGTAATCCTGTGGTGTGGATTGGATCTATATGGTGTGTTGTGTAACTGTGTTGTTGAGTTGAATTATGTGTTTTGGTATCAAATTATGTGGTGTGGAATGGAAATGTGTGGAGTTGAATTGTGTGCTGTGGAACTGTTTGGTGTTGAGTGAAATTAAGCTGATTGGAATCATGTGGCATGGTGTGGAGTGCATTTATGTGGATCTTTGCTATGTGATAAGAGTGGTTTTATGTGGTGTGTATTTATGTGGTATTGAGTAGAGTATAATTATGTGGAGTTGAATTATGTTGAGTTGAGTGGTATTATGTGGAGTGTAATTATGTTGGGTGGTGTTGAATTGTGTGGTGTGGAATTGTGTGTCACACCAAACATCCAGGTATGCTACACAGAATGAACAATTTGAAGTTGCTCTCATATACCATAGAGATGGGCAAGAGGTGGGCTAGCCACTGAAAGCTTGAAAGCCACTAAAAGTTTTAAAGCCACTGAACAGCTCTAGACAGGCCCAGCTACCACTTTTTATTTAACTTCAACCCCAAACCAAGCTGAGCTGCTATCCACACACTACCCTTACAGGCAAAGAGTTAAAATCAATGCATTAGAATATGAGATACAATGGAGAGACGCATAGCTACCAATTTACTGAATGGCTTGTACAACCAGAACAAGCCCCTTGTCCAACACAATATCTCTTGCAAGTGAGAGAGCATGCGCTGACGCATGTGAGACCTAAACATTTGCAAAATCAATTGGCAACTCCGTTAAAGTCTCTTGTGCCTTATTTTCCATCAAAACGTGCTAAATTGGAAACTAATGTCCAACATGATCAGGATATTTACTGTGGTTTTAGCCAGTCAGGTTTGAAACAACACTTGGAATGTTTATGAATACCGAAAAAAGTTACAATGTTGTGCCTGCTTACCAAAAATTACATTATTTTACACCTTTGAGAACACCCATATCCCCAACCCTAATTTCAAAATATGTCACTGTTAAACATCGTTCTGACTTTCGGAGTATGCAGAGTGTTGAGTGACATTTACAAACACCACTTTCTCCTAATGTGGCTGCTGCATCAGCGTGCCTGGTTCGCCTTCCCATGAGTGCAGCTCAGTTACCTTGCCTAGGACGGAGTCCATGCATCGACGCCATTACTTCACTGCGTGCGGCACACAGTGCACAGGAGAAGTGCAAACAATGTGCAGTTCGACCTGACGCCCCTGCTCAGCCTCACAATCCCCAGCAGCACCCCTTGCACCAAGGCTCCACACCACCATGTCCTCCTCACCTTCCCTGCAGCCTCCCCTTGCAGTAACCCTTGTCCCTATGGGGCTCGGGCTCTCTGTGCTAAAGGGTCTCAGTCCCGTGGCTCAGGCAGATGCACCTGTCGGCACAGCAGGCGCGCAACACCCATTGGACTCACAGGGCTTCAGCCCCCCCCCCCGTCGTGTGTGGCAGCCCGGGCTGAGACACCTTCCCGGGCAAAAAAGCAGCCGCACCCGAGCACTTAACAGGTCTTTAAAAGACCATTTGCATGTTAATGAGGCCTCGCTGTTGTTTCACCCCTTCTAAGAGCCCCTGGAGCTCCACCCTGCCTATTGCTTAAAGTTCAGCCCCCCCGAAATTTTTGCTCAGCCCCCCCCGAAATTTTTGCTCAGCCCCCCCCCCGAAATGTGGCTCTAGTTGCGCCTCTGCGGCACAGCATCAGGTGCAGCATCAGGAAGCACGCAGACTCGCGGTAAAGGACGGGCCACCGCGAGGACGCACGGCAAAGACATGACGAATGACGCACAACAACAGAAAGTAAAACTGAAACTGGCCATGCTCCAGCAAATTAGAGTTGTGCGAGCATTAGATGTGGTCATGTGAGGAAGAAGTTGGGAGTGTCGAGGGAGTAGTGTTGAAGACCGTTCATTTTCCTTTCTTTGAGCTCTTATTTCATTGCTGCCCAGAGGCGAGTGACTGCAAAAGTGAGCACCCTGTAAAACTCCGTTCCGCCCGCGGTAGGCGGAGATGTTTGCTCAACTCCGCCCCAAAACACCCTCTGTGAACGCCGCCGACGGAGCGGGGTATTCCGCCCACGCTGTCAATGGATGGCACGCCTTCAATTGAGTTTAATTAAACCTGGCCAGGGTTAGACCGTGCAGACCATGTTATGTTAATCACCTACAACATTCCACTCTAAACATCGTCATGGTTTGTGCAGTGCAGAAGTATTTTTGTAGGGTCCATGTCATTTTGGAGTGTTGCCCTAGGTGGAACTGACACTTACAAGTGTTGGAACTGAGGAATGGGAGTGGGATGACCAATGGCAAGTCCTGAAACAATCCTCATTCGTGGATCTTCTTGCGTATTCACAGAGACAAGAAATCAGAGCTCCAGATTTCCTTGCCACATCACTAAGTGCCACAAAACCTGTGAAGGGTACATTAAGGACAGGGGGGAAAGAAGGACGAAGCTGAAGTGAGGGAGATGGGACTGACAAGTGAGAAATGACATGGTGGAATTAAGGGATGTGAGGAAAATGTACACAGAAGGAAAAGGGGGCTAAGAGGAGTTAGCATGAGTTGAAGCTGAGGGGAAAGGGTGGCAAAGAGCATGGCAAAGATAACACACAGGTAGAGAAAACATATTAGGGGGCAGATAGGGGGGAAAAGGGTGGGATGGAGAAAACCAACGGTGTGAATGCCAAAATGAGGAGAGATGAATATCTAAAAGGGGAAGGAAAAAGAAGGGGGCAGCGAGGAGGGGGGCAGCTAGGAGGAAAAAGGGTGCAGAGGAGACAAAAGGAATAAGAGGCGAAAGAAGACATGGGGTAAAAGAAGCTGAAAGAATCGGACATTTGTGGAGGGGGAAATAGGAAATGGTCATAAGAGGCAGAAAAGGGGCAGAGAGGGGAAAATGGGTGCAGCGTCAGCAAACGGGGGTAGGGTGGGCAGAGGGGAAGACAAATGAGGGCAGTAAGAAGGAAGAGAGGACAGAGAGCAGATAACACAGAACATCTGGGAGGAATAGAGAAGGACGCAGAGATTGCAGCAACGTGAGATTTCAAGAAATTGTTTATAGCGAATGTTAAGGACAAGAGCGAGGAAACCACGGACAAGAAAAGTTTCAGCGTTCCAGGCATTCAGCAGTTTTCATGCGGGGGGGCTTGCAAATCAGGAACAAGAACAGAGCAATAACAAGATAATAAAAGGAAAGCAACAGATGTCTACATGGCGGTCAAAGGCGCCACATTCTTCCAGTCCAACACTGAATATGCAAAGATCAAATGATAACTACCAAATGCTCTGCTGTCTCTGTTAGCTTCCACCATTTGACTCAGGTGCTCTTAATAACAGGAAGTGCATGGCTACCTGATGAAGCAAAGGCATGGACGAAGGACTAGGGAAACAGACACCTGCCTTGACCACTATCATCAGATCGCAAATACGACGGCCAGTTTCAGTTTCAAAGTTAAAAACAACAAACGTGCTGAAACATGGAGCGCGGCGTCTGTGAAGCGGCGGGCACATTGATGAAGATAAACATGCTGCTCTCATTGATAATAAGTGTGCAACAAATAGAAAGTGGTGCAGTCGTCTGATCTGGCCCCTTGCAGAACCATGCTGAAACATAAAGCGAAGTGTCCGTGAAGCAGGCACCGCATAAAGCTTCAAAGTAAAAAAAGAAAGCATGCTGAAACATGATTAGAAAGGGGCGTGGTCTACCGAACCGGGCCCTTGCAGAAACAAGCTAAAACATGAAGTGTGGCATTCGTGAAGCGGGTGCCGCACTCAGCTTCAAAGTAAAAAAAATGTGCGCTGAAACATAAAGCACAGCGTCTGTGAAGCGGGCGCCAGACTGATCAAGATAAAGAGCGTGTTTCAGTGTTTCACTTGCCGTGAATGGGGTGCCGCCCTGAGTGCGAAGTGTTCAGTGTCAATGTAAAAATAAGTTCCATAATAAGGTCATACAATAAATAGCACAAGTGGAAGAGGACAAGTCCTGGGGGTGATCCATGGGAGTCAACAATTGAGAAAAAAGGTGGGACAAGCAGAAACCATTATCCAGTTAGAGGCAATGTTTTTTAAAGTACACTGACAAAAGGCAATCAGAAGCTGGAGGCGGGCTGTAAGCCCTCTGACTGAATACAGCATGTCGAGAGACAGCGCATGTACTGCCTAGGCTCGAACTAAAAAAGGATCACCATGACCCATGTCCTGACGCGTTTCGGGCCTTGCGCTGCAGTCTGCCTATGAGTAAGGGCGTCAGGCCCGAAACGCGTCAGGACATCACTGAGGTGTGTTTTGCCAACGGACTTTCCCTGATTTGACCGGCTTGCTGCGAGTGCGTTCCGCAATGTGGTAAACCCTTTTCTTTCAAATAACACAGCCCTGCCTGGTCGTGGGACGACACCACCGCTTACATGAGCGGGTCCGCTGCTGTCTATTGGTAACAGTGGCATATGGAGCAGCGAGTGACTGTGTTTACTGGGGGAAAATTTCAGGAGGTGAAACCATGGAAATTACAGAACTTTGTCAGTGCGAGAGACCGGCAGCCCACTTGGGCGTCATGTTAAAAGACTTCCCTTCCCAGAATGCTTTGCTATCTTACTCACTTGATTGATATGCAAATAAAAGGAGGTGGAATTTATGGGAGCCTGATATGCTGGTCATTTGCGCTGCAGTCTGCCTATGAGTAAGGGCGTCAGGCCAGAAACGCGTCAGGACATCACTGAGGTTTGTTTTGCCAACGGACTTTACCTGATTTGACCGGCTTGCTGCGAGTGCGTCCCGCAATGTGGTAAACCCTTTTCTTTCATATATATATATATATTCACTGAAAAAACCATAGGTTTCAGGGGTGTTATAGTTAGCTGGACTTTTCACTTGTACAAAACCATTGAAATTCCCCCGTTATAGTTAGTTCAGCTAACTATAACTCGGGCGCCCACAATGCACTGCTGATGACGTCACATATTACATCACTCATGACATGGTCAGTGACATCACTCATGACATCACTGATGACATCTCAAATGACATCACTGATGACATCACTGATGACATCATCCAGTGAATGTGTGTTTTTCTGAAAATTAAATATGTTTTATATATGTATATCTCAAGGTCGATGGAAGAATAAATGGGTATATAAGTGTCTAAATGGATGATTTGTTTTTGAAAAATTGATTGTGTAACTGACTGATTAAGTGTATCATAGTGAATACATGGCTTAGTGAGTAATGTTTAAATATGTAAATATCTGTATCAGTCTCTCACTTTGTGTATAAGTGGCTGCATGGGTTGGTGAGTAGCTACATGGGTGTCTATATAGGTTATTAGTTGGTTTTTTGAGTATCAGTCTGAGTGTCTGCATGGTTCGGTGGGGGGTATTACGTAGTGCATAGGTGCATGAATGAGTGACTCACTGTTTGTATGTGTTGAACACAGCATGTGTGCAGGACTGTATGGGTGGATGAGTGTGTGTATGGGTGTGTTAGTGAGTGAATGACTGTCTCAGTAGTGTCTTTATGAGTAACTACATATGTTTTAAACTAGTATATGTGACTATTGGTGTATATATGTGAGTATATGTGAGAGTGAGAGATTGAAAGAGTTCCTGTATGAATAAGTATGTGTTTCTATAAGTGATTGTTTAAAAGACTAAGTATGTGTAAGTTTCCGTAGAAGTAAGTATGGTGGTGTGTGTATAACTGTATATGCAAGTAAATGTATGTTTGATTCTTTATTAGCATGAGTGACTATGTGTGTGAGTAACTCTATGGATGAGTGGCATTGTGTAACAGGATGTATAGGTGTATGAGTACATATGATGAGTGAGTACATGTATGAGTGACTGTATAGGACTGTTGGTGAATGAGTGGATGTGTATGTGGATCTTAGAATTACTGAAGAGGTTGTTGTAACTGGTATTGGTATGTCCATTGTTTTGAAAATTTTAGTCTCTATTTTTGAATGTGTGTATCAAAGGTTATATTAGGGTGAGAGGAGGTCTGCCACTCTATCACAAGGATGATGTCATCAGTGATGTCATCAGTGATGTCATTTGAGATGTCATCAGTGATGTCATGAGTGATGTCACTGACCATGTCATGAGTGATGTAATATGTGACGTCATCAGCAGTGCATTGTGGGCGCCCGAGTTATAGTTAGCTGAACTAACTATAACGGGGGAATTTCAATGGTTTTGTACAAGTGAAAAGTCCAGCTAACTATAACACCCCTGAAACCTATGGTTTTTTCAGTGAATTTCTGAGGTTTTTTAAATGCTAATTCCTAACTATAACGTGCCTGAAACCTATGGTTTTTTCTGTGAATTTCAAAGGTTTTTTAAATGCTAATTTCTAACTATGCCTACAGAGATAGGACATGTGAAGAAAGAAGAAAAATGCACAGAAAGAAACAAAAGAAGTGCAGAAAGAAGCAACAGAAGTCCTCAAATACGAAGATAAGTGCAGGAAGAAGGATAACGTGCAGAAAGAACAAAAAGAAGAGCAGAAAGAAGCCTTGTTGCAAAATCATCCTGTACCCTCAACTTTTTCAGACGGATACTGGTGGTAACTGAGCCTGACTAACCAGTCCTAGAGCCAGTGCTATGTTAAAAGACACTTAGAATACAGTGAAAACACCTACATACACTAGGGAACATTATGCGTTGGGGTCCCCCTGTGATTAGCATGACCTCCTCTGTAAGCCCCTAGTATATAAGAGGGCATGGGGATTAAAACTACCTCTTAAAACAGGCCACAGGGCGTTTTTGCACACGTTAACTCAGGCCCCGTCCCCTCCCTTCACCACTGTGTAAACACGCCCTGTGTCCGTTTTTAGTTGGGAGATTAAGTTCATTTGAATCCTGAGGGTCCCTGGGGTCCAACTAGCCCACTAGGTACCTCCAGTAAGTGCCACAGAGCTGCGTTGCAGAGAGGTGTAAAAAGTGGCACGGCCTGGACCACCTCTCTGCAATGCAGCTCAGTGGCGCTTACTGGAAGCACTTGGTGGGCTAGTTAGCCCCCAGGGGCCCTCAGTATTGAAGGGAAATTATATCCCCAATTTAAAACGTGCCATAGTGCGTGTTTGCACATGTCACCTCAGGCCCCGTCCCCTCCCTTCACCACTGTGTAAACGCGCCCTGTGGCTGTTCTAAGTTGAGAGATTAAGTCCCCTTGAATCCTAAGGGTCCCTAGGGTCAAACTATACCACTAGGTACCTCCAGTAAGCGCCACAGAGCCTATGTTATAAAGCACAGCGCTATGCCATACATATTACAATCTGGGATCCATATCTTTCTCACAGTGCATATGCAACCTTACACTCCCCAGCACATATTTTATATTACAACTTTAGAGACTAGTTAGGTTACACAACACTGCCCTGTGCATATTACACTCCAAGGCGCATATCGCATAGCACGCGCTAGTGCCTGTGCTATCTCGCGCACTCCAATGAATCTATCATTGCGCACAATGTATTGCATATTATATTTCACGCCTGGTTCATCTTATATCACACTTTTTGGTGCATAGTTTATACCATACACTATATCTAGTTTTCATTTTCAATCGTGCTCTCAGGACTATGTTCTATATAACACTGTGTTCACATACCCTTTTCATTTTGCGATAGGGGGTGGAGGGTCAGGGGGTGTTTCTGCGAAGTGAGCCCGGAGTCACAGTCACAAACGTCCTCTTCTTCCTGAATAAAAGTGAGATTATGCTGCATACTTGTTCATATTTTAAGTAGTTCGCACAGACACAATGTTTTAAAAACAATAAAGTTCCTAATACCCGCCTTCTCTGAACAGTTAGCTTGCTGCCCCATCCCCTTCCTCCCTATCCTCTGTTGTGTGAATCCATGGACTAGCCTCCTCCCTCCTGCCATGCATGGTCTGATGTGCTGCCACTGCCCTCAGTATGATGCACCAGTCCACTCCTCCTGCCCTCCATTGCCCAATTCTATGCCCCATCATTGACCTCCTGCTTAAACTCTGTGCTTAGCTTGCTGCCCCTATTCTCCTTCCCCCTGCCCTCCGATGTCTTTGTGCATGCCCCTGCTCCATCCTTTTTGCCCACCATGTCCCATGGACCTGCCACTCCTATCTACTCTGAGTGTTCTGTTGAGCTGCCACTCCCCTCCCACCTGCCTAGCATTGTCAGATGACTGTAACCTGTCCCTGTCACCTCCACCCTGCCTGTCCACATGCCATGCCCCTATCCTCTTCCTCCTGTCCTACATGGTCCATTGTACTGCCACATCCTTCTGCCCTCCCTGGTCTGTTGTGCTGCAGCTGCTCCTCCTGCCTGCCCCGTGTGGTCTGTTGTGAGGTCCCTTCCCCTGAACTTTCTTGTCTGTGCACAGGTCCTGACCCTCCCTTCTATCCTCCATCGTCCTTTGTGCATGCCCCTCCACCCTCTTTCTTGCCCATCATAGCCATTGTGCTGCCACTAACCCTCCCACTTGCCATGCATGGTCTTCTGTGCTGCCATGGCCCCTCCCACCTTCCCTGTGTGGTCAGTTAGCTGCCCCTGACCCCCTCCCACCTTCCCTCCATGGTCTGTGTGTATGCCATCACAGTCTCACTGTTGCTCTTCATGGTGTGTCTTGCTTCTAGTGCCCATCCTGCCTGACCTCCATGGCTATCTTGCTGCTCCTGCCCTGCCCCCTTGCCCCCAGCCCTACTCCCTCCCTCCTGGCTTGTCTGTTCCATTGTAATGCCCCTGATCCGTCCCTCCTGCCCTTTATGGTCTGTTATGCTGCAGCTTTCTCTCCTGTCTGTCCATTATGGTCAGCTAGCTACCATTGCCTCTTGCCCCTCTGTTCTCTGTTGTCCATGTGCATAGTCCTGTCCCCTCCCTCTTGCTTTCTATGGATTGTTGTGCTGCACTCCCGTGTGGTGTATTGTGCTGCTGCAAACCCTGATGCCTGCCCTGCAGGGTCAGTTTGGTGCACCTCTCCATGTCCCTCCTGTCCTCTGTTATCCAAGTCCATGTCCCTATCCCATTTCCTTCCATGATCCAATGTACCATACTTGCGAACATTTTGAACTTGGTAAGAGGGAGATTTTGAAAAAAAACTGGGGTATTGATTTTCCCCTTTGAGTTACATTGAAAAAGAGGATATTGTAGACAGGAGACAGATCAAATAAAGCCCATTTGAGCTTAAAAACATTGGACGTTTCCTGGCTGAATCGGGTCTGTTGGCATGTATGGTTGTACTACCATTGCCTCTTCCTTCTGCCCACAATGGTCTATTACATTGCCACAGGCTTGAAGGAGGGTAGATTTTGTATCACAGGGGGCCCCTGGCCCGTTCTGTCCACACCTGAAGTATGAGACCCTTGTCCTTGCCCTGCCAGCTGCATTTGTAGGCCGTATTAAATTGACCAGCGGGTCCTGTGTTGCTATATAATTATCCTGAGACATCCTTACCACTCAGCCAGTATAAAACCCCTGTGTAGGCCCTTCTGTTCAATATGTAGGCCTCTTTGTTAAATTGACCATAGCTCTGCAATTTTAGTGTATAGCAGTCTGAAGGCAGGTCTGCGAGGCCTTCTGCTCCAAACCAGTAGCCCCCACCCTACCCGAGTGCTCCGTGCTCGGTATCAAAGTTCAACATCCCCCTGAAGCTGTCGCCATACAGTAGGCTGCATCCTGGACTGGTACTTGCTTCCTGGGCAGGTTTCCCGCTTTTAAGGAAGTGGCAACCGCAGAGCGTCAGGTTAGGAGAACTGAGGAGATTTTATACATGAATATATTGAATTCCCGTACAATACCCATTATTTTCTGCTTGCTCTATGGAACTTACGAAAAGCGATTGGCCTGAGAGACTGACCTTTTCACCCAGTCCATTGTCAGCATTAAGTGGGTAAATGACGAAATGTCTGGTAAAATCTGCAGACGAAGCTTTTGGGTAGCATACGTAGGTAGATGTAGCGTGCAAAGGAGCCCACAAAATGATATAAAAAGGGAGCACCCACAGATATCGACGGACTACCTCGCCGTCTGTATGTAGGTTAACAGGCAGTGCAGGTTTTCCCCAAGAGCTGGGAGCTCTTGTCTTCCTTTGCTTAAAATGTCTTACTCTGCTTTGCTTGAAGTATCTTATTCTATTTTACCTATATGAAATGTCATGTTATGTTTAACCATTGTTCTCTTTACTTTAGCATTTAAAAGATTTTGTATTGTAATTGCAGGAATGCTTGCTCTAAGAGTAAACGTGAGTGTTCCTAGGTAACATTTTCCTTGGTGTAACTTGTTTCTCATGATGCATTTATAGATGTGTTTTCTCTCTCTCTCTGTCAGTACATTAATTGAGATACAGAGAATATCATGACAGCTGTATGATTATCTGGATTCTGTATTTTGTACTTTATGTCTCTATTCTGCGGTTTCTTTGAAGTTGCATCTTCTCATTAAACTGCCATTGTATTCTGCCTCCAATTCCATGTCTCATATGTCTGTTTTCTTCATTTTTGGAGCAAGCGTTCCTAGGCACCCCGGCTCAAATTAAGGTGCCCCTTTTGTCCCTGACTCACTCTCCTGCTCAGTTCTGTGGTGGCTCCCGGGGATCTGGGGACCGCCCCTAGCTTCCTTGACCCGTAATAGATCTTGCCTCCAACAGCCTCTCTTGCAAGTCCTGTATTATTGGTTTGTTGCCCCTGCCCCCCTTTCCACTGCCCTCCATAGTCTGTTGTGCTTCCACGGCCCTTCCTGCCTGCTCAGTGTGGTTAAATTGTTGCCTTTGCACCCTCCTACCTGCCTTCAATTTTCAGAGTCCGTGCCCCTGGCCTCTGCCTCTCAACAGTATCCTAATGAACAACTAGATTGCTAACATTCTATATTTATCACAAAAGTGTGGAACGCCTGACATCATCTTGATGTAATCAAAACTGTAATACCTAGAGCATTTCCTTTAGAAATTACATATATGAGAGGGTCTTATTGGCATCAAAATTATGGTTAGTGCTCTAAAAGGCTAAAATAAGGACATATTTTCTGAGTTTTCAAATAGCGACAAAGCACTTTTAAATTATTTGTTATCTTTATGTTTTTTTATCCAGTTGACCACTTGATTAAATGTTGCACTTAGGGGAGATGATGTGGTGTTACTTCCAGAACTGCAGACTTTGCAACTGGGGAACCAGGTTGAAGTTTCTGCTTCAGCTCGACATTCTGTGATTCTGGTCAAATCACTTAGTTTCCCCATGTCTACAACCAAAATGAATGTGTTCTTGTGTGATGTAACCAATGCTCATGTAAAGCACTCCAATACCTGACAAGTCTGCACTATATAACACTGCAAAAACACAAAATAATAAGTGTTTTGCACACTTCTGTCATTGGGCTATATTTGGGCTACATCTGGGTGATTTTGGGCTACATTTGGGCTCTTTTGTCTCCGGTGGCCATCTTGGGAGATTTATTTGTTATGAAGTTTCCTAATTTCCTCATGTACTGCAGTCTCCTCAGTAGGAAATGATTTCAGTTTTTTACTTTGATTCCATCATGAAGGTATTCAGATATGTCACACATTTGCCATAAATTCTGAATGTTAGCACTCTAGTTGCTCATTAGATCATTGTAGTAAAACTACTGCACCATGGAAGTCTGCTCCTGGTATTAAAAGTGCATGTTTCAGTCTGCATGTCAGAATTTTTTTAATGAAATAGAAGAGGATTTGAGAAGTCACTCAAAATGTGCCCTCATTTTCTTTCTTCAGCATTAATCATAATTTCTATGGCAAAATGAACCTCCTCATTGTGTTCCTTTTTAAATTAAATGTTTTAAGTGTTACCAGTTTATTCCAATCAAGATGGCTTCAGGTGTGCCATACTTTTGTCATAATGAAGACAGTAAGCGCTCTAGTTGTTTTTAAGAACATTCTGGGACATTCTGTCATTGGGCTATACTTGGGCTACATCTGGGTGATATTTGGGCTACATTTGGGCTCTTTTGTCTCTGGTGGCCATCTTGGGAGACTTATTTGTTATGAAGTTTCCTAATTTCCTCATTTACTGCAGTCTCCTCAGTAGGAAATACTTTCAGTTTTTTACTTTGATTCCATCAAGAAGGCATTCAGATGTGTCACACATTTGCCATAAATTCAGAATGTTAGCATTCTTTTTGCTCATTAGATCACTGTAGTAAAGCTACTGCTCACCAGGGAAAACTGCTGCTGGTATTGAAAGTGCATGTTTCAGTCTGCATGTCAGAATTTTTTAATGAAATAGAAGAGGATTTGAGAAGTCACTCAAAATGTGCCCTAATTTTTCTTTCTGCAGCACTAATCATACTTTTTATTGAAAAATGAACCCCCTCATTTTGTTCCTTTTTAAATTAAATGTTTTAAGAGTTACCACTTTAATCCAAGCAAGATGGCTTCAGGTGTGCCATACGTTTATCATAAGTAGGACTGTTAGCGCTCTAGTAGTTCTTTGGAACACTCTGGGAAGCTGCAGTAGAACACAAAGGAATCAACTGACAGTCTCTGCCCTTGTTGGATGTACATGTTTTACTGAGAATGTCAGACTTCATTCTCACAAGACTGAGAAAGATAATGTGAATTTACAGAAAATAAGCTCTCAGTTTAGCCTATAGATCACCTTCCAAACCTCTGTGGTAAAAGCATGAGAAAATATTTTTCTCTCAATCATGATATCCCAGCAGAAGGCTTTTTCACATGGTGAAATCACCTTAGAACATACCACAATTCCTAAAATGAGTATGGTACCATCAACAAATGATTTATAATGTAACTAAAGTCTTAAAACCTTCTATTAACTGCAATGCTTTTTAATGAGGTGCTATCATGTATATTGGTCCCAAGATGGCTGCCAACACTTCTTGGATGAAGTGCTGACAGCCAATCAGATCTCAGGATGAGATGTGTGTTTAGGCTCCGCCCACATATATATATGCTTTTAAATGCTATTTTCTCAGGATCTACTGAACAGATTTACACCAAACCTACAAAAGGCACTTCCTTGACCTAGGGACTACCTCTCTGCCAAATTTCTAGTAATTCTGTTCAGCCGTTCGGGCTGTAGCTCTGTCTAAAGGTCCTATGGAAAAATGCATGGGAAAAACGCGTTTTGGGACCCCCCTTTTATCTCAGCCCCCGCTTGACGAATCCCCCCGAGACTTTCAGGGTAGGAGCGGAGCGTAGCGCCCCACCTATTTTGAGAAATTCGCGAGGATTCATCGACCGGCGCCAAAGTTATTCAAAATAGAATGTTGCGGATTTCCTATGGAAACGTGGTCCTAACTATAACTATCTACTGGCGACCGCCAGTAGATAATATATATATATATATATATATATATATATATATATATGAAAGTTCCACAAGTTGCCCAAAGACGAAGCGCACTCGCACCAGAACAAATAACTCTGCAGCACACCAACAGACAGCGTGTCAGTTCCTTTTGATAATATTGCCCAACGCGTTTCAGATTCATACATCCTTGTTCACGGGCAGCAGCATTAGAAACCACAATGATCTCAAGGGACTCTCAATAAATACCCATTTTAATGTTGATTCTCATCAGGTGAGTCCATGGTGAATACCAAGCATTGTGGGATAGGTAGTCCCGATTATGATAATACTTCACAATGCCGCTAAATACATCTTGCCATTTTAGTAAACCATGATAAGTTTGGAAAACACACGGTGCTGTGATGCGCTAAATACCGCAATCTGGTGCTCTGCCAGGCTCCACTGTAATGAGGCCCCAGATCCGCTTTTCAGATATCAACGGTGGTGCAGCTTCCACGGCAGGGCTGCCGTGCATATGAAAGTTCCACAAGTTGCCCAAAGACGAAGCGCACTCGCACCAGAACAAATAACTCTGCAGCACACCAACAGACAGCGTGTCAGTTCCTTTTGATAATATTGCCCAACGCGTTTCAGATTCATACATCCTTGTTCACGGGCAGCAGCATTAGAAACCACAATGATCTCAAGGGACTCTCAATAAATACCCATTTTAATGTTGATTCTCATCAGGTGAGTCCATGGTGAATACCAAGCATTGTGGGATAGGTAGTCCCGATTATGATAATACTTCACAATGCCGCTAAATACATCTTGCCATTTTAGTAAACCATGATAAGTTTGGAAAACACACGGTGCTGTGATGCGCTAAATACCGCAATCTGGTGCTCTGCCAGGCTCCACTGTAATGAGGCCCCAGATCCGCTTTTCAGATATCAACGGTGGTGCAGCTTCCACGGCAGGGCTGCCGTGCATATGAAAGTTCCACAAGTTGCCCAAAGACGAAGCGCACTCGCACCAGAACAAATAACTCTGCAGCACACCAACAGACAGCGTGTCAGTTCCTTTTGATAATATTGCCCAACGCGTTTCAGATTCATACATCCTTGTTCACGGGCAGCAGCATTAGAAACCACAATGATCTCAAGGGACTCTCAATAAATACCCATTTTAATGTTGATTCTCATCAGGTGAGTCCATGGTGAATACCAAGCATTGTGGGATAGGTAGTCCCGATTATGATAATACTTCACAATGCCGCTAAATACATCTTGCCATTTTAGTAAACCATGATAAGTTTGGAAAACACACGGTGCTGTGATGCGCTAAATACCGCAATCTGGTGCTCTGCCAGGCTCCACTGTAATGAGGCCCCAGATCCGCTTTTCAGATATCAACGGTGGTGCAGCTTCCACGGCAGGGCTGCCGTGCATATGAAAGTTCCACAAGTTGCCCAAAGACGAAGCGCACTCGCACCAGAACAAATAACTCTGCAGCACACCAACAGACAGCGTGTCAGTTCCTTTTGATAATATTGCCCAACGCGTTTCAGATTCATACATCCTTGTTCACGGGCAGCAGCATTAGAAACCACAATGATCTCAAGGGACTCTCAATAAATACCCATTTTAATGTTGATTCTCATCAGGTGAGTCCATGGTGAATACCAAGCATTGTGGGATAGGTAGTCCCGATTATGATAATACTTCACAATGCCGCTAAATACATCTTGCCATTTTAGTAAACCATGATAAGTTTGGAAAACACACGGTGCTGTGATGCGCTAAATACCGCAATCTGGTGCTCTGCCAGGCTCCACTGTAATGAGGCCCCAGATCCGCTTTTCAGATATCAACGGTGGTGCAGCTTCCACGGCAGGGCTGCCGTGCATATGAAAGTTCCACAAGTTGCCCAAAGACGAAGCGCACTCGCACCAGAACAAATAACTCTGCAGCACACCAACAGACAGCGTGTCAGTTCCTTTTGATAATATTGCCCAACGCGTTTCAATGCTTGGTATTCACCATGGACTCACCTGATGAGAATCAACATTAAAATGGGTATTTATTGAGAGTCCCTTGAGATCATTGTGGTTTCTAATGCTGCTGCCCGTGAACAAGGATGTATGAATCTGAAACGCGTTGGGCAATATTATCAAAAGGAACTGACACGCTGTCTGTTGGTGTGCTGCAGAGTTATTTGTTCTGGTGCGAGTGCGCTTCGTCTTTGGGCAACTTGTGGAACTTTCATATGCACGGCAGCCCTGCCGTGGAAGCTGCACCACCGTTGATATCTGAAAAGCGGATCTGGGGCCTCATTACAGTGGAGCCTGGCAGAGCACCAGATTGCGGTATTTAGCGCATCACAGCACCGTGTGTTTTCCAAACTTATCATGGTTTACTAAAATGGCAAGATGTATTTAGCGGCATTGTGAAGTATTATCATAATCGGGACTACCTATCCCACAATGCTTGGTATTCACCATGGACTCACCTGATGAGAATCAACATTAAAATGGGTATTTATTGAGAGTCCCTTGAGATCATTGTGGTTTCTAATGCTGCTGCCCGTGAACAAGGATGTATGAATCTGAAACGCGTTGGGCAATATTATCAAAAGGAACTGACACGCTGTCTGTTGGTGTGCTGCAGAGTTATTTGTTCTGGTGCGAGTGCGCTTCGTCTTTGGGCAACTTGTGGAACTTTCATATGCACGGCAGCCCTGCCGTGGAAGCTGCACCACCGTTGATATCTGAAAAGCGGATCTGGGGCCTCATTACAGTGGAGCCTGGCAGAGCACCAGATTGCGGTATTTAGCGCATCACAGCACCGTGTGTTTTCCAAACTTATCATGGTTTACTAAAATGGCAAGATGTATTTAGCGGCATTGTGAAGTATTATCATAATCGGGACTACCTATCCCACAATGCTTGGTATTCACCATGGACTCACCTGATGAGAATCAACATTAAAATGGGTATTTATTGAGAGTCCCTTGAGATCATTGTGGTTTCTAATGCTGCTGCCCGTGAACAAGGATGTATGAATCTGAAACGCGTTGGGCAATATTATCAAAAGGAACTGACACGCTGTCTGTTGGTGTGCTGCAGAGTTATTTGTTCTGGTGCGAGTGCGCTTCGTCTTTGGGCAACTTGTGGAACTTTCATATGCACGGCAGCCCTGCCGTGGAAGCTGCACCACCGTTGATATCTGAAAAGCGGATCTGGGGCCTCATTACAGTGGAGCCTGGCAGAGCACCAGATTGCGGTATTTAGCGCATCACAGCACCGTGTGTTTTCCAAACTTATCATGGTTTACTAAAATGGCAAGATGTATTTAGCGGCATTGTGAAGTATTATCATAATCGGGACTACCTATCCCACAATGCTTGGTATTCACCATGGACTCACCTGATGAGAATCAACATTAAAATGGGTATTTATTGAGAGTCCCTTGAGATCATTGTGGTTTCTAATGCTGCTGCCCGTGAACAAGGATGTATGAATCTGAAACGCGTTGGGCAATATTATCAAAAGGAACTGACACGCTGTCTGTTGGTGTGCTGCAGAGTTATTTGTTCTGGTGCGAGTGCGCTTCGTCTTTGGGCAACTTGTGGAACTTTCATATGCACGGCAGCCCTGCCGTGGAAGCTGCACCACCGTTGATATCTGAAAAGCGGATCTGGGGCCTCATTACAGTGGAGCCTGGCAGAGCACCAGATTGCGGTATTTAGCGCATCACAGCACCGTGTGTTTTCCAAACATCATGGTTTACTAAAATGGCAAGATGTATTTAGCGGCATTGTGAAGTATTATCATAATCGGGACTACCTATCCCACAATGCTTGGTATTCACCATGGACTCACCTGATGAGAATCAACATTAAAATGGGTATTTATTGAGAGTCCCTTGAGATCATTGTGGTTTCTAATGCTGCTGCCCGTGAACAAGGATGTATGAATCTGAAACGCGTTGGGCAATATTATCAAAAGGAACTGACACGCTGTCTGTTGGTGTGCTGCAGAGTTATTTGTTCTGGTGCGAGTGCGCTTCGTCTTTGGGCAACTTGTGGAACTTTCATATGCACGGCAGCCCTGCCGTGGAAGCTGCACCACCGTTGATATCTGAAAAGCGGATCTGGGGCCTCATTACAGTGGAGCCTGGCAGAGCACCAGATTGCGGTATTTAGCGCATCACAGCACCGTGTGTTTTCCAAACTTATCATGGTTTACTAAAATGGCAAGATGTATTTAGCGGCATTGTGAAGTATTATCATAATCGGGACTACCTATCCCACAATGCTTGGTATTCACCATGGACTCACCTGATGAGAATCAACATTAAAATTGGTATTTATTGAGAGTCCCTTGAGATCATTGTGGTTTCTAATGCTGCTGCCCGTGAACAAGGATGTATGAATCTGAAACGCGTTGGGCAATATTATCAAAAGGAACTGACACGCTGTCTGTTGGTGTGCTGCAGAGTTATTTGTTCTGGTGCGAGTGCGCTTCGTCTTTGGGCAACTTGTGGAACTTTCATATATATATATATATATATATATTGGAAAAAATGGAGTTCCTAAACCTATGCTTACTATTTCCATAAATGGGTATCAGAATCCTTTCAGTAGGCCACAGGGCTTGCAAGGATTACTGGTCCCATCGTGGTGGTTGAGGCCTTTTACTCCTGATTATTCCGGGGCCCTAACTATTATGGATTCTGAGCAACTGGCCAAGTACCCCTTCTGCACTTGACTTTCAGTTGTAACCGTGGTCGAACAGTGCAAAGCTCCCTCAGGGGATAAATGTGTACACAGATTAGTGAACATGGGCTCACAATTCAAAATGCATGCAACAACATCAATAAATCAGTGTCCAGCCAAATACTTTTAAGAAAAAGAGAAGTATTGTATTTCTACCGATACCATGCAAAGGAAGAATACTATATTCACAAACAATTACACAGTCCTCCCCTTGAGGTTGTAGCTCTAGTGTCTATCTGGTGATTCCCTGTCCCATTCTCTCCTCGTGTTAGTGATCATGGTTATTCCCCATTCACTATTAATAACATCCAGGGTGTGCCCCATAAGTATTCCGAATCTCAAGAATCCTCTACGACTCTAATTTAAAGTCAATAGTATTCAAGCGCACACATGCTTGATTTAGAAGCAAGGCCCCCTTTGGCCATCAGGCCCAAAACAAGTCTTACCCGCACCAGCAGGAGGAAAGTGTTCAGAGTCCTGGAGTGCCCCCATCCATGGGTGCTCTCAGCGGCTCCAGGCCAACTCATGTGAGTTGGCCACATGCAGACTCAGTGTCTGCACTCAGCAGGCGCAGTACCTCTCACTCCCGGTCACACTCCTTCAGCGATCGGAAGTTTCCTGCGGCTTCCCCTGTGTGGTAAGTGTTTTCACCTGGGGATGACTACTACAATCCTGCTTTTGATCTCATGCTTGGGTGATGGTTCTTCCACAGCATCCTCACTTATCCTACGGGGTGGACCAGTCGCTGTCCTTGGTGCTTCCCGTGGCCTTCTTCGACACACAGGGTCACTCCTGCTCACTTTCCACAGGCTCTGGCCCGGTCAACTTGGCACAGTTATCCACGGCAGCTCCCCGGCACACTGTGTTGCTCCACTGAAAAAACACAAAGCTTAGACCCTTAGCTCACTGCAGTTTTGCATCACATCGGTCTCTTCTGGCTTACAAGGTCACCGCACCACTGTCACACACGGTTTCGGCCCTTACTGCAAGGCAATCTTTACCACGACAACCCCTCATGGCATACGGGATCGC
The DNA here is from genome assembly GCF_964204655.1 of Triturus cristatus. NCBI lineage: Eukaryota > Metazoa > Chordata > Amphibia > Caudata > Salamandridae > Triturus > Triturus cristatus. The sequence continues at coordinate 843,067,242 of NC_140580.1, read as the reverse complement.
TGCACCACTAGCACGCAAGGCTTTGGCCCTTACCACATGGCAGTCTGTACCCTGGCTATCTTCATGGTGGCCCTACTCTGGCATACATGGCTCGCAGACTCAGACCTACATATAAACAATGACCTGATCGGGCAGCAGCAGTTTCCTCACACCTCGCACATGGAGTCCACTTGACAGAGGCCCCAACTTGACTCTCTGCCCCCCAGCACTCACCTCTTTCTCATTGGGTACACTGGTATTGGCCAGTAAGCAGGCACTGGTGCTCCAGGGCATATGGTCTTGCATTCCCAAGGTAATGTCCCCTCATCCAGCAGGGAGGCTAATAGACTCCGGCCCCCAGTCCTGGTCACGAGCAGAAGTATTGCAGAGCTCCTCCTTCTCACACAGATGGTCAGGCGGCTTGGCAGATGACAAGTTTTGGGGTCTCAACCTTCCCTTTCCTATAGTCTATTTACAGACACCAAATGTGAATTAGGGTCTGAGTCTTTGAAGTTTTCTGTTGGGGTGCTTCTTCTTTTGAAGTGCATGCTCCTCTGCTCCATGTTCCTCTGATATGCAGTTTGTCACAGAAGGGATATCTCAAAGCTGATACTCCCATAACACAGGCCATGGGAGTGACTAGAGTTCACACCTGGATGTCAGCGACAGTGATATGTGCATCATATGTGCAAGTTTAGCCCAAGGTTCCCAGCCCTACTCTTCATGATCTCTGTATCCTTTCTGTACTGTACCACTCACAAGCTCACATACACCCAGCACATGCACCTATCATCCCACCCACTGCACCCTTCATGTATTGTACTAGTCACAGGTACACAAACACCCAGCAAATACATTTATCCTGCATGCTCTGTACACCACTACATCCTTCAGGTACTGTACCACTCATGGGAACATGTACTTCCAGCACATGCAAACACTATGCATGCACTACTTAGTACAGCACTATCACTGTATTGTACCTTTACCCAGGCACATTTACACCCAGCGCAGATACACAGCTTCTGTGCTGCTCAGCACTTCATAGCACACAAGAGCGGAACTTTAAAAAGTGATTGAGCCTGTAGGCCTCAATCCAGTGACACAGGTTAAAATGGCCCTATTCAATCCTGCTAATAACTACATGGTATGTTGCAACCACTATACTTGTGCTGCTTTACTCCTGGAGAAGGCAGTAGCCTTCTACCACTGTGAGGGTTACGCTTGGATGCCCTTTCTTGGTCGAACCAGACTGGAATGTGTGACACATGCCTATATATGGCGCACACACATGATCCATGTCCGCCTATGACAAAAAAATCTGCATGAGGCATCCATACATCAGAACAGTTGGGCACTCAGGGCATGGAGGGACTTGCAGGAGAAGACTTTGCTGTCCCAACAACAGTCTTAGGGCAAGTGCATGATTCTTTTAATATACATCTTTTTAGGTCAAAGCCTACCAGACAGCACAGCTGGTTACGGAAGGCTACTTGGGGGGCATTCTGAAAGCTGATATAGGAATGAATTCAGCTCATTGCTTACCATTGGCTATTTGTTTTGTCATTCAATTTTCCTTACTTTCCATTTCCTGGCTTTATTTGTTTTAGTCCATCTGGCTTGTGTTTGTCCCTCCCCTAGAGCATAGACTGTTTACCAACTCTCTGATTGGCTGATCAGAATCTACTTTTAGGGCACTATTTATTTCTTTATTTGTAAAGCACTCCATGCGCGTGCATCTGCTTTCCTGCCATTGTCTACGCCATGTGCTTTTTTTCCTCCCATCCGCTTTCCTTTGTCTTCCATCTGCTTCTGCTTGCCCCTCCTCCCTCCCTGGTTTCATCTCCATCCTCTCTTCCACCCTGCTTTCACAGCCTCCCAGCCCCTGCAACCCCTTTCCTTTTTTATTTAATTTCCTTTTTTAAGCGCTATCAGCTTTGTTATTTGATCTCATAGACAATATATATTAGCTTTGCTAATGCTTGTATTTGTGTCTGGAGTTGCTGCTTAGGGGCAGGGTCATTTGAGAGCAGAGTATCAAGTATATTAAACATCAAGGAAGCTGCATTCCTGACAAGGTGAAAGCCCTGCCCCCTCATCCTGCTTCCAGGCTCTGTGGTCTAGTGCACAGTAGCGAGTGATTCCATTGGTAAGGTGGCGTCATTAAGAGCTCGAGAGCCAAGTCGCTTATCTCGACTTCTTGCCTTAACTCCCAAGATTACATCTATTCCCATCACACACAATGTGGTGGAAAAGTGCTCCGAGCCGTGCACGACCTTCCTGCTTCCCATATCCGCTTATTTTTAAGGACCAATGGTCAACAAAATGACACCAGCCGAAGCTGTGGTACAATGAACGGTGGCCTTGCATACCTTCATATTAACCTGGAGGCACTCTAGTGGGAGGCGGAGGAGCATGACACCCCATCTGCAAATTCCTGAAGGTGGTCCAACCTCACAGAGAGGGCTGTCTCTGCACCCCTGGGTGGTGTGTTCAGCACCCTGGCCCTATCCACTGAACAGCAGCATAAGTCCATGCCTAGCTTCAGGGCACTCAATGGGCTCCTTCACTGCCTGTTTGTTTAAAATATGTCAGTGCTTCAAACAAAAGATCCCTGCGAGCAAATGTAAGGCCCATCTCTTGCTATATGTATAATAGACAGTATATACATATAAAAACACTAATTAGTGCTCCATAGGTCCCAAATTGTAATTATACCAACTGGAGGATTTAATAAAATAAGATTTCATAGCAGTCAGGTATTTTTAACCCATAAAGGGCCCCTCCATCTCCTATCTTACATTATGAGTGGTCTGATACTATTCAGTGCTCCTGTGTAACTCACAGGTAGCAGCACGCTCCGTTCTGAAGAGGAACAGGAAGGAACCCAATGATGAAGCATGCCGCCAAGGGGTTACCCTGGTGGGTGAGGGTTACACTACACAAAGGCATCTGCTTTTCCCAAAATGGATACACAACAAAATAGGTGAGTAGAAACAAGTTCTCAATGATAATTTATTAGATCAAACAGAACCGGTTAGATTGATCAGCCAACTAAGTTGTCTGCCCACATACATTTAATGAAAATCTAATGTAACCATATAGTTTCTGAATCCCAGTCATAGGCACTGTTTATTTTAACTTGCGTTTTCTAACATTTTCAAAGAAACTATTTACGATACAAAAACATGTATATACCGCACAAAAATGTACAAACATATAATTTTGACAAAAAACATAATTAAGGTCATTCTAGGCCTCACCCAACCGCATCTTGCATACATAAATGGACCAGAATATGTAGTTGTGATATTTTTTTCCACAAGTGTCTAATCCACCAAATAAAATGATGTTAGGGGACTTTTAATATTTTATTTTTCCTTGTTTGATTTCCCTACAATCCTCAATGTTGATCTTTGGATTTTCTTCCCCTAAAAGATGGACGGTCGACTTGTTTGTGCCTTTGGTACATTTAAGGCCTCATTAGGACCGGTCATAGAAGGAGTGACCAATCAATTCTCAGTGCTCTATAGTCACTTGAATCCTTATATCCACTGAACTCATCCTGGTAATAATGATTCATAATCGTGGACTAAGCGGAACAACCCCACACTTGCTTTTCCAGTGTGTTTGCCTTCTTTACTGGAAAAACAGTGTTTGGGCTCTATTATGTTGGAAATGTTTGCTTTTCATCAATAGCCGTTGTGCGAATTCCACCATTGAGTGAGGAGGGAGAACTTTACCCAGCACTAGAACTCTCACAAAGCGAACATCCCAATCTCCCAAAAGGAATGATAGCCCATATGCTAGAGTAGGGTTCTCAATATTGTGTTGCAAACTATATCAATCCTGTGTTTTGCCCTCTTTATAATTAATTTTGGTCTGATGACTCAGTGTGAGTAACTCTTGACTCCATCTAAGACACATAAGACAGTACAACTTTGAATGAGTCTCACTGCACAATTGTTATATTAATACATACCTACCGTGATCCACATGGGCAGATAGGATTGTCCTTGTTATTTAAACATGAAGACATGATGCTGGCATGCTGCCTTTCCTGATATAGAGGTGCCCGTTTCCACCTGAATTTTCTGGTATTTCATGGCGCTTCTAAGCTGTTGAATAAACAGCCTAATCAACTGCCGAAATAAATTGCTTGAATAATACGCAATTGCATCAGACCTCAATTAAACTGTTGTTCTTTCCCAATGCCATCTTCTCGTGAGTGATTTGGAGCGTTGCAAGTTATTAAATGGTGAGGTTTCCCTTAACCAGACAAGAACCTTGAGGGACAACCATGTGAAACTGATAGACTATGAATTAAAACTGCAATCATATATTTGTACTTTCCATTGAAACATGGAAAGCACTGTAAACGTGTGTTTAGTTTCTATTAGCTGCTCTTAAGATGGCTAATCACTTTAATGCTGTTATATTTTTGAAAGTTGAGCCTATAAACACATGCAGATAAGCCAATGAAGAGCTGAGTTGTTTCTTCAATGCATTTCAGTTGTAAAACTATGCATGTGGCTGTGGACTTTTGCCCTGGGTTGGGTCTCGCTGAGGGAGCTTTAGTCCTCACAGCATTCACAACCATCACAGCGCTGCACTCACTGGGGTGGCCACTCACTCCAAGTCACTATGGACGCGGTCTCCAGCCACAGGCTTTTGTGTGATAGCCTACTGCATTTTTGATGTTGTGGTCTTGATTTGCACCCATTAAACTAATAAAACTAACACAGCTGACAGCAATTATTTGCATTTGAAAGCCCAAGACTAGAAACAATGTCCATAATGATGTGGAGTGAGGTAGTTACTAGGCCTGGGCAGAGTCGCAGAATTCCACTACTCGGGACTCCGAGAAGTGACAAAAAAACTCCTCTGCGCAGTTCCGCAAGCAGCAGAGTGAGGTACGTTGCACTGCTCATGCTGATTTTTAGCACTGGGCATTTGCCTCAGGCAGTAAAATCAGCACGAACAGCACCACACGCAGTGCAAGAGGGTGCAGCTTCTTTCTGCCTCTCGAGTAGATGTTCCACTCGAGCTGCAACTTCCGAGCGGTAGCGACCTTTTCGACCACCAGCGTAGAGAAATCTCGTCAGGAGGTGGTCTAGCATTGGAGTTTGCTTGCTTGCGCTTGCCAACTTAATGTTCGCAAGACGCGTGAGAGAAAAAACTCTGCTCCACACCACTCTTTGGTGTTTCTGGGAACTCCGCGCTCTACGCAGAGCACAGAGTTGGGAAAAGCTCTGCAAACTCCGTGAACGTAGCGGAGTTTACCACCCAGGCCTAGTAGTCATACTGGCACTCACATGTTATTTACGTTGATCAAACCCCGTACATAGTAGCTGTTCCACACTACCAATGGCACTCAGCTCTGACAGACTAGCAGTCACACACCCTACAAGATGCACCCTCCCACCCCATACCAACTAACAGCCACAACTTATCAACAGCACTTTCAAACACACACTGAGTAGCAGTTGCACAGAACTGGCAGCACTCTTATCCCTCCAATATCCCTAAAAACCATTGGCAAAGCAAATAAGTGGCAAAGACCAGATATATTGGTTTTGCTAATGCTTGTGGAGTTTGTCCAGGAGTTGGAAATCAGAGTACCTCTTATTAGACCAAGGATCAGGCTTACAGCAGCATTCTGTAACAGCTGGAGGGTGGCTGAGATATTTTTATAGACCCACAAGAAGGACGTTACAGTAAACTATGCATGACAAAATAAGTGCTTAAATCAATTCTTTCTTCACAGACTTTGGGAGGGACAGGAGAATTTTCTTGATGACATGTAGTAATCTGAAGCCATTATAGCAAATCGATTTGACCTGTTGGTAAAACTTCCATTCCTTGTCTACCACGACTCCCCAGTTACGATCTTCTGTTGTTGGCACTGGTGTAATACTCAAGAAGTTTGGCCATCATTTGGCAGACCATGCAGATTCTTGTCTATAGACAATTGTTGAAGTTAGAAGTGACCCTTTCTGACTTCCCGTCGGATCTGAGGATACGCAAAGTGTTGTTAGCATATGTAAAGAACGGGAACCTGAAGCATAACCATCAGTTTTGCCAAAGGTGTTTTATATAAATTGAACAAACTGGGTCTCAGACCTGATCTTTGTGGAACCCCGGATGGAATATGTTTGGGGGATGACTTAAATTCAGGATGCCTCACAGTCTGAGAACGGTCTATTAAAATGTCTGTGAATCATTTCAACACCATCCCCCCAATACCGTACTCTGTATGGTGTTTGATAAAGGTGTTGTGAGAAATTGTGTCAAACATCCCGATAGATCTAGTAAGATCACGGTGCAGACTCCATTGGGATTTCTAATTTGCCTGATGTCATCAACCATTTTGTCCAGCACTGTCTCCATGCTGAAACCCGTGTGAAAGACTGATTGCACGGGGTGTATTTTCCAACATATAGCTCTCAACTGCCTGTGGTAATAATGTCTCCGTAAGTTTAGACTGGATCGGCAAAAGCGATATTGGCTAGGAATTGGATACAACCTTGGAGTCGAGCACCATTCTTTATTATAATGGTGTGATCATAGCAGCCTTCCACTGAGCTGGGATAAGTCCCATCTTTAAGGGCAAATTGCAGACCATGGTGAGCTGGCACCAGGAGGCGTTTTCAGCTGTTGGATGGGGCACCATCAGTTGGAGAAGATCAAATAGCCAAAAAGACGTGTTACACCTCCGGTTCTTTGAAACTGTTGTAAAGTTCTCCAACATAATTATTGGATGTACATTCTTTCAAGGCATAACTGCATAAGCCCCAGTATGAAGATTTCACCCCAATTTGATAATTTTGGTGTAAAAGCCATCTGCAATGCTTTCACATAAATCTTGAGATGGAGTGTTTGTGTTACAGTCGGCCAAGGGCTGGGCAATTCTTTTATACAGGTAGAAGACTTTTGTTGAATTTGATGCATTTAGAATCTTATTGTGAAAGTAATTGGCCTTTGAAGATTTTATCAAGTCTGTAGTTTTTTTTGTATTTCTCTTTCTCCTCTACCTCATACTGTCTTCTCCTTTCTTCTCTTTTGCACTCTTGTTTAAGAGTCTTTCGTTTGCAATTGAACCAAGGCTGTGAGGGATGCATCCTATTTAGTGTCCTCTTTACCATAGGCGTTAGGGAGTATTAGGACTAAGGATCCAACTAGGGCTTTAAGTGGTATGAAATAGCTGGGGGCTCTCTAAAAGGGGCGTGGCCGATGTAATTAAGGGCTTGGCTTAAAAACACATAAGCTAAAAATCTGTGCTTAGCATAGCGCACATCATGACTGGTATTTTGCTGCTTCTGTAATTGGAACCAGATATATAATACAAGCAACATTGCACCTACAACAAGCTAGGACTATTGGCTTTATCAATGGTTGTTAGTTGCATAAGGCAAATAAGTAGCAATAGTGGCTTTGCTGTATATAACACTGAAAATGCTTGAGTTCTGAAATTGTGATACTGTGAAAGAACTATAACGAGTGTGAAGTAACATCAGAGGCCGTGTGGTACTGCTGCAGAGTTAAGATTTTTTTATCACCCTGAGGGTGAGGGCATAAATGGAGAGCCCAGTAGGGACCTGCCTTTTAGAACTGCTGGTGCTAAGCATAGGTAGGACCCGGCCTACTTAAGGCCCTGGGCCCGACTATACTTTCTGAGCATTACTAATCAAATTCAATTCACTTAATCGTGGTTGGGTGTCATCAAGGATAGTAGCCCTATCTATAGGTTTTTGATATTATTCCATGCTCCGCCACTCTCTCTTATCTGTCCTTTCGAGAGCTGGTTCACAGGTAACTCAAAACTAACCAAATGGAGGGAAGGAAACAGGACCTAGTGATAAGTGCAGGTCCTTTAAACATTCTTTTGGTAGACATGGGTGGGTAGTTCAAGGCTTACCTCAACGAGAAGGTGCACAGGGAAGTTCTAGGCACAGTGCAAACAGCTAATAAACCCCCAAGGAAGTATACATGTCCTGCCAATGGGTAGAGCGTAAACACCACGTTTGCTTATAACTCACACAGTTCTATAATTACAGTAAAATTATAACCATAATAGATGGAGAGTGTACACTACATGACATTACACACTTCCAAGCGATTGCCTAATAATACACTGTGTCAGTACCATAAACCGTCCCAGAATGGCAGTCTCCTGTGGTAATACCGAACAACAGTTAGAGCAGATGTAAACACAATATAGTAGTGAAACCAGGGGCATTGACTTTACACTGTATAAAGTTAATGACATTATTGTTAGTGGCGCTCAGACATAAAGCAGACAGTATAGTAAGTGCATTATATGGTTAGCAAACATTCACGTTTCATGAAGCTTCACAAATACAGCCACTGTGGTTTAAAATGCAGAATCATTACTTTAACCACAAAAATGGAATGCTTTATTTCCCTTTGGTTATATTAAAAGGTGGCTGCAGGTCTAGCTGTTCTCATGCATTTAAATAGAACAGTAGAAAGAGAACACAACAGTAGTGACAGTATCATGTGCATCTGCATTGCCTCAGAGTTCTTGGGATATGTGTAAATATGTGAACCCCGTAGGATCATAGACACAGAGGGCTACAAGGTAGAACACAGTGCTTAGTGTGGATCACAAAGGCCCCTTGATCTAGCTATCTGTCTAGTACCCGGGTTTTAGCCCACTGCACCTGGAAGGTCAAAGGAAGCAATGATACATTTATGAAAATGTTAAAAGGTGGTACAAAAGAGGTGTTTTAAGTCGGCTGAGCACTACCTTCTCAATTACGCTTGCAGGGGACGATCTGTCTGGCAGCCCTTCTCCATCATTTCTATAGTTTAATGTGCTTCAGCCCATTTCCGTAACTCTGCACGAGATACAAGAAGCTTAGACCATCTTCTGCGTCTCAATTGCATCTTAGAACTTTTTGGGCTGGCTGGGACTTCCCCACTTTAACTTAATTGTAGCCCATGGAAGTGTGCCGTGCGGCAACTCAAATCTAAACGGTAGACCTGGGCGGAGCCCATGAAGTTTCACTCCGTGGAATTCCACGGAGTTGCCAAAAAACTCTGCCAAATTCCGCGGAGTAATGTTGGTTGAGTATTGCTCGAGAACCCCTGATGAAGTCCCCTTGGCTGCTGAGGGCATTGGGAGCCAGGAACCCCAATTGTTTCCACAAGTAATGCCCTCACAGCGGGATTGCCGAGATGTCGTCGAGGTCCCGCCCCCTTTCTCCACCACTCTGCAAAGGGGCTTCCTGACACACTACTGGTTTGGGGATGAAGTCCCCTTGGCTGCTGAGGGTCGTTGGGGGCCAAGAACACTTAATTTAGCCTCCTTATTTATCGTCCACCCGGCCCGCCCAATTCCTGGGCCACATCTTTTCAGGATTACCTTACCCCTTTGATTATGAACTCAAATAATTTCTCGATGCTTTGCGACTTTAACTTACATTTAGACAATCTTGCTAATTCCACTTGTAGCAATTTTATCTCAGATCTTGCTGCTATGAACATCTTTTTGCATAACTCGGGACCCACTCATAAGGCAGGCCACCTCCTTGACCCCATTTTTTCTAACCTTCCTAGTCTTCATTGTGACCCGGCATTGCCCATTCATTGGTCTGACTACTTCCTATCTTCATTTACTATCTCGGCTCCTCTCGCATCCACATCTTTATCTCATTTCCTAAAGACTTCCAAAAGAGACTGGAAAAAATTAGACCAGAATGCTTTTAACGATGCCCTACAACTGAATGGTCCTCAATATGACTCTAATGTTGAGTCTTTCTCCAACTATGTACATAGCTGGCTTTCAACTGCTATTGATTCCTGCCTTCCTCCTACTCCAAAAAAATTCACCAATCACCGCCCCCCGGCTCCTTGGTTCAACGATGCTCTAAAAATCGAAAAAGCGAATTGCAAATCCTTGGAACGTAAATGGAGGAGAGATTATATGCCAGAACTTAAAACGGCATATATAAAATCAAAAAAACTCTATCACAACTTATGTAAATCCACAAAGGCTCTCTTCATCTCGAACTCTATCACCTCCGCTACTAATTGTTCCAAGACACTCTTTAGCCTGGTCAAAAAGCTTGCCGGCTCTGAGACCCTGGCTGCTCCTCCCCCTCTGGGAAACGGCCAGTGTGAGGATCTTGCTCAATTTTTTAAACAAAAAATCGAGAAGATCCACCTCGATATTGCCAACTCTCACCTCGATAACAGCCTCTTGACAACACCACTCTCTACTACCGCTCAGAATGTTCCTTACTTAGGTATCAATTAATATTCTGCGGCAGAGTTTCCGGTTGTGCCTACCACCACGACTCCTCTCCTTGACACTTGGCCACTCCTTAATATGGATTCTCTCACTCTAATTTTAAATAAAGTAAAGTCCGGTTCCCCTAGCGGCCCCCTACCCCCCACTATCCTTAAACAGTTGGATCTTCCCCACATGCATATCATTTTGAATGTCCTTAATGCCTCTCTCCGTGAATCGGTAGTTCCAACTCAGTGGAAACATGCTATGGTGACTCCCTTGTTGAAAAAGCCATCTGCTGACCCTCTCATTCTTTCTAATTACCGTCCTATTTCCCTTCTGCCAATTTTCTCCAAGATTCTTGAGAGTCATATTCACTCTCATTTTGCCCAATTTGTCGAACAGAATAGAATTCTTCATCCTTCCCAATCCGGTTTCAGGTCCAATTTCTCCACTGAAACCACTCTACTAGGCATCACAGAGAAGCTTCGCCACCATCTTGACTGTGGAGAAACCGTGGCGCTTGTCCTGCTCGACCTTAGCGCAGCGTTCGACACCATTTCACATCTTACACTTAATAAAACTCTAAAATCCTTGGGCATAGGTGGCTCTGCTCTGGACTGGATCATTTCCTTCTTGAATGGTCGCACCTTCCAGATTTTTTCAGCCACTAACAACTCTGACACTCATTCCTCCCCCCATGGGGTACCCCAGGGCTCCATACTTAGCCCTCTACTTTTTAATCTCTATGTAAGGCCTCTAGCGGACATCGCTGATCAAGCCGGCCTTACTCTCTTTTCTTACGCAGATGACTCTCAAATTATCTTTTCTCTCTCTTCCGCCGATCCCAATTCAACATCTGATTTACAACTTGGCCTGAAGAACATCGCCTCATGGATGGCCCAACACCATCTTAAACTCAATGGTGATAAAACCGAGGTCGTAATCCTGGGTAAGGATAAAGACCTCTGGGGTCCAACTCACTGGCCTATCGAGATGGGTACCCCCCCGGTACCCTCTAATCATGTACGGAACTTGGGCGTCTACATTGACGACTCTCTGTCTTGGCACCAACAAGCCATCAGGGTCTCAGCCACATGCTTTACCATCTTGAGATGGCTGCGAAAAATCATTTGGATGTTGCCCACTACCACTCAAAAAACAGTGGTCCATGCCCTCATAACCTCAAGGTTGGACTACGGAAATGTCCTACTGCTGGGTGCCAATAAGTCTGTAACCCGTAAACTGCAGCTGGTTCAAAACGCTGCAGTCAGACTTCTTTGCAACATTCCCAGAAGCTCGCACATCTCTGGCTACCTCCGCGATCTTCATTGGCTTAGAGTGGAAAATCGCATAAAATTCAAAGCCTTGAGTTTTATGTTCAAGATCAGGCAGGGTCTAGCACCACTCTACCTGCATACTCTTGTTAGCCCTTACATTCCCACGCGTCACCTCCGTTCTTCTACGCTTGAGAAATTCACGATCCCTCGTTTTAGACTTGCCAGGATGGGTGGCAAGTCCTTTTCCTACCTTGGCCCCACCCTCTGGAACACCTTGCCATTGCCATTCGAAAAGAAACCAACTATATCTGCTTTCGTATTTCTATAAAGACCTGGCTGTTTAGCCAGTAATTTCTCTCCTTGTCCTTCACCAGCTTGTTTCACTGCCGTCCTGGCGCTGGGAAACCCTTTTTGGGTAGCTGTCGCGCCTTATAAATTTAACTATAAATAAATAAATAAAATAAAAGTAAGTCCCCCACAGTGGGATTGCTGAGATGTCATTGGAGGCCCCAGCCCCTTTCTCAACCACTCTGCAAAGGGGCCTCCTGGCGCACTACTGGTTGGGGGTTGAATTCCCCTTGGCTGCTGAGTGTTGTTGTGGGCCAAGAACCCCTATTGTTGCCACAAGTAAGTCCCCCACAGTGGAATTGCAGAGACGTTGTCAGAGGCCACGCCCCCCTTCTCAACCACTCTGCAAAGGGGCCTCCTGGCGCACTACTGGTTGGGGGATGAAGTCCCCCTGGTTGCTGAGGGTTGTTGGGGGCCCATAACACCTATTGTTGCCACAAGTAAGTCCCCCACAGCAGGATTGTGGAGACTAGGGGTGAGCGCCTCACAGTAGGATTGCTGAGACGTCATCGGAGGCCCCGTCCCCTTTCTCTACCACTCTGCAAAGGGTCTTCCTGGTGCACTACTGGTTGGGGATGAAGTCCCCTTGGCTACTGAGGGTCGTTAGGGGCCAAGAGCCCCTATTGTTGACACAAGTAAGTTCCCCACAGCAGGATTGTGGAGACTAGGGGTGAGCGCGCCGGTAAACTCCGCTCCGCTGGTGGGTTGGTGGAGTTTTTGCCAAACTCCATGTTCTAAGCAAAGCGCAGAGTAGCAAAACTCTGCAAACTCGGCCCGCGGAGCAGAGGTTACGGCCCACCCCTACTAAAGGGTCAAAAGAGGGAAAAGTGCACCCATTTCAGGATTTCTGTCAAGGGCTGTACAGACTTGACTACTCCAACCCACATGCCATACACTCCTATTTGGCTTCTGTGTCTCTGCCCTTGCCCACTGAGTGGGAAACAGAAGGACTGTATTAGTCAATCAGAGAAGTTTTAAGGGCAAAGTGGGAAACCGCCAAGGCCCCCACTTTTCTAGGGATTCCTTGGGAACGGGATCTTTCTCTGCATCTCACCTTTATTTCTTGATCTCACTCTCCCACTCTCTGCCTACCTCTTCCTCTCACTCTTTTCTCTACCCAGTGTCATCCTAAGGAGTTTTGGGACTTCGGGCAAGACATTGTTCAGCTATTTGCATGTGACCCCATCTCTGAAAGTTTAAATACAATTCAATACTGCTTGGCATCATGTGGGATTGAATTTTCAGAAAATATGTAATAAGATTCTAAATTGTTCTGAACATGGGGCTCCAAAATATGCCTTTGCTGGGTGTCCCCTAAAAATCCTTAAGGTAACATTGGAGCCAATAAATAAAGTGCTTAGAGGAAGTGGTGACTTCTCCATCTCTTATAAAACGATTGCCCCAAATAATTCCAACCTTGACAGAGGTCTTCAATAGATTCAATAGCTCTCAGGGTGATGTCTATGATGGAAACATCAATCTCCCTGATAAACAAGCTGGGAAAAGACCCTGTCTGCTCTGCCTCCTACAGTCGAATATCATTTTTGAAGGTTAGTGCAAAAATGTTTATGAAAATCTTAGCCAGAATACTACATAGGGCGTTACCCTTGTTGATATAGGCTGATCAGTCAAGCTTCATACAGGAGCTGAATCCATCAATCACAATACTCCCTGGGCCAGCATCAGAATGAATAGGTGGCATTCAGGCCACATTTGGATCCCCTAGTGGGGTCATGCAAGGGTCTTCCCCTCTTATCTTTACATTTTGCTCTCTCCTTAGAGTCCGTACTACAAAAGATCAGGGAGAACCCTCGGATTAATGGGATTAACTTTCATCTCGGCACATTTAAATGGATAGCATTCAGGGACAACATCTTAATATTTTTAGAAAAGCCAAGGCAATACCTAAAAAGAATTGGTCTCAGAACTCGAGGTATACTGGGAGATAGCAGAGGCCAAAATCTGGACAAATCTGGAGGCCCTGTTCTGGGATGGGACCATCAGGTAGCAGCTCAACTGCAATCCATGACCCTTTTCAAATGGTCATCCCAGGGCGTAAGGTATCTAGGCATTAAACACTCTCTTGACCTATGACTCATGCAAAGAACAACTTCACATCCCTCCTGAGGAAAATTAAGACTAGTCTTGCATCCTGGCGATCCCACATCTTGTGCTGGGTCGGCTGGTTAGCCACTCTCAAGATGATGATGCTTCTAAGGATCCTATATATTTTTCAGGTTTCTCTCTACTCTTTAAAATGAGGAGTTTGTCAAGCTCCAAAAAATATGCAAACCATTTATATGGTTGGGGGGAAAGCCCAGGCTAAGTTGGAAAACATGAACAAAGCATCCAGCTCAGAGAGGGCTATTGGTGCCCATTTGCTTCATTACGCCCAGGTTTTGCAACTACTATACATGGTGGTGTGGCTTCAGAGCGAGGCTGATATGCTAAAGTGCTTCATAGGTCTGAACGTAGCCAACCGCCTAATGGGTTAAATTCTTTGGGTCCAGAAATCCCAGCAAGGTTGAAACATATATTCATCCTCAGTCATATAATATCCACATTGGATGAATGGGACTGTCTGGTCTGTGGAAGAGGTTTGACCACCTAACCATTTCCACTTATGCCACTGTTTGGCAACACTGGATTTTCCCCTAGCTAGAAAACCTGCCTTCAAGCCATGGAAGGGCACTAGTGTTTCAGACTGCGTGTTCTATTCAGGGGGAAAAATATATATTTTTTGACTATCAAAGGGGATTATGGCATTCCTGAATCCAAACATATAAAATTGAAGAAATGCTGGTGGGAAATACAGGGAGACCTGCATATCTTACATATACAATGGTCATGTGCAAAGCTTACACGTTTCTGGGTGGAAGTACTAGATGTACAACAGGACAAGAGATAGAACAATGTCCCAATATAGTGGTCTGGTAGTGATCACCAGGGAGACATACCTCCTCCATTCAGGTAGGGGAAAGACAATCTCACCAGTGGCGGCTGGTGACATTTGAAAGAGGTGAGGCGTAAAAGTCATGGGCAGCGCAATGTGGCGAGCGAGCGAGCTCGACCCTATGAAGGAAGGTTCAGGGGGGTTCTCGCCCTGTGAAAATTTTGAAAAATGAGCAAGCAAATGGTACATTTTCAAGCACATTTCAGAAAGCAAAGATGGTAATAAACCATTCTATATATTCGCACCTTTCGTCTCCCTCATTATCTTTCATTCTTTCATCACTCTTACTCCTGCCCATAACCCTGCCCTTAATCCTACTTACGCTTAATCATATTTCACATCTCTATTTACTCTTAGTCCTACAATTACTTCTACTTACTCATACTTACACAAATTTGCACCTACTCAGTCCTATTTACACCAAATCATACTTCTAATTAGTCCTACACTTCTTACTCCTTTTCTTGCTTATTCCTCTTCTTACTACTATGCTGATGCTTCACCGCAAATACATAATGTAATAGCAGTGAAGGCTCGCAAATGAAAGGTGGGTCGTCTAACAATTAACAAAGTTCGTAAAAGGTACACAGACGAAGAATAACTTTACTTTGCTGTACATTAAAGCCAGGCATATTTTTCCAGGGTGTGGGAGACAAGTGTTAAGTGAAAAAATTTACAAACAAGGGATTGCTCGAAATAATGTTTTTGTGTTGATGTTAAAAGCTAAATAGAGAGTACGCCCCAGAACGCCACTTAAGCGAGGTAACATATGCTAGACGTCTACACACTGAGAAAAATAAATAAGTAAGCCCCTTACAACAGTAATAATAAAACAGTCTGGAAAAGGTACAGGGAAACACTGATGTATGAAACATGTTACCTTTTTGATCAGAACATTTCAAGCCCCAGCTTCTTCAAATGTTATATAGTTTGCCCAACAAGAGGAACGCAAGTGAGGCCATGTACCATCGCAGCAGAAAACACAGGCTCCCCACATCCCCCAAGCTGTCAACATCCAGTCAGTATCCCACCCAAGTACAGTCACAGCCGGGTGTACAGCCTGCACAGGAGAGGCTTAAGTCTGCTGTTAGTGATGTGGTGTGTAGGAGGGTGGAATGTGTTTGGCTTTGCAGGTGGGTGACAGTAGCGGGTTGGATTGTCATGTTTTCTGGCCATGTATTTGGGGAATGGGCAATTTTGGCACTGGTCCTTATGGGGGCGCCTGGAGACAGAAGGGACTTTATTTGAGTGTCTCTGCTTCTGGGTTTTGTGTGGGGTCTGATGGTAGAAGGACTGAATGTAATGTTCCATGACCATGGGGTCCGATGGTACGGTTATGGAAAATATGGATATTTCTTCGTTTTTATTTGTGATAGCCTGAGGAAACGTAGGGGCAGTGCTCCAAGAGAAACAAGCATTGGCATAGCCAATAGGTCTCGCCTTTGGGACCTTATAAGTGTTTAGCCATGCAACAGTTGATGTTGTTGCACCAAGGATATTGTGCTGCATAACTAAATACTTATAAGGTCCCAAAAGCGAGACCTATTGGCTATGCCGCGAAGGCATGGCTAAGGCGGAGTTAGGCGCCATCCTTGTTGCTGTGATATAGTAACTGTATCTGTATGCTATCATGCCACAGATTGCTTTGTACATAAATGCCGCCAGACTCGTGCGGAGCTTGGACGGGCGAGTATGTTTCCACGTACAGCGTACAACATGTGATTGGCGCACTATATTCCAACTTAGTGCAAATCTGGATTCTGCTGCTGTCAAAGGTGCCAGGTTTGTAGAACAAGAGCCAGAAGGACCTGCAGGATTCTGACGGATAGACTACCGAGCTGCCCAGCCTGGGAGCTCAGAGGCCATGCATGAGCATCCATTGCTTGGCCTCCCTGCTGAAGTGCAGAGCTTGTTGTGATGGTGGTTTGGGGGATAGAATGAGAGGCAGATGATGCTCCTGGTTCTGTAATGAATCTGATAACATTTACAGTCACACCCTAAAGGGAAAGGGGGATACAAAAAGTGCCCTGTTCACGCCAGTGAGTGAAAGACCGATAGAGCTGGACAAGAGGTAGTCAGTCAGATGTCAGGCAGGAGTTAGTCTGACTAGCAGGACTCTAGAGTGATAGTCATAGTTCAGTCAGTTTGGTGAATTCAGATCTAAGTAAGGTCTCTGAAAGGCCTCTGGAGTGAGTTATCTATCGGACATGTGACTTCGAAAGATGGGTAGCGCAGGTATCACATTGACCCTTGGTGGAAGGCAGGCTCTCTTAATTTGCTTGCTCCAACCAAACTTAGGGCAGTATCCATGCCATGAGTGATATAGCGCCAGTGCTGAAGTGGGTGGTGGCCTCCTAAAAAACATTTGGGTACATGCACTTATTTATATTTTATTATTACGCACTGAGGTCCATGAATTTCATGGGGAATGTGAAGGAGAGGGTCAGGTGGAGTGGGCAGGAGAGGGTCAGGTGGAGTGGGCAGGAGAGGGTCAGGTGGAGTGGGCAGGAGATTGTGAGGTAGAGTGGGCAGGAGAGGATCAGGTGGAGTGGCCAGGAGAGGGTCAGGTGGAATGGGCAGGAGAGGGTCAGGTGGAATGGGCAGGAGAGGGTCAGGTGGAGTGGGCAGGAGAGGGTCAGATGGAATGGGCAGGAGAGGGTCAGGTGGAGTGGGCAGGAGAGGGTCAGGTGGAGTGGGCAGGAGAGGGCGAGTTAGAGTGGGCAGGAGAGGGCCAGGTGCAGTGGGTAGGAGAGGGCCAGGTAGAGTGGGTGGGAGAGGGTGAGATAGAGTGGGTGGGAGAGGGTCAGGGGGAGTGGACGGGAGAGGGTCAGGGGGAGTAGGCGGGAGAGGGTCAGGGGGAGTGCGGGAGAGGGTCAGGGGGAGTGGGCATGAGAGTGTGAGGTAGAATGGGCAGGAGAGGGTGAGGTAGAATGGGCAGGAGAGTGTGAGGTAGAGTGGGCAGGAGAGGGTCAGGTGGAGTGGGCAGGAGTGGATCAGGTAGAGTGGGCAGGAGAGGGTGAGGTAGAGTGGACAGGAGAGGGTGAGGTGGAGTGGACAGGAGAGGGTGAGGTAGAGTGGACAGGAGAGGGTGAGGTGGAGTGGACAGGAGAGGGTCAGCTAAAGTGGGTAGAAAAGGGTCAGGTGGAGTGCGCAGTAGAGGGTCAGGTAGAGTGGGCAGGAGAGGGTCAGGTGGAGTGGGCAGGAGAGGGTCAGGTGGAGTGGGCAGGAGAGGGCAAGGTGGAGTGGGCAGAAGAGGGTGAGGTAGAGTGGGCAGGATAGGGCCAGGTGTAGTGGGCAGGAAAGGGCCAGGTAGAGTGGGGAGGAGAGGGCCAGGTAGAGTGGGCAGGAGAGGGCCAGATAGAGTGGGCAGGAGAGGGCCAGGAGAGGGCCAGATAGAGTGGGCAGGAGAGGGCCAGGAGAGGGCCAGGTAGAGTGGGCAGCAGAGGGCCAAGTAGAGTGGGCAGGAGAGGGCCAGGTAGAGTGGGCAGGAGAGGGCCAGGTAGCGTGGGCAGGAGAGGGCCAGGTAGCGTGGGCAGGAGAGGATGAGGTAGCGTGGGCAGGAGAGGGTGAGGTAGCGTGGGCAGGAGAGGGTGAGGTGGAGTGGGCAGGAGAGGGCCAGGTGGAGTGGGCAGGAGAGGGTCAGGTGGAGTGGGCAGGAGAGAGCCAGTTGGCGTGGGCTCTTTCATACTGCCTACACGTAGAAACCACTCACAGTTTCCCGCCACGAGAAATACCCGCTTAAACCGAAGCTTTTTAGGTTAAAAAAAAGTTTCCCTAGTTGAAATTTTATGCACTTGTCGATTTCACACGATCCCAGCAGTGGTCTGTCTTCTAATGGACCTATTCCTGTGGTGTATAAAACGCATATTGTCCATGCAGTTTATGCAATAGCAGTGAAGCCACATCTCTACGCTAGGCTAGATGTGGGAATCACACAGAGGGCTGCTATTGAAGTCGGTTCCAGCGGGCTCCACAGTTGGCATGCACTTAGTTGAAAGTACGGTGCTTATTTCTGTATTAAAAATGAGTTAACACCCGCGTATTCTTGGGCCACCTTTCCAAACTGAGCACAGAACTTTCAAGAAAAGCATCTTTAACGTCTGGTGAAGTCATTTCAGGATGAGTTTGAGGCCATCTCGAAAGTTTTACATGTATTGTAAGCGAGATTCGAAGGAGAAAATATATGTGCCTTTTTTACAAAAACATTACCTTGCATGTAGGGCTCCCAATATTTGATGTATTTGCTGCAGTACACTCCGTCATTGCTTGGAATTTGAGTTTTTGGTAGCTAGAACTCAGAATATTCTCCTGAATATTCTTGGAGTAGAGCCATTGCCGCGAAAGTGAAAGTAATGTCCAGCGAGGAGGAAGAGATAAGAAAGTCAGATAGCGGCTGCGCTGGCACGCACTTAGTTAAAGTAGGGTGCTTATTTCTGTATTAAAAATGAGTTAACACCCGCGGATTCTTGGGCCACCTTTCCAAACTGAGCACAGAACTTTCAAGAAAAGCATCTTTAACCACTGGTGAAGTCATTTCAGAAGTAGTTTGAGGCCATCTAGAAAGTTTTACATGTATTGTAAGAGAGATTCGAAGGACAAAATATATATGCCTTTTGTACAAAAACATTACCTTGCATGTAGGGCTCCCAATATTTGATCTATTTGCTGCAGTACACTCCGTCATTGCTTGGAATTTAAGTTTTTGGTAGCTAGAACTCAGAATATTCTCCTGAATATTCTTGGAGGAGAGCCATTGCCGCGAAAGTGAAAGTAATGGCCAGCGAGGAGGAAGAGATAAGAAAGGCAGATGGTGGCTGCGCCCGTGCACGCGCACATACATGCAAGCTTCAGGCCAAGAAAAGCTTGTGGGTAGCACTTTGAAAAGCCCCTTAGTAAAAGTCGAGCAACAGCGCGTGCGCTGCTGTAGGCTCGACCTAAAAAAGGACATTGTAATGGGCTCTCTTTTTTTGGTCTTCGCCTACTGAAGAAAAGAAACATGCACTCTGTCAATGTCGCAAGCTAGACCAGCGACAGAAGTTACAGGTGTTTGACATAAAAAAAAGTCACAGAACAACTAAATGTATATCTTGCTCTGCACAAGAAGCATTTTGTGTACTTGTGAATTCAAAAAAGGAATTTGTCCATAAGCAAAATGTGCTGTATGTAGGCAATATGCTCTGACATCAATGGGTACCAGGAAAGCCCAGTGCCAAGGTTATTCTGACAGCAGCAGGCCCCATTACCATACCCATGAGGATCATGGAAGCCAATTCTTACCACTGTTTTATGTATATTGGGCCAGGGGGAAATCGTGGAAGTGGTATCTGTGCTCATAATCACAGGACACCCTCCATGCTCGCTTCCCCTGGGCGCAAATTCCAATTGTGAATGTTGGCCTACAGGCTCAGAATATATATACAGCACATTTGCATGGGAACATTTTGGCCCTTGCAAATGTATGTCTGAAATGTTGTTAATGAGTCTGATATATGCATAAATTATATACTTGTAACTACAACATGTATGTGCTGGAGGGGGCGTTCCCAGGGGAATCTCTACATGTCTATGGACATGTGATACAAATTAGATGAAAACCTGCAAAGAAGTAACATGGATGCTACGGACGTAACATCTGGCATGCATTTCCTATGCTTATCTGAGCCCCTACCGCAACGTACTCCCAATGAAATACACATTAATCTTATAGAAGACGCAGTACACCCTTCTCAACTGTTTTTGACATACGTGTGTAGGACGTTGCTGAATGTATATGAAATCATTTGGCAGGAAATATTGGTTACAAAAATAAGTTTGGAATTAGGACAGTTTCAAACTCCAAAAGCACACAGGGTATGTAAATGCGTGCACAAGCTACTCTGGGGAAAGGAAACATTACATAAATTGCCTATGTGAATAAAATGATGTTATGGGCACAGCGCCGTTGGTAGCATGGTGTTATTGTTAACAGGATCAGGAATTATTCATTTTATTTCATTAGGCAGACCTTGAGCAGAATTGCATCGAGGAGCTTGTCAGAATCAGTGTGTGCTTTTTGGTGTTGGTGAACGGATTGCCAACTATTCACACAGCCCCCGGGCACACTCGCATACTGCGCACACAACACGGGCAGAGTGGAACTTCAGTCAGAAGGCCCATTCAAACCTTGGCCTCTCTGCAAATGCCGCCACCACGACTCGTCCAGGAGGGGGGGTGCATGGAGGGCAGGAAATTATAGTGACCTTTGTGACAATGAAGTTGCCTGCAGGGGAATAGAAAGGATGAACAGACTCTCTGCATGAAAAGAGGCACAAAGGAGCGAACAGCTGTGAAAGTAGCCATGCAGGATGCCATGAACTACTACGATTAAACTATAACGGAATGAAGCAGGCCTGAGAGCCAAAAAGGCAGTCACAGCTCGCAATGGTCGTGGGGGTGGGGTGTTCGTGCAGGGGTGGGGGCCGGGGGGGTTAAAAATAAAGTAAAAAAATAACTTTAACTTACCTGACCGGGTGGGTCCGCCCGCCTCTGCTGTCTGCTCCTGGGCCGGGTCCGGTGCGTTGGCGCCTTCTCAACGTTTTCGGTGTGAGTGGCAGGCAACCCCTTTCGCTCTCAGCCAATCCAGACGCTGCTCCAGCAGCGCCAGGATTCCCTTTAGGAGACCGGGGGCTGCGCATGAAGCAAACCCTCGGTCTCTTAAAGGGAAAGGCCAGTGCGCATGTTCGGGCTGATCGTAGCACGTTGAATACTTGAAGTGTTGATGACAACTGTTTTATCCCTTTAGGTGATTTTTGCACCTTTGAATTGGAGGATTGAAACCAAGTAAGGTTGTATTGTTTCCAACCTTGAGCAATTTCATTGTGTTATTTATCTTTTTTCACACACTACTGTGGGGGGTGTGAGTACAAGTTGCAGTAGCAAATACTTTATCGAATATAGGTCCTGAAGAAAGCCGGGGGTAATATACCTGTATGGCTGAAACATGTCGACCTTGTAATTAGCAGTTATTTGTTAATACTGCTATGTTTTGCACTGTTTTTAATAAGGGTGTGAGGAGTTTGCCCAATTAAAGAAGTGTTTTTCTCTCCACAACTCTTTTTAGATTTCACGTATTACATTATCAAATTTTTTTTTGCACTGCACGAATTACATAGGAACACCAATTACAGACACCATTACTTTTCTTTATCTTTGAGTCTATCCCCACCTTTCGATCTGAGCAAGAGAGCTCCCCATGGGGGCAGTCTCTATGATCAAGAGACAGACCTCCCAAATGGGTGGATGACCAAATGATAATATTGATCACTTTAATAAGGTTGATGGGAATCCAGCGTCTGCTCTTAGATTCCATGTATTGATTCCTTATATACACACTCTTATATTCTCGTGCTTCTATTCACACACTTTGGACCCCCAGTTCTCTTTTTGGTTGTTATGATCGTAAAAATGATCAGCCCAAAAACGAACATGCGCACTATTGCGCTGTCACTCAACCCGAAGAGTGCTGCTGCAGCCCCACCCCCTTCCGCGTCCGTGTTCTACTTCTGACGCTAATTCCAATCAGGAGTCCTGATTGCTGCAATTAGCGTCAGAAGTAGAACGATTAGTGGGGCAATGCCCCAACGCCCCCAATGGACGCACCGCCACTGAATCTCACATCTTTTGCTTGCTACAATGAAGGTGATTCCCTATGGGGTAAGTACATATGCCTGACGTTTGACCTCTAGCCATAGTGTGGGTTTTAGTGGGTGCTAGGAAACTGTATTACACATTGGCAGGCCTGGAACAAAGGCGACCGGTCATTAAGGGCACAGGGGCCCCACCTCTTTTTAAAGCATGAAAAGTGTCTGGCAGGGTGATCAAAGGTCAGCTGTATAAGTGCTAAATGGGGAGGCGTCTGGCTCCCTGAGCTGAACTTTGCTGGACTGAAGATGTCACAACCCTGAGAGCATGACCTTCTCAGCTCCGCACTGGGCTGTGAGGGCTCCCCCCCAAGACAAGGGGGAGAGTTACCGATAGACTAAGACCTGTGCACTTCAGTGTCAAGCCCTGAAGAGCCCAGAGTAGGCTGTCCATCAGTGATGTCTCGTCACACAGTGGGGTTGGGTCATCAAGGCTCACAGTCCCAAGTAAGGGAAGGTCCTCATCCCATTAGCTGACCCATGACAAGGTGAGCCATTGAGAGCAGGCAGCAGGATCTTCCATCAGTCCCTTCCCCAAAGCCTCCAAGAACCACTGAGGCTTCCCAATCACCAACCAATATCAAAGCTGGGGCCCAACACGTTTTTTTTAACGCTGCGTGCATAACAGTGTATGTTTATTTGTTTGTGCGTGCATGATGTGAATGTGTGCATGTGTGTCTTTGTGCTTGTGAATGGTGGGTGTATGTGTGCGTGCTTGTGAATGGATGGATGTGAGTGAGTGTGCATGTGTGATGGGTGAGTGTGAGTATTTGTGCACGCACATGTGGCCAGCCCCACTGCTCAGGCACATTACCACCAGACCCTGGCCTGGAGCACAGTAGCGGCTGTTAACGGCTGTGGGGTGAGGGGGACAGGGGTTCATTAAAAAAAAAAAACAGTCACCTTGGAGCGGCTGGCCGTCTGCCGCCCCCCCTGCGTCCTCTTCCTTCTTCCTTTCTGCAGTCTGGCCGGCAGCAGGAAGCAGCCGGCACACAGGCTCCCCTGAGCCAATCACAATGCTGCAATGCAGCGTTGTGATTGGTCTGAGCACCGTGGATCAGCACTCAGACTGGAACAGGGAGACTGTGCACGTTCCTCACCAGGCTGTGGAGAACATGCAAAGTGCGCAGGAACTGTTTGGTCGGCCCAAGAGGGCCGGCTAACCAGTTCATGCGCACTTTGGGAGTGCAAACCACTCCTCCCTGCACTGGCCAGCCCCCCTCCCCCCCACACTCACACTGCACACAGGCCACTGACTGCTTGCAATAGGAAAAAATAATAATAACGATACGTTATTGTAATTTTATTTTTCCTTTGAGTGCTGTGGGGCAACGCTCTTTCGCCTTAGCGGAGGAGCCGCCACTGCTGGAGCATAAATGAAGTACCATGGAGGTCTCACATACGCTAGGGAGTTAAGAGTGCTGGGTTGGATGTATAGTGACATCAGCTAAGGGAAGGGCGGGCAAGGGGAGTAACTCTCGCCGAAGGCAACATGCCAAAGCTTGAATATTCCTGGGCAAGAAAACTGAGGGGGAACAAACAGGTATGAGTCGGTGGGGAACGGGGTTAGTGGCAGGGAACTTGGTTGGAAACTGATTGTTGGGCCCTCACGTTGTATTGTTATAGAAATCTAATAAACATGACTGAAAGTATTCATTAGTTTTATTTGCATTCCTTATCGCTGCACTTGTATCTTAATACTTCACATTCTCTACATTTCAGTCATGGAAACTGACACTATTGACTGCACTGAGAGTGATGCCTTAGAGCCAGTTTGTCAAAACAAACATGGTATCCATCACCTGAGAAAAACAAGCATAGACAAAGCCAAGAGTTTGCGCCATTGTGACCTATTGGCTTTGACAATGGTTTTTTAGCCACTTTGCACAGCATCCCAGATGCTGTGTAGAGGAGGAGGTGGCAATGGGGTGAAGGCTGGAGCCTTTAAAGGCCAGTTTTGAAAGCCCAGAGCGGCTGCTAGTGCCTCTCCCACTTTCTCAGGTCCTCGAGTTTAATTGCATCACAAAAAAAGCCACCAGAGAGAGAGAAGAGAGGAGAGAAGGAGAGAGAGGGAATGGGTAGATGCAAGAGAGAGATTGCACGAGGGGAAGGAGGGAGCGGGGCTGGTTTGAGCATTTTTGCGAGCCTGCCTGGGTTTGCCAGTCCAGCCTGGGGCTCGGATGTGACAATGTAGGGCTTAAGTGACCCCATCTTTGCTCATCTCCCTGCAGACAGAGAGAAAGACCCGCAGTACTGGAGAGACTCAGCCCAGAAGACACTGCAGCAGTCCCTGGAGCTCCAGGTGCTGAACACCAACGTGGCTAAAAATGGCATCATATTCCTCGGGGACGGTAAGTGCTCTTTCGATGTGAGAGAGGGAACGTGTCACTGGAGGGCCGATGGGTAAAGTGCCATAAATAAATATGAAAGTGTGTCTATTTTTGATAGAATGGGGAGGGGGGGCGTTGCGGTTCTGTGACTGGCACGAAAAGGGAGGCAGAAAGGGCTTTAAATCTTTCATGGCCTGCAAAAGCCTGAATTTCGGGAATTTTAACCTGGTTATTTACCCTGCAAAGGCTCTTCTTTATTGAATGCTTGTGAAAGCCAGGATGGAACTAGGTTTTAGACTGGAAAATGTCGCTTCATTGCATAAGCAGGGCCAGCCACACATTAAAACATCCGTCTGGGGTTCGAGGCCCTTCCTGCTCGTGTTTGGTATTTTATTTTTTGTACAGTTTGTGCTTATTGTTAGTTCACTGTTGGTCTTTCCCCTGTTTCCCCCTTCTGTGCCTTACTGTGCCCTTTTTGACTGTGTGCTCATCTCTTCTCCGTACCCTTCGCCGTCCTTCTTGTTACAGTTAGCGCTCTAGCGTTAGACGCTAGAGCGCATAATGTCACTACGCAACGCATACGCCACGAACGTGGCGTACGCCTCGATATAAAATAAAGGGGCGCGGCCTGCTGAGGCAGGCACGCGCCGATACCAAGACGCAGAGTGTGGTGTCCCTTATTCTAGCTGCGGGGCATATAGCGAGGGCCTACATCAGCGCGAGCGGCCCCACAACACTGGCGACGAGAGCGAAGATCGACCACGTGTGCCCCAGCTGATAGACGCGCTCCGCGGCAGTCCCGCGCGCGCGCACGTGTTCCTGACGGGCCCGACTGGAACAGGCTCAGTCTCACGCGGGCAGTGCAGCTGGGCCCCTCTGACCAACGGTGAGTGCACGTGTGCACCGAACACAGCCCATCTTGGCAGATGAACATCCCTGCCTCTGAACTGTCTGACTCTGTGTCCCTGCTGTGCCCTGGCTGGGCTTTGAAGCCCTCTGCCCCAGTTGCCGGCTGTGCCCTGGCTGAGCCCTGACGTCCTCTGGCAACACCGAGTGTGGGCATCTCCTGCCACTGCGGCCTCCTCTGACTGCTGCCGTCCATCCTGCTGTGCTGTGCCGCAGGGAGCCATGGGGGATGATGAGCGCCCCGCCCAGGCAGTGCCACTGCACCCCGCGTCCGGCGTTCTGCCGCCGTTTAGTGAAGCTGCTGACCCTGCCACGGCCGCCCCACGCTGGCAGACGTGGATTGGCCGACTCGACAACTATTTTGCGGGCACCAGGGAGACGGATGGCACCGTAAAAAGGTCTCTACTACTCCACTATGCAGGAGAAGAAGTCTATCTCCTATTCAAGCACCTCCCCAACACAGGGAACGCGGACGACTATGACGCGGCCGTGAGAGCCCTCAATGCGCATTTCGACCCCCAGTTGAACCCGGATTTTGAACATTTCAAATTGCGCCAAGCGAGGCAAAAGGAAGGGGAGTCGGTGGATGCATTCCACGCTCGACTGAGGGTGCTGGCAGACACGCACCTCGTGGGCGATAGAGCCAAGGAAGAGATCAGAGCCCAGATAATATGCGGCATACGCAGCAAAAAGCTACGGACACTCATTCTCCGCCAACCGAACATCCCGATGGCGGACATTCTAGTGCTGGCACGGTCCCATGATCTATCCGACGCCCGCGCAGAGGAGATGGAGATGGCGCTCACACGAGGCGCCGGGTCAGGCGTAACAGTCAAAACAGAGCGGGCCGACGCAATCCAGACGCGTGAAGCTTCCCGCCGACCCGCGGCAAAGAAGCCTGCAGCCCCGTGCGGGTACTGCGGGTATGATGAGCACGGAGGCAGAACGTGCCCTGCGAAAGGGAAGGCGTGTGACAACTGCGGCGTGATGAACCACTTTGCGTCTGTTTGTCGCAAACGAGCCACGCAACGGGACCGGAGAGGAAAGAGGCCGGAGAAGGCCATGGTGAGACAACTATCCCAGCTGTCGCTGTCCTCCCCCACCAACCCAGGGCGCAAGCAAGCACAGGCCCTGCAGGAAGATGCAATGGAGTCCGATGATGACGAAGGGGAGACGTACCTGATCTCATTCACCAGAGCCCTCAAGAGCTCGAGAAGACCGCAAGCGAGGTGCGACGTCCTAGTCGCTGGGTCCCGGATAAACGCAGTGATCGACACAGGGGCGTCAGTCACCGTGATGGGAGTGCAACAATACAATCGCCTCCGACCCAAGCCTGAACTCCGACGGTCAAAAGCCCAGATTTATGCCTACGGAAGTGACACACCACTGCCGTTGGCAGGAAAGATGACGGTGCCGGTGAAGTCAGATGACGCAGAGATAACGATTGACATACATGTGATCAATCAAGAGGCAGACACCCTCCTCAGCGGGCACGCAGCCGAAGACCTAGGGTTGATCGCATTCCTCCGGAAGGTGCAAGAATCCCAGACGACTACCCTGCTGGACCAGTTTCCGGAGCTGTTCACTGGTCTGGGGAACATCCGACGACCACCAGTCAAGCTCCACATTGACCGTTCAGTCACACCCACAGCGCTAAAACACAGGAGGATTCCTTTCCACCTACGCCCGCTGGTAGAGGAGGAGCTGAGGAGGTTGGAAGAGCAAGGTGTAATAGAGACAGTAACCGGACCCACCCCCTGGGTGTCACCCATGGTGATAGCGGAAAAGCCCCGGCAACCAGGCAAGATTCGAGTGTGCATCGACATGAGGCTGCCCAACAAGGCCATCAAAAGGGAGAGGCACATCACGCCCACGATGGATGACATAATCGCAGACCTTAACGGAGCACGGTGGTTCTCCAAACTGGACCTCAACGCGGGGTACCACCAACTAACGCTGGCCGAAGAGAGCAGGTATATCACTACTTTCAGCACGCACCTGGGGCTACGCAGGTACCGACGCCTTAACTTTGGCATCTCTTCGGCGGCCGAAATATTTCAGAACACTATCAGAGACATCTTGCAGGGGTTACCAGGAGTGCTAAACGTCAGTGATGACATACTAATACACGCCACAACAGTGGATGAACACTACCGACGAGTCCGGTCCACACTGATGAGGCTGAGAGAGTTTGGAGTCACGTTGCACAAGGAGAAGTGCCAGTTCTTTCAACAAAGCATCGAGTTCTTCGGATACACGTTCACCAACCATGGCATTCAAGTAGATCCAAGAAAATCCCAGGCCATCAAGAACGCCCCAGCACCGACCTCTGCGTCGGAAGTCCGCAGTTTTCTTGGGATGGCCACGTACTGTGGGCGGTTCATCCCAAACCTGGCCACCACGGCGGAACCTCTCCGTCGCCTCACGAAGACAGACACCCTGTGGCGCTGGGGGCAAGAGGAAGAAGATGCCTTCCATGCGATCAAGACCACGCTGCTGGACCAGGCCACTCTGGTCTACTTTGATCCGACCAGGAAGACAGAGCTACTTGTCGACGCCAGCCCGGTGGGACTGGGCGCAGTCCTCACGCAAGAGCAAGAACCAGGAACATGGGCCACCCTGGCATACGCCAGCAAGGCGCTCACCCCAACTGAGCAGAGGTATTCTCAGATTGAACGCGAAGCACTAGCCATCCGATGGGGTTGCCGGCATTTCCACCTATACGTCTGCGGACATCCGTTTACTGTGGTGACAGACCACCAGCCATTGGTGCCCCTGTTCAAAGGGACAGCACCCCACCCCCCCCGAGGATCGAGAGGTGGGCCATTGGTCTACAGCAATACCAGATGGAGGTGACATACCGGCCAGGTGCGAAGAACCCGGCAGACTTTCTGTCACGACACCCGGAAAAAGGGGTGACGTCCCCGGTCGGGAAAGAAGAGGAAGAGGAAACCGAAGCACACATCGACTTCTTAGCTGCTCTGACTTGCCCTCGGATACTAACAATCCAAGAGATCATACGTGCCGGGGAGCGCGACGCCGTGCTGGCAAGGACACGGGGGGCTCTTCAAAAGGGGTCCTGGGCTGATTTCCTGCACACCGCCAACTCGTGGGCAGACGAGGACAAGAAGGACTTGCAGCAGATGTGGCGAGTGCGGAATGAACTAAGTATGACCCGCGATGGTATCGTCCTGCGAGGGTCTAGAATCGTCATGCCCGCTGCACTACGCCGTCAAGCCACGACCATTGCTCACGACGGCCATCAAGGGACGGAGAAGATGAAGACCAGGATGAGGGCGAAGATATGGTTCCCGGGGCTAGATGGCATGGTGGACGAGGTGGTAAGGAGCTGCGCCGCGTGCCAGGTGACGAGCGGCCCGGAGCCTCCGGCCCCCATCGTGACAGAAGAACCAGGAAGGTACCCGTGGGACAAGATTAGTATAGACTTTGGGAGCCTCCCAAACGGAAAAGTGTCGCTGGTGGTCATGGACAACTTCTCGAAGTATCCCATAGTGGAAGTTCTACCGTCTACAGCCTTCATGTTCGTGGGACCAGCGCTGGAGAAAATATTTGCCATGTTCGGGCGCCCCTCGGAGGTGAAGAGTGACAATGGGCCACCCTTCCACGGTCATGAGTTCCGGGAGTTCCTTCAGCATCAGGGAGTACAACATCGGCGAATCACTCCTCAGTGGCCACAGGCCAACGGAGAAGTAGAGCGATTCATGAGGACCCTGAATAAAGTAATTCGAATAGCCGGCGTGGAGCAACTAGACCCCGAGAGGGAAATCCAGCGATTCCTGGGAGAATATCGGAGCACGCCCCACTGCTCCACCAAACAAGTCCGTGGTCTCTCATGCTCAATGGGCCTCGCCGCGATGGACTACCCACAGTCCCTGGGTGGGTGCCCCCACCGTTCGAAGCGGAGGAGGCTTTCCAAAGACGAGCACACCGCAACCGACAAGTCAGCCGGGCCAGAGGCAGTCGAGACCGCGACATCAGACCAGGGGACAGCGTCCTCGTGAAGGACAGAAGGCCAGGAGGAAAATTCAGACCCCGGTATGAACCAGGAAGCTGGACTGTGGCACAGAGGCGGGGTACAATGGTCACAGCAGAAAGAGGGGTGGAGTCGACCACCAGGAACATCTCGTGGTTCAAACGCATTCCGGAGGCCACCGACCGCGACCAGAGGGGACTGGACGGAGTGGAGGAAGAGATCTCAACCCCAGAGTTGGGACCAGGACTGACGTCCAGTGGAGCCTGCAGCGCCCCAGAGCAGAGCCATCATGCCCCCACGGAAGGTGAAGCCCCGAATAACTACCCACCCAGCTCCGGCACTCGTGCCACTGCCAGGTATGGTCTGAGAGCGAACCCCACGCCCAGCAGCCGCCTTAAAGACTTTGCCTGCCAAGCAAGTGAGTGACTGTTATGGACTTTGGTTTATTTTGTTGTCCAAGTTGGGGAGGGATGTTACAGTTAGCGCTCTAGCGTTAGACGCTAGAGCGCATAATGTCACTACGCAACGCGTACGCCACGAACGTGGCGTACGCCTCGATATAAAATAAAGGGGCGCGGCCTGCTGAGGCAGTCACGCGCCGATACCAAGACGCAGAGTGTGGTGTCCCTTATTCTAGCTGCGGGGCATATAGCGAGGGCCTACATCAGCGCGAGCGGCCCCACAACACTTCTCTCCCCCTCCCGCCGCTGCGTCCCATGCAGCCCGCCCCCCCGCTCTCCCATTCACCCGCTCCCACCTCCCAGCTGCTCCTCCCTCCCCCCTCCCCTTCTTATGGCGGCCGCTGCGCGGCTGTGAGAGCGACCCTTGACCCCTGGTAGGTCGCTCCCCACACCGCACAGCACCGCGTTTGTGCCCGTGCCTTTTCCCAGCTGCCACTGCTGCCCTCTGGTGTTCGAGGCCCTTCCTGCTCGAGTTTGGTATTTTATTTTGTGTACTGTATTTTGTGCTTATTGCTAGTTTACTGTTGGTCTTGCCCTGTTTCCCCCTTCTGTGCCTTACTGTGCCCTTTTTGACTGTGTGCCCATCTCTTCTTCGTACCCTTCGCCGTTCTTCTCTCCCCCTCCCGCCGCTGCGTCCCCTGCGGCCCCGCCACATGCTCTCCCATTCGCCTGCTCCCAGCTGCTCCTCCCTCCCACCTCCCCTTCTTATAGGTGCACCAAAGGCAAGCTCGTCTGCTTCTGTCCGCGCCTGGACCGCGCCCAGCGCCAGAACCCCTAGCCCCCGCGATTCCCAACACCGCTACGACGCCAACACCCTCCATGCACTCAACACCGGACGAGAACACGCATGCTGCCTGGCCACCCCGAAGCACATCCAAGGACCCTTCTCCTGCCGGAACTGCAGCTTCACCAGCACAAGACCCGCCAACCCACCGACCAGGAAAGAACCTAACTACCTCAGCTGCATCCTTCTCAACACCCGCTCCGCCCGCAAACACGCTGTTGAACTCTGGGACCTTCTTGACTCAACCTCCCCAGATGTCGCCTTCCTGACAGCGACCTGGCTGAACCCCTCCTCGGCACCCGACATCGGCATAGCCATCCCGGAAGGATACAAAATCTCCCGCAGGGATCGCACCAACGGAGTAGGAGGAAGAATCGCCATTGTACACAGGAACACCCTCAGAGTCTCGACCAGCACCGACAACACCCTCAGCGCTGCAGAACACCTGCTCTTCCAGATCTACACTGACCCCAACACCACCCTCAGAGGAACCCTCGTCTACAGACCCCTGGACCCTGACCACAGTTCAGCGACTCCATCGCCGACTTCGTCAGCTCTCACGCCCTCGCCTCCACAGATTACATCCTCCTCAGGGACCTGAACTTCCACCTCAAAAACAGCAACGACACCAACTCCACCATCCTGATCGACAACCTCGACAACCTCGGACTCAGATAACTTGTCACAACACCCACTCACTCCGCCGGCCACATGCTCGACCCCATCTTCTCCGCAAGCCCCCACGTCTCCTTCAACCACACCACCGAACTCCACTGGACTGACCAATCGCTGCATCCACTTCACTTTCCGGAAACCCACCACGCACGACCGCACCCAGCAGATGCCACGCCGCTGCTGGAGCAAAGTCACCGAAGACCAGCTAACCACCACCCTCGCCCAAAGCCCACCCGCTGACCCCACCGACTCCGACACCGCCGCCCGCGACCTCAGACAGTGGATCGACGACTGCGCCAACACCCTCGCCCCGCTCAAGAACTCCTCCAACAGTCACACCAGCAAGTAAACCAACCAGGCCTCCAAGCAAATCTGACAAAAGCTGCAGAAGAAGTTGCTCCATGAACGAACACCGGACAGCTATGCAGCCCTCAAGGACACCACCCGCAGACACCATCACCTCATCAGATCTTCCAAAAGGGCCTCCTTCAAAGACCGCCTAGACAACAATACACACAACAGCAAAGAGCTCTTCAACATCGTGAAGGAACTCTCCAACCCCAGCACCAACACCAACGACATCCCACCTTCGCAAGACCTGTGCGACTCGCTCGCCACCTGCTTCCATCGCAAGATCGCAGACATCCACGACAGCTTCAACGCCACAACCTCCCGACAACCACTGAGATCGCCGCCCCCATGACCACAATCCTCACCAACCGCCTGCTCTCCTGGACCAACATCAACGACGACGACACCATCAAGATCATGAACACCATCCACTCTGGATCTCCGTCAGACCCATGCCCACACCACATCTTCAACAAAGCCAGCACCGCCATCGCACCCCTCCTCCGGAAAGCCATCAACATCTCCTTCGAGACAGCGACCTTCTCGGAGAGCTGGAAGCACGCCGAGATCAACGCCCTACTCAAGCAACCCAAGGCGGACCCCAAGGACCTCAAGAATTTCCGACCCATCTTCCTGCTCCCGTTCCCGGCGAAGGTCATCGACCCGCTACCTCGAGGAGAACAGCATCCTGGACCCATCCCAGTCTGGGTTCCGCAGCAACCCCCGAGACTGCCCTCATCGCCGCCACCAATGACATCAGGACCCTGCTAGACAACGGAGAAACTGCGGCCCTCATCCTCCTGGACCTGTCAGCCGCCTTCGACACGGTCTGCCACCACACACTACAAACACGCCTCCACGACGCCGGGATCCAAGAGAAAGTCCTAGACTGGACCACCTCCTTCCTCTCTGCAAGAACACAGAGCGTCCACCTCCCCCCCTTCCGCTCCGAAGCCACCGAGATCATCTGCGGCGTACCCCAGGGCTCATCCCTCAGCCCAACGCTGTTCAACATGCACGACCTCAACATCATCTCCTACGCCGATGACACCCAGCTGATCCTCTCCCTCACCAAGGACCCCCACACCGCCAAAACCAACCTCCACAAAGGAATGAAGGCCGTCGCTGAATGGATGAGGAACAGCCGACTGAAGCTGAACGGAGGTCCTCATCATCGGATCCACCCCTTCGGCCTAGGACGGCTCCTGGTGGCCGACCGCACTGGGAACAGCTCCAACACCCACCGACCACGCACGCAACCTAGGGGTCATCCTTGACTCCACCCTCTCCATGAATAAGCAGGCCAACGCCATCTCTTCCTCCTGCTTCAACACCCTCCGCATGCTCTGCAAGATCTACAAGTGGATCCCCACCGAAACGAGAAGAACGGTCACCCAGGCCCTCGTCAGCAGCAGGTTATACTACAGAAACGCCCTCTAAGCAGGAGCCTCGGCTAAACTCCTGAAATAACTCCAGCGCATCCAGAACGCCTGGTCCTCGACATCCCTCGCCGCAGCCACATCACCCCCCACCTGAGAGACCCGCACTGGCTCCCCGTCAACAAGAGGATAACCTTCCAGCTCCTCACCCACGCACACAAGGCACTCCACAACACCGGACCATCGTACCTCAACAGCCGACTCAGCTTCTACACCCCCGCCTGCCAGCTCTGCTCCGCCGACCTCGCCCTCGCCACTGTTCCCCGCATCCAATGAGCGATCTCCGGTGGCAGATCTTTCTCCCACCTCGCCGCCAAGACCTGGAACACCGTCCTCATCCACCTATGGCAGACCCAACACCTGCTGACCTTCAGAAGACTCCTCAAGACCTGGCTTTTCGAGCAGTAGCAGCATTCCCCATCCCACCAGCGCCTTGAGACCCCCACGGGTAAGTAGTGCGCTTTACAAATGTTATGATTGATTGATTGATTGATTGATTGATTGATTGATTGATTGGCACCAACTCCATACAGCCTAATAATGGCCTTTCCTCACTTTACCGTAAAACACCTAGGGGCAGATTTACAAGAAAGTGACTCAGTACGTGCTGCAAGCCATTTGGCTGCGCTGCACTGAGTCACTTTCAAAGCACAGGGATTCAACATATTTACAACAATATGTCGCATCTCTGTGCTTCCCCCTGCTCTGGCGCACAAACTGCTGCCATGCACCGATGCAGGCACCTGCAACATAATGCAAGGATGCCTGCGTCATGGGGAGATTGTTTTTGTTCAGGAAGGAATCCCTTCCTGCACAAAAACAATCTGAAATGCAGTTTTTCAACTTCTATGTGGGCTGCATTAGCAGTTAAAAAACGGCATTGTTTCAATGATTGTTTATGTGCAGGAAGGAACACCTTCCTGAACGAAAACTATCATTAGAGGTGATTTCCTCTTTCTATGTGTGCTGCATTAGAGGAGAAATTAACACATTTCTCTTCATTGCGCCTCCCTATGCCTCCCCTGGGGGGGGCGTAGCATTCACATGCATTTCCAGATTTACGCATCCTCGTAAAACTGGAAATGTGTCTGGTTCCATGGGTGTTGCGTGAGAACACCCACAGCAACACCCATGGAACACCCCTTTCACGCAAAGTGCTGCATGCAAAGGGGGCCATATTTACAAGGACAGGAAAGGTCACGCATGGTGGCTTTTCCTGCCCTTCTAAATATGGACCAGTAAAATGCGTCACTGGTACGTCACAAAAAGTGACACACCGGTGGAGCAAGGGGCTTGTAAATCTGCCCCCTATTATCTCTACATTGGAAAGTGGCTTACCGCAAAGTGAAGCCACGCAGTATATTAAGATGGGCCTCTGAGACGGATGTGTGACGTTACAACGCACACTATTACAACGCATACACTTACAACGCATTTTTTACAACGCATAATCCATTACAACGCATGACATTACAACGCATGACACTACAACGCATTTAAAAAAAATACCTTTACAACGCACTACCATTACAACGCATACTACCTTTACAACGCATACCATTACAACGCATAATATTAAATTACATTTAAGGTAAGTATTAGATAGTATAGGGGTAAAAATTACTATTCTAACTCCAGGGGGTGCAACAGTAGGGTAAGTGTTGGATAGTGTAGGGGTAAAAATTACTATTCTAACTCCAGGGGGTGCAACAGTAGGGTAAGTGTTGGATAGTGTAGGGGTAAAAATTACTATTCTAACTCCAGGGGGTGCAACAGTAGGGTAAGTGTTGGATAGTGTAGGGGTAAAAATTACTATTCTAACTCCAGGGGGTGCAACAGTAGGGAAAGTGTTGGATAGTATAGGGGTAAAAATTACTATTCTAACTCCAGGGGGTGCAACAGTAGGGTAAGTGTTGGATAGTATAGGGGTAAAAATTACTATTCTAACTCCAGGGGGTGCATCAGTAGGGTAAGTGTTGGATAGTATAGGGGTACAAATTACTATTCTAACTCCAGGGGGTGCATCAGTAGGGTAAGTGTTGGATAGTATAGGGGTAAAAATTACTATTCTAACTCCAGGGGGTGCATCAGTAGGGTAAGTGTTGGATAGTATAGGGGTAAAAATTACAATTCTAACTCCAGGGGGTGCATCAGTAGGGTAAGTGTTGGATAGTATAGGGGTAAAAATTACTATTCTAACTCCAGGGGGTGCATCAGTAGGGTAAGTGTTGGATAGTATAGTGTAATATTATGCGTTGTAACGGTATGCGTTGTAATGGTAGTATGCGTTGTAATGGAATGCGTTGTAAAGGTAGTTTTTAAAAATGCGTTGTAGTGTCATGCGTTGTAATATCATGCGTTGTAAAAAATGCGTTGTAATGGTAGTGCGTTGTAAAAGTTGCGTTGTAAAGGTTGTTCCCCCTCTGAGACTATCATAGCTCACATATATTAATTGAACTTAACCTGGGCTAAATTGTTTTTTTTTTGTGCATATTTATATAGCGCGAACTCGACCCGAAGGTACTGGAGCGCTTTACACGAGCACCGTATTTACATTACACATTCAGGCACCGGGAGATTATGTGATTTGCCCAGAATCCCAGGATGTTGACGCGACCCCGAGGCTCGAACCCTGGTTTCCAGCACCAAAGTCAGCAGTCTTGCCGACGGACCCCCCTTGCATGGTTAGGAGCCCCCTGAAAGATTGGGAGATCCTGCTCCTTACTGGCTGCAGGGCCCTGCCTGACAATGGGCATGGTCTGTCAACGGACATGCCTACGGACGACCCCCAAGGATAAACCCACAAACACAAACCCATGCTTCTGCACACTTCAAGCATCTAAGCTTCAGGCAGACATACACTATGATAAAAGAACATGTGCAACATAACGTAATATTATGTGGGCATTAATATCTAGCTTATTCTTCCATTGACTGTTATATGCTCCTGTTTCAGGAATGGGAGTGTCCACTGTGACTGCAGCCCGGATCCGGAAGGGACAGTTAGCCGGCCAATCCGGAGAGGAGATTCAACTAGAGATGGACAAGTTTCCCTTTGTAGCTTTGTCCAAGGTAAGCCTGGATACCCCCTAATTTAGGTATGTCTAGATACTTCCAACCTAAAATAAGCCAGTATGCCCACCATCACAAGGTAAAAATTTATACCCCAAACATTAGGTAAGAATGGTGGTACCCTATAACCTGTGCCATGTGTTTCCAGTCTCTGACCCAAACAAACCATGGATATCCCCTTACCTAAGCCTACCCGTAGTAATGCTGCATTCACATTGGCCCACTGTAATCTTGTAAGAGCCAAGAACATTGAATACCCACGTAAGGAATAAAATAAACTCAAGCAAGGGATGCGCAGCCGTGGACTTCCTGACAGTATCAATAAATCATCTAGGCCTGGACTGTCCCAGGAACACATATAAGCTTCAAGCAACTTGTAAACAAAACAGTGAAAACGTTGTCGATAGTCAAGGATAATGCAGCGCTGAAAGAAAGGGCCCATGGATGGTTTGTGCTGCAGAGATATACCAGGACTCTTCCGCAATCCTATCTGGGTGCTGGCTTCAACAGGAGAATGAAGGAAAAATACTTACGATCCCGATCCCGACTGGGCATTTTACAAATCCATACACATCTTCCTCCTTGGAAGCGTCTAGCGACAATGACCAAGTGCCGCCTATGTGAGAAAGCAGAAGAGAAAGCAGAAGAGAGTGTCCTACATCTATTATGTTTATATGGAGAACTGGACCTTG
The DNA here is from genome assembly GCF_964204655.1 of Triturus cristatus. Classification (NCBI taxonomy): domain Eukaryota; kingdom Metazoa; phylum Chordata; class Amphibia; order Caudata; family Salamandridae; genus Triturus; species Triturus cristatus. Next base: position 843,030,044 of record NC_140580.1, on the reverse strand, counting down.
AAAGACGGCTGCTTTTAAAATCCAGCTTTATAAACAAGAAGATAAGATCTTGCAGACAAGCAGTGATGGCTTGCCTTGGAGGTGGAGACATACAGCTGGCATGTAGCTTTGTCGGATTCATGGAGGTGGCTGGGGAAAAAATCCAGGGATCTGGTACACAATAAACAGCACTTTAAATCTAGATTGACACTCTCGGAGCTGGCTCCTGCCAACAATATTGCTTTCTTCACTCATTTTACAGTAATTACACCAAGTTAAAATTGAGACCTCAACGGCATGGCTGTTTTTAGGTCTCGCCTGAGCCAGCGCTTTAGCGCTGCTCTGGCGAGAGCTATAGAAAATGGGGATTTGGAAGTGCAAACGAGTGCTTTTCAGGCCCCCAACTACAGTGCATGTGCGCCGGGCGCGCGCACCATTTGGCAGCCTGCGTGTACATTTCGCGGGCCCTTTGATGTTCTCAGTGAGCCGCGCGGCCACTGCGAACATCAAAGCGCCCGCGAAATGATTACTTTCGGCCGCACAAGTGAAACATACCCTCTAATTCTTCTTTGGGCCACACCTAACCAACCCTTTCATCGTTACAATCTAACGTTCGCACCTACTTGGCAGACTGGTTCTCTGTTGCTCTTTCCTCCTCTGCTCTCTCTCCTCAGAGTCCGTCCCTCCCCCTGTTGCAGCAGCTGGCATTACACGGGGGAGGGTGGCTCTTCGTGCCTACCAAAAAACAAGCATTGGCATAGCCAATAGGTCTCGCTTTTGGGACCTTATAAGTATTTAGTTATGCAACTGTTGCATAGTTAAACACTTATAAGGTCCCAAAAGCGAGACCTATTGGCTATGCCAATGCTTGTTTAAATTAGGAGACTTAAAGTCAATCATCTCCAAGTACACGGCAGCAGGCACTTTATGCGACTGTAATATGCAAACTTGCCTAAAACCAACGTCAGTTCAAAAAATGACACGGCATATACCCAACGCTAAACTTTTTAAATTCATCAGTTGAGCTGTTTCATAATATAATAGGCCTTATGTTATTTATTTTCATGCACAATGGATTATGCCACTTTATGAAACCGAAATATGCCGACTTGGTATAACCCGCCCAAGGTTAACAACTCTGTTTGGTAACTTAAAACAAGAAAGCATTCAGGACTCAGGTCTTCGAAATAAAGTAGGATGTCTGTAACTGCATGCCACTCAAATCTTGCAGAATTATTTAGCTTGAGTGGAATAGGTTATGCTTGATCGTAAACTCAAAGCCTCGGTTTTTTCATTGTCAGACATCAACTAGGAACCAGTTGTTTTAAGTTAAGCTCTGCGACTCTGTACCTATGGACCTTACTGTATTTATTTCTTTAGGCGGATATATTCTGATATGTAAGATATTTTACTCTTATAATGCACTAGGTATTTAAGAGCGCACAAAATGCTCACTGTACTCCGTTTGGAACCTTGAGCTAATAATGTATCCAGGACTTTAGTCTAATAGTTGAGAAGCAAGAATCGCACACTGAATGAACTGCCACGCTGCTGAAATTATGTACATTTAATTTAGCTAGAATGGACTATTTTATGCACAATCGCATATGCGAAATCGAGCTTTTTACTGTTTAACATTGACCAGGAACCAGCTGTTTTTATCTTATGCTTTTTAACTTTTAAACTTAGATTTGTGATGCGTTATGTCGTTTAAGTGAACATTGTAAAGGTTTTTATTAACTTTTACAAATAAACTACTACTACTTAACACTGTAATCTGGTATACCCCTGCCCCTGCATAGACTAGTCACCCCCAAGAGCCATTATGTGAATGGGCATCCTCTGGTCAAATGTAAAATGGACTCTTCTAAACAAGGTAACTCTAGACACCTCTGGACTGAGTGTAGCTGTAGTGTGACCCAGCGAACCTGTTCCTAACATCCCTAATGTTACAAAATGGCTTTCGTTTACTGCAAAAAGGGCAAAGCAGAGCAGGGAAGACCTAGATTTGTATTTATTTTTTGCTTGAGGAGTATTAATTCACTTTGATTCCAAAACAGAATTACAGATACAAGACTGGCTCCATTTCAAAATAAAAGAAGAAAAGATAAAGAAGCGTCCCAAATACATAGGAACAGTGATCAGAAAATCTTCAAACTATACAGTTCTATGATATTGCCATGTCGCAACCAGGTAAAAGATCCAATATACCTCACTTGACAGGTTCCCACATTCTCCTTAACTTAAATCAATTTGGATGATTATCGATTGTTGCAAACTCCAGCCCACACAGAAATATAAACCCCCACCACCACAATACTGGGGAGCATATTTTCAAGAACTGACGCATCAGCATCTATGTGTCAGATTTCTTGCGCCTGCCGCAAATGTCCTAATAATGCCATGGATGCGTTGTATTTACAATACAGTGCTCCATGGCTCAATGATTCACTCATGCGTCAGAAATAATGATGCATCTTTTGGGGCTAAAGTGAAGCATTGCTGGAGTTGGTCATAAGACTGACGCAACTCCAGCAATGCGTCAGAACACAGAGGCTAATCCCATGTTAAAACCTCTGCGTCAATCCTTACGCCTGGTTTGAGAAGGCTTAGGGATTTTGATGCAGTCAAGTGGTAGAGGGAGGCAGTGAAAAGTTGTAAATTTCACCGCATTAGTTTTACGTGGCTTTTAACGTGGGAATGTCCACCCTGCATACATTATACCTAGCACAGGTATAATGTGACACAAGCCTCTACAAACTGACGCATTGGGCTCAAAGCGTTAGTTTGTAAAAATGGAGGAATGTGGAGCACTGATTGCACCGCCGCTGCGTAAAAAGAAAATGACGCTGCGGTGTCCCTAGCTCTTTGTAAATATGCCTGTGAATCTGGTGCTTCCTTTTGCAGCCAGGTTCGAGCAATCGTTAATCTCGTAGAAGTCACTGCAAAGTAAAAAACACCCACAACCTCTGCCCGGACATCAGGGCACGTCCGAAGAAAACAGTTTATTTTTAATCAGGGATAATACTAGACTTACACAGTTGGTTTATGAATGCAAATAATTGGTGCCAAAATTGTATTATATAGAGCCACATGTTGCAAAAATATATACAGTATCAGCCTTGGGTGCATCACAACAAAAACAACCCAATGTCTCCCTCAGGCTCCACTTTTACCGGTTGAGTTGTGTATAATATGTATAATTAAAAAGTTTAATATATATAATTAAAAAGTTTAAAAGACTGTGCCTTGAGACATTGAGAGCACCCTGATCAAGCATGTTATCTTGACTTATTTCCGACACAAAGACATTGAACTCAAACTTCATGCCCACCTAACAGCAAGTTTCTCAAATTCTTTAAGCATTTTGCCCTGATGCCCCAGAATGAGATAGAAGGTATGCATAAAATCGTGTATCTTATTCTTAGTAAAACTCTAGAGAAATGAATTAGGGTTCATATAAGGGAGTTGCTGTAAAATTCTCTTAATTGCAGAAAGCAGAACACCCCATCTTAGGGTGTCCATATTCCCTATTCATATCATGAAATGATAAAAAGATACCATTCTTAAAAAATTGCCCAGATATTGAATTTTTGCTATACGTCAACATGTAAGAAAACTATTTGTGAAAAGAGGATGGAAAATTAGGTTAGTTACCTAACAGGGTATATTGATGGAACTTGGGTACTTGACAAGTGTCTCGAATGACCCGCCAAACCTGATGGTAGACTAATTATGTCTTAAGCTGCGTATACTTGAAGTAAGCAGTATTGCCAAGTTCTTGGTCTCACTAAATGATCAATGAGATAGTATTCCCAAAATAAGTCTGCAAGGTCCCATAGGGTAGAACTTACTACTGCAGAGAGTTGAAACATAAACGTATCTAGGTAGTAATTTCACAGAATCGGCAGTACGACCCCCCCCCCCTCCCCCTCCCTACGTGGAGTTGAAGATAACAGATAGCATACTGGGGTTTTTTGTAGGCCTAAATACATTTTTGCCAGATACTTTTACATTTATGAAAAATCTTTTAAATAAATACAAAGGAATGGACCTAAATAGGTATAGATAATGTGGTAACACCGTCATCTTAATGAAATCATATCTCCCCATCTGACCGAGATGCAGACTGCCCTATTTTCTCAACATATATATAATGCATCACAATTCAAGGATACCTGAGTATCCATGTCCAACGAAGTATGGATGCCCAGATATTTGGCCGAGGGTACACAGCAAGTGTCTTCTTCATTAGATTCCTTATTGATGATAACCTCAGTTTTATCGATGTTTAACTGGTAGCCCGAGACCTGCCCAAACACAATAGCTGTGTCCTCTATTGCTGGCAGTGCTGTTGCCAGAGATGAAGCAAACGCAGCGAGAGCATTGGCATAGGCTAATATCTTGGCTTCCTAATTATGCATCCTAAATGATGGGAATTAAGGCTGTCCTCTTAAATACACAAATAAAGTGGTCCAGATATAAGGTGAACAGCAGCGGAAAAAGAGGACACTCTTGCCTAGTTCCATGGCCTAACTAAATAGAGTCTAAGAGCATTCCCATATATTAGACCCTCGCAGTCACAGTTGTCTATATTGACTTGCTCCTGGACACACAACCTGGCCCTAGTCCCATCTCTGTCATGACAGTCCATAGATACCACCAGAGAGAATCAGGAGTCAACTAGAGAGCCACTGGTTGGGGCCGATGGGGATATGATCAAACAAAGGGCTGTACAATCAGCCAGGCCATTGGGCACAATTCTGGCAAGTGCTATGATCCTCTTGGTAATTTGGGAGATATCAGTAAGAATTAAATGCTCTGTGACCCACACGTGGTAGAACTCACTCCCACAAATGTAATTATACGAGAGGTACTCCCTCTGGCGCCTCAGTTGCTATCACCGATAGGCAGCATGGGATTTATAAACTTCCCTTCATTGAACACCCAATTGAGGATGGAGCCAGTGCGATCTGACCTGCACCAATTACAAATGAAGATGCTCCCACCCTTACATCTACGTATAATCTATTCTTATTGCATAGAGAGGAATATAAAAAGGAATCATTGGCCCTGAGGACCCCTCACATGATGACGCAGGTTGTGTTAAGTTAAATGTCCAAAATATGAATATCATTTGTAGCCATATTAATGACTTAGTGAGTCAATCTGCTCGACTAGTGACGTCCACACAGGGTAATAAAGACGAAATGATGCAGCATGATGGCAATCTACAGAGTATGGTAAAGAAACTTGAGGATGTCGAAAATCGGATGTGACGCAATAACCTCTTGGTATTGGGGATACCGGAAGGGAATGAGGGGGATGACACCAGAAGATATATTGTCTACCTACTTGAAAAGGTATTTCACTAACTTAGTAATTAGGACATTGACTGCCAAGTACACACAGGTTTCCCTTCAACCAACCCAAACAATGTTGTGCTGCCAACTATCCAAGGGCTATCTTAATTCACATTGGGAAATTTATGTTTCAGCAGCACATTTTCCAGCTGGCCCACCATAACAAACCAAACAAAGCCTGTGGTGTAGATTTTACTGTGAGGTCTGCTTTCTGTTGCAAGACAGTGGGGCGCAGATGGCTTTTGCAGGAGACCATACCATCTTTTCTGAAACTTGGGTGTACCATCTCATTGCTTGAACCTGCTAAGCTGAGGATTATTCATAGAGGCCAAACAATCTACTGTCAAGACCCAGCACAGGCGCATGACTTGCTGAAATCTTGGTGAGACTCTAAAGATTAGTAGCTTGGTGGCTTGGACTTTAGTATCCAGTCAGTGACTAGTTAATCTAATTGGCTAACTCTTGCTTGATACCGGCTGGTATTGTCTGGCTGTGGTCTTTCTGAAATGCTCTATCTTTTTTGTATGACTACATAGTCTGGTGGGGGTATCCACTCACTGTTTAGGTATGTTCTGTTTATCCATTGGGTTAGGGAGGGGCTTGGTGTGGTCCGAATTGCCACAATTGCTGGAGAGTGGTGCGATGTGGAATCACACCTAGGGCTACAACAAAGTCCTCCTAGGCTGAGTGGGATTGGAATGGGCTTGGTGGGGCGTTCTGGGATGGGGAGGCATGGATAAGTTATGGATTTGTATGGTTCGGGGGGCACTTGGGTTAGTTCAGTTAAAAAAAGGAGGAATTGCATGGGCGTCAGAGACAATGAACCATCATTTTATGTCTAGAAATATGCTTCAATTAAATGATAGATAACATCATCGGTGGCCGCAATCAGGGTATACATATTCTCAGTTGGAATATTAACGGTATGAGTTCCAATGCGAAAATTTGATATGTGAGGGAAGAACTCAGTACGCTTAATCCACATCTTGTCTGCATTTAGGGGACCCATCTTACTACTGGGGAATTGCCTAACCTTAACGATTTAGGCTATAATACTCTTGCAGGAGTTGTAATTGATGCCCCGAAGAGGGGAATTGCTCTACCTTCTGAGGGGAAAGGATGGTCTGCTAGTCGGGTCAAAACTGACAGGTCTGGGAGATGGCTAATCATATGTGAAGGCAATGGCAGTCTAACTTTAACAGTCTGTGTGATCTATGCCTCCAATACGGATGACCCCTCTCTCTTTAATTGCCTATTAGGCGAACTCAAAACATGGCCAGACCCAGTGGTTATGTGTGGGGACTGCAATCTTGTCATGGGGGTGGACTCAACAGCTCCTCCTTTTGATACTCAGGGGAAGATGACCTTGTCTAGGGCAGCTGTTAAGCAAACTAGCACAGCACATGCTTTGCCAGATGTTTGGCATACTCACCGGGCCCATGAGACAGGATTTACATTTCATTCTATTCCTCCTGGCACACCTTTCCAGATTGATATGTTTTTTGTCAGCCACAGTTTTCTGCCTGCAGTGACAATAAAGTTGAACCCACGTATTGTGTCAGATCATATCCCTCTATCAATCTTTGCTCGATTCTCAGTCCTCGCATAGATGGACATTTGACCGTAAGCTTTTGTTGGATACTTAGTGAGTGTATCGATTTTTATGTGTACGGGCCTGAGCAAATTCATCCGTATTAACAGAGGTACATCCCACTCAACCATGATTTTCAGATGCTTAAAAAGCTTATGTAATGTAATGTAATCGAGTCTTATAAAGCGCACTGCAACTCAACGAGCATCCTGGTGCTGAAAGAGGGAATAGCAGGGAATTAGAGACAGAAATAGAGGTATTAAATTGTTAGAAAGGAGCCACATTGAAGGTAGACGAGAGGCCCTGAGGTCACTCAGCTGGTACAGCCTCGGAGGGAAAAATTAACGAAAAAGTAAGAGCTCAAAAAGAGAAGTATTACATTTTTGGAAAAAGCCAGGTTTTGAGTTGTTTACGAAAGACCATGAGGTCTTTTACCTGGCGCAGCTCCAGGGGCAGAGCATTCCATAGTCTCGCAGCTGCGACACTAAAAGCTTGTCCTCCAGACCTAGTTCTTTTAATTCGAGGTACTCCCACCCGGCAGGCCGTGGAGGATCGAAGGCAGCGAGAGGGCATATACCAGCGAAATTTGGTCTGCAAAGGTAGGGGACCCATGCCATGCACTGCCTTAAACACAACACAGAGGGACTTAAAGTGAATCCTCTGTGTTATGGGGAGCCAGTGTAGCTCCGCAAGGGCCTGAGTGGAGGAAGAGTGACGAGGGCGCATCAGTGCCAGCTTAGCTGCCATATTCTCAACTCGCTATAATTTCCCAATCAGAAATCGAGGGGATTCCAGCAGCAGAGAGTTACAATAGTCCAATCTTCTCAGGATCACACTCCTAACTATCAGGGGACGCACATGAGCCGGTAGCAGAGGGAGAATCTTCCTCAAAGTTCTTGCAAGGGAGAAACAGGTCCCCAGAGTCTTGTTGACATGTGACTCCAAGGACAACCTTTCGTTAAAAATGACTTCCAAGTTGCGAATTTCCCCAACAGGTTGTAGTGGAGGATCTGCAGGAAGAGGCCAGAAATTGACCGGGAGGGAAGGGGAGACTTTCCCACCCAGAGTGCAGAGGATTTCAGTTTTGTCTGCATTGAATTGCAGTGAGTTAGATCTCAGCCAACAAGCCACATTCTGCATACATGTGTGAAAATTCTCCAGGGAGGACGACTGCTCACCCTCCAGTGATAAAATCAACTGGGTGTCGTCTGCATAGTTTACTAAGCCTATGCCATAGGATTTTATAATCTCCACCAGGGGACGCATGTAAACATTGAACAGGATGGGGCTTATTGCAGACCCCTGCGGTACACCATGCTGACTTTTGGTAAATTTGGACTGAAAGGGGGGGAGAGCTACGGCCTGGCTTCTATCCGAGAGATATGACTGGAACCATTTCAGAGCTAGACCGGTCACCCCCGCTCCAATCAGCCCTTCCAGGAGGACCCTATGATTGACCGTGTCGAATGCGGCAGACAGATCTAATAGGATCAGGATGGCATGATGACCCTTGTCTACACGCAGACGAAGATCATCTAACACGGTCAAAAGGGCAGTCTCCGTCTCATGCCCCGGGCGGAAACCAAACTGGACCTCGTCCAGAAGGTTATTTGCTTCAAGAAACTGGGAGAGTACTCGGCTCACATAGCGCTCAAGAATTTTGACTGGGTAAGGAAGGAGTGAAATAGGTCTATAGTTTATAAGGCACTCCGGGTTGAGTGAAGGCTTCTTCAGAAGGAGGGAGACTACTGCTTGTTTCCAGCAGGGAGGGACCGTCCCATTAGACAGGGATTGATTACACAGCTGTCTAAGTGGAGGAAACAGTTCAGATTTGAACGCTTTCCAGACCTTGTGAGCAAAAGGGTCTAAGGGTGAGCCGGAGGAAACCCCCATGGCGAGTTGCTCAAAAACCTCCGTGGAGAGGGCAGACTACTAGCTATGTTATTGCTCAAGGTAAGGAGGAGCGGGCTGTGGGAAAGGTTTGTTCAACTGGAATTGGCACACTCATCCTTCCAAAAGATATCACATTGTGTAGATAATACTTTAAAACTTTTCCAGCAGTTGACTTTCATGCAGATGCAGTAAAAAAACGGATTTTGGAGAGGGCCTGCGCTAAATATCAAGTAAAACGCTTATCATGTTTTGAAAATAGTGAGGAGATGGGACAGGTTTTGGCCTTCAAAATGAAGGAAAAGAGCAATAACAACCTGATTGGGGGTATTAGGGATTCAGTTGGGAAGGAGGTAACAAAAGGCCCAGCGATATTAGCAGTTTTCCATCAGTTTTATTCGGCCCTATATAAGGAAGAATATGTTGCTACTCAGGATATGATTGAATCATGTGTATGGATTCCAAGGCTTAATCCACGTACAGATTGACAGAAAGGTATGCTGGATGATATAATAACTGGGGTAGAGGTTGAAATGGCTAATGTGCAACTTGCGAGTGGTAGAGCTGCAGGTCCAGACCTGATTCCAACTGAGTTTTTTAAGCAGTTTAAGGACATCTTGACCCCTTTCTTTACAGAGTTAGCTAATTTGGCCTTTATTTTTAACATCAGTTCCACCTGCATGAGGAGAAACGTATATTTCTATATTTGTGAAAAAGAACAAAGATCATGTAAGTTGTGGCTCATACCGTTCCATCTCCCTGGTTAATTGTGATTCTAAAGTTTATATCCGTATCTTGTCAAATCGACTAGCTGTTGTGATTACCTTATTAATTGACCCAATGCAGCATGGATTTGTCCCCTCACAGGACCCTGTATCTAAGGTCACTCTTGCCAAGTCTGCTGTGGATGTGGCAAGGGAACTAAATGGACCTGCTGGGATGATCCTGCTGGATGCTGAAAAAGTATTTGACAGGGTCTCCTGGCGGTGTCTATGGATCTAGATTGGTTTTGAAGTCAAAATATGAGTAATGTGTCTCCGTGTGCCTTGGATTCGATTGTTGTCAGTGTCCAATATTTAAATGGTATAGTATTGATTGGTAAGTATTTACATTTGAGTAAATAGCATGTGTACAACAAACATTGGACATAGTAAACCAATGGTACATAAAGACATGATCCCCTGAGTGAGCTACATAAAGCACTATGGTTGACGGAAAGACGAATGATGCATTACTACATAACAAGACAGTGCATACACTAAAAAGAGCCATTTGTCACACATATCAAGCATTATCTAGTCAAAAAGAACAAGAGCAACCCAATATGTCCACGTGAACTTGGGTATCAAATGTAAAAACTGAAGCAAGCATTCACATGGAACTCATATATAAACACAATGTGATAACAGGAATTCTGTGCAGAAATTAATCTACATAGAATACTTTGTAATGAAACAGACACATTTTATGTAAAGACTTGATCTTTGTACAAATTAAAGTGACAAATAACCAGTATCTCATTATCCAATTCAATTCAACAGAATCGAAGTTTATTTTGAGCCACACAATATAAAAAATGTAGGGGCATATTAACAAGCGGCAGCGATAATTATCGCTGGCCGCGCCTAGCACGAGTTTCCCTATCGCCGTCTATCACTGGAATTCATCGCATTGGCGATGAAAATTCCAGCGATAGCAGGGAAATGTCAACATCGCTGGAAAACCAGCGATGTCCCCTGCAAAACAGCGGTGACCTTGCTGATACGAACCTGTGGTCGTAACCCCACATTCCACTTCCCATGCAAAGTATGCCTAACACTGGATTTTAGCAGACGTTAAAATCCAGCGTTAATGGCCGGTTACCGTGATTTTGTTTATCGCTACGCCGGCCGGGGCATTGTTGTAAATATCACGAAGCTGCCTTTGCGATATTTTCTCATGTAGTCTATTGAGGCACGCTTACTTTGCATCTCATTAACGATGTGATGCAAAGCGGGTGCTAAATCACGGAAACAAGCAACAGCGTGTCCTTGCTAATATTGCGATAAAATTATCCCCGCTTTTCGGACGAAAACGGACGCTAAAGCAGCGATAATTTTATCTCCCCTTCTTGTTAATATGCCCCATAGCATTCACAATGAAGTGAGTGAGGAGAAGATTCCAAGGAGCACCCCAAGTGAAAGAAACTAAATCAGAAAAGAAACAAGTGACCAATTATGTGAGCATCAATGGTAGATTGTTTTTTCTTTGAGGAGACAGCCAGTACTATTCCATATAGTGAGACACAGAGGGTAAATACACAATGTGTTCTGTACGAATGACTGTGGTCTGTCTCTTTGTTTTTGTTGGTGTTTTGTCCCATTTCAGGATACTAGGGTCTACTCAGGACTGAAAGATGGACCTTGGGAACGAAGGAGGGATGTGTAATGAGTGATTGGGACATGAAAAAGTATTCGGTGAAACAAAAAGGATGTAAAGGGTACATACTGGTTGTGTCACTGAACGTGGTCTAATTCAAGAATAAAGACTAAGAGTTGGCAAGCAGCATCCTGGCTAATGACCTAGGAAGGAATATGAGCAAATTAGTGAAAGGGAAGCAGGCAGTATGCAAAGAAAGGACTCTGCCTCGCTTGATGCTGCTTACCATGGAGTGGCGTTTGGTATAGCCTAAACAAGCCAGGGTAAGGCGGTCCTGTGCAATTGAACAAAGTGTCCAGAAATGGCACCTTGAGTTTGTAGGGTAAGCCTGCAAAAATTAGAAGGGAGCATGTAAATATTGTGCCTGGTTGGATAATGAATGAGGGACTTACATGCAATCCTTACCCGTATAAAGTCGAGTAATACAGCCATGACTCCTGGAAATCGGGGACACTAATGTGTGATACTGCAGATGAAGCCTGCTGGTAAAAAGAGCACTATATGGACTAAAGGTGGGCTAGGGGGTCATTAAATCATAATATGGGCCGAGAGCGCTATATGTAGCGGTCTCCTGATCGGAGATCCAAGGAAGGACAATGCAGAACCCGTTGGCTCATCCAAGCGGGAAAAATGGACTAGGACTCTCCATCACGCAATGTCCTAGAGGGGGATGCATGTCAGTGGGCGTGTAATGGGGCGGAACCCAAAGAGGCAGGTAGTTTCTCAGCTAGATGGGATAATCACTATGAAGACACTGTTCCGGGGTGGGTGTGGTCAAGAATCAACCAAAGTCCAACCCAATTTTAAGAGGGTGAACAAAGAAGAGCCTCCTTAGTTTTAAGAGCCACCACCCAAAAGCCCTAAGGGAAAATCTACCATACGGCCAGTTCCTCAGAATTAGACGCAATTGCAGCAAGATACAGGACTTTGAAATGCAAGCCAACACACTGACAGAGAACCTGACAGAGAGGCATTACCCGGTAAAAGTGATCAAGCAAGCCAAAAAACGGGCCAGAAACAACACACGTGAGGGCCTCCTAGAAACGAGAGAGCCCGAAACCAATAACTTGATCACCTGTGTTACCACATTTACCCCTCTCTCAAATAAAATCAAAAAAATCATTAATCGCAATTGGAAAATTCTGAACAGCGATGCCTTGAACATCCCGACACCTCGCTTCGCTTTCAAAAGAACTGAAAGCCTTAGAGACCAGCTGATCAATACACGACCACGTCCTAAACAGATGAGAAAAGAGAGCACTCTGTGGGACCTCCCAGCAGTCAAAGGCCGCTATCCGTGCGGCACATGCAGTGCCTGTGCCTCCACACGACACACCAAATCCTTACAACTGGGCAATCTGAAATGGGAACCACGTAGACACACCAATTGTAATACAACTAATTGCATATACCTGATTTCGTGTCCATGCGATCTGTACTACGTTGGAATGACCACCAGACCCATCAAGATAAGGATTAGTGAACACAAAAGCACTGTCAGACGAGGTCGCGCAGCCACTAAACTGACCAACCACTTCTTGGAGAAAGGTCACCCCTATGAGGCAATCCATTGGACCATCCTGGAATCCAATACCAACTGGACCAGTGATTCCCTCTTTAGGCGGGAACAACGCTGGGTCCATCGCCTACACACAGATACCCAGGGACTCAATGACGAGATTCCATGGTCTGCACTGTAAAAGGCAATATCTTAGGACGTTATTTAAGGGTGTGGCAATTTGCCCACCTACCACTCTCCCTCCTTTGAGGTAATAACCTGAACCTAAAGATAGCAACCTCTGTATAGACCCCCTATGACTCCACTAAAGACGGTCTTTCATTAGCCATGCTCTGCCACGCGCCACGACACCAGTTTATCTGTTAGATCAACCTTAATAAATTGGAGATTGCAACTCTTCAAACACTTAGGCGCCTAGACACCTCACGGACACCACCCCTGTGTCTAGGACGCGTTACGAACATCACGCTTTCATACCATTTGAGAGATGTTCCTTCTGTGTGAACTGGGGATACACGATGTTTGCTGATGCATACATACACCACATACAGTTTTGTTTGAAGCCCCCTTTTTGTCCCGATACAGTAACACATGATTCCCTTCATGTCCCGCATGCGCAAGGTAATAACACTATTCACACCACGCATGCGCGAGCACTGAGACACGCATGCGTGAGAGAACACCGAGACCCGGGAATCCTTCACGCATGAACAGCTCCGGGTTTACTGACTAAGCGTTTTTTGGGAAACCGGAAACAGGCACCTCCCGCGTACCTGGGCCTCACACTTTAAAAACACGGGTCCGGCTCACTTGCCTACCTTCGAGCTGGCGTCTGGACCGGGCAGGTTTCCAGTGCCGTCACCTGAGTAACCCGTGAGTATACCTCGAGGCAACTCTTCGTCTAAAACGTAAGTTTCTACAGTGCGCCATAAATAGATGTATGCAGTGTTTCTAATGCTCTACCAATGATATCTCTTTCCTCCCTCTTCTTGGCTGGCTCCTTGCTGATACCTGCCATTACCGGCTATCAGCCCTAGATGGTGTGGGCCTCCTACGCCGCTTAAACTCAAGGAGTAACACCAACTCCCCTTTTTAGGTAAGAATACCCCCCTGGTTGTCCCGCAATGAACTTGTGGGGCTGCTTGTGAAGCCACTATTGTAGCAACTTTCTTTGTGGCCTTGTTCGGTCGCTACATGACTGGTGAACCTATTGTCTGGCCCAGTGAAGGTTGAGGATGCCCGTGGGGGGCAGTGGTCACCCAGCCCCACTATCGTTGGTTTCTGGGACCCTCCTTCTTCCCCACCCGGGCCCCGACACTTTTCACATTTGGCTAACATGGGATATCACCTACAGCTACTCTTTCTACCAAGATCAAGAGAACTTGTGCCACTGGTGTGTGAAAGTATGACGGTCATCCAGCAGGGCGTGTATTCCACCCCTGCCTACATATGCCGAACGAAATGGTACTTCCGCATGTGTATTTTAACCCCTGTGTGTGTTATCTTCATTATTTCTTTTTTGGTCTAGGTCTATTGCAAAGGGGGCATAACAGACTCCTTTATCACACACTACCTGGATAGGAGACACTAAACTCCCCCCCTCCCCTTTTGCCCAGTGAGAGGCTGATTATTACCCCTCCCACTACACTTAGTCTGTGCACCTTCTTCACATCACTAACTTTTACTGGTCCTGATGAAACGCCGAGGATCGCTTTGACCACTTAAGGCGCGAAACATGTCGACCACTTTTGCCAGCTACCTGAGACACATTACGTCTTGAAAGGTAACGATTAACTTACGGTTTTTTATTGTACCAAGGGTACCTCTTCATTAAAAAACTCCCTTAGGTAACCCTTAGGTATTTTTATCCCTTTTTTGCACACACTACCTCCACCACTTATTCCGGTACTTTCCCTCCACATACCCGCATGCACCCATCGGCAGCGCTCTAAAAGATCTCCGCCAAAGAGACCCTTCGGGGGACCCGTAGGGCATTGCACCGCCGGCCCGACGAGGAGCACATGCCCGATGATGAAGCATGACATCCTTCGGGGTGTGTGAGTGCAACAAGAGACACATTGTTGTCTCCCCCCATCTCTAGTACCTTATCCTAGACCCTATCTCTTCTTTGTTCACCCTCTTAAAATTGGGTTGGACTTTGGTTGATTCTTGACCACACCCAACCCGGAACAGTGTCTTCATAGTGATTATCCCATTGACGTTTCGGAGCATAGGCACTGGACCATTAACTAGCTCCTGGTCCCCCTTCTTCCCCTTTTTTTGATACAGTTTCTCAGCTAGCCATCAAAAACAAGAGCGAACTGGGCACCAAAAAGTAAATGAAATTACAGATTTGTGGACTGACAACAATGGAGGAATGACAATGATTGTCAAAAGTGAAAACAGAAATGTCAGAGGTCGAACCCTGCACCTTCTAAGTGGGAGTACTATGCTGTTAAAAGGGAGCTAGTCCAGTGTTTAGTTGTTATCCTCAGAAAAGAGAGGAGAAATAGTGATCGCATCTGAAAGGAGAACATTATTGTTGTGCCCTTGAGGGGGCGGAAGAGACAATGTAGCCCAAATATTTTGGAAACACGATTCAAGCCAATATTCCAAGGATACATAGAGACCTAACCAGGTGGGGTTATAAATTAGTTGCACACTCCGCATTCACAACCGGATCCAGAAGGGTGGGCATAATGATTAGAAAGAACTTCCCAATGTTGATTGAACATACATGGACAGATAAACAGGGTAGCTATACCGCGATCTCGGGGCCATGGGAAGGTAAGACACTAACATTAATATCCTTATACGTATCTCCAGTCCTCCAGGTGTCGGCTTTTAAAGACCTAGGGGCCCCGTAGGGGCATTATAATTGGAAGGGGACTTTAACTCAATGCGAATATTTTTGTTTCTTGGGCAAGTAATCAAAATAGACATTAGATAAATTATTCACCAAATGCAAAGAACAATTTCTTATATTAAAAATACTTAAATGGTAATAAAGGAGGAATTATGATTCAACAGTATTCTCTAGGCCATACGCCCTTAGATAAAACTGACATTTTCTTTACTTAAAATAATCACTATTGAATGTGCAAAAAGTCCTTTTCCCTTAGTGCAAAATTAGACAACAAAGTGCATGTACTATTTTACATAATACTATTAAGCAAAAATACCTTTCCTCACACTACCCTTTCTTATATTGGGAACATAACTAAAACATAACACCCTCCATATACCCATTCCATATCCCAAATGCAGCAAGCTTTTTTTTATTAACTGGCCATAGACAATAGCCAAGAATTTCCCTACTGCATAATACATGGGTAAATTTTCAAATCCTAAAATTAATGCCAGGAGACCCTTTCTATGTCGGATCTGAGATGATCTGAAGGTCGGAAGCAACAGCGTTCTTCTACTAGATGCGAAACTCAGGCGAAGTATAAGTAAATACAAAACGGTCAGCGGTCCCCTTAAATAAAAGTAACACATAGCTTTATCCATCCTAGCTTGATGAACTAGCTTCCATCATATAAGATCTGGTACTTGCCTCAATCTAACCTTTAATGCCCACCTCCTTATATGGGTACTCATATTCCCCCCATACCATACATCTTTAAATAGCACAGGTTATCTTTCTTTCACATCTTCTAACTCACTCCTGCTCGAGCCCTCCTTAACTAGATGCTTTACAATTTGCTTCTGCTGTGCAACAGGCAACCCTTGGAGTTTATCCCCTGCTGCAACATCTAGTGATGACTTAATATCCTGTAAGTTATCCACCCACCTGTCGGCATACTTCTTCTGCAGGCTGGATTTTATAATTTGCCTTAAGGAACCCTCATCTGCCAGTAATTAAGGAGCTGTTGCTTGTACTTAAAACGTTCGTAAGGCCCTGTTCAAGTCTCAGTGCACTGTTTACAGTTCCTCTAGGTAGGCTCAACCATTTCTTCCAGACAATCATTTGAATGAATTGCATTCTTCTTACATATCAAAAACTCGTACCCGTACAACAGCAAACAAACTATTTTTGCATATGTCTCCCTAAGCTCTTCGGTGGATTTATGACCCAGTGCAACATCCATCCTAAATAATGATCCTGCATTGGCCTTAACCTTCCCTTCAAGTTGTTTATCAATTCAATACACAATAAAAATGACGAATATTTGCCCCCCAAGACATTCTTATAGATTTGGGACCCTGGAATACTCTGAATTGTCACACTTGTGGGAGTGTGATGGTTAGTAGTTATGTCGGCATTATCATTGGCAGTGCTAGTAGCTACAATGGGTAGTCCCAGCTGAAGCGAACTGCTGATCAGGGCCCTGGCACTAATTATTTTACAAATTAAGCACTGGGGCTGGGCTTTGTGGACACCCACTGGAACCGGGGGCTGAGGAGTGGGCCGAGCACCATGAGAAAGAGAAGGTACGGTTTAAGATGTAGGAGGAGACCCAGTTGAGGGCAGTCACAACAATGCTGAAGGCTCAAGCACGTAGGAAAGGCTGTGCAGTGCCTCAGCATGTTACACATTATTGGCAATATAAAGTAACATGACAGGACACTGCAGATAGCACCTAAAGGACATTTCGAATCAGTAGCCAACATTATCACCCAATTCTCCCACATTCATCACAGCAGTCCCAAAATATCTACAAGTTTTGGTCTCTTCCTGTACTTCAAAGAAAGGCTAAATGACTTTGTCCCAATCTCACCAGCTGTCGCTATCAGAGAAAATGGTCTTTGAAAATTTCCAAATGCATATATGGTTCATTCTGGCGCTGGTGAAAACCAAACTTGGTGTGACTGCCGCTGGGCTCTCAAAACCTCTTTTCCTAGGATTCTGTCTTCTGTTTCTATGATGTCACACACACATAAAATGTCAGGCTGCTGTAACATGGGTGCAGAGTACTATGAGGGATTAAAGTCCCTTGTGCAGCACTGTGCAGTTGACTCGTCTCTCAGGATCCTTAAGGTCAGATGGTCAGCAAACCTGATGTTTCAGCGTTGCAGGATTGTCAATCAGGAGCTCTTCCATCCACTTTGCAGAGGAAACACAGAATCCCTTATTATTCTCCGACAGCCATTTGGGTTTGATGCAGGACTCACGGGTGAGATTGGGAAAGGGATGGAGGGAATAAAACCAGTCACAATGGACAGACAAAGCACACATTGGCACACGTTCAATGTAGAAGGGGTCCAGGTGAGCCTGTCCTTCTGTAGTGTGGATACTGCGTTTGCGCAGATGCCCTTAGTAACCCATTGAGTGAGGAGCATGCTTCAGGGCAAGGACAGAGCTGAGATGCTGCCTAAAATGCTTTGTATTCCAATAAAGTAGATCACTGCTCTTTTAATTTTGTGTGCAAGTTTCTTTATTTCCTGAGGTACAAACCTGTGCTTGAAAGCGGTGCTTAAGTTTAGAATCTCATGTTTTTTTGAACACAGGTTGTTTTGTCCAATACTCAAAATGTGTGGAGCACGATGAGGAAAAGGAGGGGAAAAATATAGGACGACTAATGAGTTCTGGATGTGACTGTTATCCGTATCGTCCAAGTGTTCTTATCCTACCTATTGGCTAAAACTATAGGTGACCAAAGGACTAGTTGGGAAACCGATGCTCCACAGTTATAGAACTCATAAGTCTTTCTATATTTTTTTCTCATCATGCTCCACACATTTCGTCTATTTGACAAAACAACTTTTTGATATACATATGTATGACTGTTCCTTTAGAGGCCGGACTGGGAACCAAAACCGGCCCTGGCAAAGTGCTCGGCCGGCCCCCCGGGGCTTGGGGGTGACGCCGAGCTCTTTGCCAGGGCCAGTTTTTGGTCGACAGTTTTGGTCGATTTTGTTACAGGGCCGATTTTGCAGCTATGCTGCAAAATCGGCCCTGTAACAAAAACGGCCCTGTAACAAAAACGGCCCCCAGGGGCCCAAAACCGCCCCCACCCGTGCGGTGCACCGGGGGATTGCCCGGTGCCCGCTATGGCCAGTCCGGCCCTAGTTCCTTTTCATGGCTGCGTATATGTACATCCACCCATCACTTATGTGATACATTGTGACTTATATGTTGAATAAAACTGTGCATCATAATGTGTCATCTACCTGCCGCTTGCAAATGAATCTCAGTATGGGCATAATATATGGACTGCTCACTCCATCACTCAAATATCAAATAATTGATCTGACGCACTGGCACCCCTCAAGCCAGCACCCAGCAAGCAACACTCCAAGAAAGCCAGCTGGTTTACTCCAGCCCTCCACGAGTCCAGACACACATGTAGATGGCTCAAGAAGAGATGGAGGAACAACAAAACCCCGTAAACCCATGCAGCCTTCAAAGCCCCCATCTCCGCACACAACACCCTCCTCAAAACGGCCCTTCAAGTCAGAATCAATGCCAACGCATACAACAGAAAAGAACTCTTCGCCATTGTCAAGGAGTTCTCCAAACGCCACAGTGAGACCACAAAAGTCCCACCATCCCAAGACCTCTGCAACAAACTCAGCACCTACGTCCACCACAAGATCAAGCAGATCTATGACAGCTTTGACACCCAAGACCCACCCATCACTTCCGGCACCACATCACGTGACGATGACGCCCCTCAACAGATCCTGCTCAACTGGACCCCGCTCACCACAGACGACACCCTCATGACCATCGGAAGCATTCACTCCGGAGCCCCCTCGCATCCTTGCCCGCACCATATCTTCCACAGAGCCACCATCGCCCCCCAACTACGCCACACCATCAACTGCTGCATCAAAACCGCCACCTTCTTCGATGACTGGAAACACGCCGAGATCAACCCCCTACTGAAGAAACCATCAGCTGACCCGACGGACCTCAGACCCATCTCCCTGCCCCCATTCTCAGCTAAGGTCATCAAGAAGACCATCAACACCCAACTCTCCGAGTTTATCGAAGCTAACCACGTCCTGGACACCTCTCAATCGGCTTCCGAAGAAACCACAGCACCGAGACCAACCTCCTCTCTGCCACTGACGACATCACTCCCTCCTCGACCGGGGAGAAACAGCAGCCCTCATCCTCCTCGAACTCTCAGCCGCTTTCAACACCATCTCCCATCGTACCCTAATCATGAGACTCTATAACGCCGGCATCCACAACAAAGCCCTGGACTGGATCTGTTCCTTCCTCACTGGTAGAACACAGTGAGTCAGACTTCCCCTGTTCTTCTAAGAACCCACAGAGATCAGCCGCGGAGTGCTTTAGGGCTCCTCCTTGAGCCCCAAGCTTTTAAACATCTACACGGCCCTGCTCGCAACCATCGTCAGGAGCCAAGGACTCAACATCGTATCTTACGCCGAAGATACCCAGCTGTTTCTCTCCCTCACCAATGAGCCCACCATCTCCAGAAACAACTTCCAAAACAGGATGAAGGCTGTTGTCACCTGGATGAGAGACAGCTGCCTCAATCTCAACTTCGACAAGACCGAAGTCCTCACCCTGGGGCCCAACACCTATGCCTGGGAAGACTCATGGTGGACCACCAAGCCGAAAATCCCCCCACTAACCACGCACGAAATCGCGGCATTATACTGGACTCATTGCTCACCATGAACCACCAGATCAATGCTGTCACCTTATCATGCTTCCAGACTCTTTGCCTGCTTCAGAGGTCTGCAGATGGATCCCAACTGAGGCCAAGAAGATGGTCACCCAAGCACTCATCAGTAGCAGACTCGACTACAGCAACACACTCTACGTAGGAGCCATCCAGAAACTCCTCAGGAAACTTCAGAATGTGCAGAATGCAGCAGGCAGACTGGTCCTCAACATCCCTGCAGCAGCCACATCTCCAAACACCTACGAGAACTCCACTGGCTCTCAGTCAACAAAAGAGTCACCTGTAAGCTTCTCGCACACGCCTACAAAGCCCACCACAATGCCGGACCAGCATAACTGAACCGCTGCCTCTCATGCCATGTGACCACCAGACACCTCCGCTCGTGCCCAACTGGCCCTCGCCACAGTCCCACGGATCCACAAAACCAGGACCAGAGGAAGATCCTTCTCCTACCTCACTGCCGAATCCTGGAACGCCATGCCTCTCCACCTCAGGATCTCCCCGTCTCTGACACAATTCAGGAAGGATCTCAAGACCTGGCTCGTCGAATGAAGCACAGCGCCCAGTCACACCTGCAACCCCCAATACCTTGAGACCCTCACGGGTGAGTAGCCACGCTTAACAAGTACTGATTTTAACGTCTGCATGGAATCCAATGTTTGTAACAAAAGTATTGTGTTCACCTGGCTCTATGCTTATGACTTGTGATTTTTCATTCTTTCAATTCTTCTTGTTTCCGTTTTTTGTTTTTTCATTTGTAATATAATCTGTCATGTAATATGCTATGATATGCATAATGGTCATATTGCTGACCAGTCATTCATTCAGGTTTGCTCCTGATTTCACTTAATTCCTTATCTGACCACGTGATATACGTCTCACCTTTAAGTGTGATATCCACACTTATCTGTGTTCCTGGATACGGTTACTGATGCGCTTGGATATTCATTTGTGTTGAATCTCTTTCTTTTTCTCAATGACCATGACCATATTTGCACCCTTCAAAAAATCATCTTCACTTCCGCTATTCAGTTTATGTTTGTTTTCAATCCCTGTATAATACACGCTGTTACTTTTCCGGCACTTTCAATTATGTTTTACCATGCAGCCTTGAGAAAGCCCCAAGCTGGCACACCGAGTGTTGTGTGTCCTCACTCAACTTGTTACCCTGATCATAAGGACTCGTTCATATCAACCTGTGTTACAAAGCAAAAGCACAGGCACAGGCTTTTACCTCAGGAAATAAAGAAACTTGCACAGAAAATTAAAAGACCACAGATCTACTTAATTGGAATACAAAGCATATTTAAGCAACATCTCAGCTCTATCCTTACCCTAAAGCATGCACAAATTGGCACTCCCAGCACACTCTGATCACCCGTACTACTACACCCGCATAACATGTCATAGTACAACCAGAAAGCTATCCTGAAACAAAAAGCATCTTGCATGTAAACAGAGGATTTCATATGTAGACTTCCACTAATGCAGGGTTTCCAACCGCCTATAAACTAATTTTTTTTTTTTTTTTTAAGAATTTAACTTAGCTATTCAATCACTGTGAAACAATGACTGTTATACTGTAAGCTCAATGACTGTTATACTGTAAGCTGTTTCAATGTTTGTATTGGCATTTGTGTTGCAATTAATGTAATTTATCAAGCAATCAATGCAATGTTATGTTATGGGATGTTATGTTGTGTTACATGGATTTGTGCAGTGTGCTAATGACCGGTGAGTGTATCCAGGCACTTGAGCAGGTGCGTAGGCTCTAGACCCCGCAGATTTAGTCAAAGAGCCAGGTCTTTAGCTTTTTGCGTAATTCAATATCCGAGCAGGAGGCTCTCATCTGTTGAGGCAGGTCGTTCCAGGTTTTGAGTGTGATGTAAGAGAATGAGCGACCTCAAGTTCTGCTTTTGTGGATACGGGGTGTGTGTGCGAGTGAGGGGGAGGCTGAGCATAGGTGTCTGCTTGACAGGTGAAGCTTTATACAGTTGTTTAGGTATGCTGGCCCCATGTAGTACAGTGTCTTGTATGCATGCATGAGGAGTTTGAATTAGCTGAGTTTGTGTATGGGGAGGCAGGGGAGCTCTCTGAAGGTGTGGAGAGATGTGAGTACTATGACGGAGGTTGAGGATGAGTCTTGCAGTGATAGTTGCAGTAGTCGAGTCTACCAGTGATGAGTGCTTGTGTGGAAGTACTCTGATGTTCCGAGACAGCCATTTGAAGATCTGGCATAGCGTGGGTTAGATGTGTAAGCCGGAGAAGCTGACTTTAATGATATGTGCTGTCATATTGAGTTTATCGTCAGAATGATTCCCAGTTTTCTGACGTGGTCAGTGGGGTTTGGTGTGAGTCTTAGCTCTGGCGCCACCAGGGTGAGTCACAGGGAGAGCTTTTGTCGGAGTTGAGCTTCAGGCAATTGTTTCTCATCCATTATGCTACCTTGATCATGCGGTTGGTGAAGTTGATTCTTGTTGTGGTTGTCTTGTTAGTTAGGGATAGGATGAATTGGAGGTCATCGATTTAGGATATGACGGTTATGTCTTAGGATCTGATGATGCTGGCAAGCAGAGTCGTAGAGATGTTGAACTAGGCAGGTCTGAGGGATGAGCCCTGAGGGACTTCACAGATCAGGTTCTTGGATTTTGATTCGGATTAGATCCAAAGGAATACATCAAAGGTAAAAATTATGATCTAAAACAACCAAATAAAGACAAGCGTACATATTGTGAGATTAAAAATTTCGAATGAGAAAAGTTATGAAATAAAGAGTGTGTGATCAGCAAAACAACCATACATTCAACGTGTTTGCCCAAAATACATTTCTATTTATGCATTGATCATAGACCAGTGTATGGTAAGTCCATTCTTAATATGGAGTCAGTCCATTGTGCAAAGCAGGTGCTTTATGGATGTCGATCCCACATTTAATTCTTGAAGAAGTTAACATTCCGGTCTCTATTTGTAAGTAATGAGCGAGACCTTCTCCAGGACTGTTTTTGTGGTTGATTTGAATACACCCCTAATGGAAGGTTTCAGTTTCCACAGGAGAGCTAGATCAAAATGTATGTTGTATATAAAGTATTATTTCACCTGTGTGGCCACAGTTCAACATAGAATTAAATCGGAACGTTTCAGGTCTGTGAATAAACTTAAAGGGAATTACGGCTTGAAGGCAGCAACATTCACGTCACCACTTTGGGAATTATAATGAGCTTCGAATATTTTAATCCTATTGTAAATGATCCCCTTGTCTGTCATTTTCAGTTTTTTAAAGCAGTGAGCATCCATAAGAAATTGACTAGTCTATGTTTGTTCCCATATTGTGAACATTATTTTTCACTTTTTCTTGATAGTGAAATTCAAAACCTCCTAGACTAAGCCCTTATTCACAACTGTCCCCATCGATTTTTTCCTCACATATTGTCTGCACTGAATTTCCATATTAAAGCATTAACATTTTTACATTGTCTTGTTATTACAATTCCATAACAACAGTGTTTTCTACATTTGCTCCTCCTAGACGTACAACACCGATCACCAAGTGCCAGACAGTGCTGGCACTGCGACAGCCTTCCTCTGTGGGGTGAAGACAAACATGGGAACTCTTGGCGTGAGTGCGGCTGCGGTGAAAGGTCAATGCAACACCACCAAAGGCAATGAGGTGGATTCAGTCCTCAAGTGGGCCAAAGCTGCAGGTCAGTGGAAAGTTGGACACTTGGCCCTTACTTCACCCCATGTTGCAAAGTCCAAAAAGTTGTCAAGCATTCTGGAGCCCTTTGATCAGAAGTAGTCTCACAAAGCAAAAACTCAGAAATGCAGTCCCATCTGAAGCATGAAAACCTGGACAATTAAACAACACCACACAGTGGAAATTCCTAGCATAACATAGCTTGTAAATATTGTGCGTTCACTCTGTTATAAGGGCATTTTTTTTTCAGAGGCTGCATGTGACAAAGACTCTTTATCCATGTCAGTATGATGGTGTGACCATGGTTATTGATTCCATCACGATTTTCCTGGCATTATACCTGCTCTTTCCACTCCTGCTATGGAATCCTCAAGGTCCCCACTCTTTGCACTCCTGCCCCAGAACCCTCAAGCTATGAATATGAATTAGGGGTCGATTCCGATCTTGGTTGGAAGGGCTCCAAATCGGATTCGGAATTGCCTAAACCAATCCGGAGCTCTTTTTTCCGACCCAATCGTTCACAGTTCCGAACTACCAAGTACGGTGCCTGGAAAGCCTTGGCGCTGGCCGAATCGGTTTTGGAAGGCAATTGGGGAGATAGGGCACTCCGAAGCCGATTCATACAGCTCTATAGACTAGGTTTTCCAAGCGAGCAAGTACAATGAACGATGCATACAGCCTTTCCGATTCAGTTTGCCCGGATCAAAAAGGCTTCTGGTATCGGTCTTTGGGGTCCCATAGCTGGCCCCCCCTTCACCCGGGGCCCTCCAAATCGGTCCCGTGGGGGTACCCATGTGTCCCCTTTACCCAACCATGACCAGTGTGTCGGGCACCATGGGGTCCACCAAAGGGTGCACGCTTTTCCCCACCCACCCCTTTTTGCAATCGGAGCCTGTGTACGTGTTCGATACACAGGCACCCTTGGAGTTCAATGGGAGTCCAAGCGAACCGAGTCCGTCACTATACAGATGCATTGGAATCAGTCGCACGGACTCCTGGAGCGCGATTCACTTGGAAAGATCTCCGGAACCGAGTCGCTCAGAGGGCTTTCCTAAAGGGATCGTAATCGGGCCCTTAGAAGTAAACTTGTGTGCAGATTGCAGGTGGCCATAATTACTGTTTCTGACTGGTATATCTGCACAAGTTTACTCCTATTACAAACCCACAGCCTGGTAAATAACTGGAATTGACCCAGGATTTACCAGGTGTAAAAACACAATTAATTCCCAGTTTTGTGGGGTTTATTGCTCCCATTTTCCACCTGTCCAAAGCAGTACTCAGTATCTGTGTAGATTTCAGTAGCATACATTTCCTTCATACCCATTTTTCATTCATATATTTTGCTTTCTGAATTGCTGTATGGTTAGTGCACAATAGAAATTCATTATAAGCTGCAGTTCAGCTGTTTACTTTGAGTATTACATGTTTTTGGAGAACCTACAAACTTTGTATATCCCAGCAACCAGAAGGGTCTAGTGAACATAATGAGATACTGCTTTGGTTAAACCGACCATTTAGAAAAATATTTATCGATGAAAATAGGTCACAAATGGCTATATTTTCCTATTTTGTATTTCAAATATTAGTTTATTTGATAAAACCTTGAGGGGTCTACACAAATGAGCCACTTCTTTTTTTTTTTTTTTTTTTTTTTTTTTTGAAAACCTTTATTGACAGTTCAATCAAGAACAAGTATGGGCCTACAACCCCCCGGGGCCGGCCGCTAAGCAATCAGAGCAAAAAAAAAAAGGCAAGTGTAAACACAGGCAGCACTTCGGGGAGCAGAATCGTAATGCTAATACTGTGAACAAAGTAGGTAGGGCACCAGGAGAAAAAGGTTTTCATTTTATAATGAAACAAGGCAGAAGGATCAGGTGCCAGACAATTTTCAAACAGCAATTACAGGTATGCAGAGTAATAAACGTAAGCGATTTAAAGCAATCCATTAGGTCAATGGCGCAAACACAAGAACATCAGGATGGGGAAAAATGTCATAAGCAGTTGCGCCTGCAGTCCCACGCCAGAACTCCCGGAGAGCACCCCGGAAATTGTGGTACACACGGAGCGGCAACGAGTCATAGCAAAGGAGGTGTATCACGCTGATCCCAGAAAAGAAAAACAAAAAGAATCAGAGAAGAAAAAGGAGGCCATGGAAAAAGAGATAAAAGACTAAAGAATCCCCTCCCCCAACCCCCCACCCTGCACCTCTGCAGATGAGTACGGCCCCCCCCCCAGCAGTGTGCCTGTCGCCCTGGAACCAGATCCGAAATATAGGAGAATAGGGAAAAAGAAGTAGGAAAAGAACCCCACCAGACGGGGGGGGGGTAGAGAAAGTATTAATAAACTGGAGGAGGGCCTTCAAAACATACCCCCGGCTTCTCCCTCCCGCACAGTAAGTTTCCCCCAAAGTGAACAATAAACGGCACAAAATCTATCTTCTCAAAGAAAAATGGGGAGCATTATGCACCTATTATGCTGTTAGATATGCCAGGAGAGCACGCAACCCCTGAGCCCGCCCGTCCACTAGATGACCACCCCTGAAGGATCAGCCTCATCCCTGACCACTCTTTGGGAGTCTGCCCATGCCTACCCCTCGACCCAGCACCATATCCGATGTTCCAAGGTAGAGGATTGTCCAAAAACGTCCGGGAAGCGACGCACACAGGTGGGGTGGAAGTCTCTGAGCATCAACACAGTCCGCAGCGTGGAGAAACAGGCTTCCCAGTGCTGCACAAGGATATGCACTGCACTCCAGGTCCAGGAAGGCAGAAGCAGCCAAAGCAGACAATAGTTGCTGGAGTTGTCTCTGGGTCGCAGGAGGGCACGCACGGGACGAGGCTACCACATCCCACTCAGGTCTAATGCCTCCGGGGCAGATCAGGTCCTCAGCTGGACGAACACACTGTAGCATACTGGCCGGAGCGTCCAGCCGTGCACTAACCTCAGGGGTGGCCGCCAAAGTGTCCTCCTGTGCGCAGTGTGGGTAGTCCCTGTGTACGTGCGGACAGGCGGGCCGCCACTGCCCCAACGCCGACGCCACACCGTCAAGCTTACTCCCCAAGACCCCGACACCATGAATCAAGGAGGAGTGAAGAGCACCAAGGGCCTCGAGGAGGTCGCCGTACCCCAGCACAGCTCTCTGCAATCGCGCTGCCACACTCCCGAAAGTCGCACTCTCACAATCCCGCTGCGGCCCAGCGGACAGGATGGTAGGCTTCATCGCAACAAGATGGCCGCCAAGTATGCCCGACCCTCACCGGGGCCGGGACCCCGGGACAAGCGTCTTGATGTCCACGTCGCTGGTGACCGGGTTCCGGGGGCAGGCGAAAAGTTATACGTTGCGTGGTCACGGGCAACAGTCGTCCCCACTACGGACCAGCTCCCGTAAAAATTCGGGGGCGGCCCGCAATGATCAGGGCAGGATACGGGCGGCAGCCGGGCAGCTCACCATCAAAGGCAGGGGCAGCCACCGGAGGGTCTGAGAATTGCACCCCCGGGCATGCACTCGGTCCGCTACGCTTGACAGTAGAGACGACCACGACGAAATGTAGGCCGAGTTTGGCACCGCTCCGGTGGACCGACTCCACCCAGTCACAACAGGCCGCTGTTGTTGAACTGCCACCCGGCCACGGCGTCCACTCGAGGTCCCGGCTCCAGGGCCGCACAGGCCGCAAAGTTCAAATGCACATTTCTCCAGCGATACCGCAGCCAGAAACCTCGGAGTCACACAGTCGGGTGCCTCTCTCCTTCAGAAACACGACCGCGTAGCACAGGTTAAGGATCTCGTGCAGGATATCCGTGCGGGATGCGGAGGTTCACGGAGCCGGGAGTCTACGCTGCCGTCCCGGTCGCCATCTTGGCTCCTCCTCCAAATGAGCCACTTCTGATGTCAGAATGTTGTCTACTTTTCAGAAATGTATAGCTTTCCATGAATGGCCAGGGGGTTTCACACCTATTTTTCATCACAAACTGCAAGTAGGTTGAAACCGCAAAAATTAGGCGAAATGGACTACCTTTTCGAAAAACACAAAAACTGTGGTAAAAGTTTTTTTGATAAAACTCTACTTGTTTCTGAAAGCTGGGAAGACAGCAATCCTAGCACAGCAAACCTTTCATTAGTGCCATTTTTAGAAAATTTGAAAAAAAATATGCTTTCCTTGAGCGGAGCACACTGGAAGGGGAGGGGGGGGAGCAGGGGTGGGAAGGCACTACCAGCTAGGCTGTTGGGGAGCTTGACGGATTTGGGAATTATTCGTGATTTGATATATGGATGTAAAGATGTTATTTGTTAACTAAAACAATAAAAACAAAGTTAAAAAAAAAATGTTTTCCTTACACAGCACTTTCTTTCCCATTTGTCCCCCCAAAAATAAAATGTTGCTATATTTTGGCTATTCTCATACTTTCCTCAATGGGAATCTACAAACACTGGGTTCCTCTAGAATCCCCAGGATGGTGGAAAAAAGGATGCAGATTTGGCATGGACACCTTTTGTGGAAAAAGGTATGAAGGTTAAGGGTTCATTGCCCTAGACATTCAAAAGAGGCTTACCGCCAGGAGGGAAACATCTTAGCAGCAAAGAGGTTAATCTCTATTCAAATGCCATCTCTTGCAATCACAATGTTTTGGCAAATATTTCCTGTTCTCTCTTTACAAAGGTGCATCACTCAAATGCTCCCCAGGAGAGAGGAGGGTGCCACCCTTGTGGACTCTGTATTTTGGTAGAGGGCTAGATATGAGCCTCATCACGAGGTGCCCAGTGTGATTGGGCATAGGGCACCTGTAATGTGAAATTGGAATGGAGGACAGGTGTAGAGGACAGATTCAAAAGTGATGGAGCTAGGGAGACAAAAGGTGGTTGAAACAAGAGGCATCTCTCCAGCATGGGCGTTAGAAGTAATGGTGTTGGAGGTGTTGTAGCAACCCCAAAATATAATTGCTGGAGTTCCAAAGGTGAATGAGCAGTGAAGATGGATTTACATTTTCTTCTTCTTTTGTAACATTTGCTGCAGTTCAAAATCAGAGGTTAAATGTCTGGCTATGTCTCCTGACAAATTGCATCTATTTCTTTTAAACTGGTGTTTGCTTTTCTTTTTCGGATGGCAGAATGAGAGGCTTTTCTAAAGTGAACTATTTGACAGTCTTGTTGGTGTGAAAGGAAATGCTGCAAGATGTTATTTTTTTTCACACACAACAACATTTAAATGGCCATAAATTAACTGAACGAAGAAGATATTCCAATTATTCAACCATCACAACCCCAAAGTTGAGAAAGGTGGTGTTGAGGCACCATAGTTGCCAGGAGGGAGAAAGGACAATTTGAGGGAAACCACATTGGGAACAAGAACAGATGCAGGCCCTGGTGAGAACTGGGTTCTCTGAGGTAGAACACAATAAAAGCAGGAGCTAAGAGCATGTTTTGGGTAGAGTCTGCTAACCAGAGAACAATTAGCACTCCGAAACGATGAACTAGTACCTGAAGCATAGAGAAAAAGAAGTACTGAAGAAGGATCATTTTATTCAAGTCGATAAGGGGGCAAGCGGCTGGAGAAGGAAGGTGAGGAACAATTCAACAAGTGCAGCGGATGCAAATGAAGAAGGTAAAAGGTTTGTGTAGAAACACAAATGGAAAAGATAGCAGAGCCGCCAACAATCGATGAAATTAGTAGAACCAGAAAGGCTAATTAAAAAGAAGAGACCAATGGTGAAGCATACAAAGTATAAAACATAAAGCAAAAATTGCCATATCATGAATTAACAAATCTCCCGAATCCCACCCCATGGCTGCCACAAAAGAGAAAGTCTGGACCGTAGACCTTGCAAAGATCATTGAGCTAATGTACAAAGAGATCAGATGCAAAGAAGATTCCAAAGATAAAGAATGAGAATTGACTTTCCTTCCCGGGCGCCGTCCAAGGTGGAAAGTTGGATGTCCACATCTGCACTATATGACTGTTGATCTGTGAAGAATGTCCAGACAGGAGTGTCTCATTTTTTAGCAAGGGTGAAGAATTCAGGTTATCAATGTGGGAAGATAAATCAATCAAGTGGGTGTATCGAATATGTACTTAAGGCTTTATGTACAGTTCCAATGAGACCAGTCTCAGCGCAATAAACATTTAGTGGACTTCAAGCTCTCTTCCCATTCAATGGTGCTCACCCGACTAGGATCCGTGGCTCAGTACAGATGTTGGATGCACAGTGGGAACGTACATTAGACTCTGATGCAAGAATAGGTGTGAATATTCAATATGGGCGGGTAGGTGTCACATGGTGCAAGGTTATGAAGGAACAAGGGACGTTCCCTTAGTGTATGAGAAGCAAGAGGTGGGAGAAGACCAATGCTGGGAGGGGGCGTATGCGCCTGATAAGCAAGATCTCATGAAGATGTGACTGGTCTGCTATCTGGACAAAAATAGTGTTGAGAAACTGGAAAAGTGTTTTAATGTAAAATTCAAAAATCTCTACAAGGGGTTAAAAGTAGGACGATGAGCCAAAAAGAGACACCAGCCAATTCAAAAACAAACATTTTGAGGAAAAAAAGGAACTAAGGGAAGACAGTATGGCATGAGCATTCAAACAGAAACCTTTCAATGGAATAAGGATCCCTCCATTATTCATCATTCCTAAAATAGAAAAAGGTGAATTTGGACTAACACATCAGTTATCCTGGCACCAAGATGCATTAATTTAAAAACGAATGCTATAACTTAGTGGCCAAAGCAATTGACTTGGTTAACGCACATGGAGGAGAATCAAATATGTTGATGTGTGACAAATAAAAATCATAATTTCGATTCCTACTGGTGAACCACGATGACATTAACTTATTTAGAATGTGATTTGATGCCAATATTTTGTAAACAAAGAAATGCCCATTGGTTGCTTACTTATAAGGCACAGTTTTTAAGATGCAGTTTTCTGGAGTGCACAAAATCATGACTGGGACTAAGAGAGACTGTATTATCTTAGTGACTTCTGGTTTGTAGGAAAAGTGTATGTGCAAAGCCTCTTGAGAGAATTTGAACAAATGACAACAGACTTTAGGGTTCCATTGGCACTGGGGAAACTATAGAAGTCCAATAGCAAATGGGCTCCTCTGTGCTATGAACTTGTCTCAGCCTTGGGGGCATCATGGCTCCCCCCCAAAAAACACTAGTGGACTAGTACATGGGTTGGAAGATGTAGAAATGTGAGATGAGAAAAATTCAACAACTGTCAGGACTTTTGAGTTTTTCCTGTAACGTATTTTTTGCACAAGGCCATTCAGTAGACGGATGCGTCTGGCCATGTCAAGGGGCATGTTGTTCACACCACGGCCCAGAGCAACATATAGTTTGTTCTGGGTTTGCATCAAAAAAGTGAAGCAAAACTGTGCAAAGTGAAAGTAGCAGAAACCAGCGCAAAGCCCTTCTTTGTATTATTCTGCCTCAAGGGGACTTTCCATTGGTAGCACATGGGAGTTCCCATGCAACCACCCACAGTTTTTGATGCAATCCTCTATCTATTAACAATAGTAGACAGGGGTTTCATTAACAAAATAACATCACTTGAAAGCAGGCATCGAAAAGCATAAATGCTTTAATTTCTCCTTACTTTCACCACTTTGCATGTGTCCTGCACTGTACAGTACAAATCCACAGTAGGAAATGTTTTAAAGTTTGTGTAGCCATAGTATTTTGCATTGGAAGGGTACCCTTCCAGTGCAAAACCTATGCTAGATTCACAGAGACACCTTTGTACTATGTTGACAAGGTTTGTGCGTGGCGCTCGGCGGCCTAATTGTGCGCTGGTGCTAGGGAGAAAGCAAGTAAATGCCATATCTCTGTAGATATGGTACTTTCCTGCTCTATCCCTGACACACACGGCGATGCAGGAACTTTGGGTGCTGGTCTGCGTTGAGTGACAGTTTTGTTAATCTGGGATCACATATGGAGGTTATTGCATTTGTTTAGAAAAGACCTAGAAATTTTACAGGTGTTTCCATCTCTCTGTGAGCACCAAAAGATTAGCATGTTGAAACAACACCATTGGAGGGGAGGTTTTGAGTTGTCCTAGCTATATAAATGGCCATGGGGCTAGTAAATAAGAGAATCATAGTATTGCCTTTTACTGAGTTTCCACAGTTGTGGAAACAGTGTGTTTGTTGGAAAGGAAGATGTCTTAAAAAGTTACATTTGCACTGGACAAAAGAGAGTAGCCTCGGGCAATGAGCTAATTATGAAAATCAGATGCCTACTAGAATTGGTAGGAGTGTAGGTTTTACAGTGCCCTTTGTGGAACATCACATAGAGAGGTCAGATATTGAAAGTCTGGATTGATGTTTGGCTGAACCTTTAAACTATACGTAGTGGGCAAGAGTTAGGGGTTGGCACCAAAGGCAAACATTTTGATGACCTTCCCAGTTACTGTATGATTTCTGGCACATTGGAAAGGAAGGATCACAGCCTCTACCAACTTAACTGATTACAGGAAGGCATGGAAAGAGTTCGAGAGAAGTGGGGCATGTTGAACGAACAGACATTTTCAAGGCATGTAACAGAGGAAGCATGATGTAGTGTTGTTTCTACAGGATATGATTGAACAAGTATCATTTGGACAGGGTAGGACTGGGAGTGAGATAGCCTGTGGTGACTGACCAGTCTAAGAAGGAAGTTAGCAGAGAAAAAGTTGCATTCCGCAAACAGAGGTGGATGTGCAAAATTATAGGGCCTGGTTTGAATTTTGGTGGAAAGTTACTCCATCACAAATGGGTCTCATCCACCATATTACAAGTGCCATCGAATATACTGCTCTTGTAATACGGCGGACGGGATATCCATCACATTTGTGACAATAGTGTCCTGTTTGCCAAACTCTAAATCATGCCCTCTTCTTGGGCCTGTTTCACAAACTGCACTTAGGACAGGTTTTGTAGTACTACAGTAGTGCTACAAAAATTACTACTAAGTGCTATTCACAAATTGCACTTTTGTAATAACTTACCCTTTTGTAGTAACTTAAACGTGTAACCCACACTTTAGTTGTAACTTGCATTTTTGTAGTAAGTCCTGCACTATACATGGCCAACTACTGGATCTGCATCTGCAACACCCTCTCATAGAAAATATTGGAGGGGGAGGAATTCAAATAAAACCCCTTAGGAAATAATGCTAAGTTAAATTAGATTATTTAAAATAGTTACAAATGTAAATTAATATAAAAGGTTGTTGCAAAAATTATATGAAAGTAGTAAAAATCTATTATTTAATTATACAATATTTAATAATTGTTTTTAATTTGAAATATAATGTAACATTATATTTTATTAAAAATAATGACATTCATTTTAATTAATTCAACACATCACTTTTAATAATTATTAATGCACAATAAAAGAAATTGATTGGGAATATATTTTTTAATTTAAACTTCAGAAAAATAAATTTCATGTGTTTTAATATATTTCCATTAATTAAAGTTTTAATTCAAAATTATTCTAATGGTGCTGTAGCAGTTTTTCTATTTTGTTCTACATTTAAAGCGAATACATAAAATAAATTTACATTTATATTTAACATAATTGGTTTAAATATTTATTTTCACGTTAAATACTTTTGTTAATTTTTCACATATGTCACCAGGCATAGATGTCCAACTTAACTGTGAATTCTCGCTTTACTAAAGTATAAGGAAAATTTAAAAAGTGTATATAACTCAAAACATAGGTTAGTGTATGTGTTGGTTTCATAGGGGATTCTGCTCAAACCACCCTTTTTAGGTCGAGCCTAATAGAGAGCACAGAAATTCAACTGCAAAAGACCTATTGAGGGATTCCCAAAAGGTTGAAGGGGCTTATAGCCCATACATTGCTTACCATTGTTTGGCTTTATCATCATGCTTATTTACTTCCTTCATATTCAGTGGCTTTCCTTGCCCCAGCTTGTCGATCTTGTGTTTGCCCCTCAAGGGCATAGCCTCTTGACCATCTTTCTGATTGCCTGGTTTCTATCCTCATTTTGAGGCAACCACTTTTTCCTTTTTGGGTGAGGACTACATGGGAAAGCAGGTGCTTTCCAGCTCTCAACTCTCTCCCTCTTGTTCAAGAATATCTGCCCTCACAGTGCTATCTCCCTCTTGTGCTGCAAGATCTGTCTCATGTATCTTCCCATTGCCAAACTCCAACATTCTTTTGCTTTCTCACCTGTGTGTTTCTCCCTCAGTCGTTTGTGTTACTTCTCCTTCCAGGAGTGCTTCTACTTCCCCCATCCACTGCACATTGCGTCCTACCCCCATTTGCTTAACCCCGTACACCTGCACCCTCACCTGCTCAGTCCTATTTTTAAATAGTTTTGTTTGTGGAGGGTCAGGCAAAACCTCCACCCACTAGCAATTGGTAGACATAAATGTGGTGTCCCAAGAGGGTGCCTCTTCAGGACACTTTCTGAACCTGTGGAAGAACAGAGGAGGACTGGACCTCCTGTCTGTGGAAAACCCTGCTTTATATTGTACCCTGGACAAGGAAGTAGACTCCAAGGGTCATTTGTGGACCTCCATATGGCTACAGAGCTACAAAAAGGTGCAAGATACCTTTTCCTCAAGTTCCAAGCTGACCAATACCAATGGGACCTAGTCTGCTGATGGCCTCTGCTGGAGTGAGTCATGAGACCCTGGGGTTCAGGGACTCTTGGCTGTGTCTATTGGTATACCTGAGAACCTGAGACTTAAAACATTATTGGACTTCAAAAACTCCAGAGGACCCGGATAAAATACCCCAGCCTATATTACCTAGACATGACTTTGCTGGGTTTAGAAAGCAGGTTCCTCCCACTTGGAGCATTGCAGCAGCAGCAAATCCAATTCAGCCTACTCTTGGCGAGAAGGTACCTGGCCCCATGGAACGCAGCATTGGATGTAGCTGCATCCTTCCCTGCTCTAAAAAAGAAGCTAAGTCTGATGGTAAAAATCTTGATGAGGCAAAGGAACCAAAAGTACCCGACTGATGAGAGAACTTCCCCAGGTATGACATTTTAATTTCTCTCACTCTGAGCTTTTCCCATCAAAACCAATGGCCTCAGCGGTACCTCACTCAGTGCCTGTAGGAAAGTGCCCCTTTTTGACATGGTCACCCCCACTTTTTGCCTGCTATTCAATGTGAATTTGACTGGAGGCGCACTGCGTTTCTGCTAACCAGATCCCCAGTGCCAGATCTCTTTCCCAGAACGTTGCAATTATACCCCAATTGGCAATACCTTTAGCACCCTCTGTAAGTCCCTAGTAAGTGGTACCCCTGGTACTGAGGGCCTGAGGTACTAAAGAGGGACCCTAAGGGCTGCAGCACATATTGTGTCACCTTAAGGGACTCAAAAGACAGACAGATGATGGACGGAATGCAGAGCAAATCAAACATTCACCCCCAGTCAAGAGATCTTGGTTAAATTCATCATTTGTTTGCTCACCATGCCATCCCTGTTTAGATCCAGCCATATGCAAATCAGTATTGACCCTGTGCCTCATGGGAACAGTCCAGCCCGAAATGCCAAGCCAGGTCCTCCCTGGACTGGAAACAAGCATCCTGGGACCGGTTTTTGGGCATCACCCCTCATCAGTCAGGCTAGCTTGAAACCAGTGGCACAGTGAGCGGGGGATCCACGTCTGGGCATACCCGGCGCACTTAGGGAAAGAAAGCAAAACACACACAGATCATGGATGGAATGCAGAGCAAATCAAGTGTTCACCCCCAGTCAAGAGATCTGTGTTGAATCCATTGTTCTTTTGCCCACCATGGCGAAGTGAGATAAAGACAAATCCTTGTTGCCTGCCTGATTGTTGCCGGACCTCTGAGCACAGGAGCGTAGTGGTAGGAGCCGTACGCGTCACGACCACCGCGACCGCCACCTTCAAAGTGGGGTCAGTGCTTTTGCTGCGGGGGAAGCCAAATCCTTGTTGCCTGCCTGATTGTTGACGGACATCTGAGCCCAGGATACAGCACGCGTAGCGGCAGGAGCCGTACGCGTCATGCCCACCGCGACCGCCACCTTCAAAGCGGGGTCAGTGATTTTTCTGCGAGGGAAGCCAAATCCTTGTTGCCTGCCTGATTGTTGCCGGACCTCTGAGCCCAGGATACAGCGCGTGTAGCGGCAGGAGCAGTACGCGTCATGCCCACCGCGACCGCCACCTTCAAAGGGAGCTAAGGGCTGCCGCTACGCGTGACGCAAGCGGGCGCGCCGGGCAAAGCCCGGGCCAAGGGCGGGCCCGTTTGAGCCCATTAGTGACCGGATGATGCCGGGCCGGTCTCATTCCCTACGCCTGATGCTCCCATAAGGTTAGTCCAGGGTCAGTTCAAACTGATATATGGTGTATTGTGGGAGAGGTGTTGTTAACTTGGAAAGTAGAACCATTTAAACTGTTATTTCTACCCCCCAATACGTCCGAAGCATTGCAAGGATGAATATGCAAGAGGGCAAGGGAAGAACTGCGCAGCCCTCCGGTAGCTTGGTGGGGACTTTGGATCAATTTCTGATTAGAGCCAGCTCGGTCCTTGCGAATGAAATAGCTTTGACAGAGCGTTGTTTATCTCTTGATCCACAAACGAGCAAACGTTCATCTGTGGGTGCCCTGGCGTCTGCTCGTACCCCTGACTGCTCTCTTGCTGTAGATATCGATCCTACTGATAAAGCAAGTGACTTTGGACATTCCTTACATGAACCATCGGGGACGCAAGTTGGACTGGGGATACATAATATTTTACCACCTAATGAGCTGGTTAAGGTGGCTATAGCAAATAATCAAAATAGTCCACCCCCACGTATTGCTACAAGATCTGCCTTTCATGGTAAAACCGACTCCTCTGCTTTAACTCCAGATTTATCACAAAAGAGGAAGCAGGGAGGGGGCCCTCAGAGACAAAAACCTGCAAAAATTAAAAGGACTAATAAAAATGGAGGAACTTCATTATTGTCATCTCCAAACGGACAGACTGCCAAGTATGCCTGGTGATGTGATTTTAGATTTTCCTTGTGATTCCTCTGCTAAAGCTAATGATGCTATGTGGACTAAATTGGACAATCTAATTGTGTCATCTCTGTCCCCTATTATCCACAGGCTGTCAAAACTTGAGGAAATGTTAACCAATTTTGAATCAAAAGTTATGAAGAACCT
The DNA here is from genome assembly GCF_964204655.1 of Triturus cristatus. Lineage (NCBI taxonomy): Eukaryota > Metazoa > Chordata > Amphibia > Caudata > Salamandridae > Triturus > Triturus cristatus. The sequence continues at coordinate 842,992,846 of NC_140580.1, read as the reverse complement.
TTGTTATCTAGAGGGTTCTCTAGTCTCCAGTAATAGGCTAATGGCCAACACATTTAATGAGCTGAGTGATGTGGTAGTTGGAAATCCCCCGCCCCCTAAAACTTCAGTAGTTAGGCAAAAACTATCATTGCCAACAGTATCCGGGAGGCATGGGGATGTTGTTAGTACTCATGATGTTGGTGCAACGTATGTGGGAGGTAAAGAGGGTGCATCAGGGGTTATCGCTAGTGGTCTCCTTCAGGCCAGTTCCTGTATCCAGGAAGGGGAGGAAAGTAGACCATCGGCAGTGATTGTGGGTGACAACATACCGAGTTTGTTATCGGGGCCTCAATGCCGAGAACTTCCACGGATGTATGAAGGAGTGGATGAAAGTTTAGCCTCAAAGTCTTCTCAGGCCTTACATCTTCCTCCAGCTGCTGCTCCCCTGGTAGTGGTCTTGCGAAATGTTCCAACTTTACAGGATGGTCAGATTGAAACCACTGATCAGTTGATGGCCAAAACCATGCATTGGCTTACAACTCAATTGAAGAACGCTGGGGTTCAGGATTGGGACATCTGTAATCAGATGATTATGGTTAGAAGTTCCGCTTGAATAGGACATACTAGGAAGAATGGGAGAGGGGACTGTGTAGTTGCTAATTTTAATAATGAGCAGGTTGTGAGATTTTTGTTAGAATATATAGGGAATACTAATTCAGAGTACCATTCCAGTAAAATCTCCCTTCTGCCATTAGGGTTCTTTTATAGACTCCGTCATTTAACTTTGAAAGGGTGGTCAATTCCTCGTGAAATAAATCACACAAGAACATTATATGGAACTACACAGAGACCACCCCATTTAAACCTAGTGAATAGATTTGCCCCTCTGTCCGGCCTAGATGGCTGTGACTGACTTCAACGTGTTAGTCCGTCTTTGTTAGAAAACATCTCTGTTCGACCTCCCGTATTACCTGCGAGTAACCCGGCTATCCAGCTAGATACTTTAAATTACGTAGGGAGGAGCTTGAACCAGAGAACTACCGTTAGGGAGTATAGTACTGCTGGAGGTAAGATAGGGTCCATCACGATGGCAGAGTTAAACCCTGCTATCGACTCACAGCAGGAGTACCTACAGATAATGACATGGAATGTAGCCTGGGTAAGGAATAAATTGCGGGATGTAAACTGGCTCAAAAGTATCCAACAATGTGATGTGGTCTTAATACAAGAGACTTGGCTTACAGATAATTTTTTCGTGAACGGATTCAAGACAATTTCAACAAATGCTATCCCCTCAAAGGCAGGTAGGGCCAGTGGGGGCCTAGCAGTACTAATATCCTTGTCTTCTAGGCTGACTCTAAAAAAAAATTATACTAAGGCACCAAATTTCCAGTTTTTATTTTTTTCGGCAAAATGACTACAGGACATTATAGTGATAAACTTTTACAATAATATTTTTAATGCTTCGAGACATGAGGTTATTTCATCTCTAGATGAAGAACTGATGGACTTTGTGAAGAGTGCATGTCCAGATTGTTCCTAAATTTGGGTGGGAGACTTTAACATCGAACCTTGTAATCTTATACCGGGGATTCAATGTGGCTATGAAGAGGAACTAGGTAGTGCCTTTGCACACTTTCCACATAATAATTATGGGGATAGTATAAACCTTGTCAAGTCTAAGTACAATCTAGAAATTACAGAGAAGGATATAAAGGGGAGTGGATGCGAGGTTAGGGGTACTATTTATACTTATGAATGAGTAAGATCATCCTCATGTATTGATCATTTTATAACTTCAATAAATCTTAGGTCTTTGATATTTGAATGCACAGTTTTTCCAAGTTTATTGAGTGATCATCATCCCCTGTTAATAACCCTAAACTCTCCCTTTTTTAAAACATCTGTATCAAGTACTCACGCTGTGGATATAAAAACACAGGTTGAAAATGGGATTTCAATTAAATGGGCAGGTGTGGATCCAGAAGTTTTTACAAATAGGATCTTGCAAAAATGAATCATCAGATTATAACCTGCCTTGATAAAACCTCAAATAGTATGGACCTAGTTACGGCCTTCCTAAGTATCTCTAATGTAATCTCTGATAATTTGCGATTAAATCCTAAAACAAATGTATCGCATTCCCCAAGATGGTTTGATAATCAATGCTCTAGATTAAATAGAGACTTAGAGTCTGCTTTAAAAACGATTCCGCGCAATTGGGAGGAGATTAATACTCTTCGGAAATTATATAAAGAAGCCCTGACCAAAAGAAAATTGGGGATCAGGGAAAATGCCTGGGAGAACATAATTAAAGCTGCCAAGACTAAAAACTCGACACTTTTTTGGAAAACCCTGGACCAACCATTCTTCAAAGATGTCCAATCGGCAAGAATTGATACGGTAGTCACTCCAGCAGACTGGTTAACCCATTTCGAAGAAATATTTAATGAAACACACCAGGGCATCATAAGTAATGAGTATAAAACCGCCATCATTTTAAAAAACACCAAAATAGGAAGCATAAGTAAAGAGGAAATAAGAACAACCCTCAAGAATAGCGCTAGTGGTAAAGCGGCTGGCCCCGACGGGGTCCCAATAGATATATTTAAATATAATATGGATTTTTGGTTACCCGTCTTGCATAAATTCTTTAATGCCACAATTGACGGGGTGATACCTGCCACTTGGGCGGAGAGCTTGATAGTTCCCATTTTTTAAAAAGGAAATAGAAGTAGTGCCAGTTGCAATCACCGTATATCTTTGCTTGACTCAACATCTAAAGTTATGGGCAGAATGTTGTTGGCCAGCCTGGAGCAATGGGTAGAAGAAAAAACATTCTATCTGTAGCTCAGTATGGCTTTAGACGAGGCGTTGGAACAATTGAACAATGTTTGAATTTAGAACTAATAATAGGAAAATATACCTCCGCAAGGGAGGGTTGCTTTCACCTCTGCTTTGTAGATTTGTCAAGTGCCTTTGAGTTGGTAAATCATTCAAAGCTATGGGAGACGTTGGGAGGGATGGGTGCCCCCGAGGACATTATTGGTTTCTTATCTCAAACTTACGCTCGTCTGTCTGCAAAGATACGTTATGGAATACACGGGGAATGCACGAAGCACTTTAATATTACACGTGGGATAAGACAGTGCTGTACTCTTGCGTCTCTTTTGTTTTCACTTTATATAAATGGTGTTGATGTTTTATTACAGAATTTGGGGATAGATGTCCCTAAGATTGGTAATCGGCCTACGCCCCTTTTATTGTACGCCGATGACGCAGTCCTAATTTCAAGGACAGCGAACGGCCTACAAATTTTGATGAACAATTTTACTAGTTTTATGACAAAAAAATCCTTAAAAATTAATTTGAGTAAGACTTTGGTTATGTCCTGTGGTAAAAGGAATAAAATAAAAACTCCTTATATTAACGGTACACCGATTGAGAGAACATCTACATTCTCCTATTTAGGGATCCTTTTTAACAATAAGGGTACTTGGGATACACATATAACTCTATGCAAGTTGAAATTTGTGAAATTAGTGGAGGCCATTTTCAGATTCTCCCATAAAATCGGCAATAAACCTGTACGGGAGATCCTGAAGCTATACAAAGCAAAATGCATTACAGGGAGTTGTTATGGGGGAGCCTTATGGGGTCAGGCAGATACCATGCAGATACATACCCTTGAAAATACATTTTTAAGACGTTTGTTATCCGTACCTGCCTCTACCCTTTCGATTATTTTGCATAGAGAAACTGGAACATCATATATTTATGATTTGATTAGTTTGGCCACTTTAAATTTGTGGCACCGTGTCTGGATTAGGGAAGAAACTCATTTTACGAGGGATATTATATTAGACTGTCTATCCCAAGACTGATGTAAGAAAATACCGTGGTTAAGTTGTATCAGTGGTCTTTTAGAAGAATGTAATTTGGCCTGGAACTGGAATCAACCCGAAGATATTCAAAAAATCAGTAAGGTTGAATTAAAAAGGAGCCTCTTGAATGTTAGGATTGCGTCAAGAGACGTGGTTTCAAGTACCAAGATAAACATTGCATCTTATCTTGAGGGGCCAATTGCAAAGGGTATACAGCCATACCTCGTTTTTATAACAAATGTTCAGCATAGATTCTACCTAACCAGACTACGGATGAACAAATTACATTATTTTTTTGCCTTCCCAAAAAGGGCTAAGTGGTGTGCCAATCTCCCAAACTGCCCATGTGATGGTAGGTCCAAACAAAGAACCCTTCATTTTTTACTTTTTTGTAATTTTTATATAGAAATTAGAAAACAACTTTTACGTCCAATTTTTAAAGACAATTGCCTGTATTCCTATAAAGCTGGTTTTAACTGTTTACGAAATTTGGAAAATATATCAGCTTGTAATGCAGTAATTTGCTATATAATGTCGGCAATTAAATAAAGGAATGAACTCGTCCACCTAGAAATCTTGAACTACGAAATAATATGAAGTATATTGTCGTTATGATATGTACAACTGTATAATGATTATGTGTATTTTAAATATGAAATGATGATGCTTCCTTTTGGCTATAAATGAATTTTATTGTATTTTATACTATGCTTTTATGGACATTTTGTATGATCCGAATAAAGCTTGATATTGAATTGAATTGAGATAAAGAACGATGATGGATTCAACCCAGATCTGTGACTGGGGGTGAGTGTCTGAAAAGTTTCAGTGCTCCGTTCATCATCTCCTTGTGTTTGCCCTCTGCTAAAGTACCCATACTCAGCGCTACATAGGCTGGGGCACTGGAATTATGAGAGGGACAATTTATGTGACTGAGTTGGGTAAATGTGTCAGGAAAAGTCAAATTTTTCTACGTAATGTGGCAGATTCTTTGACAGTATTACTTCATTATTTTGTCATTTTCATCCATGTAACACTGTTTTAGCACAGGTTGAAATCTAATTAGTACCACTTTCAGCAGCAGCCCGCCATTGAGGGTGGAGAAGCCCCGCCCCTCCACCTTTTTCCGACATGAAGACTGTCTGTCAGGCTGAGCAAAGATCAGTCTGACAGACACTCTTTGTGTTCGGCTCAGGCATCCAGGTGCTGTACATGCTCCAAATGTGCCTGTACCTGATTGCCTGAGCCAAATTTGCGAGGCTGAAAATTTCACAGGTGTGGCCTCCGCACCCAGGCAAAGTCTTCAATGAGCCTCCTTTTCATGAAGAGGAGAAGCATCATTGATCGACTTGGGCCTTGGCGCTTCAGTTTTAAGGTCTGAAGTGCTTAGGGCCGAGTGTCCATCATGGATGCTCATCACAGAGTGGGGTTGGGTCAGTAACTCTCACTGACTCCATCCCACTCTGTGACAAGTAAGTGTTTGCTGCCTCCTCTCATTGGCTGAAGGTCAGCCAAAGAGAGGAGGTAGCAGTCCTAGTCCTACAGAAACCACTGAGGCTTCCCTTCTGCCATCCAAGATTCAGCCCTGTAACCTTTTTTTGTAATGTTAGGCTGCTGCGTTTGTGTGCATGCATGTATAAATATTTGTATGTGTGTGCATGGTTTGAATTGGTGTGTGCGTGTCCATGCGCTGGATGTGAGTATTTGTGTGAAAGGGTGTGTATGTGCCCATTCCACCACTGCTGCACATTACTGGCTGCCACTAACCACTTTAACACTCCAATACAACAATAGGTTACAGAAAGAGGGCCAGTCAACCTTTGGAAAGGGCACCCACTGCGCAGCTACACATATTGCAGCTCTTTTTGTGACTTTTGATCGGTTTGAGCTAGAAACAAAGCTTTTTGTTAAAATCTGCAAGTTATGCAGAAGATCAATGTTTCTGTGGCAAGTGCGGGAAATCCATACATAGGCAAAAAACGTCACCACTGCTGACTTGCATACTTCCATTAGCCTTGTACATAGGTAATGCTTCAATTTCTTACCTGTACTTGCATAACTCAGAGTACATTTTCACCCTAATTAATTACATAGTGCCGCACGGTAGCCTCACTATGTAATTAATTAGGGAGAAAAAGTAACGACGAGGTAATGCTCATTCACATTTCAACAACAAAACGCATCACTTTGTTTGAATGAAGTGCGCAGGAAAAGTATTTTGTGATCGCTCTCGTAGGTTTTAGGGCAGATGGTCTTTGTGATGTAACAATACACATCTTCTAACGATTATGTATTCTGTGTTCAATGCAGGGAAGTCTGTGGGGCTGGTAACAACCACCAGAGTCCAGCACGCCACCCCAGGAGCTGCTTACGCACATGTCGTCGACAGGAACTGGTACTCTGATAGCGACATACCACGAGAAGCTAGAGAACAAGGTTGCACCGACATTGCTTGGCAGCTGTTAGAGAACATCCCTGACATGGAGGTACAGCTGTGGGTGCTGAGCTGGGATGCGGTACCGTGGGAAAGTGGGAGGCATGGGAGAAGGACAAAACAGTTGTGATGGGGACTGCAGAGCAGGGACGCCATTAGATCATAACGTTGGAGGGGGCTATGATTATGCCTGGGTGTGAAATTCCGCTCCGGTCCCGGAGTTTGCAGAGTTTTTCCCACTCCGAGCTCTGCGTAGAGTGCAGAGTACCAAAAAACACAGTGCAACGGCGCAGAGTGGAGTTTTTCCTCTCCCGCAGCTCACCAACATTAAGTTGGCGAGCAAGGAAAACTTTACTTCAGACCACCTCCCAGCGAGATTTCTCAACGCGGGCGGTCGCAGCTGGTCACTATTGCACGTGTTGAGAAGACTAACTCTCATGCTGAAGGAGCTGCCATTCAAGGAGAACAACTACTCGAGCGGCAGAAGGAAGCAGCGCCCTCTTGAGCTGCATGTGGTGCCGTTCACACTGATTTTACAGCTTGGGACCAACATCCAGCGCTAATAATCAGCATGAGCATTGCGATATATCGCACTCTGCCGCTTGTGGAACTCCCAGGCCTAGCTACGATATGACTAGAAGAAATAAGGGGTGGGAGGCAGTATAATCAGAGCCAGTACAAGAAAACAGAGTGAGAGGTTGTGCATTTCAAGCAGATTGAAAAAGCACAATGCAACCTGTTTTTGTGTATTCATCCCTCTCTAAAGGCCACTGTCAGTGATCTTAATAAAGGAAAAAGCAGTTTCTTCAGATTTCAATAGGAAAAAACATTAGAACTAGTTTTCATAGAGTTATTTCAAGACAACAACCCTTTTGACATTTCTCACAGAATGTCCTATGTGAAAGAACAATGTACTCATGAAAAATTGATCATTATATGTCCGGGAAGTGGCCTCTGCCTTTTTATTGACCAAAGGCATGTCTTTAATCTGCTCTTTGGATATGGCACCCTATGGTTGTTGGGGTCATTACACATACCTGGACAAGTCTTAGCAAATATTAAGGTGAGTGGTATAACATACCTGATGTAGGGTTTTATGACTTGCAAGCGATATGTTAGATTCCTGTTTCATCTTTCCTTTCTCCAAGACTGGTTGAGTGCCATTCCGTTGGCAATATTACTGTTTCTTAATTGCTCTGCCATGACAGTCCGCTACACTAAATAAAAATAAAATAGCAGCTGTTAGCACCGCATTTAGTTATTCTCATTTCCAATGCATAGTCCTAAAGCCAACAAAATCAGGTCTGAAAAAATAGGAGGAAGAATGCAAAAAGTTTGGGGATTACCTTGCAAAAAGGGCCGGGTCCAACACAACCCACTTCGAGCCTAAAGCCAGGGTAGAGTAATCAATACCTTGCTGAACTTCCCTGCTTAGGGTGATAAAATATGGACCCTGGCCCGCAACAGCAGGGGCATGTTCTGATTCTACTCCTTTCTGAACCCAGCTGGATCCCTCTATCCATACTCTCAGGGCCCACTAAGCTAACCCATGGGGAATACTTCCCCTCACCTGTGGATCCCATCTGGGCTGCCCCTAACCACACTTCGCTCACAGATATATCCCAGTAGGCAGACAATAACACCATGGCTAACACAGTGGTGTGGCCCATTCCACCCCTGGGGTGCAACTTTTGTCCCCAACCCAAGGGCAACTCTGTCCACCAGGAAAGTAACCCACAGTGGCCACTGACAGCTGTCAGTGACAAGAGCCAGGGCTCAGGCCTTTCAGGGCTCTCCAACCTCTGTAGTGTCTCCAAGTGGGGGGAAGTAGCCCCAGGCGATTGGCATCCTTTGTCCTGTCTCCCTCCCACCAGTTCAGGGGTGGTATCCTGAGACTGGTACTCCAGCCGAGGGTCTGTACTCTGAGACTGACCAGAAGATGGTATGGGCATTCCCACAACATGTCCTCCCCTCTGGGGCTGTATACCTTTCACTGTGGAGGGGTACCCCCAGACACCAGAACTGTTAGGGCGCTTGTGGCAAGTGTCCTGCACAATTCTCCGACCAGTTCAGGGGTGCTACCCTGCAACTGGTCCCCCAACCCAGAGTCTATACTCTTAGGCTGAGCAGGTGCCTGGCAAGCCAGGACTTCCAGGGGAGTACATCCACCCTAACCAAGGGAAACACTTACTGTAGGTGTTGTGCAAGAGTCTATTTGGCTATGGTCTTCTGCCCTCTGTTCATCTGGCAGCACCTGGAGCCCCCTCAAGCCAGGGTCAGTCCTGCGGTGCTCTGACCTCAGAGCTGGCAACCCCTGAACCACTGGTCCACCTTCTGGGGGCTGTCTCCCACTCTCATCCATCCATCTGGACTTCGGCACCCTCCATTCCGGAGTGGAGCTGCCATACACCAGAACAAGTGGGGCGCTTGTAACAGCCGCCCACCCCCCAGTTCCCCTGACACAATAGGGTCTGCCTCAGGGGAGGGCCTTGCGGTGCAGACTAGGCCCTCTTGGTGCTTGCTCTGGGAACCATACAAGGTATTGGGCAACCTGGGCCCTTGCCCATCCCCACCTCTCCTCCTACCCTGGGAAAGGACATGGGACCCCCTACTCATCCCACTACACCTATCTGGGCTACTGCAAACCTCCCCTACATTCTTTGGTTGGGGAAAACCTGAACCACCCTTTCTGGCATTCACTAAAATCCAGTGCAAGCTCCCTGGGTCAGAGAGCTCACACCCCACCGGGTGTTGGCCGTGACTGAACATAAGCTCTCCTGCACTCAAATTGTCCAGATCTGGTCAAGTGTCCCTTCCACCACTAGCAATATGACTCCTCGTGCCAGTTCCCCAATCCACCTCAGGGACCCTGCAAACCTCTGGAGCTGCCTCATAAACCTGAACCCCCTGGTGTATGTCATCCCCTTCTTCAAGTCAGGCACTAAGTCTCTGGGTAAGTGAACTTACTCTGCAGGACTAGTACATTACATTTTCACTGCCATGCCACCAACTGAGCTGGACTCAGCACTCTCAAACTCAGTTCATGAGCAGAAAGCATTTTTCATCTCTAGGCCTCAATTTTTTTCTTTCTATCTCCAAAATGTTCTCTCTTTTCTGCTTCAACCTGGATTTTACAAGCTCCTGCTTGAGTTTCCTGGCTCTCTGCCGAAGCTCAAGCCCTTCTGGACACGAGCCTGGAGAGGGAACACTGCTGCCAGCTCTGGAGGGAGATCTTCTACCATTCAGGCTGGTCCCCGACCCACAGGCGATGCTGGCTCCTCCAGCCATCCCAGGTGCATACTTTGTTCCTTCTCATCCACAGCATCACTCCAATTCCCTGTGTGCCCACCAGCCTCCCTGGCTGCCAACTAGGCCCTCAGCATCTTTTGCAGATCCTCCATTCCAGTGAAGTCTTTAAAAGAACACTTGGTATTGCTGATGGCTCACCAGACAGACATGATTGTGGACAAACTCAAGAGTTGCAAAAACATAAAATAAAAAAAAAGCTATGCTGGTACGTAATGGTCTGTGATTTGGTGGTAGTGTACACCAATCACTGTATGCAAAGTACAAACACAAGTCCTATACCACAGCTGCAACCTATGATAGAAATGGGGGTCTCTAGTTGGCAGTGCCTTGCACGCTGTCCAAGTAGGGACCCTTATTCTAGTCAGAGTAAGGGGATTGCACACCCAAGATAACCCCTGCTCATCCCCTTGGTAGCTTGCCATAAGCAGTCAGGCTTAACTCTGAGGCAATGTGTAAAGCCCTTGTACAAACACACACAGTAAGACAGTGAAAACACTACTAAAGGACACCACACCAGTTTTGAAAAATAACTAATATTTATCTGAATAAAACAAGAGCAAAACAACAAAAAACCCAACATACACAAGTAGAGATATCACTTTTAAAAGATTCAAAATAGTTTAGTCCATAGGAAACCATGGCTGCGTCACTTTTATCACAAAGTACCTGAGATGCGTCAAAATCAAAAATGAAAACAGGTGCTGGGGAAGTGAGGCGCTGGAAAAGAAAAGCAATGTGTTGGTTCCTAACTCCCAGGGGAGGTGATGTATTGGTTACATACTGTCAGGGAGGGGATGCATCAGTTGCTTACTGCAGTGCAGGTGAGGTGATGTGTTGGTTCCTTACTGTCAGGGAAGGTGATACATTGCTTCTTTACTGTGAGGGGAGGTGATGCTTCGGTTTCTTAACATGTGGCCTTGGTTCCTTACTGCTAGGCACCATCGATGCAGAACCTAGCGCCCAGGTGTGATTCGTCAAAAATCTGGATGCACTGGGTCGATGTAGCAGCTGCATCGATTTTCCAGCCCTGGAACAGGTGATGTGTCAATTTTTTCAGCCGCAGAGCAGGGCCGCATCGAACTCGGAGGGGGTGCCACGGACGTCGGTGGCACTGTGCTCTGATCTTGGGCTGCGGCGATCATTTCAGCCACTCGGCAAGTGCTGCTCTGATTCTTTGGCCACACCGTGGTAATGCATTGGTTTTTCAATCATATGGCAATGCTGTAGCAGGAAAAAAGGTGCTGAAGGTCGATGCATGGAGTTTCTTCATTATTTTGCAGTAAAGCCACCTCCAGGTCCCAGAACTAGAGAGGAGTTCAGGGGCTGCAGATGAAGTCTTTGATGGCCCTGAGAGTTCTTAACAGGAGGCAAGCACACACTAGCCCTTGAAGAACCTTGGTAAGCAGGATACAAAAAGCAAAGTCCAGACCTTTACTGCCCAAGACATAAGCCACAAGCAGCAAGCCAGCACAACACGGCACCAAGCATAGTGGCAGTTCCCCTCCTACAGCTTCTCCAGCTCTTCGTCTTGGCAGAATCTCTTGTTGGCCCAGAAGTGTTCTAAGAAAATGGGGTCACAGCTCCAGTACTTATACCAGTTTCTGCCTTTGAAGTAGGCAAACTTCAAAGGAAAGCCTTTGTATTACTCCAGACACACTAAAGGGGGGTCGAGACAGCTTTGTGTGAGGACAGGCGCAGCCCTATTCAGGTGTCAGTGACAACTCCTCCCACCACTCTATCTCAGGTAAACCCATTAGCCTGGTGATGGGCCATCAGGATATGCAGAGCAGCACCCTCAGGTCCCTGTGTTTGACTGTCTAGAGTGAATATACAGCCCAACTGTCACCCTTCCTCTAACATGGATTCCACAGACAGGCAGAGACACAGAATGGTAAAGCAAGAAAATACAAAAGTGGCATTTTCAAAACACGCAACTTAAAAACCAACTTTACTAAAAGATGTATTTTTAAATTGTGAGTTCAGAGGCCCCAAACTCCAAATCTCCATCTCTTCCCAATTGGAAGTTACACTTGTAAGAGGTTGCAAGATACCTCCAATGATAACCTAGGGGAGAAATACTCCTTGCAATAGTGAAAAACAAAATTAGAAGTATTTCACTATCAGGATATGTAAAACACACCAGTACATGTCCTACCTTTTAAATACACTGCACCCTGAGCATGGGGCTACCTTGGGCCTACCTTAGGGGTGCCTTACATGTAGTAAAAGGGAAGGTTTGGGCCTGGCAAGTAGGTGCACTTGCCAGGTCAACATGGCAGTTTAAACTACCCATACAGACACTGCAGTAGCAGGTATGAGACATTGTGATAGGGCTAATCATGTGAGTGGCACAATCTGTGCTGCAGGCCCACTAGTAGGATTTGATGTATAGGCCCTGGGCATACCTGGTGCACAATACTAGGGATTTGCTAGTAAATCAAATATGCCAATCATGGATAAACTAATCACCAATACAATTTACACAGAGATCATATGCACTTGAGCACCGATTAGCAGTGGCAAAGGGTCTAGAGTCCTAAAGCCAGCAAAAACAGGTCAGAAAAAGTAGGAGGAAGAAGGCAAAAAGTTTGGGGATAGCTCTGCAAAAAGGGCCAAGTCCAACAGGCACCATTGCAAACATTCTCAAATGGCCATTTGTGCAAAGTCTTCCAGACAGCAAATCAGGGTCTGAGAGGTCTGTCACTATCACATAACTTCTTCAGAACAGACAAAATATAAACAAGCATTTGCAATGCAATAGGTCTCGCATTTATGGGAGTTTGAGCGATTGGCATTGTAATTGACAATGCGTTTTATTTATGTTTTACAAACAAAAACATAAATAAGAGGCATTGTCATTTCCAGTGCCAATAGCTAAAACTTGCGTAATTGCGAGACCTATTGCATTGCAAATGCTTGTTACTGAGTTTAGAAAGCTCAAATGCGGAGTAATTTTTAATGTAAACTATGACGTCAATTGGTAAATATTTAAACAGAAAACGTAGTTAATTAAAATATAAAACCATTAACACTTTGCTATATGCAGAGTAATATTCTGAAAATAGAACCACTATCATTGCTATTCAGGAAGCATGAGATCGAAGGCAGAAACAAGAAGGCGCCCTAGGTTGTTCAACCACGCTAGGTTTGATGCCTTTCAGATTTATTTGCATTGATTTGTGAAAAATACTTTCAAACTAACATGATGGACACATTAAAATGGTGGTACATAAGAAACAGGTGGCAAAGAGGTAATAGAAAAGTGGTGAAGATAATTGGTGAGGGGAAAGAAACGAAAGAATAACAGTGCCTTATTCATAACGCTACAGATACCATATTGACATTATAATCAAGGCTTTAAGTAGACAGAGAACAAGAGCGCACCGAAGCTGACGAGGAGGGAGTGGGAGGGGGGAGTGGGGGCGGGCACAGTGGTGCGGGCCGCAGTTGTAAAAGGCAGGGAGAGGGTGAGATTGAGGAAGGGAAAGATAGGGATCAAAGGAAACAAGAAGGGGGTGGCAAATGGTGTGCACTTTGATGTCCTCAGTGGCCGCGCGGCTCACTGAGGACATCAAAGCAAGTGATCAGGCAGTGCTTTTCAGGCTGCCAAATGGTGCGCGCGCCCGGGGCACATGCACTGTATTTGGCGGCCTGAAAAGCACTGTTTGCACTTCCAAAACTCGCTTACTGTAAGTCTCGCCAGAGCAGCGCTAAAGCGCTGTCTCAGACGAGACCTAAAAATGATGGTTTGTTGATCCGAAGCTACTTCCAGCCTATCCTACTCTTTAAAGAGCCATGCTTAAGGTTATTCAGAATGTTTTTGGTGCGTTATATTTACTACTAACCACCTGCTGTCAGTGTCAAAGCACCAGGTTTAAATACATAGGTGAAGGCTATAGGCCTGACTATAGGTAACCAATTCAGTTGTGATCCTTCTGTAAATACCTGTTTGCACTGGGATTGCAATTATAGGTGTTGTGATGTTTATCTCATGTGTTAATGAATGAGTGCAATAAAGTACCCCTCCCCCAATTCACACTCGGTAACTCAAGCCTGCTGGGACTTATCAGGTAAAAAATAATGTCCAGTAAACACTGGAATATGCAGGCTTTGCAGTGCTTAATTTGTGCCGGTGCTTTCCGGTGCTAAGCACCGGCACTTATTTCTCAGGGCCGGGTTTACATGAGGCGATTGCTGTGAATCGAGTACAGTAAACAAAAGAAAAACCCACGAGCTGTTTCAGGCAGTACGTAACCTGAAACTCGTGTTTAAGCAAAGTGAATTCACAATGCCGCTGCCCATGTGTAAACCTGGAGGCACAAGGCAGTGTTGCTTGTATCATCAGGATGGTGGGCGCGGCATTTTACAATGCCCGTGTATTTGTTTCCGAAGGTCCGTTAAGTCTTTTAGCCTGGGGCGGGGCACACAACACCAGTGACAAGCGAGGCAGGGTTGATTTATAGTAAACGTGTGAATCCCTCCCCCACCCCATGCTGGCCTGGAACGTTTTTGCTTCAAAGAGCAGGGGCTGGAAGATGGGTCCACAGGGTATTTGACAGTTAGCCCACGTGAGAGAAGTAAAGGGTGCAGATCATTTTGTTAGCAACTCAGCAAGCATGGCGCGCATTGCTTTTGTCACCACTGTTGCCTCGAGCAGCAGGATTGCAGACCTATCAGTGCTGCCAAATCCCTACACCTTTGGAGCTGCAGTGTCTTTGTAGATTGGAGCCTGCAGCCCCAGACCGCACGTCGCCATTCACAGGATTGACGAGAGCAGGACATCTGCATTAGGTATGTGATAATAACAGCAGTAATGCTGTAAAGGGTACACAGCATGTTGCCAATTTTTTGAGTTTGGTATGGAGATGCGAAGATTGTCTAACAATGCTCCTGGCCTCCCTGCACATTTAAAGAGAAGTTTGCAATAGCAGATATGCAATTTTGTCTTGGGCATTTTACATACGTTTCAATAAGGAAAGTCACAATTTTGCAGTTAACAAAGATGCCCACTCTCTCATGTCGAGTGTAATTATTTCAACTGCATTATTACTCTGTACAGCCTACAGAAGCTTTAAAGGCAGCAACAGCCCCTAGAAGTGTCCAGACCTGCTTCCAGTCTTTATTGCCCACTGCAATGAAGAGAGGCCAGGCGGGCAGACTAATCACAGCTGCTGGAAAGAGGAACGCGGAGGGTTCATTGTTAGACTCTCAGCGCATTAACAGTTTTAACCTTAAAAGTTCTGTTTTCAGAAAGACAGTGTTCCTCTAAAGGTACTAAAGGGATTTAATGTGTGGTCATGCATACCTACGATTCTACAGATTGCTGTGCGTGCTCTAAGTCTTTCCATTTTTATTATTTATGAGTGCAGGGTGACTGGTGTGCCTGTTTGAATGCCTGTGAGCACTGTGCCTGTATGAGTGCATGGTAAGTGCTGCGCATGGTGACCTGTGTGCATCTATGAGTAAAGGTTGAGTGGTGCACCTGTATGAGTGCAGGGTGACTGGTATGCTTGTTTAAGTGCAGGGTGACTGATGTGCCTGTATGAGTGCAGGGCGAGCGGTGTGCCTGTATGAGTGTAGGGTGACCAGTGTTCCTGTATGAGTGCAGGGTGAGCGGTGTGCCTGTCTGAGTGCAGGGTGAGCACTGTGCCTATAGGAGTGCAGGGTGAGCACTGTGCCTATACGAGTGAAGGGAGAGCGGTGTGCCTGTATGAGTACAGGGTGAACGGTGTGTCTGTATGAGTGCAGGGGTGAACGGTGTGCCTGTATGAGTGTATGGTGAGCGGTGTTGCTGTATGAGTGCAGGGTGACTGGTGTTCCTGTATGAGTGCAGGTTGAGCGGTGTTCCTGTATGAGTGCAGGTTGAGCAGTGTTCCTGTAAGAGTGCAGGGTGAGCAGTGTGCCTGGGTGAGTACAGGGTGACTGGTGTGCCCGTATAAGTGCAGGGTGAGCGGTGTTCCTGTAAGAGTGCGGGTGTGCAGTGTGCCTGTATGACTGCAGGGTGAGCACTGTGCCTGTACGAGTGCAGGGTGAGCGGTGTGCCTGTATGAGTGCAGGGTGAGTGGTGTGCCTGTATGAGTGTAGGGTGAGCGGTGTTCCTGTATGAGTGCAGGGTGAGCGGTGTACCTGTATGACTGCAGGGTGAACAGTGTGCCTGTATGAGTGCAGGGTGAGAGGTGAGCCTGTCTCAGTGCAGGGTGAGCAGCGCACCTGTATGAGTGCAGGGAGAGATGTGTGCCTGTATGAGAGCAGGTTGAGTGGTCCAAACAGAAAACTGCACAGGTGGACATTTCTGACTTAGGTCTGTGAAGTTTGCAGGCCTACATTATATTCCCTGAAAAGCTTAAGTCATCTGCACATTTGAACAGTGTAATTTTCAGATACCGCAGTATTACATACCGTGCATATACAAAGGGTCCGCATTGTATACTATAGGCATACCTGTGACACTGCATTTTACACAAGCCTATGATATATGAAAATTTTGGATGCCTTATATGTGCATATATTAAGAGGTTTCAGATATCCATATTGGGAATATTACATGTCTGAATGATGTGCATAAATCACTTACAGGTTGTGCATATGCCAGAGATGTGCATATTGTGCATCTAGCAGAGTCCAATATATTCTTAATGTGATAGATGCCTTCATAGTGGGCTTGTATCACTGAGCTCTACAGTGTCATATATCCTTTGGCAACAAAATGTACATATATCAGTGGTTGAATTCCCCAAGTTCTGAGAGCAAAATAGTTGAGAAGTGTGTAAGGTGTGGTACTGTCTTTTACAAATAGTTTAGCAGTTTAGAATGTTATTTGAAAATCAAGCCTAGGGAGACACAAAATGCAACAGAAGTAGAAGTAGTCATTTCAGCGTTACTTTAGAGTCAGGCCTTTCCCGGTCAGAAAAAGTTTATTATCTTCAGTTCCAAAAGTCATAACATCCAGTCTCTTTTGCGGTTTTGCCTTGATTTTATTAAAGATGTCCTTCACAAGGAGCTTGGAAAACCCACACGTGTTTCAAGTCAACCATTATATTACCAAGGTAGGAATTCAGACCAGGCATTACATCTGGCTGTCAGCGGTGCCAGTTGAGGATGTGGGTGGAGCCAATAGAGTAAATGGGTGGAGCCAGTGAGGAAGTGGGTGGAGCTGGGGGAAGTGGGTGTGGCCTCCTACAAAATGTGAGCACCTGCACTTAATATTTTACAAATTAAGTACTGGGGCTTTGTATTATCAATGTCTGTGTACGTATGATCTTGTTTACTTAGCTATGCCTCTCTATGACATATAATGTTAGTGCAAGAGTGAAAACAGAGCTGGTGACTTCAGACGGCAAGAAAATGTACATAACAGATGAGCTTTCTTGCTTTCCCTACACACGTCTAAATATGTGCACACACATGTATATAATTTGTATTTGTATTGTCAGGGCAAAGACAGCAGAAGTGGAGAATTATTAGAGAATATGAAGTTACAGGAGGTAGAAACATTGACAGAATAGGAGAACCTGGTGACACCAAACTAAGACTAAAATATAGTTAGCTATGTACATTTGTGAATAACATTATAGAAAGACCGGTAGAGAGACTGAGGCCTTGATTCCGTGGTGTGCAGAATTTGGATAACAATTCCTGCATCTTGGTAATAATTATCGATATCCTGGGATGGAGTATTTACTAGGTGACGTAGTTATCTTCTCTTCAGAATCACCCAACTCAGGATGAGTTCTAAAATGTGGAATCAGTGTTAACCCTGCCTTCTACCACATGTGTTGCTTTATTCTTGAAGATTTTAGCCTTTAGATTTCACAAGGTTTTTCCTGGTGAAATCTATTAGGGGAAAACTGTGGTGTGTGGTAATTGATGAACAACTTAAATATCCAAACTGTGCACGAACGTACATTTGTGCATGGCCTGGAACTTAAAACATAACTTAGAATTAAAGGGCCTGAGTAAAGTCTGCAAGGTTATAGATTGCAGGGTAAGTTATGATACAGGCTTTTGTCTAGGCGAGCATTTCCACTAGTATGGCCTTGCCGGGCTGTAGGGATAGAATATAGTGATTTCTATTATAGTTGTATTTATATGATGTTTCTTCCTCACAATGAGGTGCCAAAGTGTAATTGTGGATGAGTTGCGTGGGAAACAAAGTTGTGCTCTTGTCGTGTTTTTTTAAGTAAAAGGGATCAAGAGATAGGTAACTCAAGCATTAGATTCTAATGTATTTTCCTTTTTCACATAGAATGAACTTGGTCCGGCATTGGAGCGATTTATAAGGGAGTCAGATTACATTACTCATTATATGTGCACAGGAAGATTAAATGATTTGCCCAGAATGACAGGATTTTGATCCAAGGCGAAATTTGTTCCCAGGTTTCAATGTCGGTTGCTGTGGCCACTAGGCCACATCTCCTCCCTAATGCATGGATGGGAGGAGCTGAGGCCACGTGGCTAGAGCTGCTGACTTTGAAACCTTGGGACCCCGTTTCGAATTCTGTTCTAGGCGATTGTCTCCCCATTGTGTGATTCTGGGCAAATCAAATCCCTTAATCTCGCTAAGTGTAAAAAAAAAAGAAGCGCATGAATTGTTTTTGTGTAATCCCTATTGATGTACATGGTCTTGGAGATTGTCTCCCATTCCTCCAAGTAATGTACAGCGCTCGAAACAAGTGTTGTTCTACATAAAAGCCAATGCATATATAGGGGCAGATTTACAAGCCCCTTGCGCTGCCAGTACGTCACATTTTGTGACGAACTGGCAGCGCATTTCTCTGCACCATATTTACAAGGACAGGAAAAGCCTCCCTGCGTGGCTTTTCCTGCTCTTGCAAATATGGCCCCTTTACACGCAGAAATTTGCGTGAAAGGGGCGTTCAATGGGTGGTGCTGTTGGTGTTCCCACGCAACACCCATGGAACCAGACCCATTTCCAGATTTAGGAGGAATCATAAACCTGGAAATGGGTAAGTATGTTACGCACCCTAGGCATAGCAAGGCGAAACGAGGAGAAATGTTTTCATTTCTCCGTGTTTTTTTCCTCTTTTAACCCCTTGAGTGCCCCGCCCTTTCCACGCCCTGTGCCGGGCGTTTCATTAGCGGGCGGGGTTCATGACGAGATAGTCTCGTCATGGGCACAGCGCAACCGCGCTCCATGACGAGACTATCTCGTCATGGGCACTGAAGGGGTTAATGCGTGCTGCATTCTAAAATGCCTGTAGTGATTGTTTTCATGCAGGAAGGTGCCCCTTCCTGCACAAAAACAATCTCCCCATGACGCAGGCATCCTTGCACCATGGTGCATGGGTGTCTGGGCAGGCGCATGGCACAGGAATGTGAAATATCATTGTAAATATGTCACATTCCTGTGCTCTGAAAGTGCTGCGGCGTGGCGCAGCCAAAGGGCTGACTGTGCTGCGCTGCGGCACTTTCTTGTAGATCTGCCCCTTAAAACCTTGTCAGAGCATTTTTGACCTGTGTTTGAAGTGATTTGGGGCATGTGCATGGCTGAAGCTACTCAAACCGTGTCATAAAAAAGCGTGCAGCTGCACTTATTCATGGATGTAGGATAAAAGTGTGAAGATAGATGCAGTCGCGCATGCCATAAACTACTATCTTGGGAGTGGTCATAGAATATGCGACATAGGAAATGCTTAGATATGGAGGGTGCTACCTTTTGGAGATGCAGACCCAGTGATTCATGAAGTTAAAAGACAGAAGACTTTACTTCACCTTCAAAGCAGGCTCCGTAGAAGCTAAATGTTGCATACCCTGCATTCACAGTACAACATGGCTTACATCACCCTCAATACAGTTTAGGCAACAATTTCCCTGAATCGGGGAGAAGACTGGGTTGGAGGGCTAGAGCATTAATTAGAATCAGTGCAAAACCTGATGACCGAACACAATATTGTTTTCCGTTCACTTTCTGTTTCATTGGTGCTTTTCATGAAGAATGGGTTCACAGTGCTAGGAAACTGAAACAAACCTTGCTTCCGAGTCTTTTGTGCAATTTGAGAGCCCCTCCTGTGTATCTGTCAAAGAACTGTGTGTGATAATTAAGCCTTTCATACCACATGATCTATTCCCAGATACTAAGTTGAACATCTCACAAATTGGCTAATTAGCCAAAGAACCAAGACTGCAGGGGCAAGAGAAGTAATAAGCAATAGAAAGCCACCTGTATCTTTAAATGAGCTTTCGGCGTCGTGAAAAGCTTGGGATGAGGCTCAGGAGCATAGCTTAGCCAGTGAGGGTCAGGGGGTATAAATCTGACATTTCCCAACCATTTCTGCAGAATATCTAACCAGAGACATTTTAAGGCATGCGTAAGGTAAGCAGTTCCCCATGGACCCCACCTTTCAAGGGGCCCCCGGGGAATGTGATCTTTCTCTTACTCTATCCTCCCTTTGTCAACTTTTCTATATGTATGTGTGTGTGTGTGCATATAAGCCTGTATTAAAGGAAGTTATAGTTAGGAAATAGAACTAAAAAGACCTTAGAAATTCACTGAAAAAAGCTAAGGTTACAGGGATGTTATAGTTAGCCTCAGATTTAAATCGTACAAAATCAGTGAAATTCAGTGGTTACCTGAGCTAACGACCCCACAATGCACTGCTTATGACTTCACATATTACATCACTCATGGCATGGTTAGTGACATCACTGACGACATCTCAACTGACATCACTAAAGGCATCACTGATGACATCATCCTCTGACGGTATGTCTTTTGTAAATGTTTCTGAGACTTAAAAATAAATACTAAGCTACAGCATAAGTTGAATTACTATTCTTTCTGTACTAGTAATTTGTCATACTATTTCTAACATATCTCATCTGAGTGGCTGTCTGACTGTATCAGTGTGTGAGTGGATGTCTGAGTGGCTGTATGGGTGTGTGAGAGGCTGTATGGATGTATTAGTGGGTCTGTGAGTAGCTGTCTGGTGAGTAAGCGGCTGTGTGAGTGGCTGTTTTGGAGCGTGAGTGGGTGTGTGAATGGCTGTATGTATGAGTTAGTGGCTTAGTGAGAGGCTGCATAGGTGTGTGAGTGGCTGCATGGGTGACCGAGTGGCTGTGTAAGTGACTGTATGAGAAAGTGAGCAGCTGTTTGAGTATATGTATAGGTGAGTGAGTGGGTGTGATGGCTGTTTTGGAGAGTGAATGTCTGTGTGAGTGGCTGTAAGTGTAAGTAAGTGGGTGTATGAGTGGTTATACGGATGTGAGAATGGGTATGTAAGTGGTTCTGTGGGTGTGTGAGTGGTTGTGTGGGTGAGTGGCTGTGTCAGTGGCTGTATGGGGGGTGAGTCGGTGTGTCAGTAGCTGTATTGGTGAGTGAGTGGCAGTGGGAGTGGCTGTATGGGTGACTATGTGGTGTGTGAATACCTGTATGGGTGAGTTAATGGCTGTGTCAGTTTCTGAGTGGGTGATTAAGTGGGTGTGTGAGTGGCTGTCAGGGTATATGAGTGTGTGTGTAAGTGTCTGTATATCTGTAGGACTGGATCTGAGAGTGGCTGTATCGGTGAGTGAGTGGGTGCATTAATGGCTGTATCGGTGAGTTAGTGAGTGGCAGTAGAAGTGAGTGGTTGTGTGAGTGGCTCTATGGTTTAGCGATTGATTGTGTGGGCACTGGTATGGTTCTGTGAATGGGTATGTGAGGGGATGTGTGATAGTGGGAGTGGGTGTATGGGAGGTTCTATGGGGGTGTGAGTGGTTCTGTGGATGATGTCATCAGTGATGTCATCTGAGGTATAATCAGTGATGTCACCAGTGATGTCACTGACCATGTCATGAGTGATGTAATATATGAGGTCATAAGCAGGTTATTTAAATTGTATTTCCTAACTGTAATCTGCAACCTTTGAGAGTGAGTGTCTCAGTGGGTGGGTGAGTGAGTGTGTAAGTGACTTAATGGGTGTTTGAGTGGGTGTGTAAGTGTCTGAGTGGGCAAGGGGGTGGCTGCAAAATCGTCTCACTGAGTGTGTGAGTGGGTGTGTGAGTGTCTGAGTAGGTCTATGAGTGGGTGTGGGTGTGAGTGTGTCTGAGTGAGTTTGCGAATGCCTCCATGAGTGTGCCAGTCAGTCTTTGAGTGGGTGCATGAGTTTCTGAGTTGGTCTGTGAGTGAGTGCATGAGTTTCTCAGTGGGTCTGTAAGTGAGTGCATGGGTCTCTGTGTGGATCTGTGAGTGGGTGAGTGAGTCTGAGTGGGTCTGTGAGTAGGTGCATGAGTCTCTAAGTCAGTCTATGGGTGTGTGAGTCTCTGAATGGGTCGATGAGTGGGTGTGTGAGTGTCTGTGTGGGTCTGTGAGTGGGCAAGTGCGAGTGGGAGTGGACTGGCCACATTTGAATGGGGGTGGGGCCATGCAGCCCACCTGCCCAGGCCAATTTAGGCCCTGGGGACCCAATCCGCATGGGGCATACCATACTTCAATGCAGGAAGGGGGCCGCGCGGCCCCCCTCCCCAGGCTGATTTTGGCACTGGTGACCCGATCCCCTGTGGCCCTGTAACATTTGATTGGGGGAGTAAAGCCACGCAGCCCCCCTGCCTGAGCTGATTTCGGCCTTGGGGACCCCATCTGTGGGGTCCGGCTTTGGTATATATATAATTTTTCTTTGTGGGCAGGGAGGTTCACGGCCCCTCCTCCCCAGGCTGGTTCTGGCCCCGGGTACCCATCCCCCGGGGCACAGCCAACGGGGAGGTGGCCGCGCTGCCCCCTGGCCTATTTGGGCCCTGGCGACCCCATTTCCCAGGGCCCTGCAAAAATACAATGGGGAGGGGCCAAGCAGCCCCCCGGGCTGATATCGTCCCAGGGACCCCATTTCCTGGGGCCCAGTTGAAATGTGATGGAGAGGGGGCTGCATGGCCCCCCTCCCTGGGCTGATTTCGGCCTCGGGAACCCCATCCCCGTGGCAGGGCCAAGTGTCTCTGGGTGCCCTGGTCCTAGCCAAGGCACCCAGTGTGCATGATGGGGACCAGCAGGGGGCCCCTCAATCTGTCTGGCCCTGGGCCCCAAAAGACAGCATTGCACCCAACTAAATAAGATGGTGCATCAAGTGAGGTGTGCAGGACTGGATGATAAGCATTGAGAAGATCCAACTCTTTAGTAGAGTTAAAGATACTTCTTAGGTAAGGCAGAGAGCTGTGGGTAGTTGTGGGGACACAAATGAACCATGCGGTTTATTATCCTGGACCTTCCCTCCTATGCCACTAGGTTCATTTGTCTCCCAGCAGCTAAGCGCTGCCCTCTGCCTTACCTAAGGGGTATCTTTAATTCTACTAAAGGGATAGATCTTCCTTCCAGGAGAACTGATCTGGATTTGATACCTGCAATTTTCCTCTGGTTCCAATCTGTAAAAGGGTAGGTACAATTACCGGGTCCTGAAGAAATGCCATTGACTCACCTCCTGGTACCCTAGGCATGAAACATCTTGACCTACTCTCACATTTGATATAGCTATCTGAGTACATTATTACAAGAGCTAACCCCTCTGTTTTTAATTTGTCAAGGGGACCATCATATTAAACTCTTCCTTGGTCATCATTACACTCTTTTAACCACTTGAGCACCACCCTACTCCTTTTACCCTCTCACTTGCTTTCACCATACAGCTAGATCAAAAGATCCCCGCTAAAGAGCCCCCACCGAGGGGCCCGTCGAGCATTTCGGCATCGGATTGGTGAGGAGTGCCCTATGATGAAGCATAAAGAGAACAAGGAAATGCCAGTACTGATGGAACTAAAAATCCATTGAATGAAATTTACACCAACATTTGTTGTTATGCACCCTTGTTTAATTTCTTTAATTTCTCTGAACGTTCACCAGGTTGATTTCTCCCTTTGGTCATCTCTGACTCAAAAGGTTTCCGAAGGAAATTGTGTGTGAGTGTGTTGTATTTGGATGAGGAGTGGTGTATGAGTGTTTATTTAAAAACCTTTGGGTAGACAAATGTTGTTGATTTTATCCAATTGTGTTTCTTGTTACACTTTCTGTGTTTATGGTGATTCTTCTTAGACGGCTTCTGACTTTTGTACACACATAGAATCACACCTAAGATGTATCTGCATCGATAAATTCATGTGAAATAATTCAAATAAATACTATTTAGTAGTACCAACGTGGTTGTTTGAGGTTTCTGCCACGCTTCATTCAATGGATTTTTAGTTCCATCAGTACTGGCATTTCCTTGTTCTCTTTTGCTATAGGCTCAGCCTTACTGATTAGAGCCACACCCAGCTTTCGTTACTACTCTTACTACTACTACTATGATGAAGCATGGCACCCTTCTGGGTGCATGAGGGCATTCAGATCTGATCACCTGGACCCCCAGGTCCTTCTGATCACTTCTCCAGATGAATGAATGACCTTATACTTATATTTATACTTATAAAGCGCACAGCTACTCCAGCAGGAGTGTCCCGGCACTAACAGTTCACACATGGCTGCCCTACTAGGGGCTTAGCTCTTAAAAAGCCATGTTTTCAGCTGTTTCTTGAAGTGGGCAAGATCTGTTGATGGTCTCAGTGCTACTGGCAATTTGTTCCATGCTTGGGCTCCTCGGAAGCTGAAGGATCTACCACCTCTACGCACCAGGCGTGTTTTGGGGATGCAGGGCAAATCGGCGGAGGATGATCTAAGTGCTCCAGTAGGTGTGTCGCGGCTAGCTCGCATTCTAAGGAAGTCGGCACTCACGCCATGGAAGGCTTTACATGAGATTACAATGGCCTTGAATTGTATCCGCTCCCTTACTGGTAGCCAATGTAAGAACTTAAGATGAGGGGTCATATGTGACCTGGATTTCAGTCTGAGAATCTCCCTGGCTGCTGAATTTTGCACTACCTAATGGCGCTGAAGAAGGTAGGCTGATAGTCCCAGGTAGAGAGCATTGGCATAGTCCAGTCTGGACGTGACCAGCCCCTCCAACACTGTCTTCCTGGAATCCGGGGGGAGAAGCGGAAGGAATTTCTTCAACATCCGCAGTGAGCCAAAACAAGTACCCACTAGGGCCTGCACCTGGGACCGCATCGAGAGCTCATTATCAATGTAGATACCCAGGTTTTTTACTTTAGATTGGGCAGCACAGGGAGGGGAGAGTTTGGCGGGCCACCATTGGCTCCAATTGTTCACAGTAGGCTGGCCGAAGAAGACAATCTTGGTTTTATCAGGATTGCACTTGAGCTGGTTCTCCATTGTAAGGCAAGATCTAATTGCATCCCCATTGAAGTCTGTGCCTTTATCGCATGTGAAAATCAGCTGAGTATCATCAGCATAAGAAATTATTTTGGGGCCCTGTGCCTCCGCCAGGGATGCGAGGGGTGACATGTATAAATTAAAAAGAGTTGGACATAATGAGGAGCCTTACGGGACTCCAACCTGCGTGCTGGGCATAGAGGCCGAAAATTGGGGAGTCCAGATAAACTGTTCTCTGTCCTCCAAAAATGATATTATCCAGGCTGGTGCCCTCCCTTCGATGCCCATGCTCCTCAGTCTGTCGAGGAGCATCCCGCGGTGCACCATATCGAATGCCACTGACAAATCAAGTAAAATGAGAATCACTCTGCCCCCATGGTCCAATTTGTCACTGAGATGTTCCTTCACCTCCAGCTGGGCTGTCTCGGTGCTGTAGTTAGCCCTAAAGCCGGATTGCGTACTTGCTACATACTGTCATGGTTTGTGGATGAAACTCAATAAAAAAAAAATTTTTTTTTAAAGCCGGATTGCGTAGGGTGCATGAGATTGTGATTCTCCGCATACTCCATGAGTACTTTGTTAACATGTTTCTCCAATACTCTGGAGAAGGGAAGTGGCTTTGTAGTTCGTAGGAACATTGGGGTCCGCATTTGGTTTTTTCAGGAGTGGCAGAATCTTAGCCTGCTTCCAGAGTGGCGGCAATATAATCAGTTACTCTTTAGGGCATTTCTGAAAATGTGTCTGTAGGGCATGTCATTATTGTAATGAAATAATGCTCCTGCTGTATTACCTTTTCTTACCTGTGACACAGGACGATAGCAATTGGTTATGTAACTGTTGATGCCTGTTTGCATTATTGAAAACAATAAAATATGTCTTTAAAACAAAAATCACTCTCTGTAAGTATACTTCCAATAGGAGGTTTCTCTCTCCTAAGGATGGTCGCTCACATTTATCTAACTTCTGTATTTTAAATCGCATACTCATACCTCAGGTTGAGTTTTTTTTCCTCTGTCCATTTACAATTAGGATGAGTTGCACATATGCAATACAGTTGTATATGCCTAGTTCAGATGCGTTCCTCAATGACTTTGTACCACATTTCAGCTATGTTTGATACTTAGTTTACACTCCAGTTTACAGAATGATTCTTCTTTGTCTAAAATGAGGCCTTCTGTAAGGGCTCCCCACCTTTTACATGGAGGCTTCTGTTAAACCTCATGATTCGAGCATTTATACCCTGCTTAACAGAAGTATTATTTTGATGTCATTAATGCTGCTAGATTATGTCTATTCAAGATAGAATTGTATTCATGCTAGTATACTAATATTTCAGTAATACTGGTATACTTCTCAGCCAGCGTTCCTATTTTTTTTTGCTGGGGCTTGCTCTTCACAGTTTGGCCAGGTGGCCAGTCGAGGCCTACATGGCTCTTGTATTTTTGGAAGGGTGTGGGATGGTATTGGGAAGGGTTCCAAGTAGGGGAGGAATTTTGGTTTGGTTTTGATTGTGGAGCGATCCCTAGCTGACGGTATGGTTACTGCACTTTCTCTGTCTTCTCTCTTTTCTCCTCTTCTTTTTCTCTTTCCTTCTTGATCCCTTTTCAGGGATGTCTACTTTATTCTATCTCTCTGCCTTCTCTTTGTTTTGCAATTTCGAACAGCAATCCTTGTGAAAGATTGTGGGGCTGGTCTAAACCAGCCGCGGCCCGTGCAGGTAAGAGAAGTAGGGCGGTGAGACCGGGTGGGGGATGTTCGTAGATTTAAATAAATAATTAATTTTCCCTCGTCATCGTCTGTTGAAATCCCTTCAGCCTTTCATTGCCAGGGCTTCAACATTTACCAATATTTAATTAATACACCATAAACACGGCACCACCCTGCGATTAACTGACTAACAATATTATTAGCATTAATCTGTATATCTTTACCATGAGCCATGCCAAGTCTGCAGTTTTGTACACTTTCTTTAATTTTTCTTGGTATTTCCTCTAGTGCAGGGCATACTTAATCATCTGATCAGTGGTCCCAACATGGAATCAAACTCGAGATGTCCAAGTGTTTTTCATCTTGTTCAATTTTCCTCCTTGGAAATTCTGCAGATTTGGAAGGTGAATGAGTACTTCAACATTTGCATCTCACTAAACAGGCAAATATTTCTGCAATTCGAATTGTCCCCCAGAAATTGAATTAGTAGTGCATTTTATTACCTTTTTCCATCCAAAAACAAAATTGACAAAAAAGCGTATTTGTCAAAGCAAAACAACTAATTAAGACCGCTTAAAATTTATTTTAGAAGATTTTAATAAGAGAACCACATCTTTTAAGCTAAATTATTTCAGATTCTGAACTTTGGAACTATCTGAAATGTTCCTCACCTCCAAGAATTTATAGAAGAACGTGTTGTAATTTTGTACAACGGTAGTTCAAATTCTTTCCTGCCTCTCTTTTTATAGTATTTTTTTCTTTCACACGTTTAATTCCAGTTTACAGGAATATGCTTACTGTTCTCACCACCGCTGTCATGCAGAGGTGCAACACTTCTGTTCTCCGGTGCTTTATATCTGAATGTGCTTAAAAGCACATAGTGTATTCAAAGAGCTTGGCGGCATCAGTATATATAGCATCAAATTAAAATAGCTTGGTCTTAACTGTTAATCAATCATTCAATCAATAAATCAGGATTAATAAAGTTATTAATAAAGCTATTCACCCAATAGGGTTCCTGGCGCTTGCAGTCCCCGGAGGCTTATTCAATTAAATTGCCTTCAAATTGTGATAGACCTGAGGTTTTGTGTAGGCCTTGGCAACATTCAAATCATTTCCTTTGCGGAACTTACGTGAAATGCTCAAATATTTTGCAAAGTTAGGTTTTATTTTATGAAACACCAGCTTCAGCATTTTGCCCTATTTATTTCGTAAATAGGTGAAAATGGAGTGCGAGTATGGTCTCAAGTGCGTGATGTGGCAGAATTGCACAATCGCAGGCATTTCAAGTAACATTCAGTAGGCAAGATGCAGGAAGTGGCATAGGATCACACCGGTCATCCGGGCATAATTGTGTTTGCAATAGCAAAGCAAAAATGTGAGTGTTCTCTTTTGAGCATTTGCGCGCGCACACTGGTTCTTTGCATTGTTAAAGAGCTTGCTCCCTTCTCACTGGTGCTGTTCCCACAGGTGGAGTAGTCAGTCGCACAACACCCATTGGACTCAAAGGGCTTCAGCCTCCCCCCCCTTAGTGTGTGGCAGCCCGGGATGAGACAGCTTCCCGGGCACCCACACAGCCGCACCCGATCACTTCACAGGTCTTTAAAAGACCATTTGCATGTTAATGAGGCCTTGCTGTTGTTTCACCCCTTCTAAGAGCCCCTGCAGCTCAACTCTGCCTATTGCTTAAAGATTCAGCCCCCCCCGAATTTTTCTTTTAGCCCCCCCCCCCCCGAAATGTGGCTCTAGTTGCGCCCCTGGGAGTAGTATTTAAGAGAATTGCATCAGGCTGAGGTTCCTGGTACCTTAAAGGGCCGTATCACAGGCCCCTGCCCCCAACCCTCCACACGGCCCCAAACTCTTGGGGGGGGCGCATAAAGCCTAAGGCCACTAAATATCTGTGAGATATAGAAGAGTCGTGGCCCCCTCGTTGCATTCTGCAGCAGGGAGGGGGCATCATTTTGTGTTACGCCTCTGGTACCTCAAAGTATAAGCCCAGCCGAAGGGTTGGCCTGTGTGATTTTCTTTTTACACCAGGCCTTTAAGTGGGATGAGAAAACTGGGGGTCTCGAAAAGGGGCGTGGTCAACATAATTAATGGCGTGGCTTAAAAACACGTAAACAAAAAATCTGTGTTTAGCACAGTGTGCCTCCCGACTTGTATTTTGCTGTTCCCGTCATTGCGTCCTGATATATGATACAACAGGTCATATCATAACTACAAGTCAGGACTATTGACTTTGTCAATTGTTGCTAGTTGCATAAGATAAATAAGCAGCAACTATGGCTTGTATATCATATTGAAAAAACTTCCACTTAAAGCCCTGGTGACACCACGACATTGTTGCTGCTCCTAAGTTTCAACAAGCATTGGCATAGCCAATAGGTCTCGCTTTTGGGACCTTATAAGTCTTTAGTTATGCAGCACAATATCCTTGGTGCAACAACATCAACTGTTGCATGGCTAAACACTTATAAGGTACAAGGTTTAGCCATACAACAGCTGATGTTGTTGCAAAAAGGATATTGTGCTGCAAAACTAAATACTTATAAGGTCCCAAGAGCGAGACCTAATGGCTATGCCAATGCGTGTCCTAATATAATTTCTGACATTTATTTATATTTAAATCAAAAAATCTTAGGCACTAAATTAAACTAAAGCAATTTTTAAATCCTTCCTTTGAAATTTCATGGTACTATATGCCACTAATTCTCTAAAATGTCACTTCAAGTTCAGTGTACATTTTAGAGAATTACTCAATGCAATTTGGTTCATTCATCACACACTCCTCATAAATATGAGCACTTCCTCTGACTTTTGATGCTGTTGTCTAAAAACACAGATTATTTTTGTCGTTAACAAAAAATATATATTTGTGTATTGGTGTAAAATGGAAGGATTGGGAGAACGGATAAAAACTGAATTATTAGGAGTATAAAGTTACACGGATGTCATACGTGATGTTAGCTGGGCTGCTTTACTGTACGGATTGAAGAAAATATAGCTGCGTCTCCGGGGACTGTGGGAGGGACGCGTAAGCAACATGGAGGCTGGAGGAAAGCAACATGGAGGGCGTGGGTGGGGGAAGCAATAAGGAGAAGCACAGAAAAGCGCAGGAGGGAGCGGGCTTAGAGAAGCAGCAACAGAGACCAGCAAGGAGTTTAGGTACCAAGACGTACACAAGATAGACAGCAGGAATAAACATGTATGTTTATGGAGTGGTTAAAAGAAATGAAAAACAGTGCTTGAAAAGCAAGCAGTGGAAGCAGAGATGGCAGCCAGTCAAAGAGACTGAAAAGAGAAACTAGGAGGGACGAACACAAGACAGACAAGGGTGAATATGAATAAGAAGCAGACAAATTATAGTGACAGGGTAAAAAAAACAATGGGAAGCAATGAGTAGGCTCCAAAACGCTCTATGTTTTGATAAACCATAATATTCCTTGCAACACATGGTACATGCACTTTCTAGTAGGTTCGCCCTAAAAACTGGTCCTTCCCTGGTGCAAATTTAAATCAACTTTAGTTCAATCAGAAACCCCGGTCTAAAATATACCCAGAATTGACCACAAAAATTTCAGCACACAATACGATCTTGCTAAATGCATTCGCTCCCCCCACCTACCCCTACCCCCACAAACAAAATCAGTGAGTAAGCAAAAATGTTCTCTTGTACAAGCTATGCTGTGTAAGGCTGCCCGGGGGGGGGGGGGTTGCGCAGCGGCCCGCCCCTTGGAGGGCGGCCGCCTTAGTGCCACAGGAAGGCACAGGGGTGGGAGGTCGAGTCCCTGGGCTAGTCCGGGGGAGACCCCAACAGATAGCTGTTTCCGGCGAGGGCGGGCAGGAGACAGGGGTACTTATACTGTCTCCGCCCCCTCCTTCATCGGGATGGACACGGGGCCCGTAGGTACCATGGGCATTTTGATTCAAATAATATTTACACTGAAAGGGCATGGGAGTGTAAATAATTTAGGAAGTTTGGCTAGTAGTGTGGTTGACCCGGCCGTACCATGCCTGAACGGAGGCACTTTCAAGAGGACATGCCTGTTAGCCTCATTGATGAATGCATAGTGAAGTGAACTCTAAGTTGACAGCAAGAGTTATAGGAAAGGAAAGGTTTTAACGTCTCACCTGTAAGGGGCCTACAGTCTGAGGTACATTGATGTTTAGGTAATGCGTTTATCTACAGATCAGTATCTGTTACAACAGCGTAACGGTGTCAGCGACATAGCCTACAGTCCTGGCTGGCCACAGCTCCGGGGTAATAGGATGAGTAACCACAGGTATCAAGAGAGGGAGCTCCTAGCGACAGCCCGACATCTCGCACAGCACAACAGCAATTTACGGGCTATATCCATTGGTATGCACGGGCAGGAGGTTGTTTGACCTCACAGTCACAAGGTCAGAGCTCAGCAGGCACACGCAGTTATTTTCTTACTGTGGTCGATAAATGAGTTCCAGTAAGTTGGGTTTTGACACACACCTGTAAGCTGCTTTTGTCTGAAATTTAACAGCAAAAGGTTGGCGGGTTGGGTCCTTTTTGTGTGTGATAACAAGGGTCCACCTGACGTAAATTCCGAAATCAGGGAAATTAACTAAATGTAAATATCACAGTTGGAGAAGTAGACAATAGTCATGGACCACCATACTACATGTGATAGACTTGCATGCTACCGCAACCAGTAGCATTAAAACAAAAAAAACAAAAAAAACCTTTGCGCTCACATACAGATTTATAAATACAATGTATTTCCCTATGCGCATTAGAGTAACGCTATGAATGGTGATCATGCAGGCTTCCACGGAACGGGACAACTGTCAGGCGTCTGTAGCTGCGCAGGGCTCCCTCGGTTATGTCGAGGTCTTTTATATTAACCGAGCACTCATGGGACACTTCGCCACTATGGTCGGGAGCAGGGGGAGGTGTCACTTTGCATCCAGCATCGAGGTCAAGCAAAGAGTTACGCCCAGTGTTGAGTGAGTGTTAAGGTTACCTGGTCGTTTATTGGGGCTCCTTAGGGTAGGACGACCTAGCGGCAAGGAACAGCTAGAGTGGTTTACGTGTGCTCAGCGATCAAAAAAAAAAAAAAAAAGAGCTTCGCGGGCCTTGGCTCACACGGAAGTGGGCTAAGATCAGTCACACCACTGGTCCGTGGCCTGCTCTGATGCCTGGCACTGGGGTCCCAGGTTCTTCTGAAGGGCTAGGCCTTCAGATGCTGAAAGGATGTCCGTTGTTATTTACTCGATTGTTAAACGATTGGTTATTTCCTGGGTCATCCGCGGGTGTAGAGCTTTAGGCGCCGGTTGTCTTTCCATCGGGTCGGTTTGATGCGGGATGGTGGTTTTTGGGGCAGGTCACAGGCTGCTTCCTCTCGCTGTGTTTGTTCTTCTAGGTGTGGTCGGGTCAAGTGACGGAGGAGAGCAATCATCGCGTGGTATATCTGGGCATGATAGAACGCCAGGCAAGATTGTAGCGTAGGCAGATAGTGGCACTTATCAGGGAAGGAATGTTGGTCTCAATGGCATGCCGCCATGCAAGGGGACCATGTACCTAGGTCAAGTACATCAGGCAGTGACAGGTGAACAGGGACCATGTGTACTAGAATATCAAGAGTGATTCCCACCACGGTTGGGCAGCTGGGAAGCTGTCATCTTGATGCTCAATGGATACCCTTACTCCATCACACCTATTGTAAGCTGAGGATGCCTGTTGACGCTGTTAGACCTGCTATTAGTTAGTACACTCACTGTTGTGCCTTGGCTTGGTTTGTCTCGCATCAGGGCCAGTTGGGGTTACTGGCGAATTTTTTGCTCTACGGCTGAAGCGGGCGCTTCTAGAACAAGGCAAGATTGGTTAGGCCAGGCAGCATGACAAAGGTCTTTTCGGCACTGGGAATGGTGCAGGCTGCGAAGTAGAGCCATTGCAGAACTTAGATTTGTCTACATTCGGCTAGGGAATGTTTAGCAGCAGGAAGGTATTGAACCATGGTGAGCAATTGGTTTTGGGTTCGTGCGCAACAGGAGCAAGGGAATTGCTTTCTGTTCCATCAGGGTACGGGGACCGTCTATACCACCAGATACTGTAAAGCTGCCATTTGCGATCTGGGCTGGGGTGTCAATGTCATCCAACTTTGCAGCCAGACTCTGAGCAGGCAAAGGCATACTTGCGATGGTGCAACGGGCACTCAGCAGTAGAGTTAGATGTGTCATCATATCCCGATATAACGTCAGTGATGAAACATAGGTTGTGGCTACACACGACCAGGCACTCTAGGGCAGCGGGGGTGTGCCAGCGCCAAGAGGGTGCGGGTTGCCTGGGTAGGGCTGCTGGCTTGAAGGGAGCACTACTCGGATCGCCACAAGGGCACGTTTTGTTTCATAGAAGGCTGAATTGATACTTTTATGGCATGGTGCCAGTTGCTCTAGTTATGCGCATGTTGCTTGGCAGTGTCAGAAACATTCAGAACGCAATGCTGGTGGTTAGCCTGTTGTCATGCTGTTCAGAGGTATTTTAGCTCAGGCATGGCCATGCATGGGTTATAGGCCGGTGGCCTGCCCTGGGATTCGTGTTAACAGGCAGGTGAAGCAGCAGAACTTGGAGGGGCTTGGGTTTGACCTCTGGATACTAGGGCGGAGCCTGGTTGCTCACTTAGTAGCTCGCCCTTGAGTTCGACGAAACAGGTACCTTTGATGCGAGTATCAGTACCGGGTAACTTCTCCCGCCCTCCAGCACTGGCTGGCAGCTATGCAGGTTGTGGAAGTGGCTTATGGTCCATACGATTAAGGGAAACAACGGGGCAACACTTTGGGCTACAAATCTGCAGGAGAACAATTGGCGTTGTTCTCCTCTGTAGTCACCCTGATCTGTCTCTCCCTTGTATACTAGCAGAATTTTGGGAGGGCAAGGCTTTACATTTGGTGGTGACTGATGGAATACGATAGGCGTACTCCTACGGAGTGAAGGAGGAAGTAAGGCAGGCTTGTCAACTCTTACCTCCTCCCGCATGGGCACTGCCAGGCAGGAGTGACTTGGCAAAGAGATTGTTATTTAGCCATGCAAAGGCAACCTTGGACCATCGCCTATTTTAGGTTTAAGGTCATTCCAGTTAAATCCACGGGGGAGTTAGAAAGGATGGGGGAACCTGTCCTGATTGTGCCCGCTGGCCGCCGGCTCGGTTGGGCGTAGACTTGTTTTGGCTGGACCTTGGAGAAGCCCGGTATCAGTATGCTGTAGGTATGAAGGCCTATCGGGAGCCATGCGCAGTTGCGCAGAGCAAAGAGGTCTTGGCTTCATCAGGCATGGTCTTGTACACGCCAAGTCCACAGGGTGCCTGGAGGGAGATGGGGTGCACCTCTCTAGTTTAGGCATGGACCTTTTCTTACTGGACCTAGGGGAAGCTTGGGCTGCAGCAGGTTGTAAGTAAACAGGTCTACCTTGGTGGGGGGCCCTGGTAGTGACGGTGGCCACTCCCAAGGCTGTGGAGGAGTTACAGGGCGATCCAGGGTCTGCACATACCAAGGGGTACAGCATGCAGCAGCACCGCGGGGTGCTAAGCCAGGATACCCAGGGATGTTTAGCGGGTCCCCTGGAAGAACGACGGCGCCCCGTTAACCGAAAGGCGGTTGTGGGTCTGAGCAACCTGGGGGCTGCCATGTATGCTCCGCCCACCCATCACGGGGGGGCGTGTGAAGCATGTGGACTGGTGGTCCACGGATGGGAGGGGTGGACCCTCCCAATATTTGGTATACACCAGTTGGCGTTGCCATGGTGACTCTAGGCTTATCAGACGGGCAGGCGGCATAGGGCTGGCCTGCCCTGGGATCGCCCGTAAGATAACCCACCTTGTTTGCATATTGGTTATGCTAATAAACCTGCAGCAATATTTCTCCACTTACATTACAGTGTCGTGTGTTTTATTTATGTACTTATGTGCTTTGTGATAACTGTTGCCGATATTGGCACTATGTAAGGCTGCCCGGGGGGGGGGTTGCGCAGCGGCCCGCCCCTTGGAGGGCGGCCGCCTTAGTGCCACAGGAAGGCACAGGGGTGGGAGGTCGAGTCCCTGGGCTAGTCCGGGGGAGACCCCAACAGATAGCTGTTTCCGGCGAGGGCGGGCAGGAGACAGGGGTACTTATACTGTCTCCGCCCCCTCCTCGTCCTCTTGTCCGCTCGTTCGCCTTGCCCGCCCCTCCGCTTACCCGGCGTCCGGAGGGACAAAAGGGGGGGGCAGGTTTTTTCTAACAATTTTACTTTGTGTTGCAGGAGGAGTTACAGGGCGATCCAGGGTCTGCACATACCAAGGGGTACAGCATGCAGCAGCACCGCGGGGTGCTAAGCCAGGATACCCAGGGATGTTTAGCGGGTCCCCTGGAAGAACGACGGCGCCCCGTTAACCGAAAGGCGGTTGTGGGTCTGAGCAACCGGGGGCTGCCATGTATGCTCCGCCCACCCATCACGGGGGGGCGTGTGAAGCATGTGGACTGGTGGTCCACGGATGGGAGGGGTGGACCCTCCCAATATTTGGTATACACCAGTTGGCGTTGCCATGGTGACTCTAGGCTTATCAGACGGGCAGGCGGCATAGGGCTGGCCTGCCCTGGGATCGCCCGTAAGATAACCCACCTTGTTTGCATATTGGTTATGCTAATAAACCTGCAGCAATATTTCTCCACTTACATTACAGTGTCGTGTGTTTTATTTATGTACTTATGTGCTTTGTGATAACTGTTGCCGATATTGGCACTATGTTCAAAGACAGATTACCCTCAAATAATAAGATAAAGAATTTTCCCTCAGCAGTCTGGGCTAGTTCTCCTCAAATTAACAGCTTGGCGTAAATCAAGCCTGCCCACGCCCCATCTACGATCAATAACCAAGTCTTTACGCATTCTGTCACAGAAATTAAGTTGCTGCCTTTTTTTCCTTTCACACTGAGCCTAAACGCCCTCACCTAACCCAACTCATCGAGTGCACATGCTAATATGAAGTGAAAGACAAAAGACACACTGCAAGGACGGGAACAATAAATACCTGCTGTGCCTCGCTCCGATTGGATAGCAGTGTGGAATGCTAAAACAATCCTTAACGTTCATTGGGTGATCAGGGTGTCACTCGCTGGTGCTCATTACAGGAAGTGTGCATGCTCACCTGAGGGTATTGAAAACCTAGACAGTGCCTTGCAGAATTGGAAGCGGTTCAGTCTGGGACAAATTAAAGTGAAACCGAACATTTCAATAAGGAGCAAAACCATGCAATTTACCTAAAAATACAGTGTGCTTAACGGCACTAGGACACAATGGTGGCAAGCTCTATTCCTGAGGGTTTTCTTTTCTCAACAAGCATTGGCCACGCTGCCGTAAAAGTAACCCCGTGTGGCCGTGAAATGAAATAAAAAATAAAACAAGAGAGAGTATAAAGGGAGTGATGCGCGCGCGGCCGTTGTGCGATGCGAAAGTGAAAGTGATGCGCTTAATGAGCATGAGGAATGCCATATGGCGCCTCTGCTCAAGAGCGCGCCCGCGCACATGCACTGGAAGCTGTAGCCGGCGGTAGCATTTTTTGAAGCCCTGACCCAGCGCTTGCGCTGGTCTGGTGAGACCTAAAAAGAGAAGGGAAATCCAGTGAGAAAATGCCTCTTTTTAAAGGATTTCCCTTCCTCTACAACGCTCACCAATCGCACATCGATGTGCCTGCAGTCCCGAAAAAAAAAATGGAACGCATGTGCAAACAGAGCCCGATAATAACCCGTTTCAAGGCCCCCTAAAAAAAACTGCCGGTGCTCAGACCCGGTGAGACCAGGCCCACTTAAAGCCCTGTTTTACACCATCGTACCCTTGTTTACCTTTCAGTTAAAGGGCAGCACTACGCATACCTGATGTGATTTACAATGTCTCCGCAGAACTGTACATGCCTGCCATAAAATGTCCCCGAAGAAATATTATCTAGAAAACTGATTCTTCTTTTACTGACCTCAGGAGAATGAAAAGCAGAGCCAGACATGCCAGACATTTGAGAGCTTTACACCCAGGGGCAATCTGTCGCAAAATATGCCCCCACTTCAACTGCTGTGACTTTCTAAACTCCGAAAGAATGAAAGTCTGAGTCTTCCGTAGTTGGCATGACCCACAAAGGGCGCGCACAATGGAACCTTAGCTAAAGGCGAGATCCTTGGAACCAATCTCGAGCTCTCAAGGATATTCACGGTTTTCCAAACCTTGTCTCCCCAGAAACCCACGGCCGGAAGGAAAATAAGCAAGGGTGATCAAACCACGAACCAGGGCTCAAGGGACCAAGGAAATTCATCATTTACTCTCTCATCCTGCCCAGCAAGCTCGCTCTGCCCAAAAGTGAGGAGTGAATTAGGATTTACTATTCTAACACCTTCCCTACTGTACGTAGACTGGTGTTGGAATAGTAAATCTTACTATTCCTTAGGTTATTGCTCCCTCCAGTGCAAGTCATTGTAATGACTTGCGCTGTAAAAACTGCGATGTTAGATACCGTGATCATTTTGATCGCGTTGTAACATCACATATTCCATCTATCAGGCAAGAACCAATAGAAAAGCTTCCTGTCTGGCATCCCACAAAGGAAGCTGTCCTCTTTAGCTTAACCCTGTATAATGTTGAAGTGCAATGCCCATAGAGTCCTTTAACGGCAATATCAAACGAATTTACCAACAGGAACATGGACGCACTGCACGTTATGCCACAGAAAAGCCTGGACACGGGCTGAAAGTTCTGTCAATCGATAAGAGTGAAGTTTTCCTTGCAAGTGAATGACCAATCAGACCTGTATAATTTGCCATCAGCTGATCCATAGCCCCACCTGGCAGGCCATTTTGAATACGATGCAATCAGTAGTTGCTGCAATAAATGACAGCTCAGATTAATTGGACATTCAAGTTAACCTGCTCAACACACTTGCTGTCTTTGTAGCAGGGATTGATGATAAACTAAGACTTCTCAACTCTCTTATTGAAAGAGCTCAGGCTAACATAACAGTAGAAATGCCCTGCACATGCTCACCCATACTAGATAAGTTAACCACCTTCCCCATCCAGACACTTGCTAAATGCACATGGCTGTTAACTGGGAGTCTGTAAATAACTGCAAATCAAATGCAACACATGCAGGTGGAAGCTCACAGAAGGAAGAGGTGAAGGGGGCTCCCCTTACTGTGCTGGGCAAACAAGCTGCCCAGGAAACGTCCCCAGCAGTGTACCAAATCCATTCCTGCATGCCCATTCCTAAAGACCACAGGACCACCCCCTTTCCTGATTAAGTAAACAGGAGAGAATGAAGCTTTGCTAGGGCAGGAATAGATACTCTACATCAGCTAACGCACAGAAGACGGGGAAGCTGTACTCAATCTTCAATAAAAGAGAGCAGCAAGGAAATATTGCTCAAGGGGGGCAAACCACCAAGGCGGTCCCAGAGGTTTAAAACACTGGTCACAAACGGATGCTGTAAGGCCAGCAGAAGGGAGAACCGCATCTAAATAAGACCATCGGACTAGTAGGCCCCTGTGGGAGGTGGTGACTACATCAGTAACCACCGAAACTCAAAATGAATGGGTCAATAGTGGCCTGCCCACAATCCTGCGGGGAACGTGCCCAGATGTTTCATCCAGCTTCCAATATGCCTTCGCTTGGCCTGATCAAATTAACTAAAGCTCTCCAGTAGTGAGCTAAGGCCAGATATCTCATCCGGTACAACGATCTGTCAAACCACAGATGGCCTCAATGAGGTCCACAAGGATCAAGAACCATTCCACAACCTTGTAGGTGTCCAAAATGGGGATACCAAGCATGATCCCAAGAACTTCACATCAGATGGAAAGGTAATAAGACAAGTTTTAAATCCCTTTCTACAAGCTCCTGATGGACCTCAGCCTTTAGAGAGAAGAGGAATTAAACAGAGTTCATGGGCCAAGCAACGACCAGGTATTTATAATTCAGCAAAACAAAAAACTGTGGTACCCAGAATATAAAGCAAGGGGCAATCAGAATGACTTAAATCGCACCAATATTTTCAGGTTGCTGACCAACATTTGAGGGCTAGCATGTCTAAAAGTGGGAGACATACCGTCCACACAGTTTATACCCCCTCATGGATGGATTTTAATAAATCGAGGCTACCGATGTCACCTTTGCTATGAACCATCATGTCAAATAGTTTTTTTCGCATGGAGCCTTCTTCAGGAAACTTAGGCATAAAGATCTGTTAGTTCACTGGGAATGCATATCCTCGCTGATAGCAAGTCAAGGGTCACCCAAATCAGAAGACGTAATTCCGTCTCTATTCTGTGAAGCACCGTGGGGCCATCCTCATCAGCATTCCTCGCACCCCTGTGTGACAGCACCTCCCAACTGGTTTCGCCAAAAAAAGCGACAACTGGGCATAGAGTTGGTCAATCACATTCTCACTCCTCAGAGTGGAGTTGGCTTGCAGCTGCACTCTCATCAAATCCCAGCAGTGACTGAAGAAGTTCAAACGCCATTCAGGCAAAGGAACTAAGGGAATGAAACAGCTGCTCATGGAACCTTGAGGGTTTCAGCAGTAAAATCTATCATGAAGATCATACAATATATTGGCAGCAGTTCCATGTAATAGCAGTTGAAGAATTCCGGTCATAAACCTCGGTTTCGCTAACCTGAATACATTTGGCCGGCCGATCAAGTAAATCAGCCTGGCCGCCCCGCAGGGGATCTCTACATCTATGTTAGTTCTGCATCAGCAATCCTCCATAGTTGTGCAACTTTCTTGCTGAGTAATTCATGCCTTGAGGACCCTACAAGTAGTTGGCTGGACCTTTCAGAAGACATTGTGTCGAAATTCTGTAGGAAGTTTCATAATAATGCCAATATGCTGAGGCCCTGAACAAAACAATAGTTGCCTCCTGAACCCGGGCGTTGCAAGAAATCTATGAACAAGGATTTACAGCAATTAAAAACTAACCCACAATGTCCACACCTAAAAACGGCATCAACCTTCACAGGCGCAAACTGAAAAAGGAACTCTGGGCCCTTAACTAATAATATGAAAGCTCTTTTTATCTAAATTCTGACCCATTTCGTTCAAATCGTTTTATTCTAGGGGGACCTTGTTGGTGCATTCTGCTCCTTATGGAGGCAATGCTTCCTTAAACCCAGCTCCTGACTGCATAGTGGCTTGTAAGGTAGCTTATGGCAATGTGAGGTTTGATTCTTATGTCAGTTTATCACTCCCTCCAGTCAGAGTCAGTGTAGCACGTGACTCGCTGTGATCCAGCTATATCAGCCTTTTTAGGATTGGTATCATAGTCCATATGTCCATATCTGAGTGACCCGATGTTAGTTCCGTCGACATTTAATGAATACTAACCTGGCCCTAAAAATGACAAAGGTTCACCTGAAATTTTGCAGGACTGACAGAATAAGAGAAGATATGCACTGAAAATGTGCATCACTCACACATCTTCATTTTTCTTCTTAGGTGATCTTAGGAGGAGGGCGGAAGTATATGTTCCCCGCTGGCACCCCTGATGTGGAGTACCCCAACAACCCTGATGCTAATGGCACCCGCCTAGATGATCAGGACCTGGTAAAGGTGTGGGCTGAAAGGAAACATGCGCAAAAGGTAAGGAATACATTTATTTAGATGAAGAAAAACAAACCTCAACTTTGATGATCTCTAAAGAGAAAACATGTGCTCTGGAAGGGCTTCCAAGGGTGGGCTTCTGTTTGTGGAAATCACAGAGTGAAGGTCTGATAATGGAAGGAGTTAAAGTTCAAAACCAATGGACCATCTATCTAATATGTAAGGTAAGTAATGAAGGGAGTGGATGAGTGTATGTGCTCAAGGGACCAATTGAGTGGGAATTAGCATGGTTGAGTGAGAATTAAGGAGCTGTTTGGATCATTGTAAGATCGCCGCAGAATCAGAAATTAGTAGCAGAGAGTAGGAAACTGACAATGAGGCATTATCCAAGTAAGTAACAGTGAGTACAAGTGAATAGGAGTGTGTGAGGGAGAATGAGTTAACGGACACGAAAGGTTGATCAAGTAAGTAAATGTGTGAATGAGAATATGATTGACAGTAAGCGAAAATCCGTGAGTTAGGATGAGTGAGTGTGAGCTACTGATCTTTTGATTATTTAAAATTAAGCCTGAATGACAGTAAGTTATGAAGCAAGAGTAAGTGAATAGGTGGGTGCAGATGAGCATCAGTGAGTTTGTGAGAGCAACTAATAATAAGTGAAAGAGAAATTAATGTGGCAAACAGGTTGTAACATTTCTAAGCACATTTGCCAGCGTTTCCAGTCTCCCATCTCCTCACTTACAAATCAAAGTCTCTGATGAAACATATTTATTTACTCTCAATTGAAAGTGTCACTTGATTGATTAGGATGTAAGCCTTGCTAGTGCAATGTGTCAGTGGGAAGGGATGACCCTGATATGTTCGAAAAGGAGAGACTCTAGTGCAGTATGCTCTTGAACACCGGATTCCCTTTTTTAATGCAGTTCAGTACTCATTGGGGAGACATTGATGCTTCTCAAAACTGATAACAAGGGATACCTAGAATGGTGGCCTATTCTTGTGGCGAGAAATCAATTCCTACAGGAATAGCCAAATATTTCTCCTTGTTAGAAATAAAGGAACTAATGAGGGGTCTAGGATGATGTTGTCCTCAAGAATAGAGGAGGACAGTGTCCCTAATAATGATAAGATACAAAGCAGCATTTCAAACAGCAGTTAATAAAAATTTGCCTTGCCTCAAAATGGCTCGTCACCACTAATTTAGAAACCAATACGTTTTTATTAATGACATTAAAGTGTAGTGCAGAAGGCAAGAACATATCAAAGTTAATCAAAATGAATAATATTTCAAATCATAAGCATAAAGCTCAGAAATATTTTAAAGTAGATGTAGCATGTTCAAAATCTAGAAAATAGCCTACGTCCAGGACATAAAGCAAATCAATAGAAAATCAGGTGGTATCTTTCGAGGCCAAGAAGATTTTCTCTAGCTCACCCCCAAAACACATCTTTTTATAGACAACTTAACAATAGAAAGCAATGGAAACTGCAGTCAACATAGGGTGATCAAATGTTTCAACATATCATCAAATCATAATACACCATTTTAAAAATGTCTTATAGTACCACCATCCTAGCACCATCCCCCTAAATGAATAATAATAAAACTCCTCTGACCTAATGTCATCGGATGTATTAGCACAGATCTGGGTACTTAAACAATACCGTCCTAATGAATAAGTAGGGTTACGGTGTGTGAACAGGAAGAGTCCTTGGAGAGCAACAAGGTTACCAAAGAACTTCCCCCCTGGCTTTTCAGGAACAGTTGTCAACACAAAGCATCAGTGCACATCATACTGCATGCAATGTCAATGAGAGGTGAAAACATGGATAGTTCTAAATCCAAGACATAGTACAGGTTTAATGTGCCCTGTGCCAAGAAAACACAGTTCTGTACATCACAGCATTGTTGTTTTAATTGGAAAATATTCATACTACAAAAATAATACCAACATGGGCAAGAAAGCATTATCTGGCTGTAGTTCTAACTAGGAGTAAAGTGCAACATTTCTCCTACTTTAGAAATAGGTACAATATTTGTTCCATCCTTAGCTGTTTTATCTCAGAAGCAGGTGTTTGGGAAATGTTTTTGGTTTCCTTTTAGCCTCATGTCCTCATCACCTAGGACACCAATGTAGATGTCTTGCGTAGTAAGAAGTATTCACTAATCCAATGCATTCATGTTCATGTACTCATGCCTCTACTTCCACTGTACACAGAGGGCTCACTACGTCTGGAACCGGACAGCTCTATTGAATCTCAACCCTGACAGCGTCGACTATCTCATGGGTGAGTTCTGGCGAAGAGCAGCTGAAGGGCATCATGCTTTAGGGCAGGAAAGTCATGTTGGGAAGGGAAGAAGTGGAGGAAAAGGAAACTGCAAAAGTATAGCAAGTGAAAGTTGATACTTGATATGAATATATGTTAAATAGTTGCCTTTAGTAGGAGGTTTGGATGTCAACTGCTTTTTTCCCCAGAGTATCTTCTAGATAAGCACTTGTAAATTTTCATTCTGATCTCTTTTAGCCCCTCTGTATGCGAGACCTGTAACCCCTGATGGGTGAATCCTGGTACTGGCCCTCTCAGGAATTATGAGGTCAGCAAAATGACTGCAGACCGCTCATGTTCTTCTTGGCAGCCGAATTCTCCAGAAGGAGATTAAGGGGTGAATGAGGAATCATAGGGCACGTCAGGCCCAGAATAACAGATTTTATTCGGGGTTCAACCCTTAATCCACGTTAAATCTGAACCCCTGGAGTTAAAGGGAACCCCAGCAAATTAACTCCACGGATGCAAAATTGTCCCCTGCCCCCAGTATTAGGGTACTCAAAATGAAGCCTTCAACATTTTAGCAAAAACAAATCTTAAGATTCGCCGTTACCATATGGTGTATTAAAATTGGGAAAATCGGCATTTGCCCGATGTGACTCTTTAGTCCTTTATTCCAACCCCATCACTGACATCATCTTCCAGAGCCGTCTATTCTTTCCCAAAACAGCATAAATGTGCACAAGACAGTTCGTAACAATCCGCCCACTTGCATTTCCAAACCAACCTCAAAAGTCCTAAATATAAGATCAAACATTCTGCCATGCTGCATGTGGTCCAACGAAACAACCGCCTCTGTACTGATGCCCCTTCATCTCTCAAAAGAAACTGTATTAGAACTAAAACATTGCTGTGCGGTGCTAGGAACCAACGCTCACCTGGAGCAATAATTTCAAACTTTGCACTAGAGATATTTAAAGTTTCAGGGATAGGAAGATAAACTGAGTTTCCCAGAACCGTGCACTTCTAAAGCTTAGATCAGAACACAGGACTGGAGGATTCATGGTCAACATCTTTTCCACTAGCTAGCAATGTTGGGCAAACTGTAATACTTTTTTCCCTTTAATTCTCCCTAATTTGTATGTTTTATTTACAGATATTGATGCAACTTCCTTAAATTCACAGAAAAATAACTCCCATAACCAATAGAAAATGTGCATACAATTTTGCCTCATAAACATTTATTAGATATAACTGCATATAATTGAGAATTGTACATGGTGCAGGTTTGTGGAAAATTCTGTTTGACCCAGGTTAAATAAGAAGGGTTTTGGGGACAGACGCCCTGGGCATGAACTACAAAGTCTAGTATGTAGGGATACAATTGTGTATGAAAATCTGATTTTCATATCAGAAGAAGACGCATATGTAGTCAGACTAACTGCCACAGCAGTGCACTGGCCTGACAGCGACATATGGGATGACATGTTTCACACCAAGACTTGCTTTTTAAGAGTGCTTAATTAGTACCAGTATTTGCCGGTGCTTGGCGCCATCACTTACTTCGTAAAACCGACACATATTTGTGACAGTCCACCACATGGTGGCGATGTCAGTCCATTTTTAAAACAGCCAATGAGCCAAGTGTTTATCAATGCACTATACAATGTAAAAAATAAAAATGCAGCGTGCTCTGGCCATTCTTACAGCTTTGGATCACCTAGTGTAGTCCAATTTGTCACGCTTGTTGGACCGCAATGGCAAGCAGGTGTCATCGGTACTGATATT
Organism: Triturus cristatus; assembly: GCF_964204655.1. Taxonomy (NCBI): domain Eukaryota; kingdom Metazoa; phylum Chordata; class Amphibia; order Caudata; family Salamandridae; genus Triturus; species Triturus cristatus. Next base: position 842,948,709 of record NC_140580.1, on the reverse strand, counting down.
TGGCAATGCTGGCAGTGACCATAGATGGTCCAAGCCGCAATATCTTGAGCCCTAGCATTTATAAATTAAGAGCCAACTAATAACATTGTGAACACCTATGACCCCTTAAGATTTTATTGCAATTGAAGAATGGTTACTTATATAGACTTAACTCAAGAGGAATGAATTGAATAAAGGGCATTGCTTTTGGTTTTGTTGCATGTCTTATTTGCCCCAGAGCAAAAACCATGAGGAAGGGTGTGTGACATATAAATGTTAAGATGAAGAGAAAATGTTTAATCTTCATAACTTTCACAATGCGTTGACTTGACGCGGCATATGTGTATTTTTCTATATATTTTTGGATCTATTTAAAGATTTTGAATCTTTTCAGGCAGCGGTGCTTTACACATCATGGAAAGTGGTACAAAAGTGCATTTTTCAGGGAAGGGTCTTATAGAGATGAGACTGGATAAAGAGCTTTTGGGTGTTGTGACTTAGACATGACAATTCATTGCACGTCAAGCACAACATACATAATGCACTTACATTTCTGATTGTAGTTATCCTAATGTCATGAAAAATGAAGGTGTGAGATGGGCCGCTGGAAACTTATCCATAGTTAGAAGCCACTTTCTAAAAGCGTGTTTGAACTGCTGAGGGGGGTCTGCATTACTCCAGAAAGCATTCCTTAGCAGTGGTGGCTCGTTAAGGGAGTGCTGCAGGGCTGCGGGGTGGGGAAGGGGCAGGGTGGGGGGGGTAGTGGAGTCCGACATACGACGGACAGGAGTAAGGTAAGCAATTAAATAAATAAAACAATTTACCTTGCGCACGCTGCATCGCCGAGTTAGCGATGCAGCGCGCGCAAGGTAAATTGTTTTATTTTATTTAATTTCTTACCTCACTCCTGTCTGTCGTATGCCTCCCCCGCCCCGCCCCACAGTCCACCAGCACTCCTTCTGCGAGCTGCAACTGTTCCTTAGGAATTATCATAACAATCTAATGCTTATTAAAATATGATGGAGCAAAAGTATTAATCAGTACATAAGTCAAACAGGATTACTGTTTGACTTACTTTTCAATGACTTTGTAAACTGGTCGAAATGTACAGCCCCCTTCTAGTAAAAGTGCAAAGTGGACCCAGGCATTTCTATTTGTACTAACTGCAACATAACATGTGTATTTGTAAAGCGCACGTTCACCCAGAAGGGAACATTGGCGCCGAATAACAGATGTTTATTATTACCCAACTCTATAGTACACATATTATCGACCTCAGAAGGATTGAAAGCTGAGTAAACCCGCTGGGATTTGAACCTGTGACAATGAGGCCAGACACAGGCCTCTGCAGTGGATGCATTAGTTCACGAATCCACCAGACCCAGCTTTTCAACTGTATAGGAATATTCCGAATTTGTACCTATTTTAGATGTTTTGAGACCAATTCACAAAGGCAGAGAGTACTATAGGAGTATTACTTCACATATTCCTAAATGGCTTTGTGCAACACCCCCTTAATTGTGATTGCCTTTATTTTGTATCCACAGACGTATTTACACTGAAAGAGTGTCCTCTAACCCCAGTTGTGAACACATCACAATCAAACTAAAACAAGAGCCCACATAACTGATATCCCTTTTGGTCAGGGGAGAGATGACTTTGACTCACACCCATTGCTTTCAACCTCTGGGTGTGTTTCTGTTTTTATCTGAAACTAAATGGCTCTGCTGCAGCAGTCAGAAGTTTGCAATGTCTTCTAGGTGCTTTAGGTGTTGTTTTTGTTTGTACCCGTAGTCATGCCCCTGCTTCAATTGATGGCCAAGCAAAATTGAACTATGTTTGAACACATCCCATTTTTAGGTCTCGCCTGACCCAGCGCATGCGCTGGTCTGGCGAGACTTTTTGAGAGGGCTCCAAAAAGTGCTACCAGGCCAGCCTAGAGCTACAGTGCATGTGCGCGGGCGCCGCGCTTGCCGCGATTATTTTCACATTCGCGGCCGCACGGCCGCTTGGCTTAGCCAATAGGTCTCGCTTTTGGGACCTTATAAGTATTTAGTTATGCAACTGTTGCATGGCTAAACACTTATAAGGTCCCAAAGGCGAGACCTATTGGCTATGCCAATGCTTGTTTAATTATGTTCCCAGTATTTCTTTTAGCAATTACCGTTTTTATGCATTTCTTTTTAATCACGAGCAACACTTGTTAGATCAGCTCTTAACTATCACTTCAACTTTGTGGCTCATTAAATAATTGTAAGTAATTTTCTCATTGTATAGGACAATTTCAAGTAATTGAATATGTTTCTTGCAGAGTGAATTTTTTATCGTGCTTTTCCTGCTTTTTTTGAAATTCGCGATTCATTCGAAAACGGGGACAATAGAAATACTTCTTTAGGGACCACATTCTCTTACTGGCGATATATTATTCACCGTTAGAGGACAGCATTGTTCTTTTCATAATCATTTCCATCATTGTTTTTTTCAATTTAGGCCTTCTTTTCGAGTGATCCAATTAATGTGATATGTACTGAACCTATCACTTCACATATCACTTCACATATCCCGGATTCTATAATGACTAAGCAATAGTGGACCATGAATAAACATTATATCTGGAAATGTTTAGTATATATAAGAACAGAAAGTTATGCATCTTCCATAACATTGGTTCTTAGGGCTACTGTGGCTGCTTGTTCTGAAAGTTGCATTACTATCGAGCCAAAATGGAAATGGCTTTCGTTAGCTAAGCAGGTTCTGGAAATAAGCTTATCTAAATGCACATATTCTACAAAAAAAATGTGGAGATATTCCAACAGTGCTTAATTTGTAAAAAAGAAAATAAGTGCCTAGGCCCTCATCAGGAGGCCACTGCAGCTTGCATCAGCCATTGCCCATGCCAGGATGTCATTGCCAGTAACAACACAACTATTAACCATCACACTCCTACATACATGCCAACATTTCAGAAGAGCAAAGTGGGAGATTTAAAAAAAAATGGGGAATGGGGCCTTGAATCAGGTTACTGTCATGTATGGGCTTTGTCAGGACTGGACATTTGAAACGCAAATGCACGTTTTTTTCTTACATTTCAGAATCATGGAGCACAATGGCAGGAAGAGAGAGGGTGATGCAAGTGTTGTGCACTGGCCTGGCAGGTTGCTGGCAGTGCATACAATCCCCCTGGTGTGTGGCAGCCCGGTCTGAAAGAGCTTCCCAGGCACACACACAGCCGCCCCCGAGTACTTCACAGGTCTGTAAAAGACCATTCGCTTGTTAATGGGGCTTTCTTGGTTTTTCACCCCTTCTAGAACCCCTGCATCCCCACTCAGACTATTCCTGGAAGAATTAGCACGTTACACAATACCAAGCCCTGTCATCTGAAACCCCAGAGGAATCAGGTTTTTGCTTGCTGGAATCGGGAGGCGGGAGATTAGCCTTGAAATCGGTAGTCTCCCGCCTGAATCGGGAGGGTTGGCATGTCTGCTCCTACAGGTGTGACAATTCAGAATGTTCTAGGCCTCTAATGCTATAAGAACGGCTTGAGCAGCATGTATTAGTCGTTTTTAATGTATAGTGAACTAATAAACATCTGTTGTTGTTCTCATTCAACTACACAAACAGCGCCACCATGTGGCTGGCTGTCATAAGTGCCGGTGTTGGCAATTAAGTGCCGGTGCTGAACACCAGATACCACCGGCTCAAATTAAGCACTGTTATTTCTAGCCAAATGTACATTTACTCTAATAATGTACATCTGAACATACCAAAGTACTATCACATAAAACAATGTACATTTCTAGACCAACCAATCTGCAACCACATAAATGAAGGTCCGTTTCTTACAGTATCTGCACAACATCACATTCATTGCAGTCACTTGCATGTGCACCAAGTCAAAGCACCATAAATGCAGTCATATTTTACAAGAGAAATATAGTACTGGGTATAAAAGTGCTCTAATTACAAGTGTGGAACCAGAAAGTATTCCTATTGAACTTTGTGGCACATAACTCTTCTTACTTAGTCAATTTCATTAATTTATTAAAAGTTTCCAAATTTAGTTAAGGGTACGGAGTACGCACTGCAACACCTGAAAATCTAAAACTGTCTGAAATAGCTCATGTAATGGGCTTTTGAACAAAGCACATAATAGCGCAATACAGAATCCTCCATTCATGTCCAGCTAAAACTATTTCAACCTGTCATAGGCCAGCTATTACCATGACAGGTCTCCATTTTGCCAGTGATGCAGACCATTCTCTATCTTTACCCTTTATTTTACGATATTTGTGGAGCACCTTGTTATGCTTTTGGTGTATTTCAGCACTTTTTAAAGTACTTTAGCCTGCACCTTTGTGGAAAACCTTATTTCATTTAACTTACTTATAATAACTTGTGTGACACACATATAGATATCATGTGGTCAAGCCTTAGAGTTGATGGGTGGTGTGTGATAGGACACTAGTGCAGAAAACGTGAGAAACATGCATTCTCCTCACAGTAATCTGGCTCAACACTAGAGACAGCCTGGTTTACTCTACCTATGGATGCAGATCCTATGTGGAACTAGGGTCTCTGGTCCCCAGCACAAAGCCAGAAATGTATATACATGCAGTTGATATCAGTGTTACTGGTCCTTCAGGGGATGCAGGCTGTACATCTCATCTTTGGGTAGACCGGGTGTGCTTCTAATGTATCTAGCTGAGGTTCTCCAGCTAGGTACACGTGCTTCGGATGCAGGCACTCAGAGCTCTCTAACTAGCAGTGCGTGCTTGAAATGCACATGACCAGTGTCCCTTCCAAGTGGATGGCAGGTGGCATCATGCAAGGTGGTCGCAGTTAGTGGGATGGGACTCAGTCTGGTCCTGCACCCCTACAGCCATGGTCCTCTGAAGCAAGGCACGTTGGAACTCAATGTCTCATTCTTAGGGGAGTGATGAACACAACTGTGTGCGGGTGTCCTGGGTGCAAGGAGCTTCCGGAGCACACATGGGTGGCAACCACGTCCCATGATACAGCAGCACACAATTAAGCAGCCGATTTCAGGGGGGGGGCAGAAAAGATTCCTACCTCAAACAAGCCACCCTCCAAAGGTAGTTTGTGCGAATGAGGTATTCCCACTCTCTACAACTGATAGCAGGCAAGAATGATAGATCAGTCTTGAAGATGATCACCTTTCATCAGGCTCTGTAATGGGATTGGTCTCCACTCTGAGCAGCAGTCAGTGACTTGGGTAGTGAGTCTCAGGACAGGCACACCAGCAGCCGAGCCTTAGGGGCTCATTACGATGGCGGTGGCGACCGTTACGCCATCGTAACCTGAAATACCCCTGCCATATTATGATGGCAGTGGGTTTCGCGGCAGACGCAAAGTCCATCCGCTGCTTTTCCGCCAGTCGGCAATCGTTCCGATTGTCGGCCGGGCGGTGCTGGGCCAGTAATATGGTGGCGGTGCCTAGCAGGCACCGCCAGCCATATTATGATGTGGGTGGTATACAGGCCCTTCCATGGCGGCGATGCGGCCATGGAAGGGCTGGCGGGGATTGGCTTTGGGGGCCCGTTGTGGGACCCCACAGGGGTGGGTGGGTGCTGGGGTGCACTTGGGGGGTACCCATGTTACCCGCCTGCAATTCCCTGCACCAAGTGGCAGACACTGCGTGGTGTCTGCCACGTGGTGCAGGGAAATGATGTACATGCCCTTTTACCCTTGCGGACGGTGCTGCAGCCAGCAGCACCGTCCGCAATGGTAAAAGGCCAGGATGCACCCGCCAGAATGGCGGGCACATCCTAATTGGGCCGGTGTGACCGCCGCACATCTGGCGGTCAGTCCCATCACTGTTATAGTGGCGGGCGGACTAATGTCCGCCCACCATCATAATGAGCCCCTTAGTTCTTAGAGATTGAAAAGGCTGACCTCCTGCACTCAGGACAAAATATCTCCTTCTCTTCGCTGATTCGCAAAAAACGTGTCTTGGTACTCCTAGGAGCCTAGTCCCTATCCAGTGGCTAGTTTGCACCCGCTGTGGCAGTGGCCCCACTGGCACTCATTTTGGGAGGCTGGAAATCTTTCTGATAGCGCACGAATGTTGTGTAAACAGTGGAAGACTGGTGCTGGCCTCTTCACACAACACAAAAAAGTGTGTTTGGTGAATGGCAGATTGCTGACCTGGTAGGATTGTGGCAGAAAGAGGATTGAGGTGGTGAAGGATGAGTTCTATGAAGACGATATTGATATTTGGAGGAACGGTAGGTCCATGCCACCCGTTAAATTGAAGAAGGGAATTATTTACGTGGTGCATGAATGGCATTTGGGACGCAGCATTACACAGAAAAGAGTGATGGAAAAGGTTTGGTGGCCAGATATGGACTGGATGGTGTAGAATGCAGCAACGCGGTGTCTAGCGTTATCAAGTGTGATCAGGGCGTGAAGGTAGTGAGTGGACCTTCAGTTCCTGTCTCCGTTCCTGATGATGTGTGGAAACAAAGATGCTCTGCCGATCCTGGGGCCATTGGAGTGTCTTGGTTGAAGTTGTACAGATGCAGTAGTCATGGTTAACTATTTGTTTAAGTGGATTGAAGCTGGTTATCAGTGACGGCCATGTGTGATGTTATAGGAGTGTTGGAGAAGCTGTTTTTGAGGGAAGGGTACCTCAGGGGTTCATTATGGACAATAAGCTGTAGTTGCGTGACGGGGAGATGACTGAGTTTTTGTCTGGACAAGTTGCTGAACACGCTGGGCTGCACTGTACACCCTTTTGTCTCATTGGTGTTTTTATCGTTCAATAATCGCCCGTGAGGGTATCCAGGTGATCTGTAGCGGGTGTGTCAGGTCGGCCTTTGGGCTTGCTCAAAAAGCCAGGTCTGCAGCTTCTGTGAGGCTGAGGTAAATGGACAAATGGAAAGGGTTAAAAAAGGCTTACAGTTGCTTTCAAGAATCATTTGTCATGGCAAATGAGTTAGAGGAGTGACTGAGGGCACACAGAGCAACAGCCCATACTGGGACCGAATTTGCTCCATTTCTGTTGAAGGGTAGAAGGTCTGCGTTGTGTCCCATATGAATGGCACGTAAAGACAAAAGTGTGGATTTGGAAGAAGTGAAGAATAAGGATGATAAGAGGCAAGCAGAGCATAAAAATATGTATCAAGGTGTTATGACGAGTTGTTCATTTCTTGATTCGTAATTTGGTTCTTGTAAGAAAACCTGTGTTTTTTTGTTTTTGTGGAATGTGGTATGGTGCTCTTAAGGTGACCGACGTGGTGTTTAATCATTTAGTAGTGGAAGGAGTTTGTAAATCGAGCAAGGATTGTGTCGGTAGCACTACGTAGCTTGCTTGAACTGTGGTGTGGGTGTATTATTTGGTGAGTGTGTACGTCCGCGTGGGTGTATGGTGTTTTAGAGTATTAAGGTGGGAAGGGGGTCTTTGTTGTGATCTGTCGTTTGTATTCTACATTCTTGTTCTTCAAGTTGTTACGTCATTTGAAATATTCTTGCATTATCTGCTTTACTGACACCTCCACGACACTCAGAGATACTTTTATCAAAGTGTCAATAGATCAAGCACTAGTAGCATCAGCACCTGCCTCTGATTCTCTGCCTTCAGGGCCTCCTCCCTGTATCCACCCTGGCTACCGCCGGCCCTCTTCCAGGTGAAAAACTAGTACATCTGGGCCTTAGGATCCTAAACCTTTGTATAGCCATACCACGTGTTACCGAGGTCCTGTTTCATGAACGTTGTAAACAGAACTCCCAGGGTCACACATAGAGGCAACCGAGAGCTGGACATCCTCACTTAAATCCTTGTTTGCTGTGACACAGACTTTCATTGTTGAGTCTGTGTGACTTTCAATCATGCAACAAATTCTGTTTTTTGGAAAGGGCATTAACATAAAGTCTTTATGCAAAACTCTCTTAACCCCTTCAGCGCGGCGCGGATTACCGCTGTGCTGAAGGTTCTATTACGCGGGCGGGGCCATGACGGAGCGGTTCCGTCATACGCACAGCGCAACCGACGCGCATGACGGAACCGCTCCGTCACTCGCATCGATGTGGTTAATCAGTCTCCTTTTCTTCTGTCCAGTTTTTCTGTCTCTTTTCTGATCCATCTCGTTTTCTCTCATTAACTCTTACTCTGTAATCCTAAAGGCCCAATGAAAATATAGGGGTATATTTATTAAAATTGTGCGGCGTGTTTTTGTCACAAAAGTGATGCAAATCGATGCAAAATCTTTTTTTACCAATTTACTCTCCATCACAATAGTTATTTTGCACTGGAAAATCACTTGAAAGTAATGCAAATCAGCGCATAGTGCTGCTTTGCATTACTTAGCACCAAGGGGGGGGGGGGGGTGCATGGGCGTTCCCATGCAACCACCCATGGTTTTTGATGCAAACCCTATTTACTAAAACAAATAGACAAGGTTTTGCGGCAAAAAACAGCACCCATTTAAAATAGGCCCTATCACGGAGAAATGCTTTTATTTCTCCTTTCTTTTCCGACTTTGCATGTGTGCTGCACTGTAACGCACACATACAATGTGGGCAAAGTTTTAAAGTTAGTTTAAGCATAATAGTTTGTACTAGAAGGTATCCTTCCAGTATAAAACCTATGCTAGACCTATGCAGACATCCTTGCACCATGGTGCAAAGGTGTCTGCATGGTGCACAGCAGCAAATTTCAGCCCCGGGGCCAGGGAGAGGGGATCAGAGTGCTATATTACGGTAAATACGGCTCTCTCCTCCTCTCTTCTTCTCTTGCAATGCAGCGCAGCATTTTTGGCTGTTGCGCTGCATTGCAATAGATTTCAGTAAATCTGGGCCGAGGTCTCAAAAGCATATTGACCAATGCTCAGTACACACTACACTTACAAATGCTCCATTTACCACAAAATGTTTGAATCAAGTCTTTGAGGAAAAATGCATCTTCTATCTAATATGTAAATCGTACAAGATTGTGATCAAGGGTAATGGAATTTAGTGCTTTCAAACCATGTGACCATTCGGGCCTCATTTACAAGAAATTGGCTTAGGGCAGCGCCGCAAGGCTTCTTGCTGTGCTGCCCTACACCAATTTGAAAGGGCAGGTATACACCGTATTTGCAAGATACAGTGCATTCCTATCCTTTCTGCCAACGCCAGTGCACAATTTGCAGCCGAGCTCCAACACAGACACCTTTGCACCATGGTGCCAGGGTGTCTGTGTTGTTGGGGTAATTGTTTTGTGCAAGAAGGAGCACCTTCCTGCACTAAAACCACTGAAGAGTTAAAACAAGGAGGATGAGTGGGCTACATAAAGCCTAATATTAGCTGTATCAGGTCATATTATTTTTGTGTGGCTGAGGTCAGTGCTTGAAATTGAAATATAAATACATGTGTGCTCACTAATCGAGAGTACCTGTATGCTACTGAGAAGTGCAGGTGCTCTCCTATGAAAAGTATTGCATCCCTGCTCAGAAGTGCAGGTCCTCTCCCTTTCAGATTAGAGAAGTGCAGGTATTAAGTACGTGTGAGTACCTGTCCATTTAAAGCACTGGTTAGGGTAGAATGATGCCCCAGAAACGGCTTATGACAGGTTGACCACACCTTTAAACTTGTGGCTTAGCAAAGGTGCCTTGAGCAAGTACAGATAACGCCCACATGCCCAGAGTCTGGTATAAAAGACTGCCATAAATGGGGTATTGGGGGCCTTCACACCCATGAGCCATTGCACCTGCTGCAGTATTGCAGACAGGCCTTTGCTTCTAAGTGGAAATGTTTAGTACTTCTATCCCTATCACCCCCATCCAGTTCTTATGTCTGAGTGCTTCTGTCCCCTGTCACAGGTCTCTTCGAGCCCGTGGATTTGATGTATGAATTGAATAGAAATACCTCTACAGACCCCTCTCTGACGGAAATGGTGAGTGTTGCCATCCGTATCCTCAAGAAGAACCCTAACGGATACTTCCTGCTCGTGGAAGGTGAGTATGCCCAGACGTGGGTTCCCTGTTCACTACACCACTGGATTCAAGCTAGCCTGGCTGATGAAGGGTGATGCCCTGATACTGGTCCCAGGATGTTTGTTTCAGGTCCAGGGAGGACCTGGCTTGGCAGTTCAGGCTGGACTGTTTCCATGAGGTGCAGGGTCAAGACTGATTTTCATATGGCTGGGTCCAAACTGGGGTGGTGTGGTGAGCAAAATCATGATGGATTTAACCCAGATCTTTGTGACTGTGTGAATGTTTGCATTGTCCAGCATTCCGTCAATCAATTGTTTCTTTTGCACGTGGAAGGTTAGTTGCAACCTCCCTCATTGTGGATGGATACTGGAGGGAGACAGGTGGCACATATCATAGGCGAATATGGAGATGGCAAAGGCCCATTGGTGGGAGGACAGTGAGAGGACCAGTACAATTACTAGATGTGTGTGGGGGGATTATGATTGAAGGTTTTCTTAGCCTATAAAGGGGGTCGGATGCACTAATAATGGGCGAGCAATTGTGGAGATGAGCAGAACTATTCATGAATGGAGGATTTAGCAAGGGGATTATGAATTAATGGGTGGACAGAGGGGAACACAAATAGATTATCAAGAGGTGTGGCATTGGAGAAGAGGGTGGAGATTTTAATAGGGGGATGTACAGATAGGCATTAACAGATCTAATAGAAATAAGGGCTATAAACCTTTTTTCATATGGAGGATTGGCAGTGGAAAAGAATGAAATTGCCTTAATGAGGCTCTTTTAGGTCAGAGGAAATCAAAGGATAAAATTTGGTTTACGTTAACCGTAATAACTGAAAATAGTTCCTTTCCCTTCCAATCTCCCTCCCTTTGACCATGCCCCTTTTCACCAGTTATACATTGATATAAAGGGTTACGAGGATTCAAAGTTAAATGAGTAATATTTTAGCATGGTCTGTGTTAGAAATTGGGTGATTGGTTGACTGGGGTGTGAACTTTAGTCAAACAGCAACCACCATCCTAGTCAGGGTAAGTCACAATCACACACTAAATTAACCTGTGCTTGCCCTCTGGTACCTTGGCAGAGAGCAGTCAGGCTTAACTTTAGAGGCAATGAGTAAAGTATTTGTGCAACACTTTAAAAAGTAACACAGTGAAAACACCAACAAAAATACTCCACACCAGCTCTGAAAACTAGAGATTAATTTTATAAATAAAACAAGACCAAAATGACAAAAATAAAATAAGTAGAAGTAGAGATATGAATGTTTGCAGAATAAACTGTGACTGGGGTGGCACCACTTGGCAGGGTAGATTAACAGATGGCAGAGTCCAGGTGAAGCAGCCCAACGGTTTGAAGTCTTTTATGTTCTTAAGACTTCAGATCAGGAGGTAAGCCAGCAAGCCCTTGGAGTTACTCTGGGCTCAAGTGATGCAGATCCATTCCTTCTCACCCAGGCAAGGGAACAGCAGACAGCAGGGCAGCACAGCAATGCAGGATTCCAGCAAAGCAGCAGCCCAGCAGCAGTCCAGCAGAAAGGCAGTCCTTTCAGCAGCACAGCAGTTCTTCTTCCTGGGGGAGTGGTCACAGGTCCAGAAGTGTACTGAAATCATGGTTCAAAGGTCCAGTGCTTATACCCAGTTGTGCCTTTGAAGAAGGGTCTTTGAAGTGCACAGAGGTCCTCCCTTCCTGCCCTGGCTCCAAACTCACCACAGGGTGGGTATGCAGCCCTTTGTGCATGGACAGGACACAGCCTATTCAGGTGTAATTGTGAAGCTGTGCCCAGCTCCTCCCTCCCATCTCCCAGGATGGCCCATCACATTATACCTAAGCTCCCTTTGTGTGTGGCTGTCTAGAGGGAATACACAAAGCCCAGCTGTCACCCAACCAAGAATGAACAGAGACAGGCAGCATTCACCAAATGGCTAAAGTATGAAATTCCAACTTCCTAAAAATGGAATTCATAGAATTACAATTTAAAAAATCTACTTCACCATACATTGTGATTTTGAATTGGGATTCCAGAGACACTAGACTTGGGGGTCTTATCTCTTCCCAATTGGAAATTATACTTATAAAACTGCACTAAGGTAATTCCAATGTTATCCTATGGGAGAGATAGGTCTTGTTATAGTGAAAAACGACATTGGTAGTTTTTCCACAGTCAAGACATGGAAACCTTAAAAGAACACGTCCTGCCTTTAAAGAACATTGCACCCTGCCCTGTAGATTATACATGGTCTACATTAGGGCTGTCTTATATAATGGTTGTTTTGCCAGATCGCATGGCAGAGTAAACTGGACACACAGGCTCAGCAGTGATAGACCTGAGTCATGGTTATAGGGCTACTTAAGTGGGTGGCTCAATCAGTGCTGCAGTCCCACTAGTAGCATTTAATTTACAGTCCCTGGGTACAAGGGGTACCACTTCACTAGGGACTTATAAGTAAATTAAATATGCCAATTGGGCGATAAACCAATGTTACCATGCATATGGGAGAGAGAACAAGCACTTTGACACTGGTTAGCAGTGGTAAAGTGCACAGAGTCCTAAAGTCAGGAAAAAAACAAGATCAGAAAAGTGGAGGAGGTAGGCAAAAAGTTGGGGGGGAGAGACCACCCAAAGGTTGTCTAATCTAACAGTTTGATAATGGCCTATGCTAGAAAATAGAAAAGTTGATAATGCCTTATATACTACTACAAATTCTATGTTGTATTAGGAAGTTCAAATCAACAAAAAAGAGATTCCACTTGATTATATCCGAAACCTAAGAGGAATATTTATTCTGAAAAATGTAAATTGTATCATCATGATTGTGGGACCACGTTACTAATTCCTTAACTGATGATAGTTATATAAAATATATATCATATTTAGTTTGCTTGAATCCCAAAGACAAAACCGCAAACATGCAACATATGTTACAACAAAATATAAAAATGATCTATCCTTTAAAAATATTTTTTTCTAATACCAAATACACAGATGTTTTCTCTCGACCATGTCTCATTAATATTTCATCAAATCCTACTATTTTGTATTTTTATCATCACACAGGATTACAAATTACAAGTTTTTAACTGTTAATACATTGTATAATGTAAAAAGCAGTGATGGTTTTCTAAGCAATTGTCAATGCCACGTTTCGGTCATTGTTGGTTTTCTCACTTAACTGGCCTGTTAATTTAAAGTAGGGATGAGATTAACTTGCGTAATTCTGTGAAAGTACACCCAATTACGCATGAAGAGTAATTCTGTGTTTAGCAATATTTCTTAGCACAAATATACCCTCTTGTGTCCAAAATGGGCACAAGATGCATTTTGCACTAAGAAGTAGTGCTAAATGTACTCTCGGGGTAGGATTTTTCACCAGCATTTAGCGCCTTTTTCTTAGTGCAAAATGCCTCCTTGCTTCCAAAATAGACGTAAGAATGCATTTTGCTCTAATAAGTAGTGCTAAATGTACTCTTGGGGTAGGATTTTACCCCAAATTACTCCTGGCATTTAATGCTATTTTCTTAGCACATAATGCACCCTTTTGTTCAAAATGGATGCGAGGATTCATTTTGCGCTAAAATATAGCTCTAAATGCAGCAGAACAAGTATAGCAAGCATGAGCAGCCACTCACTAAATGTGTTTTCGCAGTGGTATTTTACCCCCAAATTACTCTTAATTACGCGGGAAGGAGTAATTGGGCTATTATATGTAATTCTGAGTCTAAAAGGATTTAGAATTTTGAAATCACTCCAAATACTTTGGCATAATTGAAATTCCACCCGGACATATTTTAGGGGGATTACTGTTTTTGTAGTTGGTATTAAAATGGTGTTAGGGTACTAAAATGTCCGCATTAGCTTTCCACAAAGGATGGAAATGTAGCTGATGCCCTCACAAGATAGTTTTGATTACCCCTATATGTCAAGAGAGGTTTATAGTCTTAATCCCACATTTGAAGGTTATTCAGTGCTATCCAAATATCCACGAACTGTGAGAGAAGAAGGACTCATCCTGAGATCTTGCCCTTAATGGTTCCTGCTTCTGACCCTCTTCTCTTTCTCCAGGAGGAAGGATCGATCATGCCCACCATGAAGGGAAGGCTCAGCTGTCGCTGCACGAGGCAATAGAAATGGACAACGCCATTGGCCTAGCAGGCCGGATGACCTCAGAAAGCGACACCTTGACCGTGGTCACAGCTGACCATTCTCATGTTTTTATGATTGCCGGCTACCCCAGTCGTGGAAATCCCATCTTCGGTAAGTACCATTGCCTCTTTTTATGTAGAGGTCCAAAAGCACATACAGTGACAGCGGTAGGAATACTGTGGTAACCTTTAATACTGAAATAACCTTCGACCATTATTCCAGGGTTTTAAGTGGGATGAAAAGACTGGGAGGTCTCTCAAAGGGGTGTGACCAAAGTAATCAAGGGCATGGGTTAAAAACACAAGCTAAAAATCTGTGCTTAGCATAGTGTGCCACCCAACTTGTATTTTGCTGTTTCTGTTATTGCATCCAGATATATGATACAACAAGTAGGGACAATTGCCTTTGTCAATGGTTGTTAGTTGCATAAGATAAATAAGCAGCAACTATGGCTTGTTGTATTTAACATTGAAAAAGCTTCCACTTAAAGCCCTGGTGACACCACGACAATGTTGCTGCTCCTGAGTTTCAAAAAGAGAAGGGAATTCCAGAGAGAAAATGTTTCTCTTTAAAGGATTTTCCTTCCCCTACAAGGCTCAGCTGACATGACGTCATGCCGTAACTTCTCCACTGGTGAGAAGTGAGCAGTGTGGGCACGCGCACATCGATGTGCCTGCTGTCACTGCAGTCCGGAAAAAAACGGACCACCTGTGCCAGGGCACAAAACAGAGCCCGATAGAGTCCCGTTTCGAGGCCCCCTTTCAAAAACTGCCGGTGCTCAGACCCGGTGAGACCCGGCCAACTTATAGCCTTGCATTACTCCTTCGTTGAATAACGCTCTCACAAAGATCTGTCCATGAAATGTTAGACTATGTGGCTTAATAGAAGAAAATCCAGAACAGAAAAGTATTGTGCTTTCCGAAGAAGTCTCAGGCCTGTTTCAGTGGAGTTTATCGTTGTGTGCATTACAGTGTTCTCTTACAAGCGATGCTGAGAATGTGAAATAAGTTGCCCTAGAGAGGTGATGTGGCCAAAAGGCCAAAAATCCGACCTTGTAACTGCGGAAGCTGGTTCGGCTCACCATCCTTCTATTTTGGGTAAATCTCTTAATCTTACCATCCCCAAATAAAGCAGCGTGTAATGTAATCTGATTGTTATTTTAAAGGCTCTAATGCCCTTGGGTCAAATTTGCCCTATATAAAATTGCAAAAAATTGATTCTAAGGACAAAAACATCATTCAGAGACGTGCACTCTAGGCGCCATTCCTTTATATGGTGTTTACTTTTTTAGTAGCTCCCAATATTTATGGTCTGGGGGGGGGGGGGCTTACTATTGTTGATTGTGGAACATTGGAAGCAGCTTTAAGCATTAGTGGTTCTCTTTTTTCTCATTGCAGACTTTCAGGGAGGAAGTTGGATGCTTTTTACTCTGTTCTCGTAAATTATGTAAAGATTGTTTCCAAGAGGTAGAACATATTTGTTTCTGTATTTCCATGAGCTCAGACTACAGTTGCCAAGGTCTTAAATCCCTATGTCAAGACTAGTGCTTCCCCCACCTACAGCCCTTTAAATCTTAGCCCAGATCTTTCGACATTGCTTCATTTCCCATCAAACCACATGTTCCCACACACCCAGATGCAACCATCACCATCATTGAGTCCTGGTTCAACCCAGCAGCTCGGCCTGCATAGACTCATGAATGCATACATCATCCTAGGGAAAGACAATTCTGCAAAGTCCGTGGACACAGCTGCACTCATACAAAGAGCACCTACGCTGCAGCAGCATCACAATTCAATCTTTCTGCATTTTTAAATCCCTCACCACGAAAATTCCCTTCAACAATGATAAACACACTATAACTAGCATCATCTTCCACCCTCTGTGTAA
Source organism: Triturus cristatus (assembly GCF_964204655.1). Taxonomy (NCBI): domain Eukaryota; kingdom Metazoa; phylum Chordata; class Amphibia; order Caudata; family Salamandridae; genus Triturus; species Triturus cristatus. The sequence goes on along the minus strand of NC_140580.1, from coordinate 842,932,761 downwards.
TGATAACACTTTCAGTTGTGATCTCACCAAATGTATGGCTTACTAACTCCTGTCTCCTTATGACTGCTTATGCATCAGTGGCTTCAAACACCATCAGGCAAAGATACAAACAAGATCACCAGTAAACTGAAAGATGTTCTGGGAAAAATATCTCATCCAGTACTCTAAGTCCCATACATAAAATAAAGTCCTCATCATTGACCCCATTATTGGCAGGCAAGAAATCATGTCACTTCTACACTCTCTGCCAAAATTTTGCCCTAATATCTCTCTTTTTTAACTCCACTGCACTCCTTCTGTGCAAGGTACGACACCCGGAAAAAGCCAGATAACTGCCAGGGACCACCAAAACATTGATCAACAGCTGCACTGATCCTGACTTAGCAATCGTGGAATAAAACTCCAGTCTTATCAAAATACTGGTATACACTGCCACTCCTCTCACCACCATCTTCTCAGCCAAGAAACTGTTTTGTTCCTTAGTGTATGGATTTTTATTGAAAGGTAAGGTCATTATCTCTTTTTTCTTTCCAAATTTTGCCTCTGGTTTAGCAAAGGATGAACAAACAGGCAGCTAAAATCTGTGACTTCCCTTGGCTTGCTGTACATGTATTGATCAATGTTACCCTTACTGACTTGCATCTGTCTCTTGTGTCCAGGCCTCGCACCTGATTTGAGTGATATTGATGGGAAACCTTACACAACCCTTTTGTACGGAAACGGACCAGGGTACAAACTAGTGAACGGCAGCAGAGAGAACGTTTCCAGTGTCGATACCAGTAAGTATGAGCGACCGACGGACAATTGCAAACTGTGCAGAAAAGGTGAATGTACTATGAAAACACAATAAGGTATATTCCTGGTATGTTATGGAACAAAAACCCTGGTGCACACAGAGACTTTGTGCCATGTGATTTGGTGTCTGCTCAGTCAATGAGTTATATTGACTGATTGTTTTTTTTTTTTTAAAGATCTGTATTTTTGCATTGTTTTACTGGGACACTGCAAGGGTCCCTCAGCTGGGTGGGGCCAGACTTGGGAGGACCATATTGAGGAGGTTAGCACACTAGATGTGCAAGGAAGACTATTTGAAGAAAGTTAATGTGCAGACACCCCGATGGCACATGGAAAGTGCCCCAAAGGAAAGCCCATCTGTGCCCGTCTTTGCCCGCACAGGGCCAATGGCCAGTCTTAATGTCTGATTTGCCATATATCCGGCAAAACAGCTTCGCACACTGAATCAAGTAAAATGTCTCCCTCCTTTTGAAGCACTAACAATGATCCTGACTAGCTGGATATTAAATTAAAAGGAGAAGTAGTCGGTAAAGTCGTGCCAGTTGTTCCCTGAAACTAAGCACACTGATACATTGAAGTTTATGTACCAGAATACTAGATCACTGGTAAAACACAGCACTGAGATATCTAAAACACTATGCTCCGAACAACCAGATTGTCTTCTATTAACCAAAACCTAGTTTACTGAAACTTTGGCGCCTTGCTTGTTAGAAGCAGTCACTGATAGCTACAACATTTTAAGTGTTAACTGAAAATAGGACACCATATGAGGTGGTATAGCCACCATCATAAAGCAGTCTTTAGAAGTATCTAAAATTTAGATTGTCCTGTTTAAACTATTATTAAAACATTGGAATGTTGGGAGCACCATTGAAAACAATGAAGTGCTCCGGGCTTCTAATGGCCGGTAGAAGCCCAGCTCTCCAACATTCCAATATTTGCTCACAACTGTTGCTTTGAACAAAGGCCACAGAGAGCCCAAGGGGATTTCAATGCCCTCGGGCTCTGTGAGGCCGTTGTTTTACAAATTAGAACATTCTACCCTCTTGGCACGGAATGTTCAAATAGCCTTAGAGCCCTCAGTAGCAGGCTCTACTGGCCTTACAGGCCCTCTCCCTTGTTAAAGGCCCGAAAACGCTGGAACGGGCCTTTAATGGCCGGTAGAGCCCGCTATGGCAGGCTCTATTGCTTTAGTAGGCAATGCTTCTGTGACAATACTATTAGTTTACTGCCCTCCACACTAAATGCCAAGTTTTCCTATAGTTTTTTAGAAGATCATATGTTCGTTAGGGAAAACATTCAACAAACTATTAGTTATTGGTGATTTTAACTATAGGGCAGATGAGCTTAACATATACCCAAAGGGAAGTTGAACTAATGAATTCTTTACATCTAATGCAATATGTAAAGTACACTACACACTGCAAACGACATATACTTGACGAGGTATGGTCGCAAAATGACCTGCATATAAACTGCGGTATCAAACCATGTTGATGGTCCGACCCTATTGTGATCCACTTCCCACTTAACATGTACTAAGGGAAGAGTAAATGTCCCCCAGCACAAAGAGAAGTGGTTCGAAGGTGGGGGAAAGTAGATACGTTTTGCCTTCATGTACCGCTGGATCAAAACCAAGAACCAGGAACAAAACCACGAACAAAACCATCCCTAAGTAATAGACCTAATGTGGCCTCTTTTGAATTCAATAACTGGATTTATATGGCAGGTTTTCAAAACATGCCTCCAGAAAGAACACGGGGCAACAGAAAGTCTACCCCCGTGGTTCACTAAAGAACTGAGAAAGGCAAAACTGAGCTTAGATGTACAGATCGAAAATTGAAGAGGAAGGATGATGATTCTGCAAAGTCAGCCTTTGAATACAAATAATTGATAGTGCAGGAGAAATCCAACTTAATCGCAAACAAATTAGGCACTTTCGAGAACCATCAGATTGAGCTATTTGATAAAGTACACTACCTTTCTAATACAGACAGAATCAGTCAGCAGGCGACCCACACGCGGGAAAGCTGCGATGTATTGAATATCTTCTTGAGGGATAAAATCTGTCTTATTAAAATGGGCATAGCAAATATCCCAACTGAGGACTGCATGGTTGGAGAGTAAGGAACCAGTCCTAAGCTCCATTAATTTACTAAACTACAGTGTGAGAATGTTTATCGCCTGCTCATTCAATAAAATCTGGTTCACCAATGGATCCATGTCCACCTAAAGTATGTCAATGGAGGGCTCCCTCTGTAGTAGACCCTCTTACTACTCTTCTGAAATCCTCCGTAAAAGCTGAAGAGGTTCCTACTTCTTTTAAAAAAGCAATTGTGATACCACTTTGAAAGGAATCTGGGAACGACCTAAAAATCCTAAAAAGAAATTCGTCCAATCTCTTTGCTACCATATTGGGCAAAATGACTGGAAGCCCAAATAGCCAAAGAGATGAGTTCCTTCGTATCCAGCTCTAATTACCTCATACCTTTTCAAGCAGCGTTTCGAACACAACACAGTGCGGAAGCAGTAATCATGCCAGTGATAGATAATCTGCAAGGGGATTTAGATATGGACACAGTCCTGTATTGATATTGGTGGCTCTGTTTGCTGTCTTTGATACTGTCGACCACAGGATACTGCTGGATCGACTATAGCTGGCTGGCATTAGAGGGAGAGCCTTTAGCCGACTCACCTCCTTCTTGGAAAACAGGACACAGGCAGTCCAAATAAAACCTCTTACGGCATTGGACCTTAAGATTGAATGCGGGGCCCCACAAGGGTCCGCATTATCCCCCCACGTCTACAATATATACATCCAGCAACTTCTACAAGGAGCTGGTAGAGAGAGAGTGCAGGCTATTCAACTATGCGGACGACTGCCAGATCCTACTCCAGCTTGACACCACAGAAGAAGTACAAGCTCAGTTCAGGAAAAAGATGCACTTAATCTGTAGCTGGATGACACAAAACCATCGGAAATTGTGGACTAACACCTCTGGGCTCTGGAACCGGATGTCATTAAGCCTCTTACAGCAGCTGTTATTGGCTCCAGACTTGATTATGCAAATAGAGTATATCTTGGCCATTCCGATAGTGGCCTAAAGAGACAACAGTTGATTCAGAAAGGGGCAGCCAGGTTGATCTTCAGAGTACCCCACAGAAAACACATCACCCCCTATCTTAAAAATCTTCACTGGCTCCCTATTAAACAACGTTTTACATTTAAAAGATGCTGTTTAGTCTTCAAGGGGCTTATTTACAAGCCCCTTGCACCACTGGTGCATCACTTTTTCCCCATTTAAAAAGTGACGCACTGGCAGAGCAAGGGGTTTGTAAATAAGCCCCTAAGTCTTTAAAGGGAGTGGCTGCTAAATTTCTGAAAGAAAGACTGAAATGATACTCATCTAAAAGGACCCTTCCCGCATCATCAGCCAATATTTCCGTGGTACATAGATTTCAGAAAGTAAGGGCAGGTGAACGAAGGTTCTCAGTACGTGCACCCATGGAGTTGAACGACATACCTGTAGACATCAGAACTATCACTGAACTGACCCCCTTAAGGAATACATTGAAGACATGGCTTTTTAAGCAAGTCTTAGGATAATCAAGCTTGGAACAGATTTTCTCACTCATTCGCCCCTCTATGACCCAGTGGCGGCTCTTCCGCTAAGGCGGAGGAGCGTCACCCCACTGAGCAGGTCAAAGAGGAAAAAATAAAATGATAATAACTCATTGTTATCGTCATTTTATCTTTCCCCTTGTTCAGCTGGGTAGGGCAGGCTGGGCTACTCTGCTCACAAAGCAGGGGAGGAGTGGTTTGCCCACCGCAAGTGTGCAGGATGCTTTGGCCGGCCGTCTCGAGCCGTTTAAACCATCATGCGCACTTTGCATGGTCTCCAGCCTGCATGGAGAACATGCCCAGCCTCCCATTCTCTGGCTGAGTGCCGATCCACGGCACTCAGACCAATCACAACGCTGCATTGCAGCATTTTAATTGAGTATCGGGAGGCTGGGAGCCGGGTGCTTCCTGCTTCCTGACATGGAAGTGGGCGAAGAGGGAGAGGAGGCGGCGGCAGACAGCAGACAGGTAAGTGTTTATTTTTTTTATGCATTCCCTCCCGCCTCCGGTCCCTCGACACCCCTGCTGTTGTTAAAAACCAGCCGCCACTATTATGACCTCCCAGCGCCAACATACCCTTGGGCAAATGTTGCGGCTTAGAAATACTATGTAACATAACTTAACATTGGGTGTGTTTATGTGTTCAATAGCGAGTTTAATATTAACAAATCCTGAGTTTTTTTAGGTCTCTTTTGTACATAATAATACTGAATTTTTTAACATTTGTTGCTGAATAAAACCACCACAAAAACCTGGTATTAATGCAGAAACACGCACTAGCATGATTTGTGATCATCTCCTAATGGGCACTAGTGCTAAACAGGGTCAAATAGCATTTGAGCTCCTTCTAGCACTGGCCTGATGAACAGAAAAGGCTGGTCGTAGTGCAGGTATTGCATTGTGCTGCGAGCAGTCTTTACCTTTGAGGTACAAGGGATATACAAAACCCTGTACCTCAAAGGAGGTCACAGAGACAAACAAACATCCTTCCTAAATAGCATTAATGAGGCAGGAACCAGCTCCTTGTGACCTATCAAGGATGCTGGTATGTAAGCCTGCACAGGACAGCAGACCTCCATTCCTGCAGAATGCTTTTTAATTTTTTTTTATTGCAGCCGCTGCCCCTTTGACGGGGACGGCTAACAAAAAGAAAACAAGTATTTGCAATGCAATAGGTCTCGCATTTGTGAGAGTTAGAGCTATTGGCATTGTAAATGACAACTGGCATTGTACAATGTGGGACATGGTCTGGTTTAAAGGGAATGTCCAGCATAAACCATGCTGTAAATTACCCCATTGGTTCCAAACATTAGCATCTTATTATACCAACGATTTCTCCTGCATAAGAGACCCCAATGACCCATGCATGGGCTCCATAATGCCAAAAATGTCCCCAGTATGCCAAGGATGGTGAGAATTATGCCATGGATGAGCACCATAATATTAAGGATGCCCACAAAATGCCAACTATGAAGCGTATTTTTGCCAGGGGTACGCCAACGATTCTTAGTGTGAGAAAGGTGGACATCATTACACCAAAGCCAAGCACCATTGTGCCAAGAATGACTAGAATATTACATTAATTGCCAGCACTATGCCACGGGTAGCATTGGAATTCCAAGGAGGCCCACAATATATAATGATTTACCTCAATAATGTCAGGGACTGCACTGTGCCATAGGTTAGAATCATCATATAATGGGTATCCACTGCATGTCAATCATACCATCCTCAGTACAATATTTGGGGCCCAGTAATGCCTCAGGTGTGCAGCAACATGCAATGCAATTGATCTTATATGTGTCCAGAGATATGCCACTGCTCAGGTCATGCTGGCAGCCACAGGGGGACTGCCCATGCTGTGCTAGAACACAGACACTAGATTTACCACTCTCACTCACACACAACATACTGACTGACACACCCACTCGTGCAGACAAATGCAGATACGCCAACATGCACACAGTCCTCCAGGAGCAGCAGTTCAGTGCTGTGGACCACAAGCATGCCATCAAACTACGTCTTTCAACTTTGATGATGGAGAACACAAAAATATGTCCGTAAACATGAATCAGAAATCTACATCTAGCATCGACCCAACTGTATGAATTGCCCAACTCAGCACAATGCCTGGGAGTAGCAATAATCAAAAAAACCCAGTCAATAAAGACGTTTCGATCTAAAGTAAGCATTATGATGACAATGGGGTAGTGAGCCACTGTACACCCACAACACAACGGATGACCTAGCACACACCCCAAGGGCTGGCCGCAACCAAGGGGTTAAGTAAAGTGCAACTGCTCGCATGAGAGCAGTGTGTGTGCCAGACCAAGTGCTGTGCTTATTAAAACAACACATTTCTGAATTGTCGATGTATCCAGTATAACAATGCCAAACATTGTTTCTGTACACTATTATGAATAATTACCTACAAACATGGAAAGTTAAAGAAGGTGGTGAGGGAGCCAGAGCTGAGGCTCAGCACCACTATGTGTGCTGTGCAGACAATAATACTGGTCATGTGGCAACGCAGGGACCAATCAGGGTGCAAGGTTTTATTCACCACTAATGTGAAAAAAGAGCACTGGAGTGGACGCCTGATTGTACCCCAGGGGGACCGTAGAGTGCCTACTGATACAGGAGCACTCTAGTCTGGCGTTGCTTGAGCCCGGAGGGCACTGTAAAGTGCACACTCAATCTGAGCGAAGGAACGCACAAAGACACGCTAAATCATGCTGATCAATTAAAACGCACTACTGTGAGACATCAAAGTGCAGTGACAAGACTTACAGGCCTGTTTTCACTTGCACTCGAAATGAAACGGGAGAGGGAGCAGCTGCGCATAAGGAGAGCCTTCCCATGCCACAGTGCAGGAGCAGAAGAAATAAGCAATGGAGCGGGAGGCACATAATTAGCCTACATATGGAACCTCAAGTCACAAAACCTTACTTGGACTCTAGGTTGGAGTAACCGAGTGTGGCAGATTGGGTGACCGACATGGATTGGAGTTAGCAAGCCGAGAAGGTGGTTTACCAAAGTCGGGATGTACAAGAAAGTGGAAAAAAGTGTGGGACCAATGGGGGCGTATAGGGACCAATGAAGTGACATACTGGAAGTAGCAAGGCCTCAGTAGGCGCTGGAATTTGCAAAGTACTGCAGATGTATACCGAGATGTGTTTACTCTGAGGTGACATGTCTATAGTATCTCTTACAATTTACTCATTACTGTTAAAGTGATTTACTACTGTCCTTCCACTATCAGTCACAACTTTGCATGTCTGAACTTGCTGAGTAATTATTCAATAAATGATGTTAAAAAAGCCAATTCACTATACATTAGAAATGACTAATACATGCCACCTAAACCATTGTTGAAACTTTCGGTGGCCTGGAACAGACTAAATTGCCACACTTGCAGGAGTGTGATGGTTAATAGTTCTGTTGGCACTGTTAGTGGTAAAGCAGACTGGGGCAAAGTGTAGTGCAAGCTGCAGTGGACTCCTGACAATGGCTCTGGCACTTATAATTGTTTTTTTTTTTTTTTCAAATTCAGCACTGCCTGCCAGCAAACCTATGAAGAAGCAGGTTGCACAAAAATACTACCAGGGGAAACAAGAGGCTAACCCAGCTTCCAAAACACCCCTAGGTGGTTTATAAAACTATGGAGTCCTTGAGAAGTGTTGTAGGTACAACTCAGCAAGAACCAGCTTCCAAATCCCATTCGAGTTATGAAAATTCGAAGCCAATCAGAAGCAACGTGGACTGCAACTCAGGAAGCAGCGCTTCCACACATCATAAGATTGAAGAGACTAAGGCAGACCCTCAAAAACCACCAAAAGATTTACAAAACGATGGAGCTGTCCAGCAGTGAAGTGGGTGTCTCCTTAGTAATATTGACATTAAGTGGGCCTTATTAAAAGTGCCCATTTAATTCAGATAGGAAAGTTGCTCGCTTTTAGCTGGACCCCCTGGAATTACAAAATCTGTGTATTTTACGCAGAACCTAAGTTTTCATCTTAGAAATTTCACATGATCCGAGTAAGTGAAATTGGAGGACGGAGAAGCGAGCAAAATGAGGAATTGTGGGGAAATTGCGTGCACATTCACCAATTCCCTCTTAGCTCCTAATTTCTCTGGACCCTCGATGTTATTAATGCACTCTATGTTAAACAAAGATTGGCTCAGCCACTGAAAGTGCTGACACTCGCTAGTGAATACCTGCAATTTTAGTTGCCTTTTTTCCGAGTCGAAAGGGAGTAGGCAAGTTAGCTTACCTGGGTTTGGGGAGATTAAGGGAAAGGGTGTTTACAGTTTTATTGCTCACATGATGTTAAGCGCCTACATTTACTGAGTACAGTAAGTAGCATGGCCAGTAAGCCCTAGTGCACGGAAGGAAATAAGCCTTCCTGACTGCTGTCTGAATGATAAAATATAGCAATAACCAGCGCTCATTCGGCCACTCTAGGCCTCTGGGCCCCAGCACCTGCTGCACCAATAAAAGCAACGCCCCTAAGTACCCTTTCCCTCATAATGTACCTTGGTCTCCCGTCCATGATTGCGAACCGGGGTATTAACAGAGATAAGGCAAGAAACATTCATAATTAGTCCGTGCACTTTAACAAGGTAGTGATACAATGAAAGAGTTGAAACCCACTGAAAATATCATAAGCTTTAAACAGTTATGCGATATTGTAAATTCACCGTAAACAGATTTCGCCAGACATTGCCTTGGTTATGAGGTTAGACAAAATTCATTTCGGTGGATTTTGTTTTCATGTTTGTATTCTTTCTAAATCAATTATCCTAAGATGCAACCGCTGTGATTTAATGAGGCACGTATTTTATTATGTCAAAGCAGACGTGTTCACGAGATGGTACAGGGCCACTGATTACGTCTGCAGGCTCCCTTGTGTCAGGCGCCTGGTTCAAGCTGTACAAACACAGCATCAAAGCCCTGGTATGCACGTGTATGCGTGAGCGCGCGGCGGGTGTAGGGAAGAACCCACGAACAAGGACAGTTCCCACGTCCCTGCAAGTAGCGCTTCGCCTTACGTGGAACAGAGATGGAACCGCCAAACAAAAGCAGGAAGACAGGAAATGAAACAGAAATCCCGTCCGCGTACGATTCTTATTAGTAACACCTCGCTAAGCTTGCAAGGCGCTGGGGCCCCTGGTCAGCTCTTGCCCGAGGAACCTCAAAGAATAATATTACAACAAGGGGGCGAAAATGCGTTTCTAACATTATTCCAAAATGAAACCCGTGCACGGGAAGCGTTCAGCTCAACAGAAGTAACGAGGGGAAAAAAATAAACGGGAGTACTGGCTCCACCACAAATACCCACATGTGCTTCCTCTGCATTGCAAATTAAAAAAACAAGTGCGGTCCCGAAAGTGAAAGAGGACTGCGCTGCAGCCGGAGCAAGGGGATCTCTTGTCTTTATGGGGCCATGTGTTTCTAATTAGAAACACATGGACCCATAAAGATAAGAAAGTGCTTTGCGACAGACGCAAAGTAGGCAAGCCAGTCTGGGTGGGCCGGCACAAAAAACGAAAGTGAGGCAACCCAAACACCTAATTTCCAATGGCAGGCCACCGTTTAACATAAACGGTGACGCCAGCCAATGGAAATAAGGGGTGGGGCTTCAAGCCCTTTTCTCAAACTCCTCATTTACAATGAATCTCGCCGAGCGAGTTGCGCATGTGCCCAGCAACGCTAGGCGAGACCTAAAAAATGACCTTGTGTGAATGGCATTGGAAGGGAGGGCATGCAGTGGTCCTTTGGGCAACTGTATTCCCCCCCTAAATGCAGGAGACAACCTTCTCAAAATGGCAGCTTTAGTTCACAAACGGCTTCCATTTTGCAAATCCAATCCCGCCTCCTTTAGGGAGGTGGCATGGCATCAGTGAAAGTTGCTGAGTACTCATGCATGTCCCTGCAGTGAGTAAAGAACAATGGACGGTCGTTTTAATCCTTAATTGCAGGTGGTCACAAAATGCACAATGAGAGTCATAAAGGCAATTCTGAAACGCAATATGCGTTTGTTACATTGTGATTTGCGGCATTGCAGTGGCACAGGCTTCAACAGCAAATCATCAGGTCCTACGTGTATTTTGCATGCATGCTGTATCTTGTAAAGCCATTCCAGTTCATCTGATTGCCTCTAGATGTCAGCATCGCTCTAACAATTTGTGTTTCAACGAGTTTTGTGTCAGTGGGAACAGTGGAAGGGGTTTGAACTATATATCCATGGAAGACATTCCAGTGATCAGCTGTAGATGCTAAATGCAGTGGCGTAGCCTGTGCGGAGGGCGCCCTAGTGCAGGGGAGGAACTGGTCCACTAAATCCAAGGGCATCTGGATTTTAGCGCAGAAAATCATTTGAATGGAAAACCTGTAATTGGTGATAATTATGGCAGCAGGAACATTCCAAACTTTGGAGTATCAGATTTGACTGGGTTCGATCATTATAACAAAACCCTCTGGGGCACTCTTAATTAGGGCTCACATGTCCACTTGAACAAAACAAACAAGGGTCTGTGTGCTAGATAAAAATGAATAAAAACTAGGAATAAACTTTTGATGGCAGCATTAACCAGTTCAGAAATTCAGATGGAATCAACGGCAGTTTTTTCATCTCTGTAAAGTAATAAATAACAGTCCCTGGCCTACTGGATTCCACTGCAGCTGTCATTGGAGCAGTACATTAGAGGCCCACACGCTCATATACTCACCAGTGGTTCCTTTACTCACTCTTCCCTCTTCCTCGCAATCCTAAGGATTTTTGGGTTCCCGGGAAAGAAATATTTTGAGGCACCCTGTCCCGAACAACTTTGCAGTTCATTCCCAATTTTTTGCTATTTTAAGGCTGCACAATGCCATGCATTAATAATTTATACGTTAAGCTTGCAGAGAAATAGAGGTGAGATAGAGAGAAAAGGCATTTCCCTCGGGGCCCCTTAGGAAGGTGGGGGCCCTGGGCAATTGCCTACTTTGGCAATGCTTCAAACTTCTCTGCAGGACGTACTACACAAACTATTGCAATAACTCCTTTAGTATGTACTGTCAGGAATGTAATGAACATTAGAGGCAAGTAGTCAACAAATACAAACCATTTACAACTGGTGAAGTGGAATTTCAAACATGGTCTGTGCCCAGATGGTCTCTCACTTATTTGTGTACATGTTAACAATTTATAGCAAAAGTCTTGGGAGTCTGAGAGTGCTTTCTCTGTAGGTAGAGAATGCACATCTTGAATTTGCAGAGCTCACGTTTATCATTTCAGTTCTCTTGGTCCTATGACCTGCCTATATATGACCCCTTTAAAAAATGAAATGTGAGGTTCTCAGTATGACACAAGGTAGGAGTGATTCCCTTAGGATGGCAGAAAAGTATCTCTCCTAGGCCCTGATGCCACCATAGAAATGTACTGTCAGTGGATGGGCAATAGCATAAAGTTTAGGAATGGCAATGCATACATTTCATTCACCAAAATCAGGGGGCCATTCTAATGAGAGGAGAGGGAGCAGATAAGTGCCCGTTTTCCAGCCCAGAATATAGATCCGCAAACAGCCTTTGCCCCAATAAAACCGTGCCCACGTATTAAGCTTTATTCCGGGTGAAATGACTCGTAATGGCCGGTTTTAGGTGCAAGGACATGCGCAGAAAACATTCAATCTGACCACCCAGTAACCCTTTACCTCAATTCGGCCATCTTGTAATCAGGCTATTAGTAGCATACGGAAGTCAGTCCTTCGACACCGCCATCTGAGGGATCCGCCATCTGAGGGATCCGCCATTTCCTACAGTGGCCCGTGCAGATGGGAGCAGTGAGGCCGGGTTAGGAGGGGATTCGACAGACGATCGCGAGGGGAAATTAAATAAATAATTAACTTTCCCTCGTCGTCTGTCAAATTCCCCCCCAAAAAAAACGTCCCACCTCTCCACAGCTCTTACCTGCACAGGCCGCTGCTGGCCACTTCTCCATTTGCTTCCAGGGATGACTCCTAAGTGATCGTTTGTGACCAGAAGACCAATATGCTCTCATCTTCCCCTGAGGTCTCCCGATTGATCCTCAGATATTTTGTCTCACCCATTTTGAGTTTCCTTCTCAGGGCACTCAGTAGAGGCGGAACCCATAAAAGTAATGCTGTGTAAGCAGTAACACGGACATTTGTGACTGTTTTTGGGCTTGGTTAAGCATCAAAAGATGTCTGACAGTTCACACATATGTTTGAAAAGATTTCTACAGACTTTAACATTATAGTGCCTAGAGGCTGTGGTGCCCAATTTACTCCAGAAAGACTGAAGACATAACAGTCATAAATTACAGTAATACACTTGAAAAAATATTTAACGTTGATCAAAGAGGAGACAAACAGTTCTTCCATTTTGTTGGAGAAGGGATCAACAGAATTCTCAGGTTATCCCCTTCAGCCTGGCCATCACAGAAACTTTCTGGTTAAGGTTTGTGTCAAATTATTTGAACTTTCAAAAAGTTGTCACCTGGCTGAATCGCATTTTGTCGAGCTCTCTCTGCAGGTGGCATACAGCATTCTGCCTTTACCCTCACAATATTCCTCAATTTTTAAATCGTTTTCACCAAAGCTATGTCCCCTCCATTCGCCTCAGTGTAGCCCACAAATGTATTGCCCCAGGCAAAAAAGACCCAGGAATGAGACAGTGAAAAGTGCAAGAAAGAAGCGTAGCATTGGGTTGCTTTTGGATGTGGTAACTGCGATATTTGAGCCTGGGATCTTCTGGCACCTATGGAAACCTGCCCCCGCCAGCCCTTCCGACCACTAGAGATCGGGAGGATTCCTGGGTGGTGTTGCCTTGCATGGGTGCCACCACTTTATGTTAACCAAAATGGCCTGCACAATTCAAAGTTAATAAAACAGTATTCCCACAGAAAAATTTCGAGAATATTTGGGAAACTGCAAAACCCCTACTTTCCGGTGTTTTATCCACCCTACTTTGAATAAAAAACAGGACTTTACATGTGTGACTCGGACTATTGCACCTGACAGGAACAACCCTCCTCTCTGACCATGGGATGTCACAATACTGTCAATGTGGTCTTTACATGATCACTATTTTGATTTTTTTCTGTCCTAAACAATTGGCTCCTCCACAAATTTGGGGTACTGTTTTTATTGAGAGAAAAGTGTGAACATTGGATGATAGGGTTTTTTCCATTCACTTGATGTTCTGGAGATTTCTGACACAGAAGTAAAGCAATTGTGATATTTTCACCCATGCTTTGATATTTGCAAGAGATTCACTTTAATTAAACATGATGGATTCATGGAAGCCACATTATTGTGGATTAAGCTATGTCCCTAGCTTTCAGAAATGTTTGGGTTTCTAGGATTCCCTAATAGCCGCTTGACCCACAGGCTCAAATACTGTAGACATCCCATGTGGAAACTCCCAAATTCAAAAACATTCCCTGGTGTCTCTTGTGTGAATGCTTTCTCTGGTCCATAAAAACCCAATACATTTCTGATAAACCCAGAATCAGAAGACCTATGGCAACACAGACCTGGATCAAATCTTGACAGAAGTATGTTTCTGTGCGAGGAGACTGAAGAAAACTACCATGTTTAGGGAAGACGTTTTGAAAATCTGACTTCTGTCTTGTTCAGTGTGTTGTCCTATCCAGCTAATCAAAGTTAGAGTGGTCTGCAACCCAGCAAAGGAAACCTTATAATGTGCAGAAGTTGTAAATATATGGTTGTGGTATGTTTCCTAAAAGCCTTCCTGCAAGTGTCACTGGTCACTTGTGAGCTGGCCGCACAGAGCTGCAGCAAGGCATACCATTTTCATGTGGTAGGCAGCCACACGTCCCTGACCAGCAGGCCAAACGTTCAAGCAGTTTAGATAATAATTTTTAAGCATCATCTTCTAGTTATAGATTAAAAAACAGGTATGTGCAATACCATATATTCATGTTCCCTAAAAGGCCACATGTGAGACCTGCTACCAAAAGACAGGTCGCCTAAACCAGCATTTTGCCATCGGTTGCTTTCCAAATTTCCGAATGCACTGTACCCAGGTTGTCTCGTGTGGGCACCCTGAACTGATAGAAAACACGTACGTCTCTGATACCCACAAGCTCAGCAAACATATAAACAAAGCTGGGCTCAAACCTTCAATATGTCCCTACGTGATGGAGACTTGAGGGAAGTAGCATGGTTTTGGAAAAAAATGCCAAAGATCTGGCAAACGCCCTGTTCAGCCGGATTTCTAGGTCATTTCAATCAGGGTAAAGGAGGACTGGCATCCACTGAATAAAACCTAAGCATGTGCAAATGTTAAAAATTTATGGTTGTCGTATGTTTACTTACAACTTGGGGGTGATAACTGCAACCAAACGACAGGTAGTCTTAAGCAGCATTTTGCTTGCAGTTGTTTTCCAAATTTCCAAAATGCATTGAACCTAGTCCATTTTCTGTGGAAACTCAGACCACACAGAAAACCTAAGCATCTGGAACCCCTTCACTCAGGAGGCCCGAAGGAACAAAGTTGCTGGTCAAGCCACGGCAGGTACATGTTCCTGCTTGAGGGAGACTCTAGGAAAATATGTTTCGTCAGACAAGTACCAAGATCAAATGTCATGTTGAGCATGATCTCCTAGCCAGCCAATCAGAGAAAAGGAGGACAGGTAGCCAGTAATAGAAACTTTAGCATGTGTAGATGCTAAAACTATATAGTTAGCCATATGCTAACGATCTCCTGCACATCTATCACTCTGGCTTCTGATCAGGCTGCATAAAAGAAACCGCTACCTCACACATAATAGAGAATGCCCTCCTGACCACAGATGAAGATAGGCCCTGGCTACTGATAATGCTGTACCTCCTAGCTGCCTTCAACACAGTTGACCATCTGACCTTCATCCACAGCCTGGAGTCTCTAACAGCATTCACCAGCAATGTCCTTCAGTGATTTTTCTCCAGTCTTCACACCCAACACCACTTTGTTCAGATGGTCACCTCCAGGTCCAAAAGGCTCCAGATAACCTGCACAACCCACAGAAATCCATGCTAATACCGGTTATCTTCAGTCTCTAGATGGAGCCGCTTGGCGTTCTTCCTGTAGATAACAGCATCATAATTCACCATGCTGATGATATATAACTCTACTTAAAAGTCAGACATCCAACACCTCAGGCACTGTCTGAACATCATCCCGATGTGGATTTTCAGCACCTACATGAAGCTCAACACAACCAAGGCAGAATTCCTGTTATTTGCCAAGAGCAACAAAAGCAAAAAGTGAAAAATTGGCTCTTGACGGCTTCAAACCCCAACTTTCGATGTACACCAGCCTCACTTTTGATGGACATATTGCCAAAAACACAAAGACAGCCTGGAACCAGCTGTCTCTTCTAAAAAAAAAGTACAACACTTTCTTCCAGAAAGCATCTTGAGAACTGCTGTTCAAACCCTTGTATCCTCGCATCTGGATAGTGGTAACATCCTGCTCCATAACACGCCACAGACTGCACACTGCAACTCTTAAAGGCATCCTAAATGCCACAGCACATCCTGAAGAAATATGATTACATCACCCCAACCGGAACTCCATTGGCCTCATTGCCGGCCCACATATCTTCGAAACCTGCTGCATTATTTCCAAAGTCATCACATCAAGCACCCGTCCTTATGTTGAAGACAAGCTCACCATCTCTAGTGGTTCTGGTACAACTGTAGCCAAGACACCATCAGATTGCAGACAAAGATGGTAAAAAAAAAACAAGGCAGCAGGCATTTCCCATCTATATACCTAGCTACAGCAATGCAGCAGCCATCAGGACTTTCCTTACATGGCTCCAATTTAGGAAAGAGTTGAAGACGCGCCTCTTTAAAGAAGAGAACATCGCAGTACATTAACAGTCCAGAACCAGTTATCACTCTATCACTCGTTCACTTTATGCTCGTCTTTGATCGCGGAACAGTGCTCCTCTGGCATTTGGTTAGATTTGTACTATAGAAAGGCTGCATACATGCATACACACACACATGGTTGTTGTATGTTTCAACGCAGCCAGGTGTGATACTTATGACAATAAACAGCATTTCGTTTACAATTGTCTTGAAAATTTCCTAACTGCACTGCACTCATTTTTTTGCCTGTGGAAACCCGGAACTCACAGAAAACTCAGACATATCTGCTACTGCCTTGCTCAGGAGGCCCAGAGGAACAAAGTTCGGGGTCAAGCATTGGCAGTGATATATGTTCCAGCGCGAGGGAGACTGGAGGGTGTTACTGTGTTTTGTGAAAAAACAAAATGTTCATTTGACAAATGCTCTGTGCTAATGGCCAGTCTGGACAAAGTAGATTGAGCTTGCACCAATAAACTCCTTCTGTCATGTAAAATTAAAAAACATATAGTTTTCATATTTTCCCTACAGTCTTGAGTTTGGTATCTGCCATCAAATGAACAGTGCCCTATTAAAAGTGATTGTGCCACAATTTTGCGATCTGCTCTAATAGCACATAATTGAATGTGCAGACTACATTCCCTTGGAAAATGCACACTTATTTAGTATTGGCCGACCCCTGACATTCAGGGGGGCATTTCCTTTGTCAGCATTCTGTAGATTTGAGAAATGCAATGAAATATCCAGTAAATTTAATACAAACATGAAATAACTCCCCATTATTTATTGTATCTAGAGGCTGCAATGAGATGAGGCTGCATGATTTGCACCAATCCATAGCCCTGAATGTGCTGAAAAAAACCTATAGTTAGTATGAGTGCTCAAAGGGTCAGACAAAGAGGCACAGGTTTTTAAACACCCTAATGCCAATTGTTTGAAAACAAAACGTTCTGGCACAGAGGTGCACGATCACCCCGGCAGTAAAAAGGTTAAGTATAGTAAACATTTACTTGCCTTTATATGTTTATGGCCAGAATATTTTTGAACGTTGATGTTAATATCATTATCCTGGTAGTATACCTTGAGAACCACTTCTAGTCCTTGGATACCGGTGGACAGCAGGCCAGCCTCAGATCTTTCCCCGGGAAACACAGAAAGCAGATTTATTCTCCCTTTTTCCAAGTCCAGTCGTGTTCTGACTCCTGCATCAGGGTCTCCAGATATAGTGATACCTTTAGCAGTGGTTCATGGAGGACTCCCAGCCTTTATTCACCCTTCTGACCCCTTCTATATCTTCATAAGTCTTCCCAAATGCAGTACAGCAATCCTAAAAGAAAATATTTCAGGTGTTTTTTAAGGTGGGAGGTGTCTTCTTCCCTTAGTTGAAGCTCTCTCAGCCCTACTGAGGTGGGTCTGTTTGCATGCAATACCCCACCTGGTCTGGTTCCCTTTATACCCACTACCCAAGAGAAGCCACCCTTGTTGAGCCAAGCCGTCCATTAAAGTAGGCCGACACATAACTCTCATTAGTGTAGGAAGAGCACCTTCACTGGACCTGCTGGTGACCGGTACCATCCCTTCCAATAAAATATCATTTACAGTGACAAATAGAGTTCCCAATTGTGCTTCATATTCCAGCAGCTTTGGTTTGTTTTTAAGAATTCTTCAATCGTTGTGACCTGTTTGATGACACTTTTACCATCAGCACATTGTATGGGCTTCTGTGGCAGATCACCTGAGGCCATTCC
Source organism: Triturus cristatus (assembly GCF_964204655.1). Taxonomy (NCBI): domain Eukaryota; kingdom Metazoa; phylum Chordata; class Amphibia; order Caudata; family Salamandridae; genus Triturus; species Triturus cristatus. The sequence goes on along the minus strand of NC_140580.1, from coordinate 842,914,710 downwards.
ATTGCTGGTTCTCATAACTTTCTGCCAGTTTCCTGAGCAGTGTGTTAGGACAGATGTTCCCAAGTGGGATAGGATTGATTGCGAGACTCCTGCGGGCATCTGCCCAGAGGTACCAGGGCTCTGATTTGACTCTACTTTGTATATTATTATTCAGTTTGAAATGTGATGTGGAAGAGGGAGTAGGGGGTTATGTTCTGGTTAATTCCTTCCTTATCAAAGTCCTGAATGTCCTCACAATCCCGCCTGTGCAGTTTATGTCTTTGGTCATTGTGATCCTGCTCACGTAGAAGTGACCTGTAGGGAATGTTATGTATTTGTGTCTTTAGAACAAAGATATCAGCGCTAAAAAAATGTAATTTAAGGGTCTGGAGGGCCAGATGTATGCCCAGTTCATTTTGCGACTCGCAAATTGCGATTTTTAGCAACTCGCAATTAGCGTTTCACAAAATGAAATGTACTATTGTGTCTCAGACACATTTAGCGGTTCCCAATGCGGTCGCATATGACCTAACTCATTAATATTCATGAGGTAGGTCACAATTTCTGACCTCTTGGGAATGGCTTGTAATCACAGGGACGGTGGCCTGCTGGGGTCAGCAGACCACCATGTCCATGATTGCTTTTTAAATTAAGCAATTTTTTTCTGAAATTCAGCCTGTTTCCTCTTCATTTTTTAAGAGTAGGCAGTGGTACATGTGACCACTGACTGCTCTTATAAAATGTTGGCCCCCGCATTCACAAAGGGGATCCCTTCCCGTTTGTGAACGGGCGACCACCTCCTTCACAGAGTCGGTAAAATATGAATGTTTTGCAACCGCATTCCAGTCGCAAAACATTCATACATGCCACTGCGACTTGCTGTTTGGAAGGGACGCCCTTGAAACATCCCCTTCCTAATAGCGACTCGCATGCCCTATTTTGCAAGTCAGTAATAGGTTACCAAAATCGCAAAATAGGGTTAGTACATTGCAAAAGCCGTTTTAGCAGTCGCAAACAGCTTGAGTCTCCTTCTCCACTAAAAACGGCCAGACATTTTGGCCCTAGAGCACTTGGATCTTTTTTTAACTCTTCTTGCCAATCGTACTGTAAGGGCTTTGCCCAGGAAGAGCAAGACTTTCAGTGGTAATCTGTGAATGGATGCTACCACAGGCAAAAATGGGACCTCTATTTATGAAGAATTTTAATGACTCTGTCTCTTTCAAAAGGAGAAAACTAAATGGCTGCTTGAGAGAGCATTAATTTTGTAACACTTTCTTGTTTTGTTTCCACAGCTAATAGGACCTATGGGGCTCAGGCGGCCGTGCCTCTGAGCCATGAAACACATGGTGGTGAGGATGTGGCCATCTTTGCCAAAGGTCCCATGGCACACCTTCTGCATGGCGTTCGTGAGCAGAACTACATCCCTCACGCAATGGCCTATGCCACCTGCATTGGTCAGAATTTGAACCACTGCAAACAAGAGGACCAATACAATAGGTCCATGCAGCCTACAGCTTCTGCATACTCCCTACTGTTACTCATCCTGTTATGGTGCTTGCTCTAAGTGAATAGGCTCCACCTTCTGATGCGAAACTTCAGCGGTGCTGTCTTGAGTGAAAACCTAGAGTTCGCGTTTAACAGTAGAATTAACCTTAGTTGTATATATTCAGGTTTTTTAAAAAGGTTTTTTAAAAATGTTTTTACTTATGTTGAAACCTACACAGGCTCTCTGAATCATTATTTCTTCAATTACTTCCCTTAGCGAGGACAGTACCAATGTAAATTCCTCCTCCAGAGAGGATGGAAACAAGGCTTTCCCAAAACAGCAAGTAAATGTTCCCAGAGTACCACTGGCACTGGTATTCGAACTTGTTCTGTAGGTGAATGCTAAATACAGTGCCTTGAAATTCTAGTGGACATTTTTCTTAAACCCTATTCACGAGTGGCCTGATGCAGATCTCTCATCAAAACTCATTGGGGCATATCATCAAGGGCATTATGGCCACTTTAGCTGCACTTTTTGCCGCTAAAGCGGCGATAAGTTTAACGCTCTATCAACAAGGCAGCGCTAACGTGCATTAGCGCATGTTAGCTGCCGAATTGCCAACGCCTGGCATCTCAGCGATAAACATCGCTAATGAAATGCAAAGTAGGCGTGGCTGGGAAAACTACATGGGAAATTATCGCTAAGGCAGCTTCGCCATATCAGCAAAGAGCCAGCCTTAGCGATAATAATCATCGCATTAACTATGCCTTAACGCAGGAATTTAACGTCTGGTAAATTCCTGACTAAGGCATACCTAACATGGGAGGTGGATTATGGTGATACGATCACAGGGTCGTATCACCAAGGCTATCGCCGTTTTGAGTGCAACATCGCTGGTTTTCCAGCGATGTTGACCCATTCCCTGGATATCGCTGGAATATTATCGCCCTGGAGTAACGCGTTGTTAATAACGCGCTAACCGGGCGATAAATTCCAGCGATAGATGGCGATAAATATAAAAGCGCTAAGCGCTCTTTGCAATATATATCGCCGTCTGTTGCTGATATGACCCATTGTCTGTCTTAACAAATACCATGCATGGATTGTTGTTTTAAAATTCTTCAGCAGGTATTTGCTACCAGTGCTAATCATATTACATTTTAATGTCACATACAGTTTTGAATCCAGGTAAAATTAGATAATCTTAACTGTTTTTAATCTCCTTCTTCTAGAGAATAGTGGGGCATATTATCAAGGAAAAGCGATAAATATCGCTTTTCCCGCTTTGCGCGATTCTGTTTAATGCCGCGTATCGCCGGATTTAATAGCCAAGATATCGCATTATTATCAACGCATATCTCCACGGCGATTAAATCCAGCAATAGCGGCTTGAAACAGTATTGCGCAAAGCGGGAAATGCGATATTTATCGCGTTTCCTTGATAATGTGGCCCATTGCCTCAGCCGTACAATCCACCTGCCATTAAAAGTATGGCTAGGTCAGTTTCTGACCAGGCGTTACAAACCTGTGATAACCACGGTTAGTGCGGTTTATTTAATTGCATAGCGGGTTTGCACGAGGCTTGATAATCTTGCGCTGCAGTGTCAGTGCGGCTTTCCATTGAGCAATGGAAAGGAAAGCCTACTTTGCATGTCATTAGCGATATTCATCGCTGACATGCAAAGTGGCGTTTAAAGGGCTGCTTAAACAAGGAAACACGCGTTAGCGTGCCCTTGTTGATACTGCAATAGAATTATCGCCGCTTTTCGGCCAGAAACGGCCACTAAAGCGGCGATAATTCTCTTGATAATATGCCCCAGTGTATCCACGTTTGTTGGCCAACCAATAAACTCTTATTTTACTGTTTCCGTAAAAAGACAAACAAGCAATCTATCTAATTTTACCTAATGCTTTGCACCATCTCACAAATTAGAACAGCGCAACAAAATCTGTTTGTTCAGTTCCTAACAACACAAATCCGCAAACACAGAACATAATGGCTCTGACTTGTTTATGTTCAGCTCCAGCACATTTTTTGTGACAGTGAACTGACTATGTATTGCCTCTGCCACTGAAAAGTATGTTTTTTGAAGATAGATTGAATATGAACAAATGTCTTTGTCATTGTACTGGGGTTGGATTATCCTCGTTATTGAGTCAGACACCTGTACACTACCAAAAAATGATGCATTTTATTGGCCTCCAGCTGGTCGATATCTACCCAGGAAATTCAAAGCTAGCTCCTGAGACAAGGCTCATTACGGTATCAACCCATATATCACTACTCCTTTCTTTATAACAGAGGCTGTGAAGATCACAGAATTCAAAGAAAGAACTAGAATATTCACCTGTCTCACAGAACTTTCCTTCCCTGGGAGGCATGCTTCTTGAGAAGACAGTTTTAGAAAAGTTCACATTCCTAGAGAAGCTTCAATATGCACATGAAAATGTTTCTTATTGCTATTGCTACAAGTACCTGAAATAAATGAATCCCCAAAACCATTCCTTTCCGTGTTAGCATTTTTTATGTATATATATATATATATATATGTATACATATATATATATATATATAAAGTGTTGCAAGTGTGTGAAAACTGTGCTGTTTTTGATAGTTTTTCAGTTGGTTTTAAAATAGTACCCTCATTGTTTTGCCTGATTTACAATGATAATTATTTTGAAATATGCTTCTATTATCTTTGAATGTAGCAGTTTATAAGTTGTACAGAAAGAAACAGAGACAGTTTATAGACAAACAATCTATATTTTAAATTTGTTATCATTTCCTTGTATTTAAGTCGCAATAAAAAAGATTATGTGTAAACCAGTGCCCATTCATTCAGTGAGATGCAACTAATGACAATCGAAAGTGGGATTGAGTTGAGAAGAAAATATAAATACACAAACAGAAACTACTTCAGGCCTCTAACTACCCACCAAAGCACAAATCTAATAATTTTAATTATCAGTTCTGTCTGTAAATAGCTACTCACATCTCTAGGAAACCCCTCCTTTATACATTTAAATGAAAGATTACAAAAACGTTGATGTCTATCAAAATGTTGCTATGGGCAAACTGTACTAACATTGGAGACAGCGATTTCCAAACTGCAATTTTCTGTGAATCACAATTAGGGTATCATTATTCCTAATGTATGAAACTTTTTTTTTAAATTAGTGATTCCTAGTGGGTTGCAAATTGACCTACCTCATGAATATTAATGAGGTAGGTTGCAGTTTGCAACCCATTAGGAATGATAGCCCTCAATAGGATGGTGTCCTGCGAGGTTCAGCAGACCACCATGTGTGATTGCTTTTAAATAAAGACATTTTTTTTTTCTTTTTTGTATGCAGCCCTCTTTCCTTAAAAGAAAACGGGATGCGTTAAAAAAAGTAACATTTTACTTTCATGTTTCAAGAGTAGGCAGTGGTCCATGACCTGCTCTTAAATAATATTGTATTTTAACCCTCTCAGAGGGGAAGTGGTCCCTGGGGACCCCTGCACATTTATGCATGGGTTATCCCCAGTTTTAAATTGGTGGTAAAATGTCACTGTTTTGCGATCAGAATTCATTTGCAAAACATTAATACTTACAACTGTGATTCGGTATTTGGAAGGGATGCCCTAAACATTCACCTTCCAAATACCACATCGTAAACACAAATTGTGATTCTGTAGAATCACAGTTTGATGTTTGTACAGAACAAAAAGCCTTTTTGAAGTTGTAAATGGCTAATTCTGCAAATTGGGACGTTTGCGGCCTCCAAAATGCTTCGTACATCTGGCCCCAAGAAACAGGGAAGATAGCCAGCCTGAGAAAAGCACTTGTGGACTGGAGGTCCTGGGCTTTTGTAGGAATATCTCTCTTAAACTATTTTTAGCCCCTTTGAAATATATTATGCTGCTTCAAATGCCTACAAACCCATACCTCCCCTCACAATGTTTTACCCAACTGCGTTCATATCTTCATTAACACTTCAATATTCATTTACTTCAGTCTGCTCTATGGGAAAAGCTTTACACTCAAAAGCTCCTTTTCCAACAAAATGGAGTTTAGGGGAGTCTCAAACTGTCTTCAATGCAGAACGTTAGCACTTTGGCTGTTCATTAGAGCTCTCTGTTGATGTCTCTGTTGATGCTACAGTAGGACATGTGGGAGTCAACGGTCAGACTGTTGTTGGTGTTGGAATTACATGTTTCACTCAGCATGCCAGACCTTTTTTTCTGACATCAATAAGAAATATACTTAAGAATTATAGAAAATGTTTCCTAGTTTTAGCTTTCTAGAGCTCTAACTATAACTTCTACTACAAAATGACGCCCTTCACTTTTGTCTGTTTACTGCAGTCTCCTTGTACTGACCACACTGGAAGTCAAATCATGTACATGCAAAAATCGTTTAGCTGAAGTTCAATAGCCCAAGCAAGAAAACGTACTGCAATGTCCCTCACCCTGTGTACCAGACACCACTCCAGACTTGCCTTCCTTCAGCCTCACACACCGCTCAACTGTAACACATTCCAACCATAGCATTCTTCAGTTCCACACAGTCTATTGTAACAAATTTCAACCTTGGCATTCTTTAGTTCTGCACAGTCCACCTTAACACATTCCAACCATAGCATTCTTCAGTTCCACACAGTCCAATGTAACTCATTGCAACCATGTCATTCTTCAGTTCCACACAGTTCACCATAACCCATTTTAACCATAACATTATTCATATCTGCACAGCCTATTATAAAACATCCCAAGCATAGTATTCTTCAGTTCCACACAGTCCACCTTAACACATTCCAACCATAGCATTCTTCAGTTCCACACAATCCATTGTAACACATGCCAACCATGGCGTTCTTCAGTCCCACACAGTTCACCATAACATATTCCAACCATAGCATTCTTCAGTTCCACACAATCCACTGTAACACATTCCAACCATAGCATTCTTCAGTCCCACACAGTTCACTATAACATATTCCAACCATAGCCAAATTACTTTATTCGATATAAAATATCATAAAAGTACACCAAGTATGGTTCAACATAAAAAATCAACATTATTCATCATATAGCAATATAAAATAGTATACAAGAGAATATGTACATATAAGACCATAAAAACAGTACCCAATGTGCACACAAAATATACATAAACTCTGAGGGCCTAGCTATTGCAGGACATTAACATTTTAGTACGTATTAGCCAAGCACACCCCAAATATTTAGCTACCACGCAAACCGTAGCAAGTGAAGAAACATCGGTTGGAATAAAGCGTAATGCCACCCTGTAGTCTGCAAAACCCATATTTCTACAGATTGGTCTGAGCCACTTTCTCCTTACCACCCTATAAGCCGGGCACGCGAAGAGGAAGTGGGGGATGGATTCTAGGGGGGCAGAGCAACCAGGACATTTGGTAGATGTTGCTCTCGGACTTTTCCAGCCTGCTACGAAAGTGTTGAGCGGGAGCGGGCCAAACCTGAGTCTCATAAAGAGCGTTCTATCTCGTGGGTATTGAATAAAATCGAGATACTGATCAATTTTGGCCTTGAGCTTGTGCTCCAGGAACTGATCTGTAAGAGACCCACGGTTGGTATTTCGGGCTTCCACTCCCCACACCCAATCCCAATATGCTTTTCTTATGATTTGCTTTGCAGGTGGGGTCTGACTAACCCATGCCTCCCCAAATCCAATTTCTGTGACCAGCTGTTTTAATTTGCAGATCCATTTGATCTTGTTACCTGTATTTAAATGAATAATCTCATTCAAGGCAATGGCATAGTTGGCCAATTTGGGGGTTTGTCTCAAACGGACCCAAAAAAGCAGCGGGCGCAATCTAGCTTTATCCTTAATGGAACGCTTACCCATGTCTTTCCGGAGGGGTGTCAAGGGGGTAGAGAGTGGAAGAGAAACCAAACTTCTTACAAAGTTGTTCTCAGATTTCTCCAGATCGCTAATATTCTCAAACCCCCAAAGCTCAGCCCCATATAATGCTGAGGGTAGTGCTTTCCCATCATAGACTGTAAGGGCCGGAGTGACAAATCTACTAAAAGAGAGGCGCTGTTCTCGTAGAACAGCCCCCGTCACCCTCTTGTGATTAAAAAGCATTTTGGCTAAGTGGCTATTCCATTTCATCATGTTGTTGATCCGAATACCCAAATAGTCAAAGGAGTCAAAAATATCTAATAATGTGCCATTCAGTGTGATGTCATTCCTGAAGCGTGTAGATGGAGATAATACCATTAGTTTAGTTTTAGTAGTGTTGATCACTAAACCCCGTGCAACACAAAACTGGCTGAACCTGTCAAGCAACCTTTGCAGGCCACTTGGGGTTTTTGAGATCAAAAGGGTTTCGTCAGCAAAGAGGAGGGTAGGGGATTTTTCTCCTGCCAGGGACGGGGCATCAGATGGACCCTCTTTCAAATGGTCAACCACCCCATTTATAAATAGGGAAAACAAAGTTGGAGCCAACACACAACCCTGGCGTACTCCCCTATTGACTGCGACCCTTTCTGTCAGCTGGCCTTGATTTCCCCACCTAATTCTTGCATAATTCCCCTCATGGAGGCGCTTAATGATATCGAGTAGCATAGGGGGAAATCCCAAATCAGACAGCACCCGCCATAAATTAGCACGAGGGACCAGGTCAAACGCGGTCTTAAGATCAATAAAGGCCAGATATAAACTGCCTTTCCCAATGACCACTGTTTTCCAGTAGGTCATGTAAAACCGGAAGACCTGGTCCATCGTGCCCACCCCCTGTCTAAAGCCCGCCTGAAAGTGCGAGAGCACATTGCCCTTGTCCATCCATGACCTCACCCTCATAAGGAGGACCCTACCAACCACCTTTTGGATTACATCAATTAAACTTATCGGCCTGTAGTTGGCAGGATCCTCCCTATTCCCCTTTTTATGTATAGCTACCACTTCGGCACCTTTCCAAGAGTCCGGGACGGGGTGGCCTCTGGCGACAAGATTCAATATAGGCAGAATAAAATCAGCCCATAATTTAGGTTCTTGAAAGAGAAGATCGCCGGGGATAGTGTCAGGGCCCGCCGCTCTTCCCGAGGCTAACCCTTCAATGGCAAGGAGAACCTCACTGTGCTCGAAAAGGTCAACTGGGCTAACCACCTCAAGAGGCTCAACTGGTGGAAAAACCGTCAGAAGTGAAGACGGCTCTTCAACATTTGGAGATAGAGGGCCGTCGCCCTCATTGTACAGAGCAGAAAAGTGTGTGTGCCACTGCAGTTCCGTAATGTGATTAGGTATCAAATCGCCCTTCTGGCTACCTTTGTGGAAAAGACTCTAAAACAAGGTAGCGTCCTTCAAAGAGGAAGCAGCTTTAAGGTCCTGCCAATGCGCTTCTTCCCAGATTCGCTTGGCTTGATCGATTGCCCTGTAATATTCTTTTCTGGCCAGTCTGACAAGGGAAATATCATTACTTTGGAGGGCTACAGTCAGCATACGTCTCTTTTCTCTACATGTATTGGAGTACCACGGATTGGAAGGCCTAGGAATCTTTTTGGAGGCAGGGTAATCCGATGTAGAAAAAAACATTCCCAACTTTTCGATGGTTTTTTTATCAAAAGATGGGAGTGGAGAGCTCTGAGTTCCCACAGGGGTCACTCCAAGCAAATCGGCCTCGAAAGCCTTCAGTTCTATAAGGTCTCTAATTTTGCGCAGTTTGTCTTCCTCAAGTGAGACCCTGTGTCATTTAAGGCGTCGTTTGCAATTAGAGGGCACTACTTCTTTTGTTGCCAATCTCAGTTCATTGTGGGGCCTGACAGTTGTCCAATTATTGTTTAAGAGCATGCATAACGGATTATGATCACTATCTTGTGATGGTAAGATTTCCATATCGGCCAAATCATTCCAGAGCCGTATGTCCAATAGGATATAATCGATTCTTGATGGACAACTGGCCCTGTTGTATGTATTGGCCCCAAACTTATCAGAATGTGTCCTACCATTTACTGCTCTTAAATTGTGCTCCACTGTTAGAGCACTCATTTGTATGGCCCGTTGTGTCCACTTCTTAATTGGGGCTAAACTAAGATGGGGTATTGCGAATTTATTATCCTGTACACCAGTGCCCAAAATATCCTCGGCACAAAGGGGTTCGTAGGTACAGTTAAAATCTCCTGCCACAATGACAACTGAATTGGGGTTAATACTGGACAGCTCGCTCTCTAGGGCTGCTATGGTGGAGGAAACTTGTGCCCCGGGAGACCCTCTGGCATATACGTTGAATATTTCCAGATTTCGACCGTTTTTGGGGCCTTTCACTGTCAGGTGTAAGATATCCTTTGTGGGGGTTGTTTGCATGTAGGTTGACCAATTCAGAGTGATATTTAACCAGATATGAAGCCCCCCTGCTGGTCGACCTTTCCCTGAGTTTAAAGCTGGAAGAAAGTAGGTGGTGAACCCAGACTTAAAGAGGGGAACCGTGCTCCAGGTCTCCTGGAACAGACAGATATCTTGCTTGTCTATAAAGTTGTTCCACTCTGGTAGTAGCAGTTTTTTCTGCAACCCAGCAATGTTCCAGGAAAGAAAGCGAATGGTCACTGGAGCACTGTCATTAGTATGAATACTTCTGGCGCTAGTGTGCCTAATATGGTTATCCAATGGTTTCCCCCACGCCCCTGACCCAACCCCCCTAATATTAGAACAGGAGGGATAGACAGCTCTTCCCACATCATTAAGTCTAATATCCGATGCTGGCGGGAGTGTAGTAACCAGTCAATCAACTGTACTCAGCCCGGACTCAATCCCTTCTCCTTCAGATGACCACAATGGGGAAAAGCGGAACTGTATTTTTGAGTGCTCTGGGGGGGTAGTACGATGTTCAAGTGCCACCAGATTATCTGCGATTTCATCGTTAAATAACTGTAGCTCTATACAGTCTGTCTGCGATCCCTCCTTTTTAATCCTCTTAACTTTAGCCAGGTCCTCCCGTATTACAGACCTACAGCCTCTCACGTGTCTTATCCAATGGATTACTTTGTTATGGAGAGATTCCTGGGTTTCGAGTCTGGGGTTGCTCAGGGGTTTTGGAACCTTGGTCATAAAAATTGTAGAGATTGGATTCCTCTTATATAGGCTATACCTATTTGGCCCTAAACATGTTTGATCAATCGGCCCTTCTCTAGTCAGTGCAGTTCTATCGCGTTTAGCTCTTGAGTGGAACTGTTCTAATGTCTTACCTCCAATGTTCTTACCCAGATCAAACTCAAAATGTAGAATAGGATTACTAAGGGGAAGAGAGCCATAGTTAGGGGGTTGGTCCTTGGGACACCTGGCCTGACACTAGCCCACACCCATTTTCCCCAGAACACTCCCCCCCCCCCCCCTAGCTATGCTCTTCCTTGCAGGTAGGGGGGGTAGGGTGGCTGGGCCGGGGTGCCTGTGTCCAAGCACATCGACCTTTTCCCTCAACGTGGCCAATTCCCTTTCAAGAAGTTCCACTCTCTGTTGGAGAGCAGCAATATGGGAGCAACACAGACTGCAATGTACTGAATTAACAGTGGGCTCAGCCACACCTGCTTGATTCGGGATAGAGTTTCGACTATCTACGGGGCTAGGGTTTAAAGCTGCAAATCTATTTGAACAAGGTATTTGGTCCAACGGACCTTCGTGAACATTTCCCTTATTGATGGCTCCCAAAGAATCACTTGGGCCTAAGTTTTCTTGTGGAGAGGAGGGCCCAGGAATACCCTCTGGTGGATTGTGTACTGGCAAAGTTGGTAATTTTATTAATGATTTCCTAGTAAACATAGCGGGAACAGCTCTTTCATATGGTTGGGCCAATACTAACACTTCCTCAAGATCAATTGATCTCGCAGCTGCCATTGAGTTATTACTCTCACCCAGAATATCTTCGCATTCGTTCACAATGCCTTCAATCCTGGTGAGAACACAATTATTGGCCGCGTGGGAGACTTTCTTGATCTTTTTCCCTCTTTTAGTTGGCAATGGACCCCCTCCCTCCGTTAATTTCCTCTTCCCCATTGGGAGAACTTATCTCAACAATCTGATGATACACAGACACTGATATCAAATTAGGTGACTAGCTAATGGTGTCAGTCTTGGTATAACGAACAGTACCTTGGGTCAATTGCTCAGAGTTCCAGTGGAAAAGGGGAGGCCCAGCCTGGCCTCCTCCGGGCGATGACGGGCGCAGACGGGCCCACCCTTGGCCCAGGCTTCGCCCGGGCTTTGCCCGGGCACGCCCGTGCGCGTCCCGCGCTGCGGGAGGGCTGCTGGGTATTTATTGGGCCGGGCGCTGCAGTGACGCAATTGACCAGTGCCACCCGGAGCCTGCTGGGCAATGTAGTCTGCTGATGTCCGTTTCCCTCACGGCAAGACCCGGTGGCCGGTGAACAAGCTGGCTGTTCCCCTCACGGCATAGCAAATTAGGGTCTGTGGTAGGGAGGAACTGAAGTGAACTGAGCCGTTCCCCTCACGGCTGAAGCAGGCAAATACAATGTGCATCCCGCGCTGCGGGAGTGCTGCTGGGTATTTATTGGGCCGGGCGCTGCAGTGACTCAATTGACCAGCGCCACCCGGAGCCTGCTGGGCAATGTAGTCTGCTGATGTCCGTTTCCCTCACGGCAAGACCCGGTGGCCGGTGAACAAGCTGGCCGTTCCCCTCACGGCGTAGCAAATTAGGGTCTGTGGTAGGGAGGAACTGAAGCGAACTGAGCCGTTCCCCTCACGGCTGAAGCAGGCAAATACAATGAGCGTCCAACCATAGCATTCTTCAGTTCCACACAATCCACTGTAACACATTCCAACCATAGCATTCTTCAGTTCCGCACAATCCACTGTAACACATTCCAACCATAGCATTCTTCAGATCCGCACAGTCCACTGTAACACGTTCCAACCACAGTATTCTAACGTTTACACATTCCAGTTCTGCAACTAGTCCAACCAGGATAAGGTGGGAACTACACTTCATACAAAAATGTCCTCTAAGAAGAAATCCAAGAAATCAAAATGCTATAATCCTCCCCTGGCAGAATCCACCATCTTCTTGCTTCCCTTTTCTGCCTCACACTCCAGTTGTCTTTCACATTGATTTAAGGTTTGACACATTCTGGACAAGTATCCCTTGACTTCTATCGATTATATCAGGTAGACCCCCTGGAAGCGTTGATTAGTTGCTTCATTTTTATTATTGCATATAGTTTCTTATTCTCATTTATATCTTGGTGTTCCAAACCCACTTCCATTTGTGAGTTGTAATACAAAAAAAATCACATTTGATTAATAGTCGCTCTCTTTGCATTGTATTTCTGGTCTGGTATCTTCCGCATTGAATTGTAAAAAAAGGAGGCCCACTGATGTAGATTGGTATCCATCACCTATAACCTTTGGGTAGAAATATGTATACTTCGCCATGCATCTGTCATCTTATTTGTAATGTGCAAAATGTAACTGCTTTTTGACCAGTCAGAAAATTGACTCAATCGCGGGAAAGCTAAGCCCTAGTAAACCAATGAGCTCAAATAGAGGCCTGCTGAAAAATGCTAGATTCCACACATTAACACATCTAGATCCTATATTTTATTTAAATATTAATAAATATATTGCAGTCTCTGGGGAGCATACAAATAATAAAAGGAAGGGGCACTCTGTCGTCTTATGTAGAAATTTTAAACTTTTTTTTGTTGCCAACATTTTGAAAAGCTCAGGTTTTTCATCCTACCTACGTTTCAAAGATTCTCAGTTTACCTTACCCTGAATAAAGGGGCTAGTTTACGGAGGACAGACCCTGACGTTTAAAGCTCTTGAGTCTAAAAAGCCCTCAACTTTCTCGTGTTATTATTTTTTGCAATTCACAAAGTGCCGTACTTTGAAATGTCTCGAAAATGGTCTTATGAAATGCGTATTTTATACAAATTTGCTAAAGTTAGATCATTGTTAATACATATGTCATAATAAGTCATTGTAGAATAGACAGGGCAAATCAATAAAAATACACACATGGCGTGGGTTGTGTAAAAGAAGTTTTAAAGTCAGTGTCACCATCTGGGACAACACTCAACTCCAGTTCACTTGCCATATCAACTTTCAAGAATGCATGCTGATCAGATGTAAGGATATGCACCAAGTCCATCAACACACACACAGACATGCATGAACATCTTGCTCAGTACAACAGTGTCCACGGGTACCTTCCCACAGAGCATAAGAAAGTCATTCTGTTCCCAGGAAAACCTCGCACTGACAGTGGCACCAACAACTGCAGTGTGTGAATCTTATCATGGACGTCATTTCAGGGTCGCCAGGAGTCGCCGTTGAGACCCAGTAGCGGTCCGTGGAGGGAGTTCGGTGGGGCAGTGAGGCGGGGCGGGGGAGGGGCAGGGTGGGGAAATGTAAACACCGGAATATGGATGAACGGAGGTAAGTACATATTTAAATAAATAAAACGAATTTCGTTGCGCGCGCTGCCTCGCATTTTGCGATGTAGCGCGCGCAAAGGAATTCGTTTTATTTATTTAAATGTGTACTTACGTCCGTTCATCCATTTTCCGGTGTTTACATTTCCCAACCCTGCCCCTCCCCCGCCCCGCCTCACTGCCCCACCGAACTCCCTCCACGGACTGCTACTGTTGAGACCCCTAACTTGCCCCTTGCGACCCCTGTCACTGCCTCTGCGATTCAAGGCCTCAGAGGTGTCAAAATCAGTGCCAGGAATACAAAGTCAGTTGTCCTTATGGACGTCAGTTCCGGCTCCACTTTTCCTGTTTTCTGTCCATTTTTATTACACTAATAGTGAACAATATTTTACTTTTCACTATTACTGTAATACAAAATAGATCACAATTAGCTGCACTATGACCCTCCCTGGCAGCTAAGGTAAGTGTAAGATGCTTTTAAATTTATGTTGTGTGCGTGCTTTCCGGTGAGAGTGTGTTTAAGTGAGAGCGAGTGTGTGAATGTGTGTGGACGTGCAAGCATGCAAATGTGAGTGAAAATAAAGCTTAAACAGCATGTGATGTCACTTTCGTTACCCCTGGCATTTTTGTGAATTGACGTTCGTGAATGTTATGATTGTATGTATGTATATAAAATAAATAAGGATGCACAGAATATGTGTATTCTGTGCATATGTACGTAAGGTAAGTAGTAACACTTTGTTGACACTACTTAGCCTAGTGCAAATGAGGTATACCAGTGAAAGTGGTCTTTCCTGGTGAAGCTAGGAAACAGTCTTAACAATGAGGTTTTTACCTCGTTGTGCCTTTACCACACATTTTTTAGCACACATATTTTTACTGCGAATATGCATTTACAACACATGCCAATACCACGCATTTAAGGTAAGTTGGGTGGTGTGGGGGTCTCCCCCCACAAATACATAGTTTTTAAATCTAAAAACGTGTGGTTTTTGCATGCGCTGTAAATGAATATTCGCGGTAAAAACATGTGTACTAAAAAATGTGTGGCAAAGGCACACGATGTATTTACATGCGGTGTACCGTAGCACAATCGTGAAGCTCTACAATTTTACACACCAACTATTCATTGGAAGTTCTGGGTGGGGTTATGATTTTGTCATGAGAAGAGATAGTTTGTCTTGTTTGAATACTGGGACCCACCCTGAAACTCCTTCAAGGAAATTTAAAACAGTTTTGCAATACAAGTTTGTCACGTTAGGCACTCCTAAGTTAAAGATGCAATTTCGTGGAGTAATAGCCTGTAATCATGTATGGGGTAAATGCAATCAATATCACTTTCACAGGGTGTGTAGGGGAAGAGAAGATCTTCTCTGGAGAAATATTTTGGGGTATCTGATGTTTTTTTTTTTTCCCAATCTCATGATTGTGCATTTGCTCCCCTAGTCTATCTTATGCATGGCATATGCTATGCCACTTTTCATCCACTGTCATAGTTTTAAGAGCGTTTTTGTGAATACTATCTACCTACATTTCAAACTTAAAACATTCTTATTAAAGTATTTTATTTTCATTTGAAATGCATTCACATACTCATTAAAATAAACATGAGTTACACAGCAGGCTCACACATTCTATTATCTGTCCATGTGGGCTGCACAACTCTGGCAAACAGATCAAAGATACAACTTTATTGTTGTCTTGAGAGAGTCAAAGGAGAAAAGAACCAGAGACACCCATGTTAATGAATCATTATTATCTCTTTGCGGTGAAGTGAGGACACCTAACTGGGATTGTCTAAGTACATGTGACACAACTGCCGGGCCTCTGCCTAGTATCTGGGAACTTCCTTTCATATGTCTAATAAACTGAAGCCATACCCTGGTAAATGTGTGCATTTTTTGTGAACTATAGCAGACAGCTTCTCCATTCCCAAAATAGCCCACACCTTGTCCCATCACATATTGATAGCCTGGGACATAAGATGTTTCCACATCTGGGCCACCAAGGAGATCAGTTTTCCTAAAGGTGTTCTCTCCTGGGTCCCCCAGTAACAAGACTCATGGTTGGAGGGCCACAACTGCCCCATTATAGCTGTTATATGGGACAGGACCTCACACCAGAATATTTTGATATGTCCGCTGGACCACCAAACGTGGAAAAGTGTTTCTCTCTCCACACAACCCTTCCAACATAAAGCCGAGCTCTCAAAAATCGCCTGTTTTCTAAGAGGTTGGAGGTACCATTGTGCCATGATTTTATAAGCCTTTTCCTGAACAGAGATGAATCACTCTCCTCCTGATTGTGGTCCACGAGTCCTCCGTGATTTCCTGCCCTGGATCTTTCTCCCAATTCAGAATATATTTGTGTTTTGGTCTTGGTTTGTGACTTTTAATGTTTTAAAAAAAAATATGTGATGTTCTTTCTCTTCCTCAAAAACAGGTGGGCATGTTTACAAGGGCATTGCTCCAGCAGAGTGCCACCTTTTGTGAAGCTCCGGTGGCGCTGTGCCCTGCTCCATATTTACAAGGCAGCGCTAAGCTATTTCATGTGACTTAATGCCGCCACCTTGTAAATATAGTCCTCCTTGAGGCAGTTTTCGGCGGCAAAGGGGCGTGCAATAGGTGTTGCCGCTGGCATTCCTACACAACACACATTGCTTTTAAACACTGCTGGATCTGTAAATCTGAGGCAGCGCCAAAAACGTATGCCTCCCCAAGGGAGGCGTAAGTGTGGTACGAGGAGAAATACATTTATTTCTCCTCGTTTTTTGCTCTTTCTATGTGAGCTGCAGAAGCAAAACACCATTGATGATTGTTTTTGCGCAGCAAGGTATCCCTTCCTGCACAACAACAATCCTTCCTGCATTGCAGGCACCCTTGAACCATGGTGCAAGTGTGCCTGCGCTAGAGCTAGACTGCTTTTTTTGCCCAGGCGCAGGGGTGAGTCCAGGAATGTGATGTATTGTTGTAAATATCACGTTGCGCCATTTTCTTGTAAATCTGCCCCAGGGTCTCTAACTGTGTATGTTCTTTAGGGAGTTTTTCTTTAAGGCCACTGTTAGACATCCAGGCTCTCATTTACAAGAGGCCTGTGCTGCCGGATAATTACTTTTTATGATGATTCGGTGGCGCAGGCCTCTCAAGCACCGCCGCGGCCCGTGCAGGTAAGAGCCGTGGGGCCGGGTGGGGGGATTTCGAGTGACGACGAGGGAAAATTAAATAAATAATTAATTTTCCCTCGTGGTCGTCTCTCGAAATCGCCCCTCTCGGCCCCCCTGGCCCTCTGCTCTTACCTGCAGCGGCCGTGGCTGCTCAAGCATATCTATGCGGCGATGCATGGCCTCATGGAAATGGAGTAAAGCAAGGCATCGCTTTATGCTGCCTTGCCTTACTCTGCTTCAAGGAGGTTTCCCGTAAACCTTGCTGTGGGTGTCTCACTCGACACCCATAGAATTTGACACTGGCCCAGATTTACAACATCACGTAAACCTGGGGCAGCGTCAAAAACGTACGCTTCCCCAGAGCAGATGTAACAAGGAGAAATGTTTGCATTTTTCCTCGTTTTTTTCTCTTTCCCCAAGTGCTGCATTCTGCGGCACACATAGAACGAGGGAAGAACCTCTTGTGCTTGGTTTTGTGTAGGAAGGTGCCCCTTCCTGCACAAAAACAATCATCCCAACAACACAGACATTCTTGCACACTAGTGCAAGGGTGCCTCCGTTGGCGCTCGGCTGCAAATTGTGTTTCGGCGCTATCTGAAAGGACAGGAAGGCACGATATCTTGTAAATATGGTGCATTTCTGCCCTTTTGAATTGGTTTAGGGCAGCGCAGCATAATACCTTTCAGCGCTGCCCCACTTTAATTCTTTGTAAATAAGACCCCCAGTGCTGTAGGTGAGCGAATCAAAAGCCTTTGGTTCCAGATGAGTCAAAACGATCTCATGACCTCACTAGAGAGTAGCTCTCCATCTTCAAAGTGCTCACCTAAAATTGTTGGGACTTCCGAGTTATATGTACGCACATTGGGGTTTGCCTTACCTGGTGGGAAGCCTGGGTTAGGTATAACAGGTGTCACTCGAAATGGGTAAGCTGAGGAACCCTTGTATCGGGTCACCTTCTGTCAATACTCAAGGAGCATAAATGTGGAATGAAGCAGGGTATATACCCTCGGCCGAGCTCTGGGGGGAAAACCACAGCAAGAGCTGGAGTAGGCGGAGGGGGTAGTTTTTAAGGGTTGTGGGTTTGTTTTTAGGACTCAGGGTTGGCGGTAGTTTTTAGGACTCAGGGGGTGTTCGGGGTTGTTTTCAGGGCTCGGAGGGTCAGCTAGTTTTTGGGCTCAGGAAGTTCGGGTAGATTTCAGAGCTCGGGGGGTCAGTTAGTTTTTAGGACTCAGAGCAGGGGGGCTGGGGTGTGACCTTTACCAAACATTCCTTTACCAGCCATGGCTTTACCATGAAATTGCATGCTAGAGGCATGTGTAGTAAAGGCATGCGTGGTAATGGAATGTGTTGCTCAGCCAAATTCGTTGTTCGTGCAGCGTTGTGGAGGCATGCGTGGTTTAGCCATGGGCGCCTCTGTCATGCAACCCTAGAATACTCTTGGTCAACCAGTATCCAAGTTTTCCTATCTGGTTTATAATTCCAGTTGACGGCTGGGCAGATTTTAATTGCCTGAATATATGTGTATATCTCTGGGAAGCCCAAACCTCTGTCCACCATAGGGTGGGTTAGAGTAGTTTTGGTGATTCTTGTGTTTTTTGCCACTTCCGTACAACTTTTACCATTGTGTTTTGGAATGTGACTCAGAGTTGAGGCTTGAAATCGTAGAGGGAGGTTCTGAGCGACATATAGAAGGTGGGGAATAAAAATCTTTAAGCTGACAATTTTATCCATTCAGGAAATCTCAAGTTTTCCCCAGTGATACACATCTTTGAAAAGTGACTGGAGGAGGGGAGAATTGCTGCAATTCTATAGATCTTTAGCTTTAGGTGGTAGATATACACCCAGATATTTTATTGAAATTTCGTGGTAGGAGAAGTTGATTTCACCCATCTTTTTGTACTATTCTGAGTTTCTGCTACTTCCATGCCGTGAGACTTGGTGTACTTGACTTTGAACGCTGAGATTTCTGTGAACTACTCTAGTTCATTTTGGAGATCATGTAAGTGATGTTTCTGGCTCAACAACAAAGCACAACGTGCAGTCTGCAAATACGGCCAGTTTATGTTCAACCTCCTCCATCTTGATGCCCTTAATATCTGGCTTTTGTGTGATTTCCTGGATAAGCGGCTCCTCCCAAAAGGGACAGCCTGCCTTGTTCCTCTGGATATAGGAATGGACCATGAAAGCTCTCCCTGTATTTTAATTTTGGTGGAGGGAATGCCACAGAGCTTGCAGATGAATGTTTTCATCTTCTCTCCCATAGATTTTTCTCTAGGACCTTGAAGAGAAATGACCAGTCAGCCCAGCCAAATTCCTTCTCAGGACTGTCGCAGCATTTTGTTTCTAAGTCACCTCAATTATATTGGGATCTAGCCTCTTATTGTCCCCCTCTTCCCTTTCCCTTAGAAGGCCAGATGATTGTTAAGAGGATACTAATAGTGGCCAAATTATGTGGAGTCTACCAACGAGGATGAAGGCAAACAACTTCACATCCCAGTGTAGGAGTGAGAACAGTAGCATCACCCACATCCTGCAGGGTTTTGTCTGGTCTGAACAGTAATGTTAGATGGGAGTCTGTGACTGCTAGTGATTTTCAAAGGGGATTGAATACCCTTCTCAGGGGTTTCCTCCAGTATGTTTGCCTATGTATTGTAAAAAGAGGCAGGGATGCCGTCTGGGCCTTGAGCTTTATGACTGGGCATTTCTTTAATTGCCTCTCCCACCTCTTCTAGAGAGATTTCCTCCACCAGTTCCTCAGAGTCGGGAAGTATTTTCAGAAGGATAAACACCATGATTTTGGGTGGGGCTAGTGGCTGGTACTTAAAGATTGCAGAATAGTGCATTTAGATAATATCAAATTTTTCTTAATTAGTGGTATGTGTGTTACCTTCCCCATCCTCAATTTCTTCAATATGATTTAAGTGTTTGAATTGTTTCAGTTTGCATGCTAATAATCTCTCAGCTTTATCTCTCTTCTTGCAATAGTTTGTTTGATATAGAGGACTTTTGGGTCACCTCTTTCAGCTTCCCACAAATGTGATGCATCACTATTGTCACTTTTTACGAACTACCTTATTTGTGGCATTGTTCGGCCTGAAGAAGCTGTGATTCTAGTTCCTCTTTTTTGCATTTGACGAGGCGCTCGAAAGCAGCTGAGTGGGATATTAGTTCACTTCATTTGCTGCATCCCATCTGATGGATTTCCCACTGTTGATTGTTTCAAAATACTGCTCAATTACTTTGTCGATATCTTTGGGAGTCAAAAAGCTATCTCATTTAGTAGCCATGTGCGTGAGGGTGGTTTTTGGGGTCGGAGATTGTCGGCTAGAAGATATTTTGTGGCAATCCCCCGTGTAGGTTAGTTGTTATTTCTCTATGTGCCCCCACTGGTTGGACACACTCTAAGGTGTCTGTCTTAAGAGTGGGGAATGTCCCGACCTCTGCAGTGTACCTGTTAACCCCTTCGCTGCTGCGGACATTCCGCTGCAGTGCTGGGGGGGGCAGGGGGGCAGCGCGGTGGGCCTGTGCTCATGACGGAGCCGCTCCGTCATGAGCCACAGTTGAGCTGTGCTCATGACGGAACGGTTCCGTCATGACTCCGCCCATTTGCGTTGTCGCCCCGCACAGGCGGGGAAACAGCGCCGCGCAGGCGGAGCGGCCGCCAACAGGATTGTCATGACGGAACCGTTCCGTCATGAGCACACGGCAACCGTGGCTCATGACGGAACGGTTCCGTCATGAGCGGGGAAGGGGTTAATAAAAAAATACATAAATAAATAAAACCAGAATCTTCACTTGTGTGAGTCCCCCAACATTGGAAGGCATCTCTACGCCAACAATAACATGTCAGATGACAATAAATGTTCAGATCACTAGCCAAAGCGTGGGACTAGATCAACAGGATAGGGGAGCCTCTGCCCGCCAATCATGTTAACTGTCCTGATATTGATACTTTGTTCAGTGGTCTATATATTTCTCCTGGTATCCCAGGGCAAAGGTAATCCACGTGACAGTGTCATTGTTGGGTGTCAATGTTCATCAGAGGATGGGAAATGGCCTTATCTTTCCTGCAGGCGACAGAGACCCCACATTTCTCTTTTGTGTTCTGGGGAATCTCCGGGGAAGCAATTCATTCCCATCTTTCCCCCATGGAGACAGATCAGTCTCTGTTTCTGGTGTCTATGGCTTGGCCATGCCCAACAGAACCCACGCGTTTTTCACACATCTTTTACAATGAAGCATTTGCCTTTGATTGACAAGTGCACACATAGAGGGTAGCCCCATCAATAAGATTTGTTTCTTGAGATTGGCGGTAGGATATTATCTCTTTGAATTCCCTTTGTCTGGCCAGAATAAGAACAGAGACATCCTGGAAGAATGTGATTGTGACACCTTTAAAGGTTATTGGTTCTTATTTATGCCATCTGTATAGGGTCTTCTCTTTTTCTCAAACGTTGTGGACATGTGTCAGTAGTACATCAGGAATTAGGCTCCATCACGAACATCCTCCTCCAAGGATTCAACAGAGTATGGGCAATGGAGGTTAGTCATCTGACCTCTGGCCCAATTTTAGAGTGGGTGAACTGATAGTTTTTTGTGTCTGTCCCAGCAGCGACAGATATCTTACAATTAGGATGGCAATGGGTCCCAATAAACTTACTATCTTGCTTTCGCCAGTCTGTTTTGGGATTTTGGCTAGCCAAACATGACATTCCTAACAATAATTGTAATTGTGACAACTAATGGTATAGCATATAAGACTAACTCATCCATGAAATGTATTGATTTTTGAAACGTTTAAGCTCCAGGGAAAAGGTTGCCATTTGTTAAAACCCAAAGTGAATGGAATTCTGGATACCCTCAGTACAAAGAGGGCTCTGGTCCATCTCTAGGAGTCTAGAGCATTTCCCTTTATTTTTCCAGGTTTCGTAGGACAGAAACAGGTGCAGTATCATGATTGACTTCCCACAATAATAATGTATATTAAATGTACATTTACTTTTCTCTCTTATCTAGGTAGAGGGTTGCACTTATGCTACCTAGCTGCAAAGGTTTTGGTTCATCCATGGGTGAGTATTCGTGTTCTCATTTATAGAGGAATTGGGGCTCAAGAATCCTCCTCTTCTGTCCTATTCTTGCTTTTTGTTCTGATCTAGTTGTAGAACAAAGTTGAATAAGTCAGCTTTATTGTTAGGGGAAGCCATATATTGACTTAGGATAGCCCTCAGTGTTCCCCAATGGGCCCACAGAAATGAGAAATCTGTTGGTCATGGCTACATGCATGTGGGAGGCAATGAGCGCTATACAGGACAGATCCTTTTGTCCGTGTTTAATTTCAATGAATTCATTGCACATCCTCCATTTGGCAGAGAAGTTATCAAACATGGAGCTAAATTCTCAGAGGAAGTCACTGAGCCCAAAAACCTGGCCCTCAGCCCTTAAAAATACCCCACCCCCGCCCAAAATCTAAATTTGAAAAACAAAACTACTAACCAAGCCGCTGTTCCTTTCATTGTTGTCCATTGGAAGTCTCCAACACCTCCCGCCTACGGTCCACTTGCTCCAAAGCTAGGCTGCTAACTCCTTCAACACGCATATACTTTTACCACCTTTACAATGGAAATCAATAGGCGTGGTTAGGCACATGCCTGCTGAAACCAAATGCGTGGTTAAGGCAAGCATTGTTCAGCTTGTATTGTAACCGCACGAGTGGTTTAGCCCGCGTTGTTAATGCTGTTTCCCACCACAACAATAACAACAGAAGTTGACTGCCACTGAATACGGTGAAGATATTATCACGCATTATTTTGGGTATCACAGTGAACAAAAACACTTAACATGAATAAGATATAAAGATAACACAACAAGATTGTGTGTGTGAAATGGTTTATATTTCTAAATGAAACTCACTGCCTTGAGGCTTTGTGATATGATTGCAGTGCTGTGTCTATGATGATGAAAAGCATATATAATCAAAATGGTGAGTCAGACATGGTGCACATCACTCACAGTAGTTTCTGCAACAGACACTGCAAAGATCTCTGTAAATAGTTTAATTTTTATTTTTGGGTGCAGGAACCCTGAAAGGTCCTGCCAGTTTAGCCATGTGGGCTGACCTCACCCTGCTCTCCATGGGAAGCCCTGTGATGAGGGAGGGTTTAATGCGGTGGATGGTGCAGTGGAGGGAAGAGAACTCTCCTGTCCTGCGTACTGCCGCGTTTGCCACAGGGTAGCCTCCTGCATGTCAAGAACATTGCTCAAGGTTTCCATTGTTTTTATTTCTAATGGATTTTCCATTGTTTTTTTATTTCTAATGGATGAATTTCCATTTATCGTTTATGGACTCAGGCCAGTATTGATGGTTAGGGGTCATTCAGAGCACATGTGTGAGTGGTACAAGTGCCTTTATAATTTTCTGTGTTGCAAAGATGACTGCTCAGACTGACGCAGGCTGTTCACCTGCCCTTTTAAAAGATTCCATATCACAGGGAAAGCAGGCACGCATTCCATCTGTCTGCTGGAGGTCCTCAGAGCAGTGTTCTGTGCCTTTTTCATATTGGGCATGTGCTTGGTCAGTTCTTGCTGCAGTGGACATTGCGCTTTGGTCTTCATCCTGCGATGTAACAGCTATTTTGCCCTCTTTCTCTCTCTGTCAGTTCTGGTAGTCTCCAGATATTCTGGTCCACACCTGTTCCCGCTCCATCCATAGATTCCTCCTCCTTGGCTTGCACCTCCATGGATGGAAGTGTCAATTAAATGATATCCTCTGGGTGGATGTGGGTCTCCAGCTCTTCTGATATCTGAATCGGAAGTACATGGGTTTCTGCCAAAGAGAGTGCTTGGACCAACAGTTTCAGTTATGGGACCAGCAGCAACAACATCACAACATGCATGGATATGTTGGTTGTAGCCATGGTGGTTGGCATGGTTGAGGTGGTGTCTGTAAACAGCTGGGTGATGGATTGGGCTGCACTCATGGTGCCACTCACCAGGGGCAGTGGATGGTTTGACTTGACAGGGGTGATGTCAGAAAGAGCTTAATCTGTCTTGGTGGGTGTTGTGTTGTTGGCCAACTCTTGGTTGGTTTAGGTGTGGATGACTTCTTGCGTCCACTGATAAGGCTACTCTTGGCTAGTGTACAAGTGGGGATGGCCTTTTTGGTGGCATTTGTCAGCCACTCTTGGCTAGTGTTGCAGCCTTTTTCTCTGCATTTGAGGGCCACAGATGGTTGTTTTAGCTTTGGCAGCTCTGCCAATGGAGTGTGATATACTTTTGTCTCTGGTGCCATGTTCCTGCTACTCACCTGCAAAACAAGGATGTCATCATGAATGCCATGCTTAGGCAGCTGTTGGCAAGAGCACAGACCTTTTACTCCACCGGGCATTTCCCAGGAGGCTGGAGCCCTTGGAAGCCGGTTTTGAAAACTCAGGGCCCATGCCCCTCCTTGCACTTCTTCCAATTTCCCCTGCTCCCCAAGGTTAATTCCAGCAGACACATGGAGGCATCAAGAGAGAGAGTTAGAGAGAAAGAGAGAGAGAGAGCGGGTATGAGGCGTAAGGCAGAAAGAAAGTAATCAGAGAGGGAGAAGAGAGAGTGAGTATGGATGGATTGGAAGAGAAAGTGTGAGGAGATGAGGGGAGTGGGGCTGGTCACGGCATATTTGCAAGAGCTGCTTTTGATTCACCAGTCCGGCCCTGGCCATGGGTGTTTCTGGTTTCATGCACGTGGACAGACACCGTAGTGGCTCCTCCAGAGGGGGTGCCAGGGCGCCAACCCTCCACCTCACTCTTTAGTTATTTGCTTCAGCTTTTATAGCTTTTACATGAAAACAAATGATCTCAGATAGTTTGTTTGCATATAAAAGCCTTCATCTCCATTTGGCAGTAGAGGACGGCTCCACTGTCTGTACTGCACATGTGTTAGGCAGGGTTCATTATAGCCCAGCCTCACACATTCATAATATAAATCTGACATGCTGCCCTAGTGTCACGCAGTACAGCATATCAGATAATGGAACTTCAGGGCTTGTCATTCATGCGCCCTTTTAACCTATGAGAAGGTGGAGTAGAGAAAAGAAGTTTACCTTTAACCCTATCCCAGCTTCTGATTGGGTAGAAGCTCTTGTATGTGGCTTTGAGGTGCTGCTTGTCGGAGTTACACTATTCCGAAAATGTGGCCCTGCTCAAACAGCGTGCCAGCTCATGAAGAAGAGGCCTGTAACAGGTAGGGCTTCGTTTAGCAGTTTCACATTGAATGAGTGTATGTGTCCATGTCTATTTGTTTGCATGCCAGGGGCTGAAAGAAGTTGGTTACTGATTTACAAAGGTGAAGTGCTCCACTTGGAAACTCCTCGCCTTTGGAATTGGGGGGAAGTCTCAGGGAGAGTAACCAGTGGTGCAGGAAATGACTGCCTGCTTTCCCTGACTGTTTTCTAGAAGGGAAATGTTTTTTGTTTTTTTTTAAGAAGCACTGATTCCTTTAAGGATCACAGGCTACTTTTTTTTTTTAAAAAAAGCAATTTTGGCCATAGTGCCGGATCTGCAAAACCACCCTTTTCAGTCCCCTTTAATTTTTCTTTAAAAATGCATTAACTTCTTTTTGTGGTCCTACCTGTGGCAAAAGGGAATGCCCAGAGTATACTTGGCGTAATGCAGTGATTAATTTGACTCAGTGGTTTCGGTGCTCGGCACCGCCACTTGATGGTCAATAGCGGCACTTATTACAGTCTGCCACATGGTGGCGATGTTTATCTAATTTAGAGATTAGCACAACTACAGTCGTTTATCGAAACATGACTAATAACTGCCACCCACGCCATTCTTATAGTTTGGGTACCTGGACTTGTAGCAGTGTGATGGTAAGTAGTTGTGTTTGTAATGTTATTGGCAGTGCTGGCAGTGCTAGCAGGGACAATGTGAGGTGCAAGCTGCACTGGCCTCCTGATGAGAGCCCTGGCACTTATGTTTTTACAAATTAAGCGCTGACTAAATGTTGCAAGTCTCCTTTTGATGGAGATTTGGAGATGGTATACTTTACTTGACCCTGCCTCCATGACTGAACGATGGGTGCTGGGGGATAAATTTCCACGGCACTTTCTTTACAAAGGGCTTCTTCCAAGTGGGATGGTCCCATGACCTTGGTAGTACTCAGTGTGGAAGGACATACCGACTCCCCCGAAATAGTTTGGGAAACTTACTCAAGAGACTCCACTGTAGGTGGGAATGCAGCTCTTTCTGATGTATGCTTTCTCGGAGATCGAAGGATGGGATGGGATAGGTTTGGGATATCCACACTCAGGTCTATGGTGACTCAACACCACATGAAATCCTTTAACGATGTAATCTCGTGAGCTCAGGTGCATCCTCTCTCCTTACCTGCTGAGGCCACGGTAACAGTTTGCCTCACTGAAGGCAAGACTGACCTCTTCGATGCCATCCAGGGCATGACACGTTCCGTACCCTCAGACAAGCCTGAGAAACAGACCATTCCTTAATTTGTAATAAGAATTACTGCGAGGGCCCTTGTCAGGAGGCCACTGGAGCTTGCACGTCTTATTGCCCCTGCCAGTGCTGCCAATGACAGTACCAAATGCAAAAAGAATAATTGATTGGCAGAATGCTAAACAATGTCATACATTCACCACAGTACAGAGATCTGGGCCTAAATCCATCATTAATTTGATCCCCATGCCATTCCAGTTTGAACCCAGCCATATGCAAATCAGTCTTGACCCTGCGCCCAATTGGAACAATCCAGCCTGAACTCCCTGGACTCGAAACAAGCCTCCTAGGACCAGTTTCTGGGTTTCATCCCTCAACAGCAAGGATAGCTTGACTCCAATGGCATGGGGAGCACGGGAGCCATGTCTGGGCATACCTGTCTCACTCGGGATTACAAATGCAAAAAGAACAATTGATGGAAAGAACACAGAACAATGTCATACATTCACCCCAGTATAGAGACCTGGGCATAAATCCATCATTTATTTTTTGCTCCCCATGCTATTCCATTTTGAACCCAGCCATATGCAAATCAGTCTTGCCACTGCGTCCAATGGAAACAGTCCAGCCCGAACTGCCAGGCCAGGTCCTACCTGGACTGGAAACAAGCATCCTAGGACCGGTTTTTGGTTCCACCCCTCATCAGCCAGGAAAGCTTGACTCCAGTGGCATGGGGAGCACGGGACCCACGTCTGGGCATACCTGTCCCACTCTGGGTGACAAATGCAAAAAGAACACTTGATGGACAGAATGCAGAACAATATCATACATTCACCCCAGTATAGAGATCTGGGTCTAAATCAATAATTTTTTTGTTTTTGTGTCTGAAAAGTTTTAGCGCTCCGTCCATCACCTCCTTGTGTTTGCTGTGTTCACCCTAAGTTGGCAGGGAATTCCTAGACGTGAGTCTCTTGCTCACTTTGCCACTGGATTCAAGCTAGCTTGGCTGATGAGGGGTGTTACCACGAAACCGGTCCCAGGATGCTTGTTTCCGGTCCAGGGAAGACTTGGCTTGGCAGTTCGGGCTGGACTGTTCCCATGAGGCACAGGGTCAAGACTGATTTGCATATAGCTGGGTCTGAACTAGGGTGGCAAAGTGAGCTGAAGAACGATGATGAATTCAACTCAGATCTGTGACTGGGGGTGAGTGTCTGAAAAGTTTCAGCGCTCCGTCCATCATCTCCTTGTGTTTACTTTGTTCACCCTTAGTTGGCAGGGTATGCCCTGTTCCCATAAGGCACAGGGTCAAGACTGATTTGCATATAGCTGGGTCTGAACTGGGGTGGCAAAGTGAGCTAAAGAACGAAGATGGATTCAATCCAGATCTGTAACTGGGAGTGAGTGTGTGAAAGGTTTCAGCGCTCCGTCCATCATCTCCTTGTGTTTACCAATGACAGTACCAGCACAACTACTAACCATCACACTCTTACAAGTATGACAATTCAGAATATTGCAGGCCCGAAAGATATTTTAACTGGTTCATACTGCCACTGGGGTTTTTTTCTTCTCAGGCGCCGAGAGATCCCCTTGGGGATGATTCGTCGTGCCATATAAATGACTAAATAAATAAATAAATAAAAATAAATAAATATAAGAATGACATGGGTGGCAGGTATTAATCATTCTTATTGTATATTGTATTAATAAACAACTGTAGTTGTATCTTATCTCTAAATTAGTCATACAGTGTCAGCATGTGGCGGACTGTCATAAGTGCTGGTGCAGACAATGAAGTGCTGGTGCCGGTGCCGAGCATCGAAAACCACCGGCTCAAATTAAGCACTGAACCAGACCCTGGACCCTTGGAGGACACAGACTGGCAAGACTCATGGCACCCTGCATTAGGCATGAGTGATTATTTGGTAGAATTATGCTTCCTAAATATTGTTTAAACAAGTGATAAACCTAATTTCAATAGACTTCTAGCTATTCACCAATACTAATATATGTTTGTAATGATCTTGCAAGCTTAAACTTTTTATGCGCTCTCTACTAGGATTAAACTTGCCTTGGGGCTCATAATCAATTGGTATGCTAACTTCTTAGAATCATGACTCTAAGCATAAAATATCTCTTGCACATTCCAAAACTGCAAAGGCCTGGTAAAAGTTAACAGTTGCCTTGTTTGCGGTGAAGTACTGGGTTTTTAAAACCCAGCGGTGCAGGGGAACACACCCTAAGACTTCGAGTTCTTCCTGTTTCAGACCCACAGAAACACAGAGTCTTCTAGGTGAAGTCAAAGATCTTGTTTATTGGCTGCAGACCAATTACAGGTATCCGAGAAGTACAACACAATGTATGTTCTCAGGAGACTGCTTAAACTTACAGAAACTGCCTTCTCCTTATATACAAAATATCATGCTTCAGGCACACATTCCTTGTTTTACGATATGGTCATTCATATGTATTCATTACAAACAAAAAGGCAGAGTCATGATGACCATCCCACATTCCAGTTAAGCCAGCCCACAATTATTTACCCAGCGAGGCTCAGATCCCACATCAGATATAAGCAGACCCCAATAAACACGGTCACCTCCTGTTTGTGAAACAAGCCATAAAGCAGGAAGAGTCAGGTGTGAAAGAGATTAGCCGGAGGCTTGTGTGGGATGAAAAGGCTTTATGGTGTGTCAAACCCTGATGCTAATCACAGGTGGCCGTAGGACGGGGAGCTCGTGGGACCGGACTGACCTGGGGCGGTGGAACCAAATCGCATAGGTCACAGAGAAGTCAATAGAAGGCACATGTGTTCTGAAGGCCTGTACTTGTCCTTAATGTGTAGCCTATGTGAGGGCAACCATAAGATGGCCACCGCTCCAAGATGGAACCCATGAAGTCAATGTGTAATATCAATACACAGTGCATTTATTGATAAAGCGTTATGCAAAGCATTTGTACATACTGCATTGGCCATTCGCGGTTCGCTGATGCCGGAATAGGCAGGGTAGGGCCCTGTCTCCTACGCGGTCCTAAATTAGAAAGTACCACAGACCCTCCTTTTGCCCTTACATAGGCAATAACTATATTCATATTACTCCGAGTCCAGGTCTATATTCATGAAGTCATGGAGATGTTGCTGTAGCATCATCCTATTACTTAGCTCGTCCCTCGATACAGGTTTCCTTACACATAATGTAGCACAGAGGCCACATATCACGGGAGCACACTGTATACACAGACAGAACAGGAAAAGAATGGCTAAGATCATTCCAATGACCATCAGAATCTTCCAACCCCAGGCAGATATCAGTTCCCAGAACCACCCCATCAGTGACCAATCTCCTTTATCCACGTGAATAGATTCAGATATTTTATGCAGTTTGGAGATGGCTTGATAAACTGTTGGAGCGTTATCTGGTATGAAAATGCAACAGCTAGATTGGATGACCTTACATACCCCACCGCGGTCTGCAAGTATGACGTCTAGAACCATACGGTTCTGCAAAGTCATGAGGCGATCCGCTTGGAGCTCGGCTGTCAAATTACCAAGGGCACCAGCCGTTACATTAACAGTGGATTCAACCACACGAGTCAGTTGTCTCAGGTTCCTACTATTGACCATCGGTCCCCAAAACGGCAGGAAACTCAAAAAGAAGTCTCCCGCTTCCTGACCGGCAGTATCCTCCTGACTAATCACGCCTCTCACAACTCTGGTCTTGTGATAATCAGAGGCAGCAGTAAATGTTGGCGGTAGCAAGTTTGCAATATAACATGTGCCCGAGAAATCAGGGGGCAACCATGTATATGCTCGGTCATTGCAGACAAAATACGTACCCTTGGCAGCCAAAAACGCAGGGGAAAACTGTGATGGGAAAGTGTACGTTTCAGTACAGTCACTTTTCCCCAGTTGAGCTCTTGGATTCTAACCATTACCTTGTAAACAGAACCGACCCATGTGGGGTACGACCCAAATTGGGGATGAGATTTTTCGCTGCCTTTCACCCAGACTAATGCTATACCCCGTCGCGTTCCAACCTACATAAGCTCGCAATTCATCTTTGGGAATAGATGAGTATGCGTCGATATCTCTGCTCATATCGGCAACTCCTTTCATTAAGGCTTTATTGTTTGTGCTAGGTCTGATGGAACGCGGTTGTCGCGGGGAGTAGGCATCTAATGCAAAAAGAAACATGGTCTGGAATGCCCATGATGATCCATTATAGCTGAACGGCAGCACTAGATATGGGATACCCTTATTAATGGTATGTGACATTAAACCACACACCCAGCAATTGGTTGTATTTATAACTAGCTGGTGCTGGTGTAGGAGTTGAAGAAATGAGTTGTTTACGAACTCAGACCGTCTAGCTTGTTCGTGTTCAGGCAGAGGGTGGAAAGAGTGTAAGGAGACAGTAGGAGGAGGTATAGGCTGTTCAGTGGGTGCAAATGGTACTTGAGAGGAGAAGAATACATAACCTACGGTACACACCACCATGCTACATAGTATAAACAAACATAATAATACAAAACGTTTGATCTTCATTATTTTACATATTTTTGCTTTAAAGTTCATTTCCTCAGCGGGTCTCTCCATCTTGAAAAACTCCATCCTCTAATCGTGCCGCTCGCGGCGGGTGAGTATCTTCTGCTAAGGAGTACGCCTGTCTGTCCAGGGAACGCCCCAGACCAACCAGAACCGTTGACCTAACGTCTTCGGCCTGTACCCCAAAGTCTTGGCACCGTGACCCTGCGGCTGAACACGGATGGTGGTTCGAAAAACAAAAAATCAAAAAGTCCTTCAGATGGGAGAGCTATAATATCAAAAAATAGTAAGGGAAAGGAATTTGTATTTGTCCATAGGCCTTGGTCTCAAGTTATATCGGTTTCTGCCAGGTACTGTCTGGTCTTGAAACAAGAGTTCAGGCTCCGTGGTGTCCAAACGAATTGACGGTGGCACAGCTTCTTGCAAAATATCGTCACTTTCTTGTTCTGAAGTTGTGCCTCTTACGTGTGCATCACTAAATGGTACAACGCGAGGTACAGTGTCTGTTTCAGAATCAGCGATACCCTCCTGGACCCACTGGTCATATGGTAGAGGCAAAGGGATCCGTTTGCAGTGGGCGCCGTGTATCCAATTCTTTTTCCCTTTCACTCGAACCGCTGATCTTGTCGATAGAAGTACGAGGTGAGGGCCGATCCAACGGGGCTCATCGTTGTTCTTTCGCTGAAAGTTTTTCACGAGAACCCACGAGCCAGGGTCAATATGGTGTCCTGGAGCTTCAGAGGCCTGGGGGAGTGAATCGTGCACCTGTTGGTGTAAAACACGCAATTTAGCCGTCAATTCATACAGATAGTCAAGCAGTACTGGATGTTCGATTTCGCTGAATTTTGTCGGTCTTGGCACACCCCATACATTGGCCGGGCGGCCAAAAACCACTTCATATGGACTGAGTCCCACTCGTGAATGCACAGCGTCAGGCCATTTAAGACCGGAGCTCGCCTGGATTTTGGCCAGTTTGAGCTTCAGAGTGCCATTGTAGCACTCTACTAAACTAGCTGATTGGGGGTGATTTGCAGCGTGGAACTTCTGCCTAATGCCTAATCCCTCACACACATTCTTCATCACTCGACCCACAAATTCACTCCCATTATCACTCCACACCATTCTTGGCATTCCAAACCTAGGGAAAAATTCTTTCACAAGGGCTTTGGCTGTGGACAAAGCAGTGTTGTCTTTTAGGGGATATGCTTCTATCCATTTTGAAAAAGCGCAAACAACAACCAGTACATATTTCAAGTTGTTGCACCTTTCCATGTGGATAAAATTTAGCTGCAAAACCTCAAATGGATATGATGGAGGCGCAAAATGACCAGCTGGAGTTGGGGTTCCCCTACCAGGGTTGTATTTCAAACATACCATACAATTCTTGACCACATTCTCTGCACACTTGGGAATTCCAGCGTTCTGCCATACTGGAGCCAACAACTTACAGATTCCTTTCACACTGATATGTGCCATTCCATGTGCCATAGTAACCACTGGAAGCACATATGCATCAGGTAGCAACCATCGCCGATGTTCTGACAAATCAGCCCAACAACCATTCTCATCCAATTTACCCTTACTTTCTCTCCACTTGCTCAGCTCTTTCTCTGTGGCTTCAGCTTGAAGGGACATCACACTCTCTATCGTGTCTTCACATATTCCAACATCACCAACCCACCTTGCAGGGCCTGCAACATACATTCAAGTCTTCACATCTTTTGCTGTTTCTTTCGCGATTTCGTCAGCAAATGCATTACCACGACCAACATCATCAGTGACTTTCTTGTGCGCACTGCATTTCATGATTGCAACTTGTAACGGTAGGGTCAGTGACTCAAGGAGATCATTCACCAACTTGCCATTCTGAATTTTAGCTCCATGCACAGTCAGGAATCCACGTTCTTTCCATAATGGCCCAAAACTATGGGCCACGCCAAAGGCGTACTGACTGTCAGTATATATGTTCACTTTCATTCCTTCAGACAACACGCATGCTCTTGTAAGGGCTATTAATTCTGCTGCTTGAGCCGAATTATGTGGCACACGTGCAGTTTCAACAATCGTGTGCAAAGTCGTGATAGCATATGCAGCAGTCGTATCACCATTCGGAAGCTTGAAGCACGAACCATCCACCCATAAGGTACCATCACACTCAGTTAGGGGAGTATCTTTAAGATCTATTCTCCCTTTCGTCTCTTCTTCTGTTCTGAACAGACAATCATGCTGCTCAATCTCATCTATGTCTACTGGAATCGGCAATAATGTAGCTGGGTTCAACGTATTGCATCTCTTTATGTGTATATGGTTTGCCAACAGCGTCAATTCATATCCTGACAATCGAGCACTAGTTAAGTGCTGTGTCTTGGTCCTGTTTAACAATGTGTCCACAGCATGTGGAACCATAACCATCAATGTGTTATCCATTACCAATCCAGCAGACAGTCGAATAGACATAGCTGCTGCGGCTGTAGCTCTTAAACAACTTGGCAATGCCCTCGCTACCGGGTCCAAGGTTGACGAAAAATATGCGCATGGACGCGGTCTGTCTCCAAAAGACTGTGTTAACACTGATAATGCGCAACCGTCCTTTTCATGAACATACAATGTAAAAGGCTTGCTGTAGTCAGGGGTACCCAACACAGGAGCTGAACATAATGCGTTACGCAATTCCAAAAAACCTTTCTGACACTCTTCAGACCATGGGACAGGATTCGGTATGTTTTTACATGTTAATGCTAACAAAGGTTTTGCCAGCAAAGAAAAATTTGGTATCCAGTGCCTACAGTATGAAGTAATGCCCAAGAAAGCACGCACTTCTCTCTGTGTTCTTGGCACGCTCAATTGTGCAATGGCTTGAATTCTTTCTGGGGTCAGTTTCCTTCCCTCCTTCGATAAGAGATGACCTAAGTAGGTCACTTCTTGTCGACAATATTGCAGTTTGGAGAGAGACACTTTATGATGAGAGGCAGACAAATGGCGCAACAATGACAATGTAGCTTCTTTACAAATCTTTTCAGTATCCGCGGCGATTAGTAAATCGTCAACGTACTGAATAAGGATAGCGCCACTAGGTAAAACAAGTGCATCAAGCTGTGCTTTTAAAGCCTGACTGTATATTGATGGACTTTCACAGTAGCCCTGTGGAGCGCGTTTAAAGCGGAAGCTTCGACCTCCTAAACTGAAGCCAAAAATGTCCCTACTCTCCTCTGCAATTGGGATGCTAAAGAAAGCATTCTTTAAATCGATCACTGAGAACCATGCAGCGGAGGCTGGAATCATGGTTAACAAGGCAGTTATATCAGGGACAACTGGAAACTGTGGCACAACAATCTTATTTACCTCTCTAAGATCAATCACAAATCTGTAAACAGGTGGCTGTGAAGGGTCCGTACATTTTAAAACAAGTAAAACAGGACTATTGCAAACGTTGCCTCTTGTCTCTTCAATGACACCCTTTCTAATCAAATCGCTGACAATTGCTAACAACGCTTTCTGGCCTTCATTGGAGATCTTGTACTGGGGAATGCGTGGCAATCTGATATTGGCTTTTAAAGTGACCACATATGGCGGTATTTCCAAGAGACCCACATCATTGGGACCAGTAGCCCAAAGAACATCCGGAAGGGATGACAATTCAGATGGCAATGTATTCTTTGATAAGTGCATCGGGGAAATCACTTCCTTACCCAATGTAAGTTGTACTCCTGAGGGAGAACAATATAGCGTTGCATGCAATCTTTTTAACAAATCCAATCCTAACAGATTTTCACCACAACCTGTCGTTAGGATGAGGGGTGCTTTTAGCTCACAAGGTCCAACAGAAAGTGTCATAGGATTAGAAATCGGGTTCCTAACTGGGGCGCCAGAAAAACCTATTGAAACATTCATTTCGCCAGACAAAGGCGCGCCAGGGAGTTTTGAATGCATAATTGAACTCTTTGCAGCACCAGTGTCCAGCAGAAAGGGCTCTGTTACACCCGCTGTAGTCACTTTAACATAAGGTCCGCTCTGATCCACTGGCACTGAAACAACTCCCTCTCTCTGTCTATGGCTGTCCTAGTAACCATTACCTTCCACATTGTCGTCTTCTACATAAAAATCATTATTATAGTACTGAGCTGTATTGCCAGTTGCATTGGCTTGCTGATCAAAGCTATTTATCGTATTTTGAGGCGGAAGAGGACGTGCGTTCTGGGGAACATTTCCACGCCCTCTGCCTCTAGGAGCTTGCTGACCACCTCTACCTCTTGCGCCATACGCATTATTAGTACGCTGCAACAATTTAGGACAACTATACTTAAAATGACCTTCCTCTCTACAATATGAACATTGATTGGGACCTATAGGAATACGTGGTTGATAATACCCATTCATTTGCTGGTTATTCTGAAACTGTTGGGGTTGCTGATAGATACCTTGGGTTTGCCTATAATTATTCTGACCTCCACGTGGCAGATAAGCCTGCTGTAAAAGGACCTTCGTTTTCAGTTCTTTCGTTTTCTTGTCTGTTCTATCCTTCTCGTCTTTATCTCTATTTTTGTAATACTGTGCAGTAGCCAGTATTTGAGCTGAAGAGGAAACAGCCCAAGAACTCTCTGAATCTTTTAACTTCTTACACAACTCGGGAAGTAGATTCTGCACAAATTTATCCACAAATAACCGTTGGCCACCTTCAGTACTCAGGTCTTGACCACTGTGGTCGATAAACGTTTCTTCAAACCTTGTAAAGAAATCGGACACTGTCTCATCTTTCTTCTGCTTGCATGCGGATAGTTTATCCCAATTCACGCGCATCGCGGGCATTATAGTTTTCATGTAGGTAATAATTCTACCAGGGAGTTCTGCTACTAGGGGCTCAGGTTTTGCACCACCAACTTGTCTAGTGTCTGCGGCAACGATATTAGCCCATGTGTTACCCAACTCTGCAGCGTGATCTACATTACGAATGGATCCCCATAAAGGCTGTGGACCAACATTCCCGAACAACATATCTATGTCAGCTAGATTCATGACACACGATTCTGCAGTTTGTGATAACTCCTTATAATATCCTGTAGGGTTTTTACGGGGGTCAGGCAATGTCTGTTTAAGTGCTAACACTTCAGAACGCTTCCATGGGACATGTACCCAAACACGCTGGAAATGAGCTGGAACAGGTGGATTAACATTTGCATCAGCAGGTCTCCAAACTGGAGGAACCTCACGCATCGGATATTGGCGCGCTTTTAACTTTTTCCCCACAGGGAATTCCTGTTCGAACAATGATTGTTGACAATCGTCATTCCTGAAGGACAGTAAAGTCGCAACTGCTTTATCTACATCGGGACCCACAATTGTACCTGTTCCAAAATCAAATCGTACTCGACACAACTCCTGCGGGATTGTGTTTGAACCATGATCTTCCAATTCCTCACAGAGGCTTTCACACATTTTTTCAAACACATACCTTTGTTTCGGGGCATCCCATTGGTGAAAAACATTAACGACTGACTCCACATCATAGAGTGAAGAAAGGACAATCCACCTACGTGCCATATGGTCTAATACCTCTTTCTCTTCAGGATTAAGCAGCTGACTACGCAACTGCTTACGTTGTAAACCAGGGGTCATACTAGATGACCCAAAGAGAGGCGACATTAAACTAGTCACTACATTAGCTATTCGTTGTCGTGCAGAAGGAGAAGTTGAGGCGAAAACGGGGGGAAAGACAGAGGGAAAAAAAGCGGGTGCAGATACGGGTACCTGGGTAGTATAAGAAAGAGTGCCAGCGGAGGCAGCTGGTGTACTAGGCAAAGTCGCAGGAAGCGCGGGGGCAACAGGTAACAAAACTGGCGTCCCTTGAGAGGGCTGCACTGTAGGGATAGGAGCCAGCTGAGGAGGAGCTGGCGGCTGTGGGAAGGCTTGCGGCACATTAACTGGAGGCTGCACATTCACGAGCTGTGGAGGCGCTGTGGCATTTTGCGCATACGGGGGTGGCGAACTTAGCAAATGGGACATTAGGGAATCTTTCTCTTTCTCTTTTGTCTCATCTTGTGGTAGGGGTAACAAAACCGGGTAGCATTTATCGATCCCTAGTTTGCGCTGTCTATGTAACTGCTCATTCATTTGTTCCTCCTCATTATCTTTAAATTGCACAGCTGCTTGCATCATTGACATACCTTTCTCTCTCTTATTCCTTTTTGCTAGCTTTATTTCCTTCTGTTTGGCTTCCTTTCGCCATAGGCGGAAAGAATCAAACATCGCCGGCCGGGCTTTCTTTTTAAATAATTTAACTTCCAAATTATCTAAGATATCTGTATCGAAACTACCATTTTGGGGCCATTTTAAAACACCGTCCTTTCTGGTGTATCGGATCCATACTTCATTATATGCAATGGGGCCCACGCCATGTTTTACATAAAGCTCATAAGTTGGAGTTCCAATTGGAGGAACCGGACACGAATCCTCTAATTGGGAATCCCTTCTACAACCCAAACAAAACAATCTTCCAAATACACTAGAACCAGGCATCTTCGCTCACTAGTCTAGTTTCAAACTTCAAAGGAGTATCGAATACGATAATCTCGTGAATACACGAGTCCTCTGGCTTTGGCACTTGCAAGTTCCAAATCAAAGCGATCCTGAAGGATACCAAATTCCCGAAGGATACCAAACAAACTGGGAGACGCTCCACTTATACTTAACTGAATATCGATGATCGATGGCGTCACCAGAAGGCTCTCTCAATTGTTTCGCTCTACCAAATCGTCAAGGGTCCAAAACAGGGCGATTAATCAGGGCAGCAGTCCTTCGGAGCCGTCGGGACGTGGAGAACCTCGCAGAAAAGACTTTCGGACCACGTCGACATGCAGGGGTCGATGAAGTGGCGGCCTTCCTCCGGGATTTCCACACGAAGCTCCTCACGAACCTCTGGCTTGGACCGGTACCGCTGAAATCGCCCCGAGTTGGGCACCAACTGAAGTACTGGGTTTTTAAAACCCAGCGGTGCAGGGGAACACACCCTAAGACTTCGAGTTCTTCCTGTTTCAGACCCACAGAAACACAGAGTCTTCTAGGTGAAGTCAAAGATCTTGTTTATTGGCTGCAGACCAATTACAGATATCCGAGAAGTACAACACAATGTATGTTCTCAGGAGACTGCTTAAACTTACAGAAACGGCCTTCTCCTTATATACAAAATATCATGCTTCAGGCACACATTCCTTGTTTTACGATATGGTCATTCATATGTATTCATTACAAACAAAAAGGCAGAGTCATGATGACCATCCCACATTCCAGTTAAGCCAGCCCACAATTATTTACCCAGCGAGGCTCAGATCCCACATCAGATATCAGCAGACCCCAATAAACACGGGCACCTCCTGTTTGTGAAACAAGCCACAAAGCAGGAAGAGTCAGGTGTGAAAGAGATTAGCCGGAGGCTTGTGTGGGATGAAAAGGCTTTATGGTGTGTCAAACCCTGATGCTAATCACAGGTGGCCGTAGGACGGGGAGCTCGTGGGACCGGACTGACCTGGGGCGGTGGAACCAAATCGCATAGGTCACAGAGAAGTCAATAGAAGGCACATGTGTTCTGAAGGCCTGTACTTGTCCTTAATGTGTAGCCTATGTGAGGGCAACCATAAAATGGCCACCGCTCCAAGATGGAACCCACGAAGTCAATGTGTAATATCGATACACAGTGCATTTATCGATAAAGCGTTATGCAAAGCATTTGTACATACTGCATTGGCCATTCGCGGTTCGCTGATGCCGGAATAGATTGCTAGAGTCGTGTCGCAAGCATGACACAACTCCAGCAATGCATGTTAAGGCCTATCCTCATTGTGCCACTTTAAGCAGGCGTAAGGTTTTGACAGAGTGGCGTCCTAGGAGTGGCGCAGTGAAATCTTGTAGATTTCACGACATCACTTTTACGATGCTTTCCTGCGTGGGAACGCCCACCCTGCATACATTATACCTGACCCAGGTGTAATGTGACGCAGGGCGTTGCAACCTGATGCATCTCCTGAGATGCGTCAAGTTGTAAATGGGCCGCATTTTTACGCCACCGCTACATCACAAAAGGTGATGCAAAGGCAGCGCAAAAATGACTCAAGGGGCTTGTAAATCTGCCTCATGGTTTCTATGGTGCTAAATACCCCCTGACCACCATTTCTAAGGCTTTGATTGCGAACAAAGTGGTAAAAACAGCAAAGCACTTGCAATGTTTACATTCTAATTTAATGAGGAATTGGCACCATCTAAAATATTGCTAAATTTAACAAAGAAAACCCCTAAAGTCCACAGGCTCACTTAAATATGATTCCGCTGTATTCAAGTTTATTTTCGAGCAGAAATAATGACTCTCAGCTTCAACGTGATAACTTATTTCATCGTCTTGAAGTCAATATACTTCTTGCATTTCTGGTATGACTCTGCCAGAGTCGTGTTTCGCGAAATCCGTCGCCTTGTTTGCGTATTTGTTTATTCAGATTGTAATATTTGGTGAGGTTCGCTATTATCACTTTCGTGCACTAGAGGGCGGCAAATCGCAATAAAAAGCGAAGAAATTGCCTTTTAGCAGTACATTGAAGTGAGCTCGAGCAGGGAAATTGTTGTTCTGTCTGGAGACCAGAAATCAGTACATTTTGTCACCGACAGACATGGGGCATTCGCCCATGATGCTGTCAGCCGAAAAACCCACCTGAAACTTTGAAATTAGACCCTATTTAAGAATGTTATGGAAAGACAATACATAGAAGTAATGAACAATCATCGACAAGGGCAACAGTGTTGGCTTTTATCTAGCGAATGCGCAAAACATACATCACATTGTGCATGCACACACATATAGACATAGCAACAACCCTTAACGCGCACGTTTATCGAGATAAACACAACTACAGGCAGCCAGGCAACCATGCACAGAGGTCAACAGCCGTTCTAGCGCTTATTTTACAGACGTACCAATAGACGTCCAGGCATTCATGCACATGGGCTAACCGACAGACAGCCAACCACCTCTGGACACCGATTTACAGACATAAGTGACCAACACGCAGGCATCCATAGAAACAGACCACACCTCGAGGCAGCCATAAAAATAGACATTGTAAGAGTGTTGGTTGCCAGATAAGCACCGTGTTCTCAGTCCTGGAATTCCCTCTTATAAAATATATTTAGGGTCACCGTCCAATTGAAGCATACGGAGAAGTGAAACGTGATGTAAGACGTCCATCTATTGCTGTACCGACCCCCGCTGTCCTGCCCTACCTCTAAATGTTTTTACATTTGACAAAAGTCATACATTAGATGATAATAAAATTGCTAATGTAATTTATTTTCGTTTTCCTGTTTTAATAACAAATCCAATGTGCTTCTTAATATCACAAATGTCCAAGCAACTTTACACAATTTGAATTATTGTGCGTTATGGTTTTGTGGTAGACAGATATTAATGGTTATACACAGATATGAAGGAGATACTAGCTGCTGAGCCTCTCCGAAATTACTTATTTAAGTTTAGTAATGTCGTGAAATTCACAGAAGCTGTTACAGAAAATACCCGGCTCTGGGATGTATTCTCTGATTATATAACTTAACTTTTTACTAAAAACACCTATTAAAATAGCAGTAGTAACAATAATAATGTTTTGTATAGCACATATAAGTATTGTAAGTAACATATATTATAACTCAGCTTAACAGTACTTAATGTGAGGGCACATAAACAAACATGCATGCTCACACACACACCAGCTCATAATGGACAAACCAACATGCGGTCAATGTCAACACATATTCAGGCACACGTGGACGTCTGGGAATACAGACAAGGATGGACAGACTGAGGGATGGACAAAAAGATAACACATCTATAGGGATCTATGAACACAGGGACTAGCAAACCTTTGAACACCTTGCAGACAGAACAGTAGACATACAGACATCAATACATGCTGACAAACAGCAATACAGGTACCTACTCTCCGCAACTAGTAAACAAAGACGAACAAAGATGAGCATAGATACAAGCATCCATGTGCACAGATCAGGAGATGTACACCACACTAGAACACATACCATTCAACACAAGGGAACTCTTGTACACAACCCTAAGGGCATAAAAGCACCTTTGCACACAGATCAACACATGTATGTATGTATGTGGTATGTGTGAAGTGTGAACCTAGCCAAAAGCTAGGAGAGCACAGTTCAGGATCAAAGACAAACATGCAGTCAACAGGTGATAGGAGAGGTAGCTGGCTTCTGGGACCGGAAGTGTACTGTTACTACATTTTGTTGCAATGTTATTTAAAGAGGTACATCTTCAACTCTTTCCTAAATTGCAGAAGCAACAGACATGTATTTGACCACTGCACACTGGCCAAAATGTCCGCAAATACCTCTGCACACACACAAATAGGTATTCACTCACACAGACTAATAGTTACCATGGATACAGATGGACAGTGCCAGAGCTACCCATAGAATATATATATATATATATATATATATATATATATATATATATATATATACACACCACATAACATTTCACTACAGGCAATCAATACAACCAAACGTACAGCCAAAAACAACAAAATGGTGTGTGTGTAGCCATCTACCATCTACCAAGCTTTGCTTTTCTGCAATCTGCATGCAATAACTTTAGCTAGTTTAAAATTCAGCAAGACATGATACGTGGTGACTATAATGTTAATCATTTCACTTGTTTTCATTTTAGTATCTTTTAAAAAGAGAATACATGTCTGCTTTTTGACATTTTGCAATAGCAAAGATGAAACAAGTACACTTGCCACAATTGTAATTCTGTTACTCTGCTTTTGCGTCAAATGTTTTCTTTATAATCATTTTGCTGCAGACATAATAATGGCTGTAACAGATTTTAAAGAGATCTTTGTTAAATTTGTAACGGTCTGGACCTTCTATACTCTCCATGATTCCCAAAACACACAGATTATTGAGTCGTTGTGAGGAAATATGAATTTTGTGATCAGTTATGTCCCCTATCGTAGACCCCAACGGCTCCATGTGCATGCTATAAGTACATGTGTGTTCCCTCCTGCTCCAGTTTTGAAGACGCAAATATATGTGCGTCCACCGTCAACATGTCCTCTTTCAGATCCGCCATGAATGGGTCAGATATTCCATTCCTAAGTATGAAAGGCCACCGACTTTATGTGGTTCACTTTCCACATTTTACAGATTCAGGCGAGTAGGCCCTGAATTCTGTCATCAAGCCTTTTCCTGCCTTCTGCCTCCGAAAGCTCCAGTCTGAGCCTGCATCTGTATCCATGAACTTTGTCCTACTCCCTGCGCGGCTAACGGTGCCTGATCCAGCATATTGCCTGCCAAAAACTGTATTTCACCTTCAAGATTATCTACTCCGCTCCTCATCCGATGCATTCCTGTCTAGCAGTTTAGGTAAACATTCCTCCAGCTACCGTGCAAAGGGCCAGGCCTCGCTGTCCTCATGCAAGTAATTCATAGGCCCCGTTACCATGGAATATTCCTACCCCCTCGCATCTCATGTAGACACTTAGACGCTTGTACACGCACTAACAGTCAGTATAGAATAGATTCTATCCTAGAGACCTTTCCTTTTGGATAACACAGTTCTTTAAACATAGGATATTAGATATGATTTGGGATTGGGTTGACATAACCCCCAGACTTTTGTCTCCACATGTAGAGCTAAATGTCAAGTCCCCTTCACCTTCTAGTTGCACGTCAATCACACGTCATGCGGCTGCGCGCGCATCTCTGCCAAATATTTCTGCTGACATTGCAGGATTCTTTTATGGATCCACCCACTTGTGACATCATGTATAATGACGTTTATTAAATTACGCCCATATGACCGCCTTTATTAGTTACGTATGCACAGTTTATCTGTATTATCAGCTGTTACGCCTCTTGCATCTGTTCCACTGTAATGCATTTTCTATAAAACCAATTATCTGTCAATAATGTATGCCCTTCCTTCCTGAACTTTCGTGGTGATGGAATAGAAAGCCTACAATTCGAATTGTATTCCTTTGTATAGGAATAAAGCCTTTTAAAACCTCTAATACCACGGATTCTGCCTCTTATATTTACTGAGTTATTCTTAATAGACTTTACCGCATAAAAATAGTACCGGTAATGAAATATTTACCACATAAATTGGCGCCCGAACAGGGACACTTTCTCATCTCACGCGCCGGCGGTGCGTTGCAGGCCCGGTCTCCTGCCACAGCTGAACGGACAAAAACGCGTACCTGCAGGATTTCCTGTATCTCCCTCCGGCCAAGCGGGGACGACTGAGGCTGCGATCAACACCCAGACGAGGCGGTGAGAAGTGCGAAGTATCCCGACCAGAGCCTAGCTGAGAGAGCAAGATCCGAGGTATACAGAGGCCCACCAGGTTCCGAAGTTCCGAGTCCAGTCGAGTCGAGTCCAGTCCGGTCCAGTTTCAGTTCCGTTCCGAGGCCTTCCGTTCCGAGCTACCCGGTGAGTACCATTACCGGGGAGGCATTTAACGTGCACATAGTCTGTGCCGGTCAAGACGGGTTTGGGTACACAAATCCGGTCTGCACTGTTTTAGCAGTGTATCTGTACTGTTTAGCAGTATATATAGTATGTTTTGCATATAAATAAGTACTATCTAGTGTCAGTATTATGTCAGTAACTAGTTTTCTATTAGTTATCATTGTTCGTAAAACTGTTAAGTGTTAAATGTTTTAATACGTTTTATATATATATTGTGGTGTGAATGACTGTTCATTATTGTGTTCATTGTATAAAGTGTGTTCTAGTAATAAGGTCTAAAAATGCCGCTCTTTTCGAAACTAAGACAGATCAAAACCAGAAAAGGGGTACTCGAAGAAGCTGTTCCCATTCCACCTAGGGACACTCCAGGATACTTTATGTATCATAAGCATGGCCTAGATGCCGTATTATTTCTTGATTTATGGGTGGACTACACCAAGGATTTGTCAGAAAATCAGAGATGGCCCGCAGCGGGGACCTGGGATGCAGATTGCATCATGAGAGTAGAAGAAGAATTATGGAAAAAGAAAGCCAGACAGTCACAGAAAGATGCCATTGAATTATGGCGTAAAGAATCATATAGACGTACAGAAAAAGCACTCAGACAGGAAGAGAAAGGTAGAGAGAATTCAAATAAAACCCGAGAAAATCTGTTACTTGAGGAAGGTACCCGAGTAAAATCAGAACAAGTAGATAGACAAAGAAACACTCTTATGAATGGTATGTATCCTCTTCTGGCCGAAGGGTTACCTAAGGCTACCCCGGAAATACCAAAAGACTTAACTCCTCCATTGCTCCCGATAAAAGCACATCCCAAAACACATCCCAAAACAGCAAAGGACGTTTTCCTTTCCTCCTATTTAGATGACGCAGCTCCCGAGTATGCTAATGCCATACCACCCACACCGCTTGCCGATGGTGTTCAAC
Source organism: Triturus cristatus (assembly GCF_964204655.1). Taxonomy (NCBI): domain Eukaryota; kingdom Metazoa; phylum Chordata; class Amphibia; order Caudata; family Salamandridae; genus Triturus; species Triturus cristatus. The sequence goes on along the minus strand of NC_140580.1, from coordinate 842,870,223 downwards.
ACCAAGAGCATTCGTCTGTATCCCCGCAACTACAAACTCCTACGCAAGTCCCAACAGGTCCGTCCGTTTCTACAGTTTTTCTCGCATCTACGATTTCTATCCTACGCCCAACGAATCCTTTCGTGCCTAGCACCTCAGACGGTGCTACAGGAGGTACGACAGACATGTTTGCCACCCCGCCGCGAAATAAACAGACCCTTAGAGATTTAGCACTCCAACGTACACCCCAACTAGCGACATCCGACATGTTTAAAGAACAGCTTGTGGATTGTAGATACGACCCAGTACCAGGTAGACAGGATAAATTGCTCATATCATCACTACGTATAAGACGAGCTACATTATATTTAATGACGATACCAGGAATGGGTGAACACCTAGACGAAATATATCGCTTTGTCCAAACAGGGCGAGGTCCAGAAAGTATTAACGAAGCTATGGAATACCAGAAAGTGGATGTCCAAAGACAACTACTACGTTTTTTCATAAATTGTGTAATTAGGAATCAAGACAGGCCTGGGGCAGATCACGATACCATGCAAAGACTTGTCAAATGGGGTCAGAACATATCAGAAGAGAAACATGATAGACAGGCGTGTATAATCGTCATGTGTCGAAAGATCCGCAAGGAAGTAGAACGAATACATAAAGAAAGACGAGAAACAGACAGAGTAGAATCAGAAGAAGAGGAGGAGCAAGAATCAGAACAATTAGAAACGATAGCTTATGTAGGTAGAGGAAGACCCCATAATAATACTAGAGGCTTTAATGACCCGATACGCCCGATACGTCCAGAACATAATAGACATTTTCAAACCCCTATGTTAAATACAAGATCCTCTGAACACCTATTCCAAGCCGCTGATAAATTACTCCGAGATCGAAGGGGGTACCATATGCTCGATTCCATGGACGAACAAGAATTAGCCAGGTCAGCAGTACAATGGGCTGACAGTCCCAGCGAATACAATGATGATGTACTTGCACACACGTTTCTGAATCTTGACCCATACGAACAGCGTTTAGCTAGTATATACATGATTCAACACCTCCTTATATTATATAAAAGCCAACACTCCGATCCAGGACCCTTACCTGACATATTGACAGAACTACTCACGAATATATGGAGAGGGTCAGGTAGTGATTTGATTAAAGAAATTCTAGAATTTCGAAACCAATATTTAAATTTCGTATGCCCAGAACACGTTCCAGTTCCCATCATGGGAAGAAAAATGTATCACATAGATAGACAGAACCCGTTACGCGAAGTACACCCAATCAGAGGTGACGGTAATAACTTTACACGCGTGTTTGTGTACACGCCTATAACTAAACTGGAATTATTAGAAATGAAGAAAGTAGTACCCAGCCATGACAAGGACCCAGCAGGTTTCCACCGTGAAATAAAGGACATGTTACTCATGGGAGAGTATACCTACCCCGACATTATGAAAATATTAAAAGTCCTATTACCCGCCGGTGTTTATGAGAAACTCAAAGAAAAGGAATGGGAGGTGGGAGACCAAAAGATAGATTGGACAGCATTAGAAAACGAAGAAAGGGCCCGAGCTGCAGGAGCAGGACTTGGGGAAAAGACTACAGCACTAGCAGGACTACTAGTGCAGGTACTGCCACGTTTATTAACTACGAAAAAGGAAGACTGGGGTGCAATATCAGCCTGTAAACAAAAGCCAGATGAAGACACTAGTGATTTCTATTCCCGATTTGAAAAATGTTTTGGTATAAATAGTGGCATAAAAGCAAGTAGTGAGTCATATCCACATCTGTTTGTGACAAAATTAGTTGAAAATTCTCTGCTGCAAGTCAAGAATAGAGTATTGAAATTCGAAAGTACCTGGCAAGGTAATACCCCATCACAGATGTTACAGATGTTACAATATCACCACAATAGAATTAGAGAAGAACAAGAACACGAACAAAGACGTATGAAAGATACAAAAATGAAAATGCTTGTTGCACAGTCAGTTCCAGCTGATGGTCATCAAAAGGGTGATTCCGCAGGTCCTACGAAAGGGACATGCAACTATTGTAAACAACAAGGTCATTATATACACGATTGTCCAGTCCTGAAACATAATATTGCTACAGGTAGAACCCAGGAGAGACCACGTCCACCTAGACAGGATCAGAATCAACAACAAATCCCTCAGCATGCACAACCTAGGTTAGCTCCGCAACAACTAACTCCGCAACAGGCAGCTCCACAACAGATCGTAGCACCACCACAAGCGCAGCCTATTGCTGCAACACAAGCAACCACACAACAGATGTATCAGTATGCACAAACAGATTATCCCGATTATCAGCGATATACATGAAATAGCCTAGAGAGGGAAGTTGGCTTACCCCTTATTGAGGTTCCTGTAGACCAAGAGGGACCTTATGTACATAGTGAACTATTAGGGGAAGACAGAAAGTTTTTACTTGATACAGGGGCAAGCAGAACAACTACAAGACGCAGTGAAGTTCCAGGGGCACCCCTCTCAGGCTCACAGAATATTTCCCTTGGATTCTCAGGAAAACCCATAATTAATGACGTAACACAACCTCTTCCACTCACGATTGGTCCATTGACACGTACTACAGATTTATTGCTTACTAAATCATGTCCAGAAAACTTGTTAGGTATAAAAACATTGAAAGCTCTAGGAGCTATAATATGTTGTTCTCCGGAAGGAGTACGATTATTTCTACGTGACTTCAAAGGTCACTACGTATCTAGAGACATGGATCACCGGCTGCAGAATTTACCTACACATTTATGGGCACAAGGCCCCACTGATGTTGGTTGCATGAACATTACACCATATCGAGTTACACTGAAAACAGGAATAGTACTACCACGAATGCGACAATACAAGTTACCACCAGATGCTGTAGTGGCTTTACTGCAAATCATTGACGAGCTCATTGCACAAGGAGTGGTTGTCGAAACCGACTCCAATGTATGTAATTCTCCGATAATTCCGATTCTTAAAAGAACGGATCCAAAAGCACCACCAGTATATCGATTAGTTATTGATCTGCGCGAATTAAACAAATGTATTGTACCACAATACCCTGTGGTCCCAGATATCTCTTCATTACTAACAGCTATTGATTCAGAAGCAACGTTCTTCACTGTAACTGATCTCAAGAATGCTTTCTTTAGGGTCCCAATCGATCCGGAAAGTCAATATCTGTTCGGATTCAGTTTAAATGGACGAAGTTTTAAATTCACACGCGCACCTCAAGGGTTTACAGAAAGCCCCAGCATCTATAGCCAAGCACTGAAACGAGAACTTGACAGTATCCGCATGCCAGTTAACACTGCCTTGCTTCAATATGTCGATGATCTGCTGATCACCGCCCGAAGCGAACCTGAATGTGAGACAGCGTCACTGACGGTTTTGACATTTCTGGCCGACAAGGGGCACAAGGTGTCCCCTTCTAAGCTGCAATTCTGTGTCCAGCGAGTTGTTTACCTTGGGCACTCGCTGTCCAAGGAGGGAAGGCAGCTTACACCCGACCGCATCCAGTTAATTGCTAACATGTCAGCACCCAAAACACAAAAGGAGGTGCGGGCTTTTATAGGCCTCACTTCATACTGTAGGCAGTGGATCCCTCAATATGCATTTCTAGCAAAACCACTCATCCAGTTGACAACACAGGAGGCAGCCACATCGACTGTCCTCCCTTGGACTCAAGAACATACACACGCCTTTGAAAGCTTAAAGAAAGCTTTATGCCAAGCACCTGTTTTAGCAACACCATGTTACAATAAACAGTTTACACTCTTTGTTACAGAACGCGAAGGTACTGCCTTATCAGTACTCACTCAGGAACAAGCAGGATCACACAAACCATGTGCTTATTTCTCTAGTACATTAGATCCAGTAGCTCAGGCTCTTCCTGCGTGCCTAAAATCGGTGGCAGCAACAGCTTTAGCTATCAGACAAAGCGATGCCATAGTGTTAGGACACCAATTGACAGTACAAGTACCACATGCAGTAGAGGTTCTTTTGAACCGCACACAAACACAACACTTGACTATAGCGAGACTCACCGGTTACGAATTGACATTGTTTCAGCCACACATAGAAATCAGACGTTGTAATACGTTAAATCCTGCCACACTGTTACCAGTGGGCGGAACAGATCCATTGGCACATGATTGTGTCGAAGTCATTACTATCACGACGAAACCCAGACAAGACTTGACAGATATCCCTTTGTCAGATCCAGACTTGACATTGTATGTAGATGGGTCATGTATGAGAACAAGTACAGGAGAGTTAGTGGCCGCTTACGCAGTCACAACAGACACTGAAGTCATTGAAACAAATTGCATTAACACTTTGTCAGCTCAAGCAGCAGAGCTCATCGCTCTGACACAAGCCTGTATTCAAGCCAAAAATAAGAAAGTCAACATATACACGGATTCACGTTATGCATATGGAGTCGTCCATGACTTCGGCGTACTGTGGCGAGAGAGAGGTTATTTAACTTCTCACGGTGCCCACATCCAACACGGACCCCTCATTCAAGCCCTATTAGACGCGATTCATCTACCTACTGCAATATCAATTATGAAATGCAAGGCCCACACAAAAGTTACCGACATCATTTCTCAGGGTAATGACCTAGCTGACAGAATAGCTAAACAGACTGCTCAGAATCAGACTCACATAACTGACATGACAAATACAATAGTTCCGACGCCAACACATTGCATGACAGTTAAGGATCCCGCCCTTGATGTAATTGACATACAGACACATGCTACACCAGAAGAAATAAAGAAATGGACTGAATTAGGAGGGATCCAAACGGATCAAGGATGGATGACGAAGGAAAAATCTATATGGTTTCTTCCCGACTCAATGGTTCAAGTCATCATTAACACTATACATAGTCCAGCGCACCTAGGAGAAAAAGCTATGCTAGACAGCATTCAACACATTTGGTTCAACAAACACTTGCGAGCAGCAGCTAAACAAAAAGTTCGTACCTGTATGATATGCTGTCAGTTTAATCCAGGTAAAAGCATCCCCGTAGAGCAGGGTGGATTTCAACCTCCCGATCATGCTTTTGAAGTCCTCCAGATGGATTATATCCAGATGGAACGATGTCGAGGATTCAAATATGTTCTCGTAGTTGTCTGTGCTCTTTCCCGTTGGACAGAAGCCTACCCGGTTTCAGATTACACTGCCCCGACTACTGCCAAACAGTTAGTTCGAGAATTCTTCCCACGGTACGGTTTACCACGTGTTGTCTACTCAGATAATGGCCAGCCGTTCTCATCCGAACTAATGAAACACGTTTCCCTTTTGTTAGGCTACCAATGGAAATTCCACTGTGTCCGGCATCCCGAGGCAGCAAGTCTCGTGGAACGCCATAATCAAACCCTGAAAATTAGATTGTCCAAAATATGTAGGGAAAAAGGTGTCGATTGGATAGTAGCCTTACCAGTTGCGCTCTTTTACATGAGAATGTTAGCACATTCTCGAACAGGGCTATCCCCGTACGAGGTGATCTTCGGTAGACCACCAAATATGTGGGGGACGCCTATACCTCGCAAAATCACTGATGTTGACTGTAATATGCTGACAGATTACCTGGCTTCCTTGATGTCTGCACTACAATCTTGTCGTTCACAGGTAGCCGCAGCTTTTCCCGATAATACTGAGGTGAAGCCCCATGACGTGGTTCCTGGTGACCTGGTTTTGGTCAGGAATTTCGACCGGAAGACCCAACTGGAGCCTAGGTGGAAGTCGCCCAAGTTGGTTCTACTAACTACAAGGACAGCCGTGAAGATCGAGGGACGGAAAGGGTGGTTGCACTCGAGTCATATCAAGAAATTTTATGGACTACCATCCAGTGTGAATACTCAACCCTGTATTCCCTCACAGACAGACTCAAAGCTCCCCTTGGTTGAGCAGTCAAAACCAGAACTGTACAAACTAAAATTGAGGTCTAGCAAGTCAGACAATTTGATTGTTTAAGTCCTCTCCAAGGTGAATCGGTTGAATTTGTCTCTGACATGTATCCTCTAGACCGGAATAGAGAAAGAAATCAACAGATGCAGCTTAAGAAGCATGCGTATTGTAAATCACTTCGTAGTCACTGCACAGTAACATTATTAATTTTGTTTTTTCTAAGTCTTCTGATTATCTTTTCCAGCATACTATTGCACATGTATTACCCTATTCTTAAGCGTGCTTACAATGTAACTGCAGAACATTCTTTTAGCGAATTACCTCCGCATGAGTTGTCCTATAGATTTGCGCTGCGCAACAACACATTCATTAGTATGTTACATCATTCCCATCAGACCAGCAATGCCACAAATTGTTGGATATGTGGCCGACTCCCTCCCTATCAGAACTATAAGGGAGTTTTGCCCCTCTTTCCCTATCCGTTCACACACAATGGGTCCTGTGGAGCATGGTTTAGTTTGATTAATTCCCTAGATTCAAATTCCGCAGTTTATCAAGACAACTGGGTATGGGGAAACCTGAACCTAGTTTTGCTTAAAGTCTGCTACCCTAACAAGGAGGGACTTCCCAAAAGAACAGGAACTGATCTAGAAAATGAAGTATATGGATTAGGTAATTTTACACTTAACCTCATGATCCTGAACGTTGAATCTGAAGCTACACCAATCTTGCCCGCCATGTCAGTATTCCCAGTAAAAGGGGAATTATGTGTAAGAAAGAATGGTTCCATACACATGGGCCATAGTAAATGCACCACTGTAATAAAATTCAGTGATCAAGGCAAGTCTACATTTAGAGCTTCCCATCATTCCTACTTCATATGTGGCCAGACCGCATATATATGTCTACCTTTAGATTGGGATGGTACCTGTTACATAGCATTCCTTCTGCCACCTGTTTTCCTAGCTCCTCCTGATTATCACCGAAATACCCATTTAGTACACAATAGACAGCAGAGAGATCTCCCAATTGTCGATTACACTGAAACAGCATGGGAAAAATACACAGATTTCAATAAAGGTTTCTTTCCCTATATAGGTACAGTCACTAATAGTAAGCTGATACGTAGATTAACCAGAACCCTTGAAGCAGTAGTGAACGAAACTATTTCCGCCTTAGGCAATTTAACAGAAGAGCAGTCTGCTATGCGGATTGTTGTGCTTCAAAATCGTCTTGTCCTTGACGTCATCCTGGCCGATAGGGGCGGAGCTTGTAGGGTCATCGGATCAAGTTGCTGCATTTTCATACCAGAAAATTCGCCGTCAGTATATAAAGCCATAACCCGCCTTCATAAGATTATAAGCCAGATACACCAGAGTCCAGGCACCTGGACTTGGTCCGGTTGGTTCTGGGGCGTGTTGTCAGCCTGGGGATGGAGAATCCTATCCTTCCTAGGTATTGGCTTTCTCATACTATTCAGTTGCTGCTTATGTCTACAATGTGGGCCAGCGATTTGTGGTCTGTGTGCCACATCGTGTATCCCACATCCAAGTTTTCGTTCAAGATCTCGGAAGAAGAAAGAAGAACAAATGATGCTATATGAACAGATCGATGGATTGATGAAGATCGATATCTCCTGAGGGTCCGTAGGGGACAAGGAGGGAATGAGGAAATATGAATTTTGTGATCAGTTATGTCCCCTATCGTAGACCCCAACGGCTCCATGTGCATGCTATAAGTACATGTGTGTTCCCTCCTGCTCCAGTTTTGAAGACGCAAATATATGTGCGTCCACCCTCAACATGTCCTCTTTCAGATCCGCCATGAATGGGTCAGATATTCCATTCCTAAGTATGAAAGGCCACCGACTTTATGTGGTTCACTTTCCACATTTTACAGATTCAGGCGAGTAGGCCCTGAATTCTGTCATCAAGCCTTTTCCTGCCTTCTGCCTCCGAAAGCTCCAGTCTGAGCCTGCATCTGTATCCATGAACTTTGTCCTACTCCCTGCGCGGCTAACGGTGCCTGATCCAGCATATTGCCTGCCAAAAACTGTATTTCACCTTCAAGATTATCTACTCCGCTCCTCATCCGATGCATTCCTGTCTAGCAGTTTAGGTAAACATTCCTCCAGCTACCGTGCAAAGGGCCAGGCCTCGCTGTCCTCATGCAAGTAATTCATAGGCCCCGTTACCATGGAATATTCCTACCCCCTCGCATCTCATGTAGACACTTAGACGCTTGTACACGCACTAACAGTCAGTATAGAATAGATTCTATCCTAGAGACCTTTCCTTTTGGATAACACAGTTCTTTAAACATAGGATATTAGATATGATTTGGGATTGGGTTGACATAACCCCCAGACTTTTGTCTCCACATGTAGAGCTAAATGTCAAGTCCCCTTCACCTTCTAGTTGCACGTCAATCACACGTCATGCGGCTGCGCGCGCATCTCTGCCAAATATTTCTGCTGACATTGCAGGATTCTTTTATGGATCCACCCACTTGTGACATCATGTATAATGACGTTTATTAAATTACGCCCATATGACCGCCTTTATTAGTTACGTATGCACAGTTTATCTGTATTATCAGCTGTTACGCCTCTTGCATCTGTTCCACTGTAATGCATTTTCTATAAAACCAATTATCTGTCAATAATGTATGCCCTTCCTTCCTGAACTTTCGTGGTGATGGAATAGAAAGCCTACAATTCGAATTGTATTCCTTTGTATAGGAATAAAGCCTTTTAAAACCTCTAATACCACGGATTCTGCCTCTTATATTTACTGAGTTATTCTTAATAGACTTTACCGCATAAAAATAGTACCGGTAATGAAATATTTACCACAGTTGTTGATTCTCAAAATCTCCCAATTTCCATTGCACATTCTCTTACCTTTCCCATCTAGTTTCTTGGAAACTTGAGAGAGCACTGTCTTTGTTGTTCTCTTTTCTATGACCTTTCATGCGTTTTGCCATGAACAAGCAGCTTTTTGTGAATTTCCTCACCAAGATCTGAAGTTCCCACTGGGTATCTTTTTCGGTTGATATTCTCTTCAGGCTTCTTGATGATGAGCCAGTATTTGAAGATAGATTGAACTAAAGGAATTGTTCAGTATGCTCAAACCTTTTGAAGGCTTGTTCTTTCATCTTTGCTGCAAAACCTGCATTGATATTTGCATGCAAAAATGTATGAGCCTCTTTCTTCAGTAGGGTTTTTTGCTTTTTTGAATAGCCTACCAGTGTAAAATCAGAAGTAATATGTTGTAGTATAGGACTACATGCACCAGAATGCACAGGGTTGTTTTGAAGTTAAAACTCCTGTGAAAAATATTAGTTTGTCAGGGACAATCAAATCAGCCTCTTCTTCAAAAGATATTATGTTGTTATTGCAGCCTACCAGTCTGCAAGATGCTTTGGCTGGTACTGCAACAAAATTCATTGATGAACAAGCCGGGCAATGCACCTTTACAGAGGTCAATTTCATATCCACTGAAGATAAATAACCACTATGAAATATGTGTCAGGAGATTACTCATTAAAACTGCCCTCAAAACTGGACGAAAATACTAAATGTAAAGGATCAAATGCCAGTCAAAAGCCTTCATGTAGCAGAATTCCAAGGAACACATTGAAGTGCCATTGAAATACATGTGTGCTGCCTATCAGAGTATAACGGTCTTCTTCTTCAAAGACAGCTGGAGGCACTCCTGGTAGTCTGCTGCCAGAATATTGTGGCCTAGATATATAATCTGACAAAAATACAGGGCCAGATGTACAAAGCATTTTTGCAGTTGCAAATGGCCTGATTCTCATTTGCTATCGCAAAAATAACTTTCCTTGTGAAATTGTAGTGGTATGTACAGGAGCAGCTCGTGCAGGTAAGAGCGGTGGGGCCGGGTATGGGGGGATTTCGACAGACGACCATGAGGGAAAATTATATAAGTAATCCATTTTCCCTTGTCGCCGTCAGTCCAAATCCTCCCCACCCAGCCCTACCGCCCACCGCTCTTACCTTCACGGGATGCTCCTGGGTATGTATTAATGTTTTTGCAATCGAATTCTGGTCGCAAAACATTAATCATTGACCCCCACCTCAAAGAAGGTGGTAAGCCATTCGCGAGTTATAGTTATCTGAACTAACTATAACTGGGGAATTTCATTGGTTTTTTACGAGTGAAATATCCACCTAACTATAACATGTGTGAAACCTATGGTTCTTTAAGTGAATTTGCAAGGTTTTTTAAATGCTAATTCCTAACTATAACGTGTGTGAAACCTATGGTTTTTTCAGTGAATTTGTACGGTTTTTTAAATGCTAATTTATTTATGTATTATTATTTTTTTTATATACTTATTTTACAATAAACTACGTATTAAAAATTTATTTTTATTTTTTTGGGTTTTCACCGTGCGCGCACGGTGCGCGCACCCCCGCGATTTAAAAAAATAAAAAAAAAAAAAATGTTCTGCCTTCGGGGTCCTTCAGGGACCCCCTGACAAAGGCTAGGGGGTCAGGAACTCTCTACCCTGCCCCCTTTTCACGTTCGCCACCTTCCTTTTTCACTCTCGCACTGAAAACAAACAAAATGGCGGCCGACACTTCCTGATTTCGACCGATTCGAACGTTGACTAACATGTAACCACCAATCAGAATTACGCTCGCGCACATTAGGGTGCTCGCACGGTGCGCGCACGGTGCGCGCACCCTGCGCGCGTATAGATATTGATATGCTTTTAAATGCTATTTTCTCAGGAAATACTGAACAGATTTACACCAGACCTGCAAAAGGCACTTCCTTGACCTTATGGCTACCTCTCTGCCAAATTTCAAGTAATTCTGTTCAGCCGTTCGGGCTGTAGCTGCGTCTAAAGGTCTTATGGAAAAATGCATGGGGAAAACGCGTTTTGGGACCCCCTTTTTTCTCGGCCCCCACTTGACGAATCACCCCGAGACTTTCAGGGTAGGAGCTGAACGGAGCGCCCCATTAGTTTTGAAAATTTCGCGAGGATTCGTCAACCGGCGCCAAAGTTATTCAAAATAGAATTTTGAGATTTCTTATGGAAACACGGTCCTAACTATAACTATCTACTGGCGACCGCCAGTAGATAATATATATATATATGACGGGGATTTCGCCTGAAGAGCTCCTGAACACCCACGATCTTGAAGGAACACAGGAACAGACGAGAACCGACCCAAGTTGCAAGTGAGTAGTTATTTTATTTCGTTCACAGCAATGCCTGCATGACGCGTTTCAGCCTACCAGAGGCCTTGATCACATGACGCCATGGGAGTTGCGATCCCGCTTTTTAAAGTGCTTAGTGCTAATTAGGAAAATGACACAATTGGCTAGTTCAAACTTTGCAGGTTAGACATAGAAAAAATACATAGTGATAGTCACCAGCGGAAAAGGGCAACATTGTAATAACACACACATTAGTTAGTTAAAATCCTAATAAAACAGATTCCATACGTTAAAGTGTATAGTCATTGTAATTTGAAGTAAAACTAAACGGAAAGATTTTTTTTAAAAATACATTCAAATCTTTTTAAAATTACTCTCCTATGTGTGCAAAACAGGCAAAAATTGTGCAAATATGGCAATTGAGAATTTAACCCAAGTGGGTAGAGTCCAACAATTTTAAGTTAGACCTACAACGCCGCTAACACACATTTTTTTTATATATATATATATATATATATATATATATATATATATATATCATATTTTTTTTAAATCATCCCGTTTTCTTTTAAGGAAAATAGGTGTCAAGAAAAAAATGCTTTATTTAAGAGCAATCACAGACATGGCAGTCTGCTGACCCCATCAGGGGCTGCCATTCCTAGAGGGTCACAATTTTGTCGCTACCTGATTAATATTCACGAGGTAGGTCAAATTTCGACCCACTAGGAATTAGTCATTTGCAGAATGACTTATTAGTACATAGGTCGGTTTGCAAATTACCACACTGGTCTCAAAAATACTAGTTGCAAATTGCATCCAGTAGTTTATGACCAGTTCTTCTACATCTGGCCTTCAGAGTACTAAATGTCATTTACATAACTATCTCCCTGTTGGAGTTAATAATAGAAAATCTAACGAATGGAGCAATATTTTTGTAAACAATATTAAGACCACAATATTTATGTCAGGCAATATGTTTATTTTCAATATATTTTGATAAATAGGAAATCCTGGCAGTACAGTGAATCATAAACAATACCCACTTTGTAAACGAATGACAAAAAGCATGAACAAACACTCCTGCTGACTGTACAGCCCAGGGGCAGGCAGCTGTCAGAGACGTGTGGCTGCTCCTGGCTGGTAGGGACACCGCAGCTACCGTCAGGACATGCCCTGTTCATCAAGTAAAGAAGGTAAGGCCTGCCTTCTCGCCCACACCCCTTCTTGTTCAGCAGTAGGCAGCTTTCCAAGAGCGTTGAGCCCTGCAGGGATATTTTTGGGGGCCAGCCTTTTTTTCATAAATCAAGCAGTGCTGTGGAACGTGAAGCAGCTTCTGCCTTGTCCTAGTAATGGGTGACAGTCCAAGTCTGGGGCTAGGATGGACACATAAAGGAGCCAGCAACCACAAACAGATGACTAATGCTGCTGGTATGATTCCTGCCATAGGCTCCAATCAGAAGGTGAAAGGAATTTTAGTACAGCAGTCAGCAAAATAGTGACCCACCAAATAATGCTTACGGAATGTGTAACATCGTTTTGTCGGGCTCCTGAGATGGTGGATCCCATACATGGCAGACTGACTTTCTCCTGTGAGTGAGACGTCTAAAGGATGCATATGGATGCTCTTTGGTGAGCAAAAAGCAAATGGAAAGGTTTTACAGTCTATGATGCGCTGCACTGGATGCGCCCTAATTTGCAGTGTATCATGGGCTGGGTGGAGAAACTGGCAGACTGCAGGTTTCTGAGCTGAAAAGAATGCAATAAATTATGGCCTGGGCGGAGTTCACGTAGTAGCGCTACAAGGAACTCCACAAAGTGACAGAAACACTCTGCTTTGCTACGCGGAGTTCCGCTACTGGGCAGAGTATTGTTTGCTCGGCCAACTCCTACTGTGCAGCAGAGGACGAGGGAAACAGCGTGCCCTTCCAACAAAAAAAGCATGTGCAATGAATTGAAAAGCATAACTGTGTAGAGCTGTTCTCCAACACAGTGACAATTAGCTATGTATTTGCTAGATGGTTCAGTTCTATTGTTAGCGGTATGTTTTTTTTTTTTTGCTGAGCTGTTCTAGAAAGCTTCCGATGCTGAGGCTCGAACTGTGGCTCTGGAAAAGGAACAATCAAAGGAGGACCGGTTTTATTTTGTGACAGGCCCTCTCTCTGTAATGGACTCACTCATACAGGCCTGCCTGCACATTTTTCAACAATTATTGATCTGCAACAAGACACATTAAAAATACCAGTCCCTCCTGAGACACACAATAAATATTTCTTCCACTGAATAGTCAGTCTACCTTCTCACAAATGGGTAGGTGTCAGGTGAAAAGAAAAAATAATTTCGAACTACTTCAATAGGTTACACCACAAAAGAAGCTCATTGCAAAAAGGGGGATGATTGATGATTCATGTTTTTTTAATCACTTAAAAAAAATAAACGGTACTGCCTACTTTACAAGCATTCAGGTCACAGCCAGTACTATCCTTTTTTGTGTGCCAAATCGTTAGCATGACCATATGAATACTGCACTCGCCAATGTTACAACACTGCACTACTGTCTGCAGTGTGGTACATTCACATTTCTGCCAATTACTTCCTATGGCCATTAACCCTTTGCACTTACCTTGCACCCCCATTCAGCAGCAGGTTGCACACCACTCAGGAGCCCTTCAGTCATACACAGCATGAAGTGACCAGCTTGCATGCGGCTGGCTGATCAATTCCATAGCAGTCTTGCCCAGTGACTCAGCAAAAACTGAAAGGCAGACCTTGCCAGGACGTGACCTGACTACTAGTAGGTTGTGTGCCCAGTTGAATATGTGCAGCTTCTAAGCACTGCCCACTCCCCATACACTCTGCAATTTCTATTCCAAAGTGGTGCACTATTCACCACTTTCTTCTTGTGTCTCACGTAAAGAAACTGCATTGTGGAAGAAGGGGTGAGCGGCACAATGGTAAACTCCACTCTGCCAGCAGTTGATGGAGTTTTGCCGAACTTCGCTCTCCAAGCAGAGCGCGGAGTGTCAAAATCCTCTGCAAACTCCACCGGTGGAGTAAAGTTTCCCGCCCACCGCTAGCAATCATGATGGTCTAACCACAGTCCCAGGGAGGTGCCCCCTTTGCAAGCGTTCTTGAGGGATCCAAACTGCTAGCAGAAGCAGGCGTCCAGAGGACCTACCCCGCAGCCTTTGAGACCCTCTCTGTCAATACCCAGAGGAAGATCATCTCTAGTTACAGGGTATACCCTGATTTCCTCAAGGTGATTTCCGGTGTTACTGTTGTAAAAGGAAAATATGTGCCATGTTGTCTGTGTGATTATTTGCTCAGGTGTGCATCCCTGTGTGTGGGTTCACAAGCGGGCTCATTTTATGTGCATGTGGGAGGTGTGCAGAGCCAATGCCCCCCTGAAGTGAGGGTAGGCAGCAGCCTGAGAGAGACATCTAATGGTGGCACAAACATTCTGAAAAAGGCCTGGAAGTGAAGTACCCTTTTTCAAATGCTTGGGGAACCCTCCGTCTTGCACACGTCTATTCTGTATAAAGTACCGAAAATCCTGACACCATTTCTCTTTATGTTTTGACTCCTGTTAATTGAATGGAGTATTTTGAGGTGACAAATCTGTTTTTAAATTGTTTGGATACTTACAAGTAGCAGTTATAATTAGCTGTGAAGATGCTGGACTCATTGGTCAAGAAAAAAGCTTTCACATAGCTCCTCAATCCTCTCCAACTTCGTTACTCGAGAGAGTCCCCATTTCCAGAGTACGATAGCAACGGGCATTGGAATTATGCAATTATGCAGCCAGGTGCTTGCCACACAGTTATGGATTGCGTCACACTGTCCACCTAATCAATCATCTGCTGCATAATTTGCAGCATTTTCACGAAATAATATTTCTTTCTCCCTCAAATGTATCAAAAGTTACTAAAACACTGCTACTTGTTGCAAGATAGTGATTGCTTTATTGAGGCGTTCAAATGACACTAATGGGGTGAAACCTTTGACCAGACAGTGTAAATGTGTTGATATGTGTACAATTGAGAGAATAGTGAAGTAATGCAGCCACAAAATGTGCCACATCACACCTCATAATTTGTCTTTTCTAGCCACATTGTCTGGCCCATCCCTACTATATAATTCCAGTGGCCCTGACTACATCCAACATCTCCGCTTAGTGGCTGCCAGTGTCCAGGGAATGTGGACTTCCTTGTTCATTGGTGTTGATGTCCTCTGTAAACTCTGGTAGTTTATTCCAGATTGTTGCTATGGTTTCCAAGGAACACCAAGCATCATGAACCAATCAATCACCACTGCCCTGCCTTCTTCTCTACCTTGGTGATCTTATACTGGAATAAGTCCCTCCCAGACGAGAAACTCAAAGATTTCTACTTACCCTGGTGGGTAAGTTTGATGCTGCATGAATGAAATCCAGAAAAACGCTGGCCTTTAGGCTGTCCTGCTCCAAGCTTAAGCGATGACCTTCAGGATCTTGCTGTCTTCTGGCCCTTGTACAGTGCCAGAAAGTATTTTTCTTCTTCTAGAAAACCTCTCAAACATGGCGGTTTTCTTCATAGTTTTTTTTTTTAAATAAACAGATTTTATTGAATTTTAAGCCAACAAAATTGGCAATGAGAGACAAATGGCACATGATTAATTCCGTACAGGATAAAATATTGTGATCCTACAGGTCAGTAATGCATAGATGAGACAACACATAAAACGCAACCACTGTCAAGCTATATAGATCCCCAATAATCTTAAAGAAATTGACCAAACCATTTCCCCCATTGCTTCTGAGGGCAACTCCGCGCCTTAAAGACCATGTGCTCCTGTTGCCTTCACCAGTCTACACCCCGCCTCCATTGTGAAAGAGTCGGAGGAGTAGGAGACATCCATTTTGTAGCTATATCACGTTTCGCGACCAGGAGGACCATGCCCAGAAATGTCCATTTGGCCCACGTGTCACCAGTACCTTCAAACACCCCAATAAAAGCTTGGCCTTCGGTGGTTAAACTCCAGGAGGGCATCAATTGATTAAACATGATTATGGAGAGCATGCCTGAGTTGGATATATTTATAAAATTGGATGTGTGTAAGTGCATACATCTGCCGAAGGTCCTGGATTCAAACTTTTTTATTACTGTAGTTTTACATCCAGTATTAGAGTTCTGTCTTTTTATTTTTATTTTGTCTTTTTGTTTTTACGTAGTTCTTTTTTCTGTGCTTTTCCTGAGTAGTGGGTCTCTGTCTCAGAACATGGCTTAGCGCTTTGATACCGTTGGGTTTAGTGCACTTAAAAAAATTAGATTTAAATTCATTTCAGAAGGTCATTGGCTCCCACCTCTGTGATCTTCTGAGGGCCATTGAAAATACTGCATTGGAAATGTTGCGTCCCTGAGTCCTGTTTGTATCCATGAAAACTTGAGAGACGAGCAAGGCAAATGGAGCTGACAGGAGTTTGGGGGCTCCCCGATCAGAAGTTAAGAACCCTATATGACTTCCACTGGCCATTCATGGAAGCGCATCCCTACATACATTCATAGATTATCACCAGGGAAGGACTAGCCGTAGCGGACAGCGGGCATTTCCCGGGAGGCTGGAAAGGGGGGGGGGGCGGTTTTGGAGGGGTGTGGGCCGGTGTTGCCGCAGGGCTGCAATATCGGCCCCCGGTAACAAAAGCAGCAGTGCTTCACACTTGCATATTCCCCTCACCCGGGTCTGGTCCAACAAAATTGCCAGGGCTACTTTTGGTTCCCAATCCGGCCCTGTTTATCACTTCCTATAATGGCCCACTAATAGCAACACCATGAAAGCTTATCTGGCATGGATCACTATTCCTGGCACTTTGGAAGATTGTCCATCACAGATCACTATTCCAGCACATTGGAAGATTGTCCATCACAGATCACTATTCCAGCACATTGGAAGATTGTCTGACATGAATCACCATTCCTGGCACTGTGGAAGATTCTCATTGGAAAGTTGTTCTTCAAAGATCGCTATTCCAGGCACATTGCTGGGTTGGTAAGAGATGTAACTTACACAATGACAGTTCTTATCTCAGCCCCCAAAATGTAATAGAGTATTTAATGGTAACCCCCTGGCGAAACCACAATGAAATATGTGCACATTTTCTGAAGGCCTTTCATGTCTTTATGGTGCTGTCCTTTGCCCTGAGGCTGTTTTCTTTCTTAGGCTGGGGAAATATTTAATTTTTTGGTTTTGATGCACCCGCTCAGTGTGTAATTTAAGGCAGATAGACCAATTTTCTCGGGGTATATACACATTTGTCACTGTGGACCTTGAAGGCCACGTGGTTCCACAGTCCTGACCTCCGCCCATCACTCATCTGCCAAAGGCTCAGGTCCCTCCTTAGGAATCCTCTATTTCATGGGATCCCCAAGGATAAAATTTAATCTAGATTGGGACTTAATGTAAATTATCTGGGGCTATTTAGAAAGAAGCTGAAAACATGGCTCTTTAAATGATCTGTGTTTGCTCCTGCCTAACCATTCTGTAGGTAAATGCGCCAGGACACTCCTTGGAGTAGCTGTGCGCACTATAAGTGCAGTTAATAATTATAATAATAATAAATTTGGGGTGAAATGAGGATGCACTGTACACGTTCAGCTGTTTTTTTAAATAAAATATCTTGGTTTATAAAAATCAAAGATTTGCATGGGGTTTGTAGCCTTTTGCTCCTGGTGTTGGGCTCTAACCACCAGTACCACTCTCCTTGGGTCTTCTGACCCCCAAAATCTGGTTGATATTGATTCTATGTCCTCCTACTCAGCTGAGCGCTGTAAAATTAAGCTGTGAACACATTATGGGATAAACACATTTGATATGCAATAACTGAAGATGAACTGTGCAATAATTTAATCGCAAAAATGTATTCATGATACGATCTTTTACATTGTACAAAGTTGATGTGCTGAATGAATATTTGTTCGAATTTACAAGATGAAACATTGCTTTTTTTGCCACAGTTTTGTTTGTACATCAACTCTTGAAGAAGCACAAGGAGAAGTGAGAAATGCGAAGAATAAAAAAATATTTTCATTTTTCCAATGGCTTAAATCTTTGACTTGAGACACAAGACTGTCAGAGTATGCAAAAATGTAAAGATTTGAATACAAAGTATGAAATTGAATTATTTTAAAGAAATTAAAGGAATTGCATGCAGTTCATCATGAAGAATATATCAAATAATTAAATAAATGTCACCTAACCTATTTGAAGAGAATAAAACATTACGCTACTTTGAGCCACCTTTTTTCCAAGCAGTCTGGAGATCTTCATGCATGGGTCTTGCCCAGGTTGTACCTTTCTAGAAAAAAAGTCAGCAATTAGAAATCCTGGCTATAGCTAATGTAAGTCCCTGCCATCCTGCTGGGTATATTATGTCACTGACCCTAATAATATTGGATTTGGACTGGGTTTCTTCCGAGTATGCCACTTGTCTGCGCTGGGACCAGTTTCCGACAGTTCTTGACATTTTGTTTATCCTCTCAGACAGGGAAAGCCATAGGCATTGTCCTCCAGTGTCAGCAGGATAAGTTGGACTAGGAGCTTTCTGTTAGGGTGACCCAAAACAGAGTACCAAAAGAAGAAGAGGTTTCCTTACTCACCTACTTGGCAATCTGTTGGGGTGTAACACCACTGGGGGTAGAATGAAGCAGAAAGGAGGCAGAGACTGTCCTTACACCTCAGAGGGACCCTCTGTCTTTTCACATCATGGAGTATGGTCCACGTCAAAGGACCTCATGAATATTACTACAGTCTACATCCCTGTCCGACAGGTGCTCTACAACCACCATCTATGTACCACTCACAAACAGGAGATACAAAATAGATTCTGGTTCCCACACAGTAAAGCAATACATGGGCAGTCCATGCTCACCATAATCCCTACAATCTACATCCCTGTCTGGCAGGCTCTCTCCAAGCTCCATTATATGCACCATTAACACAGAGGAGATCCAAAATGTATTCTGGTTACCACACAGTAAGGCAATTCATACACAATCCATGCTCACCATAACCCTTGCATGCAACATTTACCACCCACACGGAGTCGCTACAAATGCCATCTACAAGCTACCCAGAGCCCGTCACCCTAGGTGTCGCTGGACAGCTGGCATTTTATTAAAAGGTGGAAACTACAGTTTTGAAGCTCATAAGACAATTTAAACACAGCTTACACAGTGTGCGAGACTCCATTTGAGAGGGTCTCCATACTGCAGAGATCCAAATACCGGAGGTCAGAAAGCAAAAAACAAGCTATTTTTAAAACCCATTTTTCTAACACAGAGCATTCTACCCACTTACTCTTTGTCCTCTTTCTTATTTTATATAGTCTGAGGGTCCTAAACCCGAAAATGGATGCCAACCAAGCATTACAGCTACACAAAGAGAGCATCTATATAAGCAGGCAGGAATAACAGCCCGACTCATGATGAAACTCCAGAGTGTCCAGAACACTGCAGCCAGACTCATGCTGGACCTCCCCAGACAAACCACCATCAGAGGGACCCTCGCCTACAGACCTCTGGGACCCCTCCTCGTGTTCTGAAACGCCATCCCCGACTTCATCGCCTCTCTTGCCATCGCCTAGAATCTATACATCTTTCTAGGAGACCTCAATTCCACCTGGAAAACACAGAAGATGCTAACATGGCTGACATTTTTGAAAGTATGGCCAGTCTCGGACTCAAGAAGCTGGTCACTGAACCCACCCACACTGCAGGGCACACACTTGACCCTATCTTCTAGCCAGCAACAGAGTACAATGCACCCACACCAAGGAGCTCACCTGGACTGACCACCACTGCTTCTACTTCGTCATCTCTGATCCACCCCAACACCCCAGCCTCCACCACCAGAGAGACACGGCGCAGCTGGTCAAAGGTATCAGAACAATGATGCTCTCAACTCCTGACTACCTACGACCACAGGACATACAGAATAAGCGACGGAAAACTTTGTGAACTGGCACTTTGCAAACACTGATGAAGTTACACCGAAAAAACCCACCAAGCCCAAGAAACGATCACAACACCTCAACTGGTTCACAAAAGAGCTGAAAACCCAGAAACATGACTGCAGACATAAGGAAAAAGATGGAGCACCAGTAAGACCCTGGAGGACCGAAAATGCTTCAAAGACGACCTCAACCAATACAAACACCTCCTGAAGAACACCAAGAAGATCACCCTAGTCATCCGCATCAAGGACATCTCCAACAACAGCAAGGAACTCATCAACATAGTCAAGGAATTCACCAACCCCATGGCAACTGAAAACAACTTCACACCCACGCAAGCTCTCGCAGACACCCTTGCGGACTTTTTTCACAACAAAATCAACACCATCTACCAACACACCCCAACCACACGCCAAGGATAGCATCACCCTCATTACGCAGACCGATGTACACCCATACCAGCTCACCTCATGGAGCAATCTCTCCAAGAAGGAAACAGCGTAAATCATGAGATCCATCCACTCCGGAGCTCCAGTAGACCCCTACCCACACCACGCATTCAACCTTGGTAATCAACCCATCAGCAGAGAATTCACCAAGGTCCTAAACTCCTCTATCACCACAGCCCACTTCCCCCAGAAAGGGAAACATGCTGACGTAAAGCTGTTGCTTGCTGAAGAAGCTACCGGTGAACCCAAGGGAACCTTAGAACTACCGACCTATCTCCCTGCTCCCTTTCCCAGCCAAGGTCATTGAGAAAGTCATCAACATGCAGCTCACTAGACATCCAGAGAACCACAACCTTCTGGACCCCTCACAATCAAGTTTCAGAGCTCACCACAGCACAGAGACAGCCCTAATTGCAGCCAAGGGCGACATCAGAATGCTGTTAGACCACTGAGAAACTGCAGCCCTCGTCCTCCTCAATCTCTCAGCAGCCTTTGAAATCTTATCCCACCACACACTGTTAAACATACTCTACCAGATCGCAGTCCAAGAACCAGCCCTCAAGTGGATTGCATCCTACCTCACAGCAAGAACGCAGAAGATCATCCTCCCACCCTACTCCTCGCTTCCTAAGAACATCACCTGTGGTGTACCTCAAGGCTCATCCCTTAGCCCAATCCTCTTCAACATATACATGACACCTGTGATAAACATCGTCAAGAGCCACGGACTCAACATCATCTCCTACGTCGGCGACACCCAACTCATCCTTTTCCTGACAAAAGACCAGGCGACCAACAAGGACAAGTTTCAAAGATGCATGGAAGACATGGCTGCCTGGATGAACAACAACTGTCTCAAAATCAACACCGACAATACAGAGGTACTCATCTTAGGGAAAGGAAAGGACGCATGGTGGCCACTTGAGCTGAGCCCCACCCCCAAACACACCGAACACACTAGCAATCTCAGCATCATCATCAACAACCAGCTATCCATGAAGATGCAGGTGAGCACCATCTCCTCCGCTTGCTCCTAACCCCCCGAATGCAGAGGACAGTCTTAAGATGGCTCCAACCTAACACAAGGCGAGCAGTCATGCAAGCTCTTGTCACTAGCAGACAAGACAACGTCAACTCCCTCTATATAGGAATAACAGCCCAACACATGACGAATCTCCAGACTATCCAGAACACAGCAGTCAGACTCATCCTGGACCGCCCCAGATGGACCCACATCACCCCACACCTCAGGAAACTCCACTGGCTACCAGTCGTGAAGAGATGCCAGTTTAGCTGCTCACCCATGTTTACAGGGCACTACACATCAAAGGACTGGCGTACCTCAATAATCGAAGGAACTTCCATCAACCTACCAGGAAACTCCATTCTGAATCTCTTTCCCTAGGAGCCACCCGACACATCCACCGGACGAACAGTGGAAGTCACTCCTTCTCCCACCTGACGGCTAAGACCTGGAACAACCTCTCCCTGCACCTTAGAGCCTCACCATCGCTACAGCAGTTCAAGAAGGAACTCAAGACCTGGATGTTCAACCAATAGGAGAACAGGCAGCATGCTCTACCAGCACCTCGAGCCTCTCACGGGTGATGAAGCCATGCTCTACAAAACATGATTGATGAATTGATTGATTGATGCAGTAGTGACAGGGTCAACTTGGGCTCCAACAATTATTTCCAGGTTTGGGAAGACAACTGTGGAAGAGTTAATCTTCAGTTGGCACATGGTTTAGGAATAGCTGGGCTCCCAAATTCCAGTTACACACAAACATCATACACATGTCAGAGCACAAACAGCCATCACCACTTCGTCCTCGAGCAGAATTTAGGTGTCCTTAGGTGTCCTCAGTGTAGCATTTAGGAGATCCCTCCTTTTATACCTGATGTCTTCTCTGCACTTTCTCCCAGCGCCTCCACAGTCCAGTGATACCACTTATGCTTTGTCCTGGCACAGTAACAAGAAATTGAGTGGGTAATCACAAAAAAGTATAATAAGAGCAGTGCTTGTTTGGGTGAGGTAGAAAAGTGTCACTGAACAGGAAACAAAGGGAAAATGTCACTTGAATGCAGGGAGAAACGTCCTGCACATTAGGGACAGTTCATTTGTTTTGGAGAAAGAAGCCAACTCCTGCTTTGGGGGTTTATCTCTGAGAATAAAGCGTCTAGACACGAAGTTATAGCCATCTTGAAAGAGTACAACAACAATAAAGTAATAAGATTACCATTCCAACATGGCTGCCCGCCGTTATTGCCTTTGCCGAGGTGTTACACAGAGGGAGGATGAAGACTGGTCAAGTTCTTTATTCTTTTGGAAGACTCAGATAAGAGAGTAACAACAGCTCAGCCTCAGTTCTAACTGACCGCTCATTCAACCATCCACACCATTCTAATTCCACCTCAATTTTACAAGCAGACATTCCAAACCACACTCCACCTCTACGCATTCCACTCACATTCTATAGACCAGACCAGTGCTTTAAGTGGAAAAAAAAAACTGGGGGTGCTCTAAAAGGGGCGTGGTTAATGTCTTGAAGGGGCGTGGCCTATCCGAGTAGGGGGCGTGGTCTAAATCAAAATAACTAGCACTGTGTGCTTAAGAAAATCATGAGTACCGGCACTTCTCCGTGTTCTCCCATTGAGTACCGGGACTTCTCCTTGTGTTAAGAGAGTACTGGTACTCCTAGTGGCATGCTGTGGTCAGTCTCTAGGTTATGGGTGCTTGACAGTTAATGTCGAGTGGATTCCGGCGCTAGGTTGCGGCTGCAGCCCTACACTCTGAGCCGGCATTTGATAAGATAGCGCCTTAGGCGGAGAGAAATTTGGCGCCCTTGCTAATAGAGACTGAAATGCAGCAGCAGGGGGTCCTTTTTGAGTTGAGCTAAGCAGTGACTGCCCCCTGAACCCAAACGCCTCGAGACCTCCCCAGCTCACCTAAATCACCGATAGTTTAGCTGCCTCACGGTGATGGGTCTGTTGGTGTGTGTATCAGCAGGGGTGAAACGGTGAAAGGAGCGCGAAGAAAGGGACAATGAGGTGTTAAAACAGGCCGGCCCTGCTCACACCCTGACAGCGCAACAGGACAGGAAGACACCTGTGTTTTTCTAAGCTAGAGGTTTCGACATTGGAACTGTCGCGCTGTGAGTTATAGGGAAAGTTTGCAGATCCGTTGTCTGTCAGAGTGCCTTGAAAAAAAAAAAAGTCTGCTTTTGCGTAAAACTTCTGCTTCTCATGTTAATGCCCTTGGGCTAAGTTCACGCTATATATAGTTACAACAAACGCTAATTACACCCTGCAGCTATGGGCAGAACTTGGCCAAAGGCACTTTGAACAGTGAAGAAGAAAATGCTGATAGTGTACAAGGCTGCCTTGAAGCCACGCCCCCAGACACGCACCTCCCAGGCTCACCCCTATCAATTTGGTGAGTACCGGCACTTCTCTTTTTCCATTTAAAGCACTGCCTAACAGTGCAGCAACAGTGGGCAGAGTCTGAGCACCGGCAGGTTTTTTTTGGGCCCTCAAAACGGGTCCGAAAAAAATAAAATAAAGAACGGACTACCTTTAGTAGCCACGAAAATAGAGCCCGATAGAGACCCGTTTCGAGGGCCCCAAAAAAAAACTGCCGGTGCTCAGACCCGGACAGACCCGGCCCACTTAAAGCCCTGCATATGCCGCTACACAACAGCGTTGGGGAATGTCCCTCAGGAGTGGCACCAACAACAAGGTGATATGTTTCACAAGACATGTGTCACGCCACTGCTAGTCAGCCTGTATAACAAACGTGCAGTGACAGCATAGCAGTGCAGTGAGTGTTATGGGAGCTACACCGCAGCATTATCATGTGTCGGGTGTAGCGTTGCAGGGCAACACTTAATACAAAAGATGGACCACAGCTTCACAGAGCAATGTGTTTTGTAGGGGGTTTGTCTCAGTTGGGCAGTGTGTACTATGGGAGCAACACTGCAGCGTGGCAATAGCAGAACAATGTGTATTGTGTAGCGTTGAGGGGTAAGAGTCACACAAAAGACAAACATCACCACTGCAGAGGTTCTGTCACAGCAGGATAATGTTAATTATTGCACATGCAACAGCAAAGCAGAACAATTTGTGTAGTAAAAAATAAAATCAAAATGAAAATTAGTTTTATAAAGCGATTAAACGAACAATGATGGCCAGGGGAACATACTATAGCACCGACTTGTGTAGTTTTAAATCTTCAAAAAAGGCACAAAATGGTTACAATTGCCCACCTCAGAGTATGGTTTGCCACCAATAAACCACAAATATTAAGCTATTAATAATATTAATATCTTCTGCTATGCTACCAGCGCCAAGATGCCCTAGGGTATTCAAGCGCTTTATAAAACTCTGAACAGAGAGCTTTGAGAGGCAACATAGACATGCAATCAGAATATATACAGCACAAATGCCAAGCGCAAACACTTAGAACGAGAGGAGATCTTTAGATTTCTGATCCTATATTTCAAATATTTAGATCTAAATATTTGAAATAAAAGTGTTTGCGCTTGGCATTTGTGCTGTATATATTCTGATTGCATGTTTAAATTGACTCTCAGAGCTCTCTGTTCAGAGTTTTATAAAGCGTTTAAATACCCTAGGGCATCTTGGCGCTGGTAGCATAGCAGAAGATATTAATGTCCATAAAAAGCAGAGACTATAGATTGAAAAGCCGGGTCTTAAGGTTCCTCCTAAAGATTAACAGGGAAGAGCTGGTCTTTAAGTTGAAGGGTGGAGCATTCCATCGTTTGGTTCTGCCGTATGTGAAGTTTCTGCACCCTCCTCCCCCTACCCCTGCGATCTTCTTCTGACCTCGGGCACTGTAAAGCTACCTGCTGAGGACGATCGAAGTGTCCTGATAGTAGTGCACAGGCGCGCAACACCCATTGGACTCACAGGGCTTCAAACCCCCCATCCCCCCCGTCCGTCGTGTGTGGCAGCCCGGGATGAGACACCTTCCCGGGCAAAAAAGCAGCCGCACCCGAGCACTTCACAGGTCTTTAAAAGACCATTTGCATGTTAATGAGGCCTCGCTGTTGTTTCACCCCTTCTAAGAGCCCCTGCAGCTCCAATCTGCCTATTGCTTAAAGTTCAGCCCCCCCCCCCGAAATTTTTGCTCAGCCCCCCCCGAAATTTGGCTCTAGTTGCGCCTCTGGTAGTGCATCTAGTTAGTTTATGTTTAAAATAAACAGGGTCATCGCCATGAAGAGCCTTATCGGCGATACACAGCATCTTGAAGTCTATCCTTTTATTAACTGGCATAGTATGTGTAGCGCTGCAATGCAAAGTGCTCTAGAAAGCAAACTACATCACTGCAGAGAAATGCCTATCTAAGGTTTTGTGTCATTGCGGGACAATGTGTATTACAAGCGATACAACGTAGTATCCAACACAACGTGTATTAAAAGAGATGCATTGCAGCACAATGGGATTATAATTGCTTTTTCAGAGCACAATAGTGCGATCTTCATCAGAAGAACACAGCAGTGCAATGTGTACTATTACAGTGCTGCGTCACAACACCTCAGGGACTTTTTCCATGTAAAGCACTGCCTAACAGTGCAGCAACAGTGGGCAGAGTCTGAGCACCGGCAGTTTTTTTGGGGCCCTCAAAACGGGTCCGAAAAAAAAAAAAAAAAAAGAACGGACTACCTTTAGTAGCCACGAAAATAGAGCCCGATAGAGACCCGTTTCGAGGGCCCCAAAAAAAAACTGCCGGTGCTCAGACCCGGACAGACCCGGCCCACTTAAAGCCCTGGACCAGACTATCACATAAGGGTTGCACCACAAAGCCAATGCCAGCGAGTGGTCGGCAGAGGGCAGCCATTTTTGTCGAGTTCAGGCCCCAATGAGAAGCCTGGGCAGGGGGAAAAGGGGCGAGTGGGGGAACACCAACATGAGGCCTGAATATTTCACCTTCTACCCGTGGGAGGAGAGAAAGAGAGAACGGGTGCGAGGCAGGAAGCAAAGGGAGGGGTTGAAAGAGAGTCACGTTCATCACAAGAGATCAAAATGACATTTGTCCTACTACAAGCTCCGCCCCTTAACAACCACCTACTCCTCACCCAACACTTCCCCATCTCCCGTATCTATTGTTTTCTCCGCAGTATCCAGGGCCAAGAGTCAATGGTATCTGGATCAAAGGCAGTGAAGTGTCACTTTAGGCGGACATTGCCAATTGAAAACAGATATCTCTCGAAGACTGTGAACAGGTATTTCACTCTGTTTAAGAATTATCGCCATAACATATTTGACATGCTGGGAGAACCATGAAGATCGAGGGGGGGGGGGGGGGGCTATTAACAGAAGGAGGCGGGAAACATGCACAATTTATCGAGGGTTTTCGTTCTAGAATTAAGGCCCACATTGAAGTCGTGCAAGTTCAGTCGCACTAAGGAAAGCACGTGCGCGTGCTCCTGCGCGCGCTCCATCCCTGGCTATAAATAAAGTAGTAATCACTGGCAGAGGAATTTCAGCCGCTCGGTGTGCAACCACAGACCTGAGATTCGCGCCTGTCCCAAAATAACTCGCCACCAGTGCGCCTTCCAGCACCTCAGAGGTATGTATTCTGGCAAATGTTCACTCACCACACTGCCTGCGAAGTCTCCAAGCACGAATGTATTTTAATTAATAGATCAGAACTTCTTGTGGGTGGCACAGGGCACATGCAGACGACTGGCTGCACCACAAAACTGTGGGAGAGTAGAAGCAGGCTGCCAAAACTGCAAGGAAATAAAAGTGATGCATAGGTCGGAGAATTAAGGGGCTCATTTGCAATATTTTGATGCAGGACAGGGCAGCAAGCCTTTCTGCTGTGCTGCTGTGCGTCAAAAGAAAAGGGCAAGAATGCGCCATATCTGCAAGATACGGAGCGTTCACCTCCGTTTTTCCCTGTGCTGGTGCACAATGGGCTGCCATGCGCCAATGCAGACACCCTTGTGCCATGGTGCAAGGGTTTCTGCATTGTATGGGTGATTGTTTTTATGCAGGAAGGGACAACTTCCTGCACAAAAACAATCACAAGAGGTGTTTTCCTCTTTCTATGTGTGCTGACGAATGCAGCACACATAGAAGGAGCATTTGCAATGCAATAGGTCTCACATTAACGAGAGCTTAAGCTATTGGCAATGCAATACCTTAAACTCTCGCAAACGTGAGACCTATTGCATTGCAATTATTTGTTTTAGTAACGCCCATGCAGCGCTTTCACATTTATGGAGGCAGCCCCTCTTTCTTTAGACAAGCTGCGTCTACAGAAAGGGGTGTGTCCTACATTAAAGTGAAACCGTGGCATGGGGGCTTTGACCAAAAAAAGCATCTGTTTTGTGAAGTTGACAAACAGATGTTTTTTGGTTGGTAAAAGCGCCCATGCTGCATTCACTTTAATGTGTGCCGCGTACCTTTCTTTAGATCCAGTTTGTGTCAAGAAATGGGGCGCAGCCTCCATAAATGTGAAAGCACCGCATGGGCGCTAGTTAACAAAATGAATAAATAAATAAGAGCAGCCGCCAAATGCGGACCACGCTGCTAAAATAAATAAATTAAAAAACATGGACTTTATAGTTAAAGAGTACCGCCATTAGTAAAAATTTAAATAAAAGCGTG
Source organism: Triturus cristatus (assembly GCF_964204655.1). Lineage (NCBI taxonomy): Eukaryota > Metazoa > Chordata > Amphibia > Caudata > Salamandridae > Triturus > Triturus cristatus. Next base: position 842,842,017 of record NC_140580.1, on the reverse strand, counting down.
CGGCTGCTGCAAAGTAGTGGGTGGAATAGGGGAAGAACATTAAATAAAATAGTGCTCACCGATCTTTAAAGCAGACCATATAACAACACCAGTAAAAGGTCCAGTCATTATGGGAGGTAACAAATGCAGAAAAGGCGGTACCAAGGAGGGACTAACAAGCCTAATAACCAGTCAGAAGCCAGCGTTTACGAAGGTCAATGACACAAGCCAATTAAAATTATGGGTGAGAGTTGGCGGGGCTCCAAAGACATACTCCAATACTGCATGCCTCGCAGCAGGGCTTGCGCTGCCCAGGCTCCACCTATAAAGGAAAAACGAGGAGAAATAAAGGTATTTCTCAATGTTGCACCTTCCTTACTCCTCACCTGGGGAGGCATAGGAATCTGACGCATTCCCAGGTTTACAAAACCTTGTAAATCTGGGAATGCATCAGGTTCACTAGATGTTGCATGGGAACACCCTCAGCAACACCTATGGAGCGGCCCTTAGATGCAGAGTAATGCCTGAAACTGGGCCATATTTAGAAGGCCATGAAAAGCCATGCAGAGTGGCTTTAGGTGGCCTTGTAAAAATGGGCAGGCACACCGCGCCTCCAGGGCGTCAAAAGAAGTGACGCAGCAGCGGCGCAATGGTCTTGTAATTAGGCCCCTAAATCGGAAGGGCCTCATTTACAATATTTGGTGAAGGGCAGCACAGCAAGACTTCCTGCTGCACTGCTGTGCCTCAAAAGAAACAGGCAGGAATGTGCTTTACCTGCAAGATGCGGCGCATGCCTGTCCTTTTCCCCTGCCCTGGCGCACAGTGGGCTGCCATGCGCCAACGTAGGACCCTTGCACCACGGTGTAAGGGTCTCTGTGCTGTAGGGGTGATTGTTTTCGTGCAGGAAGCGACACCTTCCTGCACAAAAACAATCATGAGAGGTGTGTTGCAGAATGCAGCACACATAGAAAAAGGAAAAAGGAGAAGAAATAAAGGTATTTCTCTTCATTGCACCTGCCTTACGCCTCACCTGGAGAGTGATAGGAATCTGCTACATTCCCTGGTTAACAAAACCTTGTAAATTTGGGAATGCATCAGGTTCCATGCAAGTTGCGGGGGAACACCCACAGTAGCACCTATGGAACGCCACTTTCACGCAGAGTAATGCATGAAAGGGGGCCATGCATGGTGGCTTTAGTTGGCCATGTAAATATGGGCAGGGACACTGGGCGTCCAGTGCGTCAAAAAAATAAGGCACTGGGTGCGCAATGGGCTTATAAATTGTCTCCTTAATCTATATATGGCACGGATTCAGATTTATACCTCACAAACGTGAAACACGGTGCTATTGAGTGGCATACAGTTAAAAAAAAACATGCTCTTTTGACCATTAAATGGAAACATGGCTGCTCAACCCATACGAGGTAGGGGGCACCTTGGTTGAGAAATGTATGTCATCTTCACATGCCGGCTGTCTAGCTGCCATTGACGCTATCCTGATGAGAAAACATACTGCAGAACGCCCTGGCACTAACCCACTAAGGCGTCAAAACACGTCGATATTCTTTGTGTCATTTACATTGAACAAGCAAGAAGCTCCTCTTGTATAATATAGCCCTTTGGACAACAATCCCTTGTTATAATTCAGCTGGTTCTTGTCACTGTACGCAAGGCACTTAACAACGCGAAGAATGAACAGTGCAATACTACAATTCAGGTGAATCTATTTGTATCTAACCCCCAAACAAATCAGTGCTGACAGGTTATCCCTGAGCCCCATGGACATACAAGGAAGGGAATTTTGCAGTCCCATTTTCTGTCTTTCTTAATTACTGACTTCTTGTTTATCTCAACCCGTGTCCATGACACTCACATTTGGCATCAACACAACAGGTGAGCCCAACGTCAGTATTTTGCGTTTTCTTGTATTATAGTAGTATATGACTTACTACCCAGTGTCGGTTGGCAACATTAAAAAATGGTGGGCGCGATGCCCAAAAAATCACCATATATGTTGCACAGAGCCACGTCCGGTGTCTCTGTCCTCGGTGGTGACTCCAGCAGGCAGCAGGAAAGGGAAGGACTTCCTTCCTTGTGCAACGTGATTCCAACCAATCCTATTTGGTTGAAGCAGACTAACCCAGCACTCATGTTGTGGCTGGGGGGGCCTGTGGCTACAATGTATCAGCTGTTTCTCAGCCCTGGGATTGTGCAGGCTGAAGTGTGCATGTCAGATTGGTGGGCTGTAGCCAGCCAGACAATCTTAAATGCACACCGGCAGGGGCTGCAGTAATAGTGCAATTGCACAAATCCGCCCCGCCCCCCTGCTCTCACGCTGTAACAGCAAGAGCCAGCGACCTAAATAAAATGGTATTTATTACCATTTAATTGATGTGTGTGCCTACTGCGCTCACAGCAGGCGGGGCGACACTCCTCCGCCATAACGGAGGAGCCGCCACTGTTACTACCCCATGTGGGATGCAGAAGCTTTTGTTGACGTGGGTAGCTGATTAAACCTTGTGGGCATGGGTTGGAGGAGTGTTGTCTTTGCTTTAAGCCTATGTGAGAAGTGTTTCTATGTCGTGGGTGATGACCACTGATGTGCGGTTATCGTATTATGGGAAGCATTGTTTAGCGATGTAATGGTTAAGGAAGTGTGATGGATAGACAAGCATGTTTATAATTTGTGTTATGCTGGTAGCTTTGATTAGCTTTTCTGTTTTGTCATTTATGTTCTTGATTCGATTTCCTCTACTGGTTGTGGCAGGAATTCATCCACTCTGTGATCTTATGGATTTGGTAGCAGTAACAGATGCGGATAATTAGTGAGGGGGTATCAGAGATCAGACTGAATAGACTGACTTGGCTTGTAGAAGGGATGAAGTATTAAGTGCTTATTGAAGAGTAAGCAGCTGTAACAGAAGTGACATTCTCCATAAGCTATCCTTCCAGCCATCAGCCTTAAGCCCAGCCGCCACCGGTGCAAGTAAGCACGGTTAGGCTGTGGGGCGGGGTGGAGCGGGGCAGGGTAGGGTTGGGGAAGTCATAGGATCATGATGTGTTTGCTTGTGCATCATTGTACTCTTTTCTCTTTTTGGATGCTGCACAGCATCATAAAAAAATATTAGAAATTACAAGTATGGTGTCTGTGGGGAGAAGGGATCGCCCCTTTCTCTCCTTAGGCTTTTCAGAGACTCTGGTCACCAGGTTAGCATAGGCCATCTGGTCACTGTGTCGGCCTAGGCCATCTAGTCGCTGGCTGGCCAACCAGATGTGCAGTCAGTTGCTGGCAGACCAGATGATTGGTAGGTGACTGGTCAACCAGATGTTTTGAGAACTGCCAAATGCGGCAAACACTGACTTGTATATACCTCAAGTTTTGTATGTCCCCACTTCATTGGGGCTTAACAGTCGGAAAAAAGCAACTTCCCAGGCAGGTCCAAGTGAAGAGGGTATGGGGTTGGCTGGGAGCTTAACCCTCCGTGGCACTCTGGGCTCAGTTTCCAGGAGCGTAAAAGGCACCGACCAAGGGCAACACCCTGAGCCTATGAACTGTGGTGACAATAACCACCCACAGTATGGTGGCAGTAGACCAGGGACAGCTCTCATGATGTCCTAGGAAATAGACCAGATGCAAGCCCTCAGTGAAGATTTGCTCCTGCACGCCAAGCTGGAGCACATGTCTGGGAAAGCTCCGGGAAGCCTCGGCGGATGCCTGGACCAGGTCTCAAAGGCACCAACTGTCAATGTCCCATGCTACCCAGGAACCTATTTGTTGATGGACTGCTCAAAAACCCCTGACTGAGCCCCTGGTCGGGGCTCTGGCAGGACCATGGTCAGGGTCTCCAAGTCATAAAAAGCATATGGGGTGCAGATCCGCAGCTTCGGTGATTCAGCAGGCCTGGGTTTACAAGCCTCCCCATTGACCTGGTATCCATTCTCCGGGCCCGCCATATCATTTCGAGCCCGGGGGCGGGGTCCCACCGGCACTGGGAGGATTGGCATTTGATCTTTTTGCACTTTAATTTTGTGGGAACGTGAAGGTGTCCCTGGCTAACATGGAGTGCTTTAGCATGCCAGAACTGAGCAGCATTTGCAAGCAAAGGGGACTGAAGCTGAACAAGTAGTCCAAGAAGGAGGATTATCACATTGCCTTCAGAGCCTGGGAGGAAGACCATCATTTACAATGCACCTTAGAAGAGAATGATGATGATGTAGAAGAGGAAAATTAGGATTACATTGTGGAAGCTCAAGGACCAGGGGAGTGCTGTTGCAAAGGAGCAGCATCACTTGCATTGTCCAGAGTAGGTAGCTTTGTGTCAGCCTACAATTTTCCCCATCAGAGCTGAAGGACAGATAGGGAGAGAGGGCTCTGAAGTTGCAACTAGCAAGCCTTGCCCTTGAAGAAAGGAGGCTGGCTGCACACAAAAAGAAGGAATTGCTGTAAGCTTAAGAGAAAGGGTGCAGCCCTGACAGCTGAGGAGAAAAATGCAGTACCAGAGATGTCACTTGAGAAGAAAAAGTTAACCCTGACATTAGAGCAAGAAAGTCAAGTCATCCTGACTTGAGTAGAGTCAGGATGAGATGTGCTTAAGGTCCTGCAGTTCAGTAGCAATGAAATGCCTATGAGAGTTAAAAGAGTCCACATCCCCAAAGACTTGGTGTCTAAGTATGTGGTGGGGATTAAATAGGTAAGTATTTTGCAGCATATGAGGTGGCCCTTCATATGCCTAGGGTCCCGGTGGAGGATTGGGGGGGCAGTCTGGGGAAGCACATGCCTATTGCGGGAAGGAATATCTTATTGGTCCTTAAAGTAGCTGACCAGATAAAGCATGCCCCGGTGAAGGAAGCCCCTATCACTAAGTTTGGTCCAACCCTTGAGAAGTGTCGCCAGAAGTTCAGGGATTGCCAGAAGCAGTCACAGAGTCATGGGTGGATTTTGTGAACTCTTCCAGTAAGGCAATGGATGGTTGAGTGAAGAGTAAGAAAGTAAAAGATTATGATGGGATGTAAAATTTGGTTATTAAGGGGCACATTTTAAGTAATTGTATTACTGAATAGCACCAGCAACTGGTAGACACAAAGCTCACTGTGCCCAGAGAGCTTGGAAAGGAAGCAGACTTCTGGATCGGCACCAGAGTATCAAAGAAGGTGGCCGAGAGTGACCACAGGAAGGGTGGTTCAGGTTCCTCTTTACAAGGGAAAGGCAAGGATAATACACATAAGTCCAAAGAGCCCAAAAGAGTTTGGAGGCAAAGGATTCCCAGACCTCTTCAGCATACAGGATGGGAGATTTTGATGGATGGAGGCCCAGGGCAGCCTTTTACCCGCCCTGGTGTTTTGACTGTTTCCAGACAGGGCATAACAAGGGGACTTTGTAAATCCAGGAAGCCACCCACAGGTGGCAAACCCACAGGGGTTGCCAATGGCATCATCATCAAAAGTCTTTATTTCGGTTTTAGTACCATAAAAGAAAAAAGCACATAGGTCTTGTATGGCAATAATCTGAATAAAAGGTACTGTAAATTAAAATACTTCCTATACAGGCTCTTGATAGTTTAAAAAAGAGATAAAAAATTAGGGTAAAAAGCTTATCACAAAGATACAATATGTACATAGTGCAAATTGAAGCATATTTCAATAATTTAAAAATGCATCCTAAGATAAAAATTGAAGTGGCAAGCAATCCAAGTATTTACAATCCAAAGTGCTAGTACGAAATACACGCCCATCCGTTCAGATCGTTTGGGTTTCAATTCATTTACTTCCTTCAAGTCGATAAATCCAATAGGGCCCTCCTTCTAATGGGCCATAATTTACCCAAACATTTTGCCGTTGCACAAACAAAAAATGGTCTCGCATCTGATTTCAGAATGCGTAGGGCTTCTTTATGACTAGGTGTCCCTAGGTGTCTACATACTGGGATAAGCCAGTTCCTTCTGGGTCTGGCATAGGCGGGGCACACAAAAAATACATGGCCTGTTGTTTCTTTAGGGCAAGGGCGAGAAGGACAGCCCCTGGGCTGTGATATATTTGTCCTCCAAGAATTAGTAAAAGCATTGATAGGAAGACAACCATGTCTAAATTGAGTATATCGTTTCCTATCTTCTGGCACTTTTATTAAATCAAGGAAGCTTTCTAACCGGCTGCTAGATTTAACATCAAAGAACAAGTCGGTTAAGCAGCCATGTCGTGTATTCATAAAATTCTTCTGTTCTATGTGGGAGGGTGACCTTCTAGCTCCTTAGGCACACCTATGTCCACCCGGATGGTATTTATATAGTTAATCCACCCAATTTTATGATTTGTGTCCAGGGCAGAAACTTCATTAAAAGCAGCTGCATAGGACATCAGTTCTGGAGTTGTAACTAATCTGTGCCAAAAAAGCAAGGGGGGTAAGCTCACCAGATCATTGATAGACTTAACACCCATATCGAGTTTCAAGGGAAGGAGAGGAGTGCTCTGTGGGAGTGATAACAGGCTGCTAAGAAATTTATTTTCTATTATCGAGGGGTTGCCAATGTAGCCTTGGGGGGAGGTTATTTCTCAGAGGTAAGGGTACAGCTTGCCCTAGTATCCCTTTGTTGGGAGGTGACCTCAGAATGTAATCTGATGATCCGGCAGGGCAGTAGACATCACTTCCGGAAATCAGAGTGAAGGGGGTCCCTGTCACTGCTGAGAGGGATACTTGTACCAGCCAGACCATGGTAGAAGCAAGGCCGGTTTCCCCAGAACAGTATCTGCCAAGGCAGGACTGTAGGGTAAGGCAGGCCCTGGGGTAGGACTTTTTACGTCACATGGCCCTGGTATCCTTAGAATGGGGGTGGGTACTTCCCCAGAGGAAGGTCATTGTCAGTGCCAAATTCCCATCGACTTTGGCAATGAACTTCAATTGGTGAGGAAAGAGCTCGGATATGCGGCCGTCCATGGTGGCCCTAAAAAACACAGATTTCTTTGGGTAATAGTTGGATTCCATACACAGTGAGAGGACTAGTATGTCAGGGGTTAATTGCTCTGAGGGGAGAGCAACCTAAGCCCAACCCCCTATATGACACAGAGTGTGTCATCATTGGGATGGACTCTGTGGCCACCACCCCCAGAAGTCCTGGACTGCCAGGCACTTGTTCAGTCTCAGGGTACAGACCCTGAACTGAAATTCCATTTATAGGCTGCATCCCCTGAGATGGTGGAAGAAGAAAAAGTTGAAGGAGAGTGTCTAGTACCGGAGGGTGCGACCCTTCTGAGAAACCTAAGATGCCAGAGTGACCTCAGGAGCAAATGGAGGACACCTTGTCAGCCCCACAGGTGGAAAAGAGGCTGTGACGGGGCAGGGGACATGACTGAGGAGGACTCACCTGTTTGGCCATATTGGTCACATGACCCCTCTATATCACTTTATGTTCATACACAGGCTGGCGAGGAACGAGAGCAACCGCAGGACTGGATTTACAGCCCTCAGCCAGACTGGACTCAGAAAGAGGTACCGGGTGCCTTCAAGACGGAGATCCCATGCGACGAGACTCCTCCCCTGGATGACGCGTCCTGTAGCGGGACTTCAAAGGAGAACAGGAACAGGAAGTTGACGGACGGCGTTTCCCCGGAGTTGGAGAGTGAGCTGGAGTGGAGGAGAAGAGCGACGGTGAGCGGAGAGGAGTACGGGACATCGGAGGAGAACGAGTTGGAGTGGCGGAAGAGGAGCAGACTGGAGCGGACGGCGGAGCCGAGAGCCGAGACCGAAGAGCCTACGGGAGCCGAGAACGACAAGCCAGGAGGCCACCGATTCCGCGAGGCGCCCTGCCACGTTCCCAGGGGAGGAGCGTGGCTGGAGCAGGTACGGGGGAAAGTCGCAGGCTGGGTGGGGAAGGGGAAATCCTCTTAAAGCACTGATAACCTCGAAAAACCAGCCATCACCCCCTATTCCCAAATCCCCTCCCCTGAGCACTTAGACACCAACTAGACTCTCGCTGCACGGTGTCCCTCACTCCTGGACCCTTCATTGCTTCGCTGGGCGACATCGCCTAACACGTGATTTCCTTTTTTTTTCTTTTGGGTTATACCGGGGAAGAGAAACCTGTCCAGAACGACTAACGGGGAGAAAGGGACGACGGGAACACCTGCAGTGATTCGACCTACCCTGAACACGTCAGAGCAGCCCTGCTTCACTGGATGAGAAAGACTGTTACACTGGGCAATAAAAACCTACTTTGAAACCCCTTTACCTTCTTGTGCAGCGTGTCTGTCACCCCGAACCCACTACAGAGGCCAATCTAAGGCTTCAAACAGGAGCCCCCACCTGGCAGTGGATGGTCAGGGGCCTGGTCCTGATATTGACAGCTGGCAGTGGACTCGGCTGATTTTAAGCCTTTTGGGCAGAACTTGCCCTGGGTTGGGGCAGGAGTCTGACCTAGAGGGCAGAATGGGTCAGATACTTTGTTGACTATAGTGATAATGTCCGCCTACTGGGATGCATCTATGAACAAGTTAGGTTTAGTTCCCTCCCAGGTGGCTGAGACACATGTTGATAGAGGGTAGGTTCAGAGAGGCATAGAACAGACACATGCCACGTTGTAACACCTGAACAGGTATGCCCTTCAAGGGATTGATTAGTGTACCCTAGCTCTTGGCTGGGGAAGGCCTGTGTAGGTAATCTGCCTTTTCTGTCTAGTCATCCTGGATTTTTTGCCTTTTGCTGGACCCTGTATTTAGCTGGCTTTAGAATTCTATGTATTTTAACCCTGCTAATAAGTGGTTAAGTGCCTGTGTTCATCCTTTTGTCATGATGAGATTGGTATACTAATCGTATAGTTAACTTACCCATATGTCCCTAGAAAATGGTACCAAGTGTACGTGGGACCTGTAAGTTAAATTTCACTAGTGGACTGCAGCACCTATTGTGCCATTCACTACAGTGAAAGTCAATAACATGGTTTCAGGCCTACTAGTGTAGCTAGACTATAGCAGTGTAAAAACTGCAATTCGATCTGTCAAAATAAACACTTTTGTCAGGTCAAAACCTTAATTATGAACATTAACAAGTCATCCCTATGCAGGTCTTATATGGTATAAGTCAGGGTGCATGGCATTTAAAAGTAGGACATATAGCAATTCAATGTAATGTGCTTACAGTGACTAGGACCAAAAAGGCATTTTTCACTTTGGCTGGCATAGCTGTTAAATGTAGCAAACCAGAGCACAGATTCAAATCCTAATACTGAATCTCGAGAATGGGCCTACCTACAAAAATAATAAACAACTATGTTTAATAGTTATTAAAAATCCAATTCAATGAATTAAATAGTAAGAAAAAAATAACTTTTAGAAAGTGTTATCTTATGTTATCTTATACATATTTGTAGAGCGCTCTATCACCCGGAGGGTATCCTGACCTTGGGCAAGTGTGAGTCTAGGCACACCTAGGGCCTAGTGGGACAACTCAAAAGCCAGGTCTTCAGTTTCTTGGGGAATTCAAGAAGTGAGGAGGAGGCTCTTATGTGTGGGGCAGGTATTTCCATGCTTTAGGAGCAATGTAGAAGGCAGAACCTCCAGATCTGGTTTTCCTTATCCGTGGGATTTGTTCAAGTAGGAGTCCAGACGAGTGGCGGTGCCTGGAATGTTTGTGAAAGCAGATGCAAGTGTTGAGGTATGCTGGACCAGTGTGCCTTGAAAGTGTTGAGTAGGAGTTTGAATTGTGCTCGTTTGTGAATGGGGAGCCAGTGGAGCTCCTTCAGGTGTGATGTGAGTGTGGTCTGGGAGGAAGAGAGTGATTCTGGTCACCGAGTTCTGAATGGTCTTGGCTTTCTGGTGAGCTTTTTGGTTGAGTGTTCCCATAGTCCAAGTTGCTTGTGACCAGGGCATGCATATCAGTTTTACAGTTGCTGATTGGGAGCCATCTGAAGACCTTTCTCAGCATCTTCAGATTATAGAATCTTGAGGTGGTGATGGAACTGATGTGGCCAGTCATGTCGAGTTTGCTGTCGATGATTCCATGGTTCCTGGCATGGGTGGTAGGGGTGGCTGTTGGTCCTAGCTCCATTGGCCACCAGGTATAGTCCCATGGTAATGTGCTCTTCCCGAAGATCATGATTTTGGTCTTGTTGGTATTCAGCTTTAGACAGTAAGTTTTCATCCAGGGGCGATTTCAGTCATGCATGCATTAAACCTTTTCCGGTTATTGGGCGTCTTGTCTGCAATGGAGAGAAAAAGTTGTGGCTTAGGAGAGGAGGCTGATATTCTGAGATGTAATGATGCTGGCATGTATGCATTGAATAGGGTCGGGCTCAAAGAGAATCCTCTCAGAACTCTGCAGATGAGGTCACAGGCATGCATTGTGTACGGTGCCTGGCCGACTAACTGTGTCCTTCCAGTAGGAAGGATCAGATCCATCAGAGTGCGTGTCCTTGGATTCCGATGTGGTGTAGGCATTGGATAATGATCAGGAGGAAGACTGTGTCAAGTGCTGTGGAGAGGTCAAGGAGGGTGACGGCCACAGTGTCTCTTCTGTCTAGAGAGACATGCGAATATCGTCTGTGGCAGCGATGAGGGCAGTGTCCGTGCTGTGGTGTCAAGTAGTTGGTGATCATTGAGGTATTTGGTTAGGTGCCTGTTGATGATTCTCTCTAGACCATTGCAGGGGCATTGGTCTGCATTTATAAATCTACCGCTACTGGGAGCAGACTTAGGGCCTGATTGTGAGGATGGCGGTCCATAAGACCACCGTACTCGTGGTGGTGGTTGAACAACAGCCACACTGCGGGCACGCCAGGGATCCAGGAGGCGGTCATTGAACTGCAATAGGCTGGCGGTGCTGCTGCGGTACCGTCGAACATATTACAGGTTACCTGTCTGCTGCACCTTTCATGGCAGTGAGCCCACCATGAAAATGGTGGTAAAGAGGCAACAAAGGGGGCCCTAAAAGGGCCCCTGCCACTCCTGGGCATGAGAGTACATGCGGGGGGCACATGTTGTGCTCCCCTGGATTTTCACTCCCAGCGCCAGCACGGTGTGGCATACATTCCACAATGTGCAGGAACATATTGCAGATGCTCTCACAGCGGCAATCTGCATGTTAGGCTCTCCTATGAGCCTAACAGACCACCGCCGTGAGACCGCCTCAGCACCGCCCGCACGCCCAACTAGATGGCTATGGCGATCCTCCAGTGGATGGCACTATGGCGACACCGCTGGAGGACCGCCAAAGTTGTAATAAGGCCCTTAGTGTTTGCTTCCGTGTGGCTGGATATTTAAAAATACTCACGCCGAACAGGAGCAAACACACTTTACCGTGCCCGTGGTAGTGAAGGCAGGGAAACTACTAAAGTCCTGGGGGTGGGCACCCCAGGACACAATAAGTAAGCCGGCCACGGCGGTTGGGGTCCCCAGGGCCTATAAAGGCTTCAAGAGGGAGGCCAAGAGCCCCCCCTTCCTTTTAATTAAAGTTATGGGCCTGAGGAATGAGGTTTCCAGGGCATTTTTAAGACGACTCTGGAAGGGGAGCCCCCCTCCCCATTTTTTACATTTAGGCCCAGGGGGATGGTCCCCAGGGCCTAAGTAGGCTCAGGCAGGGGGGCCATGAGACCCCCTTCTTTTTTTAAATAATTCGACACCGGGGCAGGGGTCCCTGGAACCTTTGCAGGCTCGGGTAGGGGGACCACGTAGTTCTCCTCCCCTTTTTAACAAAATAGGCTTTGGAGGATGGGGTCCCTGGGCCACCATCAGCTCAGGGAGGGAGACCACACTTCCCTCTTTCCTTAAATATACCCGGCCCCAGGAGATGGGGTTCCCAGGGCCCTAAGTGGGCTGGGGAGGGTGGCCCTACTGATGCCCCTTCCTCTCTCATATATATCTTTAAAAATGGCATCTGCCCTTTTTTTGCCGCAATCCCACAGTATTCCTGCGAGATCGCTGCAAAATATGGCATTTGTTTTTTTGGTTTTTTTTGGCGGGCTGCGGGGCCTAGGGGGGCAGGATTTCCCATCCTGCTCCCTTATATCATTTTTTTAAACTTCAGGACAGGGGACTAAAAGCCAGATGTACAAAAGAACAGCAATTTGCAAAATGATTCCAAAGTGGTTTGCAAATGAAAAAACGGCCATTCACCATGTACGAAAGCCATTTGCAGATCAGTAATAGCGATGCAACCGGTTTGCGAGTCGTTATTTTTTGCTAACAGAGATAGAAATTCAGAAGTAGGAAATTTCAAATGGCGACTTGCAAACAGAATGTTTGAGGCAATCATAAATAGCGATTTGTCGCCATTTGACTCATTTGCACATACACTTTACCAACAACTCAAACCAGGTGGTAGCTGGGTGCAAACTATAAAAGCAGGTACATAATGCACCACAGCTGTCCACAATGGCTGCCATGTACGTGATAGCAAGGAGGATGCGCATACTGGGTGCTCAGCAGAGGACGAGGCAGAGACAAAAGAGGATATCCAGAGTGAGGCTGACCATTTTTGACCAAACAGAGTAAGAGATATATGAAAAATACAAGCCAAGTAGCACTGTCATTTCGGAGTTATTATTTTTAAAGTCACATGTAGAAAGTAGCACTTTGCGCAGCCATTTTATCCCCACCCATGTCCAGGTGTTGTGCTTGTTACACCTATTAGCCACTGGCAGTTACTAGTATGTGGAAGCAGTTGTAGGTGGGGAGTCCCAAAGTGCGCTATTGCTTTTCTTCCGCTCATTCGTCGATGCCATGCTTCCCAACATCTACCGCCACATATACAGGCCCAGGAATGATGAGGAAATGCGTATTACCAAATTGCAATTTTACAGGATAGCAACATTTCCCCAGGTCACAGGGTGTATAGATGGGACACATGTGCCCATATGTCCTCCATTCCGCGCACAGTTACTCAAGAGTATCCCAGCGCGAGTCTATAAGGGTGCTATATTCAGCTTCAAACAAAAAGATAGGTTTTCAGTTTTTTTCTAAAAACTACTGGGTCCTGGATGGTGAGCATGGTCAACGGGAGAGAGTTCCAGGCAGTGGCTGCCTTCACTGTGAAAGAGCCACCCCCGATCCTCTGCCGCTTAAAGCGTGGAACTTGAGCAAGATACAAAAATGCGGAACGCAATGCCCGCCCAGGTGCATAGAAGGAGATCCGCCTTTGTAGATAAAGGGGCCCACTTCCATGAAGTGCCCGATGGGCCAGGATCAGTAGCTTAAATCTCACTCTAGCGGCTACTGGTAACCAATGGTATAAACAAAGCTGGCTCTGTACACTGTCCCTAGATGACAGCCTCGATAGCAGTCTGGCAGCAGTATTCTGGACCACCTGTAATTTCTTTAACAGATATCCCGGAATGACAGAAAAGAGGGCATTAGCATAATCCAACTGGGACATAATCAGTGCACATGTAATTGTTTGTCTCGCTGCTATTGGTAGATGGGGAAAAAAGCTTCTAAACGATTTAAGCAGACCGAAGCAGCCACCAACCAACTTCCTAATGTGTACCTCAAAGGAAAGATGTTCATCGAACCAAACCCCAAGGTTCTTTGCCGATTTCCCGGAGGAAATTGGACATGGGTACTCAGGTGGCCAGAGCTGCTCTCGGAAATTCGGAGGAAACATGCCAAATAGCAGAATCTCCGATTTCCCCAGATTGCACTTGAGCTGTGCCTCCGCCATCCAATTGATAACTGAAGCCAAGCAAATTTGTGCCTGAGATACCGAACCCCCCTCTCTCTTCCAAGTAAAGAGTAGCAGAGTATCATCGGCGTACGCCATCACCTTAGCCCCCAGTTCCTCCGCTAAATAAATCAGTGGAGTCATATAGATATTGAATAAAAGGGGGCTAAGGGCGGACCCTTGCGGGACACCCGTTGAGACCCCCTGAGGAGAAGAAGAAAAAGGTGGCATCCATATCTGCTCAGTCTGGGCTTCCAGAAAGGAGCGAAGCCATTCCCATACAGCACCTGATATCCCAATCCTGGCCAGACGAGACAGGAGCAATGGATGGGGAACCGTGTCAAATGCAGCCGAGAGGTCAAGCAGGATAAGCGCCGCCCTCCCGCCCGCATCCAAGCAGTCCCGTATGGTCTCCGCCACCTCAACCAGCACAGTTTCAGTGCTATGTCCAGTTCGGAAGCCGGACTGAGCTGGATGTAGAATGGACTCCCTCTCCACAAAGTCAGTCAGCTGTTTGTTTACAACCTTTTCACATACTTTTGCTAGAGCGGGGAGTAAAGAAATAGGCCGATAATTCCCAGGACAGAGGGGGTCAAGCGATTGCTTTTTAAGAAGAGGCCGAATCATAGCTTCCTTCCAGGATGAAGGAACAACCGCTTCCTTCAGGGAGAGATTAATATTAGTGGTCACTTCTCTATAAACAGTCTCAGAGACCGCTGCCAATGTCCTGGCCGGGAATGGATCAGAAGGAGATCCTGATTTTAAAGCCTTAAGAATTTTAAGACATTCGTGAGGGACCTCTGGGCCAAATTCAGACAGTCCGCGTTCAGTGCCTTCTGACGGACCTACCAGAACTTCCTCTACGTGGGCAATCCGAGGGATAAAGGTTGCTTGGATGCCTAGGATCTTATCCCTAAAGGCTCGGGAGAGAGGATCACACCAAGAAGGAGAGGAGGGCATTACACTGGCTTGAGCCGCAGGGGACATAAATCTCTGAACAATCACATATAGTTCCCAAGCGTTGTTATTAGCAGCTTCAATATGAGTAGAATAGAATTGCCCTTTAGCCTGCTTAATTGAAGCATAATAAGCCTTCTGCTTGTCCCTAAGCTTCCTCTTCTCCTCCAGACTATATCCACCCTTCCTCCATGCCCGTTCCAGGGCCTTACAGTCATGTTTCAATCCCTTTAGCGAGGCGTTTAACCAAGGTTTAGACGGAGATTATCTCGTCAGCCTATTCGGACAGGGAGGAGTCACCCTTGCCACTGCTGCCGAGACCCAACTAGAAAGCTCTGCCACCTGAGCATTGAGATCTCCGACCAATTTTGGCTTAGAGGCTTCAAGCGCTGTGCTAAGTGCAGAGGGATCAATTTTCCCAAAAGATGAGTTATATAGCTTGGAGGTACTGGAGGCTCTAACCTCCCAAGAGAGCTATGTTATATAGTGATCAGACCAGGTCACCGGACTGGTCTCCACCTCTAAAATCGGAAAATTAGAACAAATGGGATCGAGTACATGTCCGGCCTGGTGTGTAGGGAGGCTGAGATGTTGCTTAAGCTGAGAAAACAGCAGCCCATCCAGCAGATCCTGTCAATCAATCAATCAATCAATCAATCAAGAAATGTATAGAGCGCGCTTAGGTTCTTAAGGCGCTGGGGGGAGGGAGGGCGGTGCTGCTACTGCTCGAACAGCCAGGTCTTGAGGTGTCTCCTGAAGGTGATGTGGTCCTGGGTCAGATGTAGGTGGGCGGGGAGGGAGTTCCATGTCTTGGCGGCCAGGTAGGAGAACGATCTTCCTCCGGTGGTGGTTCTGCGGATCCGTGGGATGGCGGCGAGGGTGGCGGAGCGGAGCTGGCGGGTTGGAGTGTAGAACGTGAGGCGTCTGTTGAGGTATTCGGGTCCGGCGTTGTGGAGTGCTTTGTGTGCGTGGGTGAGGAGCCTGAACGTGATTCTTTTGTTGACGGGGAGCCAGTGCAGGTCTCTCAGGTGGGCGGTTATGTGGCTGTGTCGGGGGATGTCCAGGATGAGGCAAGCAGATGCATTCTGTATGCGCTGGAGTCTGTTCTGAAGTTTTGCTGTGGTTCCTGCGTATAGGGCGTTTCCGTAGTCCAACCGGCTCGTGACGAGGGCCTGGGTGACCGTCCTTCTCGTTTTGGTGGGGATCCACCTGAAGATCTTTCGAAGCATGCGCAGGGTGTTGAAGCATGAGGACGAGATGTCGTTGACTTATTTGGACATGGTGAGCGAGGAGTCCAAGATGAATCCTAGGTTGCGTGCATGGTCCGTGGGTGTCGGTGGGGAGCCCAGCGCGGTGGGCCACCAGGAGTCGTTCCAGGCAGATTGTGATGTTCCCAGGATGAGGACCTCTGTTTTGTCTGAGTTTAGCTTTAGGTGGCTGTATTTCATCCATTCCGCAACGTCTTTCATTCCTTCCTGGAGGTTGATTCTGGCGGTGGCTGGGTCTTTGGTGAGGGAGAGGATCAGCTGGGTGTCGTCGGCATAGGTGATGGTGTTGAGGTTGTGTTTGCGTACGATGGCGGCGAGGGGGCTCATGTAGACATTGAAGAGGGTCGGGCTGAGTGAGGAGCCTTGGGGTACGCCGCATATGATTTTGGTTGCCGCAGACCGGAAGAGAGGGAGGCGGACTCTCTGGGTTCTGTCGGAGAGAAATGAGGTGATCCATTCCAGGGCCTTTCCTTGGATCCCTGCGTTGTGGAGGCGGGATCTTAGAGTTCGGTGGCAGACGGTATCGAAGGCGGCAGAGAGGTCTAGAAGGATGAGGGCGGCGGTTTCCCCGTTGTCGAGCATGGTCCTGATGTCGTCGGTGGCTGCAATGAGGGCGGTCTCGGTGCTGTGGTTGGCTCAGAAGCCTGACTGAGAAGGGTCGAGGGAGCCATTTGCCTCGAGGAAGGTGGTCAGCTGTTTGTTGACGGTCTTCTCGATGACCTTCGCTGGGAAGGGAAGAAGGGAGATGGGCCGGAAGTTCTTGAGATCCTTTGGGTCCACTGTGGGTTTCTTCAGTAGGGCGTTGATCTCGGCATGTTTCCAGCTCTCTGGGAAGGTGGCGGACAAGAAGGAGTTGCTCATGACATTCCGGAGGTGGGGTGCGATGACGGCATCTGCTTAGTTGAATATGTGGTGAGGGCAGAGGTCTGATGGTGAGCCGGAGTGGATGGTGTTCATGACGTGGGTGGTGTCCTCGATACTGACGGGGGTCCAGGTGCTGAGGGTGTCGGTGGGGGGCGTTGGCTCGGTGGCTCGGTGGCTGGTAGTGGGGTCTTGGCGTCAAAGCTGTCGTGTATGTCAGCGATCTTGTGGTGGAAGTAGGTGGCCAGGGAGTCGCAGAGGTCTTGCGAGGGTGGGATGTCGTTGGAGTTGGCGCTGGGGTTGGAGAGTTCTTTCATGATGCTGAAGAGCTCCTTGCTGTTGTGCGCATTGTTGTCTAGGCGTTCTTTGAAAGCGGTCTTTTTGGTGGTGCGGATCAGTTGGTGGTGTTTGCGGGTGGCGTTCTTGAGAGCTGTGAGGTTCTCTGTTGTTTGGTCGTGGCGCCAGGTCTTCTCGAGGGTTCGGCATGATTTCTTTGTCTTCTTGAGGTCGTTGGTGAACCAGGTGGCTTTCTTGTTGCTGGGCTTGCCGGAGGGGTTTTTTAGTGGTGCAAGGGCGTCGGTGCAGTCACTGATCCACTGTGTGAGGTTGCGTGCGGCAGCGTTGGCGTCAGTTGCGTCGTTTGATGTGGTCAGCTGGTCTGTGGTGACTTTGCTCCAGCATCTGCGGGGGATCTGTTGTGGGCGGTGGTGGGATGTGGTCTTCTGGAAGGTGAAGTGGACGCAGCTGTGGTCTGTCCAGTGTAGGCCGGTGGTGTGGCTGAAGGAGGCATTGTTGCTGGCGGAGAAAAATGGGGTCCAGCTTGTGACCGGCGAGGTGGGTGAGGGTGGTCACCAGTTGCTTGAGTCTGAGGTTGGCGAGGTTTTCAAGTAGGGAGGTGGTGTTCTTGTCGTTGTTGGTCTCCAGGTGGAAGTTCAGGTCGGCCAGGAGAATGTAATCTGCGGAGGTGAGGGCATGCGCACTGATGAAATCGGCGAGGGCTTCGCTGAATTGTGTGCGTGGTCCCAGGGGTCTGTAGATGAGGGTTCCTCTGAGGGTGGTCTTGGGGTCGGTGTGGATCTGGAAGTGTAGATGTTCGGCGGAGGGGAGGGCGTCCTCGGTGTTGGTCGCTACGCTGATCGAGTTCCTGTGGATGATGGCGATTCCTCCTCCGGTTTGGTTGATGTGGTCCTTCCGGGTGATATTGTAGCCGTCCGGGATGGCTATGGCGATGTCGGGGGCTGAGGAGGCATTCATCTAGGTTTCCGGGAGGAAGGCGACGTCCGGTGCAGTTGTGTCGAGGAAGTCCCAGAGTTCGATGGCGTGTTTGTGGACGGAGCGGGTGTTGAGAAGGATGCCCTTGAGGTGGCTGTTGTTGCATGGTCCGGGGGGCGGGGGGCGGTGCGGAGGCAGGTGAAGTTGTACGTTCGGCAGGAGAAGGGTCCGTGGGTGCGCTTCGGGGTGGCTCGGTAGCAGGTGGATGATCAGCCGGTGTTGAGTGCTTGGAGGGTGGCGGTGTTGTAGCTCAGCCTGGTTGTATGGCTCCTGCGGGGGCCAGGGGTTATTGCGCTGGCCGCGGTCCAGGCGCGGAAGGGCACAGACGGGCTTGCCTTAGGCGCGCCAGCGTCGCTCGTCGTGCAGAGGCCTGCATTATGAGGGGTCAAGGGAGGGAGGAGCAGCTGGGAGGGGGGAGAGGGAGCGAATCAGAGCTCGGGGTGGGGCCGCAGGGGAGGCAGTGGCGGGAAACAGACGCGGGGTAGACGCGGGATGGGGGTGAGGGGAATGAGCGGCACAGACAAGGCAATACAGAATAATGGGATACAACAGTGGGTAAAAAAAGCGGCACAGACAAGGCAATACAAGTTGGGAAATAAAAACAGTGGGGAAAGCAAAGAAAGATAGAAATCAAGACAGCAAAAAGAAAGACAGAAATTAGGGAGAAGAGGCACAGAGAAACAACAGGTACCACTGAAGGAGACCCATCACTGGGCCAGCAGGGATCGAACCGACAGGCAGCAGGGCTCAGGGGCACGGCAGGAGAAGGTGTGCTAACGCGTTGGGGGAGCAACCTGGCCTGAAAACAGGGTCAAGGGCCGCTCCCTCAGCGCGCAGCGGCCTGCATTATGAGGGGTCGAGGGAGGGAGGAGCAGCTGGGAGGGGGAGCGGGAGCGATCGGGGCTTGGGGGGCGGGGCCGCAGGGGAGGCAGTAGCCGGAAACAGACGCGGGGCAGACGCGGGATGGGGGCGAGGGGAATGAGCGGCACAGACAAGGCAATACAGAATAATGGGATACAACAATGGGTAAAAAAACGGCACAGACAAGGCAATACAAGTTGGGAAATAAAAACAGTGGGGAAAGCAAAGAAAGATAGAAATCAAGACAGCAAAAAGAAAGACAGAAATTAGGGAGAAGAGGCACAGAGAATCAACAGGTACCACTGAAGGAGACCCACCACTGGGCCAGCAGGGCTCAGGGGCACGGCAGGAGCAGGGTGTGCTACCGCATTGGGGGAGTGACCTGGCCTGAAAATACGGGTCTGTCCTTGCTATCTATACAATCCAGATGTATATTTAAATCTCCAAGGATCAGGAAGTTAGAAAATCTGATCGCCCTGGAGGCAATGGCGTCTCCCCAGTCTTGGAGAAACGACCCTGCCGGTCCTGGGGGTCTATAAATCAGTGACCCTCCAAGAGTGAAGTGTGCAGACATCTGAATACTAAAATCTAGTACTTCACAGCGACTCCAAGGGAAAGCCTCTATCCTATGCAGCTTCCATTTATCTTTATATATAACCGCCACTCCACCCCCCTCGCCCGGCCATCCGATCCGCCCGAGAGATTTTGTATCCCGAGGGTATGGCTAAAGTGACTATCGGATCAGAAAAGGAGTCAAGCCAGGTTTCTGTTAAAAATAATAAATCAAGAGATCATTCCTCCAGATGATCAAACACTTCTGCACAGTGTTTTCTGAGGGACCGAGCATTAATAGAAGCTGCCCTAATCAGGCCTTCCGAAGACTGTTGTTCCCGAACCATACCAATCTCCTCTATATCTACCAGACCTGGCTTCAATACCAACCCACATGCATAGCAGGCATGCTCATCCATCTTACTCACATCCCAGCATTCCGCCTGACAACTATGGGAGGGGGGCAGAGCCCGCAAAGAGGCAGCCGAGTACCTCCTACATAGTCCGGCAGGCTCGCGAGCAGCATGTCTGGCCCTGGTCGCTTCCGGGGTGCTAACGGGCACCAACGGCGCGCCAACAGCGCGCCCGCTGCACTCCGAAGAAGCTCGCATGGAAATAGGCTCTGGTGCAAGACAGCTACACCGCCAACTGAGCAAGATGGCAGCACCTCTCGACACCAACGAGGAACACGGATGCTCAGCGTGCAGGTAATGCAATGTGCAAAATAGCAAGTGAGTCACAGATTTTAAAGTGCGGGTATGCGGACAAATAGTTAAAAATAAAAAAACACAGAGAAGCTGAGTTTAAAAACGAAATGAGCAGCGTAACAATTAAAAGGAATAACACACATACGGCAATAGCGAAGGTTTTTGCCAGAACAGTGATACCCCTTAGAAGCTGCCCTAATCAGACCCGCCGAAGACTGTTGTTCCCGAACCCTACCAATCTCCTCTATATCTACCAGACCTGGCTTCAATATCAACCCACATGATTAGCAGGCATGCTCGTCGATCTTACTCACATCCCAGCGTTCCGCCTGACAACTATGGGAGGGGGCAAGAGCCCGCAAAGAGGCAGCCGAGTACCTCCTACATAGTCTGGCAGGCTCGCGAGCAGCATGTCGGGCTCTGGTTGCTTCCGGGGTGCTGACAGGTGCAGACGGGCTTGCCCACAACATAATAACTGGCATTGCCTCACAATATCCTGGGAGCATCTATGACTCCTTCATGTTTAGGCACAGGGGAAGATTGAGACAACTGGAAAGTGGCGAGATTGATGACGGATACTGTAAGTGCCCAATCCTCACAATATGTATGTTGTATCACACTAATATATGTGTTTCAGGTGATAGTGCGTATGCCGTACAACCCTAGATCCTCACATTCTACCTTTCTCCCACCACCCAAAATGAAAGGAAATACAACGCTGGACATCTTTGCACCACAACTGGGATCGAGCGGACATTTGGACTTCTCGAATCACATTTTCACTGCCTCCATAAGAGTGCGGTGCATTACAATATATACCAGAAACCACCTGTAAGATTTTAGCACAATATTGCCTGCAGGAGAGGATTATGCATTGCAGTGCCCGAATCTGATTCAGAGGAGGAGGATCCTCACCCACCTATTCAGCAGCCAACAGAGGAGAGCAGAGTAGTAGAGGAGAGAAGGGGCAGGGAGCACATTGCTATGCTTTACTTCTCAAGGTAAGACATGTTCATATCCACAATGCTGTAACAAACTGGCACCATGCTTGATTGATTGCTCAAAGTAAACATACTGTTAAGGTCAGGTGTTACTAAATAGTTGACAAACAAGCTGTCATTCTCATGAATTTTGACATCACGAAGACGACATGTATGTTGGTTACAGCACTGACAATAAATGAAAAAGCAAATAATACCGCTCCCTGATTGACACCCCTCAATCATTTCTTTTGATTGTGCCACCATGTTGAGGTGCTGGAGTGCAGCTGCTACTGAAACATAGCACACATGCATCTGTGGCTGAGATGTTGCTGATGCTGATCAACTAACTATCAGTAGCTTCTGCACCCACAATACTAGCAATGTGCACAGTGTGGATTGCCTCCACTGCAGTGTGTTATGATTCTGGGATAGAAGTAAAGGGGTCTTTCAAGGAAATATATTTCAGTTAGGACAAGAGCTAAGAGAAGCACGAAGTAGAGTGGTGTGTGCTCTAATAAACCAAACTCTAAGCAGTATTCTTGTTCCCTGACTGACTTTGTTATAATGGCAACAAGGATGGGAACCACAACAAAGAAAAAATGAAGGCAAATATAGTGAAAGACACATATTAAAATATGTCAGTAGAAAATGAAGGTAGTAAAGTAACAATTAAGAAGAATTCTGATATATACAAGGAAGAAGATGTTACTGGAAAAATATCAAGTACAATTTTTAGGAGATCATTACCTTTTGATTTATCAGAACAACAAAATGTTGCTCAGAGGTGGGAGAAATGGACAAGAAGGTTTGAACATTTTCTAAAGGCAACATGCAAAAACTACACTGATGAGCAGGTGAAAGATGTATTGTTTAAACTTGTGGGAGATTATGTAGAAGAGTTAATAGTTACATTTCCAGAACAAGAACGAAATATATACAAAGGGCTTATGGAATTCTTTAATGATAAGTTTGACCCTCAAAGGAATTTAGATTTTGAGAGATATAATTTCCATATGGCATTCGAAAAAGAAGATGAAACGATGGATGATTTTGTCGCAGATAATAAAATAATTAGTACCATTCTGTGAATTCAACAGGTTAAATAATGAAGAGGCAATAAGGTTAGGAGAGTTGGCCTAATGGCTAGGGAGGTTGACCTCGAATCTGGGGAACTGGGTTCGAGTCTTGGCAATGACGCTGAACATTCTGTGATTCTGGGCAAATTACTTAATCTCCCCGTGCGTAACACAAAAAATGAATGTGTCCTTATGTAAAGCAACTGGTGCTATGTGAAGCTCTCTGATACCTGATTCGGGTCAAGTTCGCATTATATAAAACTCTGTAAATAAAATTGAAACTCGATGAAGTTCAGGAAAAAGCTCCTAGAAAAACATGGGACCTACAAGAAATATTACGTGTGGCTAGAACAGAAATGCGAGCTCAAAAACATGCCACAAACATGGAAGAAGTAAGAGTGAAAATTCTAGAACAAGTGAGACACATGTCAGGAAAAATTAATAGTGAAAAAAAGGTAGAAATACAATACAAAGAAAAGAAATTGTGTTATATGTTTAGATTTAAATTTCCACATCAGAGGTCCTGTCTGGCAATGGGACAGCAATGCAAGGAATGTGGAAGAATGTTGACAGTGTGTGCAGATTTAAGAAGCCGAAGAAAGAAAGTTGGATGAGGAAAGAAAGCGGGAGCAAGCAAACTAATCTAGATGAGAAAAGAAGACTGGAAACATACAAGACAAATGGAGGGAGTTGAGAGAGATACTGAGGAAGGATTTGAACAGTGTGAAAGACTATATATAATGCAAGAAGGAAATGAAGTTCAGCAACTTAATATGATAAAGAAAGAAAGCATCCAGAAGACCATGTCAGTTGATTTAATAGTAGATTCGCAAAAAGTACAGTTTGTTCTCGATAATGGAGTGACGTGTAACATAATGTACATAACATAATGCGTATAAATGAGCAAGCAACCACCCCTAAGCCATTCAAATGTGATTTTTTGTCAATGGAGAGCTAAGCATCCTGTTTCCTGTCTAGAAAATTTGAAGAAATACTAAAGTATGGAGATATAGTCAGTAAAGAAGAAATACATGTTTTACAGCGAGATGTTCTAGGGCCATGTTTGCTAAGCAATGTGACTGCTCAATTCATGGGATTGCTAGCAGTGACTTGTAATATGACAACAGATCATCCAGTTCTGAGAAAAGATCCAAAGTTGTTTGATGGTTTAGGCAAACTAAAAGATAAAACAATTACATTGCACATAAATGAAACGGTAAAGCCTGTGGCACAAACACACAGGAGAGTTCCAGTTCACATGCAGGTGAAAGTAGAGAAAGAAAGAAAGTTATTGCTTGAGCAAGATATAACTGAAGAAGTAACAGGTCCAACGCCCTGGGTGTCGCCCATCGTGATTGTTCCAAAAAAAAGACACTGAAGACATTAGAATTTGTGTGGATATGAGAATTCCAAACACTGACATTGAAAGAGAGAGATGTCCATGTCCTCATTTAAATGATATGATCAGCAACATCAATGAAGCTGCTATTTTTCCAAAACTTGACTTATGTGAAGGATATCGTTAATTAGAAATTGATGATCAGTCAAGATATGTCACAACGCTCTCTACGCATATGGAACTGTTTAGATATAAACTGTGAAATTTTGGGATATATTCAGCAGCTGAAACTTTTCAAGAGATCATAAAAAATATTATAAGATCAGTACAAAATAGCATGAACTAAATTATTTTTTTTATGGACACATATTTTCCCATGAAGGAATGAAACCAGACCCTATAGAAGTAACGTCTCTTAGTGCAATACAAAGACCTAAAGATGTAATAGACTTGCGGTCATTTTTGGGAATGGCTAGGTATTGTGCAAGATATGTTAATAATTTTGCAACTTTCAGCTTGCCACTCAGGGAGTTAACAAAGAAGGGATGAGGAATCCATTGGAATGATGATTGTGAACACGCATTCAAAGAGATAAAGCTACAAAAATAGATGGCAGCAAATGTGAAATATTTTGAGTCAAATATTTTGACTCAACTCTGTTTACGGTATTAGTGGTGGATGTAGCCCTGTAGGATTAGGTGCAATTTTGGTACAACATAAGCTTGAAAGAGAAACTCCTAGGTATGTAATTTCTCACGCAAGTAAAAATGTCGCTGATGTTGAACAAGGAAAGTTTGGCAGTCATTTTGGGCATGTGAACATTATCAGGATTTCATATATGGAAAACTGTTTGTAACTATAACAGATCACCAAGCTCTTATTTCCATTTTTGGAAATCCAAAAACAAAAATGCAGCCAAGAATTGAAAGATGGGGACTGAGATTGATGGATTATGACTTTAGAATTATTTACAAACCTGGAAAAGAATATAATCCGGCAGACATTTTTAGGTCTCGCCTGAGCCAGCGCATGCGTTGCTCTGCGAGACATTTAGTAAGTGGCTTTTAAAAGTGCTGCCACACACTTTTGATGGCCTAGCGCTTGCAGTTCCGCGAGCGAGTATGCGCGCAGCCGCCAGCTTTGCCACTCGCGTGCTTTTTAAAAATGTTCTTTTAGCACATGTGCCCACACACACAACTCCTGGGCTTTGTTCCTCCCTTTTGCGCGTGCGCGCACTCACAACTCCCGCTTCTCCCCCTTCCCCACCACAGATCGCATCTCGCGGCCGCTCACGCGCTCGCGGCCAATGCTTGTTTCAAAATACCTTAAATATTTGAGCAATTGCATTGTTTTTTAACCCCTTCGGTGCTCATGACGGAACGGTTCCGTCATGAGCCACGGTTGAGCTGTGCTCATGACGGAACCGTTCCGTCATGACCACGCCCGCGCAAGATTCCGTCAGCACAGCGGCGGAATTTGCGCAGCATGGAAGGGGTTAAAAAGACTCACTGCTTCAGGGCTCCAGCGTACTCGCACTGTGTTATTATACAGGTTCCAATAATTGTTTGCCTTGTTAACACTCAGTCTTATTTTTCTTTTAAAAACCACTATTTTTGGGCAATAGGTGGATTGTCTTTGGCATAACCCTAATTGGACTACAAATCAATACATTCCATGTGATTGGTGCTTCTCAAGTCACCAAGCATTGAGGGTAATAGGTTTGTCTGCCACTGGGCTCCAGTATACCCGGACCAGCTAATTGGCCCACAGGGGCTAATCGTGCATTACTAATTAAGTGCCTGCCTTGTCATCACGTGCAGCTCCTAAATACCCGCCTCCCCCTCGGGCACTCGCGTTACATTCAGAGAGCCATGCCGAGAGAGGCAAGACGCTTTAGCAATCCACTGTGCATTCTTTTTGATTCAATCCTTTTGCTGTCTGTGCGTGTGAT
Organism: Triturus cristatus; assembly: GCF_964204655.1. Taxonomy (NCBI): domain Eukaryota; kingdom Metazoa; phylum Chordata; class Amphibia; order Caudata; family Salamandridae; genus Triturus; species Triturus cristatus. The sequence continues at coordinate 842,816,572 of NC_140580.1, read as the reverse complement.
CCCTCACATATGGTTGTGAAATCATCTCTGCTGCTGCATAGGTTTTCCAGGGGCTGGTCTACAAGCGTTTCTCCCAGCGCGATTTTCCTGCTGCTGAATTCTTTCACATAGCACATTTTATTTTGGTGGCCTACAGGTGCCTGGAGTAATGCTCGGGCAGCCTGTCTCTAATGTTGTTTACTCGCGTCGCCCAATTAACAATGGGGCCTCCAAACATCTGTTGACTTTCAGGTGGCAGGAGTTACTCTAAGCTCCGGCACTATTTCTACACGCTTACTTGCTTTTTTCTCTGTAAGATGAGCGCAGAATGTATTATCTTTATTATCTAATGTATTACCTCCCGCTTCTCTCCACAGTCCTCCATGCATACAAGCGCCCCAGGTACCCTATCAACACTCACCCATCTCTGCCGGTGTTCTTTACTTTCCCCGGTCGTTTCCCTATGCCCTGCGGAAAATATGTCGGAAAGAGACGGCAACCCAGAGGAACCATACGAAGCCAATGCGCGAACTTCTCCGAAGTAAGCCGAACGTTTACGATATATTTGGCGTCTCATTCAGTTCGGGATATCCGTTAATCTATTTCCTTCACCCGCGACTCCCCACTCTCTTTCCTTTTCTTCTCGCCCCCTCTTCCCCACCTTGACGCCCCCCTTAATCTGCCTTCCTTTCTATGGTTCCACATAAAGGTCACCATTTCCTTCTTCTAAGGCTATATTCCGCTTTCACTCACTCTCCTTTTCCCTTTCGTGCTCCCTTTTTGTCACACTCCATCGCTTTTCTTCTCTTTCCTTTCTATCTTCTTCTCCTTACTTTTCCTCTACTTATTTATGCACCCATTCTGTGTTGTTATCTATCGCTTCATCTCTGTCCCTTCATCTGTCTTCTTTCGATGCGCTCTTTTTCTCTCCCCTCTCCCGTAATTCGCCCTTCTGATCTCTCAGGTTTTTTTCACTATTTCTATTTCCCATATTCTCACACTCTTCTCTCAAACTTTCTCTATTTTCCTAGATATATCTTGTATCAATCTCTTGCTTTCTGTAGCCCCTTCTCAGCCTTCATGTCTCTATTTATTTATTCATTTGGGGATGTGAATTGGCGTGGCCCAGGTGTGCATCAAAGTGCTAAGCCATATCATTAATAAACAGCTGTGAAAGAAAACTTAATGAAACGTTGCTATTAAGAAGTATTTTAGGTTAATATAAGATAGACAAGTTACGGTTTTCAGGATTCAGGAAGAAATTACAACCGCTTTCAGCTTCCTTCCTCTGAGTGTGGTCCGGGCTGCAGTGGGAGCGGATACCGCCTCCCTGTTTATCTTCCCAATCTCTCTTTCTCCGGACGTCCAAGTGCTGTTCTAGGTAGCAGTGTGTGCTAGTCTTACAACCTCATGCAGGGTGCTATTTACAACAAACAAGCATTGGCATAGCCAATAGGTCTCGCCTTTGGGACCTTATATGTGTTTAGCCATGCAACAGGATATTGTGCTGCATAACTAAATACTTATAAGGGCCCAAAAGCAAGACCTATTGGCTATGCCAATGCTTGTTTATCTAGACACCCATTCAAGTCAAAGATGGATCAGCTATAAGAGGCAGAGGAATATATTTGCTTCATTATCAAATAAGCAGTACCAGCAAGTATTACAGAGTGAGAACTAATTGAGGCCACATGTATGGATGACACCATTCAAAGAAGTAACAAAGATTATACATGAGAACATTCGGAGACTAATAAATAGCGCAAGCCATTTCAAGTCATATGCTATTCTTCTCTTACAAATTGTTTTATTTGTATTGTGCCCTCAGTGTAAAGCGCTCTGATACCCTTCCCTGGGTCTGGTCCGCGCTATAGAAAACTCTAAAAATAAAATAAAATAAAATAAAATAAAGAAACATGATATATTAGCATTTAAAAACATACAATCTGAGCTGTCGTTGGCTTCTTCTGGAATACTTCTAAGAGGAAACAAATTAATCATTCCACTTTGCTCACAACGACGAGTCATTGACTTAGCACATGAAAGTCACAGAGATATCGCTGCCACAAAGGATTTTTTAAGAGAAAAGTTACGGTTTCCAAGGCTGGATCAGCAAGTAGAGTATGTAGTTCAGTCTTGTCATATATACCAATGAACTTCCAGAGAAAGTGGAATGGAAGAATTACACATGTCAGAGCTGCCAGATGCTGTGTGGGTTAATGTGGCAGCATATTTTTATTGACCATTAGACTCAGGATGTTGGGCCAGATGAACGACCATTCCATTTTGCGAGTCGCAAATTGCGTTGAATTGAGACTCGCAATCTGCGATTCGCAAAATGGAATGTACAACTGTGTCTCTGAAACTGTTTGCGATTCCTAATGGGGTCGCAAATTGCATGCCTCATTAATATTCATGAGGCAGGTGCAATTTGCGACCGCATTGGGAATGGCTAGTACTCCCAGTGATGGTGGTCGGCTGGGGTCAGCTGACCACCATGTCTGTGTCTGCTTTTTTAATAAATCATTTTTTTTTAAATGCAGCCCGTTTTCCTTAAAGGAAAACAGGATGCATTTCAAAAAAGAAAAATGAAACTTTTCAGTCCCATTTTTTAAGGGCAGGCAGTGGTCCCTGGGACCATTACCATTGGAGTCGCAATCCATATTTTGTGAGTCGGTAATAGGTTACCGACTCGCAAAATATGTTTTGTGCATGCGGCAGACCAATTTTGCAGTCGCAAACAGGCCGATTTCCCACTTGCGACAGCAAAAAACGGTTGTACATCTGCCCCATAATCTGTTTGCAATAATAGATGAGTATTCATGATTTCCTATTGTAAAAGTGGTATCGTCAGCATCAACATCATTAGTAGTTGCAGTTCTGGTTGAAATATTTTCCACGTGGGGAATACCTAATGCTTTGAAAACGGTTAATGGACCACCATATAGTGGGAGCGAATAAAAAAAAATTATCAACTACTTAGGAGTTGTACATTGAAGAATAACTCCTATGTGGCCCCAAGCTAATGGAATGGTGGAAAGATTGATGGCCACTATTAAGAAGGACGTGCAAAGAGCAAGATTGTCACAGATATCAATAAATCAGGCATTCTCCCTGGTTTTATGAGATTACAGAAATACCCCACATACATCAACTGGAAAGTGTCCTTCAGAGTTAATGTTTGGTCAACCAATACAAACTTGTCTACCACACCTGCCAGCAGATCCGCCAAAAGATTATAAAGAAATATTACAAAAAAACAAAGAAGCAAAGGATAAAATGAAACATTATGCAGAAAATGGAAGAAAATGTCAGAGCCAAGAATATCAAATAGGTGATTTAGTACTGGTTCATCAACAGCAGGTAAAAAAAAATCAGTAGATTTCACCCAGTACTAATGGAAATAATAAAAGTTCACGGAACAGCATTAACAGCGGAGAATGATATCAAAACAGTAACGAGAAATAAGACATTTTTAAAAAAAGTCAATCCAAATGTTAAACATGAAAATGTTCAATTAAACATCCAACAAGATAAACAAGTAACCAGGAAATCTGAAAGAGTTCTAAGGAAACCTAAATGCTTAATTGAACATCGCTGAATTTTCTTTTTTTGTTTTCTTGTAATCTTAGGTCTTAGTTTTTTTTAAAAAAAGTCTCTTTCTTTTTAAAAAGGGGGGAGCGGGAGAAATGTGATGATGTGTAGGCCTGGGCCAAAATTCCGTTCCGTTCGCGGAAGTTGCGATATTTTGGCATTCTCGCGTTCCGCGGAAAGCGCGAAAATGTCAAAATTTCCGCATTCCGCAGCTTAGCGATAATTTTTTTCTTGCTCGCGCTGTAAAACAATACATTCTCGCGCGCGCGCGATCGCCTTACCTGAATCCCTGCGTTCTCCGACAAGTTTTCTTGACCCGGTCGCGTTCTCCACGAGATGTTGGATTTTGGTAGCCATTTTGCGCTGTCTCGCGAGAGTTCGCGGCCGCATTCAAGTCATTTTTCACGCGATCACGTCATTTGTCGCGCGATCAGGTCTTTCTTCTCGCGATCATGCACCGCGCGAGTATGAGAAGATTGAGATCTCGAACATGTCATTCTACATCGCGAGCCAGAGAATGAGGACGCGGGCACATGAAATCGAACGCGAACAGGAGAAAGAGACCGCGAACACGTCATATCCAACGCGACAGGGACAAAGAAGAGAACGCGATCATATCGTTTTCGACACGCCGGCGGAAGTAATGTGAAGCTGGAGAACTCAACAACGTAAAATTTACAATTTGGAGAGGAATATCGGCTCTAGCAGCATGAAACCATCTGCAAATACTGATTTTGGATGAAAAGAACTCCTTACATTCACATTTGGCTTTCCTTTTTTGTGCAAGGACTCCAGGAGTCATTTTTTTTTTACAAAGTGGAGAGAGGGAGGAAGTGACACAGATTCTCCAACTTCCTGTTCCTGTCCAGCAGGCTCCTCCCAGTGCTTTGTCCATCTCCTGCTCATTCTGCCTTTGGATTTGGAGCTGGAAAGATCTCTCTTTTTGTCTGCTGCATCATTGCAATTGGATTTCAGGATTTTTGGAATAGGATATTTTACAAGTAAGTGGTTGTTGTGTTTGATTGTGGGCATTGCAGTTGTTGTGTAACTACAATTTATTTTTGATAATTAATTATCATCATTCCTTTTTTTTTTTTTTAATTTATTTTAATTTTGTGGGTTGTAGTAGTAGGCCCGAGCTAGCCATGGGCATGGCCTCATGGGTGTGTGTGTGCATGATGAAGCAACTGTTCCTTTTGTTTTTTGAATATATTTCATTTTCAATCACATTTAGGGCATGGATGGCATTGGATTGAGTTGGGGAAGTGTGTTTTTTGGGGTGGCCTTGCTGATGTTGTTGGGCCTGGACATGTGGCTGGTGGCCATTTTGAGGCCTAGGCCTGCAAGCTTGCCTGGCCTTGTCTGCCAGCAGGCCTGCTTTCATCCACTGCTACCAGAGCAGGTAGCCACAGCTTTAGTAATCTACTGTTTTCTGTGTGCTCTGTTGAATTTAGACATCATTTTGGGCATGGATGCCATTGGATTGAGTTGGGGAAGTGTGTATTTTGGGGTGGCCTTGCTGATGTTGTTGGGGCTCTCCATGTGGCTGGTGGCCATTTTGAGGCCTAGGCCTGCAAGCTTGCCTGGCCTTGTCTGCCAACAGGCCTGCTTTCATCCACTGCTACCAGAGCAGGTAGCCACAGCTTTAGTAATCTACTGTTTTCTGTGTGTTCTGTTGATTTTAGACATCATTTTGGGCATGGATGGCATTGGATTGAGTTGGGGAAGTGTGTATTTTGGGGTGGCCTTGCTGATGTTGTTGGGGCTCGCCATGTGGCTGGTGGCCATTTTGAGGCCTAGGCCTGCAAGCTTGCCTGGCCTTGTCTGCCAGCAGGCCTGCTTTCATCCACTGCTACCAGAGCAGGTAGCCACAGCTTTAGTAATCTACTGTTTTCTGTGTGTTCTGTTGATTTTAGACATCATTTTGGGCATGGATGGCATTGGATTGAGTTGGGGAAGTGTGTATTTTGGGGTGGCCTTGCTGATGTTGTTGGGGCTCGCCATGTGGCTGGTGGCCATTTTGAGGCCTAGGCCTGCAAGCTTGCCTGGCCTTGTCTGCCAGCAGGCCTGCTTTCATCCACTGCTACCAGAGCAGGTAGCCACAGCTTTATTGATCAAGTGTTTTCTATGTGATCTGTTGAATTTTTAGACATCACCTTCCTGAGAGTGTAGTGTGGCTGTACACAGTACTAGTAGTATAACATAGCTCTAGTTAAAAAAAATTCATAAATGGCTAGACTATCTTTTGTTTGCACTAGTACAGTACTAAGTAACTGAACCACAAAAACAAATGCAACATTTCACTGATGTTCTTCTCCTGTCTTCTTTGCTTTTAGGTGCACAAAAGACAGAGTAGGAGGTGTCATCGGCATCACCTGGCTACCCGTTGTACTGCCAGCCAGACAGAAGTCCTGCTGCGCATCACGCCCACGTGTGACCAGAACTTGTTGTGCATCTGCCTCCTGCCTGACGTCGGAATAAGATGGCCCCAAAGAAAGGTACCAGGTCCAGTACCAAGAAAGTTGCTGGTGAGAAGAAGGAACAGAAAAAGGAAGTGCCATTAACCACGACTGGTGGTGTGCCGGCCAAGGTTTTTTTTGGCACCAAAGCGTTGTCCGGGAACCAAGCTGGGAGCAGCACAGCGGTCCAGCAACCCCACCAACCTAGGCCCAAGGGCTTTACTGTCGCAGAGGTAGCCAGTCTACTAACGGGCAGCGATGTTGAAGAAATGTCATTACCGCAAAGTAGTACACAATCAAGTTCAACGCAGGCGCAAACTCAGCAGATCAGTGTGCAGCCGCCGCAACAAGAACAGCAGCAGCAGCCGGCGCAACCAGAACAGCAGCAGCAGCCGGCGCAACCAGAACAGCAGCAGCAGCCGGCGCAACCAGAACAGCAGCAGCAGCCGGCGCAACCAGAACAGCAGCAGCAGCCGGCGCAACCAGAACAGCAGCAGCAGCCGCCGCAACCAGAACAGCAGCAGCCGCCGCAACCAGACCAGCAGCAGCAGCCGCCGCAACCAGAACAGCAGCAGCAGCCGCCGCAACCAGAACAGCAGCAGCCGCCACAACAGCCCACCATAGTAGTTGTTGCTCCTGACGTAGGGGCATTTCAGGAAATCGAGCTTCCTGCAGACAAAGCGGAGCGAAGTCAAACCACTGTTTCAGAACATCTATTGTCTTCCAGACCACCAGCAAGGAAAAGGAGGCTTAGTCCATCATCTTCTTCTTCAAGCCCCGCTTCTGATGATCGTGATGACACTTGGGTCCCACCAGCTCGGTCTGAGAGTGAAGTACGCCACAAGACATTGCTTCTGAAAAGGAAGGTCCCAGAAACACTTAGAGTTATGGAGGTAGATGTAGAAGAGGGGGGTGATGATGTTGATGAAGACGAGCCAGTCATCACGCACATTACTCCCGCCCCAAAGGGATTGGAGACCGACATTCTAACCCTATCCAGAAAGGCTGCTACTGAGTGGGATGCAGCACGGATCTCACCAACACAGGTTACACCACCACTACCTCCAGCTGCCATATTTTCCAAGGCCCGGCAGGGACTTACATCCAGCTCAACCACCTCAGTAGGAAGTGGTAGTAAAAGTCACAGTGTAGGTGGACAGGGTCACATATTTTCAAGGACCCCCTCAAGTTCATCTGGTGTTGAAAGTGGCACATCCAGCAGTGCCAGAAAGTTCTCCTCCCCAGTTTGGGACTTCTTTTCTGTTAGCGCCAAGGAGGAGAACATTGCTATATGCGCAATTTGTCGGCAAGGTGTTCGGCGTGGTAAGCTTGGTACAAACTATGGTACCGGAGGACAAGCAAGTCATCTCAGAATACACCACACTATTGTGTGGGAGGATCACCTACTTAAGTTAAAAGAAAGTAGGAAAACTAAACCCTTTGAAGTTGGTCAGGAATCAGGGAGCGATATTATTGTGGTGGCAGGTGAAGAACAGGGAGGCATTTCTAGCCCTGTCTCCAGTAGTGCAGTCACTGCAGTGGTAACGCCCACATCCTCCTCAGTAACATCAGAGTGGCACCGCAGTAAGAGCCATACTCAGAGTGTGGGTGAGACACCAAGGCGACCGGCGGCGAGTACCTCAATGAGACAATCTGTGTCGTTGAGCCTTAGTGGGTTAATGGCACCACTAAGGAAAGTAAGCCAGCCTACCATTGACAGCATGTTTAGGTTGGAGGGGCAGTTCCAACGCAACCACCCAACGGCACGATTGTACAATGCGAAGCTGGCTAAAATGTTAGCGCTGGACCTTCTTCCTTTTTCATTTGTGGAAGGGGTGGGTTTCCTTGAATTTGTGTCTGCCATCTGCCCGAAATGGAAAGTTCCAAGCCGGTCCTATTTCGCAAGAATTGCTGTTCCGGCACTACATCATGATGTGCTGGAATTGGTTGGACAAGCTTTGCAGAAGAGTGCTGTGCACAATATCCACCTGACAACAGACATGTGGACCAGTTGCCAAGCCACAGATTACATGTGTATCACTGCACACTGGATCTCTTTTGTGGGGGTTAAAGATCAACTATCTGCACGAGGTGTTGTTGACACAGCTGCGATTTTTGAAGGTACTCGGAAACATGCAACTGTAGCCATGTTCGCCATGGAGAAATCTCATACGGCTGAAAACATTTTAGAAGAGTTTCGCACCAAGGTTTTGGAATGGCTGCAGCCCAGAGGGCTTGGTATTGGTTTTGTTGCCACAGACAATAGCAGTAATGTACTTAAGGCCATGGAACTTGGTTCCTATTTCAGGGTTCCGTGTTTGGCACACTGCATAAACATTATAGTGCAAGACTTTCTGAAAAAAGAACCCATAGTAAGCAATTTACTGTCCATCTGCCGAAGAATATGCACTCATTTCAGCCATTCTTTTAAAGCTCGGAAGCAGCTGAGGATCCTCCAACGTGAGCGTAGGGTGCCAGTCAAGGCACTCATCCAGGAGGTGGCAACACGTTGGAACTCAACGTATTACATGCTTGATCGTCTGTACGAACAGCACAGGTCACTCAATGATTATGTCTGGTACAGAAGCAGTGATGCTAGTGTTAAAGGCATGACCCTTCAGAGGGAGCAATGGACCCTAATTCAATGCCTGACTGAGATGCTGTCTCCTTTTGAGGTCTTCACACGTGAAGTCAGCAAGGAGGACTGTACAATGGGCCAAGCGATCCCATTGTTGCAAATGCTAGAGCATGAGCTGAATAATGTGTCTGAATCCTACAAAGGTGTAGAGGACAGAAGGCAAGCCCATGACTTGGTGGAGAGCTTATCCAGGCGCTTATCAGAAAATGTAAGGATACAAAATAAAATTTTGTCACAAGACCATTACATTTGTGCCACAATTCTGGATCCACGTGCAAAATTAGGACTATTCCTTTCTTTTTCCGACACTGATGTTGCCCGCTACAAAAGTTGTATAGCTGAAGCAGCCATCAAGTTTGAAAACGAAGGGCTGCTAATTAAAAGCCCGCCACATCAACCCACAACAAGTACTGATACTGAAGCAGGCCATGCAGAATCAAGTGCAACTTCGTCGGCTGAGGGCAGTGCGGTTGGCTCACAATCGCAACACTCACCATCACCATCGACTACAAAAACAATAACTGGATCATTCAGCCGAGTACAATCATTATCAGATTGGTATGTAAAGATGGGCCGTAAGCACAGTGCTGATGCACAGAAAAAACAGCACAAAAGCTTACCAGCAGCAACCCTGAACATTGAGCGGATGGTCCAGGCCTATCTGGACGACCCAACAGAGGTGTACGTTGATCAAAACCCAGTGCAGTATTGGTATAGGAAAAGGTCTGAATGGCCACAGCTCAGCAGGCTGGCAATAAGCTATCTGGCTTGCCCTGTCGCAAGTGTCTCTTCCGAACGTGTTTTCAGTGCTGCTGGTTCCATTGTAACCTTGAGAAGGACCAGTCTATCTCCCAAAAACGTGGAGAGGTTAACAATGATCAAAATGAATCAGCACTTCATACCACCGAATTACACAATGCATGAATCAACAGAGGAAGATGAGGACAGCGGCTCAGGTGACGGAAGTATTGTGTCAGATGATTACCTACTACTGGACGATCCCCCAGAGTTTGAGGACGAGCTATACTTCCCTGACAATTAGGCTCGCACTTACTGTCTTCCTCCCTTTTTTCCCCCTTTGTTTGTGTCTGTTGTTCCGGTTATAAACTTGTGAATCGCAACCAATGCATTATCACCGTCTTCTAATCTTCTAATTTAAGATACAAGTTTCAGGTGTCTGCCATTTGACACTACAGTCCTCAGAATCCAGCTCCTCCGCTCGATCATACTGCATCTCCTGGTCAATTCCATTTCCCTCATGAATGATGATTGGATGATGGTAACAACAAATTCAAACTTTCCTCGTCCTTCCAAAACAAGTGGACCATGAATCTGATGACTTCTATAGCTATCCTCCTTCAGAGCCGAGAGAGACTGGCCATTAACTGAAAATAAGATGCAACAGGTAATGATTGATGCCATGCATTGTCCGCAGAAAAGCAGACTGAGTGATGTAGATTTTGTTGTGTGTGTTGCGCATGAATGAATTGATGTAATTGTGCACTGCCACTAATCAACTTTCTACAGAACACACTAGTAATTACTAATTTTCCTCTTCTGGCAAACAAGAAATGTGTACTTCTCTCCTGCATCTTGGTGATACATTGCTTTTAATTCAATACAGGAAGGGCACTCACTCAATCTGCGCAATGCAAATGACTGTGACTTAACAGCACCGTCCATCATGATGATGGCGAAAGAGACGGCCTGCAGCGTTAACGAGATGAGATGCAACAGGTAATGATTGATGCCATGCATTGGCCGCAGAATAGCAGACTGAATGATGTAGATTTTGTGGTGTGTTTCGCATGAATTGATGTAATTGTGCACTGCCACTAATCAACTTTCTACAGAACACACTAGTAATTACTAATTTTCCTCTTCTGGCAAACAAGAAATGTGTACTTCTCCTGCATCTTGGTGATACATTGCTTTTAATTCAATACAGGAAGGGGACTCACTCAATCTGCTGCGCAATGCAAATGACTATGACTTAAACAGCACCGTCCGTCATGATGATGGCGAAAGAGACGGCCCGTTAACTTAAGATGAGAAGTAACAGGTAATAAATGATGATAATTAATGGCATGCATTGGACACCTGACTCTGAGCTATTGATCTTTGTGTTTGCGTTGTTTGTTGTGCACAAAGTGAATGATGTCAAAGTGTACTAGTGTTAATCTATCTTTCTGTACACAATAAAGAATGACTCAAGTCAGTAATATTTATATTTCTACTCTTGTTGTGTTCTAAAAATTACACTTGTACTGCAGGCCGATCTTCAGTCAGTAGAAGTATCAGAGCTGATGATGAAGTCAGGAGGATGTTTCATGAGTGGCATAAAACGGAAAAGCCTAAAGGTAAACACGTGAACCACAACCACAGCACACCCAAATGTCTGTGTAGAAGTTGAATAGAGTGTAGCGGTGGGATGACTGCAGTGCATTGATTTTACTAACTTTAACTGTAAAATGCTATGTCTGGAATGGATAATGTGCTTTGCGTTTGTCCAACTCTTTGAGAGAAAAAAAAAAAGGACTCTAAAGTGTTAACGTAGGATGTGCTAATGGTAAGCACTGTGGGCCTGATCTCTCCTGTTACTGTTGAAGGTCTATGCTGGAAACAGACTACAGTAGAGATGATGCATATGCATACATGCCACCTCGGAAAGTGTTCTTGTTGCACTACACCATCACTTGTGCATTTGTTTTCACTTTCTTTCTGAATATCCCCTTTGGTTTTCAATCTAAAATTACAGGCCGGGCCTTGTCCAAAACTTTGTAAAACATTACAATGCATATTAATTACCTTACCAATCAATCACCTTTTTATTCCAGCCGGGCAGTGGCGAGTGGTGAGGCGACACACCCAAGATTGATGGACGAGAGGAGCAAGAGGAATGCCGAGATGCAAAAAAACAGTCCACATTTTTGACCAGGATAAGACAGTAACAGTATCCACTTTTCACTTCTTTTAAATAATTTGATTAATATCTTGTATACATTCTTTACAACAGTGTGTTCTTGGAGTTGTTATTATCAATCATCATTACGTTTGCTCTGTGTTTACGATTCTTCACTACCAATATTTAAAATTTCTATTTGCTATCTGTTAAAGTTTTAAGGCCGGAACAGAACAAGAAATAGAAGTGTATGTAATCCGGGTCTCATCATGCATGCATTTCCTTTTTTATACCTTAACATATGGAATGGATATGGTATGGTAGTCTTCAATGATTGTCGTTTGTTTGTCTATGTATGCATACTGTTTTTCTATGTCAAACCTTTCCCAAAATCCCCCTTCCCATCCAATCAACGGACCCTAACCCTCTTCCCCCGGGCTGTGTGACTTATTGTCGAGGTGTAACTAAATTAAATGTACACCAATACTTAATCACACACTTGCTGGGGCGGATGTGGTGAAAGCAACACTACTTCAATTTCAATGCAGAGCGATGATCTTCTTCTGCTTGCCCACCCATGAGTAGGATATTTCACAGGTTATTTTATTTAACAAAGGAACATATACCTCAGCATGAATTGCCGGCATTGATTTGATTTGTTTGTTGTCATTCCTCATATACAGCACTAACTGTTAGACTGTAGGCATAGCCAAGTCGACAAAACTATAGTTTGTAACTCTGTCTAGTAGGCTATCCTCATAATATCCAGCATTCATTTTTTTGTCAAATATTTGAGCATATAATTGTTGCTCGGTAAATTCTGTGATGTACTTCATTCAACTACTCCTCTAACAGTCTCTCAAAGGCGATTGACTATCTCCTTTTCTTTTTTTGGAAATGCTGCTACCCTGCCAGTGTATACTACTACTATACTACCACCACCACCCCAATCATGGCATGTATGAAAAAGGAAACCATCTTCACCATGCAGCCAGTGCTGTGCCACAGTTGGACATAAACATCAAGCACCGGTAAGAGAGAAGTTTGGGGGAGGCAGAATCAATAATGGACATGTTGTCAATGATGTCAGTTTCAAACACCACTCCAAAGAATGCATAGTAGGACCAGTCAATGAGTGAGGTGTGTCGCATCTATCTGTTTGTGTCTTATACAGTCAGCAAATTATTGAAATCAAACACACGCTATGGGCGGCCATGCACCAGCAAAGAAACAGTGTGATGTAAAACAGTTACCCCACCTACAAAACATTAACAACATTGCATGTAACATAGAAAAATATATTTAATTGACCCTAACAAATAAACTAAACCCACAAAAGCTGACCCACCCCCCTCCCTAACCCCAACGACTGTCCATAGAAATAGAGAACGCCCAAACGAGTGAGGAAACAAACAGGAATTAAAAAAGGGGCAGTGACAGGGACTAACTGGTGGGGCGGGACTGGAGGAGGACACGAATCTGGTCCTCTAAATGGGCGACGCGGCGTCTAAGGCCGCGGCAGTTGCAACCACAGTGGGGGGGGGCACCGGAGATGGCACGGTGGCGGCGGGCAGCCGCCAGACGGTGGCGCCGTACCGCTGGAGGGCGGTGGCTGGGGCCCGGGGCACTGGAGGAGGCTTCAATTGCTGCTGCACTCTCCTCCTCCTCCTCGGCTAGGACCACCAGCCGCCGGTATTCCTGCTGGATTGCCTCCAGCTTCCGGCGCCGTGCCTTGGCGGCCAACTCCTTCCGGTTGATTTTCGGAGTAGCTGTGTATCAAAAAGAAAAAAACAAGACAATTGTAAAATATAGTCTTAATAAAACAGTAGGACAAGGTAATTATTTATACACATAGTGGCATGGTAGAGTAGCACTATAAAATAAAGCACAGTAGTACATAACATTTTAAATGTCGCCCGTCCTTCTTCCTTCCACCTGTCTTACACTTTTTAGTTGAACAGTGCACCAGGTGCTCTTCTCCATAAAACTTTCAAAGCGGAGTTGAAATCAGATAGATGAGGCCATTGGTTACTCAATACTCTGGCTCCTAGTCCTATACCAATTAAAGGGAATTCTAGTCTTCTAGTTCACTCTTCAAACGTCCCCAAGAACTCATACTTACTTACGACATCGGATAGCGGGCGGACTTTGTCCGCCCGCCATCCGACTGCTAAAAAGGGTGGGGGTCCCGTGGGGACAATTAATTAGGATGATGCGCCCGGCACAGTGGCGGGCGCACCCTGTTATTTTAAATTTAAATTCTGGTTGGCTTTGCTGAAAGCAATGCTAAAATGTTGTGCTGCTTTTCCAAGCACAACATGACGGGCCTCGCACGGAGCCTGTCACGTTTTGCTTTGAAAGTCGGGGGGTACCATAGCATCGGTAGGTACCCTCCATGGGGGCCCCCAAGCATACTCTGCAATGTGTGCATGCCTTTCCGTGGCGGACGGTAATGCCGCCACGCAAAGGCATTCCAAAATGCAGATTATATGGCTGCCGGTGTGGTGAGAGAGACACCACCGCCATATTGAACCCTTTTCCGCCTAGACATGTCTGAATATTTTCTACAGGGATGGCGGGAGGTTTGCCCCTGCTGTGACGGCAGTGAATTCCAGCCAGCCCGGCGGGGGCAATACGCCCACCATCCTAATGGGGCCCTAATTCACAACTTTACAGTATACATATACATACAGTACACCTTTGCAGTGAGTGTGCTGTCAAGTTCAACAATAGTTAAAGATTATGAATCTAACTTACCACCGCCTGCCACTGGTGCTGCCACTCCCCCTCCGTTGCTATCTGCAACTGCCGCATCCTCGCCCTCTGCGTCGCCTTCGCTGGCCCCAGCAATGGTGGTCGGTAGTGCGCCTAGAAAACATTACACATTTATTAGGCAACATATACACCTCCCCCCTATTGATCAGTAGCAAGGTTGAAAAATGAGTTAATACTAACATAAATCACTAGTACAAATCAGGTAGTAGTAGAGTAGACACTAAGTTATATGATCATTGTAGCATTTGCTTGATTAGCCCTAGCCATGCACATGTGACGTTACCTTTACCTTGCAGCTTCTTAAGACACCTTTGAGCCCACATGACCTGCCTCACACTGCTACTGTCTAGTCTACGCGCTGCGTACAGGCGGTCAACAAACATTAACAAGCCACTTTTTTAGGAAGAACTGGTGTACTACTGTTACTGTTAGTCCATATTGCTTATCCATAGATGCTACACTTTTTGGCACGGCTGAGAAATGCTTGCAAGTTGCAATATACTAACGCACACCATTTCCTTTTTTCGCATTACAGACGCAAGATTCGCTTCTACGAACCAGAGCTTCTGAACGATGCACCAACTACCAGTACTAGGTTCTTCTGAGGTGAGGGGTCCCTTCACTCACATCTTCATTTATAAATGTATATAAACTAAATTGCTATGGGATGGTGGTGCTGCCTTCCACCACTTCAGTTATCATGATTTAATTCCCAACTGTATTATTGTAACAATGTATTTTGTTTTAATGTTATTGATTTGCCGGTTGGTGCTGCTAAGATAACAGTGTACAGACCTTCTCAAATTGAAATAAAAATGTTAAACTTACATAGACTTTGTGGTATTTGGTGTGGAGTGGACTAACTTACACGATTGAGCAAATTAAAGTAAGGGTGTGCATGTGAATTGCTTCCACGACAGAGGTTGGGTGTGTTAATGTTCTGGGTTGTCTACTTGTTGGTTGTCTTGGGGGGAGGGTTCCGAGACCTAATAGGTATGACAAGACAGTACTATAGTCAAGCAGTGGAATTGTGGTGGGTGCGGAATTTCTGATTGAGGTGTGCAAGGAAGGTCCAACCTACCATCACCAACATCCTATTTTCTGGTGCAAATGTATGTGCAAGATCCCTACAACAGTTGTATGTCCTATAGGGTATCATATCAAAATATTAAGAAATCTGGTAGGGCTGTTGCTGTGAATTTTCAAAGCCTAAACATCAACAAGAGTAAAAAGTAGTACAAGACAACCACCCAACGGATTGTACGAGCTACTGGTGAATATGAGTTTTATATTACAACCTTTCACAAAGAGTGGCACTGGGCAAGACTAGCTACTACAGTACAGACAGACAGACTGATAGTATGTAGTAGTACTCAGTCATCATAGCGGAGGCAGGGATAAGCTTTTTGAAACCGTACAGATCGAAGGATAATTGGTGGTAAAAAAATAGCATTTGGAAACACACTATAGTTCGGGAGAAATGGGGCAGTAAAAGTTATGGAATAAGAAATATTATTAAAAACAAGAAGACTTACTGGGGCCAGCAGAGGAGCCCTCAGCGGTGTCCTCCTCGTGGTGTTCCTGTCCCGCCGACTGCCCAGTCCCTGCCCGTCTGCCCCTGGGTGCTGATGAACAGGAAAGATATAAGAAAGACAAACATTGATGGATGGTGTCAACTTAAGCAAATACAATTTTTTTCAACAACGGTCAAAAAACACTTATGTAAACAATTGCAATAACTACATTGACCGATCTCATCTGGTCAACATGTAATATCGGGGGATTCGCAGTTCGACTACTTAAGTTACTATTTATCAACAGTAATCCATTCTTCCATTCTGATTCCAGAAAACTAAGTTACAAGTAAGCCTAAGTATTAGTACAACCTACCACCCAACCTAGCCCACCTATTCCAGGCATGCCAATTGTACATTAAGTATGCATTTCGACTGTATTCCTCAACAATGTGTATGATCCAATCATGGAGGACACATTAACATGACTACATTTTTTGTATATACACAATTTTGGTTTGATTGATGCTCATCTGCTACTGCTAAGTAACTGCAAAGCCTACCTCCACTCATTGAACAAACTAGAAAGGTTCTAAAGACTGGCGTACTAGCAGCACGTCACGTAACTGAGTGAGGGGGCATCACGCATACCACTAACCAATTAGAAGCTCATACAAAGTACCTAAACCTATGTATCAATCCGCCCCTATCTATTAGTGACAGGACAAAGTAAGGAGTGGACATGAGTCACTGTAGCATTACGTAACTTAATTTCTCTAAAATAAACTCGTAAAGAATCACGCTAAGCAAGCGCAAACGCAAAGCTGCAAACAAGTAAGATTAGTAGTAGCGCAGAAGAGCACCTGTGTCATAATCACAGAAGACTTTTAAACATTATTAACCTGGAATGTATTGCAAGCAGCAACATTCTATCTGGTTGGAAGGAAAAAAAGATATTCGCAATATATAACATAGAGCAGAAGAACAGACACAAAGTTGTAATAATTAAATAGGTACTCACCAAGCCCCGGGACCTCCACCCCTAGCAGGTCCAGCAGGTCCTGCTCACGGTCCAGGATGTCGGACCACCGGTGCGTCAGCTGTGCCTGGGTGCGCCGGACCCCAGAGATGCGAGACACTGCCCGGCGCACCTTCCCCCACCGCTGCCGACGCTCCCGGAGGCCGTACCCGGACCCAGGCCTGCCACCTGCTGCCAGGGTTGAGGGGAGGTGGCGCTGCACAAAGAAAATTAGTGCAGCCAACTCCGCCTCCCCAAATAAGGCCCGTGCATGCACCCCTTGTGGGCGCCGCCTTCCGCAAGGAAGGCGGTCGCGGCTCTGGCTGCGCCGGCGAACAGCCCTGCCCTTGGACATGGTTCTGGGGACGGGGCGGGAAAGAAAAGGTAAAATAAATAAAGGAGTAAAGGAAATAAATAGCAGGCAATACAAAGAGAAAAAGTAGCTAAAAAACAAAAAAAAAGGTACACAAAAACCAAAAATATAGAGGCAGGAAAATAGTTAGAGAAATAATAAGTAATAAAGATCCGAAAAAAGTGGCTATAAACAAAGGATTGAAAAGATTTAGGGAGGATTGAAAATCAGGCCCCAGAACCATGCAATAGAGTGGAAAACAAGATGGCCGCGCCCGTTGCGACCACGTGCGCAAGTTCGCGCGATATTTTCTCCCTGAGCAAGCAAAAAGCAACGCGATCAAGTAAAAGCGATCGCGAACAGGAAATATCGACCGCGAACATGCATTGCGCGACCCGGAACAGGAAGTAAACAACGCCAGAGGGCGGGACAAGTGAAAACAAGATGGCCGCGCCCATGAGCGACCGCATGGGTAAGTTGGCGACCCGCGAACACGCAAAAAATACCGCGAACAGGCGGCAAAAAACTTCCGCATCTTCGCGATATTTCCGGCGTGTTTGCGGAGATTTTCTGCATTCTCGCGATAATTTGCGGAGGTTAATTCCGCAAATTCCGCCCACCCCTAATGATGTGATGTGTGGCAACATTTTTATGTCACATGGAATAGTAAGAGGAGAATATTCTGGGATGGAAGGAAGGGGGTTTCAAGGAAATATAGTTCAGTTAGGACAAGAGCTAAGAGAAGCACGAAGCAGAGTGGTGTACACTCTAATAATCCAAACTATAAGCATTATTCTTGTTTCCTGACTAACTTTGTTATACAGTGGTTACCTAGCCAAGGCCCCTTGACATATCCCCCATGAATGGGTGCCATTTCCGCCTGTAGCATCACAGTACGCTTTAATAGTGTAGTGGTGGCATGTACGAGCCTTCCAATGGACCTGGTCATGGCATCCATGCACACAGCACTGCTTGCCTCTTTGCACCTTTTGAGTTCTCCTTTCCTCTGACATCTCAGTGCAGAGTTTCTCAAGGGCACCTGTTAGTCTGTCCATTTCTGTGTCCATGCTGGCCTGATTGTCTGCCAACTGATTGACCACTGTCTTGAACCCCACAGTAATGGACTGTTGCATTGTCTACAATTTTCGATTGACCATTTTAAGTTGTTTGTGCTGCAGGTTCTGAACCTGCAGCATCAATGCCTCAAGTCCACCATATGTCACCTGTCGTCTGAGACCCAGAAGCCTGCAAAGTGTGATAGCGCCTATGAGCATGCACAGTGGAGCTCTGCTATTGGGACCTGAACTGGCTGCAGGGTTGGAGTAGACAGCTGTATGGCATCCTCAGCCTTTACCTACGGTGGCTGTGGGGAGAAGGACACACTGCTGGAGTGGCCATGAGGTGTTATGGGCAGACACTCCATCACTATTGCTTCTCTTCCACCATTTGTGCTTGTTCTTTACCCTCATCTATTGGGCATTCAATGTCTTCCCCAGGTGCATCAAATGAGATAATGGAAATACCATTAAAAAGCGTTATGTGAGGAACACATTCTCTTTTGTTGCACAAATGTATTCAAACAATGTCTGACACTGACTGCACTGTGTTTGTCTATGACTACGAGTCCCATATTGCACCATTTGGGCTATTCTGGGCATGGAATAATCCCATACCAACATACTGATATGTTTGTTTATGTTTCCTTTACATGCATTTGGCACCAATTTCAAGGTCATAAATATTCCCATCATTAAAGTTTTGCATTTAGTTTGCGATAGTACAGATGCAGATGGGTCCAAGTTGGCAAAACCAACAACAGTCTCTTACTCCGGGGTGGTCTCTATCATTGCCTCCAGTGTAGTGGGGTGGGGTGCACTTGAGGGTCTGCCTACTGCTGAACAGGACTCGTTCAGGCGCGTAGCGCCTTTTTCCTTTGTGCGTGAACGGAGGATGTATCACCTCTTGTGGATCTCTTCTACAGAGAACTGTGCCACACCTACAAATGCAAAAACAACAGTGATGGACAGAATGCAGAACAATGTCATACATTCACCCCAGTACAGAGATCTGGGCCTAAGTCCATCGTTTTTTTGCTCACCATGCCGTTCCAGTTTGAACCCAGCCATATGCAAATCAGTCTTGACCCACCTACAGCATTTTTCTTCTGCTGCATTTCCTTCCATATCTTGCACTACTGTGTCTCAGAAACAGTCATAGAAGTTCAGCCAAACAGGAGGTTGTGGTTGTTGCAGCAGTCCTTGGTGAGTATTTGAAGTTACTGTTCTGAGAAGTTCAATTTTCGCTACCTCCCCCGGCCTCCTTCTCTTGTTCCTGGCTGGCCATTCCTTGTGTTGGATGACTGTTGTTTGGGGTCCTCAGTTCACTGCCTGTGCTCTGCAGCGCTCTCTGCCTCCCTTCCTGGTTACTGGGATCATGCACTTCCTGTTTCAGGGGTCATCTTCCTGAACCAGGAAATAGATTCACAATTTTTTCAATGCAATCGCCATTTGTGTGTTGCAATTTGAAGGCGACCAGCTTCCGTACTTCCCGATTTGCAATTTTCAAATTACAATTCACTAAAATTCGCTATTTGTAAATCACAAGTCTGACTTTTCGTGCATCTGGCCCTTAATCCCTGAGTCCTATAATGGCTGCCAGCAACATTTTTCTCATGTTGCTGGCAGCCAATATGAGCACTTCTTCCTATGGGAGTCTGACTCCTGTGGGAGGGAGATGACCCAAGGGAAAAAAAGCTCCCTGGGCCAATCAGAACGCTTTATTTTTAACTGACTCGCGCAGACCCAACCATCTAGAACTACAAGTATGTTTGTACTTTTATTTTCAACAACTACTGAATGGATTTACACCGAACCGCACAAAGCACAGTCTGCAGGCCAAGATGTAGCTTCCTGCCAAATTTGGTGTAATTCTGTTCAGCAGTTTTTGCTAGAGCTCTGCTTAAAGAAGTCTGTGGAAAATGCATGGGGATATTTACTCTTGGGATCCCCTTATTTTCTAGGCCCCTGCTTGATGGCTTACACCTTTCCAGGAAGGAGCTGAAGTCAATTTGCTTTTTTTTGGTAAAGTTTAGTGGAGATTTTGTCAAACGGCGCTTAAGCTAATAGCAAACCAAAAAATGCCTTGTCTATGGAAAAGCAATCCTAACTACCCAGACTTAGCTGGATTGTCTACGAAGGTGATTTTCAGCAGTGCCAATAGTGACATTCACTCCCTTAATAAGCAAGATACAATCATACTCTTTAGAAGTACCCTCTCCTGCCAATACCTCTGACTCCGTGTTCAACTCATCCTATACTATAGCAATCGTCTTGCTGCTTTTTCTTTTCCTGCACACCTTTCTAAAGCGTCCCTTGATACCACATTCCCCAAACTTTTGATTTCGCGCCAGACATTTTTTCCTATAGGCAAGGTGATTAAGGATCACCTTGCGTATAATAAAAAATGCCACACCTATAGCACCTTTTTTCCGATGTTTTAACAATCACCCTTTTTGTGTTCTCCTTGGACCTGTGATTCTTTCTTTACCTTGTTTTTAATCCTGCTGACCAAATCTTTCTGAGTGTCTTTAGAGTCAACTGTAGGTGCTTTCACCTCCTTATTAGGTATTTCCACTTTTTTAACTACTGCCACCACATACCCCAACGAAAATTCTACATTACAGTCTAAGTTATCTATAAGCATTCCATACGACACACAATGCATTCTAATGATAATCACAAGGAAGCTAAATGTAAGTAAACATAACAGACTCCCACAGTTTTGGTTGGGCCACCCTTACGGTGATGAAGGATGCTTTGATCGCCTTCACCTTCACCTTGGGCCACCCCACAGCGGGTCAGGTGTCTTCGTGTCTCGTCCAGGCCAGCAGCACCTATAAAGTAGTTTGTGCATTAGGCCTCGTGGGGCAACCTCCCGCTGGGTTATGCACTGGAGAAGCAGGCTGCTGGAGCCGGCAGGGGCTTGCGAGTACTGTGGGTGCAGCCACAATAGCTCCAAAACGGGTCTCCTGACCCTCCCCTGCTGGCCGCGACCCCTCTAGGGGGGTGTGCGTAGAGTTGTCTTCTTCACAGTCTCTCCTGTCTGGTGGGGCTCAGGTTGCCTGGTAGGCCCATATGCGCATGACACCCTCGTGTCCAGCACAAGCCTCCTTCCCTGCAGGGAGCAGGTCTCTGGGGGGCATCTAGGGGTGTGGGGGCATCTCTCTGTCCCTGACACACTCCTCGGTGTGAGCAGCTCAAGCAGTGGAGGACCTCACCAGCAGTTACTATACCCCACTGGCACGCCAGCAGCAGTGATGCATCCCAGCGGTAAGGCCTGTTCCGGCTGCAGCCCACTCAAGCTCTGGTTTCTAGGGAGTTGTCAGGTCCGGCGGTGCTGTGATGAATTTTGGACACCCTCCTAAATTCTGGGTGGCAGCAGCAGCAATTATCAGGATCCACTTTGGGGTGTCATAAGTAGCGGTAAGGATGAGGGGGTGAGGAGCTCAGCAATTCTTCTTCCTACTCCATGTTCCGCCAGGCCACACCCCCTGTTGGAAATTTTAACTGAATCTGAAGGTTGTGCTGAGAAGTGAATATCTACCTCAACACTGGTATTGGTGCTGCCAAAGTCCCCCTCTTCTGGTGGGTGCCTGTGCAGCGACCACAAACCGCAATCACATTAGCTAGGCAAGAGCAAGGAGCAGTCAATCCCCACCCAATGGGCTGTGCACTGGGCAGACCACCTGGAGCACCAAGGCTGGCCGACAACTGCAAATTGGGCCTGCACACACACCAACAAGATACAGGGAAGGCGTTGTGTATTCCATATTTCCCATCAAACTTGAAATGGGGGGGGGTCACCCAAACACAGGCGGGAGAGACACATTATGGCAATTTTCCCCAGGATTCCCTTAAGAGGGCAAGGTCAATTTTTGCACAGTTATTGATTGCTATCTCAGAAGCTGTACAGTAGCGGCTCCTCCCCCAGTCATACTGTGAGAAATAATTATTAGACAGGTGAAACATGCAGCGTACCCTCTGGGTTTAATGTATCATATTGCGTTGTATACACAAATGTAGCACTTTTCTTTTTAGAGGAAAAGCACTGGCAGGGCATTGATTTATTAATTACAATTGGATGTTCTAAATCGCTAGCCCCACACCACCTCACTGATTAAGACTTGGACTGCTTGACTTTGGTACCCGAAGGGTTAAGTGCTAAACAGGTTCACTCTATGCCCAGTTTTGGTCCAATTCTAAGGTGAAGACCCTGGATACTAGTGGTAGAAGGCTCTATGTGTCACATATTGAGCCTAATAACTCTTGACTGCCCTGTGACTCCTTACAAAGTTCCCAAAAGGTTGAAGAGCAATATTTGAGTGGCATGCGGAAGACTTTATGTTGAGGGAGGAGGGATGAAATATACTCCATCTGGAAAGGGCTTTTTCCAAGTGGCATAAAATAAGCATAAAATACTAGTTTCATGGTTCAACTTTGGTTTTAATAAGTTTATAATTTAAGCAAAGCTGAGTGTGAAAAGGCAGGGCAGCGCTGGTCCTAGGGGAGGGCAGGCTAACCAGACGACTGGGAAAGAGTAGGTACAACGTGGAACAGAACAGTGGGTGTTAAGATGATCACAAAAGTAAATTGCAGCCAAGACTGTAAAGGTCTGTTGCAAAGAAAGTCTGTTTTAGGGTTGCAGAGTGGGGGGCATAAAACTGTTTAAACGAGATTTGTAATGGAGTTAATCAGTGATTAGATCAGTCTCGGCTAGAAAGCATTCAGTTTACTGATGTCACCAACTTAGTGCCACAACTGTACAAACCGCTGGAAGTCGTGATAGCCCACAACTATTGTCCAGTCATATTTACCACTTTTTGAACCGTCAGAGTGACTTCATAGTCACACAGAAGCCTTGAAAAAGTCTACAGAACGAAACACTTGTCGGCTCTGGATGTTTTGATGTCACTTATGCTTTCTGGCCAAGACTGATCATAATACTGGTAAGACCCATTAAATCCCCCCAAAATAAACACAAGTTTATGGAATACTTTTTTGCTTAAGACTACAGGCTTGTTAAAGATTGCATTAATCTCTTAACATGAGCTGAAAGCCATTTTGTACTCGGCAGCCATTTTAGTTATCTATGTGCTCGCCATTTGCTGTTTCCCTCTCCCAGAGTCTTGCACATGCTCAGAAGTGCCTAGCTAGTAGAATGCACCTGTTCCTAGTATAGAACTGTCAGGCTGTTCTAACTGATGTCAGCAATTTATTACTCCTCCTACTTGTCGACTGTGCAGTTTCTGTATGACCATCTATGTGTATAACTCTTCTCATGTGTACTTGTACCGCATTCTTTTCAGCCCTTGTGTGGGTATATAAGGCCCCTGTTCTCTGTACTCCTTAGAAATGTCTCCTACAGTGATTTGAGAATACTGTATGACGCATTTTTCCCTCTTCTGAGGTTAAATAAAAAGATGTCTTTTATATTACAGCTTCTGTGCCAATCTCTTCTTTGTTGGTTTAAAAGGACCAGGTGTATCAGTGAAGCCCCCGAGAAGGTTTTGATTTCTACAGGCTCTATACAGATGCATCACTTACTTTAAGTGCTACTATATTAACTATAAGCAGGGACACAAGAAGTATGGAATTCTGCTAGTGTGGTGTTTTCCACATACGTATTGATTAGCCGCGTTTGCCACATAATTCATTGTCTGTTGCATAATCTTCAGATCTTAGCAAACAAAAATTATTTCTAAATCAAATGAATCAAAGTTACTAAAAATGCAGCAACGTGTTGTCGCGCAGTGCAAAGGTTGGCTAATCACATTTCAGTTGCTTATTGCTGTATTAATGTGTGAGCCAGTACCAACGAGGTGGAATCTTTGCTTAGACAGTGTCTTTTGTGTCGAAATAATACTAAAGTAATACTATCACAGAATGTGTCACAGTACGCCACATAATTGGCATTTTTTGCCACATAATTTGGTGAACCCTGACGCATAGTTAGGTCCAGTCCTGCACACAATTCCAATTGCCCTTACTATAAGGAACAGCACTGCAACCTTTTTAACGCTCAGCAAGATGTCAGCTCTCTAGCATCGTGTTCCCCAAGGACAGGCAGGCGTATCTCATGCTCAGGGAGAGAACTTGTCATTT
Organism: Triturus cristatus; assembly: GCF_964204655.1. Taxonomy (NCBI): domain Eukaryota; kingdom Metazoa; phylum Chordata; class Amphibia; order Caudata; family Salamandridae; genus Triturus; species Triturus cristatus. The sequence goes on along the minus strand of NC_140580.1, from coordinate 842,792,181 downwards.
CAGAAACCTGCCGCTTTAATTTTGCCCAGAAGAAGTCGGGCTCTCAGATGAGACCGCTGGTGTCCTCGCGAGAAGAGGCAGAATCCATTTCTGCGTCTATTGTCTTTCGCCACATGCAGTTCACCTCTCTGCCCACTTGATATTAAGCTCTGTGACCCGTACTATCAGCTGCTGGCCAGTGGGGGCTCTAATTATAGCCGCGAGCCAAAGGCTTTCTCGCGCCAAAGAGACGTCAATTACATTAGTTGATGCCCCGGGGGCGCCGCAGAGAGGGGTCGAAGCTGGTGGCCACTCAGCCGTTCAATAAAATGTGAGAAACTTTCAGTGTGATGAGGACAAAATGCAGAACGTCTCTCTCGAGCCCCGGGCAGTCTGAGATTCAAGAGGAAAAAGTTCAAAGCAGACCGAAAATGCTGATTTATGTGCCTTGTGCTAAAATATTGATGTGTATAGCGCTTGCGCTGCCCGAAAGGCCTCAACAAAGATTTTGGCAGGGAGGATACCAGAATGTTACATGGTCCACCATACAGTATACTATGCCATGTGGTTTTGACTTATGTTATATTGACATTGAAAAGCACTCATGTTTTGGCAGTTCCACTTGTCTTTAGCTTATAGAGTTTGTCATTCTTTGTCTTCTGGGATGTTAGACTCGTTTTTTAATTTGTTTGAATCTGTTTTATTGGTTTTCGATCAACAACATGGACACATACACTGTAAAAACATTTGTATCAGCTATTAAAGGTTGGATACAGTGTTGAGCGGCTTATGTGTGACATTTGCGGGTGCTGTGAAGGTCCATTTTGTAGATGAAACTGCATGCATGCCCAAGATCACATTGGCAAGGTATGTAGCTAACTGACCAATATTCAATGGAAGTACTGGAAAGGAATTCCATTTCCCACACACCAGCTTGTGGGTTGCCCTAGGCACATACCCCCCTGCACAATTGGGCAGTAGAGTATTTTGACCCTGACAACAGGAGACATCCCACGGATAGGTTCTCCGGTCCGAAAACAGGTGAGCTGATGAAGAGTGACAGCAAAATGGCCGCCAGGTTGAACGATTAGCCTTTACACCAGATAACAGAAGAATTTTTCACATAATTTGGTCATTGTCACAAGTTATGTCAGAAACAAGATAATGACTGTAAATAAAGCGAAATTGCTGGGGTTTGTTCTCATCGATAAGCTCTCACCACAGGATCAGATAAGCTACATAGTGAAAAATACTTAGTCATAACTACATAACTTATATGAACTAAAGAACCTGATCACAAATGCAGACCTCTAGCCATTAGTTTAGTCCTTACTCCTTTCTACATTACACGGCAAAACTGCACTTCTAACAAGCCTCCTCAAACCCAGCCGTTGTCACCCAAAGGCAATCCTAAACTCAGAGTGAGACTTATCTCTAATTCGAAAAAGACAGCACACATCTAAACCAATTCACAAAAAACGCTCATCTTCTAACCCAAAGAATTATCGGTTAATCAGTTTAATGGTAATGGATGTGGGGAAGAACGTTTTTGGGAAGTTTGTTTTGAGAAGACTTAAAGATTGGATTTGATGAAAAAGCTTTGACCATGGTAGAACAGGATAGTTTCAAAGAAGGTCACCCGACTCTGTACCACTGTTTTAGACTGTGGGCATTGGCCAGAAAGGCAATAGATATCTTTTGTTTTGTCGTTTTTTGATCTGGGTTTGATTTGGTTAATCAAGAGATTTTGTGGGATATTCTGGCAAAGTTAGATATCCTGAGAGGCCTGCTTTGCATTTTTAAAAATTGCATTATGGAAATTGGGCTCAAGTAGAACTTGATAGAGGTAGAAAATTAACAGAGAAGATTATGAATAATGAGAAATGGCTTCCGCCAAGGATTTGTCTTGGCCCCTACCTTATTTGCACTTTATTTAAGGGCTCTTCTGGAGACCTTGAATGGGCCAACAGCTTTTTCACCTCACATAGGAGGGCCTCATGTAGCATGTCTGGTTAAAGCGGGCTATTCAGTGTTAATAGACATAACACAAATTGGCATGCAGCATAAATTTGATGCTTTTGAAAGATATGTTAATGACAAAAAAACTCTTTGTTAGTATGGAAAAACAAAATATTGATCATAGGGGATGGAAAGAAAGACTTTAAATGGTTTCTGGACAAGGAAGGATAGAAGAAGGGACCATGTATCAGTACCTGGGCGTGCATTTTACATGAACGTTAAAATGGATGACACATCTGGAGGTTATTGAAGCAAAGTGTCTTCCAAAAATGATGGCACTAAGTGAATTTAGGAAAGATTTTGGGGGAGCTAAGTCAGACCCAGTTTTGACAGCATATAAAGCAATAGTTCGGGCCAAATGGCTATAGGTGCAGAAATTATGTACTTGAGTGGGATGAGTAGTTGGGATAAAATTGAAGGGCAGTGCTACAAAGTATAGTGAATCTCCCTAAAACAGCCACTGTTCAGGCTATAAGGCTTGAAACAAGATTATTATCAAGGTCCTGCCTTTCAGAAAGGGCAGTAGTGACATTTTGGAACAAGCTGCTAGTATCTAGAGAAGCACAGATATGATTGCTCTCTAGGGTTGAAATTCTGAAGAGTGAGAAGAAATGGGTGGTTAGCTTACAAGTATCCTATTATGGGTAAAAGGGCTGTATTCCTTGGACCATGCCATGTGTGAACTTTCAACAGAACAGTTGAAAAAAGAAATGCATATTAAAATGGAATCTATTTCCAGAATTAGAGACTACACCTCTATCTGTCAAAAGAAGTCTACCACCCTATGTTGGGATGCCTGGCAGGATTGTGCCACCTTCCCCTCTCTGTCGGAATTGGCAAATACATCTTTGAGACAGGAAATATTTAAATTTCGTATTGGGATTAATCCTGTGTATTCGTGTAGTGACGTGGTTTAGGGCTTAAAGGAATCTAAAGGCCTCTGTAACTGTGGGCTGGGAGTGAAATGCTCAAATTCATATATTTTATTAGAGTGTTTATTTTTTAGACTGGAGCGCTGTAGAGCTTTAAAACATGTTTTATTGAAATGTGGTGTGGTGGAACGACAAAAAGCTCTGAAGTTTTTATCCAGGATGGAGTTCTATAATGTTATTTGCGCACCGCAATTAAGGAAAGCTTGACAAAAGTTAAAATTCCATGGTTTTGTAAAATGAAATAGACATGTTTTTATCAAATTGATTAAAGAATTGTAGTGTTTGAGGTAAGTGAGGGGGTATTAGATTTTTTATGATTGTATGTTTTTTTATAAAATAAATTCTTTTAACTGTTTAATGGACTATGGTCCAAATAAACATATTTTATTAACTGAACTGAGCACACATCTCAGCAGTTCTAAAATTAGGGAACTCGCTTCTGTTTGACAAATACTACATTTTGCCACTGAGTGCATCACATACAAAGCCCTGAACCAGAACTCTCTGACATAACTAGCAGAGACATTACATTTCGACAGAAAAAAACATACATTTAAGGAAGAAAATAATACTTATTCTAGGAATCTCAAAATGCAACCAAAAAATCCGAGAGAATCTTTCTCTGGTGTTGTCGCAAGAACCTGTAACAGCACCCCCCAGCACTCAGAACAACAACCTCTTGCATTGCCTTCAAGAAAAGGATAAAAGAATTCCTATGACAATGTCTACTAGTTTTAGTGAGGGATAACTCTTCAGTTCAAGCTTCCCCTTTCAAATTATCATCTAAAGATAAATATGAGTTCACATAGCATTTTATTATAATGATATGCTGTAAAACGTATTTAACTTATTCTATGCTTTTGCACAGTGATTTATAATTTATTGTGTCTTTATGTTTATCTTGTTCACTTCATGGTTCTCTTGAATCGAATAAAGATGTTTGACTGACTGACTGAGTTCATAAATTCTTTCCTCCTTCATTAATCATGAAGATATCCAGGAGGTTAGGAAACTCTACCCAGAATCCTGCTATTCAAATGCCACTGATTGTGTTTTCCTTCTTGTTAATATACATTTTGTCAATTATAAATGTTATGCTACTATAATCTATAGCCAATATTATAATGTTTACAGTTGTGTAAACCGATCTGACCTCGAAAATGATGTGGCCACAACTATATAAAACTTCAAATAAAGAAATCTATAAATAATTATCCTATTCCCTAAGAATCCAATGTCCCAAGACACAGGTAAACTGCTCCAGTAGCATATTGGTTCGGTGAAGGGTTTGGATTAGGACAGGAAGAATTGGCGCTCAAGCTAGTTCGCAATGGAGTGTGAGATCTGAGGAGTGATTACGGTGCTGCAAGGTCAGGGCGAACAAACCCAAGCAAAAAACCCCTGCAAGAATGTGGGTAGGAACCCACACTGAAAATTATAACCAAGTTCTGTGCACACTTTTTTTTAGGGTGTCAGTTTCAGTGTAAAGACCATCATTTGGGATTATTGATTGTACAAAATTATGAAGGTCAACATCAGGAATGTCTTTCAAGTTGAAGTTTATATCATGTTTCCTCTAATAGATACAGAAAGAATAACCAGCCGACACGTGTTTCGTCATTCGGGAATTATCCTGTGACTCTTCAGGGCTGTTGGAGAGGAAAACGCGGCTGTGCATGAAATCGCTGAACCGGTGATAATTTCAACCCGGTCTATGAAACGGGTTAATATTAATATAAGTGGTACATGGAAATGCCACGAGAAGTGTAGGGGGAGGACAGGTTTGTCGCTTTCCACAAAAGCTCCATATTCCGTGCGAAGTAGGAGGACATGTAAGTCCGTCCGACGGGTGGACTGTGGCTCTGGGTCCGATGGGAGACTGCTCCGTCTCGTCTTCCGGTTAGTGGAATTATCACCGGTCCAGCGACTTCATGCACAGCCGTGTTATCCTCTCCAACAGCCCTGAAGGGTCACGGGATAATTCCCGAATGACGAAACACGTTTTTGCTGTTTTTTCTTTCTGTATCTATTGGAGGAAACGTGATATAAACTTCAACTTGAAAGACACTCCTGATGTTTACCTTCATAATTTTGTACAATCAATAATCCCAAATGATGGTCTTTACACTGAAACTGACACCCTAAAAAAAACGTGCGCGCAGGACTTGGTTATAATGCTGCAGTAGCATATCTAAAGAGACAATGGATTGGCCTAGCTACCGCCCGCCAAACTCACGGTTCCCCTGTCTGTTTCAGAGTCAGAGGAATAGCTTGGCTTCCAAAGGCAGAGCCTCGGCTATCTCCCTCATCAAAAAATGCTTGACGTGGCAGCCTGTCCTACTCGGGGTCACCAGATCAAAGTGGTAGCAGCCCCTCCCTATTCAGGGTGGGCCCGCTCCTTACATGTCAGGACCAACTCCCTGTTTGATGGTTTGTTTCAGTAAATAAACAGCTGAATGCTGATCAGGCAAACATAGTGCCTGCTCAGCATTAATCTGCGTCTACAGTACGGTTGCGCACTGGTGGAAAGATCTCTAACTATGGAGGGTAGTCCTCCATTTTGGATGCGCAGACATGGCAGGCTGACGGGTTGCCCTATAGGCACTATATGACAGTCATATTTGATAAAGCAAAGCTCTAGTACAGTAGGATCAGCTCCTCACACAACTGTTGCTCACAGAGACAACAGAACATGTTAGATCTTCCTGCATCCTCCTGAGAACAGCTTAAAAAGTCATGTAGTTACGGTGGGGACAGGGAGGTCAGGCACACACTGCAGTTAAAGGCGGCGGAGTATAAAGCGCTGGTGACCCAAGAGGCTCAGACCGTGGCTCGTCACAAGCTTGGTAGAATATACGATCTGGGCGACAAAGCCGGGAAACTTATAGCCTGGCTCGAGAAAAAGCAACAGGCCAGTAGGGTGGTGCCTGAAATACGCACCGAAACCGGGACTGTAGTGACAGAGCCCCGGGAAATAGACGCACAGTTTGCGAGACACTACCAGCAGGTCTACAGGCGTGAGTCGGACTCCATTGACCTCCTAACCGACATTCGCATGCCCTCACTGTCGGATGAAGACAGGGAGGCTATGTACAGCCCAATCACTGAGGCTGAACTGCAGCGCGCAATAGGAGAACTCCTCCCTGGTAAGGCGCTCGGTCCCAATGGCCTCCCAATAGAGATTTACAAGCTCCAGCCGGACGCCACCAGTAAGCATTTGAAACTCATGTTCGACCATAGCAGGGAATTGGGAGTGCTGCCCCGAGATCAGCGTACAGCGACCATAGTGGCGATACCGAAAGAGGGGAAACCCAAAGACTCCTGTGCGTCATACAGGCCAATTTCGCTCCTAAACGCGGAGCCCAAAATACTGGCGAAGACGCTGGCGAATAGGCTCAAATCGGTGCTTCCTTCACTGGTCCACCCTGACCAGTCGGGGTTCATGCCCCACCACAACACGGCCCTCAACATTAGAAGACTGAACGGTGTACTGAGGCAGCGCCACAGATTGCAGGAGGACGCAGTGGTGGTCTCTCTGGACGCCACCATGGCCTTCGACACCTTAGAGTGGCCGTATATGTTCGCAGTCCTGCGCAAACTGGGCTTTGGACCTCACTTTATAGCTTGGGTGCGTCTATTATATGCCGAACCCCTGGCGCAGGTGCTGGTGAACAATAAGCTGTCCGAGGTTTTCACGCTTGAAAGAGGGACTAGGCAGGGCTGCCCCCTCTCCCCCCTTCTTTTCGCCCTCTCCCTAGAACCGCTCGCGGCCTGGATAAGGCAGGATGTCGACCTAAAAGGTATAGCATGGGTGGAGGGGTGGGAGGATAGAATATCCCTCTATGCCGACGACATACTCCTGTACCTTTGTAGGCCGCGCAGGTCGATGATTGTGGCACTTGACATACTTGCGAATTTCGGCCGTAACTCTGGCTTCCGGGTCAACTGGGCCAAATCACATCTATACGTCCTGCGTGGGGACCCTCCGAGGCTCCTGGACACTTGCCCTATCGCGGTGGCAGAGGACGGGTTCAAGTACCTGGGAGTATACATCACCACTAACAAGGCCCTGTCATATGAGCACAACCTCAAGCCGCCGCTAGCCCGGCTCCAAAGGGAGGCCAAATCCTGACAACACCTTCCACTGTCCTTGCTGGGCTGGACAGCCTTATTTAAGATGCTAGCGCTACCACGGTTTCTCTATGCGCTACAAAACTATCCAGACTTAGTCCCAAACGGCTACTTTGTAGCGATCGAGGCCGCACTTCGCGACCTCCTCTGGGCCGGGTCACCTCGAATCTCACTGACCAAACTCACACTGGGGTGGTACGACGGCGGCATAGCCCTCCCCGACATTCGTAAATATTACTGGGCAGCCCATCTGTCCGCGATCAATCAGGGGACGTATGGAGACGGGAATGACCCCGCCTACGGTATGGACAGGTGGCTGCTCCCCGGGGGGAACTATGAGATAGCACTCTACTCTAGACGGGGTATGCGTCGACTCACCGGACCTACACTCCACTCGGTACAGATCTGGCATATTGCTCAGAGGAAGCTCGGATGGTCAGGAGTCCTTACGAAGGCCACGCCACTTTGGGCCTCCGAAAAATTAGGCAACCTAGAACGCACCAAGGGGTTCCGCAACTGGGACTTGATCAGCATCTCCAAAATTAAGGACATCTGGGGCCCCACAGGGATCCGCACGTTTGCCCAAATGCGAAACACATATGAGCTGGCGCACACAGAATACTTTAGATACCTACAGGTGCGACACTCCCTACAGGCTAATATCCCACCGGAGACCAAACTACCACAAGCCTCCCCGCTTGAAGATAGGTTGCTAGATGGACACCTCACAGAACACGCCATATCACTCACGTACAAAAAGCTAATCAATATGCTCCGATATGCTCATTCCCCTTAGAGAAAAATGGGTCGCCGATGGGCTGGAGATAGACGACGAAGAATGGCTGCACGCCTTGGCTTCCCCACGTGAGGTCGCGATATCAGCCCGACTGCGACTTATCCAACTGAAGATCTTAGCTAGAGTATATATCTCCTGCACTAGGCTACACATGATGGGGAGGGCGGACACACTGCTCTGTAGGAGGGGATGTGGGGGCACGGGTACCTTCTTCCATGTGTTGTGGGATTGCCCTAAGATTCAACGATACTGGCGCAGGGTGGTGCAGTGTATGGAGGAGGTTTGGGAGGTGGAAATTCGCCCGGAGGCCAAGAGGTGCCTCCTCAATATATGGGAGCCAACGGACCTGCCACCGAAAGGGAGGCTCTGGGTGACGCTCGGACAAATGGTAGCTAAAAGGAACATTGCCAGGCTCTGGGGAAGTCCTATTCCACCCAAACTGTCGGACTGGCGCAGCGATATGGAATGGTGTATGCTGCAAGAAAAGACTGTGTATGTCGCGAGAGGGTGCCCCCGTAAGTGGGTTGCAGTGTGGTCCAACTGGAATGACTTCAGGGGGGGCATTTGCGAGCCCCCTTCCGTCGCACAGGAGGGCTCAGGTGATGTGCAAACTCCCCACGCTCCTGTTGCTCCGGGGCTATAGAATGGAAGGCGGAGGTCACATCACCGGTGCGTAGGTAACTTGCGGTGCTCAATGTGATGACCGTGTTTAGTTAGCTGGGGGGGGAGGAGGGGGGTAGTTTGACTGTTAGGCGCCTTTATGCCATTGGGCAATATGCTTATGTTGTATGGTAATACCAAAGAGAAAAATTAGTCCTGCACTATCCTTCTCTAAACTGTGAGACACTCGCACCTTATAACGCCGCCGTACCCCCGGGTTGACGGCACATGGCTGTGTGCTTTTCGAAGTAATGTAAGTGTATATCCTCCGCGGCCGGCCCGAGGGGTTGTAGGCTGGAAGCTGTGTAATGTGGTACTCTGAAATAAAGGTCTTTAAAAAAAAAAAAAAAAATCATGTAGTTAACAAATCAGTGCACCCCAACAACACAACATACTTTTCACAGACTCCAATATATACAGACAGAAGAGTCAGTTAGACCGCCCACCCACACTTTCATTCACACAACACAGCAACACAGCCATGTAGCTGGAAATGGAAATGTTCCACCAAACAAACCCCACGCACAATCTGCCTTGCTATACTCACTCTTGTAGACTGAAGGACATGGCAAGATTCTACTGCTCACCTGGCCAGACACAAAACTCACGCTGTAAAGACTCTAAGAAGAGTCAGAAATTCAAAGACAATCAAGGGCCCTCCAGTCAACCAACAGAAGCCACAATACACTACAAACAGCAGGCTCATAAATACACAGACCCAAGAAAATGATATCTCACAAAGGTGCCTTGAGCTTCCCCAGGCACTAGAAGGACATAGAACATGGCAGAGTGGCCTCATGCATAGGCTGGTAGTACCACAGGCCAAGCCTGGCATGATCAAACCATTGCAGACAACCATACCAATCATTCAACCTTCAAGTAAACATGTAAAAACACGCAGGTAATGTGGCACAATTCTGAAATTAATCAATTTGTAATTTAAGTAATGTAGGATAAAAGGTTGAACGAAGACACCAAGGTTATTTATAATATTCTCTTGAAAGGCCATGAAATAAGCTTTTGAAGCATAAATCTTAAAGCTGCCCTATCTTTTGCTAACAATAACAGCCATTTTACATTTTTATCCTGTAGCAGGTTGAAGAAATCCCTGAAATACACAAGATATGTCTCATAAATGACTACACAAATGCACCCATTCATTTGGGACTGCAATTAACTTCAACATGAAATATGTATGCACTTTTTTGAAATAGCTTTGGGCGGCCATTAACTTGGCCATTCAGCATCCACTCTTGGAATTCATATAAAGCTGTCAAAGTCTACTTAGTGGCTTCTTTAGAGTTTTGCGGGTGGGATAGTTTCTCACAAACCTTGTGGATGACCCGTCCATCCTACAAGTGCATTATAGCCTGGGTCACTTGTAATAACGCAAAAGACATATCGGCCATGTTTTGACAGAGTATCCCATCCACCAAACTCTAAATAAGGCTCTGAGGGCCAGATATACGACAGATTTTTTTGCATGCCCAAATGGGTTTCAGACCCGTTTGCACATGCAAAAATCCTGTGGGCCTTATACTAACACTAATTTGCGAGTTGCAAATAATTTGCGACTTGCAAAATAGTGTTTAGCGACTCGCAAAACACTCGCAGTTTACCACCCTCATCAAGAGGATGGTAAAGCACTCGCAAACGGGAAGTGGTCCCAGGGGGCCCCTTCCCCTTTGGGAATGCATGCACAAACATTTTTTAAGGGCAAGTGGTGGTCCCAGGCACACTGCCTGCCCTCGCAACTTGGGACAGCCTCATTAATATTCATGAGGCATGCAATTTGCGACCCCATTGGGTATCGCTAACAGTGTCTCACACACTGTTGTACATTGGAAATTGTGACTCGCAAATTGCGACTCGCAATTTGTCGCAATTTGCGACTCGCAATTTCGAATGGTCGTACATGTGGCCCTAATTCTCTGTGTTAGTAAATTGATGAAAGTGGCTCTGTACCTTTGCTTTGCCTCAGTACCTTCGGCACAAAATAATGGCCAATGTGTTTATGTCACCAAACTTGTTGTAATGCCATTTCAATTCAGGAAACTGGTAAGTACCAAACTCATCCCTGCCTCATTGTCCACATGCACATGGCATTTATCTCATCCTCTATTCCCATGACCCTTCTGGAATAAGCAAGGTGCCACAAGCCCGCTGCGAGACGAATGGAGCACACTGCAGAATCTTACGCTTGGCATCCAACATTCAACTCATAGGTTGCAACGTAAACCCACACTCTCCCAACCTTCACAACAAACTGAGTAGCCATTAACGCCAAATCGGGAAACGGTCTCAATAGTGATATGAAGCGCTGCACAAATGCTCCAATTCAATGTACTACAATCAGCGGTTGCCCATCCTGGACTCAGAAATCTAGCGAAACAGTCGCGTAAACTGAGTAGTGGAGCAGCAAACTAGGTACTTCAGTATATGCTGGGTAAGTGAGCAATTGCTAATATAAAGAAAATTATGTCACAATATGGATCTGTCTGATGCTTGGTTGGAAATTAATTCTTCTATGACATGCTTCACTTTTAATTGTCCTCCCTCTTATCTGATCTAGGTCTCATTGTTTTGATTTGTGCTTTTATGGATATATATTTATATCCGAATAAAGATTTTGATTGATTGGTTGGTTGATTGTCACAATATGAAACTTTAAGAAGGGCTTGTGCTTGCAAAATGGTTGCTTTCTTTCCATGCACTTGCAGGAGACCATCTTGAAATGGCTCTCAGCATCCATGCAGATATCAGAGGTCTACTGATGCAATGGCTTTTTGTCTATCTACAGACTGAAGTCTTGCCCTCCCTTTGACTTTGCTTCCAGCTGCTGTCCTGCTCAGTGTACCTTCTAGCGGTGAATTACTTCCCCATCACACCCACCTGTGAGAAAGCGGCCTTGGTTGATAACCATTAGAAGGAACAGTGTGTCGAATCTAACTTCGTTTCATGTTTTAGGTTGAGTCTGTTAAGTGTTTATTGCAAAATGTAATAGTATACGAATCACAGATCACACTGTCAAGGAGACTCCCTGTAACTGACAAATGGAGACAAGCTCCCTGAGCAAAGGCGAGAAGGCTCAAGGTCCCTGGAATAATGTGATTCTGCAGCCACAGTGTTTTCCGCCTTATTGTGTATTTGCAGCATTTGCAACAGAATTAATCAACTGTTGCCTAATCTGCAGATTTGAACAAAAAATCAATTGTTTCCCGCTCAAACAGATCAAGCATTATTAAAAACATGCAACATGTGTTCCTGTGCAGTGAAAGACCCTTGCCCTCTTTCTGTTGCATATTTCTGCATTTGTTTTCTAGTATTAATGATGTGAAATCTTTTCCAGGTAGTATTCCA